>NC_138823.1:10241185-11683837 GCF_965183815.1 Platalea leucorodia | reverse complement strand
GTTTAGAATAAAATAAAAAGTACATCACAGGTGAAGATAAACTACTCAGGGTGATTGGGGTAAATTAAATACTTGGAGCTCTCAGTCTCCCTCGTGTTTTGTAAATGAAACCACTCTGATTTATGGCTCTGAAAATAAATCAGGCCTGAAGTTTACATTTTGAAAAATGCCATATTTTAATTATTCTAAAAAATAAAAATTTGCATTTGTCTCAAGCACTGTTTAAGATGTGAGTTAAAAATTAGAGGCCCTAATATTGGATGGCACGGTCTGAAGGATTACTGTGTTTCTATCTACGGAAAATACTGATTAAAATCTAGACCAAAATGTCCATGAAACATGCTAAGTGGCTCCCTCCCAGTAGTCTGTGAGTTGTTAATGTCATGATCTGCATGAAAAATCTCCTGTTGGGGACCTTTCTCCTCACTTCAAAAAAGAAACAAAGTACAGGAGATGATAACTATTAACCTGGTCACTCTTACAGTGAGGACATTAGTTAACCTCAGTCATTTGCTTCTGTACTGATTTCAGCTGGGATAGAGTTAATTTTCTTCCTAGTGGTTGGCATAGTGCTGTGGTTTGGATTTAGGATGAGAATACTGTTGATAACACACTGATGTTTTAGTTGTTGCTAAGTAGCGCTTACACTAGTTAAGGACTTTTCAGCTTCCTGTGCTCTGCCAGGTGCACAAGGAGCTGGGAGGGCGCACAGCCAGGACAGCTGACCCAGACTGGCCACAGGGCTATTCCATACCTTATGACATCATGCCCAGTATATAAACTGGGGGGAGTTGGCCAGGGGACAGCGATCGCTGCTCAGGGATGGGCTGGGCATTAGTCAGCAGGTGGTGAGCAATTGCACTGCACATCACTTGTTTTGTATATTCTTTTATCATCATCATCGTTATTATTTTTATTTTTATTATTATTATTTATTATTTTTTTTTTCTCTTCCTCTGCTGTTCTATTAAACTGTCTTTATCTCAACCCACAAGTTTTACTTTTTTTCTTTTTTAATTCTTTCCCCCATCCCATTGACAGGGGGGAGGGTGAGCAAGTGGCTGTGTGGTGCTCAGTTGCCGACTGGGGTTAAACCACAACAGCTTCTAAGATGATTGATAACTATATTGTCAGTGAGGGTACTTTTGATCTTAAAGTCACCCTGAACTCCCACTTTTTCAGGATGAGGCATGCAAGTATCTCTTGAAGAACAAACCAAGTGAGAATCAAGTTTAGTTAAGAAGCTTTGGGCTTGATGCTGCAAAATTTCCCCTCCAAAATCAAGAAGTGTTTAGAACTCAGTGGGCAATTAACACCATTTCCAAAGGATATAACAGTGTACATACATTGCAGTTCCTTACCAGTAGCACACCTATATGGCAGGCTTCAGGCCTTACAGTTAACAGGTATAATTAAAGCCACCACTGCATCACTAAGAGGCAGCATGGTCTACTAGACCTGAGTTTTAGCCTAAGCTGTCCCACTGATCTGCCATCCTGACTGAGTCACTTCAACCCTCTTATCTTCCTACTCTTTGTTTCTTCAGACTGTGAATGTTATGGCAGGAAAGGGCTAAGGAACCTGCAAGGAGAATTTGCCCACTTTGTGGGTTGTGGATTCCTGATGGCCATGTAGTTTCCTCAGGAATGGGCAAGAAGCAGTCTACAAGATGAACAAATTGTTCTGGTAGCAGCAGTCTTCTCTCTGGCCATTCTGGGATGCTGCAGCCGCTACCTGACACGTGACAGGGACATCTCTAGGCACGGGAGGGGTACAGGCTGTGGGGCATAACCATGAAAGCCACTAGAAGTCAGGTGGCCCACCTGGCTTGTGCTCTGTCTTATTCTGTGCCTCTTATTTGGACTCCTGTGGTACAAATAGGTGTTAGTTTATGAATAAAAGATCTGATAAATGCTGAACACTCCCTGTAGGAAATGTTTTACTCCAGCCTCAGGAAGCTTGAACTGATTCCTATGATATACATGGCCCAGGAGTACCTGTACCTCCAGTTACATGTGTGTGTAGTGCCTAAGCTGAATTCTGTATTCAATCAGTCATGTAAATCATACTGATTTCCAGGTATTGATACTTACACATGAACAAATTTGTGATGAAGGAATATATTGGAAAGAAGGATACCCTTGAAGACAGATGCAAAATTCAGAACTTGCCTCTCTAAAAGTAAATGTCAGACAAAGAACAGACTATTTTGTCTAAGCACAAAGGGCTAATTTAGCTCCAAGAAGCCAGAAATTCAACATATTTACAGTAGAACTGATAAGGAAAAATGGAATTTCCATTGCAGGAAATCCCGGCATATCAAAAATAGGACTATGCTTTTAGTATAAAGGAGACGCAGTTTCAAGCCCTGCAAAAATAAATGAAAAAAATATTTTTTTATTCTTTTCAATCTGAAATAGTTTCTTGAAGACACCACCAAAACACATGGAAGAAATAAAAGCTTTTCATTTGTAACACCTATAATGTTAATATACGTATATGTTAAATATAATACATGGTTCTATGCAGTTATACGCTTATTTTAAAAGAAACATGTAAATATAATTAAATAACTGTTATAACCTCTAAGTTTAACATAGTCACATTGAAGGAAACTGTGTTGGATGTACTGAAGTAAAATGAAAAAATAGAAATTACTCTTTTCACTTCTTTCTCATTTTGATTTTATCAAAATCAACAGGCTCCTGTCTTTTTTTTTTTTTTTTAAGAGTCAGCTGTTACATTGAAAACATTTTGTTCAGCTCTGGACTTGAAACCTTCTTTTCTTGGCTGGTAATTTTTCCTAGAAGTGCCAAATCCCTTTTGCCCTTCTCTGTGCAGATAAGCCGCTGGACAAATATTAACTAATTCTTTTTGCCTAACTCTTGTTCCATCACAAGTGTTGGAAAGGCAAAGGACACTTTTCCTTCAGCACAATGGATCTGGCAGGACATCATTAACCTGGACAGGAGTATCAAGCCAACTTGTGCCACTGCAAAGCAAATTTACAGTGAACATATTCTGCAAAGCTGACTAGAGAAATTCTGTGCAGCTACACTGATCTGATGGTGTTTAATCTTTTTCGATAATTGCCCGCAAACATCAACAGAAAAGGAGAGAGGTCAGTTTGGATGTACAGGGAGAAAAAGACCTCAAAAGCAATCTGTGGCTGTTGAAAGAGGTTGTTCTTTGGTTACTTTAAACAAACATTTAAACCTCTGGACTACGAGATTTACACTGTTTGATAAGCATACACAGCAGCTTCACCAAAGCCAGATTTTTCCTTCCTTTCATTTAATACTCAATAAAAATGTTACACACACATGTGTATGTGCACATGCTCTATATCTCGTGCACTTTGAAAGCATGTGGGTGTATGGCTAACAGCCCACACAGAGGTTTTGGGAGGGGTTGTTTCTTCCTAACTCTCTCTTCCTTTTTTTTTTTCCTTTCCCTCTCTTTTTGATCATGGTTACATAAGGAGAAGATGGGGAGAAATGGTTAATAAAAGGACAAAGATGGAGAATTTTTGTTTATTGCCCAGAACAAATTCACTTTCTTTATAGCCTCAGCTGACTTCATCTGAATTAAAAGTGCTTCCCTTAAAAGGGATTCCACAGAAAAAAGGATTCCACAGCAAGATGCTTTTAAAATAGGGTTGAGGTGGTCCAAGTGACGGCCTGTGGGATACTTGGTCTCCTGCCCATGGCTGGGGTAGTGCCTTAGTGCTATCCAGCACTAGCCTGCAGACTCGGTCAGTGCATTGCCACTCCTTGCTTCCATAACCAACACAACGTGTCTGCAAAGTGCAAAAGCTGGACAGCCCTGAAATGAAGAGATGTGATTTTGCAAGGATGTAAAATGACATGAAAAACCCTCATGAGGAAGAAAGGCACAACATTGGCTTTTATGGGAACACGATCAAGCCCCAAATAGCCTTAGAAGAGATCCAATGCATAAACCATAAACTACTGTTAAATATTATGGAAGAATTGGCAGCTCCTTTATGAGGAAGGTTTAGAGTCAGGTCTGGTAATGGAACTGTGCTCTTGTCATTATGGAGGCTCATAAAGTCCTAACACTGTTCCTAAACCTGGAAAAGATCAATTGTTATGCCCTTCACATAGTCTTATTTCATTAATAAGCACACATGCTAAAATCTTGGCCCAGATAATGGCAGATAGATTAACTAAATTACTCCCATGCCTAGTAGCTTTTAGACCAAGTGGGATTTGTATGTGGGAGTTGAGCTAAGGAGACTATTTAGCCTTCTGTATTACATGAAGCATTAGAGAAAGCCAGATTCAACAGGGCAAATGAAGAGCAAAAAAAAGCATTTAACTATGTGCAATGGCTTTCCTCATCACAGCATTAAAAAAAATAAACTTTGGAAGACAATTTATTGCCTGAATTAAAACTCTTTATGCATCCCTGCTAGGTAATGTTTAAAGGATTTAATTCATTCTCCTCATTCAATGCAGACTGGGAAAATGAGGCAAAGTTGTCACTTACTCAGTACAGTTTAATCAAATGATCATCTTTTTAACAGCTTCATGTATGGAGTCTGGCATCAAGTAAAAAACAGTAGGATGAAGAGTCGCAAAGGTTTTTGATGCTTTTTGTATTTGAATTCCTTCAGAAAACAATGCCGGAATTTATGAATGAGGAGTTGCAGGGGTAGTCTGGCTGTAAGACTTAAAGTATTAGGGAGTCTTTTTAGCCACATGTGTTAACATCCTTCTGTGCTCCTTAAGGGGTTCTTGGAAAAGCAAAATGAAAAAATTCAGGACACACAGATGTATATTATTACATGTAACACAGGAGTATCTATGGAATCCAGACCAATGTCTAATCGAGTCTAATAATCCTGTATGACATACACTGAGAGACAGTCCTTGTTCCAATGAGTTTGCTTTCTAAGTAGAGAACACAGTTGTTAGAAAGGGAGCAGACAATAGAGGGACTTTGTTACCCAAACTCCTCAACCCACCAACATCAAAGCTGAAGTTAAAACCCAAGTTATAAGTCCCAAGCCAAGTCTGCAATAAACCTAGGTACACACAGGCTCATGTCCACGTTCTGGGCATCATTGGGGCATCACCGCATCATCATCCTCTAGTTTCCTTCCAAATATGTAGATCTGTCACAATCAGTTTTTACAGGTATGCACAGTCACTGCAGGCTGCAAGTAGGGATACTGAAAGGAGTGGCCAATACACCATAGGCACCTCAACAGGCCGGAGAAATGGGCTGATGGGAACCTCATGAAGTTTAACAAGGGGAAGTGCAAAGTCCTGCACCTGGGGAAGAACAGCCCCATGCACCAATAAGCTTTTGCTAAGTTACATGAAGCAAACACTTGATTTTAATGGAAGAGCAAGAAACAAAGGCTCAGTCTGAACAAAATTAACTCTGCGTGCAAAGGATGGTGTTAGCAGGTATGGTAACGGGTAGCACTTTAATTACTCCAGCATCTCATGGAGTATACCAACAGCAGGGCACAGCTGGTGGTAGAGAGCGGTTTGTGGAAAGCATTGTGTTCTACTCCTGAATCAGCCCCTGGCGCTGAAAAAAATTCATGCTCTGGAGGTGTGAGTTGATGTAGTACCAGGGAAGTGGACAAGGCTTGGTTACACTTGCTGAACACTCAAACCATCTTGCCATCTGTTGAAATACTGCTAGGGCCGCACACTAGAGCAAGGCCTGTAGGGCAGATACAACACAAAAAGCTAATACAACGTGATAGCTTCAGTCATGTAGTCCCCAAGGTGTCACTTCAACCATCCTGACATGCAAAAGCAGTAAGCCTGACACTAAAGCTCCTTGCTGCAGATGACATTTGTCCTGAGCAAGCCAGACTCTCCACTGGCCATAGCAGAGGGAAACAGCCTGTCTCTACATGGGTTTGTATCCCCTTATCCACAGTCTGCAATTAGGCACAATCCTGTCAGTCGGTGAGCAAGGCATCCAGGCACTCAATTCACTCAGTCCCCACGGAAATCAACAGCAGCTGAGGGGGTTCAACAATTTTTAGGGGTGGAAGATGAAACCCCATACAGAAACCAGCTCACAAAGTAGCAAACATTCACAGAGGTTGGCTGTTTGGTCCACGTAACAGCAAATGGCTTAAACAGGGCATAGAAAAAACAGTCAAAAAATTCAGGATTATATACCCAAACTTTACCCTTCTACGGTCTCCTCAATCTCCACTAAGATTATCCCATACAGTCCAGGAAGAAATTAGTTCAAGAGAAATTTTCAGTCACTTCTTACGTATTCTTACAAATATCATTTGCCCAAGACTGTAACGTGTCTGTGATAACAGTAGCTATATTATTCATTAATCTAGGTATATTGGGAAATACTTCTGAAAAATAAAAGCTCTTGAGAATAGTAAACTACAAAATGTTCATTTTGATTCCCTGTAAAACACAATTGAAACTTTCAAGAGTAAATACTGGTACACAAAGATCTGATGGAAATGGAACTGAAGCCCTGAACTCACATTCAGTTGATTGGAATGGAAAGAATAAGCTAGAAAATGGACATAATATTTTGGTTTCTAAAAAACCAAAGATCTTTCTAATAAGACAACTCATATGGAGGAGAGGGAAAGAAACATCCAGTAGAGCAAGAGCCAAAAGGAAGAGCCCAGTGGGACTGAGCAGAGTGGGCAGCAGTACACCAGGAGACACCTTCTCCTCAGCTCTTCTCAAGTGCCACAGTGAGGTCTCTGAGCCTGGGCTGTAGGGTCAGAAGCAGTAGCTGGGAAGACTAGCCAAGAGTGAATTTGTAGTGGATGCACTGTTTTCTCTTATACTGCAAAATAAGTGTGGTCTTGTTGGTAGAAGGCACAAGTGCAAGGACAAGAAGGTAATCACAAACATTTAGTGTGGATTTACCAAGGGCAAATCATGCTTGACTGACTTGATTGCCTCCAGTGATTAAATGTCTTCTTATGCTGATGAGGAGAGAGTGGTGGATAAAGTATACTTGATTTCACCAAGACTTCTGACCCATCTCCACAGTCCTCTCATTGGAAGCTGAACATTTATGGTCCACTAGATGTCATGAAAGCTGCCTGGACTGATGATCTCAAAGGCTACCTATCAATGTCTGACAGCCATCTGTTGGCCAGTAACAAATAGTATCAATGATCTGGATAATAAGACAGAATGAATTCTCAGCAATTTTGAAGATGGAAGGAAATTAGGAGTAGCTGACACATTGAAAGGCAGAGCCTCACCCAAGACAGACCTTGATAAACCTGAAGATAGGGTTAACAAAAAATGTTATGAATATCAACAAAGAAAAGTGCAATGTTCTGCCCTCAGCTGGGACAATCCCAAACATGAGTACACTGACTGCCTAGGAGAAGCCTGGCAAAAAGGACTAGTAGACACCAGACTGAATATGAGCCAACAGGGAGCTCTCCCTGCAAACAAAGCAAACCACATACTGGGCAAAGCTAGGAGGAGTGTGTCCAGCAGATCAAATCATAGTCCTCCTCTGCACACCTGGAATACTGTGTCCCAATGTGGATGCCTCCCACCCCCAAGTTCAAGAAACTGAGCTGACCCAGCAGAGAGCTACCAAAATGGTCCAGGGGATAAAGGACATAACATACAAGAAGTTGAGAGAACTGGCTTTGTTTTATCTGGTGAAGAGGAGGCCATGGAGTGAATAGTCATACATACAACAGTTTGAAAGATAACAAAGAGGTAACAAATACAATGTAGCCAAACTCTTCGCAGTAGCAGTAGATGGTATAACGATGGGCAAAGGTCACAAGATGTGGCTGGGGAGGTTCAGATCAGACATAAGGAAAAGCTTTACTAGGAGGGTAGCACTGGAGCGGGTACCCAGAGATGCTGCAAAATCACCATCGTTGGGCATTTTCACAACTTGGCTAGACAAAGCCACAGCTGACAGCAGGTGTTGGCAATAGTTCTTATACGAGAGGGAGGCTGGTCCCAGTTAACTCCAATCAGTTTTTCCGTGATTCTGTGAAACCTATTGTAAATTCTAATTCATTTCATTCTGTAATAATTACTAATAAAGAAAACCCACTGATTGATGACTTTACATTGCTATTTATAGAAAATGTAATTACCATATTTGTTTAGCTTTCTTTTGTCTAATGATGATTTAAGCTACTTATTTTGCTGCTCTGCATACTTCCAGTTCAATTGATAAGTGCATATGACTATATTTAGCAAAGGCTGTGACTGTATTAACAGCCTCATCCACTTGACATGGTTATCTTTCACATGAGGCAGCACATCGTGGTCCTGATGATTCATTGTCATTGAAGATATTTCTGTCCAAATTACTTATGCTATTTCATATGGTTACTGTATGGTTACTGAGCAGCTCTGCAGAAAGGGATCTGGGGGTGCTGGTCGACAGCAGGCTCAATATGGGTCAGCAGTGTGCCCTGGCAGCCAAGAGGGCACCCAAACCACGGTCTGGGGTGCATCAAACACAGCACAGCCAGCCAGTCAAAAGAGGGGATTATCCCGCTGTATTCAGCATTGGTGCGGCCTCACCTTGAGTAGTGTGTGCAGTTCTGGACCCCACATTTTAAGAAGGATGTTAAAGTACTCGAATGCGTACACAGGAGGGCGACAAATCTGGTGAACGGGCTGGAAGGCATGTCCTGTGAGGAGCATCTAAGGACTTTGGGCTTGTCTAGTTTGGAGACAAGGAGGCTGAGGGGTGACCTCATTGCTCTCTACAGCTTCCTGAGGAGGGGAAGTGGAGAGGGAGGTGCTGAGCTCTTCTCCCTGGTATCCAGTGATAGGACACGTTGGAATGGTTCAAAGCTGCATCAGGGGAGGTTTAGACTGGACATTAGGAGGCATTTCTTTACAGAGAGGGTAGTCAAGCACTGGAACAGGCTTCCTACAGAGGTGGCCGATGCCCCAAGCCTGGCAATGTTTAGGAGGCATTTGGACAATGCCCTTAATAAGATGCTTTAACTTTTGGTCAGCCCGGAATTGATCAGGCAGTTGGACTAGACGATCGTTGTAGGTCCCTTCCAACTAAATTATTCTATTCTATTCTATTCTGTTCTATTCTATTCTATTCTGTTCTATTCTGTTCTATGTGACCCTTCATCTCTTCTCATAAACTGTCATACACAGCAATTGTTTTCATATGTATTACAAGTTACACAGAGTGGTCCCCATTTGAACAGCAATCTCATTAGCAGGGAGCAAAATAGTCTATGAAAATGTAAAGTGGAGGAAGAAATAGAAAGGCAAAGAAACAAAACCACACATGTGGCCATCTGCTGATATTTCAGGATGTTTACTGAGTCCCAACAGAAAGGTCCCTCTCCACAAGACCATGTAACCACTGATGATGCTGATGTGAAGTAACTGCTATACTTCTCTCCTGAGCTGTCTTTCCATCATCAGAGCATGAGTGTGCAGAGTCTGTTACAAGCATAAAGCAGTTTGGGATTCTCTGGGAGGCAAAGAGTAAAATTCATTATAAAGTTTGAGGCATTGACTTGAGTGCTGAAGCACTTATTAACGACCTGATTCAGATCTAAAGAATCTCTCCAACAAAGGAGGCTCTTCTGCTAGTGAAGCACAATTTGAGACTCATAGCTTGTATACACAGGGAAAATTACCAGCATAATTATGCCAGTATAATTATACTAGCTTAGCTATGCCAATAAAATTCTCCCTCTATGGACACTGCTGTCCCAATATAAAAATACTTCTTTTCTGTGGAGATCATCTCGACATGATTTAAATCAGGACATTTATCTTAAGATAAGAAGGGCATGGAAAGTTTAACTGGCAGGATATACTGGGACAACCATACCGGTATATTTAGCCATTTCCATATAGGCAGCTTTCAGTTGTTCACAGGAGTGTGAGATTGTGTCTTCTTGATGAAAGCTCTGGGTTTAAGTGTTTTCACATTGCTTCATATACTGAAGTCAGAATAAATAATTATAAAAGAGAATCAACTCAGTAATAGGATCTGATAAGCATATATCTCTGCTCAGCAAATTGCTGTGCTTGCCTCATTAAGATTAACCACCCTGCAGACAAAGAAGCCAAGTCACAGCTTCTAAGGATGCAGCGCCAGATGGAAGTTCCTATTCAAAAACTGTCTCAAGAGATGTCTTGGCATCTGTTATTGAAGAATGTTATGGGTAAAACCTTAAGAACCACCCCTAAAAAGGGGCAAACAGATGCTGGTGAAGCTTTTGTGAGGGTCTCATGAAGAAATTCTAGTTCATATTTTTTAGCTGAGCTATTGCATTTCAAATGTATGTGTTACACAGACCCATAGCCTGATGAAAATCCCTTTACCTGGATCATCATGAGAAAAGCCTTCAGAGTCTTGCCGTTAAAGCTCATCTCTGCCCTGTGGTTAGTCAGAGAGACTCACAGCTCTTTAAGATCAATCATGTTAAGAACTTTGTTAGGAACTGAGAATCACTCCTGCAATGTGTGAAAGAAAGAAGCAGGAAGGACACTGTACCACCTGGCTTTCCCCTATTGCTTTTACAGTAACCACTCCAATACAAGACTGAAGGTCTCAGAACAGCCACCATTCCCTGATTTCTGCACTACACTAACTGGAACAATTTTGGGCAGGGACTTGTGAGAAATGCCAACTCCGTTTGCCCTCTGTGGGTGCACCTACACAGGCAGCATAGTATGGATTTGAGTCTAATCTCAAGTTCTGGCTCCTCTGGTTAGTACACACTCAGGTATGGACTTAAGCCAAGGTCTAGAGTGCAGTAGAGGAAGAGCCAAAAGAAAGAGCCCGGCGGGACTAAGCAGAGTGGGCAGCAGTGCATCAGGAAACACCTTCTCAGTTCTCAAGTGCCACAGTGCCTTCTCTGAGCCTGGGCTGCAGCAGGGCTAGCATCCAGCAAAGGAGCAGGGAAAGGAGCAGGCTATGGGATTGAACATATTTAAATCCACTCTTAGGTTAATCCTTTGTGGAAGACACAGCCTGTAAGAAATGGAAGAATGAAAACCAAGGCACTGAATGTGCTACCAAAAACTATCTCTAACCTTTGTGAAGTGGTATGCTTGGTCTCCAAATAGTATGTTTGATGGACCTTGCTCAAAGGCCTGGCTGACTAAGAAAGAAACACTCAAATTTACTGGTCTGAATTAAGAAAATGGTATCACACTTTCTTCAGCATTATCAGTACAGGCCCTGACCCAGAGAAGTGACCATCTTCTCAGAAGATGCCCGCGGAGGGTGGCCCAACTCTCAGGACATATTAAATTCCTCACCAGATGAGGCATCCCTACTTCCTTTTGTAATTTATGATCCAAGACTCCTGTGTTCAGGATTGCTCAGCCACTAGATGTCTCTGTGTACTACAGGGCAAAGCAGAGAAGATGAACTACAGGCCAAATCCAAAGGAAAAGCTGGAGACTAAGCAGCATGGAAGCCTCCCTATTTGTGTGTCAGATCTCTGACTGAGTGATGTAGCAATGGAATGATTTTCACTTCCTGACAGACTGCGTAGTTGTGAGCATACCTCAAGGAACGTGCTCCTTGCATGTCCTGGCTTGAATTATTGAGCTGGAACTTGGGAATATCCATAGAAAAAGTGGGAAGAAAAATCCTGTCCTCTTAAATCTCTGAAGTGGTAGATCTACACTCCAGTTTCTCTGAAAGAAGCTTTTCTAAACTAACCACCTTCATCATCCCAGCAGCCCATCCCAGAGTGGAAGGAAAGTCTACAGCAAAGGTTCTTACCTATTCTTTCTGTTGGATAGGTCATAAAAGGACAGCAAGTGTTCCCTCAGATCCTTTCCCTGTGTTAGTTCTGCCATGTGTACTCATATACACTGTTATTTTCTAACAATATCGTTGTGTTCAGGACTTGGTATTTAGCTCATGAGCACTTTGGGGCATGTAAGGTCAAGAGCCATAAAAATAGGTTGTGCAAATCTGATGGGGTCTGCAACAAATGCCAGCCTGTGACCTGACTGCAAGGGTAGAAATCAATAGATGAGGAATGTGTTTGAGTGGATGCAGGAATCTTTTATCTTTTGCCTGACAAACAACCTCTTTGGTTTGTGAAAACAGTGTCTGTACCACCGCATAAGTGCTGGAAACAAACAGAACACACTTAGGGGAAAAAAATCAGAACCTTTTTTTTTCTTTTTTTTTTCCCCTGAAACAGAAACATTGTACTACAGACCCAGCTCCACAAGTTGCTGACATCAGAGCTAGTCCAGCAAGCTCTGCTAATGCAGAGACTGAACAGCTACAGTACCCAGACACAACTATGGATGTCAGCTTGGAAATGCTCTTTCAAAGGACTTAATTTTTAGAAGACAAGAGCAAGACAAATGTGTCAAACTGGGCACCCATGGAAGGAAAGCTACATAAACCACACTTTTGACAAGCTTACCCAGAGACCTCATTCCCATTTTACATTCCTAATCCCAGCACACAAGGCAGCACACGATGGGTCTGATCTGCAAACAATGGTGCACTATATTTGCAAACAGAAGTTCTCTGATGGTATTAGGACCACCACACTATTTCATAGAAAGCTTTACATGCATCAGTGAAGGGATTAAAGTGTCGAATAAAAAGCTGGTACATTAAAGGAGATTTCCAATAGTATATCTTATTACTCATCACTGACTCAGCTTGATAATGTAAAGTCAATGAGAGAGGTTGCCAGCATTCCTTTGTGTTAAAATCATTAAAGAGCAACCGCCAGTGTTCCCACACTTTCAACTTTTGCAAAATTGTTGCTCTTTGCCCTTTACCACATCTGTGTTTGCATAACCAAGTGGTGTACAGCTTGTCAACACCTCTTTATGCCTTACCTTCCTCCCTCCAGTGTTTTGTTTATGTGTCATCAGAGTAAATCCACTTCTGAGGATTAGAACCTCCTTTTCCATAGTATACAAAAGGGATCAATAATTGCCATATTAATTCTCAAGCATGAGCTCTGAAGGAATGAAAAAAGCCTGTACAATCAAATGCAATTTTAGGAGAAACAACGCGGTTAATTGCCTCACACCCTGGACGGCAGGGGTTCCCTTCTGGTTATGTTTGGTGTCAAGTAAAACCACCCAGTATGTAGGCAGGCAGAAGGAAGACACCAGTGCTTAACCTCTGGCCAGGGTCACTGCAAGTCCAACACCGGTTCTCTCACCCCCATTAACATATGTGTTGCAGTGCCTGTGGGCCCAAGTCACAAGGGTGTAGAAATGTGCCACCACTACTAGCCAGAGGATTTGGGCCGTGTCTGTCTTTGGTGGAATTTGGGTGCCTAGGGCCATGTTCAGTCACATCCTTTGCGCCCAAGTCCCTGCACTCTCCTTTCCTATTGACATCTGTCAACAACTCCCTGCTCTGTGCCTTGCTTACATTTGCTGAATCACTGCTCTTCACTTCTCACCAAGTAGGTGCAGGGTTTGCAATGAATTTAGGCCATCTGTGAAAACAACCTCTAGGCCCAAAGTGATGACCCAGTCCAGTACTCAGGACTGTGTGACATTGGAGGTATTGAAAAATATATTCAGCTTCTTGTGCTCAGAGTTCCCGACGTACTTCAACCTTTTCTCCTACGAGTGCTCAGGAGCAGCCAGGTTTGCTCTAATAGGTGTCTAAATTGTTGCAGCTCAGAGGCAGACAATGAGGCTCTGACACGCTACCTCAGAGAGGCCAGATTTATTAGATGTGCTCAGACTATGCCTAATACTGACAGCATCAAAACAACACTCAGTCTTCTGACTCCTGCATACATCAGGACATTTAAAGATCAGACTCCGGTGCTTGTCCAGACATATACCTTTGCCTACTGTTTCCCAGAAGCTAGCCACATGTCCACTCAGTGTCTTTCAGAAATGAATCACACCTATAAATGTTCAGTAAACTCCCTATATTGGCAATGAAGGGCAATATGCTCCTCTGTTGAACACCTAAATTGTCCACTGGCTGTGTGGGGAATCCTAGGTGCCCAGCTTAGGTGGCATGAGTCACTCTGATGGATCAGGTACCTGCTCACTTTAGCATGCTTAAATTTGATGTCTACAGTAAAGCAGTTTGAACATGGATTTTATCCCTTATTTAAATTGTAGCAGCTTGTTCAAGTACTGGAAGTTCTGCATTCAGTCCTTGATAAGAAACTACATGAAACCTGGGATGGTTTCCTTGAACCTCAGACTCTGAATTACCTTTTAGGGAAAACTTTCCTTGACAGCTCAACTATAGCTACTGTTCAGCAGTACTAGCTACTGTAACAGCAAGCAGACATTTTCTGGTCTTGATTTCTAAATGCTATTCCACCTCCTCTCTAAATTTCCTTTTTTGATGTTCCATAGGATATTTGCATAAAATTGAGGAACTAAGCCAAATACTTCTCTTACCACTTCAAAGCTACTGACCTCCATGAAGCTGGACTGGTGTAAATGAGGGAAGAATCTGACGCAATAGCTTAGCTCAGTATAATTATATATCCACTGTCCAATACCACCAGAAGCCAACTAGCTGCAGTTGTGTCTGGCCAAGCCCAGGGTAAGCTTGGACTCAGCACCGTACTAACAGAGTCAGGCATCTTCTGGATCACAGCTGATTCATGCCCTGCTGGCTAGAAGCATAGCCAGAACTTGCTTTCATCTGTGTACAACAGACTCGAGTAGATATTTCCTAAAGATGGAGTTTAGACAAGATTTTAATACAAAGGAAGTCACAGTATGTTTCTTACACTTTTGCATCCAAGCTGCTGGGAACCCTACTTACTGTTTGAGCTGTGATACTATGGAAGGTTGTAGTCAGGCTAGGAGGTAAACTAAATGCAGGAAATATAGTCACAAATCTAAAAGGCAGTTTTGTTCTGCAAATCAGGAGAACTCCTCTGTTCAGTAATCAGGAGAACAGGCAAGTGGCTGAAGCAGTCATGTTTCTCCACATTCCTTAAAACAGGTCATCCTGGTTGATATCTCAAGGTTGTCACACAAGCAATATCTTGAGTTTTCAAAACAGGAGAGGCCAGTTGGACTATCTCTCATTTTACTAAATGCCCAGATCACTGTTCCGTATGTAAACAGTGGCTTATGGGCTGAGTGTGAAGTGCTGAATACTTCAGGTATACTTTCTACAAGAAAGTAAATTGAATGTTACATCCCTTCTTTCATCCAATGACAGAATTTCACATGACTGTACTATTTTGGTGTACAGCATTCCTTTGACTGCATTACTCTGTGCCCCAACAGTCGGTCATTAATTCTGATCTGCGAGCATAGTTCAGATTGATCTTAATTAATCTGATTCATACTATATTAATGCTCAATTCATCAGTGTATTTCAATAAGCGTAATAATACTAATAATAGATCTGGACTTAGATTTGAAATAGATCTGAGTTTATGATACAGACTGCATGGTAGAAGACCAAATGTGAATACTGTGACCAAATAAGCCAGCCTTGATGAAAATTAAAATCCAGATTTTGAAATCACATGTTCATGAATAGTAGGTTTGGGGATAGGGGTTGTTAGGGATTCACATTCTGATACAACTTCTGCATTTATTCTCAATTAGATGGGAATAAGACAACTTCTGTGAATGAGCAAATGGAGCAAGCCTACAAAGTTTGGTTCTACGTGATTTTTTTGTAAGTTACAATAGACATTGTTGAATCCAAAATCTTCTCATGGACTGTGAGCCTGGAAACCCAGTACTGCGGTCAGCATGACTCCACTGCTCACTTGCATCTGAGATCACTTGGAATGATCTCTGTTTGAAGCTTTGGGTCAGAGACATTTTTGGCCAATAGCTATTCACCACCGTCATGGATCAGATAAGGGTCTGGCTCTTGACAACACTGTATATATGTGTTTGAATGTGTTCAGAATTTTGAAAATAAACTGCAGTTAGGATAAAACCATATTCCATGAGAGTTAATAGATGTTAAATTACTGCAAACTGCCGTTTTGATGTTAGTTTAATGTCTGTTTCCAACAGATAGATTAACCTATTAAAGAACTGCAAATAAATTATTTTACTTTTCCATAGTTTCTTTGTATTCTACCAGGTTCCCTATATCTTGTTATTTCAGGATGTGGTCTTGATGTGCCATAGCATGATATAATTCATAGTGACACTATCGTCAAACGTGCTACAGCAAACTATGAAGCTGGGGAAAGGAGAGCTCACACTATGATGACACGTAATTATTTCAAATAGCAAACTGCTGCAGGCAAAGTCTTATATACTTTCATTAACCATGAGCATGCATACCCTGCATGTTATTCACTGCTCAGGCAATGAGGCTTTCTTGAGGGAAGACATGCAGTCTAGTGGCTGGAGGAGTGGACTAAGTTTGGTTTTAAGTTCTCTACTTGCAGTGACCTCGTGCAACCCCTTTGCATTCACTCTGATAACTGTGAAGTAGTGACAGAGAATTACTAAGCCATCCTTTCAGGGAGCATTAGCAGGCTTGACTCATTAATATCAATATTGCCTGTAAGGTTTTGGAACATAACAAGCTATTTAAGGAACGTATGAACATAACAATGTCAGGGAGCAGCAAGAGTAGGACTGCTCCACAAGGAAGGATGAGCTAGAAGCTGAAGGTGACCTTGGCACAAATGCTGCAGTCATGCAATCTGTTTGTCCTTAAATGAAACTTCCTATTGCCATGCTGGAGACCAGCTTTTCCATTCTTGAGATTCTTTGTAAGTCAGCTGGAACCTACTAGGAACTTAACACCCACATACAATGGTCTTATCCAAATACACCATTTCTCAAACTTCCCTGACATTTGATATTTTGGCAGAATGTCATGTACCTATTTCAGCAATACAGGGTCATTTTGGAAAAAATATATATTCTCAAAAAAAAAAAAAAAGGGGGGAGGAAAAGAGAGCCTTTCTGACCATTATCAAAGAGAGTCAATGGATAATGATGTTTCTAGTTTGGACCGTGCTTCCTGCTGACCACTGAAACATTTGCCAGGGCATCAGGGTAGTTCTTCCACTAGCATAAACCACTACAGCTAGATTGTTTATGCCTATCGGCAGCCAGCAAAAGGTGCCGCTAAATGCAGGCCAAACTGTAATTGCTGTACACAGCTAGTAAGGGCTCAGATAGCTTGAAAGAACAGCAGTGAGACCAGAAGACTTTCATCTCTATGATGTCACTGATGCAACTAAATGTAGAATAGATCAATGATGATCAAAGTCTTCTGAAAGTGCCTAATAACAAACTGGTGGTGCAAGCTGCGCTGCTTTGCTGGAAGTTACGAGGGCAAAGTTACAGTGGCAGAACCTGGTCAGATTTAATCCTCCTTAGTGACATCAGGAGTAGGGTTTTTTAAGATAAAGATCATAAACTACATGCAAAGTAGGAATAATAATGTATATTAAATCGTATGAGAACATGGCTTTCTCCTCTAAGATGTGTATCCCTAATTTTTAAGAGATGTGGATTCGAACTTGACACCAAATGCAGGTTTTACAGATCATTCATGAAATTCCTATTTGCCAGTATTATGCCTATCGATGCTAGTGTTCTGCTTTCGGGGGTCCGATACCAGCCTTTTATATTTTCCATTTTTCTAACAGCTGCACAGTGAATCACAATCCCTTGGAGCCACCAGAGCCAGCAAAGGTTGTTGATTGCCAAATCCCGCTGCAGTACAAATTTAGAAGAAGCTGAGAACCAAGAGAAACAGGAATTTTGACTCTGTCATAGGGCTGGGGCAGAGCAGAAATATGTCCCAGCATAGAGGTAAGAAGTAAGCTCGTCCCTACTTGCTAAATCGTCTGCTTGCTTAATGCCAAAAACAGGGAGGCAGGCAAAGCTCTATAACAATGATAGCAAATAATATGGAAAAACTACTACAAATACGATAAAAACTAATGCAAATTGGGTGCAATCACAGATGTGGAAGTGATGGACTGTTTGGTCAGACAGTAGTTTTTGCCTAAATAGCAAGCACATTGGAAATACAATTAACTTACTGTTTTCTACAGGTACAGCTAGTACACAGCTAGAGACACCTATGCAAAAGCAGGTACAAAATGGGATCTATGAATCTGTTTAGCCACCAGGCAGGAGCGAAAGATTATTCGAACAGTGGGGCTTGGGGTAAGAAAACAGGTGCAATATCAAACTATGTCAGACATTTCTTCAATGGACACTTTGTTCTAAATCAAAGCACACTGCCAACTAATAAGGTAAACACAATATAGTTCAGTTAGGAAAGAAGTAGGTTAAACCAGCTGTTAATTCACTTTCTCTGTGTCAGGAGCAGGAACTCAGCAAGTTCCTTGAACTCGGCATTCTCTTTTCTTTCAGCTTTTTATACATGCCTTCACAATCTCCTGCTATGTTTCTTTTTTTTTCCCTTGCATACTGCAGGCAATAACTCTTTAATTTAACAATATGTTCTTTGTCCTGCAACTGTTCCTGTTTTGCAACCACATAGATAATATGTATGGGCCTGTAGGAATAGTCAAACAGTTAATAAGGGTAGGGTTTGGCATGCTTTTACTATGTACAAATTCTACAATCAAGTCCTGACAGGAAAGCACTGTATCTCTTGTGGTTCCCAATCCTGACTAAAATATGCAAAATATCACTACTGGGAATGATACCTGTTTCCCAGAGAGCCGTAATACCAGTTTTTTCTTATCAATGCATCATTGAAAGGTATTTTGTTTATAGTTTATGCCATTTATTTTCCCAGGCATATTAGGTTTTCAAAAGCGACCCATGGTTCATTGTGCCTGTCAAAGGTACAGAGGTGTTATTTCAAATTGCATTACACCCTTAATACAGTATGAATGAAAGAACTAAAGAGAAACCTGTACCACATAACTGTATTAACCCCCGAGGTTAAATATCCGTCTGCACGATTCCTTGGATCTTCTGTTTCTGCCATATGCCCCTCCACGTGGGTGTAGCATACATCCTTCAAGAAGGCAGAAATGCACTGTGCCAAGGGCACCACAGCACAGAGGTACCATAGCCAGGATGAGAAGAGCAAGGGTTTACTCTGCAAAGCATCTGTACAAACCCAATTACTGATTCTGCCGATGAGACAAGAACCAGAGTGAAATCCAGCACGTTCCTCTAGAGGTAAGTCAAGAGCAACAGGAATACAAGGAGGGGAACACAGTAAACAAAAACCACTTTATTTGTATCTAATAAAGTAAACAGTCATCAGTGTGAACATGTACAGAGCCCAGATCTGGAAGGTAAGGAAGTAATATCTTTGCATAATCCCTTTTTAGACAAGAAAGGTATTTAAAACCCTTCATGTGGGCTTGGGCCTTGAAGCTGAAGACTTACTGAAGCAGAATCTGAAGACAGAATTCAAATGTGAATTTTCTCCTCTTTAAAAAATGCCTTTTAGAGGTAGAAGCTCAAAAGACTTGGAATTCTTGCTCTGACCTCAGAAGACTTTAAAGAAATGGTTACTTACTTAAACCACTGGAATGTACAGGAGCAAGTTGTCTCATGAGATTCACGGTCAGCTCAAAAGCAGAAGGCAAGAAAACCCAGTCAAACATTTTAGACCTCTACAAGGCAGAGAACTAAATTTTATAGAAATGTGAGAAATCTATTCTTTGGCTATGTTTTTGCTCATATTTTAAACAGGAATCCAGTTCCAAATTCAGCAAGGCCAGAGCCCCTCACATCCTCTGTCAAGGTCCATCCAATCTACTAACCAGGGTGAGATGTGGTCTTTCAAGGGGAGAAAGTCCTCTCCTATGATACAGTGGCCTCTAACCCTGGCAGAGCTTGGAGGAACACCCCCACTGATTTTCTCCATTAGCATTCAGTTAACTTTACCTTCATTAAAGCTCATTAAATTTCCTGGCCAGTTTTCCATGCATACAGGACAATCCACCCTGAAAATCACAAGCACCAGAGATCACAGAATACCTCACTCCTCATTCTGCTTTCAAAATAGCTCTCTAAAATAAAGACTCTAAGAATAGGCAGTGAGAAAAGAGCAGCAGTCTAGAGAAAACAGAAAAAAAAACTAACACAAGGGTTAAAATAGGTGGGAGCAAGAGAGAGACACCTCACCACACAGCTCATGAGCTACCAGAAATGATGGTGCAATGCTGGTCTGCCCTCCAGCCAAGGAGAAGGAGCAAAGCTCTCTTCTTTATAGCAGCAATCGGAGAGCCCAGCTATCCCACTTTCCTTTTGCTTTAGGGACAAGTCCTGCTCACCATAAAAGTCTTCTCCAGGAGCTTACCAAGTCAGCAAAGCCTTGGCAGTTTTGCTGTAGGAGGGAGGAAGAGGACAATTTGGGGTATGCTGTATGCTGTATTCAACAGGTTCTCTGCCCTCAGAAATGTAAAAGGGTGGACAGGAGTAACCAGCTCACCTCTCTCCTTGTGATTTGAGTGTGTGTGTCTGGTATGGGACCTGCGCAGATGACATGTAGCTCCTGAATCTTTGCCACCTATGGGGAGAGCAAGTCTCCACCCCTGTGCTAAGCCCTTTCCCTTTTGGGCTTGGCAAAGGACACGTATTTCTCTCATAATGTGTCTCTGAAAACTCAGAAAAGCAGCACCTATGTGCAGTGCCATATCTCCCAACTTCCCTAGACCTGCTGCCTAATTAAACCTGCTTCACTCCTATGCCCCAGGTTGTCTAGGGTCATTAAGCCAGAGCTAGCTGCTGTTCTTGCCAAAAATGTATGCATCCATCTTCTTCCTGCTCTTTCTTTAGATTCCTTCACGCCAGGGGACATAGACAGTAGCAGAAAGTTACACCTCCTGGCTAATCCAGTGTTTTAATCAGTGTAGTCTATTGTTCCGGCTCAGTGGTGTTTAAAGAGTTAGCTTTCCTCTCACCAAACCTTATTTTCTTCTGGATAGATCTGTCACACAGAAGAGCATATTTGCCCAAAGCACCACAAGAGACAGGTAGATCTTTTTACTCTTCTGTTCTTTCAGGCTCATAGCCATCACTGGAGATGAGTGGTCCCTGCAGAACTGTTACTTATTCTGCTGTGCACAAGGATTGTAGCAATACTCAGAATCAGGACAGTACACAATCATCCATGATTCCTTTAAAAGCAACGTCTCAAGGGTATTTGTATACATTTACTTCAGTCACTCAAAGGTCCCAGTCACAGGAGGTATGCAGGCACTGCCCTTAGTGATTTCCGTCTAGAAGGCAAATCAAAAGGACCTAACCAAATTACAAATATAAACAGTAGACCTTATCTGCTTATATCATTTGGCTGTCTTCCAAGTGCTTAAACTTAATATTCCCAACAGTTAGGAATATTGTTATGTGTAAAGTGCCATGGATGTTTATGGTGCTATATAAATGTATATTATTAATTAATAACTACAATACTTAGTGCCAGTATTTTAAACATTTACATGAGCAGCCTCATGAACAACAGCAGAAGTTGCTTTTTTTAAGCTCGTAATACAATCAGCAACACCAGCGGACCACAATCAAAGCCCTCTTCGGGCATGTCACAGTCTGGGGGATAGCTTTCCCTCTCCCCACATCTCTCCCCACTCTGCACCCTTTCAGCCATCAGGCTTTGAGCCATTGCTGCTCCTGTTGCTCGAAAGCTGAGCCCCAATCGCTGACCACAAGTGCCTGGATATCAAGCCTGCTTAACCCCAAGATCTGACTCAGTGCCAGCACCCGCAGTTCCTCCCTGAAGCAAGTTATGATCAATGGTGTATGCAGTGATCAGAAACCCATTTAAGCAAACTATTGTTTATTTAGTACTAGGAACAAAGCATTTAGAGACGAAAGGGTTTCAGAACAACAAGTAGCCTGCACATGTCTATCTTGCTTAAAAATCTTTCTGTCCCCCAAGGGTACATCAAAGTAGACCTCACATCTCTAGAACCTTGTTCTTCATCCAAACAATGCTCCTCACAGGAGTCAGTCTCCTAAGAGAGCATTTACTTTGACCCATGTCCTTAGCCTCTCGTCCTTAGCATTCAGAGCAAAGCACTTCAGTCTGCAGGTGTATCAGTGACAATCAACAATCCATTGTATTGATGTGTTAATGCATTAATGGAATTTGATCCTGCCCAGTGGAGTCAATGGTGAAATGCTGAATTCATGCGAATGTGTTATTGACTGGCTACAGATTTGCAGTCTGAAAAATATTGCACACAGCTACAGAGCACAAATTCATCTGCTAGATTTCAGACTGTTTACTTTTCCTACCACTCACCTTCACTTGAGCTGTACTGTGCAACTTAGTTCCCCCCACTGCCTCTCTATCTTCATCTGTTTTATAAACTGACTAGCAACAAATTATCCACCAGGTTCTCAGCCCCTACAAAGCCCCAGATAAGAGATTCCACACTAAGCAGGACAATGAGGAAGACCATGCTGAGAGGTCTTCCTTGCATACTGAGGTTCAAAATTATGTATCTTAGCTAAGTGACCCCCTTTTACCTAGAGGCACACAACACGGGTCCCTCCTGAGTACTGGCTCCCCATTTTTCCAGGCTACTCATCCTGCTCACACCACGGCTTTCCTTTCAACACACAGAAAAGCCAGCCCCTCACTGAACAGTGCTTCTTCACAAATAGCTGTTTCAAACTCTGCAACAGCCCACCAGGGAGGCCCTCATGGTAAAGCAGGCGGTTTAGCAAAGCCTCGGAGAAGACTTTTAACTGCTATCAAGGAATTTGGCCACAGGATCAATAAAAGGTGGAACAGGAAGAGGGAAATTTGGAGAGAAGTTCAGAGGCATGTAATGAAGAGGGAAAAAGAGACTGCTGAGAGGAGCAGAGAGCTCACACCTAGGGCTAGGCTGCAACATTTTGGCATAGCCTTTGCTTGCTGACTGTACCAACCCTGCGGCATCTCCCCGCAGCATGGGGAGACTGTGCAGACCCTTTCCTTCCTTTCCCACCAAGTTCTGTGGCCTTTTCTATGTCCCTAGTTCCTCTACATCTCCTCCTTGACACTTCTCCCCTTGGATGGTTTGTTTTCCCCTCATGCCCGAGGCCCAGAATTCTCGATATCTTAGTAATGACTTCATGCCCTTTGGATCAGGCCCTCGTCAGGCACTACCTGTTTAAGCGGAGAAGAAATGGGAGGGTAAGAGGTGTGTAATGAATCACAATGAGCTCGCAGGATTTTGACTGTGTAAATAAGAGGAGTGTTTAGTCAACAGAGTGCGTAAAGTTATGATATTATGGCAAATTGAAGAGAATAGATTTGTCTTTGCTTAATCCCAGTGTAACCTAGATTTATTCTGGAACAAAATGTCTCCCTAGCATTGTCAGCTTGAGGTAATATTTATGAAGTCATCAGGTGTCATGCAGATTGCATGATGCAGTTGCATAAGGTAACTTTCATGGAGTCAGCTTTTTCTGAAGTGTTATACGTATATGTCAGATCAACTTGAGCTAGATGAAAGGTAGAGTTTTAGGAGCTCCTGCCTCCTGTAATGGTAAATGTTAACACCTAGCAGACTGATCATTAATAAGATATAATTATATATAATAATGCTGTTATATAAATACTGCAAATAAAATGCTGGGGAAACCCAGGGCAATGGCAAGCAAGAGTCCCGGAGATGTAAGACTGATGTAGACAAGCAGATACTGATGACCATAGTGCAGTGCATAGAAAAGATCTTGGGGCAGAAGGACATTCATTTTTAGGTAAACATGAAACCTGTCTAATTTTAAGAGACTGCCTGCAGATATTACTTTTTTTCTTCTACCTAAATATTTACTTTTTCCATATAAAATTATTTTGGGGAAAACAGGAGAAACAGTAGGCAAGATTTTTACAGTAAATCTTCACAAGAAGAACCATGAGAAAATAAAAAGCCACTTCTTCCAGAAGGAAGCAAATAAAAATAGGAAACTCAAATGGTCAGAAAAGGTACTCAGTTCCGGACATACCTTGCAACGCGTGTCAGATTGTGAGCTGCACAGTGTAACCACAAGACAGAGTGGCTTAAGGAGTGGTTTTGCCAGGATCTCTTAGGGTGTGTTTAGATGGCATAGTGTGATTCCAACACATTTCTCAGATGCCTGAGCATATTTATCCTGGCCACTGTATGCTAATCACCTACATATTTACTATAGGCACTCAGCCCAAACTATAGATATGGCAACTCCAGCCTACACTTCTCTTGAAAGCAGACAAGATTCTTTTTAAAATAATATTGACATGCATGATGCCTACCTCTGACTGTAGTCAGAAAAATGTTCTAGAGACTCGTCAACAAATATTCTGGAGGCTGCATTCAGAAAAGAAAAAAATTCCCTTTGGGTTAGCATTCAAAACTCAGCCTATGCTTTGGAAAGAAGGCAAAGAAAACAAAGGAAACAATGGAAGAAAGCAATCAAGCAACCAGAATAGAAGACAAGGGAAAAAAAAAAAAGAAAAGAAAAAGAAAAATAACAGAAAGAAATGAAAAAAAGAAAGCCATTTCCTACAGGTAGAGAGAAAGAAGTGTTTTAGTCCCTTTCTAGCTCCAGCATTAATAATTTCATAATTAGTCTCAAAGTACACAAGTTTTAGAAGCTTATTACTGTTTCTGTCAGCCAGTGGCCTCCAGTTTTGACCATACTACTCTGAAAAGGGAGTGAAATGCTCTTTTTGGAAGTTTCAAAAAATGGTTCGCTTTCAGGCTCATTATCACAGTAACTCAGGGCTGCATTCTTTTTAATTCCCAGGCCCTTGTGCAGTTTACCCATACACCTCAGAGATATTGTACCTCAAAAATAAATCCTGGAGGATTTGCACCCAGAGATATCCCTCACAAAATTAGATGTGGAGCAGCGCCAGGGTGACTAAGAGAGGACACAGATTGAGTGGGAGAAGGGGGTCAGAGGCAGGACAACTACCCAGTGTGGGTCAGAAAAAGGGAGGCTGTTGGGTACAGAACCATTTCTGGGTAAACTTATTTTATTGCTTACATACCTATTATGTATGCTGCTGCTGATCTAAAGAAGGACCTTTGGTTTGATTGATTTTATGCAGCTATAACAGATAGCCCAAAGTTCTACATGTGGAAATACCATCATTCTTCAATTTCTTCTGTGAGCAATGTTGTACTAAGTGCTCTTAGAATGATGGTTTGAGGACATTAGATGCATCTATAGATATGTGTAAAGCTCTGTACAGCCTTTCTCCCCTTCTTTACTGGGACAGTCATGTTAGTAGTGGACTGACTGGCTATAACCTACCTCTCGACTTCTCCCAGGTAAGTGTTATCCCTACTACATAGTATGCATGTTTTTGTTAGCTAACTCTAGCACAGAATTTCTCTCTTGCCTGGAGCCTTTGTCTGAACTTCCACTCCTCTACCCCCAATCAAACTGTCATCTCAATAAACATTTATACTCCATATACAGAGAAAATTATGTTGTGGTTTCTGATAAAACATTTCAGTATGCAAACAATGTCCCAAAGACATGTTGTCTTCCAAAAGCATAAATGTGCTCTTTTCTTCCAACTCCATCTACTGGAATATCCACCTAGAAAAATACCTGTTATCTCACGAATACATACATTTTTCTTTGTTTGCAGTAGAAAATGTTCCCATCCTACACGCCTGTACACAGGGAGAGGGTTTTAGCTTTCATTTCTACCATGTATTTTAACAGATCTATCTACCTCTCTATCTCCTCTTCTAGCTTTAGGGTAGAAGAAAGCAGACTTATGGTAAGCTCTCTGATATCTATACCCTATGGAGAGCATCTCCATCCTCTGAAATATGTCCATAGACATGTCCTGAAGGATTTTAGTCCTCCATTCTTCCACAAAACACCTTCTTCAGTAAAGTAGGAGCTTGACATACTTCTAACGCAGTACTTGTTTTCACACCACTGTTAAAATAAAGTGTGTCGCAATTTCCAGGTTATTATTTTTCCTACACATGAAATGCAAATATATCCTGCAATAAAGATAAACACTTACTTTTCATCACAATGCCTCCTTTTTTAATGCCAGTCTTTTCAGCAACATCACAGCTAATGTATTAGGATCTAGTGTAAATTTAATAAACGGACTACCTTAGGTAGACAGCCCTGATGTCTTCTGCTACAGTGAAGTCTGTTACCTCCATGAAAAGTGCATTCAAGCTGGAGTTGCTGTCACTGTCATCTTCACCCAAAATCTTGTCAAGTGATATCTTCTGTGTATCTTTTCCTACTGGGTTTATGGCAATGAACTGATTGTCACAGCATGAGGAACACCTGGGCCTGGTCTCCTCTGAGCCAAAGTTCACATGAAATCTTTAGAGATATTTTGCCTTCTCTATCACGTCCAAGCTATCAAATCACCACCTGGTCACTATAAAAGTCACTGTGGGCTCAGATTTCATTTGGCTGGAAAATTCAAAACAGCCTTGATGGGTTAATTCTGAGTCTCTTATTAGTCCCTGTCAAAGTTTTATTTTAAGTTTCAGTGTGGCCTATTCTCTTGTGAAGAGATTCATTGAAGTTTCCTCTCAAACAGCTCTTCAGCATTAGATCGAAGTCACAATCTTGTCTACAATTAAACTTTCCTTAGTGAGCCTAATACTAAAAAATCTTCTTCACTGTGTTCCAGTTTGTTTTGTTTTGTTTTGTTTTTTTAATTCTATACACTTTCAATTTTTGTAACATAATTATTTCATACATACCTTCCTCCACTTGAATTAACTGAAAACTGTCAAACATGATACCCAGGCCTGATCTTGTGAGAAAAAAAGCTTCTTTTTTGATTGAACCCATTTTCTTTGGCTTTTTGCTTGCAGATAGAGAGTTAAGTATCATCTAAACCTCTCTAATTGTCTTCCATAGTTCCGACAAGATTCCATTTCAGTGACAAGTTACTCAATTTTGCCATTAGGATTATTTCTTCCAATATGCTTTTCCTCCTCATAGCATTTGATGTCCAGCCGCCTTTGTTTCTTCCTGTGAACCAATTTAAATTGCTTCCTCTTAAGAAGCGATATATTTCTACAGAGCTTCTTCCTCTGACTCTCTGTGTATGGGACCACAAAGCACTTTTAAGGTACAATTCCTAATCCAGTAGCAGTCACTTAAACCTAACATCGATGGTTTTGAAGTTTGCTTATTAATGTTCACTAATCCCACACTAGCTCATGTCAAGAGAGTATCTAGAGAACAAGGGTTAGCATATGCAATATCACGTTGTGACAATTTTTTTTAAACACCTGAATTGTTACAGGGTAAAAGAGGTAGCCTTTGGGTGGCAGCCTTAGGAAGTAATTATGAGGCTGGCTGTCAACAAGATAAAAATAGTCTCAGACAACTTTTCTACCTCCAGACAGAAGTCAATTTAAGTGAACAAACAGATTAAACATCATAATCTTGCACGGGCCATGAGCAGGAGCACTGCTGCTTTATCACAACAGAAACAGGGAACAAGAGGCCTTAGGAGTTAACTGATTCAAAACTGCTTTGGGCAATGTATTTGGAGCCAAAGTTACATGATGTCCCATTCCTGAATGGTGGTATTGTTCTGTGTTTGTTTGTTTAAACAAATAATTGCCAAATTTGAGCCCTGCCAGAGAGCAGCATGCGAAAGAACCCTCCCAAACCCAGCTCCAAAGGGCAGGCTAGATTTCAATCTATCACCATATCCCCAACAGTCAGTGGTGTTCATGTAACACACTCCCTTCCTTCTAGTCTCTGTTTGATGTTTTCCAAGGTGCTCATAGCACTTGGATCCTTTTTGGAACCACAGGGTGTTTACTGTACCAACCACGGGAATACAGTTCGTTATGAATTTCCCTGCCCATTCATAGAAAATATGTATACTGTCTGTTCTTGTAGTGTTAACAGGCTTCCTTAATAAATTAAAAAATAAATGTAGCAAAACAAAGCATTATCCTTCAATGACTTAATAAGATTTTGCATCATCATCACCATTATTATTATTATTATTATTAAAGTATCCCAGCAACAGAATAATAAAATTACACTGATGTGAGCAATTCACACACCTTTGATTAAGGATGTGTCAGCACTTTCCCGCATGAATCCTTCTTTTTGGTGGAATGAGAAGGAGTGGGAAAGAGATAAAAATCGCCTGTTGTAATTCTTTGTGGGCTGCTCCCTGGCAGATGATGTTTTAACAGAGGAGCCGCTTCTTTATTAATCCAGCTTTACAGAATAAATTAGCCTGAAACATTTATGATCCAGATTTTTAGGACTGTCTTTGCATTTAATTTGCAGGCCCCAGTGACTGTCTGATGGATCAGTTAGTTTGCTAGCTGCGTGTCTGAGGGCATGTTTACTGATGTCATGCATGAAGTTGTAGAAACCGGCATGCTTTAGAGGTATGACCAAGCACACAGCCTTGTTCACTCATGCATCCAAATCCAAGACAGAATAAATCCTTCAGAGCAGACTCTGTCAGTTCAAACCATTAGTGCTCTACAGCAGTTATAACAAAAACTTGTATATGTAAAGGTTAAAGTCTGGAGTGAGACCTGAGTTACACCATCCATCTTCAGGTGCCTGACTTATCTCCTCTGATGTCTGAGAAGTAGGTAGTTGGCCGTAGTAGAATAGCTCAGACACCTAGACTTCCTAATACAAGCAAAAACGAGATCAGACACCTCCCGAGGGTAATTCAGGACTCCTAGGTGCTAAGCCAGGAGTTTTCTTGAGCTCTTGGGTAGGAAACAGCTCCAGTGAGGAGAGGAGGAAGCAGACAAAGGCTTCATCCTTCTGTGGCCTTAACCCACGCCACGCAGCGAAAGCTCTTTAGCATCAAGGCCTCTTCTGAGAGTAGTGCCCTTGCAAACCAAAACAATAACAAAATAGCTTGAAGGGGGGACGCTATCCCCTTTTTGCATGGCAGCCTAATGGTTGAAGTACACTCCTGGGAATGGAGGGTCCCAGGTCCTCTACAGCTGGAGAGGTTTCAAGCCTTTGTCTCCCACCTCTCCAAGGCATGGTCTAACCACCAGCCTTCAACACAGGCCACACGGTGACTTCCACTTCTCCTGTTCAAGTTGACCCAGTTGGCACATCCAAAATGGTAACATGAAGAGATTAAGCAAAAAAGAGTGTGACCCTGCAGCCATGTGAGCAAAGCATGAAATTGGGAGAAGAAAAACCTGATTTGGGGTTGCTATGTTCTGGCTCACCTATACATTTTCTACTAATAGTCTGTCAATAAAACCCATGAGTAATCTGGGCTGAGTCAGAGCTACTCCTGTTGATTGACAAACCCAGTTTACTGCTCATGGAATAAGATATGTTGCAAGGCAAGTAAGGGTACCAGTAGCTTGTCTGTTAGCATTTAGTACTTATATTAACTTCTAGTGGTAACAGACAAAAAGCCTATTTCTATGCCAGTAAATTAAACAGTCCCATGGAGCATTGCAGGACACCAGAAGTCCATCATCTCTACCATTTAATTGTGGAATGGCTCCTGGCACATTTCTGGCCTGTGACAAGTAACACATTCCTATACAATTCCCCTGGAGTTAGCACAGCCCACTGCCCACTCCCAACAGGCAGCCTGGATGTAGCCACCCCCTCTTTTAGAGAGCAAAAGAGTTTAATAACAGATCTGTTCCAGAGTAGAGCTGTAGGCATGTTTTAGTGCTAGAGGTGTTTCCAGCAGGAGTTTCAGTGTGCAAGGCGCTGTATGAACAACTAAGAGATTGTCTCTGAAGAGAAAGAGACTCTGTCCTAAAGTCTCTAGTTCAGCTGTGTTCTGGTACTTCTTGACTTACAGATGGCTCTTCAAAATAAATTCCACGTGTTGAATTTCAGTAATTCTTTGTGCCTGCAAAACAGTCATGCAGTGGCAAGAGCTGATGAAAAACAAACCAATGCCATGTGTCAGTTCAAAAGGAAAAGGGTGAAAATTTCAGATAAACAGAGATTGCCTCAGAAGAGCACAATTCCAGAGGCTGCCCCACACGCAACGCTGCCAGTAAGGATGGACAGCTTAAAACCACAGTCTGAATTACTCTTCTGTACTGAGCAGTATGATTATTACACATGCAGCAGAGCTTGTGGGCAATGCAGAGGAATCCTGGAAGTATTTTAAGCAGCGGTTTTCACAATTTATGGCTGTGACAGATACAGAGCTAATCAACAACGCAGCAAAAATGACCTTATTAACTCTTTCATAGATGCTTATCTAAGAGCCCTTGGGCAGAGAGAGGAGTCTTTCCCTAAGCTTTTACATAGATTTGAGTTGAACAGAGTTCTTAGGGGTAACAACAACAAAAAAATATTTATTGTTAACTTGCGTATGGGAAGGAAAGCATTGACACATATGTAAAGTCCAAGAGTGGAGTCTCAGTAAGGAACAGCAGCCAGTAGTTTCAAAAATCAGTGGGATACCTATACTCCTACTTTGGCAGGTACGTACATGTGCTGATTTTCAGGAGTGCTTCCACTGGCCTGAAGGGGCAAACTCTGATTTATAGAGCTGATGACTTGGTCTATCACAGCTTCCTAGAGGACTCTGGGGATCTCAAGGAATCCCAGAGCTTGGAGACTGTGAGCAGGCACACTCAGCTTACAAGTCATAAAGCACAACACAGCTCCTCCTAAAGGGGGTCATTGAGACATTAGACACAAATAATTGGATACACAAGTGGAAGCAGAGAGAAGGAGCACAGGGCTTGGGAGCTAGCAAGGAAGGCTGCATGAGCTGTGAAGGACTGCAAAACTCTAAGAGACACAGTGTTGGATTACCTGACCCAGACATCAGAGATGTCTCAAAACCAGTTTCCCATATAAAGCCTGCTACATGTTATGTTTCAACAGAGAGCACAATACTTAACTGTTGTATTCCTCCAACTGCATAAAATGTGAAGCAGAAAGCACACAACAATACGGATGTTTTTCCCACTGGCTTGTAATTTTAGTCTCAGTCTAGTAACTAACAGGTCAACCTCTCACTTCCAACATCCATTAATAGCTCCGCTATGGTACTTTCATTTGAAAAGCAGCAGTTTCCAGCAACAGACGATGATCTGCTCTATTTAATACCAGTAGCAAACATAGAAAGAGTTTGTGGATTTGAAACTGCCTTTCTGTATATGGCAGACCATGCTCAGGATACCTTCCTAAATGAAAAAGGTGAATGTCCTGAAGCATACGATAGACTCACTTCCCATGCTGGGAAGATGTAATCTTCACTCGAAGGGGAAAAGGATTTTGTTTTCTTTGTTATTGTTCCAAGTGACATAGTAACATCTACCTGAGTGCAGACAGTAATTGCGACTGATACCTATCAGGATAAGTAACATTATACAACAGGATTTGACATAGCACATAGGGAACACAGTCATTTCATTAAGAGCTGGGTGGTTACCAAAAATGCATACAATAATTTAGGGTCAGGATTCTTGTCTGGCTGTATGTCCTTCCAGATAACTGTGTTACAGAACAGTTAGTTGCATCCAGAACTGTGCAGACTGTCAACTTTTTAATTCAAAAGCTGAACAACTTAAATGTTTTGCACGGTTGTCTCGTATTAAACCCAAATGTATTTGCCTGTGTAATTGCTTAATAAAATCAAATAACTAAGTATCACTGGGAGGAGTGGTGTTGTACTACTAAGATGTCTTGTTCTACCTGAAACAAAACTTTTTGCTTCATTTTACTAATATTTTACTTACATTTTATTTCATGTTCTTAGTTTTCCATTTTTCCAATTTTCTAATTTCTGATTTCTTTTCAACTGAAAAATTCAAAGGCTTTTAGTTTCTCTAAATCTCTGTTTTCTTATTTGGCTGAAACTAATCCATGGATTTAACTTTCATTTGAAAATAATTTCTATAATTCTCCAGCAAACTATATTTTTTTGAGACAGATCCACAAGCCATCCTACACAGCCCTATCCATGGCCCTGAGGGCTCCAGAGATGGCGCAGCCTCACAGGACATGAGATAGCTGCAAGGTGGGAAGGACTTAGAGAGGCTGGTAACTCCCCATTGCTGCCTAGACCATGAAGAAACAACCCCATGTATCATCATGGCATGCTGCAGCCATTGGGCTTGCTCTCCCCACAGTGAGGGAAGCTGGCCAGCCTCATCCCCATTGTGGAGTTTGGACAAATTCTCCTTTCTGAGGAAAGAGCGTGATGATACACGTTTCTTCCCTCTCCTGGCAGTCGCTGTTATAAATGCCTACGTTTCGCAATGAGTTCTGAATTATCTTCTAAAATTATACATGGCATCTTCCATCTGGCACTGATGTCAGCATGGCATATGTTTACCACGGGAACCTGAAGAACACTCTGAACTTCTATAAGGGGAAAATCAGCTTATTTCACTTTTAATGTCAAACCTGCAGCAGTGCGAGTTCTGCAGGTGGCAGCCAGACGAAACAGCTGCTGATCTGTCTCCTGCAGGCTTGGATGCAGCTCCCCAAGCTTCACTGGGACCTGATCACCTGGGGCAATCCAAGGAGGATCCAAATCTCCCAATGCTTTCTTTGCAGTCCATCACTCAGCCCACCTACTGCCTGAAACTCCCTGGGGAGGAGGAGGCAAGCCCAGACCTTCCTGTGCTTCTTCCTCCTGTCACTCTTTCTGAACCAGCAGGGAAAAATTGCTGAAAATCTCAAATATATATCAATGCTCAGCTACAACATTTTTACCCCAGTTGTCACAAGCCCAAAGCAGACTACAAAGAGGACTTCAGTAGTCTCCACATAGAAACAGCATCCTTTGAAATAAAAACATTTTTAAAACCCTAGGAAGTAATTTTGTTATTTTACAGCCATTTCAGTCATCTGTTCTGCATTAATTTTTTTATGTCAGCTAGCTAGAAGTAGATAGTCCTGACAGACAGTGATGGTTCTTGAGACAAACTGGTCCCTCAAGTATTTCATGCATTGGTCTGTGATTCTGTCTGACTGCTGGTACATTCAAAAGACTTAAATGAATGAGGAAAAAGCTGTTTTCGCATTTGCTTTTGACCTATTTCCTTGAAACAATAAATTTTTTCAAGGGCAGGGACAGGCCCCTTTGTTCTGTGTTTATACGGCACCTGTTTCGGTGGTGCTACATACATGAGATGGCTTCGCTTACTAATGGATTCATTTAGTATTTGAGCCTGTTAGAGTCATCATCTTTCAGTGAATTTAACATATCTTGATACGGAATACACTGTTCTATTATCATTTACTACTCCACCCATGCAATAATAGCATATCATCTCATTTAAATAGGACTTCCTTAACCAAAGGGCGCCAACATTTTAATGCAGAAATAGGGGATTAATCACATGAGGGAGAAAATAAGGTTTAAAGCACCAAAAGATCATTATAGATAATTTTAGGACTGCCAGAAGTGAAGAACATCGTAATATTAGTACGTAGAGACACTCACACTTTCATGTTAGGCAGTCACTCATGTAGAAACAAAGAATATGTACCTAAATATAGTAAATAATCCTTGAATAGGTTCCCAGTCCTGCAAGCTGGCAAACATCTCCAGCTCCTTACATTCACAAGTTATATGTGTTTCTGTTCCTCACCAGAACTGACATGTTACATTCAAAATCATGAAGAAAAAGGAAGAAAATAATGCAACAAAATTCTAGACTTCATGCTTTGAAAAAAATTGTAAATTTTAGATTTTAAGGACACAAGATTCCATCTGCAATCACCTGAACAGATCCCATGCATACCATAGGTCTTCTCTGGACGAATCCCTGCTTGGGGACCAGTCGTGGAAGTAGATCTACTCACAGTTGTTTTAAATCTGCTTTACTATTATTTGGAAATCACTTAAAAGTTCCTAGGAGTCTTGCCCTAGGTAGAAGAAATTCAGACGTACTGCTAGATCAGCTTTTCTGCAATGTTTTTGAAGGACTCCATGTAACTGTACCAGTGCCCAGGCTGAAAACCAATGAGCTGCATCATATCTCCTATTTTAATTAAAAGCTTCCTAATAACAGACAATCCACAATAATCTTAGGATATTGTTCTCTTGTTGAATTACCATCGCTGTTAAAAATGTGTCCATTATTTTCAGTCCAAATTTGGCTAGCTTCAACATTTAGGCTTCAAATCCCAATAAACATTTGCATGCTGGATTGAAAAGCCCTCTGTTTTCAAATAACTGCTCCCCATGTTGGTCAGCATACTATATATGTGATCAAATCATAGTGTAACCTTCCATGTATAAACAGATGAAATGCGCAATGCATAAAATGTGCTCAGTATCCACTGATCACCCATTATTAAAAGAGGTTTTCAAAAAACCTGAACACAAATCCATCAAAACCTTCACTGTGTCCTGTGCTCCATTGCTTGGTAATTTGCCAAGAATGTGTTAACATACCTGCTCCCATATGAGCAATAACTCCTGTGATGGGAGTGTTTGAAATGTCCTGACAGGAAAGCTTGAACTGTGGCCAAAGGAAGCTTTCACTTCCAAAAGGCTGGGATTTGCGAGCTCCTGTGGTGGATTTAGTCACACATGGTGAGCCGTTCAAACTTGTCACCCATCAGATAATGAAAGCAAATAAGGAGTTCCAATCAGTGCTGGGGCCAACCACCAGCGTTTGGAGAATCATCTGAACTCACCCCAAATTTCTGGTGGGATTGGAGGCAGGGGGTAGGTCCATAGCAAGCGTGTCAATTGGAAGCCCATTTCTAAGTTGAACCTCATTTTTTGAGCTACCAGGAAATGCAAATAGGCATGAAGCAAAGCAATGTAATTTGTGTTATGGTCAACATTTGCATAACACAGTTACGCATGTCTGTATGTATGGGTGTATAGCAAGCACATCTAATAGTCTGTAATTATGCCTTGGAAAATACACACACCAAGGAATTTCCAAAGAGTCTGACCTGGCAGAAAATGCAGTCCCAGGAAATCTTCAGCAGTTTGCTGAGATGATCCCAACATACACTGGAGCTGCATGTCTAAGAACTGGGTTGGTCAGATAAATCAGATGAGATTCTGCTTTTTCCCTGATTGAACATGTGTGCAATAACCTCTTGGCACAAGTTCAAATTTTAACTTTGGTTTCATCAGATATGCCGGTATGCAACATTGACATTGGCTTTCAAAAGCATCTCTGCCAGTAAAAATCAGCTGCTAAAATATTCCTGCAAAGTAAACATAAACTGGCATAAACCTTAAACAAAAGGGAATTGCTTAAAAAATTGGACCTAACAATGCCCACCTTCACACAAAATGCTGAGATGCTCTCACAAATAATTTAAAATTTGATTAGGTCTCTTGAAGTTTTCTCAGCTTTTCAATATGAAAAGAAAGGCTGATTCTGCGCTTATATGTGTCTATGTTATTTCTTAAAAACATGCTAATACCCATTTGATAAAGCTGTAGTAAAATATTCTGCCACTGAGGTGGCCCCTCTGCAAATGCCTATCACTACTGACTTCAGTTCTGCCTCTGCGCAAGTCCCCAGGTCATACTAGAATTCAAAAATGCACAGAATGAGTCACTTTCTGCTGATACTGAGCAAGGATCTCAATTAGAAGAAGGAAAACAATATTACCCTTGAATCTGTGTGTTTTGATTTCTCACTCCATTTTAGAGCTTTGATGTAGAATCTTTCCTGGCCCCATTCTGCTCCCTAAGTTACCTCTACACTGCTATCTTTCCCTCGTGCTTTCCAGACAGCCAGGTTTTACTTCCATCAGGACATTTCTCAAGCCTTCTTCAGTTTGAAGGGGTTTTATTTGGGTTTGGGTTTTGTTTTGGTTTGGTTTTTTTTCCCTGATGGTTTATTTATAACATTTCATCCCAGATACAAGTGAATTTGCTGTTATGCAATAGATAGATAGACATTTTGTGGATCTCGCTACTTCTGAGAATAAGTGGTTATTTTGGATGATGTTTTTCACCCTAGAAATTATAGGTATTAGGATATCTCTGGGGTATGTAAACCCAGTGACCAGGTAGAGGAAGCAAGGAGTTTGTTTTACCCTTGGGGGTGCAGCAATGTTGCAGCAAATGTTTGTCAATATGGGAATATGGAGAGAGAGGACACACAAACACACACTCATACACACAAACCATCCCACAATTAGTGATGTGCAAGAGAGAGGAGGGAGACCTCAGGTCTCTGAAGTATGGGGTGTTAGGTGGGGGGCTGGAGACCAGTGATTTGATCCAGGGCAGCAGCTGTCTTCATTATCTGTGGGCTCCTCCTTTACTGCCACTGGCTCTGAGGCAGCCATGACTTCTGTGTGCCAAAATGATTGATTGATGAGAGAAGACCCCCATCTCCCTTTCCCCCGTACAAATGAGTTTAAGCAATTTGCAGCGTGCCATCAGCTAATGAGGAGAGAATAGCCGCTTTGAACCATTGAGTGAAAAGATTATGGCTGACTTTATAATATCTGAGTTTTGAAGATAAAAAAGCCAAATGTAATCATCATTAGTGTACTGCCCTTTTCTTGGAAACATCACATTTCTGTTCATCAGAAATTCTCTCTTTTTCCTCCTTTCCAGGACAGACAGACTACAAAATATTTTTCCAACTCTCTACACTTTACAGACAGACATATTTTTCCAGATTGTCCTCACAAGGACTATCAAGACCCCCTTCTTTTGCAGTTTAATTCGGTCATTTGTACCATTACTCTCTGCTTTTTGTTCTCCCCCAGCTTTTCACTGTTTTTAAACTTCTGTATGAGTCTGCAAAATCTTCCCGTCTGATGAAGACTGAGCTACTTACATTATTTTTATGTTTAAACTCATTCAATTTGCACAGAACAGTGATTGTGGAAATAAGCATCCTTTTGTTTAATGAGTCGACATTAGGTCTTTATATATTTAGATGCTATGTGTTTAAAGATAATGAAAGAGAAGCTTATCTTGATAGACTATCTTGACTTCTTTAGGGATAGGGGGCTCTGAAAGATTGATACAAAGTACAACATTCATTAGAGAATGTACTGTACCTCTTCAGACTTTGACTTGGCAAAGATGGAGGAATTTATTTTCATTTGTAATCTTTATTATATGCCTAAGACATCTAGCACTGAATGCCAATTCCTTCCCATGACAGCCACACAGGAATAGTTAAACATATCAGAAAATACACAGAAATACATACACAAATACACAGAAAATAAATGGAGTAACAGTTGTTTACACTGTTAACGTGGTCTCTTCATGACGTAATAAGGTGACGTGATGCTTCACTCACTGTGTTTCTCTCATTGTGGAGTTAATAGTTTTTACTATGGTCTTGTGTATCGACAATACCTTTAGCTGATTAACAGGTAAACCAAATGGCATTTGTTGTTGTTATTGCAATGTCTATTTTTTTGATACTAGACACCTTTTCTGCAAGCTCAGTTAAGCTTCAGCGCGAGGAGGAATTCCCAGAGTGGAGTGCACAGCACCAAATGAAAATACGCAAAAAACTTTGGCTTGTCTGGTAGACTCGGCACACAGCCAGAAAGAGAAGCAGCCATTTGCAAAGAAGGTAGCCCATTGCCTGGAAAGGTTTGTTAGCACATTTCAAGTAGGCATGAAGCTCTGATTCACCTTCATTAGGTTGCGCCCAGAGGGGAACTCAGCATTGTTAAGCTGCAGTGCTGTTATCCATGTAGGGATATATGTCTACATTGCACAAAGGTGTGACTTGCTAGACTAGAAACCACAGGCTATGACAGGCCAAACTCTCAAGTTATATCTCATTCTAATCAAAAGTATGATGGAAGTGCATGCAGATGTACCCAACTGAGCTTTCAACACTTTTATCTGCCTTCAGAATAAGATCCAGCTCAAGTTCTGTGAGATTTGGATAGACCTTCCCTCCAAAGTCTCAAGAGCAAGACTTTTCCTGTAAAACTTACAGTGGGAAGTGCAATACCTCTTTCCTGGAAAATCTCCAGCCAAAATTTGCAGATTCAAAAGAACAAAGATTACAGATGGATGCAAAAATGTGATGCTGCTCCTAATAAGTTCAGACTCACTTCTAGTTCAGATGAAAGTTTCACCTTAGGGTGTTTATCCAAGTTAAGTTCCAGTGACAGTTATTCAATATCATAAGAGTTTTGCATTTACCTTTTATATTCAAAAATGAGCAAATATCCTTTTTGCATATACCTTTTATGTTAGAAAGGATCTTCAAGATAACACTGCTAACCACTGCAGCACCAGTTTAAGGCCCAGCTGAGAGCTTACCTACAAACACAGAAGAGCTGTAGCTTTTTGAAAATAAATGACAATGTAAATAGACAAGGCAAACATAATTGTGGGAGGAGAGCATTTGCAAAGATGTGACCTGCAGGGCCATATTGGACAAGTCAGGAACAGAGACAGTAAGAGTCTAAGAACAAAATCCATTGAAGTCAAGGAGTTTTACCACAGAGTTAATAAAGTCAGGCTTTCAGCCCAGATGGATCTAAAAAAGATGGAGTGTCCAGTATTTACTCTACTCTTTCAAAGCTGTAATGTAATGAGTGTAATGGTTTTAGAATTTATTTGTTCTTCATGCCTGAGTAGTCAAAGGCAAAACAGAAGATATGTCAGCAGGTAACACTAAAAGAGACAGCAAGCCAGTTGGTGTATACCAATAGGTGCAACTCAATGTATTTCTGTTGATTTCTACTCTGTTACCCACAGCTATACCTTCTGAGAATCTCAGTCAAGTCTGTAACACCAGCAACTCAGCGTTCAGCATTACCAGCTTAAAATGATAACTCTTTCAGTTCCAAGAGCATTTAAGGGCCTTTTATCTTGCTATTTGTATTTGAAGTTTTAGGATTGATTTCAGTTATATTTTTGTTGTGGTTTAACCCCAGTTGGCAACAAAGCACCACACAGCTGCTTGCTCACCCTCCCCCTGGCTCCAGTGGGATGGGGGAGAGAATCACGGAAAAAAACTAAAACCCATGGGTTGAGATAAAGACAGTTTAATAGGGCAGCAGAGGAGGAGAAAATAATAATAATAATAATAATAATAATAATAATAATAATAATAATAATAATAATAATAATAATAATAATAATAATAATAATAATAATAATTTTATTAGATTATTATTATTATTATTATTATTATTATTATTATTATTATTATTATTATTATTATTATTATTATTATTATTAAACCCAACAAAACAAGTGATGCACAATGCAATTACTTACCACCCACTGACCAATGCCCAGCACGTCCCCGAGCAGCGATCACTGTCCCCCAGCTAATTCCCCCCATTTTACATACTGAGCACGATGTCATAAGGTATGGAATAGCCCTTTGGCCAGTCTGGGTCAGCTGTCCTGGCTGTGCCCCCTCCCAGCTTCTTGTGCACCTGGCAGAGCTGGGGAAGCTGAAAAGTCCTTGACTGGTGTAAGCAGTACTTAGCAACAAATAAAACATCAGTGTGTTATCAGCAGTATTCTCATACTAAACCCAAACCACAGCACTATGCCAACTACTAGGAAGAAAATTAACTCTGTCCCAGTGGAAACCATGACAATTTTCAAGCTTTTGTCTCAGTCCATGAGGGTAGAAACCATCAAAAATCTGAAACAGTATTTAGAAACATGAGATTCTTACCTCCTGCAGAATTTCAGCATCCTGGCCCGAAGAGAAAGTTGAAGTGTCACAAAGTGGAGAAATGGCAGCTGCATTGGTGAGGCAGAGGTGTACAGGAAAGCAGTAACAGCAGTGGAGGCTTCTGCATTGAGTCAAAATAGTGCGGGAAGATCACAGGTTTGGGTTTGGCACCAGGAGCTATTCAGAAGTTCTCACCATGAAGAATGATGTCCTAAGGCTGAATCAGCTGCCCATGTGAGCAACCAAATCCTTCTGACCAAACGCCTTCCCTGATCCTCTTTCTTTGTCAATATGCTTGAATTGGTACAAGTTTTCAAAGAAAACTGGAAACAACTTCACGTACAATTTACAGATTTTTGCTTATCCTGCTTTCTCAGGGAAACAAGGCTTACATGAACTTTTTGAATGCATTTTGTCCAGCTTCACCCAAACCTGATAGCAGGGTAGAGCTCTTAATGGAAACAACTTTTTACAAGAGGCATGTATAAAACAGGTATTGAGGTTGCATGTAGCCTGGAAAGCCACTTTTTCAGCCCACCAACATCAGAGGGACATGGCATTTATTTCAGCTTGTTTCTTAAAGAAGTGTTGACTGCCGAGTCACCCGTGCAGGTGTGCAGGACCATCTGCAACATCTATTGTCTCTTCCAGGTAAAACAAAAGGGAGAAGAAAGTATCATGACTCAATCAAAAGGCAGCTTCATTGGTCTGCTGCGCATGGAACTATTTACTTAAATCACTATTTCCAAACATCTCTGGTGTGAGGCTCCATGTTTCATTTTAATGGTAAAGCATGTTCTTTCCCAACTATGCATCATATTTCTCCCTTGTAACGTCTGCCTTTGAGCTAGCATCTTCCATGCATTACAGTCAGCAGAATGCTGAAATGTCCAACTGTGAGACACACAGCTTTTCCCACAATTATTTGAGTTCACTTGCAGAGTGAAAGAGAAAAATGAGCATCTCCATGAGCCTTCTGAGACCTAATATACATAGACTATAAAAAAGATTATCACATGGTAACAGAAATTGAGTGTTTGTCTATTCAGAGATCACTGTATTTTACAGTGCAGCAATTTCACTCACGATCAGGTGCCCCAGGCTATGTGGTTGCTGTGTAAAAAGCAACTCCACACCTTATGAAAGCATGTAACCCTGTATGACAAATGGGAAATTATTACACAATAATTATATGCCCTTGCAAGGCCTGGTTGCTGGTACCTATCATTCCAAAATAGATCTTCTAAGATTGCTATCAGGTGGCTCACACTGTAACAGTCTCTCAACTTCTGCCCTCCCTTTAAAACCTGCAATATGTGATGATTTTCCCTGGCCCTCATCCATAGACTCTCTCTGAAGGATCTCAAAGCACCTGCAGAAGAAGAGCCTAGTGCCTGCAAGCTGACTATGAAAAGGATGCAAAGATGGCTACAGCTGAGGCTTCAGAGATCTACATCCATACCTCCTCTTTCCTCTCTAACATTGAAATAATACTTCTGTTTGAGCTTTCTTAGCTAGGTCTGTCCTTCAGGACAGAGAAATATCTTTTTTACACCACATTTCTAGTACCTAGTGCAACAGTGTCCTAAACTCAGTCATACATATAGTCCTTATTGTGCTATGGATAAGGAATAGTTACAACCTCACTGCCACTTGGAGCTGCACCTATTTATGTCAAAGGGGCTCATCATAACTAGCCGATTAAAAGGGTTGCTGCTAATCAGAGGCAATGAAGTTGTTGAGGGGGAAGTGCTGACATGGGGAAAGAAAGTGATTAAATATCATTAGCCATCTTTTATGATATCAGGACAGGCTCCCTGTCTGAGCCAGATTAACTCCCACTTTCTCATAGACGCACTGGAGGATATTTTCTGAAGGATTCAGCCATATGGCTTTCATTCATTACAACTCTTCCTCCCTGTGCGAGCACTTCTCTTACCAGTCTGATATATCTAGCCAAGACATGCAGAAGCAACTGGCACAATTTACCCCATGCACAATCTATTTCAAAATACTTGAAAGTATTCTGAATTCTTATGAATTTCATGGGGGTTTTTTGTTGTTTGGGTTTTTTTTTTAATGAGGTGGGCTTAGTGGGATCTTCCAAAGGTCAAGGAAGGAGTGACATTTGGGGCATTTGCCATTATTACGTCCTAGCATTTTATTAGAGAGATCTTTTAAGAAACATGCACTGCAGCTCAAAGGATCCAACTAGGGTCAGGGCCCCGTTGTGCTGGACACCATACACACAGAGTAAAATACAGTCCCCATCCTTTAAACATAGCAATGTAGGACCAGTGGAGGGAAGAGACTCAGCACAGTAGAGAGTATTTTGTAGTTATACAGCACCTCAGAGGCCTAATCCAAACCAAATCCAGGTTTTGAACCAAACAGAGCTGTCTCAGTTCTCCCCATGTCCCACGATGGGATGGCTTTTCTCGTACCAAAAACAACTTCATGCCACTTGTCGGTGGCAGAGCAGGGAACTGGTGAGTTCCAACAAAGTGCCAGGCTGCCAGCGCTGGGGATACTGTGTTTGAAGGAGGGCTTGTGGGTAGACCACACTCTCTTTCAGATTGTTATTTTGATAAAGAGCATTCCTTAGCCATTACATCTGTGCTTCTTGTTCTTGGTAGTTAGCAACACATAACCCAATTATTTCATATGTAAGGATCTGAGGCTGTGCATACACTATGTATTTAATGGAATAGGTGTTACATTTAACAGCGTCACATGTGACCCTTAAGTTCCTATTTACTTGGTCCCTACATTATTCATTTCTTTGCCATCTGTATTGGATCTTATGTTAAAAGAGCATGATGGTTGGGAGCAATAAAATCTCACCAAGGAGATCAAGTTAGCAGTAAATAAGAAGCCAAGACAGGAGCTGAAGACAGTGATTAATTTTGGCAAAGTAATGAAATGGCACTGAATTAAAGGTGCCTGTAAACACATTCTGAGATTGTCCAGCCTCATTGCCTTGTGATTTCTTTTCTAACTTGGCAGAATATTTTCTAAATGCTGAATTGTATCCTGTCAGTGTTAGTGTCCTCCCAGCTGTTGTTATCAGAGGTCTGATGGGGTTTTTTATTGTTATTCATCAGATATTGACATCTAATGAATACAGCGAACACAGACAAATCCTCACTGAAATCAGGTAAGCTTTAATACAGACAGAGGAGCTCTGCTGATTTACATCAGCTGATAATCAGACACAATGAGTTCACATGTACTTCAAATAATCAAGAAACTGCAGCAGGCCCTTCCAAAGAGTTGCCTAGTCCAGCTACTTTCACATTGCAATGTGGTGTGATGCTATTTTCCTCATGCACAGCAAGTGGCTTTATGGAATACAAATGAATCTTCCACATCCCCCTTTCAAGCACCGGGTTGCACGAAAGATCAAAAGCATGTTAAGCTTTAAAAAAAAAAACATTTCTCTTGTATAGGGTAAGAGTCCACTCTTACATGAGATTAGAGTGTGTAAGGACACCAAAATTAAATCCAGAACAGCATAATTAATCTTTCACTGCACGCCATGCTGTACCAGGCAGCACCATTTTATTTTTAACATTTTTAGACAAGCCAGGACTCTAATAATAGATGCTACAAGAAGTGCTGGAATGGGAACTTCCTGTACAACCTCTACTTTCATTCCTTGTCTTCAAGCTTTCTCCTAGCTCAGCCATGATGCTTTTAAAACCTTCTGTCCCACTAGGCAGAGAGACTGACCTATTACTCTTATCAATTGTACACATGGGTTAGTATATGTGAAAACATATGTGAAAACATGCCCTTGCCACTGTTAATTCATCTGCCCTCCACGTTCCACTCCTGTTTCACCCACTCACTTTTCAGATTAGAAGTGCTTTGGAGGAAGGAAAAGTTTCTCTCTCAGGGGCAGGTTGATGGGCAAAGAAGCCAAAGGATGCTGCAGCCCCACCCCAGACTGCCTGGGGGAGGGACCGTGTCTATTCTAGCCTTCCTCTGAAAATAACTCCCACCCTCCCAATCTAACCCTTCTGCCTTAAATGTCTCTATGGCCTATTCTAACGATGGAGATCTGGCATCAGAATATTAACACTTATAATTACTTTCTTTTTTTCTTTTTTCTTTTTTTTGGAAGAGTATTTAGTATCCAGAAATAATTACAGTGATGGCCAGGGAAAATGTTCACAGAGAGCATTAAAACAGTTAGACCAGATCAGACCAGACACATCTTGTCAGTAATGACCAGCACCAAAGATGCTCCACAAATTCTTCCACACCCTGACAACTTATTCTCCTTATACACCTTGGTCTCCCCACAAACGTTTTGGTGCACCAGAGAAATCATTCAAACTGTCTTTGTTAGAGCCAGGACAGCACAGGACTGCTGTGAAATGTATGCCACATAACATAAAACTCCAGTAACACTTCTTATCTGCTAATTCTGTACAAGCTTGAAATTCAGACATGATTTCCCAACAATTACAATAAAATCCTCTCAGATTTTGAAAGCATTTTTACTTACTACCTAGCACTGTCAATTCTGTTTGTGCTGGAATTTCCATAGGTTTGGATTTTTCTTCAGTTGAGTGAAATTTGGAGCTTTTGATTCAGTTTGGCACCATAAAAATGAGTATTTAAGTTAAATAAACCCCCCAAGGTGCAAATTCAAAATCAAGTTAACACAGCATAATAAGTTTCCAAGCGTCAGCTGAACCACAGTAACTGCCCACATATTCAATCACAGCCTTGGGCAAAGGTGCAGCAACTTATTAAAACAGAAGAAGTTGAACTGCATAGTCTGAGCCCACAGTAAACCTTCAGAGGAAAACAACAGTGTGAGACAAGAGCATCAGTGCAAACCCCTGAGTGATTAGTCAGTGGAGGTACACGATTTTAACAAAGAAATCTCATTCCCTCCAGGCTTTTTCATTATTATTATTTTTCCCAGAAGAGGATTATATTAGGATGGATTGACAAATGGGACATAGAACCACAAACATTTTATTTTTACCATCAGCATTAATATTACCTCATAGTTGTCTACATCTATAGATACTATTGTGTATGCTGTACGTAAACAAGCAAAAAAAAAGCCACAGTCCTTCCTCTGAACCACTTACAGTTTAATGTGAAGAACAGCAACCAACCCCAATCCACATCTTTTCTGGCAAGCACTGCAGAAAGCTGTAACAGAAAAAGGAAGAGGAAAACAGAAAGTATTAACAAAGCTGCCAAAATCCAGCACCAGCCTCTTCTCTGTATTTTAGACCCTCCTGATCAAGCCAGACCAGCTGCAAACAAGCATAGCACAGAGATGGCTCTCTGGAGAGTTTGGAGGGGCATATTTAGCTGCAGGCTGATGGGGACGTGAGGGCAGGGAGTCTGTATTACCACATCTTGGTTACTCAAAACATCTGCTTTGACACTGGGGGCTATCGTGTCCTGTGGGATGCAGAGGACAGACAAAGATGAAGGGGTGCCTGGGACTGCTGCCACTGGAGTTTGGGAAATAGTTTAGAAATAAGGGGATTTAATTAATCATGCCTACTTCATCAGTTTTTAGCGCACCTTTTCTCCTCCTCTGACTTTCAATGAATTACAGTGGCAACTAGGAGCAACTCCTGAGCCCAGATCCTGGAAGTACCGGTCCCTGAGCAAACGAGGCTCCTTGCCATAGAGTTTGCAACCAAAAGGGAAGTTTTACTGACATTCAGCTTGAAGCATAGAAAGATCGACTCGTCCAGGTCATTCAATGACTTGTCTTGTAGAAACTCATTGACAGATCCAAGGTCTGGGCTCAGTCTGGCAAGAATCTTTCTCAGTGTTGTGCTCCATAGATGCAGGCCCAGTGTTCAAGGCAATACAGTGTCCACATGGCCTCTTGCCTCAAGAGTTCCTCAGCTACTCATGTCTACTTTTTCTTACTATCTGAAATAGATTGATAAATCCATCTAATCTGTCTATTGTATTTTTAATGCACCAATAACTGAAGGATTTATTCTAGGCAATATGGCTTGTCTATCTATGTGCTATTATCTGATCTAACATCCGGAGGCAAAAGTTTTATGAGTCTGAATATAGCCAAGACTGAGCACATTGTGGTTTCATTCAACTTGCTCTTTTCCTCTGGAATGTATTTGCGGTGACATTTCCCTTCTGATTATTATCGTCAAGGAAAGCCCTACTATTTAAACAACAGTTGTAAAAAAGATTGGAGTATAATTATTGAAGGTCACCCCAGGACTATATGCAGGTGGCAAAAGGTGTCGTGGCTTTTGCATCATTCCTTGTGAACTAAGCTTCCTATACTGACCATGGGAACTCAGTCCATCCTTGGACACAGAGAAAGGGAAAATAATTTGCCTCAACAGGTCAGAGACTTCTTCTGATTTGGACAAGTTGTTGAGTCTTCAGAGGGATGTAGAGGGAAAGTCCTTTGTTTACCTAGCTGGTCCTAGGATATGACACAACTTGCATAGCTACAAATAGTTGTTCATAAAATGTTCCAGTGTTGGCCTTGTAACTCACCCAGGTTGTCAGACTTCTTTATTGTTCTAAAATCTGTAAATCCAGGGAGGCCTCTCTTCTCCTTATCAAACACATAAACCACTTCCGCTGCCCACTTTTGAGACTTACAGCAAAAAAAAAGGCATTCATCTAGAGAGAGCAGATGGGATGGTATAGGAAATGTTCCTCCATCAAAGAGGTTTAAGGTGTGGAAACAGAGACTGAAGTTAGTATTGTATACACAGACACCTCTTTGGGGATCTCCAGTACATTGCCTGCTTGAGGACAGCTGTGTTAAGGTTTTCTAACACCTAAGTGACAACTGGGACACTTTTACACAAAATTGCAGTATTAGCCAAATAAGCCCTCTGCCTCTTCCTCTTCCTCATGTAACAAGAGGAGCCTGACCTGGTCCCAACTTCTCCTTGAATTCATAACAGATACAAAGAAGTTTTGAGGCTGACATTTCTAGTAGTTGTGTGACTCTTCTGCTGGCAAATCACTACCTGATAGGACATCGGGGATCACACTTAGCCTAGCAGGGATTTCTTCTTACATATTCAATTCCTTTTTCAGGACTTGAAATACTTCCATCAATCCAACCCAGATATTGAAACAATCTTAAAACTTAGATTTTTGCTTTGAGTGGCTGTCAATTTATCTGAGATGGAGGTGCAAGGCACTTGCACCTTAAACTACTTATCACGGTATCTTTCAAAACAGAAGTGTGCTCACCCCCAGCTTCTGAGAACTTTCTGCTTAGGCTTTTAGCACTGAGTCTAAGGTTCATCTGCTTTTTTGACAGATCCAGAATCATGGGAGGAAGGTTTCAATGTGATTGTTTTCCATGGAGTTCAAAAATTCTGCAGAGTTCATGTCAAAGTCCCTGGCAAAGAGCAGATTGTACAGTCAGGTTAAATGATGTAAAGGCCCCTTCTGGCTTTAAAATCTGTATTTGTCAAAAACTGTCAACTGTAAGTTAAATATCATGACAGAATTGTTCAGGTGAAGGCTAAAATTGAGCTTGTAGGTCATCAAGATAGACAAGTCAGGGGGTTATATAAATTAACACCAACTGCCAATGCGGCCCAGAAGGTGGCCAACTGCATGACTTGAGAGAGAACACCTCAGGTGATGTGCTGACCCATCACTCTTTCTGTCTAAGAGTGAATTTAACCCAAAAAGTAGTCATGCAGTGTGAATAGTGTAGAAAATAAGCAAGTTGTAGAGCGGTGTTTATAGTCAACAGAAATATACAAACACACAAGAAAGCAGCTCTCAGCTAAAGAATGAAAGGAAATACACATATAAAGTTTCTGCCCTGCTACTTTGAGTTGAGCTATATTTAAAACAACTCGTGACACTATTCATCATCAGCAAGAATCAGGAGATGGGCTAATGGAGGAAATCAGTGTCCATAAGGCAAAGGCCAGTGATTTCCTTTTGCTTAAGCACAGCTGAGAAAATATCATGATAATGTTATCTTTCATGAAAGCAAACAGCTCGGAAAATGGCCACCTCTTTCTTCAGAAACCAGCTGCCCACGGAAGCTATCTGTCTGTCTGCAGGTTTTCTATGGACTCTTTCACACCAGCACTTAAGCACTTCCCTGTGCAAATTAAGGATGCTCGCGTCAAGAATACTGACATTATCACAAGCAGTGACAAAACTATGTTTTTCAACTAAACAAATTAAACCTGTATGGAAAGAGCTACAGTATTTTTATTTGTAGGAATTAGAAGAGATTGCAGTTCTGTATGGTGCTTTTGCTAAGTCTCACGATAGGCAGGTTTACCCCACTGAGAAAAGGGCAGGTTTCCTTGAGTGAGTCTCACACTCAAAGGATAAAAATGCCAAAATAAGTCCTGCCAGAAGCAGCCACAACTGTCATAGTAGAGGAGACATACAGCAGTCGCTATCAAGGCACTGTTTTGCCTAAAGATTTTAGGCACAGGAAGATAATCTTTGAAGAAAACATCTCTCTTAGAAACAGTCAAAACAAAGATAGCCATGAAAATAAAATTGCCTTTGACTGTGCTAATTTGCAAATGCTGGTAAAAAGAAATCTATTTTCAGGAAAGGGAGGTGACAAAAGAAGGGCGTGGAAAACCTTTCCTGTGAAAAGAGATTGAAATGAACAAGTGCATGAGAAAGGAAAAGAATAAAGGGCACTCAACTAAATTAAAAGGTAGGATATGCAAAACCACTCAGGGAACTACTTCTTTTCATACCATGTGCAATCAAACCGTGGGATCCAAGCTTACAGGTCTTCCTTGAGACCTAAAACTCAAAGGCCCAACTTGATTGGATGTTTATATGAGTAACAATAATAATTGGAATTACATAACATTGAAGAGTAGCAAATTTTGGAAAGGCTGTTAAATGCCCTATTTTTGAGGCGAAGTTAATATATTCTTTAAGAGCAGAGTTCTTTGTGTCTTCATTTGTGTGGCACAGGTTGAGGGTGCAGATTATTTCACCTAGGCCTACTGCAAGGGTTTTTCATAGCTTCCTTGAGTATAAAGCATTTTGGGCTGACCACTACCTCTGTGCAAATATTTTTTTGCTTCACTAGCACTTCTGAAGCCATAACAGATGTCATATTTTTTTCAAACCATTTTGCAATCCAAATTTATTCTGGTACCAGCAGTTTTTGCTAATAAAATTTAAGAACACTTCACAATGAGAAATCACTGCAATTCAAAAGAAATAAAAAGCAATTTGAAAATACCACCCAAAAAAAGTTATAAAAAGTCACATTTTCCTAGTTCATTATCTTCTGCAAGCCAGAGAAATGGAGGGAAACTGGAGAACAGTTTGGCACTTCCCAACTCATGGGTTCTTTTCCAGGCTTATTGCTAGCTGGAGAAAAGATCTAGCAAAACCTTGCATCTGGTCCCATATGCGAACACCTGCACCTCAGTCCATCTGCAAGGAACCTTAGAAGAGCTACGTGATCTTAAAAATATGAAAAAAAATGCACGAATCAGGAACAGCACAGATCTCTGCCCTGGGCCTGTACCAGGGGCAAAAAACAAGTCATCTGCTGAACAGCAAATTGGGTAATTCTTCATCCAGTCTCTGACTAGCACTTATCTGCTGAAGAACTAACTTTCCTGTGCCATATACAACCTCTCAGACTGACTTGAAGATGATGTCTGTGATGTCAAAGTTTAGCTTATTGGGATCCTGTAGTTTCAGAAGGAGTCAGTTTGTTGCTTGGTTGGTTGGTTCTTTTTTAACTGAGATCATTGCACTGCTCTAGGAAAAGCACTCTATAAAACAGGGGTTTCGACTGTGCAAAGTTAGGGCAGATTTTTAGAACTAGTATCTTCTGTGCCCAGTGATATTCACCATATATTGTTAAGTTTAGTCCATTAAGATTGTAAGAAAGAAAACAGAAGAACACTTCTAGTGCTACAACTTTCTTCTTCGTTGTTTCAAATTTTATCAGTGCAGAAGAGAGAATAGTCTCTCCATGCTTAAAATGTTAAGCAGCACCCTATAACCCTGAGCCTATGCACCAAAGCTGCCTTCACAATTCTTCATTTGATTTAAGGTCCACTGCTCATTTACAAGAAGCTTTTTAACCAGTTCATTTAGTATCAAAGACATACAATAAAACTAACAAACAGGCCTGTTAGTGCTGGTTGAATTGTATCAGTTTTTCTGATCCTTATTGCCTAAACTGAATACAAATTAGTAGAATTCCACTCTATTTTTTTCTGCCTCATTTCTTACCCTGAGTTGGTATTGAGTTTTGGCATCCAGTAGAATACCATCTAAAAGTATCCGTAAATAATAGCAGCTATGAATTGCACTATACAAAATAAACAAAAAGTGATTATTTCCTTTAATAAGATGTTACTATATATATGTATTTGTACATATATATAAACATAGGCTCACACACATTCGTATAACAATCTTCCTTCACAAAAAATTAACCATTTCCTTTTAGATACTAAACAAAAATTAGGTCAAACTGGTTAGCCTCTACCTGTCAGACACGCAAGGGCTGGTTCCCACTGCTGTTCCTCAATCAAAACTGTGCACATTACCAGTTCTCAAGGTATAAATGGTGGTTTTTTGCATTTCCACAGGCCAGCTCTCCTTGCTACCCCAACAGAGTATATGCAGCAGGTAAGCATGTTGCCACCAGAGGTGGAAAGGACTTTTTTCCTGTCTTATTTAGCCAGTAAACTCTTTGACTCCTTCACACAGTAGCTAAGCATGACCCTGACCCAGCTGAGGCTCCCCAACAGTCCTGTAGTGCCAACAGGGGAGCCAAGATGCTAGTGGAAGGGAACTGAACAGAAGTGGTATCTGCTGGGCTAGCAAAGACTGATACCAACAGGGCCCTCCCTTGCCACTTAACCACCCATTTTGGTCATATGTCCTTCAAGGTAGGCAGGAATGGTTTTCTGTGAGATCAGGAACATTCAAAGCATCTGGTGAATAATAATAGCAACTTAGTATTTTCAGAAAACTTGCATTTTCAGCATATTTTTTCCTCAGATTTGGCTTCTTTCTTAAAAATCAGACATGTAATGTCGATCCTAGGTCTAGTCTCCCTATATTATTCAAGAGGACATACCTCTGATGATTGCTGCTAGGTAATCATTATAATTCTCTGAACATTAACTGCCTTGGCTCAACCCAGTAATAAAATTAAATTCAACATGTGTCACCAGAATATACCTTTAAAAATAAACAACAAGGTTGAAGATTTAATGTACTCTTTACAGTAATGAACACTAATGGGTTTAGGGATTTAACTATTCATTTTGGACACCTTAAAAATATAGAATTGGCATCCTTTGAGCGAGTAAGTAAAAGGCAGCTATCATTACCTTTTTGAAAGAGCACTTGAAAATCTATGAGGCTTTGATTTTCAAGTGCCAGAGATTTTTGGAAATAGCTGCTCTCATGGCAGAGACCACAGCTTTGGAAACAGCTGGAGCTCTTCAAGGTACGAAAATCCCAGCTGTTCACAATCCCCCATAGCCAGAGTTGCCATCCCACAGCAGAGCCACCAGAAGGTGTAGGGTGAATGTCACCCTCAGCCAGCAGAGTCCACCGAGTCCCCTGGCAGCAGTTCCTGCTGAACTGACCAAGTGCTCACCAAAGCGAGGAGTGCTTATGAATAGTGTATGGAAAGCAGCAGTCACCTCCAACCACACCAGCTACAGGCCCACTGGGACATTGCGCTGTGCCCTACATCACTCACACGTTTCTGAAAAGGATGTCCTAATGGCTCCTAGAAAATGGATTAAGGTACTTCTTGATAGCATCGCTTCCCCCATTTCAAAACTGGCCCCGAGGCATGCATTACAGTTAATTATGGATGTGTGATGTTTTTGCTCTTTTACAAAAAGCAGTTGTGCAACCAAACTTCTGCTTTGTTCTTTGGAAGAAGCATTTGGCTGCTGTCACCAGATTACAGCTAATTTGTGCATGGTGAGGGCAGTAAAAGTGTGATACAGAAGAGGTTTACAATGGAATTAATGTAGTGGAAAGGCATGATGCACAATGGAAGCTATTTCTTTTGCAGCCTTGTACAGATGCCAGTGTACAAATTCAGCTGTTAAAATAATCCGATTTTAAATACGGCACACATGCTTTGTCCCTTTCTGCTTGTTTATTTCTTTGGTTACATAAAATACATGTCATTAAGGCCACAATTGCTCTTGGTGATGTCAGTTAAACCATTGGTGTGTCATGGCTTCTAAATCTGTCTGTCTTTTATTAAGCAGGTATCAGACATACTGGTCCAATTTGAGGGCCAGCTCCTAAAGCCCTACCTGTCTTCCTCACAGACCAGGAGATGCGTACTTACTGCCAGATGGACCACACATCACTCCCAGTACTACAATTGAATGCAGTTTTAAGGACAATGTACTGACCCAAGGAGGTGCTTTATCGAGATGTACGCATTGTGATACCCTGGTAATACATTTATTGGCAGCTATTTCTGCAAGGCTTAAACTGAAAGACAGGGAAGAAAGGTTTGTAAGTACAAGAGAAGAGGAGAAATAGCAGACTAAACCAACATTAGAGATGGTGTTTTTCAAGCGTGTAAAGACCCTTTGTGAAGTCTGGATGCCTCAAATCAAAGGGATCTGTGTCTGCTTCATGGGACTTGAGCCGTGCCTGTTTAACCTGATTCTTAGATGCACAGGTTGACTTGGAGTTATCTATGGTGGTAGCTAAAAGGTAAAACGACCCATCCAATGTAGCTGATGGAGGCTCATATCCCCTTCTCATGGATCTGGCACATGGGCCAGGAAGGCTGCAATGGGCAGCTGAGTGGTTGCCCTACTCTCCCTAGGAACAGCCATTTCTGCAGGGGACATCTGACAATGCTGCTTGTTAATACAGTACTCGTGTCACGAGTGGCAGGCACAGCAGTCATGAATGGTCATTCCTTACTCATCACCCTTAAAATACATATTTTTCTTTAAAAACTGATGTAAGCTACTTAGGCAGCATTAGGCGTGTTTATTTTATATAACTTGTTGGGGAGGTGGTTTTAAGTAGTTTAAGTCATACTCTAATTTGAATCTATTTTCTGCAAGAACCTGTGTTATATTTTTACTTGTTTTCTGCACCAATTAGACTTGAGGTGAGGAAAAATTACAAACTCTTTTACTAAATTTCTCTGTTACAGAGCTAAGTTCAATGCTTAGCTCAGCTATGTCTGAACTGTGTGATCAACAAAGGCAGCATTCAGGTCCTCAGGTATTTAAAGGGTATTTCATCTGTCAATGAAGGAAGAAAGGGAAAAAGAAATAATATCTTAATTTTTAAAAAGCTGTCTCTTCCTCACTCCACCTGATTCATCACCTTGATGTACTATGCTTAATAATGAGACTATTTTCTTTAGAAAGCAGCATTATTATTTTTCGCCAAAACCCAATGACTTTTTTTTATTCCACAGGCTTCAGCTGCCCATTTTAAATATCTCTGCAGAGAGCAGATATCTGTTATAATTCACCATAACACCAGGTAATTCCTATTCAGAATATGTGATTTATAGCTAAGAGATTTGACAGCCTGCTGGACTAGGAAGAAGCCAAACTAAACTCAGCAGAGGTTCTGCAAATTGTTAACTTACGGGACTGTATGTGTCCCAGGGACCATTTTCTCCTCTACTTCACCCTTTTTAGTTATTGCTTTTTTGTTGTGACTTACCCTCTTTCTTATTGTAAGCTCCTTAAAGCAGGGATCAAGTCTTCCTGGTAGTTAACACAGTGCCTGGCCCATCAACACCCAGACTCCCCTTGAGTCTATTCCGGGCTATCAAAATCATGGAGCTGTAATACCACCCCCTGCCATGCAAGCAGTGTATGTTATTAAAAGCTTTCAAAATGCTTTAAAAAGGAACAAATTATGTTACTGAGGTGAGGAAGAGGCCACAGAAAAATGCCACAGACTGCCCAGTAGACTAGTGATAGAGCTGGGCTTAGACGACACTGCTTCTCTGATGTGCAATAGCCATTGAGCCCTATTTGCCTCCTGTAAGAAGATAAAGGCAGCGATTCATGCTGGAGACGCTGAGAGTGCAAGAATCACTCCCTAGCAAGTCCACAGGCACTAAGGTGATTTGTTTCAGGGGCTGCCACCCATGACTGCTTTTGCGAGAGGTACTGAACAAGGGCATGTTCTCCACTCCTACAAGTAGCTCTGACTCATCACAGGCATCAAAACACGCTGAGTAACATTAAAAAAAAAAAAAATCCAAAGCCTACGTTTACATGTATTGCATTCAATGAACTGTGCTCACCTATTTGTGTACTGACCAAGCTCTTTCTGCCTGCAGTCGTGCAAAGGGACCATACAGCAGAGAAGGGCAGATCAGAGTCAAGTCCTGTTTGGAATGAAACAAATCGTGTGGATCATTCCTGAAAAAATACTCTTTCTCAGCCGTACTACTGGGCACAACATACATCACGCCAGTTACGCAGGAGTCACTTTCGCACAGGACATGAACGCACACTTTGGCTTTCTGCATCTCTTTCAGTCATCAGCAGAATTACAGCCACATGTCCACACACCAGGCAGCTCTTTGGAAGGGAAAAAAAATACTGGTGCTTAACTGATATACAGTAGCAATAAAATTGATGGACTATCAAAAACCAGTCATAATTGCTTTGGATTAACACCTCTGCTTTGTCTCTAATCGCCAGTAATGATTGAATTTGGTCCCAACTCCAGTCCTGCATCTCTCTGTAGGGTGGCACTTACAGCAAGACGCCAGATTCCCCTCTTCTACAGTGCTGGAAAACTGGGATGCAGGCAGTCCTTGGGGCTCTCCAACTGAGCAGAAACAAAGCTTGCATGCTTTGACTGGATCACAACAGCCAGACAGTGACTTTTTTTTCCTTGTATATTATCTTTTGAGCCTGGCAAATTAGCTTACATGCAATAGGGAATAATATTATCAGTAGAGCATTCAATTTTGGCTACTGTAGGGTGTGGAAATCACACACTGTGTTAAAAGCTGCATAGTGAAAATGATCATCAGAATTATTTTAAACAGATTAAGCTATTGCTGATCATTCATTCTCTCTGAATTGAACAAAGCTTTAGTAACTGTCTAAAAGAGCAAAAGACTTCAAAATCCTCCATTTTTTCCTTGAGCAACTTAAATGAAATCTGAGCTGGAAGATAAGGATGTTACAAAAAGACACCTCTTCGTATAAGCAGAAAAGACTTGAATGGGTTAAGCCATATCTGGCTGAGTCCCAACAGACATAAAAATCACCTGTGCCTGCTCTGAAATAAATCAGTGTCCTTTTCTGCTGCTGCCGTTGTCTGGAAATAATGCAAATGCAATGGGCCTGCAGTGACATTGTGCCGCACTCGAAGGATACACATAATAAATTGTCCCCTAATACTGTTAAAGAGACATTTTCGTCTTACTCAGTAGCTTTTGAGGTTGAACTGTGCTACTTACTAGTTGAGGACTGTGATATGGTGTCATGCCATTCTGCTCTATTATTCATTTAGCCTCTTATTGCTTATATGCACATTTGGTTCTTGAGTCTCAAAAAGCATTTTGCTGCTTACACTCAAAGACAGCGTGTTTGCCGGCACGCAGGAAAAAAGCAGGGAGTTTTCTTTCCACTTTGTTGCTGTTGTTTTAATCATTTCTCTTCAATAGCAGCTGGAACAGATCGTAGATTCATATAATTTGGGTCTACTGCATTCATCACTGGGAAAAATGCATGGCTGTGTTAAAGGAGGACAGAAAGAATTTGTCTGCCCAGCGGGAAGCTATTGCTGTTCCATAATTGTTTGCTAAAAGGAAGCTGGAATAAAAATGGAGGTAAATGGGTATCTGTGTCAATCCAATCCATCAAAATGGGTTTAACTGACTGGGGAGTCACAGCTTAGGAGCTGGATGTGAAAGCTGGCAAACACAAGATGAAAGGAAATAATTAATTAATTACTTTAAATATTTTTAAGCTTAAAAATTAGATCTGATTGCATCATCTTCTGCACACAAAAAAATAAGTAGAACTACCAGCAAGGCATTTCCTAATATCCAGGGAATAAAGTCAAGTGAGCACAACCGTATAAGGACAGTGATAAGTAAGAGTTTAAACTGCAGAGCATAGTTGTATTTGTTTTTTTTTTTTTTTTTACTTAAGCATCATTAAACTCCCCATATGCCCAGTGCTGTGCTAAAATTGGCCTCTATCTTGTACCAAGTCAAGTAAGCAAATATTTGTGTATCCCTACAGAGAAACAGCTCAGAGAACTGATCCTGCTAGAAAATTACACAGTAAAAGAAAAAAAAAAAAAAGAATAAAGAAAAAAAAGCAAACAAAAAAACCCAAATTACTTTCCTCTGGGCTGGCTGCCCAATTCTCTTCATGCTTTTGCCAGAAAAGGATGGCATGGAGCTGAGAACAAGTGCCTGTGCAGAGCAGATCCCTTAGTATTGCAACCCATTGCCCACTCACCTCTCAGTATCCAGAATATTTTAAATGAATAAAAAGCCTGTCTTGGCACCTTTTTGTCTCATTTTCATGTGTGAACACAACAGACAAAACAGAGACAATGAAAACCACTGAACCAGAGTAGTAGCAGAAGTGATTTGGCTTCAGGCACCAGTGCTGTAAAACTTGTAAGCAGTATGGTTAAACCCATTAGTCATCTTCTGTACTTGTTTCACAGGAGAGGGAGTGATAGCTGAGTAAGGGCTAATGCATCAATGTTCCTCAGATGTAGCTACATTTTGGGCTGAGATTCCTGGATTACAAAGCTAGAGGAAAACCAAAACAATCACTTACCTTGACCATTTGTACACCACAGACCATAGGACTAGCTCGGCCAATTCCTGCTTCAAGCCCCTGATCTAGGACTGAATGGTAGTTTTTCAATCCATGGCCCATGGACCTTGGAGAATTATGTCCACAGAAACTACAAAACCTGCCATTAGAAAAGGGGTTTATATACACTGTACAAAGGTGTATCATTCCCCTTGGGAAATTCCCAGGGCATTGCATATCAAAGACAGCCCAAGACCACTTACTAGAGCACAAATCGTTTATAACACCTCCCAATATTGACCTGAAATTTTGCACTCCTACATCAAGTAGCCATTTAATGTTACCTTGGTTTTAATTGCCATATTTCTAGTCCAATTATACCTTACTTCAACTGCCAGCCATTCAATCCGCTATAACTTTGTCTGCCAAACTGAAGAACCCTCTATAATCATGTTTCTGCTCTCTGAGTAGGTACTTACAGACCAGTGAAATCACCCTTTATGCCCTCAATAAGCTAATCAGACTGTGCTCCTTGGAACTTTCACAATAAGGCATGTTTCGTGGCCCTCCAAAGCTTCTCAGTGCTCTTCTCTGAATACTTGCTAATTTCTTAATCGTTCCTGAAATACAGAGCTGGACACAGTGTTGCTGTGGATGCTGCACCATTCAAGTACAGATGTAACAGATGCTCTCAGCTTCATGCTGAGATGTTGATATTCATATTTACCAGTCTGTATTTAGCATTTCAGCTAAAGTGTCTGTAGCTCATGTTCAGCTGATGATCTGATATGACCCACAAGTCTTTCCAAGACCTACAATTTTCCCACGACAGAAGCCTCATGCTGCAGAAATTACCTACATTTGCTCTTCATTGTAAGACATCGTATTTGGTTGTTCAGACTTACTTGAAGTTATGCTCTTTGCTTCCAATCCTTGTTGCAAAGCCATTACCATTAAGAACCCATTCTGTCTTTAAGGTATAGTCACAGAAGCTGTACAAAAGTTAAAGCTTGACTGTGCAACCTCTCCAGATGCCTCCAGCACCATTCACTTCATGCTCTCCTCAGCATTGCAAACACTTCACACATCCCCAGTCTTTCTGGAAATAATTTGTAAGTTCTGTTTATAAAAAGTAGACCACAGGTACTGATCTACCGTAGGTAGGCTTGATGTAATTTTACAGAAAGAATTTCTTAATATTTATTAATCGTGTGTTTTCTTTCAGAACTCCAACCAACCTTGATTTCACCAATAAAATCTAGTAAATAAGAGCAGGATCAATATTATACATGGTTACCTGGGGGAAAAAAAAATCTTTTTGCTTATAGCTGTCAAGGATATTCACATTTCCAAAATCATCAGACTTTGAAAATTCTCTTAATTCCCACATGGCTTTACCTGTATGCTCCTGAGATGCAAGACATGAAAGCAAAAGAGAAACCCTAACTCTGCTCCTTCTGGTTTTTCCCTTGTGTTTTAGGAAGCAGCAATAATAGTAAGCTGGCGTCTGTCTCCCAAGGTCCACAAAGATTTAGCCTGTGGCTCAGGGAAGGATCTTTTGATAGCATTTCATATTCATTTTGAGAGTACTGGGACATGACACGGGCCACACACTTCACAGGCTTGAGAAAACACCTTGCTTATGTATGGCATTTCTGCAATGCGTGATGATCCTTGCTTGCTTGTAATCTGGCCACTACCTACTCAGAATGAACTACTTACTTCTGAACTTTTCCCAAGGCACAGCTTTCTACAGGACTGTCTGTCTTCACACAGGACTCGAGAAGGATTAGCACTGTCACATACAGAAAAGAATTATGTCCAGAAGAGTATTTTCCTGGTCAGTTTAAAATTTAGTCTCCAGATATTATGACCACAAAGCCAAGGCAAATATTTTTGTGCAATGCTCTGCTGTTTAGGATTTCTTTTTGTTCTCTGAAAGTGGCAGAAGTGCTTTTATTCTTTATATCTTTCTATGCTGTGCAAAATTACTGGGGAGAGTAAAATTCCCTCAGTGAATTTGGTTTCTAAGTCACACAAATACTTCTGAACATCCTCCGCCATGGGCATGTTTTCAGAAGATGATAAACTGAAAAGAGTAGATTAAATTAGGAGCTGAATCTTCAATAATTTCAGCAACTCTCAACACAAGCCTCTGAAATAAAGAAGCTTCTTTAACGTTAAAACTAACTCCTATCAGCACTGAGAAATTTATATCCAAAATTACCATGAAAACATAGGAGCCTCAAATTGAGGTATATAAAATGAATACATATTGTTCTCCCTCTAGAAGACATTCCCATCGAGAGCCCTTCCAGACAGCACAGTGTTTGATCCTCCACCTGGATATATGCGGGCAGATCCCACTGCTAACAGGGAGCCCTATGGCGAATCTGTGGCTTCCTCTGGGCAGAAGTGTCTCTGTCTACCTGAACCCTTTTCCATGACTGAGACCTCCATGAGTCTGAAGCCTGCCCTGTGAATTAGTTTGTACTTCACAGAGATGATCCATCTACACCCTCCAAAGGGTAAACACAGGATTAATAGCTTCAGCAAATGAGGAATGAAGTGTTAAGAGTGATCCAACAGGTAACACAGGGTGACAACCATGTATTTCTCTAGCCTTGGGCCTGTAAATGACAGGGAATCTCTCACCTGTGGGCCACATACAGTCCACAACACCACTTCACAGAGTGTGCAGGCACCTTACTTCTTTCTGCATTATTATGGGGTAGTACTACGGTGCAGACGAAAGTCAGCCAAGCACATTTTCAAGGCTGGTTTAGCCCTCTACTGAAATAATCATAGAATCATAGTATGGTTTGGGTTGAAAGGGACCTTAAAGATCATCTAGTTCCAGCTCCCAAATCTCTGCTAATGCCCTACTTTGTGATAGCTCTCTAACATTTAAGGCTAATTAGTAACTCTTTCTATATGGAACCGTCACATGAAATGCAATCACCAAATAATTATGCCAAGGAATAATTTGGCCAACAGGATAAATAATAGAATCATAGAATCATTTAGGTTGGAAAGGACCTTTGAGATCGTCAAGTTCAACCCTTAACCTAACACTGCCAAGTCCACCGCTAAACCATGTCCCTAAGCACCACATCTTCATGTCTTTTAAATACCTCCAGGGATGGTGACTCAACCACTTCCCTAGGCAGTCTGTTCCAATGCTTCACAACCCTCTTGGTGAGAAGATTTTTCCTAATATCCAATGTAAACCTCCCCTGGTGCAACTTGAGGCCATTTCCTCTTGTCCTATTGCTTGTTACTTGGGAGAAGAGACCGACCCCCACCTCGCTACAACCTCCTGTCAGGTAGTTGTAGAGAGCGATAAGATCTCCCTTGAGCCTCCTTTTCTCCAGACTAAACAACCCCAGCTCCCTCAGCCGCTCCTCATAAGACTTGTTCTCTAGAGGCTTCACCAGCTTCGTTGCCCTTCTTTGGACAGCATAGATCTTATTGTACTTTATTATTTTTAAACACACAATCTTACAATATAATTGCCAGTTGCATTTCTGGCTTTACACCTTTCTGAAGAAAACCAGCAAGGAACCAGTATTTCAGGCTGCAAACCCATGGAGACAGAGCCTGAGGAGACACTATCAAGAAGCAAGGATACCACAGTCACACACACACAGGCACAACACAGATGAGGAAGGATTTTTGATCTTCAGTCCAAGCTGGTCTGTGGCCAAGAACCTTCTGCTTTTCTGGAGGAGGTGATGAGTCTCCCCTCAATATAAAAAAACACCCTCACAATCTACCTTCATATCACAGCCTCTTAAAAAAGGCAACACTCCACCCTCATTGCTCTCGCTTTAATCCACACTCTTTGAAAACCCAGCACTTGCACTACTGCAGTTTCTTATTCATGGCACCATTTACCTTCTCAGCCTTCAATTCACCAGAGTAAAAGTTCCTCACCACTTTCTAGCATTGATCCCACACTCAGAGTCAAGGTCAGATTAAGGCAAAGACACTGATATATACAACAATATCCACATGTATGTACAGAAAGCCTGAGACAGTTGCCCAGAAGGGGTGAAATAACTCAGTTTATCTCAAATGATGTTAAATCCTGGACTTTCTCTGGAAGTCCAACCAACACCATTTTCCAGAAGACTTCTGCTTTGAGTAATTATCTCCTAATTTTACTGATTTTACTCCTAAATAATCACTCTGTGGGTGAAACAAGACATTTCTGCTGCTTTCTCCCAAAAGCAAGCTCCTCCATGTAGCAGAAAGCTCTTCAGGAAAATCGGCTTGCTTTATCATTGTTTCTGCAGATTTATGGAAGGGAATAGTAGCAGACAAGGAGCCATGGGCTAAAAGAGTGTGGTGACATGCCAGAAACACCTTTTCATGATGCTTTGCTAAATTTGTTGTTGACCCTAAAGCCAAAGTTTTGAACCACGAAATCACTGAGGTCACTGAAACACACGTATCATCTTCATAGTCCCTGTTCCAAATCAGTGGCAGCAGCTGGACTCTCCAAAACAATGTTTTATCCTCAGAATCATTAAAAATTTTAAATCAGTTTTCCAAACTTTAAAAGATTTATTTTCCAAAACACTTTTCTTTAAAAAACTTTTGACTCAGAGAGAATGTGGAAAGCACTCAGCTGAGCAGCATCAGGACAACATATATTAATCTGAAGAACTGCATCAAGCCGAACAGAAGGCATGGCCAGAAAAACAAAACAAAGCAAAAACACCGGACTCTGAACAAACTGGACTTCAGAGCAAATATTCAGGAATGTTTGCTGATATGTCACTACTTTCTGCCTTTTTGGAGTCAATAAGTCTTTTGCGCAGGTCAGAATCGGCTAAAACTTCTGTTTAGCTGAGCTTTTACACACTTGCCAAAATGATTAGTTTAAAAGTACTATCTAAGATCTTGAGTACGTTTGTAAAACCCAGTCATTAGCTGTCTTTAAAGTGACCGCAGACTGGGAACACAAAGTCCAAACCTGCACTCACAGTTCTGGGATAGGTTCACTTTTGAACACGGAGAGACCATTTAGTCTGAGTTTTAGCACTGGCCTAATTTCATTATTTCTGAAATCAATGGGAGCATCATGGACAGCTTTAAAATGTTCCTGGTTGGTGTTGACACTAGGATCCTTCAGGAAAACATTCAAGGATAACTCTACAGCCTTTTGCAAGCAGATAAAAGCTTGCTCTGCCAAAGGTACAAGCTGATTCTTGGTTGTATTAACTCAGTGCAGAGTCAGTATATGCAGACTCTCAGACAACTTAGCTCAGTTTCAGAAACGTGATGACTAGAGCTACAGGGCTTCCAGTTTGCTAACAGTACAGTCAGAGCAAGCTTACACTTGTCTGGCAATACTTCAGGGACTACTTCAAGAGAGGATGTAGTTACACCTGAAAACCTATGCAGTTGCACCTGCAAACCTTGGATAACTTTATTATTTCTCCCCCAAAACATAGCTATAATGGCAGAAATGCAATTCTGATTTGTCACAGTAAAAGCACTAATGAACTAACAAGTGATGCTACAAGACCTCATGAATCAGGTATTAGTCCTGCAAAATGCAGGTGTTTATGCACCATGAGTGTTTCCAGCAATTCTAATGGCAATTTCAGCATGTTTGTGGAACATCTGTGCTTCAGAATTCAGGAGAAAAGGGTTTACCACAATGCCATGTACAACCATTTCTTGCCTTTTTTGCTGTTGTTGCTGTCTCCAATAATCTATATGGAAGATGGTAAAATATTTTTATCATAAGCAAACAACAGAAAATCAGATCAACCATTTTACTAACTAGGACAATAACAAAAGAACAAAACTTAAAGACCAAGAACACATAAGGCTGAATTTCACCAAAAAGCAACTAATTTTCTAGTACAAAAATAAAAATACATCTTATTAAATAAGTAAGTGGGCCTAAGCAGGATTAAAGGCAAAAGAGAATTAGTAGACAACTTATTTTTTGTAAAAAATAACATGTTCTTGGTCCCAATTGGGCTCAGTTTCTTTCATCAACAATTCAGCCTGAACCCAATACCTGCATGTGAGCCCTTGGTTAAGGTCAAATACCTATATTACACTGCCCTTCAAGCAATATTGAATCGGTAAAGTATCTTTTCAGCTACAGTTATATTAGATATAGCTATTGACTTCCTTCTTTTTTATTGCACTATAAAACATGCTGTAGTGAAAATAAAGGTTTACTTTGCAACAGAGAATTCACAGACATCTATTACTGCTGACTCTTCAAATCCTTGGACATGTGTCTTGCTGCCTGTGTTGATTGAGATATTCTGAAAACCAATTAACTGTCCTTCAACCAGCCCCTGACTTGTATAATTAGTGCAGTGAGTTTCATGTATCTGTGTACAGTAGATGCTGAAATAGTTGTCTGTGTCCCTTTGTGTATAATCAAACTATTAATAAAAGGTTAGGTTTCTTTCTTTCCTGCTTTCAGAAAACAGGCAGAAAGCTGCCATTCTCACAGAGGCTTCAGGAGTTGGCTGCCTCTTTTTGATTTTAAAGATAATAATGTCTCATCTTGATTCATCCCGCTCTAACAACTGAAGATCCAAGTGTTCTTTTGCCAAATACTGAGGTAGCTTTGAGACTGATGTAGCATCAGGAACAAGCAATTATATTCACTTTTATAAGCCTCAGGTAGAAGGTTCAACAAAAGAAACGTTCTATGATCCTCAAGCAAATAATCAGTGGCAAAAACAGGTTCAGATTTTAAAATTCCGCCTTGTTCCTAAAGTGCTCTACAAAAGAAATCATCTAAGACTATTTCACAGTGATATTTTTCAGATACCTGAAAGATGCTTAAACTGCAGAAATATCCCTTTTACACTCAGCCATCTCATCTCTGTTTTCAACGTCTCAACACTGGGATGCAAACTCCCCTGTCAAAATCTCTGGCCAAGTTAAAAAAAAAAAAATCCCAGTAAAAACCAGCACTACTACCAAGGGGATATACAAGGAATAAAGATGTTCCATGGTATTTAGCCTCTGAAAACATTCAAACACAGGCAGGTCAGATAAGCCTATGTTTTCTCTGCGGACATTTTTCTTGCCTGGGTGCTGCAGATCCAGGCAGCATCTCAGATTGCTGCGAAAATAGAGATTTATAGTATTTGTGTACCTAGATCACAAACAGTTTTCATTGCCTGCCTATCATAGAGGAACATACAGGCCTGATGACCGAGATGTATCACAAAAGCACATATTGATGATTCCTATCAGGGAAGGACGAATCAGATTTGCTTCTCCACTGAGTAATATCTGGTGAGGTCTATCCACAAAATACAAAGAGTGTCCCAGTGTTCTTGTTGTCCCCTAGAATCACTGAAGAGCCAGGAACATTTGTGCAGAGATGCAGGCTTAATTGCAGGAGACCCCCTAATAACAGTCACGGAAACAACATAGGAAGTGGGAAACCTGAAAAATGCTCCTGGTGTATCCCTAGGGCAGAGGAGCAGAAGGTAATGTAACTATTCTAGACCTAAAGATTCGCCACAGATGGACCTGTCTGGTCTCCAGCAAAGTCAGAGTAAGAACTGGTCAAGAGGAAACTGGTGTGAAGGTGTCCAGGTTGGACAGGGGATTAAATCTTTGCATGCTTCTAATGCTTTACTGAAGAGCTCTCCTTCATTTAGAAGCAGGGCAAGGACATGTGAAGAACTAGAGTATGGTCTCGTCCTTTGTAGTAAATCTAGCGATCATGAATCAGCCCTGAATTGAGGTCCCTGAAAACTGTAGCTTTTTGCTTACAAGACAGGTGCAGAAGGTTCAGTAGCAACAGGGGCTCCTGGGTCACCTTTCTAGGGGCAGCAAACCTCACGCTCTCCATGTTTATGAAGCGAGTAATTGAAAACCAACCGAAAGCAGAGGGCAAGGATGGAGAAGATAAGAGTGGGGCATTTGAATTAAGAGCTAAAAGCATGCATGGGTCTAAATCTCAACCCTTCCGTAGAATTTGTGAGTGAATCAGGCAAGTTCACCCATTTCTTTTTCTGTCCTCTGGACTGTCTGTTTGAAACCAGCAGGCACTTCTTCTCCATAGGTGTGTATGCTGGTACACACATCAAGTCTTCCAGTACTGCAAAAATTATACAATTTAACCATATAACAAGTGTTAATTTACAGTAAACTATCAAAGTTAAACCGGGCAGGGTAAGTCACCTTTCGAATACTGTCACTTACATACTGAAGTGGCTGGGACCAGACAGCTTACTGGCCCCAATGGGAGCCCGGTATGAGAGGTTCTACTACATACTCCCAAGTAATCCCTCCACCCTTACAGTGGGCCACGCTCTCAGATGCAAGCACTTGCCTGCTGGATTGTTCCAGAAAGGGAATGTTTGTGTGAGAGGGGAACCAATACTCTAAAATTAGGCTGCCATTTGTGTTTTGACAAGGCTTTGAGAACCTCATTGTATGGGGAAATTATAGCCTGGTGAAACAAAAACAGTGAAGAGAGAGGGAGGGAAATGCCAAAGATGACACTTATTATGATCTTTCCGCAGCTAAGTTTGCCATTTGGGTCTGTCACAATTTGCATCTACATTTGCATTTTAATTTTTCTGTGAAAACCTTTGCATTGGAACAAATCCAGAAGGAGCAGGCATGAAACATGCATCCACACACGGATACAGGTCTTGGGTGGATGCCTAATCTTTTCCAATGGGAAGAGCTTGCTGTAGGCAGAGTGTCTGAAGATGAAACTATCTCTTTCTCCGCTCACCTCAGATGAGTCAAGAGGGCCCTTGTGGTAGGAACTGCAGATGAGCACTCACCTGCTCAGGAAACCAAACAACTTATATCTATCAAAGATATCTAAACAGGGATTTAGGGGGCCTAATTCAGGTATCCACCTTTAAAAGTACATAATTACATATTTCCAGTTGAACCACAGCAACGCCAAAAGGCCCCAGTGTAGATCAGCAACCTCTCCTACCAAGCCCTGTGTTGACTGGAGAGTCAGGTCTTGCCCCAAACAGTTTACAAGTCAGGTAAAGGAAATAATCACCATCTTGTTTTTCTGGCATGAAACTGGCCCAAGGCCAAACAGAAGAGCTGACAATTGAAGCAAGGTCACTCATTAAAAATAAATGCCAGGCCAACAACTTAAATCAAGGCACTCTCCTTCATTGAACATCAACTCACTGATTATCAGCTCAAATTCATGCTCAATTTTCATTCCTCGACCACAGAAGCTGCATTCAATGCAGTTTACATGGGAGATTTATCAGACCAGAGGCTGAAAGTGAATACCCTGTCTCCTTTCTCTCAGCATCTTCATAAGAGCACATTCATTTGCCTCTGTACCAAGCACCAACCTCTCTACAAGAAGGGCATTTATTGTTTATTGACACCAACCATACAAACTGACATGATTAAGAGAACCTTTTGCAAAAGGAAGTGCTTTGGGACATACAGCCATGTTGCAGTGTTCAGTCCTGGGCTGTGGCACTCCAGGGACAGCTACACTATTGGGACAGCATCCTGAAAATTGGTTTTGCCTCACAAGGCAGACTACAGTAAGTCAACCTGGATTCACTCTGTTCAATAGAAATTACATCTAGCCTGAGTATGGGAGGATTGAGACTGATGGAAGATAACGATTTTTGCTTCAGTGAAACAGTGTTGAGTTGCAGTTTGCTTAGTGGGTATGAATTTGGTTGCTGTCAAAGACAAAAGGATGTTTTACTAAGTCATAAACAGATGAGAAACTCTGATTTACAGCCTCCTAATTCTCACATTGCAAGACAGTTTAAGGGGGGTCCTTTAATAAAAAAAAAAAAAAAAAGAGGATCCCCTGGTCTTTAGGTATTCCTCTCCACCAAGAGTGTCTTTGATGTGGGCAAGCAGTAATTCCTGGGAATTTGCAAGCTTCACTCAGTAACCCAGATCTGTAAAACGATCCCAATCAAGAGAAAAAGTCTTAAAAAAATAATAACCTCATTTAAAAAAAATAAGTCAAAGGGGGATGCTTTTGCTTTTTAACGCAGATTCCTTACTGAAGTGGGTGAGAAGTAATCAGACAAATGGTTAAACCTGCAAAACCAAATCGGAGACAGCCTTCACAAAGAGCAGGGTGGGAAGGCCCAGCAGGGAGATAGCTTCATTTGGCTCAGCACTTTTCAGAGCAGTTCATCTGATCATGCCTTCAGCAAAAGAAGTGGGAGGGATTTTTTTTAAATGCCTGTGGGACCTATTTGGGAGCTTGTATTCTTAACATACTTGAAAAACACTTGGGTCTTTAAAATACCACCCAGACACACTGAAAAGTCAAAATCAAGTAACTGTGGATAGAGAACAGTACCACCCCAATTAACAAGGCTATTACCTTCCTTTAGGAAGAGAAGGAAAAAACAGTCTAGGGGGAGGGAAATTTGTGAAAAAGTCAGTTTTTATAACTCAGAGCTGCATCATCAGACAGGAAGAACTGCAGAAATTGGACACCCAGCATCAACTTAACTCTGCTCCTTTGTGTATCTCTAAATAAGGTATCTAAGGTATCTCTTTCTGTTAATTAGCACCAATCAGTTACTTAGCAGAAAGACTGTGTTTCTATTGCATATACCTCACCTCCACAGCAGGAGGTAAAGGGTTAAATGATATAGGACACAGTTTCCTTTTTTCTATGATAACTAAGAGCTGCAATATAATTGCCTGATTTGCTCTATTTCATTAAGGCTCCTTTTCCTTCTACTTCAAAAGGTTAATGCCACTCATATTTCCTTTTTTTATTGTCTGGCTTCACATAATGCCATGGGACAAGACAAAATAAGCAGTTGCCTCAACAAACTATAATTCATCGCAGCAGAACAACGACCGGCTGTAATTCAGTCTATTTTTAAATCCAACACGTAATGAAAATCACTAAAAATAATACATTTCCAAGAGCCAAGACAATAGACCTAAAATGTGTAATAATTACCACTCTGGTCCAAGTGATTCAGGCTCTAAATTGTTTTATGACTGCGAGATCTGTTCATAGCAATAAGCCCAGTCCATTGGTACCCACTTAACATCTTTATTATTAACATGTGTTTCTTGTACCATCTATGTTTAACCACAAGCTAAAAGCACCATATGCCTGCTTAGCAAAAATCTATGCCTCCCAACTCGCTCCCCACCAGTTCAGGACACTCAGAGGTAACATAAATGAATTCATTGTCTAAAAAGGGAAAGTCTGGCAAAAAAAAAGACAAGGAAACTGCCTTGGCATGGTTTGATACATAACCATATTTACGTACCAAAGAAAGCAGGCTGTAGATCAAAAAACATCCACCCTGGGCAGCTGCCTCCCAGCACCGATATGAAGTGGCACACAGCAATTGATCTCCACTCCCTCTCTTTTACAGTAACATTCAGTGATCTTCAGCAAGACCCTCTGCGCTGCGCAAGTTCAAAGTGTGTGTTAGGGCATAATAAATACACAAAAAACATGCTGAATGATCCCTGACAGCCTGCCAAAAAAACCTGCTACTGCAGCAGTGCTTTTTCATAATCTGCATATGCTTTTTCCTTTAATTATTAGCTCACACAATGATCTGATACCTGCCAAATTTTTTAGTACCCACAGTTTTGCATCTTCAGAAATGGCTCTTTGGGGCTGAATGCATCATTTGGAATCAAACATGCTCTAAAATAAAGCAGTCATTTTTCCTAGGGCATTTAAGTGAGTTTCAATGCTACTGCAATCGGCTGGGTCTGAAATTCATTCAGACCTTTGCTTTGATGGACGAACAGGGTGATTTCTTTTCCAACCTCTTAGCTTAATTGAGTTAGCATGAAAGGATTGAAAAGCCCTGACATAGACTTAAAACTCGGCTAGTTTACATGCTTCGTCACTCTAGCCTGGCCATTCTTTGTAGCCCAGTACTGCAAAGAGTCCCCAGTTCAAGCGCCTCTGTGCTCAGTACTGTGCAGAGTACAGAGGGGAAGGTCCCTGCCCCAGCCTAGCAAATCTTGATGAGGAATTCCAGTTGCATTGAAAAAAAATACATTATTTGCTATTTCAGGGTTACTTTTGCCTGTCAGGATCTGGCTGGAGGCTGGGAGCCCTCACGTCATTTTATGTTCCATGAACCTCTTTTCTTTGACTCAGCGGTGCACAGCACCAAACCAAGGCTATGCACTTCCCTCTAACACCACCACCACTACCATAAAATTAACACAGGCATTTTCCACTTCCTTTCACTCAGATAAAGCTCTCATCAGCTTATGTGATGGGTTTACATGAGTAAAGAGCTTTGAGAATCTGAATGCATTTTTTTAGGATGAGAGTGAGAAGAGCAGCATAACTGATTATGAGACAGGTGAGTCTTTATGCATGCAAAATGCCCACTGCGGTGGAGCCTTGCCTTTGTAAGAGCATTAACATCAAGTTCATTCAGAGAATAAACTAGATATAGCAAAATAAGAACAGAGCAGAAATCAATGCAGTTTCCTTACAGTGTGTCATGCCAACGACATTCATTTTAGCCCGCTAGTTTATGACTGCCACCACACAGTGTTTTAGTTTGTTTGTTCAATCTTACATCTCACCTGGACGCCACCATTGCTGCAACACCATGAGGGCACTTTGCACTGGTCAGCTTTAGTCCTCACATCCCTCAGTCCTCCCCAGGGAGCAAAATACAACTATTGCTTCCTCAAAATACAACTATTGGCACGCTCAGGTAGACAGATATGAGGCCCAAGAGCTCAAAGGCTCTTAAATGCTGGACTCCCAACTATTAGCACAGTGAGAGTTAAGCATCTTAATCTTTATGAGGATCTGGGCTTGCACCATGCACCCAAGGTGTTTCTGCAGCAGGCCAGGACACTGAACCTGTCTCTGCTGAGCCCCAGCCAGCCCTCCAGCTACAATCCAGCCACGTATTTTGAGGCTTGCATTTGCAGAGGTGTCTATGCAGCTTAAGAGTAATTTGTATCCAGATTATTGCAAAACAGCCCTGGAGCTTCATACAAGTGAAATAAATTTTCTGCCTTATCTGAGCTTGACTACAGCTATTGGGCTTTACTGCCCAGTCTTCAGGTACCAGCCGAACTCACAACAGTTTCCAACATACTGTCACCAAAACCCTGACATTAAGGTTGTGGCCGTGGTCAGATGTCCTAACCACTACATTGAAATTTTGTTATGTCAACCCTCAGAGGCCATTGAGCAAGCCTGCAAGTTCAGAGACTAAGACTAAGACAAAATGAGCTCCCTTCTCCTCACAGCATGTTCTCTGCTGCATTCATTTGAATTGAGAAACATGAGGAGTCAGCTCATGCCCATCTCAGCTCTCCTACTCTTGACTTCTTCCCACCTGCATCCTGCCTCCTGCCTGTCCTCAGAGCCAGCTGTGGAAACAGAGACCAGACTTGCTTCCTAGAGAAGGGACCAGCTGCTGGTCTGGGAAGTACAACAGTCCCTGCTGCAGCTTCACCAGTACAACAGAGAGGACAGACAGCTCAGGTGGCTCTAGTTGGGTAAGGGTTGACTTCAGGGTGAACACGAATATGTCAGCATGCCCTCAATATACAGTAAGAAGGTCTGAGGGCCTCATTGAACAATGAGGGTAAAGAGTACCCAAGGAGGACAGGGCAAAGTGTTGAGTAGCTGGTCACTAAAGGGGAACAGATTATCTTGAACACTCAGCAAGGCAGATCCCAGGGAGGAAATAATTAGAGGCTGTTACTGACATGAAGTGGATGAACTGAAACTATTCAAGCAATTCTAGAGACTGTTAATCCAAAATGATGTTGAAGTTGTTGCCCTTTTCCCAAAAGTCACCCACAGGCAGCTTGGTCAGAAATACGACAACTCTTGGTCTACCTGTGCATGGGTACAAGCTTTCTAGAAAAAGAAAAAAGGCTCATAATAAATATTGCTTCTGTGATAAAGCCAAACTGAACTTGTATTTCAACAGTTGTAGTATCAAGCAATGCAGTACCTAGGTCCTCTGCTTGAGCCAGACCTTAGGGATTGACACAGGAGCTTTACTGGGTTATGACTTGTGGGCTGAAATTAAAAATGACAAGATAAGAGTCTCTATTTTTCCAGATGTAAGTAGGGCTATTCAAGCACACAGTAAAAGGGTTTTTGGCATTTATATCATATTTTCAGTCATTAAGACTTTGTACTTTGGGTTCTGCCTACAGCAAACCTCAGCTTGACAAAAAAGGATTTTTAAATCAGTGAGTGCCAAGCCAATGATTTCCTCTCTGTGGACCTGCATAAACAAAAAAGACATATGAAATGATGAAGCAGAGTTTGGGTACCTTGAGACTGACCGAGTATTGCTAATTGATTGTTTTTAACCTTTCAAGCTTTTATGTTTGTCCAGCGATAAATAGTTACTTTTCAATATTTTTGGCTTTTACGTCAAAATGCTGAGTAAACATTGGTTTTTGATAGAATACATTTAGAGGTGAACCTAGATTATTCTGCTTTTTTGTTATTTTCCTTTGATGATCTATAGTCTTAAGAAAATAATCCTCTCTGTACTTGAATATTAGACCTGGCTTTTCTCCTATGAATAGAAAGAACTTGTTTGTAGTTTAATTGAGTTAATTGAGCACTGAAAAAGAAAAGACAGAAGAACAAGGTGAAAAAGGGAAAAGAAGCAGTAAATACAACTCCCCTCTTCTGACATGCCATAACTAATATTTCAACAGCAATGAAAAACAGAAGTGATGCAATTTTTAGGAAATCCTTCCGGGAAGCTGGAAAACAAGACTGATTTCCTGTATGACCTTGGCCAGTTATTCAGGGCCATGTTCAGGCCACCAACCAGAAGGGCCTAAAATTAGGCATGATGAATCCTATGACGTTCAAGCAGTTCAGGCCACCTGTTTTGTACCAAAGACTCCAAAAATGACTGATGCAGGGTAGTCACATCATTTAGGTTAGGCAGCTGTAGCCACAGTGGGGAGCAATAGGGCAGTGCACCCTCCTTGGGTGTTATGATTTCTCCTAGTGACTTTAAGCAGGAGCTGTGATGTAGCAATGAGAACGTGACACGTTCTTTCCTTCAACACAGACAAAACACCTTTTCCTATCTTGCTTAAGCATTATAAAGATTAAAGTTCTGGTGATTTGGTGCCGGGGTGTCAGTGACAAAGGTCAGGTAAATACTTGGGAGGCATGGGCTGTAAGTTGAGGTAGTATCTTTCATTAGACCAACTGCTAGAGATAAGTACCTGTACAAATAGCAGGCTGTGGGATCATAAATATCCCACAGCCTCCAGTACTCAGCTTGCTTTCACTCTCAGGGATGGAACCACAGAGCCCAGCAGATACTGACGAAGTCGCAAACAAAAGAAAATGTGTATTTTGCTGCACGATATCCGTCTTATGGTCTCTTCTCCTTCTGAGAACAACCAGAATTGGGTGCTTAAAAGTTTTGCTAAAAATGCCGGTAGAAGGTAGGATTGTTACCTTGTACAGCTAAAAAGGCACTCTGTGCTTTTAGTTTTCCTGTTTGAAGTGTTTCTTAATCTCAGCAGCTATAGGAAAGGCAACGAGAGGAGTCCACTCCATTAGCTCCAACCCCAGACCTGTCCCTGGAGCTCACAGCGTGGTGCTGGATCACACTGCTTGTTAGCTGGGTCATTTGTTTATTAATACTTTAACATGCACTTTAAGTCCTAGGCTGCTTGTTAGCTGTGTGCAGCAGCAATAAAGAGTTCCACTCTGCACTATATCAACTCTATTACTCTGTTTAAATGGTATATTTTGGTGCTGCAGAGCCAAGGTGACTGTCCACATAATATTCAGCTTTCTCCTAAGCCCTTTATGTTGCTCTTCCAATTACGTGTCAGAGGAGAACTGCTCAGCCAGCTTTCTTTGCACGGGCACTGAGGACCAGCAGCAAATCTGGGATAAAATACACCCACTGACTGCAGAGGTTTGCTTCATTGTATCTGGTATGCCCCATTCCCGCAAGGGCTCTAATAACCAAGGCTGCCTCCTTAAAACTGTGATACTGGCTGGCATGCCCAGTGGAAATATTAGCCTGGGGAAAGCCCTAGGGGAGCCTTAACCCACCCTTCCTCTGACCCAGCAGTGCTGGCTGGTACCTACAAACTCCATGCCACGCAGTGGGGAGCAGCTGCCCTCCCCCATCAGCCACACCGTTCCTGTTCCTGACCCTGATGTTGCTGAGCATCCATCTGCACGCATTTCACTCCTCATGATTTTTCTGTGCTACCAGCTTTCTCTTAAGCTTTCCTCTGAAACCTTGTACCTCTCTTAGGGTCAAGATGAAGTCGGCACCATGCATGATTTTGTCTGGCTGGAAAACCTAAGATGCCCAACAAACACCCTCTTGTGCCAGGCACTGTAACAGGAACCGAGTCCTCGCCCTGATGAGGAATCTGTCTGAATGCACAAGATAGGCAGAGGGATAAACATAACAAGGTAAAATCAACGTTCCTGGCTTTCACACCAAGGCAACAGCTAAGCCAGCAACAGAGCCAGTCTCTTTCTTCTCAGACTAATGCCTGACCCCTTGACCAGCCAAGAACAGCTCATAACATAACACGGGGAAGCTGCTTTGGATTCCCAATTACCCTCGTAAGAATGACTTGACGAGCACTACAGAATACCAACAAAAGACATTTTTATGGAGGCATTTGTTTACTTTAATAGAGCAAACAGTTTAATTAGATTTTCCTCACACATCAGATAAATAGCATTTCACTCTGTCCTGTTCTGTATCTTGTGAATGATTCTTAGATACGGTTTCCCCAAAGTCATTCCTTAAATTGGAATGATTAACCACAGCCAGGGTATTTTTGCTTGTGTACTAAATGTCAAACTAAAGGCAAAAATAAAATTAAAATTATAATGTCATTTTGTGCTGGTTCCAAATTCAACCAGCTGGAATAATCTCAATGCCCATGAATGTGACCAATTTTCTCTTCAGTCAGTCAAAGCAGATGTCTTCATCTGCTTTGCTTGCGAGCACAGAAGCAGAGGGACCTCGGCTGTGCTGTACACCATGGCTCCTGAAGCCTGCAGTCTCTCCCATCGTGAGCTGTGGAGCACAGTACTGTAAGTCCCTCAGGATATATCACTGATCAGAAAGATCAAATTGTACATAGCAGAACAAAATGAAAGAGATGTAACTCACTTCAAGAGCAGCATTGGCTTCCTGCACTTCCTCCCTTTGTGCCTCATTGAGCCTTGGGGAGAAAGGAATTAGGAAGCAAGTAGAGCAATTGCTGAGAGATAAAAGCATCGAGGCCAAAAACTAGGGAAAGATTCAGACCTATGGAGATGCCAGGCTTTTTTCCTCCATTGAATCAGCGCCTTCAGGATCACTTACAAGGACAGGAAATCTCTGTTTGCCACTTCATAGCACTAAAAGGGAGAGGAACAGTGTCTGATTTCAACGAGATGCACTCAGCACTGCATAGCAATATCAGATTCTGTGCATGAGCAGTAAGGCTGGTACAACAGCATGTGCGGATGAATGAGAGGAAATCTCCCTCATGGGGCAGCTTGGGCACCCAGCAGTTTAATTTGCCCTCTTTACATACATGATTCAAGGAAGAAGGAGCAATCCTTGAACAATCATCCCCTTCCCGCACGCACATGGATTTGGATGCAGTCTTCTGGCAGTAATGTAAGTTAAGCAGCAGCTCTCCAGTGAAGCAGAATCCATGGAAAAGGCTCTGTTAGTGTCAGCTTTTCTGGAAGCTGGCTTTTGATAATTCCTAGAACCCAAAAATGTAAATGACAAATTACTTCTTTTTCGTCAACCTCACATTCAGTGGTGCTAGTTGGCTATGCAAAGCAAAGACAGATTTTTTACTATCTTGCCAGTACAAATTGACTCCTAGCCTGGCATTGATAAAGTTGGGCTGAAGTTTTTAGGCATCAGATCAGTTCTCAGTGACTGGAAAGCTAGAAACAAACAAACAAACAAAACCCAGATACAGCAGCAGCATGTAAGCAGTACATGTAAAATCATTGGAAACAAAACATTTTTACCAATTGCTAAGTTGCAAGACTCAAAGAAGAACTTCTGACCTCCTTTACTTTTTATGTTATAATAATACTGTAAGATTATAAATAACCTGCAATAATGATTTGGGGCTGTTTACCACATTCAGAAAGGTGCGACCAAATAGTGTCTCAACAAAAAACGTGCACAGTAATCCTCACTTAGTTGTTTCTGAAAGTTTTCTCATTTTAGCTACTCCAAGGTATATTCCAAGATATACATTTGTCTTTAACCTTTAGTTAAGACAGTTTTGTATGGAGAGTTAAGTTGGGGAACCAAAATGCGACACAGATAGTCTGGGACACAAAACCCTTCTTCATGTTTCTTGAACTAATTTACTGTCAGAGGAAATCAGCTGGCACTTAGTATGTTCTGAAACTAAAAAGAACAATCTTGGAATAACCACCCACTCAATACAGAAGAGATCTGAAGGAAGAGTTTGTCTGCCTGGAAGTTTATTTGAGCTATGATTTCCCAAATATATCAGTTGGTGTAATAAGGACAGTGCTTCCACTTACAGGCATCCTCTCATACACTTGGCCCATCATAACTGCAACCATCATTTCTATTACAATAAGGGAGATAGATAGCTCTGATCATTAGAACTGACATTTCATGTTTTGAATGCTGAGTAGGGTTTTTAGCCAGCGAAAGTCGCACTTTTCTTTAGAACCCTTTCAAATTTGTGTTCTTTCGTTTTAAACAAATTTATTCTTCCTATCAGCTGCTTGCTATTCAAAGACAGTTTAAGGCAGAACACTCCAAGACAGGTCAGAATCTGAACTTTTCCAGTGACATTTAAATCCTAACCATAAAATTATTGCCATTTTTCAGATCCTCTCAACAATTCAACTCACATTTCTCTCAGTACCTATTGTATCATTGCATTATTTAAAATACAAATGGTTCCTCATTTTATGAATCAGTAGCCCAGTGACATACATCACTTCTCTGATGAAATGAGAAATTTTCGGCACCACAGTCTGACAGCTGGCACACAGTAATCTATCATGGAAGCTGCAGAAAAAAGAACTCTGACCAAAAAGCATGGACGTGTAGCCATCATCTCATGTCAGTAAAACAAGTCAGCTTTACTACATGGGATAGCATTGAGTCCCTGCAGTATCCCTTAGCCTTCAGGCAGAACTGTCAGCGTTTTCCTTTTCTGAAAGTTCCCATCACTATGTCATTTAAACACCAGGAACGGTATTGGTGCTAGGGAACAATGGACCTACATACAAAATAAGGCACATTGCATGAAAAAACATCAACTAGTCATACACCTCAAAGGTTTCAAAATTATTTGTTTCAATGAAATAAAGACCCCTTTCTTTCAAGACAGCTCAATGAAGACTTCGGCTCAATATGCAGCTATAGGAAAGAAAAAAAAAGATTAAAAAAATAATTGACTAGACATTGCAAGCATGTGGAACAGCATAAAGAGTAGTGCAAGACACACGATGCATAATAAACCAATTGCACAGCCATTCCTGGAACAGGGTATGCAGCGTTTGTTACAGCACTTCAAAAGGAAACTCTGGAATTGTAGGGATCAAAGGAAGATAACAAAAGACAGATTTGATAAAGACAGGGATTGCTTATCTTTCAGAGGGTAAATCAGAGGGGCACATGAGAAAAGTATAGAGTAACGAATAATCTGGAGAAGGTAGACCAAGAGTTTCATTTTTTTCCCAGGTCTGCTTTTGGGCTAGAACAGTTCAGAAAGGTGGACCGGTATCTGCTCCAACCCTGAAATGAGCTATGGCCCTCTAGTTCATATGCTATTGGCCTATAAGAACATGGGTATATACCCATCTACTTCAGAAATGAAAGAAAATTCAAAGACAGATGATATTCTTTAATGAATAAGAACATTTAAAATGATAAAAAACAGCACAGAATTAAACTGGGACTATATAAGAACCTCTGCTCCGAGCTTCAAGTCAGCCTCTGTTTGCAAGGCATCAGGATGAAGAATGAAATGGTGGAAGATTACTCTGTGACCTGTACTCTTGGTAGATATCGTGTATAAGCATCTCTCCTTTCTCCATTATCCTGCCAAAGCACAGGACTGCAAGGTGCAGCTCTGCAGCTGCTGAGGTGTGTGTGGATTCCCTCCTTGCTCAAGAGCATCCTTCCTCAGAGCTGGGTATTCAATCACACAGGTGAACATGAGTTCAACTCTCCAGGAACTGACTTCATGTTTCAAAAAAAACCACCACGCCTTTCAGCTGGGGAAAGCCTCCATAAATTTCCCTTTTGATTGGGCAGAAAGGAGGGGTTCCACAGAGGGCAATGCAGAGCAAAAGCATAACTCCAGAGCTTCGAAATTCTCCCTGAAGAAGGTTCTCTGTTAACTACATCCTGAGGAGATTGACCTGGGAGGCTGAATACTAAAAGGGTAGTGAGAATCCACTCAGTGTCTACACACTACAATCATGCTTAGGGTAATTTTTTTTTTTTAAATAGGCTTCTTAAAACCTTCATACCAAGTTCAGTCACCTTTGTACCTGAAATTGGGAGTTTCAATCTAGAAGTTGATAACAACTTTAAAAGCAGTACAATAAAGCTGACACTTCAAAGAAGAAGTCACGGCAATGATTAACAGGATTAATCCCACCAACATGAAACTAAACAGACAGCAGCATGCTGTAAAGCCCTGTAGATGAAACTTAGTGAGCAGAAATTAATAAACTGAAAATAAACTTCCAGGGATTAATTCTTCTCTTATTTACAAATGTATAATTCAGAAGTAACTCAAATCAAGCCAGCAGAGTAATGCAGGAGTTGAACATGCAGAGATCAGACCACAGACAACAACAATGTATGGAGAATTAAAAGAAAAACTATCATAATGGCAAAGTCACAAAACCAAAAGTGAACATGTGATGGATAAATCTTTTGCATATATTTTTAGTGAGTAAATACTGACAGAGTAGAGGAGTACCACTTACAGAAATGTAGACTTCTGTTCCCCCACAAAAGACCTTACAGATTTGTATGTGTTTGATGGATTTCCCCCATATCATGTACATTCATTTATTCTTTCTCTATTAAAGATCTCCAATAAACAATATCCCCTGAGTTGATGGGAACAACACAAAGGAAGCATATTGCCACAGGTGACAGTGAGACAGAATTGATCTAGACAGATTTATTCCCAGGTCTAGTAAGAAATTCACAATTACTGCAAAAAGAAAGGAGGGAAAAATTACTTTTGCTTGGGGCAGTTCATGGCTACTGCACTATCCCTTGCCTCTTAATCACTTGCTGTGCCAAAGCAACAATCAATACAGTGTAAAAGAGATCACAGAGGGCCTGAACCAGGTCTCACTAAAATCAGTGGTGGGAAAAAAGCCTTCCCCAGGGGAAGTTCTCCGAGAGCCACAGCACAGGACCTGCGGTCCAAGAGCCAAGACCAAGGTGCCTTTGAGCCACAGTGGTAGTCTCCAATTAGGGCTGCTTCAGAGGGCTGAGACAGGTCCTCAGGGAATGCATCCCAGACAGGACAACATCCCCAGGTCACTTCAGAAGCAGAGCACTGCAAGTCTTGCTTTAGCATTGCCTCATCACACTGCTTCCCTGACTGTCCTCCCTGCACCAGGTTCCATAGAGAGCACTTAGAAGACAACCATGGGGTGTCCTTCCATGGTGCTTCCATAGCAGGGCAGAGAAAAGACTGAAGCTGAGGTATCTATCTGAGGCTCTGTGCTGCTGGGTCTCAGCCCCAGCCTAGTAGAGATGGAGCAGAGACAGAAGACTTTGCACTCTTCAGAGGCAGTAGAGAGTTTTAGGAGAGAAGAGGGCTGATCCAGGACCACAGCATTACTCCAGAGGACCTTTGGTCATTATTTCTTTGCCATGGGATCTCTGTATAATCTAGTGACAGTCATTTTGTTTCCCTGTGGACTAGATGACCTTTAAAGGTCCCTTCCAACCCAAACTATTCTATGATTCTATGATTTCTACAGAAAGTGTACTGCTACATCATTGTCTTCAGGGAGTGGAGGGGTGGGACAGGGGTTGACCACTAGCTGTCTTAAACTGTGAGCTCCTAGGATTGCAATATGAGAAGAATCTGAGGTTTCTATGAAAATTGCAGGTCAGACCCATTGGAATTTTTGTCTTCATTATTTTATTGCAAATAAAAAAAAGAAAGTTTTTTCCTAAAATTGTGTCACTAGACCAAAGTAAAGTCTGTACTCTGGCTTCTCTCCAGGGCTGATTACAAACCTGGATCTGCAATATAATTCAAAAATGAAATAATTACAAGGCTTAGAGTTGAAGAAAGGATTTTTAATGTTCCACACCCAGCTTTGCTCATGATCCCTCACTGACCTCAGGCAACAAATCAAAACCAGCTTAAACTCCATGTAAGTTTCACATCTGGAGGCATCAAATCAGCTAGGAGTGTTCTTGTAAAGTCAGACTAAAGGTCCATCTAATCCAGTATTGTACTTCCAACCATGGTGAGATGCCCAGGTGAAGGGTGTAAGAACTAAAAAAGCATGTAAATTATATTTTGCTCTGTATAGCTCAGTCTCTAGCAGTCTATGGTTCATGAACTTGCTCAGCAGTGGAAGTATCTTTGCATGTAATAACCTTCAGCGCATCTTCCTTTCATAAATTTATCTAATCATTTTTTAAGCCTATGTAAACATTTGGCTCCCACAATCTCTTCTGCCACCAGGCTTTTGAGGTGTTGCTTAAACAGAAGCCACTTCACAGTTTTGATCACCCCCATTGTCCAGCCTGTGCTTGCTTTCTGGTTCTATTTTATCATTTTAGTTATGGCAATACCAAAAACGCACTTTGCTCTCATGATAGTACATACACCACACAGAATATTTTATTCTCTATTCTCCTCCTAAAAATTTGTAACATAGAGCTTTGGTTTCTAATGAACATTGAGTTCATTTTTTCATAGAGTTCTTGGAGTTTTTTCTCCCAAGTTCTTGGTTGTAACCCCAAGATCTCATTCTTGATGAGCAATGTTTACTCCATAGCCTGTTCTTCCTAAGTTTTTCTCCATGTGTCTTATTTTATATTTGTTCATTCATGTCCAGTATCATGAGAGTTTTTCCTAAATTCTTTACAATGAGCTTTCATTTTACAACTTTTAATAGTTTAGTATCATGAGCAAACTTTGTCATCTTACTGTTTACATCCTTTTCTAAACCAACTATGAAAATACTGAACTGTGCGTGCCAACCATGAATGTCTATGGGACACCAGTGGGGCTTTCCACCACTGACAAAACTGACAGCTTAATCCTACCCTTTTTTCTTGTGCTTTTTAACCATTCTTTCATCTGTGCAAGGACCTTTCCTTTTATCCTGTTGCAGCTCAGTTTCTTTAAAAGTCTTTGATGAGAAACTTTGTCATGGGCCTTCTAGAAACCTGAGTATCACCTGAATCTCCCTTGTCTACTTGGTTATTGACACCTTCAAAGGATAGATTTATGATGCACAGCTCTATAAATGCCACAGGGACTCTTCCCCAATATATCACATTTACCCACGTGCCTGCTAGTGTTACACTTTATTATAGTTTCTATCATCTTGCCCAGTGTGGATGTTTGATTTACTGGCCTGTAGTTCCCTGAGTTTTCCCTCACATCTTCCACTTTCCATTCCACTGACACCAAAATAGTTTTATGCTCAAGGTTCAACTAATAACCAGTCACAAGGTGTCAGGCAGAATCATGGAATCATAGAATATCTCAAGTTGGAAGGGACCCATAAGCATCATCGAGTCCAACTCCCTGCTCCTCGCAGAACTTAGAGAAGAGCAGATATAGGTTTGAAAATTTTCTAAAAACTCAGAATTCCATTGAAACTAAGGAGTACCTAATGAATAAAGTTATTCCTCAGATTCAGCTCATTTTATTTCATCGATCTCAGTGAGACAAAGACCAAGTCATTTTTTGAAGAAAATCATTAATTTTTTTAAAATATGTATGAACAAAAACAAAACAGCATGGAAGCAAACATGCTTTTTTCTTGCGTTATTCTGATGTTATTCCTAGTGAAACCAGTAGAGAAATCACCAGCAATCGCACTGGTGAAGAAAAAGCCCCTAACTGCTGTCACACGGAAACGCTCGCTGCAGAAGGTGCCCCCGCATCGAGAGGCTGGGCACCTTCCTACACGTACAGGCCAAATTTAGCTCCTGAAGTCAGTGCCTGCTTTCAGCCTAAATAAAAGTGTCTCAGTCTTGCGATCAGTAACCAACTGCACTTGCAGCTCTGTCTCACGTTCTCTGCCTAAACAGCTGCAGTGGTTTAGGATATTCTTGCTTCTCAGCTGTTTGTCACTGCCTGTACAGTGCTACGGGAACACGTGAACCTCTGCTGCTGCTGCCCAACACCCAGCAGCTTACTGCAAACCCCCTTTTTCTGTGTGCTAAGTTCATATAAAAGACCATGAGCTGGAGCACGGCAGGCTTTCTCTTGCTGTCATGGAGGCAATGACATCCAGAGTAGGTGCAGATGTTGTGAGGAGGGTAATAGCTTCTTAAAACAACTACAACAAGCTATTCCAGAAGTCATCTTGCAGATGGCCTCAGTGCTGAAAAATCAGTCCTTCTTGGCTTTGCTACTGAAATAAAGATCCTGGTGCCTGTCCTAATGGCGCATAAACTGTATAGTTTTATACTATTGCATGTGCTATACTTCCTAGGAAGGTAACAGCACCTGCGGGAGCGTAAAGGTTGGCAGGTTTGGGAGAAGCAGGAGAAAAAAGCACCTATAGGATGAACTCCATGTCCTGTGCTTGTCCCTGGATTTGCAAGGGATGACACTGCTCTACCCACAATGTAAAGGCAGAAAAGCCATTTCACTCCACATCTACTCTGAGATGATTTTTATGTACTAGTCACTGTGCTATTGCTATTTACTTTTACTAAAAACTTCACTGATGGATATCCAGGGAAAGAAGCAGTTACAGAAACAGCCTTGCCTTCTAGCAGCATTTCCGCATCCTTTATAAACCAACAAAGCCCATCATAAACCAGGTATTTTTACACTTGATTTTCAGTCTCTCTTTAGACTGCAGAAACAGAATTGTTACTACAACTCTACAAGCTGAGACATGTAGAACCAACAGATCAACAGAAATGTAAACTATTTTTTCATAACAATGTCTTTGTTGGATTTCTTTGCAATGAAATAGCAGTCTGAAAATTTTCAGGAAAGTTCTGTTCTTCAAAAAAAGGGGGTGAGAGGTTATTTCCAAATAGGACTTACGGAACAATTGATAATTATGGAAACTATTTTCTAAGTGGATCTGCTTAGAGGCACTGATGAGAAGAGAACTACAAAGCCAATGCCAGCTCACCCTACTGAAAATCAGACTGGGAGTGTATGTCTACAAGATTGTCTCCTAGTGTGTTTAATGCATTTTGCTGCTTTCTGCTAAGACAGATAGCATACTAAACAGATCCGAAGCGTTCTTCACTGCAACACTGGAGCATTCTTTTTAATGGAGGGTATAATCTCATTACAAGCTCTGGTAATCATCTAGATTACAATCTTAATTGCCGAAGTAGGTAAAATAGATAAAACATATTTCATCTGTCCCCTCCTCCTCCTTTTTTTCTTTTTAAAGGTTCAGCAAAAGAAGAGTGGATTTTTTTTTTCTCTCTCATGAGCTTTTAAGTGCCATAAAGATTTCTTTGTCTTTGTTATCCTCCACACAGATCGTCTGCAAGATTACATTTCAAATTTCAAATTTATGATTATAAAGCCAGATTCCTGTGACAATCTTCCATCAGGCACTGAGAGCTCTCAGCATCTCACAGGAGGTGTTCAACACCTTGTAGGATTCACTTCTCATTACACTGAGTCCTGGAGCACATCTCTTGGTAGTTCAAAAGGTACAGTTTCCTGAATAGAAATCTCATTAACTCCATCATCCCCCTCAGCCCATAGTAACCTACACCACAAGTTATCTACTTTTGCAAAGAGCTGTATAAACACCCCTAAATCAACCTCACATCACTCTGGGAAGGGAGATAATGTCTTCTTGCTAAACTTAGTTCATGTATGAGGAAATGGAGGCAGCGAGACGTGAGATGAGAAAGGCTTAAGATGGGGGGACAAGGAAATCTTGGTGCCCTGGCAGTTGTCTGCTGCCATAACCCTGCTGCCGCCCTTGAGAGGCTGTGCATTTAAACAAGCGTCCCAGGTCTTTATCTAACTGCAGCTGAGCTTCCAGCTGCGACCAGGTCTGAAGATGTGCCACATCAGCACTGAAATGAGGTGTTCACTCAGAAAGAGGGGCTGCTGAGAAAATAGAGGTTCATGAGCCTATCAAACAGCAGGAGGAAAGGGTCTCTCTCTAGCCAAACACCGCAGTTCTGCACAGTTTCTTCAAAACAGTTCCACTCAAGCAGCTGAAATCCCAGAGTAAATGACGCCACTGATGATGTTCAGTACTAAAATCCAGTTTCCAAATTAGCCTTCTGGGAGGCATTTTGTATCTTGGTGACAGAGTTACCCACTGCTGAGCTACTCCATCACAAGAAAGGCCACCTGACAAGTTTTCTAAATCCTGCCATCAAGCTGCTAAAAACCATGCTTCAAATGGCACTAGCCCAGAACACAGTTTGCAAAGGATCTGGAAGCTTTTACAATCATGTGGAGGAAAATTGACCCTTTGAAGCATTCAAACTGAAGAGGTGCTCAGACTGAAAGATCTTCCTATGACATTTATTCCAGAGAAAGAGGACACCAGGGTCAGCCACAATGAATTCTCCGCTTCCTTCATTTCCCTTGATAAAATGCCTTAGCTCTGTTTTCCAAACAGAAGGTCCAGCCACAGACAGTGTAAAGACGCAGATCTGGGCAAAGACCTTCTTTGTTGAGTCACTTTCCCCAGCAGCACTGAGCTCCCAGAGCATCCTGGCCAGGGAAAGGGAGGTGTAGGGTAACCCTTCTCTCCATTACCAAGAAGTGGGACGTGAAAAGTTTGTACTCTTTCTCCACTTCACACTTACACTAAAAGACAAACGGCTTGGCTCCATTCTCAGACTAACCCAACCTGTGAATGCCACCATCTACATTTCCCCTCCAACAAGCTCACGCTGAATATGACCGTGCCCCTGCCATCCTACTCCAGAATCTCACACAGAATCCGAACTCTTCATGTGCACATTTGTGGTCCTTCTGGATTCGTGAGTATATTAGTTGAAATGCTGGCGTCAGCACAGCTAAGAGATCAGAGCAAACTTGATACGCTTAAATGCTGCTCACCAAAAATCAAGTGATATATGAGATCCATTTACAGCTTTTTCACTTGTTTCTTCTTGCTGCTAAAGCTAAACCTAGGATTTGCACATGTAAATGACAAGCTATTCTGCTGGGAAGGTGTACCGTAAGAATTATGTTTAAAATTTAAAAGGAAAAAAAAAAACAAAACAAAACAGTGAAATGCCTTTCAGCAGCCAGGAATTAAAATTTAAACAAAACTGCTTTGAAAATTTATTTATTAAAGGGAACACATTGCTCTTCATTGGCTCAAACACCAGCATAGAAAAGTATTTAAGATCTTAATAACGAATGGCATCCACGATTATAGTTTGCATCACAACAACATCACAACTCTGACAATACTCCTGCACAACTTCAAAAGCGTAAGTTGTGGCTATATTTGAAGGGGAAAGAAATATATATGTTCTTCATAGACAATAATTCCATCAAATTTCCAAACTAGCAGTGGCAAGAGTTATCGAACCAGAGATTTGGATGATTCTCATTTTCCTTTTAAGCCACTAGATGCGTAAGCCACTTTCTCTGTGGGACATTGATTGCTCATACTCTCTCATTTAGCAACAAAATTTGTATGTTTTATGAGGCTGGACTTACAGCAAAATTCTTTTGCCAGACTACAGCTAACCCAAATTTCAGAAAATTATTTCCATTTGTGATTTTTCTTTTTCACACTATGCTGGTTAGCCTGTCCTTCATGCAGCATGGAAAGGTCACAAGAAGGTACAGGCTTCGCAGTGCTGGAGGCTTTACAAGTACATTGTGAGTGATAGCTCTGTTGCTCTAAAGAGCTTTCAGTCTAACGGCTGAGAAGTCTATGCAGATCTGCTGTACCATCTGCCACTTTTCTTCTTCCAGATAACTGTTTACTATTTTCCACGTGATTTCTTATTCTCAAGGACTTGACATAGCTGAGTTCCCCAAGGATTGTCTGAGAATTTTCCACATGAAAGTCAGTATCTTCTTACCTTAGAGTCCTCCAACCAAAACTGGAAAATGTGCCTTAAAATGAAATATTATCATCCACACCTGTGTAGTAAGCTGTTCCTGATGGTCCATTCCATCCTTGAACATATATTACTAGAGTTCACTTTCAGTCTAAGGCCAAACTATAAGTGACAGTCCCATGAACAGAGGACTAAATTTTCTCATTCCAGCAAGGACTGCAGAACTCCAGCTGCAGGTTTTCAGGAGACCACGCTTTTCTCCTGTGCCAGGAAGCCTGCACAGAGTGTATTCCCCACTTAGGAATCACCTGGAAAGGTCTCCGACCTGTCTTGCTCCTTAGTCTGGAGTACTGACATTAGATTTGCCCACAGAGTGCCTTGGATTGCAGTTCTGCATCCAAGCTGGATGGATGCTGAGCACAGTGCACTCTCTCGGGAGCTTGCTCTTGGAGATGTGGATTTCAAGAATATGCAAAGCTGGAACTGAGCTCTGTCAGGTGACTCACTAAAGTTCACAAGCTTTACAAAAAGACTGGAGCAAGAACAGATGCTTATAATGGAGATTGTGCCACCTATACATTTAGAAAAAAAAAAAAGGCATTTCTGCCCTTTTAAATACTTACAAGTCACCAGTCACTTAGCTTATCTGCACTCTCACTAGGAAGGGATTAGGAGCAAGCTGGAATACATTTATTGTGTATAACACAAAAAACCTGCACATCCACCCAGGTGCCTATACATATACATGCATGCACACGTGAGTGAAGAGGGGCTAACAATTCAGCAAGAGATCTCCTTCATTTCTCATTCTGACATGATCCTCCTGAATTCAGATGCAATACGAACAGGACTTAACGGGAAGCAGTTTCTAATGAAATGTTCAGATTAGTTTGTCAGTCAGAAGCTGCAAATCTCAGTCAGCACTAAAGATCAGTTCCTGCCAAAAGTTTTTTTTTTTCATACAGTAAATTCCAAAGAGATACAGCAGTCCTAAATAGATCTATTGCTTTCTAAGAATATAATGCAGTGTGCCTGCTAGGCAACTTGCCTAGAAATTCTTTTCCAATGAAGTACTGGAAGAGACAATTTCATTTGCTCTGCTCCCAGTTCCTTGAGTGGCAATAGCTCCAATGGACTGCTTCAGTTACCCATATGAAGGCATCATGTATCTAGAAATTACTGTCTTAATCTGAAGGAGGCATAAAGTCTAACAGATGAATTCTGCCAACCATAATCCACCATAAACCACTGAAGGTGGTCTTGTTAAAGACCAAATTACACCATTATTTGTGATTTAATCTGAACCCTACAGATATCAGTGGGAAACACTTATTAACACTGATAGACTTTAAAGTGGCCTGCCCTGCAATGTGGAAAAGAGAGGCGGTGGACCATCTTGTGCTCTTCTGCAGAGAAAGTCAGGAAGGAGAGCACATACATCTAGATACGTTTGAGTTTACTCCCTGAGGTTTTTTCCCAAACCACAAGGGCCAAAAGCAGAAACAAAATTTTCCTAGCATGGCACTACACAGTAGCACAATTCAACATTGCATGTGAGAGACTCTACAAGACCTCCTGTGGATTGGTTTGAGACGTTCAAACCCCAGCCTCAGATCTGGACCCCAGTTTTACAAAACCTCTGAGCCAGGTGGTTCTGTACAACAGGAAAAGCAGAGGTTCCTCACCATGCATCTTGGGAAGTTAAGTCATATCATGCCTCATTTCTCTCTATAGCTGCACTGAGCCCCAAGGACTCACACTACTCATCAGCTCCCTTTATAGCAGTAGGCTACAAGAAGAGGCTGGTGACACCTGAAAGCTGCCAGATTCAAGGCTTAAGCTCAGAGGCAACAATTGTAACAACTACAGATTTCCAAAGCAAGGTAGCCAACAGAAGTACCACACACTGGATGCTCCTGGGGGGCAGAAATCAGGCTCTCTGGAAGTGCACTGATTGCTCATAGGTAATGTTTTCTGACACATGTACAGTGCTTAGAGGAAAATAAATCACAAGAAAGGGCTACTGTCACACCTCATTCCTACCCTGCTTCCAAGACACCTTCTTACCAGGACTGCAGAGTCACTTTAAGAGACTGAGAAACAAAAAATAAAAGTGTGCATCCAACTTAGGTTTCATCAGCTTTCACACCACCCGTCTCACAAAGTTTTCTCCCTTCCATTTCCACCTAGTAGGATACACCCAGGACAATATAGTTCCTAGTTTGGTGAGTGGAAAATCACAAGGAAGACAAAAGCACAGATTGCAAAACCAATTCCAACAGCTCAAAGCGTCTGAGAAAAGCTCCCTGGAATGCCTGCTTAGGAATTCCCCTTCCACTCCTGGGTGGCATGGTGCCAGGTAGTGCTGGAAGCTACAGCTTTCTCATCAGCCAGGAGAAGGGGTTTCAGATCCTTCTCAAACAGAATGTAGAGCTACGTTCAGTCTCTTAATTTATTCCAGGGAATTGCCCGGGTACTTTTGCTCTTTATCCTGAGCTACAGCCAGGACAGCTCAGAGTCCTTGCCATGACCTTTTTTCCTCCAAATAAAGTTTGCGTAGTGGTGACGACTAATGGGAGGGAAGAATTGTAATTCCACAAGAATAAAGACATACCAGCTGACAAGTGACAATAATTCATGCAGAACATCCAGGCTGGATATTGCCCAGTTTACAGTTTTGTGATTCCAGTGCTAAAACCATCTTCAGATTGTGCATTATCCTGACTTGGTGGAATGTCCAGCCAACTCATAGTAATGCAATCTTGGGGAATTATGCAATGCTGTTTTAAGTTCAGTACTCAGTGCCAGAAAGTAACGCCCCATAATATGTTAAACATACCACAAGCAATGTAAAAATACTGCTCTCACTTCAAGGAGGGCTGAGCCCCACAGACTTCTGAGGATCAAAGCCACAGCCATCAATTACAAGAATCGGTCTACAATAGCAAGCAAAGAGCCTTACTTATTCTCCACTGCTGGCATCAGTGTTGCTCAGCTGGCAGGAGGCTCATGGCACTGGTACAGGTCCAGGGGAGCAGACTTGCAGTGAAGACTGTGATTAAAACAGCAGGCTAAGTTTTTCGTTTTTAGTGTTGCCAGTCATCAGCTACCATGTCATGAGATGTTGATCTTTTTATATGTAGCCCACAGCCATGCCAGCTCCTAGTGGTATATCTTGCCTGATGGAGAACATCAGGACAAAGCATCAGCTTATTCTCCATTCTTCTTTCCTTTTTTTTTTTTTTTTTTGCTTTTATAATGCACAGAAAATTCCTCACAAAAGTTTGCAGGAATTCAAGATGCATGAGCCAGGCAGGATCAGACGGCTGTTGAGTTCATAAGGAGGTGGTAAGAAAGCGGTGCTAGAAAGAGGAGGATGGGCTTGTGGTTAAAGTGCTGGCCTGAGAATACAGACACCTGGATCCAGCTCCCAGCTCCTCCATAGATTTCCTCAGTTACTTCAGGCAAGTCCAGTGGGATAAGCTGACCCATAAAAATGCATATGCACGCTTGCTCTCCCCATGCCCTGGCCTGGACTCTTCTTATGCCTCTCAGCTGGGCTTATTCACTCAGCTGATGTGCAGTGCCCATTCAGCCACTCAACCTTTGAACTGAAGCTGCCACATGTCTGTGCATGAAGCAGAACTTTCTTGCACCTGTCTACACCCAGGTGGTTAGTCATAGCCTCTATCTCCATGTCTTCTCAATGTCTCCACAAGACTACCATTCGCCCTTCCTTTCTCTGCTTTGCTGTAAGATGAACAGCTGGGGAGATGAGCAATTTTTTAGCATGTACCTATCTCTTTGGGGCCGTAATATTAAAGTACATAGTATCCCTAATATGAAAGATATTTGCTTGAGAGAGACTGTCATCAGCAGACCATCTGGTTACCTTTCCAAAACCAGGATAGGATTTTTTTTTCATTAGCCCCAGCAGTTGAGTCTAGCCTGGAATCTCTCTAGCCATTTTAACTCCGTAACCTTTCACAGCAGCTTGTTCCATTGCCTAATTGTTTGAGTAGCTGAAACACATCTCCCACATATGTAGCCGGAATTTTCCCTTCTGCAGCTTAAATCAGTTTCTGCTGCTTCTTTCCTCTCTGACTAATGAGAATAACTGGCCCCTGTTCCCTTTATCACATCATTTCATGTATTTGCAGACAGCTATTATGTCTTCCTTCAGTCTTCTGTGCAGACTGAACATGCCTGTCTCTCTCAGCTGCTTCTCATAAGTCTGATTTTCTAAATCTTTTATCATTTTTGTTTTTCTCCTTTGAGCCTTCTCCAATTTGTCAGTGTCTTTTCTTAAAGAGCAGTGTCCAAAACGGAATTCACTACGCCAGCTGAGGCTCTCACCAGTGCCAAGTGGAGCAGAAAAGCAACCCTGCTTGTTTTACACATGACGTGCTCCTTATTTATATAACCCAGAATATTTCATTGGAAAGCATCAATGGGCTAAATATGAGAACATATGGATGGGGGACACGTAAGAGGAGAAGAAATGTCTATGAGGCTTCGAAAAGTGTAAATGCCAAAAAAAGAGGGTTGTTTAGGTGGGCTTGAGAGGAAGAAGGAGGCTAAGAATAATGGGATGAAATGAAATCGTAGGCTGGATATCAGGAAAAATATCGTAACAGTTCAGACCGTGGAAAACTCTCTCCCTGGGGAAGTCGTGCAGACTCCATAAGTTGAGTCATTAAGAACTAGACTAGACAAAGCAATGCAAACTGTATAGCAAGATGACTTAATATATTATTGGGATAGGGGCTAGATGGGCTGATAAACTTGGCATTTCTAAGTTTCTTGTCCTACAGCACTGTTAAGTAACAGAACTAACCTTTTCTTATGCTAATATTCACTTTGTGTCGCCACCAACACCTTCATGTGTTCTCCATTTGACCCATATGTGACAGCAAAGCTGATTTAGAAAGGTTCTGAGAATTTCTGGAAAAGTTTGGGGGAATTTAACATTTCCCCCATCTCTGTATCCACGGGCCCCATGTATAAAAAGGGTTTGCCAGGTTCCAGTTCCAGACAACTAAACACTAACAGATCTCACATGGTACAAATGGAGAAAGCCAACACATCCAGCAGAGAATATTATCTGTGCCTAAAACTGACAAAACTCTACCACTACTAGCACCATGACCCGCCAATGCAAGGGGTCATATTGGTGCAGCAACACCAATGGCTGGCAGCCAGTGGCAGTAATCAGGACAAATCCCCAGTCTAGACAAAGCTTTAGCTATCATGAGCAAAAGTCTCCAGTCTCTGGGTCTAGTTTTCCTTTCAGTAACCCAATTTTAATATTAGTGAAACTCCACAAACTTCAAGAGAATTGCTCCTGACTCGCACTCCCACAGGCACAAGCAGGACCAGATCCCTGCAGAATTTTCCTTGGCTGACAAGTGCAAAGCCAAATGATATTTCTTTAATTGATTGGTGTTCAGAAGACAAGAAAAAGTCAAACAAATTCTAAATATGACCATTACTGATCCGGAGATCGCAAGTATAACATCCAGTGGCATGGGGAAGACCAGAGTTAGAAGGTTGTGTCTCCATCGCTGGATGCTCAGAATCTCTTTATCTTGGTGTTAGAGTTGCTTAGCTCTAATCTTGTTAGCTAGACTAGACAGAGTCTCAGGTTCAGACATTTCACCAAAGCCAGAATAATAGCTAGAATAAATGTAAATTTCAGGTGAAGAAACGCAAGTTGAAATTGAGTAAAAGATTACTCCACTATATACTACATCATAGAAAATGACAGCTAGTTACAGCTGTTCTACATGATCAAACAGCTGAATCATTCCGAGTAGAAGTTTAGTACCTACATTCACTTTAAAAAAAAAAAGGAATTTTATATTAATTTTGAATATTATTGTATCCAAGTGGCTGATGCCATAGGAGCTTTCAAACCATGTCTTTTACAACAGGATAGTCCAATTGTGAAAGTCAGAACTTTTACAATTATGGTCTCTGCTCCAGAGAGGCTACAGTCTAGGACTAGCAAACTAGTAAAAGGAAACCAGAGAACTATGTTAGACAGTAAGATGAGAAGCATTATTGCAACATGGGGAAGGCTTTTCCACCATCAAATATTTCATAGCTGCCAGAGCAAAGGAGAAACTCAGAGGTGTGAACAAAGCATGACCTTGAAGAGCTCTGAAAAGCCAGCCTGAGGTTAAATGACAAATTAGCACTCAGAGAAGGGAGGTCTGGTGTGTTTAGCTGTGTTAGTTGGTAAGTGCTGGAACCACGGGCTTACAATGCCAAGAAATGGTTATTACATTAGTGAGATTATAGTAATTTAGTTGGTGCTGTTGCATAACAGGCTAAGATACCTGAATTCAGCAAACCTCTCATCTGGCAGGAAATTGTCTTCTTGTAATAGCTGACCAGCTCGGTAGCAGGAGTCCTGAATGCAGTCACTGCATCTAGTGCGAGCACACGTCACTGGCAGAGCTCTCTAGGAAGGAGGCGCCTGTCTTTTCCCTCTTCTCTGTCATACTACTTGGCATCATTACTGGCAGGGCACAGAGATCTGTCAACAACAGGAAAGCCAGAGAAGAGAGAAATGTAGGTTACTGCAAGGACCAAATGAACATTCTGCAACCATTTGCTGAGCCACCACTGAAGAAGGTCAGCACCAAACCGCCAGAGTCAGATGGAGGAAGCACTGACATTGAAAAGTGATTTGTACCTTCTACATCAGAAATGAATCCCAAGGTTCACAAAACACCCCAGTCAGAGGACCCCTTGGCTCATGGCTAAATGTTCTGAAACTTGCACAAGTGGCTGTTCATTGGCGTTGGCATGGACTTGGAGCATTCAGACTCTTCCAGCATCGTAGTTAGAAGAAAAATAGAAGTTGATCTAAAAAGAAGTAGTTTTAGGCGTTGTTTTGTTTTTCTATGTGTGTGTCCTATACAATATGTCATTCTGCCAGTTTCTGTTTCAAAGTCAAATCTACCTTAAGCACTCTGGGATGTCTTAAACTGTCAGGATAAAAGTGCAGCATTTTATTCCTTAGTATAAGTAATCATAACGACACTTTTCAAAGTGTGAAGCATCTCATTTGCCGTTACTCTTTGTACCCTCCAAGAAGTGTTTTCCTTTTCACTATCACATCCTCCCTCTAAGAAATTAAGCATTCCTCAGAAACATGAATTGCCCAAGTGTAGCAATAAAGTAGTAACACATGTATTGTTTATTAAGAGGCTTGCACAGGTTCACAAATATACAATAAAAGACCTAACTTCAGACTTTGGCCTTTTGTACTCACTGCTTGTAGTTTATCATAGGGTCGGGAAGTGTTTTGAACTTGAACAGCTCCTGACTTTTGAATTAAATACAAACAATTCAGCATTGCCTCCACTTGCAGAAGTTTGAACCTGATGACCCCAAGTGTCCTGTTCCAGGCCTTTATTTTCAGTCTAAAAGCCTCTGCTCTCACTCTTAGTTAAACAAAAGTCTTGGAGATGTTCTCTGGACAGCTAGGAATTCCTACATCTTATAATAATCTTTTACATCAACGGCTATGCAAGGCACAGAGTACAGATGTAGCAAAAATGTGAGACACTGCTTCTCTTAACTGCATAGTCCACAAAACACTAAGAGTCTTTCATATCTATGCAGTAAAGTAGGTCATCCTCTAACGTGTTCTGCAAGTACTCATCGTCTAAAAAAAGAAAGGGTCTTGAGTTTCAGTCTTTTTCATGATTCAAGGAGAGGACAACTGGATATTCCCTGACCCCAACCCTCAAAACACAAGAAAATACACAGATCATTTCAGACTTCAAGCATTCATTATTCAAAGTGTGCAGCAAATTATCACTTGCTGAGTTTTTTGCTTCAAGCAAATGTTTCATCTGTGCATTCACTGACAACATGCTGCCATCACCATACTTCAGGTTCCTCTGTTTAGATGGCCTTTGGCTCAAGGAGGAGTTTTGCATTCACCAAGACATTGCAAAATCCTTGTCTTTTCTTGATGCGGAAGTCACAAATTTTGTCAGCTTGAGGGATCTGCACTGGTCCTTTATTCCATTTGCAACCATAACAAGCAAAACTGTTTAGCACACACTGACAAGTTCTTATTATGTCTGCCTAAAATATTTCAATTGAAATTCAATAACAAAAGTCTTTGTGCGTTTGAATTCTATTGTCATTAATTCTAGCTGATTGAGTGAAAACAAATGGGATACATCAAGCATACCACTAGGTAGAGAAAACAACAATGCAAATTAATGCTGTTTGGGGTTCAGTTTTATTTAAAAAAAAAAAAAAAAAAATCAGTTTTGCTGCAATTGAGCCAAACAATGCATTTTGCAGTATAACTAGGTCCTGCAAAGTTTGTCAGAGCTCCTGCCCTGAACCTCTCCAGGAATTTTATTCATAAGGTTTCAAAGTGATTTAGTCAAGATTTTGTACAAACTTACTACCTGCTTATTAATAAATGAGGACCAAAAGTCTTGCCTGAAGTGGTGGTAGTGGCAGTGGTTCTGCCTGCCGCTGCTGGAAGTGCCGCCTGCCCTCTCGAACTCTCAGCCCCTAATGGGGCTTGGGGTTGCTCTCGCACTTCTGCTTGCTGCCTTCACCTGCATACCAGGGAACAGCAGGCTGGGAGATGGCCCACGGGCATTTCTGATATCCATTTGTTCTTGCACACATGGGTGGCATTCTACTCGCTTACAGGGACTTTTTGTGTTTGTCTATTGAGTTCAGGGCCTTCTGGGTTTAGGCTTTCAAGTCTTTCACCCCTACTGCTATTGATGGAAACTTATTTCTCAGCAGCTAATATATTTAGGAAATTACTATTCACACAATGACTGACCATAGCTATTTAAAGTTTCCAAAGATTATTTACAGTGTACACTCTTACACCCTTAGCTTGCTTGCCAAGTAAGGAACATCACTGAGAGGAAAATAATCGAGTGTTTGTCTACAGAAAACATGTTCCTAATACCATATCTTTAACACTCCGAAGTCAAGCATATTAGTCTCAGTTTCAAAGAGCACTGAGGTCTGCTGTCCTTAAAATGAGTGACCTGTGGTATAAAGTTTGCAGAGAGTACACCCCCTGATCAATACAGAGCTCGCTTGAAGGCCAGGTGGAAATCAGCCAAGAATCAAGGGATGCAGGTAATGAATAAGCAGCTCATTATCATTTAACACTTGTATATTCAATGGCATAATGTCATATGCAACTTGCAAAACATCAGAAATGAAGGCAATTCTACTCCTCCATAAGATATCCAGATGGAAAATCATACTAGTAGGATGACTATGGTTATGCCTCTATGGTGTTTATGCCTCTGTGGATTTACCTCCTGATGTAAATCCTTTTTCAGAAAGACCTAAGGATTTCTGAACAGATTCCCGAGGGCTGTGGCCTGGAAAAAGGGTTCTGCTCTGCCAGACGCAGAGATTTAATGTGTGGAAAGATAGCATGACTGGCTGTAAATCCTGGATGCAGGGCTCGCCCTGGTTTGCAGTGCGACCTACCCCACCCTCCCTCCAACAGCCAGCGTTGACTTGGCCTTTCTTACTCATCCTTCCCTTTGCCTTTTCACTTTTGCACCTCATCTGACAGTCCTGATTCCCCATGTACATGCACATGGCTGTGACTTGTTTTCCCTTCCCTGTCACTGCTCCATTAGGCAAATTCATTAGAAATTAAGCAGTTGATCCTGGAATGTAAAACACCAACTTTAAACAACAGCCTGACAGTTGTGACAGGGCAGATTCGGGCTCCTTCAGTCCCTGTGGTATCTTCTCTATTGCTGCAGCCCTGTAAGCACTGGCAAGTCCCTGTCCCCACAGGGAGGGCTTAGTGCAGGATAACCCCACAGACCTGTGAAGGTTGGTGGGTCGCCATCCCAACTAGGAGGGCTCCGACCGCTCCTTAGAGAGCTGCGATCACCCTCCAGTTTGAGGAGAGCTTTGAGCATAACAGCACTAATAATAGCTTTAATTAAAGCACAGACAGACCCACCCAGTGCCATACAGTGGGCGTGCCACAGCAGCGTTCCCCACTGTGCTGTCAGGGCAGGAGGCCCTTGGAGGGATGCTGCAGTAGGGGCAAAGAGGAAAGAGACTGCCTTCTCCTGGACTGATAGGGCTCCTCTACCTCTTCATGCCTGGGGAAGGCGAGGGGAGGGGGGCAGAAAGCACCCTCACTCAGCCGTAGGGTCAGACAGAGGAAGGACAGCAGGTACAACTGCTCTGGCCCGCTGCCTCAAGTAGCAGAGAGGGTCCCTCACCCACACCTGGAAAAGCCTCTGCTCCCCATCCCCTGGCCTCCCGCAGTCCCTCTACAGGGTATTGGTCCCGCCCCATGCTGCAGTGACTCCCTGGCAGGAAACCTCACCTTGCTGTCCACCAGCTACGGCCTCAATTCCTCATCCCGCATGGGCCATGCCCAGGGTCTGGGCAGCCATATCATCTTCTCCTATGGAAAACCCTCGGTCTCCTTCCTCCCACACCAGCAGTGATCCCATGGTACTTCCTGGGATGAGGCAGTTGCAGAGCTACTGTGCTTTCTGTGTCACCACAGGGATGGGCTGCAGAGAAAAATATCCTTGGCTTGTCCCAGTGTGCTGCACTGCACAGTCAGTTCTTCCTCCAAAAGCCAGAGATTTCTAACAGACAGCATCTGCAAATCAGTCTCTTCTACTGACATGGCTCTCCTAACTGCAGCAAACGTGGGAAATCCCCTTTCTATCTCCAATTTGCATAAAGACCCTCTTTTAGCATATTGGCTATTTGAAGGGCAAAAGCTGGGGCACAAGAGACAAAGAGAAAAACAAAGTTCGTTATCCCACCAGACTGATGAAAGGTGCAGTACTCTGCCAGTCTCACAAGGTGCTCCTTATGGTCTCCAGATGCTGCAGTATCACTGCACCTTCAGGTCGTTGGTACCTCTTTTCACTCCGTGCCACACTCATGCATAAACTCATCAACGTCCCGCTCATGCAGTACACTCTCCCATACAACACACAACATCCCATGGCAGCCCCCTCTGCTTCAGCACTCAGCTGGGACTCTTCCAAGCTGGTCTCTGGCTTGCGCCCTTTTTAACTTCACCTTATGGTAGGGAAAGAAATCCAGTGGAAACTCTGCTTGGGGTCTCTGCATTCTCCATTTGTCAAGTCTTTTTCATTTTCAGGTCTTTGAAGAGCTCCTGAGGCAATTACACAGGTCTCTCACTCTCTTTCCAATCTGTCTTCTGCATCAGAGGAATTTGCCTTTAAAATAGGCTTAGTAACTGCCAGCTTTCCTGCATTCCTTTATCCCTGAGACTATTTTCCTCAGAGACCTTACCAGTTTCCCAAGTTTGCCAAAGTCTACTTTTTTGGAGTCATTATCCATATTCAGCTGGTCTAGCTTTTTCCCTTGGAATAATGAACTTTATCATTTCATGCTTGCTTTCATCCAAATTACCACCCAGCCTTTAGATTCTCAGGCTGTCCTCTGTTAGTCAGAAACGGCTTTAAAGTAGCTGCTGCCCTACCCATTTCCTCCCACTTTCTGAAAGAGTATCATCTTCATCACACCCAGGAACATAACAGCCCATCTGTATCTAGCTGTGTTGCTTTTGGTGGAGGTATCAAAGCAATTATCATGTCTTACTAATAAAAAGAGCTGTCTTACTAATGTGTCTTCCTGTGGCTCAGACAAAACTATCCACTACCTGTCCCAATGAGTTGATCAATATCAGGTTCAAAGTCCATGACAATTGCCCCTGTTTTTCTTCCTTTACCTAGTCTCTCTCCTCTCCTTCCCGAACACCAGTGCTTGATACCCCTTCTTCTCCCTTGTACCTCCTTGACAAATGACATCCTTCCATACCATTCCTCAAGGCCCATGGTGTGCCCCACCAAACTGCCATTAAGGCTTACAGGTCTGCCACTATGTGTTATTGCTTTTATTATTTTCTTTTAGGATTAAAATGGATAAAAGTTTAATAGACCTGAACGATACAAAGCATATTGGGTAAGACATGAAGGGATGTAGGAAGGGCTTGCTCTCCAAAAAGCTGCATGTAGGATAAATGGAAGACACACACATACAGAGACTAAAAAAAAAAAAAAGCTTAGGTTTGGCATACAGGTTGCTGAAAAGCTGGAAATCTTGTATTGCAACAGACAGACAAAGCCGCTGTATAATTTTTTGGACAGACCCCCACATAGAGGCTTCATCATGGGTTAAACACCAACTGATTTAACAGCAGCATGACTGTGGAATCCCCTTGTATATTAGAGGGAAGGAGTGGGCTAAAGGGCAGTAACTCCTCATTGACCATATGAGGAAAACGTCATTTTTTCATAACACATTTTTTCCCGTGAAAGGGAAGAATGAAAGCGAACAGATGCTTTCTTCATGAAAACTCTATTTCCTTAGTGTTTCTCTTCAGAAGTCAAGCGTGCAATTCCTGCTGGCCAGACAGACATTTCACGTGCAGTATAAATCTACTGCATCTCTTGGAAGAGTGTTTGGAAGCCTTAATAGCAGGGAAACTATCTACCACAGTTTCCACTGGATTAAATTCACTCCTGTTCTCCACTTCAACAGATTAAGGTGATCCACACAGCCTGTACCTTCTATAGGTTTTCTAGATGCAATTGTTTTCATGGACTTTTATGGATGCCCACTTTTACTGTGAGCGTTTTTGCCCCTGTTTCTTTAGACGTATTTAATCTTCCTCTCTTGTGCTCCACCCCAGAAATGGCTGCATTGAGTGGGGTGCTGATTGTAGTTATGTGTGAAGTACTTGATGTCTTAGGATAAAAGGTGCAATTTGAATGCAAAACACTGTGAAAGCTTCCCACTTCTAATGGTTTTGTGTTCCCACGCTGGAAAATATCTAGGATGTTCATTTCCATTTTTCTTTTGTTTCCACTTTTGTGGTGCATACCTAACTGAGGAATGTATGTCATCTGAGTGAGGGGAAGAGCTACCTGAGCCTCAACCCAGACTCCAATTTGCCAGATAACTCCTTGTCTTAATAATGGTGCCAACCAAACTCCTAATTCTGAATAAATCTGGCCTTGGAGGGCATGACAATTGGCATCCAGACTTTGTAGTGTGTAGGGCTAGGAAGAATATCAGCAAGTCCAGCCCCTTACTCTAAGGCAAAAAATAACCCTGTCTGACTGTTGCTCCTATCTACTTTACCCATCAGTAGTCCTTATCTGGGATCATAGATCATTAATAGATGCTTGCTGAAAAAAAATATCCCAAAGTAAACCAAGTCCATAAGCACAGCACTATGCCTTTTGCAAATACTGCTTGAGTTTTCTACAGACATTTTGTGCCTTGGGATGACTTACCAAATACCCACCACACCCAGACAAATCATTCATAGCGCAGCAAGACCCGCAATATCTCAGGGCTGGCACTGCAGCCCTCAATGAGACTTGCGCATCGCAGTAGACACCGCTGTCATTTGGAAAGGAGCGACTGCTTTTCAAAATAATACCCTGCAATTGAAACAACCTGCATGAAACAGGTCTTTTACTGCCGGGGGGGACTGATACAATCTCACTGTGCAATGCCACATAATTTTGATGTGCTGGCAGAGGCACGTACATCAGGTTCTTACCGAGCACGGCCGCGCGCGGCACCCCACTGCGCCAGCCCCCTCGCAAGGCTCGCCCCGGCTCCCTCTGCCCAGCAGCTCCCTCAGCAGCCGCCTTTTGGATTCTGTCTCAGATTGCTTGGCGCGTAATGATCTTTAATCACAACCAGCCAAAGTTGCTTTCAGATTATTTCATTTGCCTGCCTGTAGCTCTGCAGTAAAATACATGTGTTATCATTGTCGTTTTCTCATTTTCCATTGCAAGACTCTCAGATGGGGCCGGGTGCTCTGCGCTTTGATGTGTGTTTTTTTAAACTGCATGAGAACTATATTTAGTTTCAGTTCACTTGCAGTGTCAGGCTTCCCTGTCATGGCCCTCTGCCTTTACCTTGGCAGTGTTACAAGATCCAATTATGGCTTAAAAATCTGGCGGCAGAGAAGCAAAACTGCTGGCCTTTTATTCATTACTAAACAAGGACCTTCTGTTGTCCACAACACGTGCCTGACGTGAAACCTTTTAGGGGGCCCTTGAAGAGGCAGTTTTGCTGCTGTCCTGCCTTCATGATCTCTTGAAGTCCTCAAAGTCTTAAAGACTTTCCTGCTATAAAAGACCAGGAAGCCTTTGGTGTAAAAGCAGAGCTGAGTCCCCCTTCGCTGATCTCTTCTTTCACTTCCAGTCTGACCTGTCAGACAGAAATCCTACTTTACTTTAAAAAAAAAAAAAGATGGAAGTGGGAATACTCGTTTGAAGCATAACCTGTTACAGACTCATCCACTTACCCTATCTGCTGAATTGTAGTACTCTGTCTTAAAGCTGACATAATGAATCAATATTTCTAAGGGACTACGAAGGGATTTTTTTTTTTCTTGGTTTTCCAGTACCATTTACAGTAGCTTTTATGTTCCCTTGGTTAACAGTCAACTTCTGGCTAAGACGTATCAGATTCATCTGCAAAGCAAAACATTTTCTTTTCTGACAGTCGATGTGAAGAATATGTTTGTTTTAAAGTGACTGTCTCGTTAATATGTTTAATTGAATTATACACCCCATAAAGAAATATTGTCCCATTATTAATATATGCTAAGGCAATATCCAAGAAAAACTTCTGGAGGAAATAACACAGTGAAAAGCCAACTCTGTCTGCACTTTGCATCTCTTTTTTAAGCAATGCTTTATGTTTCCTTAAACATAAAGGAGATATTGTCGGCCCACAATTTTAAGAGATTGACTTTCCAGATCAAAAGAAAAAGAAGGGAATTCGTGGTGCTTTCTCCTCAAAAACAAATGGTTTTGGAGTATTTTAAGCTGTAACCATGTTGGTTTGATTGAAATCCACTACCAATGGCTTGCAATAAAAAATTTGTCATTCACTTGACACATTAATCATTGTGGAAGAAACCCTGAAGTGAAACTGGCCTCTAATGAAATTACAAAGTTGCCCATCAAGACCCTTGTTTAGGGCCAAGAGCAAGACAAGCTGCTGATTACATCTTCCTCAAGATGGCCATCCCCATGTCACCTCCACCGAGCAGAGGATGGAGCAGCACTCCCTGGTCACTGCACCACCAAAGCATATGGGGACACTGGGGATATCAGGATATTCCCCCAACTCACCTAGGCCTGACTTACATGTAGAAATTGCCAGCCCTTAATGTGAATACTTGGTTGATGAGCGCTTTATGCTGATTTAGCTTAATTTGGGAACAAACTCAATTAAGCTGAATCAATGTTAGCTACTAAAGGGGTTGCACTGATTTAACTAAATTAATTTAGAAACCAATTTAGTTAAATTGGAACAATTTGTGCATGTAGACAAACCTCCATTTAGCACACACTCTCTCACTGACTTCATTTGAAAGGATAAAATCCCTTGCAGATCACGCTTCCTTCTACACTTGCATAAGGCACCGCATCTTAAAGACAGTTGGAGTGAACAGGTGTGTGTGCACATGTGGACATGTATGTGCACACACGCTCACACACACTATTTCTTACAGAGCCTTCCTTCAGTCAAAATTTTCCAAATTTTACCTAATACCCAGCAAAGTTGACTCACCCCAAGCCCTCGACATTTTAAAGTAATATATTTGTTTAAATTCACATTTATGCTCATGAACACTGAGTGTTTTTATTTTGGTTCACACTTCGCATGTAAGGTATCTGCAGAGGATCAGTTTTCCCTTCTTTTTCCATTTCTTCTCCTCCAGCACAGCTGAAGCAACATGCAGACTGGACCAGGCCCATGGATGCTGTGCTCCCCCAGCTGCTGTCCTCTCTGATGGAGGATGCCCCAGCATGCACAGGGCAGGATCCGGGCCTCAGCACTCTCAGCTCCTCAGGACAGGAGACACAGCACTTCAGATGGGGCTGGTGGGGAAGAGGAGGAGCAGACCTCCTTCTGTCACCCCTCATAGCATTTCAGGCAGGTAACAGGGCAGATCTGAAGGCTGACAAGTTCAGCAAGAACATTTCCATTGGCATGAAAACGCATGAAGTCCAGATCTCTTTCTGCATTGGACATTCAGGCAAAAGCAGCAGATCTCAAGTCGCCTTCAGATGGATGAGTTTGTTCCTCCTTGCTGTGCTGATGCCAAATGCACAGGGCATTACAGAGCCCAACTGCCTACTCTGTGAAGCCCCAACACTTTCATAAGGCAGAAAATTATGTTGGTGGCATAGTGGCTAATGCACCATCCCTTCCTCCTCAAAAAAACAAACTTATCTCAACACTGTCCACGAGATCTATCCCCAAGATGTCATAAAAGAAGTTCTAATCAAATAAGTTTAAATATAAATCCCAGCCTTTCTTTTTGTTTCCTGTTTTATTGCACTAAGATACTGAAATGTAACACTGGAAATGTGGGCCCTGCTCTCTTTTTATTCTGCTGAAGCAGAAGCCTGGACGAGCATCCCTCTATCACCCGTGGCTGCCTCCTGTGTCGCACCCGCATGCTTTGATACTGCTGGGTGCTGATAAAATTGCGGTTAGCAGGAGCAATATCCCTGTCCTCTTCTCTGTGATTTCGGCTTCCCAAGGATTAAAGTGGTTTCTCTGAAGGAACCTCAGTACATATCGCAACACCAAAGCTCGGCAAGGACAGAAACTTTCTTTGTTGTGCAAAGTTACAACAGGAAATAACGCTGGGTTGGACTGATAAGCTTTTCGCATTCACCTGCTGCGTATCAAATGTTTGGAAAAGGTGTGTAGCAGGACATTGGAAGTCAGCTATTCACCGCCAAATCTTTATAGCAGCTTTGTAGATGGCAGGCTTCTGGGTGCAAATAAATTTATATCTCTTTCACAAAGAAAGATCGAAAAGTGTATTGATAATGCCTCAGTAAAATGACTGTCTTACTGGCATTAGTATTAAAACTGCTTCCGTTCCTGCCAAAAACAAGCCTACAACGAAACAAACACCACTTTATTTTTAATACCACAGCAGCTCTGTGTTGAAATATTTTTGCAGATTGCCAGACACCAGCACTTGTGCTCGGATCCTGTTGGATCACAGAGGTTTCTAAGCTGCCCGTCAGTATTTACATAGTGCGAGCATCTGTTGTATTTCGCATGGGATTAAGTATAATCAAAATTCATGTTACCCTTTGCAAGCTAGCATCAGAGGAAGGCATGCATATTTCAGCTAATTAATTAACAGGAGGATGGATGTGTTAACGTGAGCCTCTTGAGACTCAGGTTAATAACCCACTAAGGGTCGTATTTGCAAACGGCAAAGCTTCTGTGGCTGTACAGTGAGCCATAAATTACGGGTGAGGCCATTTTCTTTTCCAGTCCTGACTATCTAGATACAGGGGGCTGTTGTGGGTCCACTTTCACAGCAGGGTGAGGATCGCCTTTTTCCCTTGTTTTGCTCCTAACTCTTTCTGTGTAACTCATTAAAATCCTCTGAACAGCACCGATCATGGCGTGAGGAAACACAAGGATCTCTTTTTCACCCACCCAGAGGAGGCATGGAAGTTGTGTAGCTTTCATTATCTAATGCTTCCCTGGTGTTTTTCAGTCAGGGACTGAAATTAATTTGCAAACATCACACCAGCCATGCCTACATCACTGCAAACAAACAGCAAAATGTTATGCCATGGAAAGACATTTGTTTTGTGGAGGCCTGTCACCAGCTGAAGGCTCTCCTGGCTGGAGGTCACCTTCCCACCTCTGCTGCAGTGAGTCAGTGAGCATCTTAAGCTACAGAGACAGACAGCCTGGCCTTTTGCTTGACAAAGGGCTCTCCCAACACCTCCTACAAACTGAGCTGTGGGAGTGACAACGAGCCAAGCTGGTGGCACCCACCTGTAGCCTGCCTAGACACACTTCACAGATGGGCACAATGAATCTAAGGCCAAAAATTAGGTTCAGCTACAAAATTTAGATTAGAAGCTGAGAGCCTCTGCATCTACCTCTCTGTTCTGTAGAGTATTTTCTCAGATCTTCAAGCCTTTGTAAAGCCCCTGCAAGGCAATATTTTGGGTGTCTCTGGAGAGAAGCTGGTGAAGGACAAGCATAAGATCAGAGCAGACTCCCCTCTGTTTTCCTGCACACAACACCCAGCGTGAACCCATGAAAAAAGCCAAGTATCCACAAAAAGTGAGGAGCTTGCACATCCTTTTGAACAAGTTTTAATTACAAAGATGGCACAAAATAAATCCTGACAGGACTACGTGCAGCTGGCAGAGGTGGGGAGCTGGCTCTCCTTCCCCGGCATCCTCGGGGGCCGCCTGCCAGGGGTTGTGCTCACAGGTCCCTGCAGAGCCACGGAGCCCACGCAAGTGCAGAGGACAACGGATGGCCAGAGCAGCCGGGAGAGGGGCGTCAGGATCTTTTTAGGAAATCTAGCTTAGCAGTGGTCTGCAAGGGAGAGAAAAGCTGGAAAATGGAGGAAGCAGAAAATTTTGGATGGGGACTGCTTTGCTGCTGGGCTCTTGCCACCCCCCTCTCCCAAAACAGCACAGTAGGCACAGAGCAGAGACACGAGCTTGAGCCACGTCCCTCTCTGGGCTGTCGGGTTTGGAGTCACAGCTGCATTGGCAGCTTTGTCCTGCAGTGGGGTTGGCAGGGCCAAGCGTGTTCCCCACCGGGCTGGCTTGTAGGCGATGGTCTCGGGCAGGGATCAGCAGAGGCCCAGCTCCTTCATAACAGGCCTGAATGGATCCCACAGCTACAGACAGCTCCACACCAGCTGGGCTGTGAAACAGGACCTCCTTATCACCACCTCTTATCGCCACCTGCAGCGATCCTCCAGGCTCACACACACGCTGGCTGTGTGGGAGATGGGGTATTTGGGATGTCGAGTTTCTCAGGCTTCTTGCTCCTCCAGCCCAGACTTCTCTGCCAGAAAGCCCTTATTTGGGGAAGTTGCAAATCCGTGGTGTACCTTCTCAAATGATAACACAAGGGGAGGGAAGCCTCTAATAAAACAGGAAGCTCCAACATATAATCTGAGGTGTTCATTTCAATTAGGGATGAGCTCCATTACTCCTCATGTTTTATAGCTATTGTAGCTCTTCAGCTCCTATGAAGGGTGCAACTACATAGGAGATGACTGAAAAGTCTGATGGAAAGAGCAGGCGAAATTGCACAATGCATTCATCAATGAAGTGCCCAGGGTCAGGGTTTATTTGAACAGGTCACTGGCTACAACCAAGGGGCTTATGGATCTTGCCCTGAGGAACAGAGCAAGTTAAAACGCCACTGAACAAATCTTTCCCACAGCATTTAATTCCTGCTTAGTCCTGTTTGGAGTTGGTGAGTTAATGGCTTAATCACTTGTAACAAAGTGGGCCAGCTTAAGCACCAGGGAGAGTGGGAAATCATACTGTTTATCCTGCTGAGCTGGCATTTATCTGTATAAATAGGAGCAGGCTGGGTTACAAAGACATGCCTGAGTCGAAAATTGAGGGAAATCAGAGCTTAGTCCTCTCATTGACCCACACTTATGAGCTAGAACAGCAAAGGTATGTATCTGCCCCTCTGTGGCACATGGTTGCACATCTGCCCTAAGAGGTGTGTCCCACAGGTCACAGACCAGCTCTCCACGCTCCTACAGGGGCCTGAAGATGCAGGGCATAGGTAAGCAAACAAATCCAAATACTGCAATTAAATCCCATGATTACTGTTCTTCCCCTTCATGCTCATCACCACTTGCAGGGCAGTTCATATTTGCAGTTCAGTGGATCAGCTGCCAGCCAAACCACTCTGACCTAGCTTAGGGAGAGGACCCAGGCAGGGATCAGCAGTAACTGCATTTCCTCATCCCACCAGGGTCCCACCAGACCCTCAAAGAAACAGGCACTGTTGAAGCATCCCTCCAACCAAGCATGCTCAAGAGCTTTCACCAAACACGTCCTTCACATGTTTCAAAATGCAGATGGTGTTTCCAGCTGCAGCCTGGAGAAACCACAAACTCCTGACTAGTTTCTCAATAGGCTGCATTTAGAGACCTCTATCTCACTGACCAGTTCTAATAAGGAGCTGGGCATCCACCAGCCTTAGTGGGGGGTCATCAACTCATCATCAGTCTCTTCCCACATCCTGAAGTTACCAACCCTCCAGATCTAACAGTGCAACTATACAAGAGTTACTCCCTACAGCTCCCCGGGTTGCCTCATCTGCTCACATCTGTAGCCACGTGCTGCCAGCAAATAATTGTGCTCCTTTCTCTTTCTCTCTGCCCCAACTGCACAGTCCAGTCCTTTCCTCCACCAGTTCTGGTGCTCACCTAACCCTTTTGGAGAGCTGATTCAGCTCATTCACTTAGCAAAAAGTTCATGCATGGATGTGACAATCACCTGAGCGTAGTACAAGAGAAACAACAGGAGTGTCTGGCCACGCGAGTGGCAAAAGTGGGGCTGTCTTCACTTAGTGACAGTAAATTGGTGTAATCCATCTCACCAACCCACTGGCATAGCCTAGCCTTAACCTACCTCTTTCAAAAACACCCAGTTCAGAAAATCAATCAATCAACAGATAAATAAATAAATAAATAAATGTTGTTTACGTTATTAAGTTTAAACCCGCATCATTTGTGGGAGAGGGAAGCTCAGGGTAGGAAGGGACTACATAAGCAGTTATTTCAGGAGGTAAGCGGATGGGAGCGCTCAGAGCACTGAGGATGGTCATGACAAGCAGACGGGGACAATAACCTCTTACCCTGGCTCAATTCTATCTGGAATAACATGTCTGATCACAACCTGAGACCACAAACGAAGAGCTAGAGGTACAAGTTTACCTACCCCACACATCAGTCATCACACCCAGCCACACTCTCCTGCAGCACACCTCTGAGAAGCCATTCTAACCATGCAGTATCTGTGGTTTTGCAGACTTGAATTTGTAATGCAGGCTCAGCATTCACTCTATGAAAGCTGGCTGTTGTATCTAATTTCAAGCAGTGCCCTGCCTAACAGTCATGAGCAAGGTGCCAGCTAAAGCTATGCAACGAGGCTATTATTATAGCTAGAGAACAAGAGACGTTGCAAGGAAAAGACCTTGGCAGCCCAAATGGAGGACTACAGAGACATGCATGAGTATGCACATGCTGCAAATAATTGCACTTACTACTAACAGACCAGCTTCACTGAACTGCCGCTGGAGTGGCAGAGGCTTTGCAAGCAAGTCAGGCCTCTGTGAGCCTGCCACATTTGCAAGTTGGCACAGAAAATACGTTCCTCTTTCTGCTACACTTTTCCACTTGTTAGTATGATGTGGAAGAATCTCAGATCTCCACCATCAACTAACTAAAGGAGGGTACAGAGGACAGTCCCCACCTCATTTGCCTATCAGTTAATTAACACACAGGAGTTCAGTGCTGTCAATAAGTTTTTCTTTGGTTTCTTCCCTTCGATTGGGCTCTCAAAAGCAGGTCTTGAAGATAGATATCTTGTCCTGAAAAAAATAAGAAAGTATTGCTGCTGATGCCCTCCGTCACAGAGTAGCTATTTGAGTGGGACGGAGGAATGGATGGGCAGCCTCTGCCTTGCTTGAATTTCCAGCCACATGGATATTAAAGAAGGAAAAAAAAAGGAACCTTCCACCTATTTCATAGTTGGCTGTGAAAAGCAAGCACCATCCTAATGGTGATTACAGTGTACGAAAGATCCTGAGCGCATTTAGAAAGAACCAAGTGTGTGATTCAGTGGCTCTGGAGAAACTCCATGCACATAATTTCCATCTGCTCCCCCACTATCCTAGCCATCAGCTCAATAAGATACTTCAAGTTGTCTTGAAGTGCCACAGCACAACGTGTGAAAGCAGCTTCCTTTCAACCTGGATACAAAACATTTTTGTGAATAATGCTTGGGTTTTATTTCTATATTTATTTATATATATATATTTTTATATATGCCACTGCCCTTTAACTGGATGCATGTGGGACCTGCTGCCTGGAATAGCCCCTGCTGTTGTTAATGGATTTCCGTGCAAGCGTGAAAGACTTCCCACATAGATCGGATTCCTTGAAGGGCCTAAATATAGCATAAACTCTGTGTAGATATAGGACTCGCCGTTTGTAAAGAACCCCAAGCTGTCTGAAAGGGCAATGCATCATAATAGTTACTCAGTCTAATTCTGGTTGTTCTCTCCAGCACTGTACTTTCACCAATATCACTCGAGTTAAGTCACTGAAAATAAGGTCAGAATATGCTTGATATAATTTTTACCTAGCTGAAGCTGATCAACAGGTTTGGGTGTCCATCACTGACCTTAATGCCAGTGCTTATGCTTCTAAAATATGCAAGAGGTACCCAATTACACATGTGTACGTGTGCCCTGAAACGCAAGCTTAGTTATTATCAAGGTAACATCCACAGGTTTTGTGCCCCAGAGTCCTCTTAAGCTATGCAAAGTACAACCAAGAATCAGTTCCCACACTGAATAGCTAATGTAATATAAGTTTCAAACGGATAAAGAACAGATTCATTACATAGAGAAAACACCAAGAGACAATTAAACAAATGGTGGTCTGACAGACAGGAGACCTAGTTCGTCAGCTGCTTAATGCTAACATGACGCATGAACCTAAAAAGTTAATGTCTTCAGAGGGATAACTGTCCCACCCTACACAAGGTGTGTGCATCCATGTGCAGTAAATCAAACAGTGTAGGAGCAATGTTGCTTAATGGCAGGTGCCACCTGCTAAGTCAGAGAAAATCCAGGTGAGCATGGCCAGAGCTCCAAGAAGAACTACAGCTGCACAAACAGTTGGCCAGGTGGAGCCTGCGAGATCTCTGCAAATTGCAGGAAGATTATGCAACACTGCTGCAAATGTTTTGGAAACAGCGTTCATTCTTTTTTCTGTTCACTCAGCAGGGATTACAGGCATAGTAACTTCATCTATCATTTTCACAAGGAGATAATAGCAAGGAAGGTGTAGTGCAGATAAAGCATCTCTCCTTTCCCCGTCTTCTCACTTCCTCCAGTGCAAACGTAAAAGCCGCACGACGCAGCTCATGTGAGCACCTCTTATCTAGTTAACACAAGGCAGGAGAATGTATAATTAGTTTATTGCTTCCTGCAGCTGTACCACCTGAAGCTCTGATCTATCTCATCAAATATCATAAATGGCTGTAAAGATGGACAGCATGGTCCTGCCTTGCAGAAAGGGACCTCTAAAGAACATGCAACCAGCACAGGGGTCTCTGTAGTCAGAGGCATTTTGCTGCCACCTTTCAGAGGCCACAAGATCCAACATCCAACAAGGACGTAAGCAGACTGTCTGTTACAGAAACATTTTCATTCGTGTATCCCTTATCTCACAGACCAAGGTATGGAACGCGTTCACTTCACATTTATTCAAGGAACATTTTACAGAAACACATCCCAGGCCTCTGACTAGCTTCACCTGGTCCAACAAATATTTCATTGTTTGCACTGCATAGAGCAAATAGAGACCTGCAATGTACATTAGGACCCTAACTTTACCTAATTTTCAGTCCCTTCATTAAGCAATTCCTAAACTATATAGTCAATGAAGAGAAAGGCTCTAGAGGGAGATGCTGCTAATCAAAGTTTCCCACCTGGCTCTGTGCCCTGATGTAATCTGAATAAACTAAATTCTTACAGGGGAGGGTGCTTTGCCTTGGAGAAGGTGACTCTGTACATCTCAACTTTCCGATTTCTGAGAGTGCCAATTCTAGAAAAGGCCACTGAAACCCATGATATTGTTACACGCAATACAAGTGTAAATTATTATAAATGCAAAGTCCAATTAGGTTTCTAATTGCTTATTGGAAAACCTCTAAAACTTCCACAGTGATGATAAAAAGCATGTGGTGAACAGCATTTTCAAAAAAATGGGCTATGTTCTCTTGAACAACACTTTGTTCGTACATGATTTGGTTTATTCCCTCCCCCATCCCCAGAGGCTCTTCTTTGGGGGTGTTTGAGGAACACACAGTGTATGAGCCTCTGACAATATTTACTGAGAGTCTGGTAGCAATCAAGTAACCTATATGTCTGCTTCTCATTATTAAATATTCCAAACTTTTATTGAGATTATTAGAACCTATTTAATGGCTCATTGAACTTAGAAACCATACAATTTTCCTATTAGCCATTTCCATCTAAATATTTATGATAGCAGTTCATACTAGAAATAACAAAAGACATCAAAAATGAGGAAAAGGGAGGCATTTCCTCAGCTGCCTGGGAGCAAGATCTCTCCGTAACTCTAGCATAAACCAGTGGTGCAACTTGAAGGAAGCTAACTGAGAGACACAAAGCAAATCTGCTGATGATGAAAGTAGAACTTGGCCATGTCTTTAAGGGAGTCTGCATAAATTTGGATACAAGGCTCTTTTCCATCATTAAAGAAAACATTTATAACTGCTCCTTTCATTTCTTTTGGGTGTGGTAAGGAGTCTTCCAGTTGAATCACTCTGTGGTATAAGGAGATTTATCTATTTCTAACTAGAATATAAGCCAAAATTCCAACACGTTTTCCACCTGCATACTCAGGGTCTCCAAGCCCTGCTGCCAGAATCCTTCAATTCAGGTTATTTGGGCTGAGTTATCTGTACCAGTGCAAGCAAAATCAGTGCAGGACAACACCCTCAGGAAAACATGAAGAAGACACAGGCTTTCAGGGTGGATGCCAACCATCTCCCTTCTGCTCTATGCATGTTCTATGAAAACAGACATGTTTTAGTCCAGTTGCATTAACACGGCACTGAGCCCGAGTTAAAATGCCCTGTCACTAGACAGGAATTATTGGCCCAGGCTAATACTACGATGCACTGGCTTGCACCCAGCTGGCTTGCAGTACTGGGGAAAAAAGACACAAAAACTTTCTGACCCATCCACAAAGAAACACTGATGTTCAAGGGCATAATCTTCAAAATTGTTGCCTCACTGTACAAACATCTCTAGTTTTCAGCTTAAGGTTGTGTAGGATCCTAATGTTCTGCTTGAGGGCTCTGTGGGAGTGCTGCACAATACCAAGAAGAGTGAAACTTGGCATCTAGCTCACTCCTAAATCTGATCAGGAATGTCAAAAGCCAGCTGTTTTTCATTTTGGAAAAGAGAAAAGGTAAGAGAGGTGTGTACAACCTGCCACTGTCAGAAAAGTGAATCGACAACAACCCAAAATGACGGGAGGTTCAGTGTTTTCTGGCTTTCCCTTTGCTCCAAGGATAAAAGACTTGAGCAGAATAAAGAGTAATTCCACCCGGACTGCTGTGAAAGCTGGTGTGGGACTGGTTATGTGCAATATACATAGGTATGACTAGGAATCTAAATATAGGAGTGACCACTAGGCCTGGGAATTCCCTACTGACGTAGCTGTTGTGATGCTGAAGAAGAGCATGGCTCCAGCTAAATTAGGTCATGAGATATTAGCACCTTTCTCTTTATGTTCCCTTTTCATAAGGAAATAAAATAACATAGGACCTACAGATAATAAGATTACAAAGCCAGTAATTCGAAAGATATATAATGGAGGCACTGAAGTCATATAAGTGCCTCCTCATACCATCCACATATATGCATGTAAGGGACACTCCTTTTCCAGGAAGTATAATCTCCAAAACGAGTTCTGAGGAATCCTGTCATGGCAATGCAAGAAATAACAAACCTCCAACTGTCTTCTCCTCCCTTCTGATCGAATTTGCTGCTCCCAGAGTAAAACCACTGGAAAATGCATCTGTTTTCATGCAAAACATAGCGTCCTTGGTGCGAGCTGCTCTAAGTCAAAATGCTAAGCTTTGCAGAAAAACGGCAGGACATGAGCACTCGTTTACTTCTGCTGACTCTCACTAAGGTGGGAAGGTGTCGAGGTGTCTGGTAGCAGGCAGCAGAAGGGACTCTGGGATATGCACTGATATGTGTGCACTTGCCTGTGAGTACCCCAAGTGAGTAAGATAGTGGGCATGAAGAAATCTGATCTTTTCAGACAAGAATCTCAGGCAGGGGAGTGTGGACTAGTGACCAAGCTAGTGTACGGTGTGTTCCTTGACCTACACTCTCCATTAATATTGCCAGCTAAAGGACATCAGTAATTAGTTGCCTACAAAACCCAAAATGATTGGCTGCATGCATAGAGCAGTTGAAAGAAACTCATCCCACTTCCCCACTTGACCCCAGCTGCCTGATAGCACAGGACAGCACTCTGCAGTGCGTGGTGGTACCTCATCTGAGCCAGCACCACCCCGGCTATTCCCCCTGAAGGCAAGGCTCCTAGGGTCTGCACTGTAGGAGGGCAGGGGCTTCAGACTTGAGTGTGGAACTTGATCCATACTCAAAAGGGAGTATATAAACCCTGAACTGACCTCAGAAGAAGGTCTGTAATGTTAGAAAACAAAGTCTCTCTCTGTGAAACAGACTCTTCTCTTTTACAGCCAAAAATCTCAATTACATTATCAAGATGACACCACACTAACTCAGGATAGGGGCCTGTTTCCATAAGGCTTCCCTCCTTCAGAGCATGTGTTGTCTAATTGCCCTTCTTCTCAATCAACTCAATAATGAAGAATATGTCATCACCTACTTTCTCTTTAAACTACAGCAAAGCCGAGGCAAGAACATGATCTTCCCATTTTTGTCTATGACAAACAACCAGCTTGAATGATAAACTACAGTATAAATAAAAGCAGGGAATCATAAGCAGCATACTGAATAACTACAAAAGAGTATTCGTTTTCAGGCTACCCCTTTATCAGATAGTAAATTAGATATAGAGCCATTTAGTTGAAAGATAATAAGGTTTATGCAGCTAATAAGTCAATCTTGTAAGGAATATTGCTGACTTCATTGTCTGCGTTAAGCCAATCTCTACTTGTTAAACCTCTGACCCTCCCCTGGGTCTCATTCTGTATCCTATGAAGAGTGACTGGACTTTAAAGTACCTCTTCCTCTCCAGTACATTTTGAAAATAGAGGCAGGCAGCATAACAAAATGCAAGAACATAAGAACAGCCACACTAAGTCAGACCAAAAGTCCATCTAGTCCTGGATCCTGTTCCTGGCAGGGGCTAAGAACAGGCAGAAAGAAAAAGAGCAAAGAACAAAGTGAGTATATGGGGATACCTTCCTAGAGTAACCCTGCAGCCTGGAGATTTTTATCTCAGAAATTTCCAGACTAAAAAATACCATATATTGTTCAGAACTGGCCTGCTGCAGCACTTCTGCTCTTCACATCTTCATTATGGTCGTACTGCCCTGCCACTCTCTGGGTTATCTCTGCTCAGTCCTGTACTCACATATGACAGACAATAGAAAACTGACCATCTAGCTAGATGAGAGATTAGAGATGAGAAGGCAATGGGACACTGAGATCACTGGGACACCTGGGAGGAGAACCACATCTCCTGACTCCCAGTCCCATGACAGCACAGTCCTGCCCAGTGCCCTCATTCTCTCCATGTTTTTGCAGAAGCTGGTTAGTCAACACATTCTTTCCCTCATTTTCTCTTCTCAAGTGTCTCTGCCACTTGACACCTTCGAGACAATCATGATAAACCTTTACTAACACATTCAGTGAGCAGTGCTTATTCCTTGTCCATTTCCACTGAAATCTAGGCAAAGAGTTATTGACGCTCATGGAATTTCCCCTTCTGCTAGCTGAGTGCAGGAACAGACAGCCCAGCTTTGCTACAAGAGATTGATTTCTCCACACCTACCTTTCATTGCTTTCTGGAAGAAAAGGAAAACTCCACATCTGTCACAAGAGAGGAGAAACCCAGAGATAAGTTGCAGCACTCTTGTATGAACACTGAAGCTCCCAGTGCTGCAGCAGAGAAACAGGGGACAGCAGAGGATACAAGTGCCTGAAGCCCTCCAAATAACTCATTCCATGACATACAACTGAGCAGGGTTGTATATGTGTGTGTCTGAAATCAGAACACTGACCACAGCTTAAACTCTTGCATTTTTGCCCATATCACAGCTTGATGGTCAAGCCACGGTTCTTCCAGCCAGTTTCCTTCTCTGATGGTTTTGGAAACTGCATCATGCCACGGTAGTATTCCTCAGCAAGTCCGATCAAACAGCACCCTGATTTCATATGTGGCTAGGCTTTTAAATGAGATATTGACTTAGAGAGTTTGGGAGCTATACATTACAACTGGAAATCAGAAAGTACCTTCTCTGACCCCTTTTCCAGTTCTTTCTCCTGAAGGAAGTGGCAGATTTTTTCCAGGCATCTTATGGTTACACAAATTAGAAATGCAATGGTCAGTGAAACTTCTGCTATTTGCATCTCTCACTTTTTTTTTTCTGTTCTAGAACATGCTATATAGACCCCCATGTAAAAAAAAAAAAAAAAAAAAAATTAATTTGATTGCATAACACAGCGTCATATGAGACAAAACTCTGGAAATTGTGGGAAATGTAAACATATGACAGTGATAGTCATTGGATAATGTTTCAGCGTACAGCAGAGAGCACTGCTTGTATCTCTGTTAGATGCAGTTTCCTTGCTGCCATTGAGGAAAGTTTGCTTAATAGTATCAGTTAAGACCTCAGCCTTTGAAATCACTATTTTCATCTGCAGAAGGAGAATAAGAGGCAGATTAGTGTATTGCAGGATATCGCTTAAGTGAAGGGCATGTATATGAGTTCTCTGGGATGTAATTTTTAGTGGTGTCAAAACTGCCGGAAAGATAAAGGAACTTAAAGGAAAAATATATACATCTGCAAATGAGTTCCGTCTTTTCAGTTGACAAGCACTGGAATTAAAAAGAAATACAGGAAAGCAAAATAGAAAAGGATGCTCACCCATCCATTCCTACGTCTTCAGAAAACCGACCATGTGAGAAAAAAATACCACACACAGGAGACAGCTTCTCTGTCTGAGCAGGCTGGCTATGATAAGATGAACCACAGTGCCGCTCGCCTCGGTGCACAAGTCTGCCCAGACCCCTCTCGCAGGGGTCCTTGTTGGTAAAACAGGACCTCGCAGCACATTCTGCACCCTGGAATGTCATTATGTTATTACTAACACTTATTTGTATTGGGGTAGCTTCCCAAAGGTCTCCCTTTCCAGGTCAAGGACCTCATTGTGTTTGGCATAGTAGAGGGACAAAATCTGTCCCTGAAGAGCCGACACTTTAAAGAGAAATTACTAGCAGTAGTAATAACCAAATCAAAATTCCAGAGATATTTCATTTCTTCATGTCATCAAATCACTTGACTATGAATAGGACAGAATTGGGAAAAAAAAAAGTGCTCAGAGATATACTATACATAATTTATTACATAATTAAATGTTTGTGTGTCAGCTATCCTTACATGTGGGTCTTCCAGCAACCACTAAAATCAGGAGTCCACTGTAAAAACAAACAGGTTAGCACCTAAAGGCAGTAATTTGCACTAACACAATCACTTAAATTAGTAGCATTTTTCATTTCATTGTGTTGGTTTAGATTCATTTTTTGGAGCTAAATTGGCCATGAATGATGAAGATATTGTAATTTGATTTCATACCAGATGTAATTGGGCCAACAGGGCATCATTTTCTATGTCACCGTAAACAGCACTGCAGAAATGAAAGCATAGGAGGGGACTGGGATTTTTAAGCGTGAGAAGATGCTGAGCTGAGAAGTACATGTCTATGTCGATCCTGGAGCTTGAAAGAGGTTCACGTCCAGTGTGACATTTCATGCACACCACTAATACAGGCTCCTTAGTACTCACTGGATAAAATCTCTTCAAACACATTAACTTCCCCAATGTTTTTATTAAAGCTCAGGCATGGACAAACTGAAAGGTTAACTCTGTCCTCTGGGCGACGGGGGACAGGGAATAGCATCATCTAATCATGCTGCAATTCCTGGGGATCAGGCAGTTCAGCTGCTTGTGAAAATGCAGCATCTCTACTGAAAATTCAGAGTGCCTTAAAGAGACACATTAAAGATGCAGTGTGGAGTATTTTATAATGAAATATTATTTGATTCAGCTCAAATAGAGCTGGATTATTTGTAATTCCTCCCTTTCTCTACAATTTCCTCACCTGAGTGACCCCTGACTTGTGGCAGCCATGCCATTAAGATTACAAGAAGGAACAAAAACTTACTACACTTGTAAGAGTCGCCAGCTGGACTGCATCTACCAGAACCAAAACCAGCTTTTTTTTTAAGATTTGTAATGTGCCACTGGCACACTGAAAGCCAGCTGCTCAGATTTTAAATGAAGTCTTCATTGCTCATCCTCCTTTGTCTAAAAGCTGAAACACATTCAATGGCTCCGAATATGGTTCTTTTCTCTTTCACCAGCAAACACGACCACTGCAGTACAGTTTCCTGGAGTCCCTTCTCCCCTGCCATGGAAATCCTCACCTGCTTTGCCAAGTTCACTCCACGAGGATAACCTCAGCTCCACGACCTTCTCAGCAGCCAACACCAGCAAGCAAGGACACTTACATCCCATAAGTCTCATCCAGCATTTTACTTTTCTTCCTTTCTTGCCCATACATCCCATTTCCAGACATCAGAAAAGGCCCTTCATGACAAATGGTGTGGTAAATGGCAAGTGACTCACCATGCACATTCTGCACCAATTTGTTTCAGAAAATGAGCAGGCCTAGCATAAGTAGCAGTGTATTTTAAAGCCAGGTACCTCACATTAGACATCTGAATAGATGGATTGATTCTCAGGCTTTCTGAGCACCAATTTCCCATTGGCAGGTTATATTTTTGCAGTACACTAGTCACAGAGTAGATGTCCTAGGTAAGATGTAGTCCTCAGTAAACATCAAAGACAAAGGAGTATAAATCACAGATAAAACTCTTAGCAATCTTTTTTAGCTAGCTAGTCACAAACATGCATCTTTAAATTTCTATTTTCTCCTCTTCTTCAGGGTGAAGTCTGTCTGAATTTTTAATTCTTTTTTTTCTAGCAAAATTTTGTCATTCTATAAACTCTCATTGTCTTGGATGTGGTATAAGTTTGGGAGTCTTGGCCTTCCTTTCAAGTCATGGGTTACAGCAGAGTTAAACTAAAGACTAAACTTAGCAAATTCTCTCCATTAACATCCCAGACATGACTTCAAATAAAAGAGCATATTGCACAAATGTTCTTAGAAATTTAGTTTAGACTATTAGGATTACAGTATTTATTGAAGAACCAGACACAATCTCAGTAGAAACTTGTATGCACCCATGGGAATATCAAAACACAGACCTTCTTCAGTCTCTACAGGACCACAGTGTTTCCAATAATTTAAAGCATAATTTTGAGTAAGAATACTCTGGGCATTGTGAGAGGGACTTTTGAGGTCCCAGGACCTTCAAGCCCTGCACAATCCAGTAAAGGGTGTGGAACTAGCAAGGAAGGATAATGGTAATGCCCTCTTCAGCAAACTGCGTTGAGATCTGCTGATGAAAAGCACTAGATAAGAGTGAGGTACTATCTATGCCAACACTCAAATCAGACAACCTCGTGTACAATCTGTTTATTTTTATAGTGAAGTATATTAGACTGCCAAAAGGACACTTCATCATCTATAATAAATATTCATCTACATGTATCATGCACTTGAGCTGCATGAACGATGAGATCAGAGTACAGAAATGAATGAGAAACTCGTAAGATAAATGTCACCTTTCAATGTTGTTGTTGCAGATAAATTGCAGATGGATATAAACAAAGTCAATTATTTCATGCAAGTGTTCCTTAACTCAACATAAGCTGTTCCTTATGCCTATACTAAAATCCTAAACTTCATCATTTACCTTTCATCAGAGAATGGCAAGAAGAAACAGTATCTAAGCATCAAGTGCCACTAACTGAGGATAATTATGTACAATAACACAAAAATTTTGTCACATATATTTTCCCAGAAACAAAGGTCACATGCTATGGTGTAGAATAAATCCTCACCTGTGCTTACTAAATAGCTCCATTAACTAGAAAAGAAATATTTTGATTAACACTAGCAGAGAATGTGGCATATAAATTGAATTTCCACATGTAGTTATCACCCAGCAATGACTCTGAAGTATAGCAAAATATGATTTCTGTGACTGAGGTCTAGTAAAAAAGGAAAATAAATTTAAAAGAATCTTTAACTTTGCTGATTTTTTTGAGTATACAGACTTTGGATTTTCTAGTTTTGTGTATATGAACATATGTTCTAATTTTTTTATTGTTACCTTTAATTTTCTTAGGGAAGGAAACATTTTTCCTGGAACAGTCTTTTATTTGGTTTTAAAATGTACAACTAGTCCATGAATATGCAACAACTGCTTTACATGAGCAACATGAAGAACAGTAGATGCAAGAACTGTAATTTGTAATATGCCCAAAGAAGTGAAGTTACACAGTCAGGGAGGCCCTGTTTCCTATGCTCTATCATCTGCAAATAAAAGAAAACAGAAAGACATTTTCTTGAAGAAGCAGTTTTAAGATTCAATAACCTGTGAGTGTTAATTCTGAAAATGTGTTTTATGCTAAGAGAAACCCATAGATGGTGGTGTTCTAGCATTGTCGCCTCCATTACAAGTCACTGGGTTCAAAAGTTATGTGTAACCATTCCAGTCAGAATCTGGATTTTTTTTCTCTTCCAACTAGAACTTTGGTGTCATTTTAACATTAAAACCAGAACAGCATCTGAAGGTTCAGTCATATGACTGAATGCAATCATGCTGTAGCTGTTTAGCAAGTTAACTGTGACTGCCCTCCTGCCCAAGCAGAGATAACCACCTACACATCACACTTGGTCCACACAACCCCAGTCACGAGGCTATACACATTAATTCATCTCAGGTAAGGCAGCTCAATTTACTTCATCTCACAGCTGAGGCAGTATAAAAACAGGGCATGATCACTTGTTTGACCAGCTTCAGCTCCACACTTTCCCATACACCCAAGTATTTCTCTCTCATGCTGTCCCACAACACGACCCAAAAATCCACCAAAGCCAATTATATCACTTGCATCAACAAGGATTTGGGCTTTAATTTTTCCTTGCTTTCTAAGTATGCAAGGAGGCTGTTCTGCTAACACTTATTGACTCCAGCAGTAAATGTGTTGTATGTGTTGCCTTGGGGGCTGCAGCTCACCACTCCGTGAATAAGTGTTCGTGAGACCTGATGCTAGGTTTTCTGACTCGTGCCTCCGCACCAAGAGCTGGCCAGCCTCACCTGCAGTTTTACTGAATTGTGGGTTAACGAAATATGGGAGAATAAACAGAGATGCTGTTCTCTTGAAAGCCACTACATCTGAAATTTGGCAGGCCGCAGTACGTTATACTACCAACCACAGGGTCATAATGTCTAAATACATTGTACATAGAAAATAGTTACCAAAAAGTAAGTATAGTCAGCATTTGTAATAAATAATAGCTAATAAATAGTGAAAGCATTACATTCTAGGATGTAGGATCTTATGTCTTCCATTATTTAGTAATTTATTATATGAAATCCATTGACCTTTCCAAGCTTTCCTTTTTCCCTTTCTTTTTTGGTGAAGCAAGAGCGTTAATTATGCTTTAGCTTTTTTTATTGAGCAACATTAGCATACAAATAGGCCATCAATAACCAATTACAATCTCCATCTCAGAAGGAAGAGAACTACAATATTAAGTGTGGCTACTCACACATACACACAAGCTCTTTTAAAAAAACACAGAGCAACTCACAATTGAATAAAACAGGAATGCACAGGAAAAACAGACAATGATAGATGGATAAATATCAGGCTAGTTCTCAGGCAGGGAATTCAAAAAGGTCCTTCTTATTCATCGGCCAAATATAAGTCTATCAAAATAACCCTAGTTTTCCCCAGACTGCCCTGCCAATGACTCCAGAGATTAAAAATCCGTTCAGATCTCATGCTGGTAACATTTATGAATTTTACTCAAGTGGAAACTATCAATTGTGTCAAATGGCACTGACTTATGTCTTAAGCAACATTTGACTTATTGCCAGTGAAACACTAAATCTGCTTGCTTCTTTTTTATGGTGGGGGAACTATATGGGAGAAAGGGTTATTTGTTGTATTTATCACTGTAAGAGTAGGTTTGCGCTAAAGATGAATAATAAAACAATCGCCATAATATTTTTTTTCTGTGAGTACAATACATTGCTGCTGTGTCTTTCATCTAAGACCTGGTTTAAACCCGAACCTGTACTGATTTAACTAAAGATGTTATTTTAAACCTTTTCAGTTCAACCAGTTCCACTTCATACGGATGCCCTAAAATTAACTTCAAATGCAAATAGAGGGTAAATTAAATTTAAAGTGTCCAGATAAGACATTTCCACGTGTTTACCTAACATTTAAATCCATTTAATCTTAAAATCAGTTATGTCTAAACATATGGTCAATCAGTCAATGCAGTTATAAATAACCAGATGCTGGTTCATCATTGTGAAAAATGTAAATAGCTTGCTTTAAAACCGTCTTTGGTTGAAGGATGACCTCTTACACCGCCATGCCTTGATCCATTGAGAGGTTCTTGTCTGAAGCAGTTTATGCATATTCTGTTGGGGGAGTGCATGCTCTGTGGAAAAATATTGAGTAAACACCTTGAATTAATGAAGCCAAAGCCTACTGAAGAAAAACCTGTTTACAGCTTTCATGCAAGTTATCTTGACCTCCTGCCCTATGTTTTTTCCATCAAAATGATAAATAAATCTTTGAAAACTACATAACACTGATTGTCTAGAGGGTCTTCTTTTGTTTTAGGGCTTCAGCAGACGAGTTGTGCCAAATCCTGCCTCGCCAGCTGTGGAGATGATCGCCTCAGCTGCCCACCTTGCCTGCCAGCAGCAAATGTCATCTCCAACAAAGACACAGAACCACACAGGCATTCCCTGAGCAAACATCACAGTTTGCAATCTACCATTTCAGTTTAACCAAATGCAAAAACAGATTAAGTTGTGAATTTCAGCAGCCAAGGTGCCAACACTCACTCCACTTTTCCGTCTCCCTTGTGAGGGTGTTATCTTCTCAGCTGCCCAGAAGGATTCAAAGGAGTTTGTTAATGACAGCTTCCCTTAAACCGCAATTTAACAGCCCCCCCCCTCCTCCAGGCTTCCTCCAGTGCAGGTAAGATATGAGCTGCTAAAGTCCTAGCTCCTGTCAGATGATTTCTTTGGTTTTAAAACACAATGTGACATACGCAGACAGTGACAATTACGTTTTAACTCCACTATTCTCTTAAATTCTTGTAAGATCTCAATTTTATCCTCTGGCATTTTAGTGCTTTACCACTGAAACTATGCATGACATTTTTCTGGTGGTGTTAGTACATGGGTTTATGACACTGCCAAGGACCACACAGAAGAAATTTTCCATACCCTGATATCAGCACTGCAAAAGAGCATGGAAAAGACTTGAGGGCAAATGTTCAAAGGAGCAGGTTTTAGGGTGCAGTCCCATGAGATGGGGTGAGCCGACCTAACAACTCATTGTCAACATCTTGGTGTTGACACTGTGGTTCTCCCCATCTTCCCTCTCCTCCCCATGCCACTCACCGGCTCCCCTATTCTTATCTTGGGCTGGCTCTGATGTCATTTGAGCCACTCCTTTTTGCCAATTCATTTCACTAACCCAGCACAAACTACACTGTAGGCTGGGAGGCAGAGATCAGATAGTAGCTTCTGCAGGCTTAGTGAGCTGGAAGAGCTCACAGGAAGGAGGCTCAAAGACCAAACTCAGTGTGAGAGAGGAATGAGGCTGTATGATCAAGACGAGGGGACTGACACCCACCGTTCATGGAAAGGGCAAGTCACCTGAAACCAAACCTTAACCCAATTTCATCTAACGTGGTAGGATGTTTCCAGTCATTCTCAAACAGTTTGCTGACCCGTTTGCAGGATTCTTGCTCTTTTGATTCTTTGAGTATCCAAGTGGTACTGTCCAGGGAGTGCTACAGACAGGACAATCTGGTATTGCGAAGGAACACTTCATACAGAGACTTCCCCTCTGGTTATCTTCATGCTTTCAGAAAACGCCTAGAGAATAAGGCTATAAAAAGACAAAAAGGTCTCAAAGTCTCTACAATGAGCTGCAACAATAGGGAATTGTTGTTTGGTGTACTGTTCCATTAGATGATTAACAATGTGCTAATGGATTATTTCTCCATAATTAATAGCACAAGACTAGTCTTACAAGAAGGAAGGGGACTTTTCAAGCCCATCTCTCCAACATCTTATTTTGGATTTCTGGACACTAAATGTGAGTGTTGCAATCTGAAATGTGAAAATGCACTTTTAAATTTTGTATTTTCTTATTTTAAAAATAAATGCATTTCTTTGAATCTTCTCTATTTAAAATAGAAAACATAATCGAAACGAGCATTTTCCTGAAAAAGAAAATTTTAAGAATTCTAACTTGGCAGGAAATCTTTTTCTAGAAAATGTGAGCTTTCACTCTAATTAGATAGATTTTAGTACTCTCTTTATAACACTGCACAAGCATATGCCAAGGCAAAGCATTTGAAGGTAATCATATTGCAACTCATTTTCAAGATATTTCAAATCAGCAGCCCAGCCCAAAGACAGACATTCCAATTGTTCTCTGATTTTAGGATTGCTGAACGTTCACACTTAATCATAAACACAGACTGTAGAACCGCAGCTGTTATTAAAATGGAGATAAGATAAATCTTAATTAACTGGTTGTATATCTGTAAACAAATAAACTAATCATATCTCCGTGAATTGCAAGGGACAGCTTTGCATCAACCTGAGGAGAAGAGATTTTTTTTTTTTTTTTATTTCTTACTGATTACAAATTACAGTAATAGAAAGTGTGCAGTAATGAAAACAATAGATTTTTAACAGCTCTTTAAAATTTATCTCCATGATTTAAATTGAGAAAGAGGGGAGTGAATGCACATTCTTATGCCTGTCTTCCTAAAACTGAGGCATAAGTTAGGCTAGTAAGTGACAACTCATTTAGTTATGGTGCTCTGTGTGGCAAATCTATCACTGGGGCAAATCCACCAACTTCCTTAATGTTGCTGCCATTTCTCTGAGAAATAAAATAAAATAGAAAAGTTAACATCACAGCTCTGATGCTATTTTGGCTTTGCTGACAACCGCTTTCAGATATCTCCATCATTATTTTGTTGCATTTGGGAAATCCTGACATGGTCTATGGCAGTGGTTCAAAATCTTCCCAGTCTTCAAGAAATGTCTACATATTACACCTCCATAAATAGAGAATTTCACATCAATATTACTGGCAGGCTATCCCAGGATTATTTCAATGTCATTGCTAAGTCAGTAGGAGGGAAATCTTTTAATTTACTTTTAAGTTGATTAGAACTTACTGGTGCTGTGATGTCTCAGCAATTCCACTAAAGTCACCAGTACATTTTACACAAGCCACTGAAAAAAACAGCTGATGATGTGAATTTCTGGGTCTCTCTTGCTTTGGCTGCATTTATTTGACCAAGTTAAGGCAAGAAGTTATGACCTGTTATTGCTCATGCTCACACAAGTGAAGAACTGGAAGTGTGGATTTTATCTGATTAATCCAACAGTATTTCTGAAATTACTAATGGCTACTCACCAAACAAAAACTGATATCACCAGATTGTTTTTGATGCTGTTATCTCCAATGGAGGAAAAAAATTGTCCATTTCTAGATGCAATGGAATTTCATTCAGCCTAGAAGTGTTTTCACTGTGATGAACCTAGAGTGCTCTGATAGAAGAGGTCAAACAATTCCCTTTAAAACAGTCTTGAGTGCAAAATTGTGTTTTAAAGGAATTAATTTCAGTTTCTGATTTCCTTAATAAATGTTGGGGTTTTTAAACATAAAACTGTAAAAGAAAATTATTGGTTTGGTTTGGTTTGGTTTGGTTTGGTTTGGTTTTGAGAGTGGAATAGAGGAAGACTTTCAGTGAAAACTTAACACTTCAACAGAAATTTTACAGTCTTTATTTTACCAAATTTTTCAAACAGAAAAACTTGTTACCATCTGTTTTTCATTCCTCATGCTGTGTCTTTGAATATGCAGTAGAAGTCTACACAAAGCCATTCTGATATTCATTAAAATATCAAAATATTGATATAAATAGGCTTTCCCAGAAAAGATAAAAGCACAGGCCAAATGTTAACTAAAATATTGAAGCAAGATTAGACAGCAGAGAATATTTGTATTTCTTTTACAATATGAGGTTCTAATCTTAAATGGATAATTTCACTCAGGATTTTTTAATTGCTGAAGTGAGAGGCTGAGGTGTAATTTTGGCTTTGTAACTCACTGGCTGTTTAATGACAGCAGGGAAGAAAAGCTGCCAAGCTTTCCAGTGAGATGCAGTTGAACGTCTTTGTCTTTTTTATATGCTTAATTATAATCTTTACAAATTTTATAAAACAGCCAATTGATTCAAGAAATTAACAAAATGTTAACAGGAGGGGGATACATTGGTAGGAAATTCTTACTAATGTGCAAAATCAGGCACCTATGTCTGTGATATATGCATGTCCAGAGGAAAAATATTCTTAGATTAAGTTTGAAAAAGTTACTGTAATAATGCCAGGGATAAAATTATAAAATTAACCTATTCTACCTAAACCAAGAAAAATAATCCTGGACTGAATGTCTCTCCCTCTTTTCTACTAGCAAAATAGATACTAGAATAAAAATGAGATGGGGAAAAAAACTTTAAAATATCAAATAAAACCAAAGGAAATATATTGCAAAAAAAGAAAACATTTCTAAACTATATATTGTAAAGAGCTATTTGGATGAAAGACTCAAGATAAAGCTACTTATTCCTTCTCAGTTTCTCCCCCTCTTTCCTATTTAGCTTCAATACAAAGCAGTAAGCATCACCTGCCTTTGGATTTTTGTGTTGCTTTGCCCATGGTGCTTCTATGAAATTTCCCTTGGGCCAGAATTTGCTAAGCAATCTTATCTTCCCAGAAGTCAGTGTTTTTAGGAGGGATTCAGCACCTCGAAATCACAAATTCCTATCACAGGCTTTCTGCCTATGTGTGTCTGGGTCCCATTGACTCGCCCTCTTCCCAGAGGGCTACATAAAGGACCTTGGTTGTTCTGCATGCAGACCAAGGATGAGCATCTCCAGAGCTTCGTTCTGCACCCATCATTCATTGCCTTTCTCTCTCCCTCCTTTCTTCTCCCAAATGAGGGAGGTAGGGTTGGGTTTCACAAGTTTTTCCTCTGCCATGAGAAGGGGACTTTCTTTCACAGCGTCCTCACAAATCACTGCCCTCGGCCCCTGGCTGAGACACAGACGAGGAGTTGAACCTCAGAGGCCAATGTTGCACATCAGACCAAATCCTCTCTGACCACAGGCTGCTACCTCTCCCCTCCCACACGGACAATGTGCTCCTGCCATCTTTCTGCAGCAGATCTAGAGGACCTGAGGCTGCAAGGTGAGACAGTTTGTGTTGCTGATCAGATGAAAAACAATCCCTTGGTTGTCTGAACTGCAATCTGAGCTTGCTCATCCAGGAGCCATAAGCACCCAATGTCAGACACAGGGTGGGCAGAAGGGCAACATACAGTTAGAGGCACAAGGAGCAGGACTGCTCTTTGTAGGAGAACATGGTTACGTTGATAATGTGTAATACAAAATTGTACTGTAGGTAATGTGTCCTCTGCAAAATACTTCCTGGGGGACAGCACATCCCAGAAATGCTTTGTAGAGTATCATTTAACTGAAGATTTTCCTTCTATATTAACTTCAATAGAGCATTAGCAGAGTAAAACGAGCTAGAGCTGCCCTTCCCACAGGGTTACATAGACCGCCCTCAGTCCTGGAATAAATGTTATAGGAGTGTCTGTGTTGCCTTTATCTAACATAAGAATTAACCCAAATGATCTGACAATCAGTTAATTTTGGAAGAAAAATTCTCATCTGCACATGCCCTCAGCAAAGATCAGGTTTCTTTTTCTGTCTGATCTCTCTCTCCACTCTTTAAACTCCTCCATGCGAAAGTATATCACCCTTTAGCTGTTCCCTAGCACACAGCCCACTGCTGGCATGCAACCAGTGAAACTCCAACCCATAACAACATCAAGAAACAATTGCTGCTCGTGCTATCAGAAGGATCCTGTTCAGCTTTGGGGGTGGGCGGCTCAATCACAACCTTCATAACAGATCATCCAGGCCAATGAACAAGTCACTTTTGGAGCTACAGATTAAGAAATCATATAGGGATGCAAAATGCCACCCAAACACCACAATTATTTTCATATTGTGGAGATTTATTTGTAATATTGTTAAAGAGATTACTGTTTACAAGTAGCCTTGTATCTTTAAAATGATTCTAACTAATATGTCTTGGAGGCTTCCCCACAGGCACACTACAATTATCTGTTCAGTTTAACACATTATCAGCTGTGGAAAACTGTGGGGATACTTAAAACATCAAACAAGCTATTAATTTTGTGATTATGGAAATGAGTAGGCTGTAGTTTGTTTCCTAGAACAGCTTCTCCTGGGGGAGCTGAACACAGTGCTTGGAAAACAACAACAACAAAAAAAACCAACCCACAAATTGTTATTCACTGAGTGACCAAAGCAACAAATCTCTAAATATCATCACAGACATTTAAATACGTATAGAACAGGCAAAAAGATTTTAAAAATCCACAGACAGAAGAAAAAATTACTCTGGAGGTGGAATTCACTTAACCTGATGAGTATCTACCAAAGTATGTGTCTGTATGTGGGCAGATCACCTGAAGATGTCTTTATAGTCAGCAGAGAATTAGACAAACAAATTAATGAAGATGGTGACACAATTAATCTCATTAGTTTCCTACATTCTTAATTGCATTTTACCAGTTCTATTAACTGCTTTGACTAGATCTCCCTTGGCTATAATAGAAGTTCATGATGCGGAGATTTAAAAATGATGGACCTCAGCCTAATCTGCAAGGTGTTCTTAGCTCTCCAACACCAGAGGACCTTCACTGTGGTCCATACATAGTAAAGTTCACTTTCACATCTGTATTTAATCTGAATCTTTCCCCCATTGGAAACCTGTATTGAAATCCTCAGTTGAGGCCCTTCTAATCCATGTGTAACCATTTGAGAGCCAGTGTGTACAAATCTGTAAACACTGTCCACTTCAGAGGCCACATTGGGTACAATGCCTAAATAAGATGGAACTTAAGAAAAAAAGGAGAGCTTACCACCTTTGGAAGAAGGGGCAGGTGACTCAGGAGGACTACAAGGATGTGAGGTTATGCAGGGACAAGATTAGAAAGGTAAAGGCCCAACTGGAACTTAAACTGGCCACTGCCGTTAAAGATAACAAAAAATGTTTTTACAAATATATCAGTGACAAAAGGAGGCCCAGGGAGAATCTCCTTCCTTTGTTGGATGCAGAGGGAAACATTGCCACAAAGGATGAGAAGGCGGCTGAGGTACTTAATGCCTTTGCCTCAGTCTTTAATAGTCAGACTGGTCATCCTCGGGGTTTTCAGGCCCCTCAGCTGGGAGATGGAGACAGGATGCAGAATGAAGCCTCGGTTGTCGAAGAGGTGGCAGTCACCGACGTGCTCCTCCACCTGAGTGCTCACAAGTCCATGGGGCTGGACGGGATCCACCCGAGGATACTGAGGGAGCTGGCAGAGGAACTTGCCAAGCCACTCTCCATCATTTATCAGCAGTCCTGGTCAACCGGGGAGGTCCCAGATGACTGGAAGTTAGCAAATGTGATGCCCCTCTACAAGAAGGGTCAGAAGGAGGACCTGGGAAACTACAGGCCTGTCAGCCTGACGTCGGTGCCGGGGAAGGTCATGGAGCAGATCATCTTGAGTGCCATTACACGGCACGTGCAGGACAACTGCGGGATCAGGCTCAGCCAGCATGGGTTTATGAAAGGGAGGTCCTGCTTCACTAACCTGGTCTCCTTCTATGACAAGGTGACCCAATTAGTGGATGAGGGGAAGGCTGTGGATGTTGTCTACTTGGACTTTACTAAGGCCTTTGACACTGTCTCCCACAGCATTCTCCTGGAGAAGCTGGCTGCGCATGGCTTGCATAAGTGCACTCTGCACTGGGTTAAAAACTGGCTGGATGGCCGAGCCCAGAGAGTGGTGGTGAATGGAGTCAAATCCAGTTGGCGGCCGCTCACCAGTGGTGTTCCCCAGGGCTCAGTGTTGGGGCCAGTCCTGTTCAATATCTTCATTGACGACCTGGATGAGGGGATCGAGTGCACCCTCAGTAAGTTTGCAGATGACACCAAGTTGGGCGGAAGTGTCGGTCTCCTGGAGGGTAGGAAGGCCCTACAGAGGGACCTGGACAGGCTGGATCGTTGGGCCGGGGCCAACTGTGTGAGATTCAACAAGGCTAAGTGCCGGGTCCTGCACTTGGGTCACAACAACCCCATGCAATGCTACAGGCTGGGGGAGGAGTGGCTGGAGAGCTGTCTGGCAGAAAAGGACCTGTGGGTGTTGGTTGACAGCCACCTGAACATGAGCCAGCAGTGTGCTCAGGTGGCGAAGAAGGCCAATGGCATCCTGGCTTGTATCAGGAATAGTGTGGCCAGCAGGACCAGGGAGGTGATAGTGCCCCTGTCCTCGGCACTGGTGAGGCCGCACCTCGAGTACTGTGTTCAGTTTTGGGCCCCTCACTACAAGAAGGACACCGAGGTGCTGGAGCGTGTCCAGAGAAGGGCAACGAAGCTGGTGAAGGGTCTAGAGAACAAGCCTTCTGAGGAGCGGCTGAGGGAACTGGGGTTGTTTAGCCTGGAGAACAGGAGGCTGAGGGGAAACCTTATTGCTCTCTGCAACTACCTGAAAAGAGGTTGTAGCTAGGTGGGTGTTGGTCTCTTCTCCCTACTAACAAGGGATAGGATGAGAGGAAATGGCCTCAAGCTGCACCAGGTGAGGTTTAGGTTGGATATTAGGAAAAAATTCTTCACCGAAAGGGTAGTCGGGCGCTGGAAGAGGCTGTCCAGGGAAGTGGTTGAGCCTCCATCCCTGGAGGTATGTAAAAGAAGGGTAGACGTGGTGCTTGAGGACATGGTATAGTGGTGGACTTGGCAGTGCTAGGTTAACGGTTGGACTCGATGATCTCAAAGGTCTTTTCCAACCTTAACGATTCTATGATTCTATGATTCTAAAATTCACATGCCTGAAAATTCTTTATTAAAAATGTGATGTAAGGGTACATGACACACACGGACATGCTAGCTTGTCCACTACCAGCCTAACTGCTCATAAATCACCTCTTCAAAAATGAACCAGAAGAGCACAGGAAGAATTTACTTGCCAATTTACCCAATGCCCCAGCATGTACAAACTCCACACTGGCAGAGTATTAATATGTTTAAGAGATGAAATTATTTGCCTCTATCCCATAGTTTAGGCATAAGACAGCTACCTGTACAGGGATTAACCTCCTCACTTTTGCAACGCCTCTTATTTTTGGTTTGAATGTGAACTTTGTCTCCCTTCTCAAGGCACAAGTTGTGCCTTTCTTTATCAGCATGATGTTAGCAGCCCTCACGAACAGCTCCCTCGACAGTGCACACTAACCATTGCATAAGAGAGCAATAAATCACTGTGCTGTTGAACGGTGACCGCACGTTTTTACCCATACTTAGCAGAAGCAAAGGTGTAGGAAGTTCAGAGACATAAATAAAACTGAGATTCAGAAGTTGGATCTTCAGGACTTGCTACCTGGATCAAATCACGGCTTTCCACAGACTTCCTATGCCCGTTTGGGTGTGCAGCCAAGCCTCTTCATGCCTTATCCTCCTCTTCTCACCAGCAAAGCAAGGAGAGCAGCACTTCCCTGTCTAAGGCTGAATACATCAAGGATTGTGATGTACCCACATATTTTGGCAATAAAGTTGTAGCAGTATCTCAGATAGATAAAATCTCCTGCAAACAAAATACTGCATTCTTTTAAAAGAATTTTTTTTTTCTGTTCAATCAAGCTAAAAGAACAATATGCATTATACAAACAGGTTTTCTGATTTAATTACCAGAGTTTCAAAGTCCCCTCCTGTACTTAACACTCAGGGTTATGGAACTTGTTGCCAAGCAATTACCCCTTAAATTTGCTTTAATCCATGCCGATCATTTCCCAGAGTTGATCATTACTGCAGACGTTAATTGCTTTTGTTGGCTTGCATGTTGCTGGAGTTCAAACAGAAGAGATTAACAAGAGGCTGCCAGCCGCAAAACTCTTTGAAAAAAAGGCGGGAAGCTGAGTTAAAAAACTCACAGTGTACTTTATTTCAAGGACTTCTCAGAAATTGTGGTTCACACCTATATTAACTTGAGAAAAGGTCTGCAGGAGTTAGATCCTGATCTCCCTGCTATCAGTTTTATAGCGGTACCAGCCATCTGTGTCATATGGAGTTGCAGGCATGAAAGTCAGTACAGAACTGGAAAAACAATGACTGAATCACAACAGAAAGAAGGATAAGAACATTATCTCCAGATAGAGCAGTATGCGAGAAAACCAAGATACCGAGTGCATGGCAATAGGAGAGATGGTCCCACACTGTCACTCCTTGTGTGGTTTGGGGTTGCAGGTCCTTGGGAGAGAAGGGTGCTCTCATTCCTACCCCAAACACGCAGCCTGGTTCCCATCCCTTCAGATCACATCGTTTATCTTAAGGAAGCTGCCAGGTGCAGCAGGAAGCTGGATTGTGTCCATGATAAAAGCGACTTTTTCCCTCAATAACATGGTTTATCTATTAAGTGAAACTGCTTTTAGAAGAGGCTCGGTATGTTTGCAACATCCCCCGCGGTAATGAGGTTAATGCACCCAATATGGCTGATACTGTGGAACATTCATCAGGACCATCTTCTTTTAAACACCAGATATATTTGCAGCCATTCAGCACTTTCCCTTCTAACCCAAACTCATCCATTTCTCTGTTTTTCAGTTTGTTTCCTACATGAAAATTGAAAGCCCCCGCTACATTTCCCTACTCCTAACACAAGTTCAGGCTAATATAAAAGAGAGGGAAGTTTTGTCCACGCACTACATTTTTCTTCCCTCCCACACCGTCATTATCTCTTTCCCTTTGTAACTCAGTAACACCTAGAAGCTTTGGCAGTGCACCAGGGGTTTCACCAGTGCTGAGCATTGTACAGCTACATGGCAGACTCAGGCTCCAGTCAGGTTGGAATCACAAAACTGCAGCAAAGGAGTGTCAAGGTATATACACGCAATGTGCTTCGGATTGGGCAAAATCTGGGAAGAAGAAAGGGAAGGAAACCAAACGAACATCACATACAAATATGATGAGGGATAATGTGATCTACAATAAGTTAGTGGTGGCACACCGTCATGATAGAGTGACAAAGTTATGTTTACGTAACTTACGTGGGAGGAACATGTTGATGGGTGCTACAGCCACCAAACGATTATCAGTCATACCGTATGTTTACACACACCTATGCCATGACAAGAGCAGAATTTATAGGCAGGGAAAGAAAAAGAGCTAACTTCATGGGAAATTGATGTTGCGGTGCCCACTCAGCATAATGGGAGCCCAAAGCAGTCTTAATCTTTAGATCAAGACTCATGAAGAATACCTTCTTACAACTTCCAGTAGAGGTACCCGCCATGATCTCAGGATAAAGGCCTGGAGCGAGAGCCATGTCACATTTGTCAAAGCAAAAGGCTGCATTCTGCATGCAGAGACTGCAACTGCCAGTGATCCGAAGTCCTTCTCTTTCCTCCTTCCTTATCTAGCTAAACAGATTTTCTCTGTCTATTCATTCAAACAGGTATGTTCAAGAAGGAGGTGCAATTGTGCTATGATACTCTCCAGCGCAATAGGCAACATTTAGCATGTAGCTGTAATTTGGGATCTTGCTACAGTGAAAATTATTTAAACTGAACAGAATGGGAAATGAAAAATAAGGTTTTGTACACCTTCATAGTTCTTTGAGGAAAAAAACAAGAAACTGTTGCAAACAGGAAATTCGAGAAACACAAAGAAATTAAGGTGGAGATGATCAACCTCAAGACAGGATATTTTAGCCAAGAAATTGATGACACAGAGATGGGAGGCAATGTTTACGCTGCACTGCACAAGACTATCATACAAGGAGAACAGGAGAACCTTGAATAATAGAGATGGACTGGAACGCAAAAGCACTCAATGCAAGGTCCTGCATCTGGGAATTAACACCACTAATGTTTATCCTGAATAGGGGCTCAGGAAAGAGAGGCAGAAGAAATTGTGCATACAGTCAACAGAGAACCATATGCCACCATTATGTCACAAATGTGAAAAAGGACAATGCAATCCTAAACTGTTACGTGTTGCGATACTTCAGGAAAAAATGAAGTGGGACTAAAGCCACCCCACAAAACTATGAGAATTATGTGTACAGTTCCAGCCACACATTTTCATAGCAAATTAAAATGGGAATGGATAGGAAGAAAATTTACTAGCATAATTCATATTGTCAAATGCGAAATATTTTTCTTGCTCAATCCAGCAAAACAGATTGTCAGGAACACAAGTTTTGGGTTTTTTTCCTATAACTGTAGTGTCTGAACTAGGGAGTGAAAAAAGATATTTAAGCTGAAGGACTTTGCTGACTCTAGAGGGAATCGAGTACACACCAGCCATGAATACAGTCAGCTTGGAAATTGGAAGAAAAATTCTATCTATCAGAGTAATTAATCTCTAGAAGTTTCCACAGGAAATACCCCAAAGCATACATAGAGTTATGGTGGAACTTGATAAATTTACTAAAGACATTTTTATGACATATTTACCTCCAACAGAACAGGAACAGATTTAGTGAACCAGGAGATCACTTCCCACTCGATGTCTAAAATAAAATTCACCCTTTGTACAAGAAGTAAAACTCAAATTTTAAATATCCTTGAGCCTACAGTTTGAACATTTACAGGAGTTTTAAATGGTTCTGAAATTGTAGAGTTTCACCCATGGCACATAACTTGTGTATCACACATCTGTTTGGTTCTTAGGTTTTTATAAGTAGCTTAGAGAGACATTTTTTCCTGTGTTTGTGGGATCTTCCAAACACCAGATTAAAAGCATCTGCATCAAACCCATGTTAGATATCACTGCCAGCGTTTAGTTCTTCCCTTGCCATAGAACACGGTTTTGTTGGGCTCCCTCAGCTAGACAGCATTTTTACATCTGGGAGCGCAAACTGAGAAAAGCTTAGGGAAAATATAAGAAGAAAAAATAATACTCACTCTGGCTGAAGGAAAGTGTCAGATCTTGCTGCAGAAAATTACTAGTTTAGTGCTTATGCAGGCTTTTCCTGCCCAATTTAAAGGGACAAACCTTAGAAAAGTATGCTCTGAAAAACATTTCTGCAGAAAGAAGGCTAAAAGTTAACAGAGTAGGAAAGAGTTATTCTGCAAGGCACATGTCAGATTTTCTCTTCAGACAGTATGCATCAATGAATTGGAACTAAATTGCTGAAACCATGCTGGCCAGGGTACACACAGCTCAGGTGCTCACCCACGTGTGGAGCCTGCCTTGACCTTGTGTTGATGTGGTGGTACTAGAGACTGTTCCAGTGGATTTAAAGTCAACGTGAGGAGACATTCACAGGAAGAAGGGAAATTCACGTTTGGATTGAACCCCTCCAACTCACCTTCACTTGCTATTTTGTTAAACCCTTCTCAGAAGACCTAACCTGCAGGCCCTGATGTCTACGTGCATATCTAAGGACAGGGACAGAGACATTATATATCTTCCTTTGCTTCAAACTGCATCAGCATGAACACCAGCTCTCTTGAGAGCTGATTTCTGAGACATCTGCACCTTGTGGCTGGCTCTCATTGCTGCCCATGACACAAGCTGTGGGTGAAGCTCTTCCCATACCGGAGGTGTCTACAGGAGCCCTCTCCAGGGTGGATTCTCTACTTCTTCTGCCAAACCTGAAGGCATGGGCAGGATCACTTTTTTTATCTGACCAATAATTTTCACTAAACTTAGAAGAACTTAGTTATATCTGCAGTTTTGTTCTCTTCCACCAAATATGACTAGAGGCAGCAAACAGGTTCAAAATGTACCATCATAAGACATATGGACATACTTAAACGGTGCATCATAACATAAGCCTCTTTTCCTTTGAAAACAAGGTTAAAAATCCTGTCCTAAAATCTAGAAAATAAGTTAAAACACAGAAGAGTATTTATTTTTATTTTTAAGACTTGGGATACAAAGAGCCTTCCTACCACTTTGTGGACTCCTCAGCTAGCTGATGGACACAGGAGTAATTCCTGCACTCATAGAAGCAGTAAGGTTTGGATTTATCCCATCTCATGTGCTGATGACTCCCTTTATATTCAGTGGAGATGGAAAAAATCAGAATTGCCTCCCCATGATGCTTTCCTCTCTATGTTGGTGACAGAGAAATCCTGGAGTGATTATGGTCCTTGCAACTTCAAGCGCTGACTCTGGCTGGAGCAGTGTGTTCATCCCACCGCGACATTTCCGCTGGCACAAATTGTTCTGGAAGAGCTGCAAAAGCCTCTAAGCAAAAACTTGATCCAGGGCCCATAATCACTGCAGAGCACACTGGCTTTCTGAAATGGAGGGGGGTGGTGAAAAGGTTTATGTTGCAGGAACTCTAAATATGGGTGGCAACTATATCATTTATGCTGATGGTACCAGTTTGCTTCCTTTATATTCTGGCATAAGGAAAACATTTATTGCCCACTTTTCAGTGATTTGCCATTTTTACTGTGCCAAAGCAAGGTTTTATAAGTGTTCTCTGTCTTTGCACATTAAATCCAGGGTGTGTAAGGCGAAAAGAATGTGGGGCTGGTGGAAAAAAACACATAGGATTTCTTAAGGAAATTTTTCATTGTGTGGCAGAGACAAGAGAACTAAAGGGTCTTTTATCTGTAAAAGCACAGAATTTGAGAAACAAATTTTAGTCAGGAAAGTCTAATGTTTTTTCTACTTCCTTTGGCCTCAGGGAATGGAGAATCACTTTAAAGATGAATTGTGAGAGAACACTTGAATTTCTTTTCCCATTTCAGTTCAAATGGGTGCCCACCCTTAGATATTTCAAATAAAAGCAACATTTTTGAGCAGCACTCAGTTAAAGAAATCAAGAGTTGCCTTAAAGAGGAAGGTTAATCCAGTAGTTAGAGTATTAGCACAGAATTTACAAAACCTGTTGCAGAACAGGGAGCTGAATACGATCCTCCTATATGATCTTAATTACATTGTCTTTCTTTGCCTTACCTTTGCTTTCCACATATATTTTGAGTTGTTCCCATATTAGAGAAAAAGCAGTCACTGGACAGTGAGATGGATTAAACAAAATGAATTTCAATACCAAGTGCAAAACCAACTCAGTTGTTGTGTTGAGGATGAATAAAAAAATTAACTGGATTCTTTCAAGTTTTAGATCCTGTTACAAATATTTCACACCAGTCTCTGAATTAGTACCTTGTCTTAACATTTTGGGGGCTAGCAATTATCTAATGGGAGAAGGTGGATGAGATTTTCTTCTGTGAGAACAGTTTCTTGGAGAAAATGAATGCAATGGTATTAAGTGAGAGAAAAAAAACAATCTAAGGTGCATTGTCAGACTTCAACACTGCCAGGTTTGAAGTTTAAGTCTCTGAGCAAACATCTGGTGCATATCCAAAGATCTATGTAACTCTGTACCATCAAAGCCTACTGAACCAACTTCACCACCTTTATTTCACAAATATACATTAATACAACAAATGTCATGCTTGACTTCATATGCCTGTAACCTCTAGGCAGAAATTTGTGACTTGGTTCCAGCTAATCTATCTATCTTTTTTCCTTCCTCAAACTGGTGTTACCTAGATGTTAGCTACAAAAGCCCCTTCCCGACACACTTGAAGTCCCTTGTGCTTTTAGTCATATGTTCCAGTATGAATGAGATGTTTGAAATGTTAGTCATAAAAGAACTATCCCTCCAGAAAAAGTATCATTATCTGACACTGCACAAAGTGCCTATGAAATTGCCCTTAACTTTCAGTCATTTAAGGCTTTTAATTTCTGAATGTAATTGCAAAAATGAAAGCTTTGCTCCCACCTCAAGCTTTGTTAATCACACGGTTAAAAATCAGACAAACAAACATCATCAACAAACCCAGTTTAGCCTGGTCATGGTTACCACCTTCACCCAGTGACTGAACAGATTTCCTCCTTTCCACAGAATATAAGAATGGGATTTTTTTAAAATGTAGTAGGTGTTGTTTCATTGTCTTAATCTTGCTTTGTTTTAGTAATCTACTGTTTATTTCTCCTTGCACTGGCAAATCAGGAAGCCAAAATATATGTATTTATTTACATTAACCTTAAATATCTCAGAAAAAGCTGCTTCCTCCCTTAATATACCTTTAGTAAATACATTTTTCCATCAGCAACTTCTGCTTTGGCCTTTATTCGAGACACCACCCTCTGATATGATGCAATACACTGCATTCACACATTCATTTCCAATTCCAGCTCATGCAATGGTAATGAGTTCTTTAGGAAGACGGACAGGTGCATACCTAAGTTTGGGCTCATGTTCTGATTTCTTGCTATCAGTATCCCATAATCCTGCCTCATTCCCTGTGTTTGCTACCCATTGCCATATCACAGCTAAATGCAGGGCCCGACCATAAAATCTCATCTGCTCAGATGGATTCCTGCGCCTCTCTGGAGCCTGGCACCTCAGTTTGGCTCCTTGTTAGCGTAAAGATCTGTTTACAGTCATGCAAAAGCCAGATTGAGGCTGATGTGGATGATCTCTGCAAGGTATTCTCTTCGACAGTAAAACCTCAGGCATGTGCACAGAGCCAAACAAGTTCACTAATACTCTGAAACAGCAAGAACCCATCAGCAAATTAATTTTCCAAAATAATACTGTGTCAGGTCTGCGGATTGCAGTGATGCCATCAATACTGTCATCACTGGGTATTAAGATTTCTTTTTCTTTCCTTTAATCTTCGAAGATACAACTTTCCACCTGATAAAAATCAGCAAAGTATGTTGATAAGCACATAATCAGCTACACCTTTAGATGAGGTTAGATTTGATTTAACATTATTAATTATTCTGCTTTCCAATGAGTAATTCATCCATGTGATTGCCTACCCAAGCCATAGCAGAACATCCCCACATATTGTGTAACCTGCAACTGTGCTAACACGAAGGATTCCTCACAGTATAAAGGTCCAGATAAAAAACTTGATGAACTATGTAGGAATTTCATCAATAGCTACAGTCAGCTGTAGGCCAACATCTGGACACCATGTCCAGTCTGAAAGATAGGAGGTACAAGAACCAAAGCAGAAGCAGAAGGACTATATATCCTGAGCACATTTTAACATCAGTAGTTTTCATCCCTTCTGGGCAATAAAACAATTGAGGTTGAAGTGTCAGAGTAGGGCAGAGCAAGCACCTAAAAGTGAGCACAAGGAGACAGATTCCCAGATAATACAAAGAGCTCCATCGAAGCAAGAAGACAAGGTCAAAGGAACTACAAAGCTTGATATCAACCAAAGGTGCAGTCGAGAAAGTCTTATAAGCACACTGAGAACACCAAATATTTCTTCATAAATTTAAGGACAGACAGGCCCATTAAAAGATTAAGCCTAGCTCTTGTGTGACATACTCCATCAAAACACACACTACACTCCTAAGCTGACTGTAGGAGCTTAGGTTTGACTAAAGCTCATCTTGCAGAAATGCATACACTCCTGATTTGAAAATGTCAAGAAATTAAAGATTCGGTCCTTTCCTTCAGGACTCTATCCCAGATTAAAACATAAAAAAACAACCAAACAACCAAAAAACCCCACAAAACAACACCCACACAATAACGCAAAACAAAAAACCAAACTGCCTTAGTGTCAAAACTTGAATTCAGCTTTCAGACCTTGTTTCTGATTATGCCTTTCTCTGTTAGACTGAGCAGAGTTACACCACCCCCCAGTATTTTCTTTCCTGGAAGTATATATGTTTCACAGTCAAGTCATCCCTGTATCTTTCTTGCTAAATTAGGCAGATGAGTATCCTTAAGTTTCTTTCTGTTGCTTCTGCTTAGAAGAAAGGAGTTTGCTAACTAGACTGAAATTACAGCTAACGATTACAATTTGTCCCTAAAAAGGAGAAAATTAAACAAGTTAATAAAAATGACAATTTTTTTAAGATGAAAAGTGAGAGAAAACAAATTCTGATAAAAACATCGACCCAGACATACAATGGGGATTTTCCCTGTGGTCTGTTGCTCAACCATTAGATGTTCCCATGTGCCATCGGGGTAGGGCACTGGCCTGGCAAACAAAAGGGACCCAGCAGCAACTCAAGCTGAGCGGAAGCCTACGGGTTTGTTGCTGTCACTCTGTGTGTGTGTTTTGTACACACTTACTGCTTGAGAGCGATGATGATTTCCTGAATGATGACAATAACTGAATGGTTCCAGAGGGAAGACTCCAAACCTGAAGCTATTATGAAAAAACTTCCTCAGGATCTTATTTAAACAGCCACAGGTTGAACCCTAGTTATTAATGTCAGTAGTCCCTATACAAAGAAGCAAGGTTGGAGGAGACAACAGAGGCCAAGTTATTGATGAATATTTATTTACATACATATCAGATGTAATGATTTGGTTCTCCCACACTAGTGGCCAAATTGCATATACCCATCAGAGCCACACATGACTTTAGAAATCAAACAAGGCAAGACCACATCTTCAGCTGTTGTAAATTAAAATCAGTCAATTACCACGTTAGTCTCAAACACAAGTGAGATGGCTGGAGCAGTTTACTGCTCACAGAGGTTGCCTCCTCTGCCACTGGAGCAGCCCAACAAAATGCCCCAAAACCACTGCAGTTTACAGCAAGGCATATGAAAGTAAACCTTGGTTTGGGGTTTCGGCCATGGTTGTTCAAGAGTAGCCTCACAAGCATTTCAACAGGACAATGACCACCAGGAGAAAGACAGGGAGGGCCCCTAGAAGCAGTAACTGCCTCGGTCACCTCAGTTCAATCTGCCTGTGTTCATGAGTGACCTTCACCCTTCAGTGACAAGCATAAATACCTTCAATGACACTTTTAGTTGAACAGCAGGTGCGTGAGAGTAATTGGTTTACCTTTATTTATCTATTATTTTAGTTAGCTGAATGCTGAACTTGCAACCCTAGTTCATCTACGCAACTTTTTTGCTTATTATGAGCAAAACATTGTCATGTTCTAACCAGTATTTACTCTTCTGTCCACAAAATACTTTCGTTTATTAAGACAAGCACAAGTAGATGGTTCTTTTTAGCCCTACTAATTATCAACGTTCCCTATGCTTCAACAGATTACCCACCCAAAAAAACAAAAAAACCAAAAAAACATTAAGGAATGCAGTGATAGCTGAAGGATCATTTCTAGATTTACTGAGTCAACACACAGGAACATGGAGACACTCCCCTTTTCATTAACCTAGGAGCCAGCTTGGAGATGGCACAGGGAGTTTCACAACACTTCCCTTCTGCACAGATGAAAGGCTGGAGATTATTCAGTAGTGAAGGTGAGCCAGGGGAAGACAGGAACATCCAGGATGACAAGGCTGTCCACACCCATTAGCAATTTTTAACCAGAGGACAGAGCCACAAGCAAATATGTACCAGCTACCTATGTAAAACTATTTCTTTTAGATGGTTCAAGGACAATGCTGCAAAGACTGCAGAGGAGAAGTTTTTAGAAGACCACGTGAAGAGCCGCCACCAACAGGCTGGCACATCAATAGAGATGTTGATGGGTTTGGCCCAAGTATCTTCAGCTGGAGTTGAGTCAAGACCCTACACACTTAAGGAAAAGTTTCTTGAGGCATTTGAGGACATTGCATTTTTCTATGTCTCCAATGCTGTGCAAGACATTAGTGGCACTATATGCTTTACTTGGAAAAAAACATTAATTTCATGGCAATAATGAATATACAGTCAAAAATGCCCTTGCTCCACCACACACACATCTCTCACTCCCTCATGCTAACTAACAGGACTAGAAGCAGGAATATATGTTCTTCCTTTCTCTCCCATCCATCTTTCTCTCCTCTCAAGACGGCAGGTACTTAGTCTGGCAGCTTTGGAGCAGTCAGTTTCACAGACATACTTGGCTCATCCCACAAGTGGTTAACCAAGACATCAATAAACTACTCAGCAGAGGACTCCAGAGATTTACCTCCGCTGAGTTCTCCCTTGTGGCTGGATTCCAGCAACATGAAGCTGGCTTCTGGCTCTGGGTCCGCTAGGAGATGGCCGGAGCCCCAGACCCCGGACTCTGGCTCCCTGCAGGCTGCACAGAGAGGTTTTGGCTCTGGGGCCCCAGAACACGTTGCCTCCTCCTCATTTGCTTTGGCCCCTCTCAGACGGCTGGCCTGAATCTTCCCTTGTCACTGTTGCAATAATGGTTTGAGGAGCGCGGGGTCAAGGCAGGCCAGGGGACCTGGAGGACTCTGGCTAGAATAATAAGGGATTTGTTCAGCCAACAGCAGGCAACAGGTTTGACTCTCTTCCAGGACCACGGCCACACTAGAAAAGGTCTGAGGTTTTGACTCCAGGGCTACAGCTGGCAATGCAAAACCTCCTCATGTAGATGCACTTTTTATGGGCCAAAACAAGCCCATATAAAAGAATTTTCTGCCAGGATACTTTCTGCCAAGTCTGCAGAATAAACAGAGCACTTCTGTGAGGGGATAAGGGCATGCTCACAACAGCTTGGGCCAGTCTAGAAGCATCGTCTAAGATCCCAGAGTCCTACCTGGTGTTTGGTACACCAGCAGAAGCTCCTCGGGTGGAACTGGCTGTCAGGCAACCTGAAAGGAGTGAGGCAGGGGCTGTGTAGCAGTGGGGTCAGTGTCACATCATGTAAGGGGAGAGCCCCGACTCCCTTGGTTGCACTCCGATGTAAATCCAGCCCCTTCAATCAGTGCAATTTTCACTTTGGAGACCAATGAGCCAGGATGACTGATACACCAGAACAGAGAAAACTGAGCTAACTTGGGGGGTTAAACCTACCTCTCCACCCCCTGTAAGTATAACTACTAACTCCCAGAGGTGGAGGAACTCTATCCTCTCGCTCCCAGCTGGTCTACCCCCTCCTCCCAGCTGTCCCTCTCCTGCCAGCCTGGGAGCTCCTTAGACCAATCCAGAGGTAATTTCAGTGAAGTGAACTGACAGAAAACTACCCATCACTTTTTGTTGAGCAGCTCAGGACAGAGAGTTAAATCAGCTCTCAGAGGAGCCTGCCTCCTAGAAAGTCATGAAGGGTTCCAATAGCTGAAGTGGAAATGTGATAAACTTGACCTCGAAACAAGATACAGTTTCCTTGAGGTAAGGATGATTAAACACTAGAACAGTTTGCCAAGTGAGAGGATTCACTTTGCATAGATCCTTTACAACAAGATTAGATCTTTTTATCAAACCTATGACTTAATCCCAGTTTTGGGGAGAAGTTCTACAGTCTAAGCAAGCCAGAAGGGAGAGGGGGGTGAAGTTTGCTAATCACTGCCTCCTTCTTGACCTGAAGTCCATCTGTCTCTGAACATACCATAATTAATGACAGTTCTGGCGAAACAAGATCATAAATATTCACTCCTTCCTCCAGCACATCCTGCCTCAAAAAAAATGAGGTGAGGAGAGTGCTGGAGGACCTATGGATTTCTGGTTTTCCTAACCTTACATGTGAGATTTCACAAGTCAGATAGTTTGACAAGTAACATTGGATGAGTGTCTCTTCCACCAAGTCTCCTGTGGACATGAGGTCACCCTTGAGTGCACGTACTCTCTGGTTTCCAAGCACTGCATCTCCTAATCCTCACACAGGTGGTAGCTTTCCCCAGTAAGCTACACTGGCCCCTGAAGTCCCACAGCAAGAATGAGGTCAGGTCACCTTGCTGCCAGTGTCTGGGATGAGGCATGAGGTGAGCAAGTGAGAGACTCTCCCAGATAATACATGAGACTTGACAAGTCTGAATGTAGCCAAGTAGGTTTTAGACCTTCCAGGGATTCCTTTCAAGCAAGTTGATTTCCATCAAAGGTGACACAGCTTATCTCTTCTCCCCCATGCCCTTCAGGGAGGAGGAGAGGAGCAGAAACAGAATCTGGTCTACAGAGTAGTTCATATCATGGCTAACAGCACACTCCTACTGCATTTGGCCTCTCTGTCCTATGCCTGGGCTTCACACTCTTCTTTGCCAAAAGTACATCAGCTCATCCTCCAAACAAGAGAGACAATGAAGGCAAAAAGAGGCAAATTAGAAATTTCCTAGCCAGCATTTCCTGCAAGAATTATTATCTTTCAGCCAGTGTAAAATATTCTGATACGCTAAAACTTGTAAGATACCTGACCAATAGACATTTATACTTGTGGGATTGTTATAGCATCCATACTGGCACTAATCTCACTATGTATGGTTCACAGATTTTAAGGTCAGATGTTTAGGATCATCCAGGCAATATAACACAAATGCCTGAATTTCAGCCAGAATTTCACCCACATCAATCCCATACATTCATTTCAGCAGATATTGCTTGAGCAACGCCTTCTTTCAGCTCAGTGAGATCTTTGATTCGTATGCAGATGGTTCCTTTCTATTTCCTTTGAAAATGATGGCTAACGTTAGAGGAAAACAGGAGACAACAACAAAATCATCTCCCTCAATGAACCTCCCTCCCCACCCCAGAAAGCTAGTGAGGAATTCTGAGTAATTTGCACCAGAGGCACTCACATTTTATGCAAACTGCCATAAAGTGGAAAATACCAGACGACAGCTCCATACTGGAGATGCTGCAGCCCTCAGTGGGCTTATATAAAAAGCCATAATACACATAAAAGTCTAATGTGCCTTCAAAATTACCTCATCTTTTATTTAGAGGTTATTTCACCCTTGTCTTCCTTTATCGCTCTTTATATGAGTGAAGTGGGGAAGCTGGACAAAATTGAGGCAATTTAGGTTACTAAGTGGAACTAGAGCTTATGGTCAAAGTTAGGCTCTGGAGGAAGAATTCCCCATCACCACCCGCATTGCCAACCCACCTCTGCTTTGCAGTCAGCTTTATTTAGGTGTTTCTTCCCAGTTCCAGCCCCCACCCTCTGCCTGGTGATAAGGCTGTCTACTAAAAGAGGAAAATACAAACAGAAAGCTATGGAGGGCAGCTGGATGAGGGATAAAAATAGCAGCGGGGCTTTTTGTAGTGGCGTCCTTTGTACCATTAAAGTGAAAATTCTGGCAGCATTTCTGTTTCATGGGGTTGGTATCTCCAAGGGGAAGTGACACACATACATCCCCCCCTTCCAAAAAAAAAAAAAAAAAAAAAAGGAAAAAAAAAAGAGGCTATAGGCTGAGTTTTGGGCATGTCAGTGACGTGAATTAGAAATCAGCTTGAACTACGCAAAGACAACACCCAGGAAAACACTGGAAAACCCCTCCTGGAGCACAGGGCAATGGAGGACGCAGGAGAGAAGTCAGTTCTGTTGCTCCCAGCTCCAACCTGCTTGGCAGCCTGAGCTCACGCTGCTTTCCCCTGTCTTTTTGTTGTTTCCCCTCCACCCCTTAACTATTTTAAGGCTATTTGGAGCAGGCTGTCTCTCTCTGCACAGCACCTGGAAGTCTGATTATGATCTCTAGGCTCTACCGTAACATAAATAGTGAGACTCAGTTGGCTCCAAGGTCCACATATCTTACCGACTACGAAGAAGTTAAAAGTTCCTACTTGGAAAAAAAAAAAAAAAAAAGGAGCTATTAATTTTAAAATTAGCAGTAGCATAGCAGCAGATCCACAGCTAATATTTTTCCATTTAAAACAGAAATAGTGCTGAAGAGCAAGATGGAGTAATTGAGGAAAAAAACACCAATATTATTTTTTCTTCCTCTCCAGAAAATGCTTTGTATTCCCAGATAACTCTCCTATGCTTGCTGGTATAAATTATCCCTAAATCTTTGGGGATTAAGACAACATTTGCACAGAGATTGATTGTCTCCTAACGGTCTGCTGTAGCCTTCCAGTGAAGCTGCTAATACTGGGTATCTTCCAAGACCAGATCCCAGACCCTTGTCTGCAATTCTCACTCTGCTCCAGCATTTCTATTGTATTCTGTTCTTCTGAAGGCCTTTTCCAACAACTGTTATAATGTAATCTGCCAGTGATATCACTGATGCACCCCCCTCATCTGGCCAGATTTGGAAAACTTTCTGTAAGCTGCTGAGCAAGCAGGCTTTGCTGGCTCCTGTCTCTTAAACTGCCAGAAAAAAAAGCTCCAGATCCAAATATCCAAGCTCTGACTTTCAGAGGGACTGAATTATGCAGTGAATTCAAACTCTGAATTTTCAGTTCAGATGTAACTTAAATGCAAACCTGTGGCTTTCAGGCTTACAATACACCTAAGTGGCACCAAATCAAATGTTTTCTGAAGTTGACTGAGAATTGTATTAGTCCCTTCAGGTAGATATTCTTCTGTTTGCTTTAGAGGATGACACAGATGTAGCTTAACTCAGTAGCTAATCAATAATTTAATTTTGATCCCTAACTAAATGAAGCTTGATAAATACCAGACACCTTTAAATTGGGTTTAATTAGTGTTTATGCATGTATTTGAGGGCTCTGATTCACCAACTGTGGCAACTCCACACTGAAGCAACCTAACCTTGTCTTTCTGCTAGAAGATACTGCCCCATGCCCGTTTCAGAGGCAGCAGATGGTCCTCAAACATGAAGGGCTTGGGTGCCCTCATCCTAACGGGAAGTAATCTTGTAAACCTTATCACGATGCCCGCGTTCAAAGGGAGCGATGTTGGTGATGTGGAGGGGGAGAAAGGGACATGAAAGAGGCAGCTGGGGAGGGGCCCAGCTTTGAATTTCCAACTGTGGGTAAGAGGCGGTTCAGGAACAGCTGATGAGAGCGATGAGTGGCGCAGAAAGACGTCAGCAAGGGCAGAGATGGAAGAGATTGCATCTGTTTCCTTTGGAGACTATGCAAACAAGGGGTGACATAGTGGAAGCGTGTAAAAGAATTAATGGTCTAGAGAACTTATGGCTACCTACCATGTCTCCCAAGACACAAGAGCTCCTAGCAAACCAGAGGCAACTGCACTTCAGCAGATGATAGATATGTTAAGGGTAAAAACATCTGCAGATCCCATTTTCATCATCGGTCAACACCAGAATGACACCAGAAAATGAAGCACAGCCATGGGGATGAAGCACAGTCACGGGGATGGCTCCCGGTTGGCCTTATAGAGAAGACTACCCTGCTCTGGGGAGAAGAAAGGCTTAATTCCCTGAGCACAAGCCATGCCATGCCTCTTGCCCTCCAGGCTGGAGCAGGCCCTGGCCTGCTTTGTGCGCCAGCACAGACACGGCCGGTCAGGTGGAGGAATTAGCCAGAATCCAAAAGGTGCAAGATCCATATCTGGACCTAGCATTGCACTTGAATGGGGAAGGAAAACATGAAGGCAGAAGCCAACCACGTGTTGGTGGAGATTACAAAGAAACATATTCTAGGGACATATTATTCCTGACACTTCCCTACTCCTCTTCAGAAGTCACCGACATGGAGGTTTGGTGAACCGTTGGGCTGATGCTGCGGTTCTCAGGCTTCGGTGCTCCAAAATTGAAGCAAACAGCCACCACCTCCCAGTGGAAATGATCACAATCCCACCAGCTAACTAGCTCTGTCACCTTACGGCTTTCCTAGATGTAGCACACACACATAGCGCATACTGGACTGGTGTGGGAAAACCACATCGCATGGGCAAAGGAAGATACGGTCCTAAATGTGCAGTTTTGGCAGCATAAACACACTGGCACTTAGGATCTCTGCCTGGAAAGCTGCGGTGCTGGAAGTCCATGCTTCTCCATACCCAGACATAATAAGGGCATGCATTTATCTATCATAATTCATTTTAAATAAATATCAATATTTTTTCCTCTGGGCTCTCCTTTCTTGTTTTGTCAAGAGCAATGATTGTATCATAGTCAACATTATGATGCAAAATTAGAGGGAAGTAAATGCATTAGAAAGGTGGCATCACCTGAAGAGATGTGATGGCTGTCCGCATTAGCTCAAACATCTTTCTCCCTGAAGTCTGACCCTAGGTGTAAATCTGAGAAGCCTGACGGGACATAAAAAGAAGTACTATCCTGTTGACCCGGTTTTCATAGAGAGCAGTGTGCATAATTATTTTGGCCACCTACAGTTGATAAACTAATCCCATGTGAGGTTAAAAATTATCCAGGCATTTACTGGTGACACAGCAGTATGCTAGAAACCTGCACGGCAAACCCGCTCAGCCACAGCTATGCTGGAGGGAGGTGTGGTGAGGCATGATCCGGGACTGAGATAGCTCTGCTGGCAGATGTCCTCAGCACAGAGAAAGCTCTATAGGCTTCTGCTTAGGTGGTTTATTTTGTTCAGGAATGGTAAAATAAGTGATATCACAAATACCTTCTTTTGCAATAAGGTAGGAGCTGCACAAGGGCTGTGTGTACGGTGCTCCAGCCTGCAGGAGTATCAGTATTTTTCAGCAGTAAATAAAGCACTCTTAGAACTACTGCATTGCTGCAGGAAAACCACTCCCCATGAGGAAAGTTATTCTACTAACAGTGCAATTTTTTTCTATAAATAGCATCAGTGCCACGGATTTCTGCCAGAAAAGCTGTGACACTGAGTGCCCCTTCTGCAGGCCCCAGCAGATGCCGTTGTGGCTGCAGAAGTCCACAGCAGAGACAAGGAGGAATTTGCTGAGATAGCATCCTCCGTGTCTGTGCTGATGACGCTACTCCTGTACATTGCCAGGCTACGATCATCCGCAACGGGGATTGCAGTGCCGAGCTCCAGCAGTTTAGGTTCACACAGCATGTTTTCCCCGCAGATGAGGCTGGTGCTCCTGGGCAGCAGGGCAGCACGGGTTAGGCAGCCAGGTGTGAGCATGACCTCCAGATGTTCAAGGGGTTCTGCAGCCCTGGGAAAAATGTTTCTGAAAAATCCAGCACGGTGTAAATGCAGCCCCTCACAAACCACCGACTTGTCAACCCCTATTGTCATCCCTCACACAGCCTTACCATCCCTTCCCTCATTTCTCAGATTTTTACTTTATTTCTTCACAGGTTGAAAAGGACTAGAAGAAGAAAATATATATACATATATATATTATATATTTGCAAAATTTTGGTTTTATGTAGAGTGCATAACCGTTTTAGACCACCCAACTGGGGTGCAAGAGACAAGGTTTTATGTTTTCATTTTTTCACAACTGAAAAATATTTCTTTTTTGTATTTGATGTGTCACAGAGCCTCAGTGAATACTCAGAAATAAATAGTGATATATCTGTTACTAATTCTTCTAAAATTAAGCGACCTACTTGGGAAAGCATTTTCCCTGTAACTTAAGCAAGAGCACAAATGGATATAATTATATAGGCATAACTTTTTATTCTGTCTTGGTTTTGTTTATGTCATTTGGGAAGGGATTTAAGTTCAGCCAAAACATGCCAATTTCTATTGGAAAAAAAAGGTGAGATTGTTAAGACAAATGATAGTTATACTACACAGTCTAATACATTGGTATTAATGGTAATGGTATAATGCACCATATAAAAAAAACTAATTCCTGTATCTTCCATTACAGCTTATATCCTGATTTCATGCAAAATTGGAGTAAGCTATTAATAGCAGTGGGCTTCCTAAAGATTTACTCTAGATTAAAAGAATCTCGTCTGCTCTTAGTGTGGAAACTGCAAATATTACTCTAATACAAACACAACTGAACTGTAAACCAGCTCATTACATCTCAGGTCTGTGCTAAGTAATGAGCATGCTACGTTAAAAACATCAGTACAAGCAACTTTTCCTTTAACAAGATTTCCTCAAGACTGGCCAGCTAATGAATGGGGTTTAATCATGATACTGAACCATTTTCCAGGAATTATTGAGATTTGCACTCAGGCACAGAAAGCATACATCAGGCATAAGTCCCATGGGTCCTCACAGTTCACCAGGTCTGTGTGGTCCATATCCCCATGAGATACCATGTTTATAACATATCTACTATAGTCATATCTACTGGTGAAACCTAAACTATGCTCCCTGTGACACAGCCTAGTGACAACACAGTCATAAGGACATTTCTGCTCAGCAAGCCAAGCACAATACAGGTCCTCTGCTGAGAAGAAACACTATCCCTACCACCAAAGCCAACCAAAAATTATCGTACTGCAGCCCTTGTTTACATAATGCCAGCTTGCTGTAGAGGCCAGGCCCAAATACAACCGAAATGGAATCCTTCGTGATGGCTAAAGCAGTGCCACGGGGCTCCGACTGCTGCACTGCTGGGACAGCTGTGCCCTGGTGGCACTCAGATGCCACCCATCGCCAGCTTGGCATTGACAGCCACCCTGTATGAAGAGCTGTGGGTGGGAGAGACGGGTCCCAGCTCCTTTGCTTCTGCTTGCATCCTGCAGAGATTGTGCTTTTCACAGCTCGGTTATTAAGGCAGATGGCTGCCTGCAGAGCCCAAGGCAAATGGACAGATGGGCTCTCCTCCTCTCAAAACGATGAGCAAGAGCTTGCTGACCTTGCCTGTTTTCTTGGCTGGAATCAGTCAAAAAAATTTACCATAGCTTCCATTCTTGCTTCTGCTTGGGGTAAACTGGGACTGATGCAAATCTTAGTTTTCCATGTCTGCCTGCAGAGACCCAACACCAGGTTGGGGCTTGCCACTCAGAGATGAGCCTGAACTATTCCTAAACTCAGTGGTGCTTCTTCTGAACTCAAATTGCTCCCCTACTGCATTTGTTCCAGATCTGATCAGGTAAGGAAACATTCAGCACTTCACCTCTGTATACTCCAAGCAGCACATTACCTTTGTTCATATTAATGATTACATACATTTATGATACCATAAAAAGCTTGGAAGACCCTCCAGGATCCATGTGGCTTGGGAGGAGGGAAGAAGAGATAGTAGGAAATATAAAGGAAAAATTGGTATGGGAACATGCTGACTTCAGAACAAACTTAAACTGATGTTGGTACAAGCTCTCACATGGAAATAACTCTGACCCATCACCTGGTGACGAGCTTCATCTAATGCTGTTCCCCTGGAGGCAGACATGAGAAACTAGGAGGGAGGAAAAAACAGAGGTAACACAACCAGTGCTGAAAATCACTGAGAAATCTCAGTCCTCACCCTCCAAAGCCAAGCCGGGACTACCTGTGTGGAAATACAATATGCAGAAGTTCCAGGAGGGCTAGCTGACTTCTGTCAGTCCCTTCTGACCTAAACTTTTCTATGATTCAACTCATGAAAGTCGGAAAAATTCCAAAATATCCTTCATGGAGAAAGCTAAAAGAATTAGTTTCGTCCGTTTGCAAGCTATACAATCCCTTCTCCAACTTCTGCAACAAATTTCATATATCGATGGGAGCCACAGACAGAGCAAGGAGACAAGCAGGTACTTGGTGGGACACCGAGGCCTTTGCATTTGGACCAGAAAGTGTTGCAACAATCTGAAAATTGCACCAGAATTGCTGAAAGAAGCCTGTAGAAACTTAGTGAATATGACAGGCCTGCCCCAAAGGCTTGTGAGCTTTAGCAAACCTCTCAAGAAGCCTGGTTTGAAACAGGAATTTTGGGACAGAATTCTAAAGTCAACAGCTTTGCTGTAAATATTTTGCACTGAAGTCGATCTGCTTTCCTTCCCTCTTTTATAGTAACGTTGCCTTGTGTTCTCTCCCAAAAATCTGTTCTTTGCACTGCTTTGTTGTCCTACAACCTTCCACTCAAAGATGTCAAACCACCAAAAAAGCAAGGAATATTGCATCCAGCAGAAACAGGAATGGAGGAGACAGGCAACCCCATGGAGCGTAATTGCCCAGCAACGTATTTTGGTGTCATAGAATCATAGAATCGTCAAGGTTGGAAAAGACCTTTGAGATCATTGAGTCCAACCGTTAACCTAGCACTGCCAAGTCCATCTATACCATGTCCTCGAGCATCACATCTATCTGTTCTTTAAATACCTCTAGGGATGAAGACTCAACCACTTCCCTGGGCAGCCTGTTCCAATACTTGACCACCCTTTCGGTGAAGAAGTTTTTTCTAATACCCAACCTAAACCTCCCCTGGCGCAGCTTGAGGCCACTTCCTCTCGTCCTATCACTCATTACTAAGGAGAAGAGACCGACCCCCACCTAGCCACAACCTCCTTTCAGGTAGTTGTGGAGAGCAATAAGGTCTCCCCTCAGCCTCCTCTTTTCCAGACTAAACAACCCCAGCTCCCTCAGCTGCTCCTCAGAAGACTTGTGCTCTAGACCCTTCACCAACTTCGTTGCCCTTCTCTGGACACGCTCCAGCACCTCGATGTCCTTCTTGTAGTGAGGGGCCCAAAGCTGAACACAGTACTCGAGGTGCGGCCTCACCAGTGCCGAGGACAGGGGCACTATCACCTCCCTGGTCCTGCTGGCCACACTATTCCTGATACAAGCCAGGATGCCATTGGCCTTCTTCGCCACCTGAGCACACTGCTGGCTCATGTTCAGGCGGCTGTCAACCAACACCCCCAGGTCCTTTTCAGCCAGGCAGCTCTCCAGCCACTCCTCCCCCAGCCTGTAGCGTTGCATGGGGTCATGAAGCTGATATTATGATTTCTCGCTAACGACAGGGCAGACCTGCTGAACTGAAGAGGAAAACTGCTGGCTTTTAGCTCACAGAGCTCTTGACTCACTGCTGAGCAAAAATCCCTCACCCACCAGCTGAAGTCAATCCCCCATCACTCCAGCTACAGGAATCACACAGGTGGCCCATTACCAAGTGAAAGTTCTTCTCCAACTGCCTATTTGGTCTCCATATCAGGAGATTGTAGGTGAAAATGGAATACAGCCTTGCCTACAGGGCTTTCTCTAAAAAAGGGATTACTCGGGGAGTGGAAATCCAGCACAGAGATTGGGAATTTAAGAACGCCTCTTTAGCTCCCCATCAAGAGTGGGGTCAGCAGGTGGGACCCACAATGACATCACTGTCCTTGCAGAGCTCACAAGCACGCTCAGGCATGCCTCTGATCTCCCAGCTACCCACACTTCCAACTTATTCCCAGCCGACTCTGCCTAAGGCAAAGAGGGGCGCCAAAGTTTGCCCTCAGGAAGAATATTGAACCATTCCCATATCCCAAACTTTTCCCTTCCCACTCCACTTTGGACACTGCTCTAGCCCACAGTCTTTCACCCTGCAACCTATTTTTATCTTCCCTCCAGAGGAAGCAGCATTTACACTAGTCCAAACCCTCCAGCTCACTCGTGTGCAGGCTGCTGGCCTCTGTTTACACGTCACCTCCCAAGCTTTCATTTGGCAGGCAGTCTGGAAAATGCCAGTGTGCTACATTAACCTGCGTTTCTCTCTTCATTCACCATTCTTAATCAGTGTTTGGGAATGTATTAGCATGGGGCTAAGCCACAAAGTTTGCATCTGGGCTTTTCTCATGTTCAGAGGAGCTGAGCTAGCACCAGAGCCTGGTGAAAAGTCACCCCTTCCTCATATAGCACCTGAAAGCCAGTGTCTAGCAGTGACTCCTCATCACAGAATTCCATCTTCTGCTTGAATATACAGTCATTGTGATTTTTTCCGCTGGTTTCCCAACTCTAAGCCACCAAATAGTCATTTGGTCCAGATACTAAAGCTGTTCAGAAACTGCCAGCATTTCTAGCTTAACCAAAGTCTTTGCCTTCAGGCAATGATGTAACAAAAAGGGAACAGTGATAGCAGATGAGTTAAACACCATTAAATCTCTCTGTAGCCACTTTAGGAATGAATATATGAGCTAGTTATCACTGATTTTCATATGTATGTGTGATGGGTAAGTCTAAGTTTGCAGCAAGATAGTGACTCTAATACCACAGGCTCTGAAATATCTGCAAAGTCAAAGACAGGTGGCAGAGGAGACAAGATGCCTTCCTCTGCTCTTCCTCAGACGGCCCATCTCACCAGCAAGGTGCTAGCAGGCAAGCTGAGGTCTGAACTTCCAGTGTGTCTGCTTCCATGGTGCAGTCTCTCCTACACGCTGCTCTGCTTGGGAGACAGGTATGTTCATTAACATCTGTGGTTATGAAGGAGTAAAGGGGTCCTGAGGTTCCTGAAGTAGTTGGAAGGGACACTGAGAAATCCATCCTCACCACTGCCCTCTCCCAGGGTCTTTGTGTGGCCATCAAAACACACCTCCCCACCCCCCCGCCGATGGCATAGGGAAACCTGTAAGTAACAGTCAGCATTGCCAAGTGAACGACGGTGCTAAGGATAACTACCAGAGACAGCACTGTGCCAGGGACAAAGTTACTCAGACAAACGACCAGCACACATCTGTAGATGACCACCCCTCCTCTTCCCCTAGATCTTTCCCTTAGGTTTTTAGCAGCACCAACCCGTTTGGCAGTAGGGGTAGGCCTACACTGCACCTTTTGCGCAAAACAGTAATGCAGTGATGCACTGACATATCTGAGGCATCTCAGAGCTACCCAGCTTATGGAACAGGCCCTCCTCCACCAATTCCTCATCTCGGAAGAGGCTGTAAAACCTGTATGTGCTAAGCAAGGTAAGTGAATTTTGTCTAAGCTCTGAGCTGCCATGGGGCCTGAGGTACTGAGGTCTGCTGGTTTAAAGCTGTTCAGTATCTGTCTTGATCATAATATTGCAGGTATGTAACACACCTACACTCCTTATGCTGTATCATTTTAATTGAGTGACCTACAAATGGGTTCTCCAGTTTTCCAAGTACAGAAAAGCTAAGGGCGGTTGGGAACCTTCATCACACAAAATAATCCAGGAGATTTCCCATTTTTTGACTCCTGGAGAACTCCATCTACTCAGTGTTTAGCAGACAGCAGATTCTGGGACTCTGAGGGAGGTGTATAACAACTCTCACATTGCCAGCAGTGCAGGAGAGAATGGCCAAGCATGTAAATGTAAGGATGTAAGGATGACCTTGCACCTTCCAATTAGAAATATCATTACTAAATTCCACAGCACGCACACACAGAGCTTTTGGCTTCATAGACATAATATCATCAAGGATTGTTCTCTGTTTGTTTGTGGGGGAGAATAACAAGGGAAGCTGAGAAAAGCATAAGCTGAAGGCAGAGATACCTTCTGGTTAAATATCAGAGCACTAACAACATAATAGCTGTAGATATTAGCACATTGTTTGTGGAGGCTGGCACACATACCTCCCTAAACTTCTCATCCCATGTCTAGGTAGAACTTGATATTCTGAAGCATTCAGCAGTCTCAGCTCTTAACTCATGTAATTTTTGTGGTGGTCCATTAAAAGAAAAGAAAAAAAGCAAAGAATGCACAGTCCTTAATAAGGAGCATAGCTAGATGGTCCTAAAGTGATATATTTTTATTTTTTATTTCTGTTCTTGCCAAAAGCGAGATCCGTCTCTCATTGCCCTTTCCCATGACTCTCACGGGAGGGTACATCTACATTAGAACTAGATTGGAGCTATATTAGTACAGGAGGGTTATCCTAGATCCTTTAGGCGCCATGGTTTGGATCTGCACAGAAATTCTAATGGAAGTGAATAGGAAGCAGAGACGTTCCCTGCTTCCCAAACACACAGACCGTGATAAGTTAGAGAAAATCTGGGGTTTCCCAGATTCCCTTGCTCTATTCCTGTATGCAGTGTTGGACCGTGTTGGTGCTCTAAACCTCCCTCCCCCATCCCTGTTGCACATCCCACAAGCCCTTTCAGGGCTAAGGCAGGCAGTATGGTCAGTACAGCATACTTGGCCCTACAAGATGGGGTCTGAGCATGGTTAAGTGCCTTTGCAATACAAATGATAACAGTAACAATAATGGTTGTAGCTCACTCATGACCTCTTCTTTCCTTTCTAAGTCTGGGTGTAAATAATGTTCTTATCTTCTAAGAAATACCTCTGGCATCTCTGACTAGGCGATAAGTAGAAAGAAGAGAGACACTCTTAACTGCTGATCAAGAGGGAGGAGAGTGATTAGCATCCTCTGGGGAACACCTTGTTGATGATGGCTGCTTTGCATTGTTGAGGCTGTAAGAAGCACCTAAATTCCTCCTCCACAGAGCTCTCAGCTGCTGATGAAGTCAGTTCTGCATTAATCCCTCAGCACACTCCTTGTCAGGCTGATGTCTGATCAAAGCTTCCCTTGCCACTGCAGTCATAATTGCAACCCTCTGTAACCTTCCCCAGTTTAAGAAAGGGACATAGTCTGAATGCCAGTAGGAGGAAGGACTGGACTTAGGCAACACCAAGAATGTTCTGAAGTAAGAAAATAAAACAAAAACACCCTGCAGAGGGACTAATTAGTAGTGAGGCTGAATCAATTTTTTGAGTTTTCACGTTGGGGGTTGTGGCCCTGGTTCCCTGGTAGCTGGCTTTGATACGCTGGGTCTCAGCAGTCCCCTGGAATTGCCCATCAGTGCACCGTGCACAGCCACTTCTGGAGGTTTAGCCCGGTTTCTGCCATGCACAAACTTAACCAAGGCAAGGAGGAACAGGCCCAGTGAAACAGCATTGCTCCTACAAGGTCAAAGCCTGGACTAGCACACAAGCTTCCTGAAGCTTAGACTGAATCTTGAGGAGTGGATCGATGCAGATGTGTGGGTATAACCCACTGCATTGATTTGCATTGGTGAGTACCAACAGATGTAGGCTCTCTCTCTCCTCACCACCCTCAGCAGTGGAAGTAAATGGCATTCATGTGGCTCTGCACCCACGCTGGGATCCTGCATTGACAGTCTGGCTCTGCAGCCAGACCCGAGATGGTTAGCCTGGGTAGAGCTGCAATGCACCCTGACATCTTGCTGAGGCTTCCCCAGCCTGGGCAACAAAACACAGATATAAACACATGCTCATTTAGTCTCTTTCTGCACTGCAGGATCAAACTGTGCTTTAAACATCTCAGAAAACAGCTGTAACAGAAGGTCCCTCCATCTCAGACATGCTTGCTCTCCTGGCAAAGGTGGGCCCCAATGTTGTGTGGGTCTGGTTGCACAATATGAAAAAAAAGCCAACCAGATCAGAAATACATCTACATCTAGCAACAACCTACATTTGGATAGTGAGGAAGAAAATACAACCTCACACTTTCAATTACAGCCCACCTCTTAAGTGAGGCAATCCTAGCCCACAGCAATGATGTTCTTTCTCCCCTCTTTTTACACTTTTTATGTCCCCATATTATTACTCACACAAAACATCCATTTTCAAGCATGGTATTTTCCTTTCTCATAAAATGCAGCAGGAGGTTCCACTGGTTAATTATAAATTGGTTTAAAAAGCATTTACCAAGAAGTGTTTTAAATCCCTTTCCCTTAATTTCATTTGATGCAGCATATGTCTTGCAGTGCAAAGGGGAGATGCGGCTTTATTGCCACTATCTGCCAGATGAACATGTTCATCATCAACAGTGCAGGGAGTGATAAGTCCCTTATCTGATACAGAGAGACAAAACACTCCCTCTTTCTTATCAACAAATTGAGTTATCAGCCAAGTGAAGTAGTTTTTCGGTAGCCTTTCTGACTGCGTTTTGCTTTTAAATCCATACTGGCAGCAAATGTTCATGGATGTATTTCCCCCTCTTATGCTCATTTCAAAATGCAGCAGCAGCCACAGATAAGAATGCGTCATCTCCCCAAGACGTCTGGTCCCAGTGCTGTTAAACAGTTCTGAATCTGCTCTGATTGCTGGTAAACTAAACTGCACCAAAAGTAACAGAAACGGTGCTAATACAAAGATCTTAGAGGAGCACAGAGGCTGTAACACTGCATGACCAAAGCCTGCTGACATAACCACCACTGGTGGCTTAGGCCACACTTCTTGGTGCTATCCCTTACTTCTGAGTGCCTGACCTGAGACAATTAGGACCCAGAAACCTTGGAAAGTGCAAGCCCTGATCTAGCCAAGGTAACGTGTTTGCTATACCTGGTTACCTATGCCCAAATCCATTCAGAATTAACTGCAGAGCATAATAAAGCTAGAGAGAAGTTAGGGTTATCAGCCATATGACATTATCAGGAGACTGTAACAGCTGAATGCATGAAAAGGTTTTTAGGTGTGAAGAGTTAGAAACCATCTGATGCCTTTTTAGGACTCTGATGGTATGTTCCCCACTGGCGTGCTCTGTGCTCCAAGCAGCTATTCTGAAAGGCTTTGCACAGAGTACTACCCATGACAAAGGTGTCAGCATCACACTAACGAGCAGAGGACGAATGCGCTGTCATTGGTATGTATTTCTCCATGCTGGAGACAGTATCATTTTGGTTGAGTTTGGCTGGAAAGTTAACTTCTTTGGGATAGCACAGAAAAGGATTTGCCCTTGACTGCAGAGGCCAGCTGCGCTCATTCCCAGCTCACCAACGTAATATTTCAATGTGACTGTTCTCTTCCATAAACCAGCCCTCAGAAGACATGACTTGATAGCAGAAACTCATGGAGGACAGTCACCTTAAGTCAGAAATGTTTCTTGTAAATACCTACAAACTCCCTGCTACACGCTCATCTTCCTCCCTCCCATAAAGACATGATCAAACAGGAGCTCCAAGATTAATATAAGGGTTGACGACAAGAACATCATCATTTCACCTGCTGAGCAAGACAAGCAAAGCCCGTGAGCGCTCTTGAGCTTGCTCAGCACAGAGCCAGACAAGGGAGCTCAGACAATCTTCACCAGCAGCTTGAACCAGAGCTCTGGACTTTGCACTGGTTCACATAAGTAGATTGCATACATCCTTCCACTTCCTCAAAAAATCAAATACAACCACCTAAGAGCTGCAACAAGACCAGTAATACCTCCAATCTCCAGTGTTTTCCAAAGGTCATACATATCTACTTTTTCAGAGGTTCTCCCTCTACGGGGCTACTTTCTTTCCCAGAATGTTTTTGTGTGGCTGAACCTGTTAATTTGGTAGCAATCAGATGCTTTGTCTTTAAAGCAGCTATTTTGCAACCAGCTGCATTATTCCTGGAAGGGTTGTATACTCTCACCTGTTTGTAGATGGGACAGGATTGCTGGATATTAATTCGCGAAGCGACAAGTGATAATTATAATAATGGCCCAGCTGACAATAATTTCAATAGTTTCCAGCCTTGCTGTAAGCTGACACATTCCTTCCTCCAGATAATATCTGATACACTCAGATATTTCTGAAGTTGTGCCTCCACAGGACATGCCGTAAGAACTACAGCGAGCTCCGCACTCCTCTGCTTTCATACCAAACCTGCAGGAAAGTTGCTACAGGAGGGGTTGTTTATTTTTCTTGAACATTAATAAGAAACCTGCCTAATAACTTCCAATCCTTCCCTCCCTTTCAGCTGCACTGGTGCTCTGGAGCTGCTTCCCACTGGGTGCACGGGTTCTGCAGACCCCCTGGGCGTCACGCCGAGCGGAGGGGGACTCTCTACACTTGCAGGTGCAATATGGAAGTGGCTCCTCATGCATGGGTAGGCAGAAAGACTCATTCCTGCTGCCTCACGTGTGATATTCAGTCCTGCGCAGGGCACAGAACGGGGAGCATCATTCAGAAACTCTCGCCCGCCAACGTTGAAGCGCTGGAGCAACGCAATGGGAGAGGCTCTGATCCCATCTTAGCTCTAAAGATCAAGGCTTTTAAAATTAAAGAAAGTCTTGACAGTGTTGATACCTGAAAGGATCATTAAGTAGTTGCAAATAGCCTTAATACTTTAAAGAGGACTTAATCAAGCAGAGCTGGGACGTCTTGACAATCTGATAATTGCAGCATAAAATTCAGAGAATGCGGAGGCCGTGGAGATGCATGACCGGCCTTTTGGGACTGATTGTTCTGAAACAGCTCTTCTTTTTCTTTTTGAAGAGAAATTTAAATTACCCAGACTTTCAAAAATAACTGTTTATCTTTTACAAGAGCCTTGAAGATCTTCTCATTTATCATGCACTTAAATCAGTGCAGATTTCCTGTAATTCACCCTTAATCCACAGCTGGACAAAACTCTCTTCTATCAAGGAATGCCAAGGCTACTGGTGTTAGCTAGGTCCCTCCCAGTTATCCATGTCAAAAGGTGTTAATTTGTGTAGGAAGGGCTGATTCAAACACTACTCATATTTTTGGGATTGCTTCTATGAGACCTAGAGTAGTTTACAGGTAGCGTATTTAAACAACAAAAAATAGCTAGCATTCCATAGCTGGTATTGAGATTTTAAAATAGTTGTATACACATCCGAAGAGGTTTATTTTATATAGTTAAGAATAAACTAATCAAAGGCTGGCTGCCCTGTTTGAAAACAAACTAAAATTTGATACCCAATTTGATGGTTTGAAAGAACTGCAAAGTGAAACTCTCTGTAAACAAAGCTAAATTAACAGCTGTGGTAATTTTACCCTGATGTAAAAAAGGTAAAGGTTGCATATGATGGAAGGACCAAAGTCGGTGAAAAGGATTTTATTCTCTGTATTCAGAAAAGTTAGTTACATTACAATGAAGATATTTTCCTGTCTTTCAATCCTAGTGTCCTCTTCAATTTTACAGTCACATAGAATAGGATAAAGCAGGGCAAATACATACCAATACATACATGGCTAATGCCAGACCACCTTTAAAAACTGCTAAGGTTTTTGTTTCACTGAAGACTTGATTTCATATGCACTGTCAGATTGAAAAATTAACATCCAAAATCTTTGGTTTTAGTAATCAAAAAATGAAAAAAAAGTCCTAACTCTCGATCCTGGGCAGGATCATTTCAAATCTCCTTTCCTGGGCTGAAGACTGGTGTGTGCAGCCCAAGCCAGAGGAGCACTTCAGGCTCTGTCCTAATTCTCTTGATGACAAAACTTACTTTTTTGGGATTTCAGTGGGTTTCTGTGGGGGACATGGTACTCACTGCAGTGCTGGGGGAGTAATTTAATATCAACAGAACACTTTCCTTCCTCAGCCCTCTTTCCACATAGTTTTCTTCTGTTGCCTTCTGTGCATTTCCCTTTTCCTGTTGGGAATAAATGGTCCGAATTTTTCCATAGTGAGGATCACAGGCTGGCAGGTGACGAGAAGCATGGTGCAGAGGAAGGACCTGTCATGTTTGCTGCAAGCACTCTTGGGCACAGAGTTGAGAGGGTGAGGGAGAGTCAAATAAATAAATTACACCAGATGCCACTCGCACTGACCCCACGACATCACCGTCTGAAGACGGACACCCACAACGTGAGGATGGAAACAGCCTTGGCTTCCAACAGCCGATGAGACCTTAGTATTTGTTATGCGCTACCTCTGGTTTAAAACTAGCATATTTTATTGTATTTTATTGTATTTTATTTTATTTTATTTTATTTTTATTTTATTTTATTTATTTTATTTTATTTTATTTTATTTTATTTTATTTTATTTTATTTTATGATACTGTTGTGATCCTCTCATTCATATTTACCGATGACACATCATTCACAAAACCCTCTGCTTTCTTCTGCACACTTTATTATCACTCTAAAGACTTGCAGCCCACGGCTGGGGCTGCTATACTGGGTTAGCAATGCTGGAAACTGCAGCGGTGTGCGTTCCTCTATTTCTTCAACAGGAGGTGTATTTTGGTCTGTGTTTTTCACCACAGTACGCAGACAAGGAGAGCGGCCCTCCCAGATGTCTGCATTTCTCCTTCACACTGGGGAAGTCTGTTGAGTAGGTATTTGTTAGTGCAGCGTATGAGTCTTTCTGAGCCTGGAAGAGGGGGGTAGGAAGATGTTACTAATTTAGTCAGTGTTGTACAGCTTGCAGAAACACTGTCAGCTTCTGCCTACACACATCTCACCTTCTTTTGTTAAAGAAATTACAGCCGCTGAAAGAGATTAAAAAGTAACACATTTCTTTCCTGGCTTTTATAGTAATAAGGCAAATCTGATTCTGTAGTGTGGGCCTGCTTTTGGGACTGGGGTCTTCTGGGATAGCAGTGGAGACGTGACTCCCTGCACAGGTGCTATCAGCCGTACAAAGGTGCGCTAGCCTGTTTTAGTGGCTCTGAGTGCCAGGACCACATTCGTTTGGGTAAATCTCTCGTACAAGGACTTAGGACTTTCCAGGACTAATTAATATCTACTTAGTACTTTCCTATTTCTCACCAGTGGAAGACCAGCAACCTGCAAAGCTGTGGAGAGGTCAAGTAAAAATTTCAGCAGAAATTTCTGGAGATAGCTACGAGTTCATGGTGACCCTACAATTATTAGATGGCTCGTTGTCCACTGAACGAGAAATTGCAGATGTCTCCTGAAAATAGAACATGCAGTAGGTGGCATAGGCACACATAAGATTACGATTTGTCTCAGGGGTTTCCAGACGGAGAGAGGTGTGAGAGCTTTTTCCACCGTCTCCACTTCTCTCTCAGGTTTTGCTTTCATTTCTGCTTCTCACAGGTTCCCACTCTGCCATCACACACAAATTCTACCCAGGTTCCCAGCTCAGCCCCCTCCCATTTTCTATTTATCACTAAACTCCCCCGTGTCAAAACAACCACGTTGACTTTGCTGTCTTCTTAATGTTATACTTGTGTATTTATTCTTTCTGTATAACAGCTATTTTGTCAAAACGGCCTTTTTACTGGAGATTTATACTTAGTGATTTCATACCTTGCATGTGTTCTTTTACATCTGGGTCTGGACGCAAGAAATCAGAGCGAAATGTCTTTCTTCATCCACGCGAAAACTGCCACGTAAGAGCGGCGCCGGTACACCTCAGCGTTGGCTCCCCAAGAAAAAGCGAACTTACAGTCTGCGCGAGACCTGAAGAAATCCTATAGAATATTTTAAAGACTGTTTCCTCGGAAGGCTGTATTGTTTCAATAGCACATTTCTGCCAGTCCTCCTTTCCTGTTTTTCCATTCATGTGAACACAGGGTATTTTAAGAGTCCATCTGCTCATGTTACTTATTCCTCACTTCAAGTCATAATCCTCTGCGATACTACAGTTAATTGCTCTGCCTATGATTATATTGCATCACGAATGGGATTATGATTTTCAACCCTATCCGTACTGGAGTAATTTCAAAATATTTCTACTGTCACCAGCTCTGGCTGAATTTTAACGTTTTTTACAATTTTGAGGACATTTATCGTGTATCCGGCTATTCTGATGCTGTTCTTAAATAGATAAAAGTGTCCACACCACATTTTACACTAGTTGTAATTAGATTGATTTGGATCTTGCACCTTTCTGGCACAGCTCAGGCCTGCCTTTGGCCACGTTATTTCCACTCAGAGCAGCAAGGTCTACTAGAGACAGGGGGTAATGTTTTTTAAAAATAGCACAATGTGGTTTAAGCCACCTCTGAGCAAGGGCAAATCTGATTCTTAAAATGTCGGTAGATGAAGCATCTGCTTCATGACTATGCGATGGCTCTTGGTTGTTTCATCACCCTTTCTGCGTAAAACTGTCCCGGCTTTACAAACAGGACACGGGACAGGAGAAAACAGTCCGAATTTTGCTCATAGCCCTCTGCTCCGGGAGTTTGATGTTTGCAAATATTCCGCTGGGCGAAACGCTGCTCAGCAGAAGTGATTTGCCAAAAGAAGAAAAAAAAAAAAAGGAGGGGGGATTGGTTTTGGGGGGGGGGGGAGGTGCAGGCCGCGGCGCCGGGGGGTCGGGGGAGCCGCAGGTGCCGGCGGCGGGGGCTGCGCGCTGCCTCCCGCGGGCGTGGGCCGGCCGGGAGAGGGCGCGATGGCCCCACGGTAGCGGCGGCCGCCGTGGGAAAGCGGGGCCGCTCCCCCCAGCCCCGCCGCGGGTGGGGAGGGGGGGTCCTCCCGCCGTGCGGGCCGGCCCCGCGCTCCGCATCACCCCCCCGGGCTTGTGCTGGCCCTGTGCTTGGAAAAGAGCTGGCGGGGGGGGGGGGGGGGAATAAATAAATATACATATAGGAATAAAGGATCCCGTGGGGACGGGACAGCCGCCTGGAAGCGTTTGGGGGAGGCACCCCGCGGTGTCCCTCCATCTCCCGCGGGTGCGGAGCCCAGCGCGGCGAGGGGGGGGGGAGGGGGAGGTAGGATGCGCGGGGCGCAGCTCGGCGGGGGCTGGCGGCGGCGCCGGGGACCCGCAGGTGCGGGAGTTGCGCCCGCCCGGGCGGCGGGAGGGGGCCGGGGGTGTCCGTGCGGGTCGCCGGCAGCTAACGGTTCGGCGGGGCCCGCCTGCCCGCCGCGATGGGGGGGTGCCCCGTCGGGGCTCGGCAGCCGCGGCACTCCGCGCCCCCTCGGGGGTGGCCGAAAGGAAGGGGGGGGCCCACGATGGGGCCGCCGGTGGGGGTCGGAGCGGGGGCGGCACAAGCCGGGGCGGGGGCACGCCCGTGGGACCGTCAAAGGGAGAGCGGCTGCAAGGTGACCCCCGTGGGGCCCGGCCTCCGCCCCCCCGCAGCCTCCTTCTCCCGGATTAATCCTCCGCAGGCGCCGGCAGAAGCGGGATAATCGAGCGGCGGCCGGGGCGGGGGTGCCCGAGCCACACACGCTCCTTTGTGCCGGGAGCCAGCGCCTCCCCCGCCGCCCCCTCCCCCCGCGGGGCCGGTGGGCGCCGAAGCCTCTTTGAGGGGGGCAGAGGAGAGGGTGAAGCCCCTTCCCCTGCCGCCGCCATCGGGGGGCAGCGCGCTCTGCCTGCTGGAAAGCCGGCGGGAGGAGGGGAAGGGCGAGGAGCGGCCTTTTAATCCTTAGTAGTATTTTTTTTTTTTTACTATGTTTACTTCCGACCTCTGCTTGCGCGCCTCGTAGTAAAAAATTAAAAAAAAAAAAAATAGTAAAATAAATAAAAAGAGCGGCGGAGCGCTGCATCGCCCCCTCCCCCCCCCCCCCCGGCGGCGCAGCAGCGCGGAGCAGCGCGGAGCAGCGCGGAGCAGCGGCGCGGCCGCCCCCTCGCGGCGCCCCCTCCCCGCGGCGGGAGAGCGCAGCCTGCGCGGCGGGGGCGGCGGGCGGGGAGCGGCGCCGCGCAAGCCGGGAGTGCGCAGCGAGCGCGGCGGCGCTGCCCCCGCCCCCCGCGGTACCTCCCGCCCTCCCTTCGCCGGCGCTTTAAAGGAGGAAGGCAACTAAACTTCTATTGTACCGGACAGAGCGCGCCGCGCCGCCTTGGACCTACAATCTGCCGCACGCCGGGAAGGCGGCTTCTCTCCGTGTGGGTTTTTTAAGCCGTGGTGGGAGGAAGAGATCTACGTTCTCCCGGCGTTTCGTCTTCTTCCCCCCCCCCGCCCCGTCCTTCCCGGCGGTTCTTTTTTAATTATTTTTTATTATCTGTAATTTTTTCCCCCCCTCCTCGTTTTGTTGTTCCCCGCACCGCCCGCAATAATTGCCTCGCTACGTTTCGCAGCTGGCGCGTTGGAGAAGCCGGTGAGTTGCGGAGCTTTGCTTTTCCCATCACTCGATCCCCCGCGGTTGTGGCGTTTGGACTGACACGGGCTGCGGACACCCGGGCTGCCGGCGGGGCTGCGCTTCGCGGACGTGGACACCGACGGTCCCTCCCGAGGGACGCTCTCCGCTGCCGGGGCACCGGCGACCCCCATCCTTTTTCTTGCGCTCGGATTTTAATTTTAATTTTTTTTTAGGGGGGGGAGAGCATTTGATTCTCCCGCATATGCGCGGGCAGGTTATGCTTCTTGTACATATTGCTTATATGCATATATATATGCGTATATGTATGTATATATGACAAGATTTGGCAAAGTTTGCCAAGATCCCTGCCCGTCCCCGCGCGTTGCCAGCTCGCCCAGGTGGGTGGCTGGGGAGCAGCTCGGCTCTCGCCTGGAAGCTGCCGGGCGCTCGCCGCCCTTTCCCGCCCGGCTCCCGGGAGGCGGGATGGGGATGGCGCTGCGGCCCCGGGAGGGACGGGGCTCCGTGCCGGCGCCGGCCGGAGCGGTTCCCGGCGTGAGCGCGGAGGGGCGGCGGGCGGGAAGCCGCGCCGAGCCGCGCAGGGCGGCCGAGCTCCGGGAGCCCCTCCGGGGGAGCCGCCGGCCGCGGGGCGGGTGGTCCGGGAGCCGGCAGCCGAGCCCTCGGTAGATCAGGTCGCGCTGCCCGGTTGCCCTGCCGAGCTTGGAAGGGGGTGAAGGGAGGTCGTGCACTTTTTTTTTTTATTGTTATTATATTTTTTTCTTTAATTACTAAACGCGACTGCGCGTTTCCCCGCCGGCGAGGGTCCGGGAGGGAGCGCTGCGGCCGGGGGCCCGGGGGCCCCGCCGAGGCCGGGGGGAGCCGATCCCCGCGGCGGAGCGCGACTCACCCGGGTGCCCCCCTCTCCCCCGCAGGCACCAGCCGCCGCGATGCCGCTCAGCGCCGGCTTCCCCAGCAAGAACTACGACTACGACTACGACTCGGTGCAGCCCTACTTCTACTTCGAGGAGGAGGAGGAGAACTTCTACCTGGCGGCGCAGCAGCGGGGCAGCGAGCTGCAGCCCCCCGCCCCGTCCGAGGACATCTGGAAGAAGTTTGAGTTGCTGCCCACGCCGCCCCTCTCCCCCAGCCGCCGCTCCAGCCTGGCCGCCGCCTCCTGCTTCCCCTCCACCGCCGACCAGCTGGAGATAGTGACCGAGCTCATCGGGGGGGACATGGTCAACCAGAGCTTCATCTGCGACCCGGACGACGAGTCCTTCGTCAAGTCCATCATCATCCAGGACTGCATGTGGAGCGGCTTCTCCGCCGCCGCCAAGCTGGAGAAGGTGGTCTCCGAGAAGCTGGCCTCCTACCAGGCGGCCCGCCGGGAGGGGGGCCCCGCCGCCGCCCGCCCCGGCCCGCCGCCCGCCGGGCCCCCGCCGCCGCCGCCCGGCCTCGCCGCCTCCCCCGCCGCCTCGGCCGGCCTCTACCTGCACGACCTGGGGGCCGCCGCCGCCGACTGCATCGACCCCTCGGTGGTTTTCCCCTACCCGCTCAGCGAGCGGGCCCCGCGGGCCGGACCGCCCGGCGCCAGCCCCGCGTCCCTGCTGGGCGACGACACGCCGCCCACCACCAGCAGCGACTCGGGTGAGTGGGGCCCACGCGTGTCCGCGGCAGGGCGGGGAAACCCGCGCGGCGCCGAGCGGCCCCGGGGGCTCGGCTGGGGCCCCCCGCCCGCCTCCCCCCCGCTCCCCGCCTGGGCTTTTTTAAATGCCACGTTAGCGAGGCACGCAGAGGCTCCCAACGAATTTATTTCCTGGAAAACCAGCCCAGTTTTCCCTCCAGGCGTGGAGGGAGGAAAGGGAGAAGGAAAAAAAAAAAAAAAGGGGGCGGGGGGAGGGAGAAACTTTCATAACGGGGTCAGAGTCGGTCTGCGAGGCGGTGTCCCGGTGGAGCCGGCTCCCGGTGCCACCCGTGGGGCCGGGAAGGAATTAACCCCCTCCCGAGAGCCGCGGGGGGAATGTGCAGGCGGGGAGGTGCTAGTGAAAGTGGCTGCGAGGAGTGAATGGGGCTGGGAAAGTTTTAGAAATGCTTCCTTAGGTATTTGACAGCGTGTTCCGCTCCCTCATAAATTTGGTTTGAAAGTGAGTTTCTACTCAAAGCGTTACAGCCTTCTTCTCCCCCTCCTCCTTGGATTTTCCACAAATTAGCAGATCAAGAGAGATTCAGAAAACGTCTCTGAATACACATGTGTGTTAAGTAAGCCTTCTTTTGAGGCGTGGTCAAAGCCTTCTAAATCCTTAATTAAGGGCAGCTTGAGTCTGGGAGCTTTATTGCGCTGTACTGCTGACAACCGAGGTTAAACTTTCCTGCTATCTTTCATGTACTCCTCGGAATTACACAAGATCTTTGCAATTTTTGCAATCAGGGAGCCAGGGTTTGGAGCGCCGGCCCTGTGTCCTATTGCACTTGAAGCGTTGCATCCTTAAAGGAAAGGCTCTTGGGGAAAGTGGAGTCCAGCAGCAGCAAATGGGTTTAATAAGGGTTTAGCAAGGGGTTCCTTGCTGTGCAGCTCAGAGTAACCTTCCCTTATAAATACGGTGCTCTTGAGACTATTTGCATAGATCAGCTTTTAAGTCTTTTATTTATTTTTTTTTTTTTTCCCCCTTGCAGAAGAAGAACAAGAGGAAGATGAGGAAATTGATGTCGTTACATTAGCTGAAGCGAATGAATCGGAATCCAGCACAGAGTCCAGCACAGACACATCAGAGGAGCACAGTAAGCCCCACCACAGCCCGCTGGTCCTCAAACGATGTCACGTCAACATCCATCAGCACAATTACGCCGCTCCTCCTTCCACCAAGGTTGAATACCCAGCTGCGAAAAGGCTAAAGTTGGACAGTGGCAGAGTTCTCAAACAGATCAGCAATAACCGAAAATGCTCAAGTCCCCGCACGTCAGATTCTGAAGAGAACGACAAGAGGCGAACGCACAATGTCTTGGAGCGCCAGAGGAGAAACGAGCTGAAGCTGAGTTTCTTTGCCTTGCGTGACCAGATACCTGAGGTGGCCAACAACGAAAAGGCGCCCAAGGTTGTCATCCTGAAAAAAGCAACGGAGTACGTTCTTTCCATCCAGTCGGACGAACACAGACTGATTGCAGAGAAAGAGCAGTTGAGACGGAGGAGAGAACAGTTGAAACACAAACTCGAGCAGCTAAGGAACTCTTGTGCATAGGAACTCTTGGGCATCACTTAGAGTAACCCAAACTAGACTGAAACTATGATAAAATATTAGTATTTCTAATATCAGTCATGACCTACACCAGTCTGCCGAGTATGGAACTATTGCAACTGCATGCTGTGCGATTTAACTTGAGACTACACAACCTTGGCTGAATCTCCCAAGGGTTTGGCCAGAACCTCAAAACTGCCTCATAAGTGACACTTTGGGCATAAGGGATGATGGGACATTCTTCATGCTTGGGGATGAACTCTTCAACTTTTTTTCTTTCAAAGTTTTGTATTTAAGGCATTTTTTCATATGAGAATCCCAAAAAAAAGTTGTCCCCAGATTGCTGTATATATTTACACATCTTATGGCCATGTAAATATCTTTTAATAAAGTCTTTATAGAAAAATGTGCAACATTAATACGCAACAGTTGTGGCAACTGGATTTATACTTCTCTTGAACTTGTGCCATAACATTTCACAGTTTTGTTTTTTATTTAAATACATTTTTCTTTTAAAAATGATTTTTATTTTGTTTTTAGATAAATAAATATTTGCCCAAAATATAATTAGCTAAACCTTGTGTAAAGACTTTGCTTTGTCTCCCACTGTTGTCATTAGATGCTTCTTTCCATGACAGCCCTTTCCCTGTCATCATGGCAGTGACCTGACAAAAGCCAAAGGGGAGTTAGGTGAGAGGAAACAATGATAATTTTGCAGCTTAGCAGGGAGTTGGGTTTCTTTCCTCCCCTCTTGTATTAATTCAAGTAGATAAGATCAGTGGTCTGATGTGCTGTGTTGGTTCAACCAGTGTTGCCACCAGTGCTTCTATAAAGGTGCTGGTAGCAATGTCCCCCTCGGCCATGGTCATCTGCCTGAGGTGAGGCGTATTTTCACGCTGGCCACCCTGGTGTATGGGCTCTGCATTCCTTCCACAGACGTTAAACTACATTTTTCAGGGCATGACCTTCATTCTGCGCTAGGGACCCAGCTCCCTGTTTTGAGGGCTGCTCTGTAGTATGCTCACCTTAATTGCTTCCTGTTTGACTTTGAACAGAAGTTAAGTGAGATAAGAAAATAAACTGAGATGGTAAGTGTTGAAATGGTTAAAACAACAGAGCGGTTTCCCTTTTTAAGTGCTGAAATCAGCAGGGCCAATCTTCCTAGACAAGCACCTTAACACTTTATTAATGTGGATAGTTGGGATTTCAAGGAATACAAAGTTCAAGGACACACAAAAGGGGGCAAAGGAAACGAAGAGCTATCTCACACCTGGAGAATATGCTTGGACAGATGCCTAGCATTTGCCAGACATACTAAATCATATTTACATTCAGGAATTGTCCCATGATCAGCTTCGGATGGGTCATAAAGTACTTGCTTGACACAGCTCCTAAGATTAAATTTGATCTTTTTCTCCCTTCCTTTCACCCACTTAGCTCCACTTCGGTCACAACTTGAGCAAGAAATCAATGAGCCCTTTGATGTGGGAGAAGAAGGTGCTTTTCAAGAAGTTAAACCTTGCACTTTTTGATTTTCATAATTCCCGTTAAATACATATTTGCTTGGCTTCTGACCATTCATGTGGCAGTGCTGCCAGATAACACCAGTGCCAGCAACCAAACTGAGACTGAGGGTTCAGATTTTCTATAGCTTTCGAGTTTGGAGTGGGAAGAAGAACGGTTAAGTGTGGGTGTGTATGGTGCAGGGGAGTAGAGGTAGCATTTTAGGGACAGCATAGATGCCAAAGGTCTCTGCCCTGCAAAGCCTAGGGTAACCATCCTAACAATTTTGCACGTAGGACTCCCAAAAGAAAACAAGTGTCTACATCCTGTTTCATGAGGTGCTTTAGGTGCTGGGCTGAAGATTTCTTGGGGAAAAACATTCCGTTAGAATACCAGGAGAAAGCAAGACTTTTTTCTTCAATTTGTCTGCACCACCTGCTTGTTACTGGGTTTATAGAAGTGGTCTGTAGTTGCTTTTTTCAGTGTGTGATTCAGATATTCAGTTATGAGGAAAAAGAATGATGTGAAATGAAAGTGTTAATTGTATCTGAACTGTAAATCAGGACATCTTCCAGCTCTGAATAAGCTTTATTAGACAGAAGAACTTATTTTAAAAGAACATGAATTTCACTTGCCTTTTGGCGTGCACTCTATTTTAGATATTGCTTAGGAACAAAAGCAAGCTGTTCAAGAATTTCTAATTGCATCCCCATCCTCCAAAACAAACCAAGAGGTGCAGATCCATCCACAAACTGTGAAAAAAGTCTGTCATCTTTGGGTCCCACTTTCATGTATTAGCAAAACCCCCTCACTTCTTCCCGTTAAATGAGGTTAGACCACAGTGATTAATAAGCCCCTCCTTATTTGTCGGCTTCTTAAATCATTTGGAGAATAGTTTTCTATCTGCAGAAGGTCCTTGGTCTGTTGATGGATAGGATACTTGCAGTTATTTAATTTCTCACTCTCATCTTTTAATTGAGCATCATTTCCGCTTGCCGCTTTCCTACTGGAAGAGTACACCAGATCATGAACATGATCCCCAATTGCCACTCTAAAGGAGTGTGATTTTATGGGATGATGCTTCATATTTATGACATTCCTTACTTTGTTGAAGGATTACAAAGGACCTAAATAATGTAGTAAAAGAATAAATAAATTTAACACAGCCTATGGGTGCAGGGGTAAAAAAACCTCTCCTTGTCATTAAACTGCTGCTACAATAAAGAGGAAGGTGGCTTCTGCTTTCCAACTCCGCATGAGAGGTTAGGACGTTCGGAAGACACAGACATCCCACCGGAGTTTCTGGGCTGGATTCAGTTAGTAACACATTGTATATGGATGGGGAAGCGTTGTTTTTTGCTGCTGTTTTGGAGCAATAAAGGAGATAAGCTTATAAAAGAAGCCTCTGAGCCTTGAAATAAAATGCAGTAAGTATTTACAGTGCTTGCCAAACAGCTGTACCAAAACACTACTTGAAACACAAGGAGCATTTTTAGCTTCATCTCTGCTCCTTTACTTTCACGGGAGATTTCAAGCCACTTCTCTTCCAGAAAAACATTAGGCAAAATATGGTGTCAAAAAAAGCTAGAAACAAACTATCATGGTGAAAATAAAATTGCCCTTGTCATATACTCTCACTGTTCTCGTTTAATAATCCTGATTTTTAGATTCCAGCTTCCTTTTTTTCTTGTGTCTAAGTTTTGTCTTTCCAGCCAACTAATAATCTGAATGACTTCAACATATCAATACAGAATATGCTGGGGAAGCATTGGGATGTACAAAAGCACCTGTGTTGGCTTAATTCCGCTCCCGTCTGAGTCTGTGGCAATTCCAAGTTTCTTCCAGGGAAACAGACTTGTGCCAGTGGAGGATGCTCTTGAAAATTTTATCACTGCCTATAAAGAAATCACTTTACTTGCCACTGCCATAACCACTCTTGCTCCTGTAGCACTTTGTAACCATTGCAGGCAGTTGAGAGATGACAAACATTTCGTCAGAGTTGTACTAAAAGGAGAATTTCAGGTAACTGGAATAGAATTACTGTAAACTGGAAATAAGCCAGGCCACTTCAGCTAACATCTGAATTTATTCAAAACGGAAGGTAGAGGTGGTTGTTTCATCTACAGAGATGAACCATCTTCTAATACGCTGGATTTTTTTTTTTTTTACTAGTTTTTTTGATTCATCTGTGTTAGAGTCATCTGTCAATGAATTATCGGAAATATAAAACGGAATGGTAAGGAATCCTGACACAGCCAGACAGCTTGGGAAGAGACCCGGGATTTACTTCCCAGCTTATGGGTTTGCTGTTTCCTCATTTTAAGAGGACATCTATGGGAGCTTCTGAAAAAAAAAAGGCTCTGCTGACTGAAAACTAACCCTGGTTTCCCCTTGAGGTTTTCATGCAGACGAGGCCTAAACCTGCCTAGAAAAAAAAAAAAAAAATCAAGAAATGAGCTAGATGAGCCGCAGAAGCCAGATTTCATTTCCAGTACAAAACGTTTGACTTTCAGCACGGTTTACCTGCCTTCGTGCCATTTACTCATCTCAGGCATAGCTGTAGGGTCAGTGGGGACAGGCAATGGTGAGAACGCTGTCCAAGATTCAGCATAACAGGTAGGAAGTGAAAGTGGGGGTTTTCCTAATTCTGCCATTCACCTTCTACAGACATCCTGAGCAAAGGGAGGGTGCAGGCATTTGGAGCATCTTGCTGATGGCAGGGGACTCAGCGGTGTGAGTAATGCACGTCATGGAAGAGTTGCAGTTACCGCTTATCCAGGTGGGAACAGGGTTGGGTAAGACTCTGGCAAGGCAGTGACAATAGCACCTCTTAATCAGTTCTTGACTATATGACAGGGTATTTTTTTCACATCTCTACAGAGGCCAAGGACCTTGTCCCTAAGTCTGCCCAGACTCCATCTTCCTAGGAAATAAGCTCATTTTTCTGATAATAAAACGTATGACCTTTGGTGCTAAATATTAGTGCATATGAAAAAATTTCATTTGCCACTTATCAAAACTATCGAATATTTGTAGTTACTGAGCAAACCTTGCTTCAAGTTGCCATCAATGCCTGGGAGCCAGAGCTACAAGCCACATTTGCATGGTCGTGCTTGAAACCATGAGACAAAGGCTGCACGACTCTGGCTGACTTTGACGGCAAAAAGTATCTTATTCCCACAAGCACTGCAGTTTCCAGCTTGATGTATGAATGGTGGAGCTATTTCTTGTTCTACACAAGTCTGGAGGAAAGCAGCTAGGTAGGTTAGCTCCTGACATTAAGTATTATGGTGGTTGCATTTTCTCGCTAAACTCACCCTTCATGTGTGTCTCTCTATGGTCTTGCCATGGCTACTGCTTTGTTGAATATATTTCCATTCAAGTCAAAACCTTTCTTGCAACCATGTGTAATTTCCATCGCAAGCTTCTATGTCCCAGTTATGTGGAATTATGTTTTTCCTATAGGATCAAAAAGAAAAAAAAAAAGAAGAAATAAAGGATTAGGTGCTCTAAATGAAGAGGTTTTAAAATATAAGCTGCAAAAATGGAGCAATCTGACTGGGTAACAAAGAGTTCCAAGCAGAGAAATTAACACTGCTTGGAACTAATTAGCCCCATCAGCTTCCTTCATGCGAATTTATCCATGATGAAAGAGGACAGAAATAGCAGGAGGAAAAAAAATAATAGGAATTGTGCTTTATACACAGCTACTATGACTAGGCAAACCCTCAAAAATTCTGCAGGCTAAAATGCGAGCGTGCGTGATCAAATGCAAAGCCCTGCTCCCGCAGCCACGTCCCTTCGGACATCTCTCTGGATCGCTGCAGCTTGCAGTTGCACAGCAGCTCTCCCGTTTCCCAGCACATTTTTCTTCCAGGCGCCACGTGTGTGCAAGGGGCTGCTCATAGGGATGCAGCTGCCGGAGTGAGAGCTTCTTTCCACTCCTTTTTCTCCCATTAATCTGCTCCGTGACGACAGCAGGACCAAACAAAGCCTCTTGGTGCAGGTAGTTCCTGTGATCTAGTGCCCGGCTGAGTGTCTGACAAAGCCCTTTTTGGCTTGTGACCGAGGCCATGCTGTGCTATGGATGAATTAGGGGAAGAGGGATCAACTCTGCAACTGTGAGCAAATACAGCAAATGTGAACTAAAGGTTTGCATGCTTCCCCATGCTATGAAAATATCCCCGCTCTCCCTCCCCTGCAGAAAAGTGGTGTCTGCAACACCAGATGGGCTCCTACCACAGTGCTGGACAGACCCCACATTGCTCAGCTTCTAAATTTATTCAGTCTGATTTATTTAGTTTATTTAGGTTTATTCAGTCTGATATGGGCAATGCTGTTTCCTAGAATTCTTTGGGTTTTCATTTGATTGCACTACAATAATTCCTTAAATAATTTGGTTTTATTCATGTCATCATATACGTCCCAGGAAACAAAACCTGCTTGGTAATAACTGCTACCAGACCAAGGCTTTCCAACAAGAGTGTTTTTGGAAAGCCGGTGCAGATGTATGTAAAAACAAGTAAAAATGTGCTAGAAAATACAGTGACGAGGCTGGATCAGACAGCAAAGACAACTTTTCCACCCCCAGTTTCTATCAGGCTTTTTTCACTATTCCACACTTTATTAATTTACTTTTAGGCTGCACGTTAAAATCAGGAATCAAGGAGTAACCAGAATCTAAATTAAAAGGCTGTAAGAAGGTATATTGCAAGCATTATGCTATAATCCATGTTCCATGCACATACAAATTCCAGAGAGAAATTAAATCTGATTCATTAGTTTTTGAGGAACCCGAACAAAGATACTTCTGCCTTGGACTGAGCTGTGTTTTCAATAGTAAAGAGAATCATGGAATCATGGAATCATAGAATCACAGAATTATTTAGATTGGAAAAGACTTTTAAGATCATCGAGTCCAGCCGTAAACCGAACGCTGCCAAGTCCACCACTAAACCACGTCCCTGAGCACCAGGTCTACCCGGCTTTTAAATACCTCCAGGGATGGGGACTCAGCCATTTCTCTGGGCAGCCTGACTACCCTTCTGGTGAAGAAATATTTCCTAATATCTAATCTAAACCTCCCCTGGCACAGCTTGAGGCCATTTGCTCTCGTCCTATCACTTGTTAATAATGTAGGGCTGGAGCTGAAATAAATGCTCTGGAGTGGTTGAGAGAAGTAGTTCTCAGAATGAACTGCTTTGATTCCACTCCTCTCCAGTAATCCCGCCAGTCTTTCCTTTATGTCAAACCTAGGTTTCTTTAGATGGATCATCCACAACTAGTCAACTAACTGCAAGAACTGCTCACTTAACTGCCTCTATGTGAAACACCTTCACTCTCAAGTAAACAGTGTGGTTTTATATCACTGATCTTAAGTAATTATGAATTGGGCACTTTTTAAAAAATAGACCTTGCAATTAGGTTAGAGCAAGATTTTAAATGGATGGGTGCCTCTGTCCAAAGAAGCACTTGTTTCCTTTAAGAAACACTTTCAGTCATGTTTTCAGTCATGTTTTCATCAGCCTGAGGGTTGTTTGGGTTTTGGTGTTTGTTTGTTTGTTTGACACACATGCACCAGGTATTTAACCTCCTAATTTTTCATCATCATGTTACAATTTCTTCAACCTCTTACGTATTCAAACTTATTAACAAAATGAATTTTGATATATGCTTATTTGCACTTTTGCTGCTACTTAGTGTGAAGATGTGAGGGAAAATAACTTCTAGTATATAGAGCTTTACAGTCATACAGAGCTTTTAGAGAATTTAGGTATTAAAAAAAAAATCAGCAACCCCCCCGCATTCTATCAGCTCACTTCACTATATAACAGCTGCAACCTATCTTTCAAATATTAGACTTTTTATATTGTATAAATGTGATGGACAGGAGAGGAAAAGGGAGATTTTTTTTTTTTTTTACTTTTATCAATCAAGTATTTTTCATAGATGGAGATTTTACAAAAAAATCCATCAAACTCTAATAGCTCACCATGTATTGGCTGCAGACATTGTGATTCACAATGGATTCAGAGAAGAAAAGCCGTATTATTTTGATAAATTGTACTGTTTTATAATATTAATTTGATCTGCAAAATTCCTCTCATCTGGGGTAAAGCAGATTTTTCTTTGGGCGCAAGTAAAATCTTATTATGTGTTCTCATTATCGTTCATCATTATGGTAAAGAGTAAGATAATATTGTATTGTGCCTAGACTTCTACACTTTGAGGGAATGTAAAAGGCTATATGAATATCTTATGAAGTGATTGCAAAATAAAATTGACATCAAAGTGATTCAACTATGTAACATATTATTCCCTCCCTGTAAAATTGGATTCTTACTGAAAAACACTTTCCTCTTTTTCTATTTGTGAAAGAGAGAAAAAAAAATGAGTCTCCTGCCCTTATGGAACAATACAGCATTTTCCCATGTTATACAAGGGCAAAAGTATTCATCAGCATCTGTACTTCTATTCAAAATTTAATTTTTGGTGCTTGATTAAAATGAATCCACCCTTTCCCCATTCATTTCAGCATGCTGTCCTAAAACTGAGGCCTGAGTGTGACACCCAAAACAGTGAAGACAAACTGCGAAAGCATTAACGGGGCTCCGGGGGCCAAAATAATCGCCACAGAGTTATGACCTGCTTAGCAGCTGGAGCACAATGTCTGGGCAGCGAGGTGGCTGCCACAGAGGTCCGTGCAGCTGTACCACGTTGCCTGGCTGTGGGGGTTCCTCCACCCCTCTAACTCCTTTTCAAGCCCCTTTTTCTTGAAATCAGTGGCCAAATTTCCATTAATGTCATGCACTACTGTACTGGAATGCTATGTGCCAGAAGATTTTAAGCTCAGTTGATGTTTCCATGAGGTTCCTCTGCAAATGTGCCTGTTGCTGGCCCTCGGGGAGCTTGCGTGGAGGAACAGTAAATCCCACTGAAGAGGGCCAGCTCCTGGAAGAGACACACCGCATCCACACGATGCAAAGTGCTGATCCGGTGTGAACTCACTTTTCTGGTTCAAATCTGTTTAAAACGCTTTGAATAGAAAGCTTCGTCCTGCCAGATGTTGTGGAAAATCTGGTATTGTACCACAGCCAGCCTAAAGCCATGATGAATACCCCACAGTGTGCAGATCAGTGATGACGTTGATACGAATCCTGTTTACCCTGCTGGATGCTCCAGCCATGCATGGTTTCGATTTTGTGACTGTGAGGCCACCACAACTTATTTATTCCCTAATTTAATTGGCTCTGTGTAAATTAGCTTTCAGTCCATACCTTCCTTTGTCTTGGTATGCATTGGGAGCAAAATCTCGGTGACTTCACGAAGCACCACACAAACCACAAAACACTTACTGACTCCAGCAGGGCCAGGATTACAACCTTAATTTTGCAATCTTTCTTTAATCTTCTCTTAATTAATTTAATTCTGATATCATTATCTAGATTGCCCATTCATTTAGCATCACAGCATCCATCTCTTCATTCTCACTGGAAGGCTTTAGTAACTTTGCAAATGTTGCAGCTCTATCTCCTATTCCTACCTTTTGATCTTTACTAACAACTTTCCTTTAATGTCTGCTGAGCTCAGCCTTTTATCAGGCAAAGCACTCCACCCTCCCTGGTAGAGGGGGGCACTGCTCTGATCAACGTAGGCGTGAGGAGCTGAATTTCTACTGTCTGCCTCTGGAGGTGATCCTGCTGGCCTGTCCTGGCTCTCCAGCCAGTTTTAAAACCGGTTCAGCCAAATCAAATTTAATACTGAAGGGCAGACGGTATTCCATAAAGTTTTACAAGGCAGCCCATTCTAGCTTTAACTATCTTCAGGACCTGCAATGTCTCTGCTGGGAGGTTTCTTCTTGTAACCACCTTGGGTGGACAGTTCTGGTGTGGGTGGGAAAATGCTCTAAGCCACAGCTTGCAGTGGGCAGTTTTGGCTGAAAAGTATATAATCCATTATGTGCTGTCATTTAATTTACTTTGGTTTATGAAATGAGCTCAGCTGATGCTTTGTATTTTTTTGCCTACCCACACAAAAATACCATGCTGATGCCACACGTACAGTTGACCTTAATGGCACCACCTAAGTATAGACAAGCTGTCCCCTCTTCTCCTTGGCCTCAGGGTGACTGTGGCTCAGCTGGTGTGAAGCAGGGACCCAGCGAAGAGGACAGGCATTGCAGCTGGGTCAGGGCGAGAGGACAGGGGTCAGGGTGCAGACTGGCTTGGTCCCCAGTCCATCCCATACCACTGGAATAAAAATGCTTATTCTGGTATAATCTCTTGCTAGGTGGAAAATAATCATATTAGCATGACTATGCCTATACCACATAGCTATAACTCATTGCATTTTTTAAAATGTGTAAATCTTGGGATAATGAGCTCATGAAAATGCTGAGGCAAGTTAGGCTGTGGAGTTACACAGTAATTTCCACTGTGCCGTACATGATCCAGCCCTTTGGTCCCTGCAGTAAACGCTTGGTGATTTATCTCTATATTGAGCTACCTCCAGCTGACAGTGGACCATGGTGAAATAGCTGGCATGCTGGATATCGCCATGCCCTTCATCACAGATGGGTTGAGGCTGGAAAGGACCTCTGGAGGTCATCTGGTCCAACCCACTTGCTCAAGCAGGGCCACCTTGAGCAGGCTGCCCAGGACCATGACCTTTTGACCATGACCATGGTTTCTGAATACCTCCAAGGATGGAGGCTCCACAACCTCCCTGAGCAACCTGTGCCAGTGTTCATTGATCAGTATCCTGGTCCTGACTGCTTTGCAGGGTGGTTCTTGTTGTTACACATGATTTAACATAGAGTATGTCGATTTTTCAGTGGTGCTGAAGATTTGCAGGTTCCATTGCCTCCCACTGCGGTTGGGGATGCTCATTGCTTTTAAAGGTCAGGCAAAAAAACTGCTGAAGTTTTCCTCTCCTGAAGCAATAACGATTTCTGGACGAAAACATAGCAGAGAAAGGATAAATCCTGGGTACAGACAGATACAAGTGCACTGCCTGCCCTCTGCCTTTTTTTTCTGGGTAACTTTAAACTCTGATGCACTCTGGCTCTCAGGGGAGGCACATTTTCAGAAGCTCTCAGATGTCAGTGGATGCAAAGCTCAGCTGAAACTGAGCACAAATGGAAAACCTTGTCCTTTGGTCTCTCCTGGCATGCCAGGACCTCTTTAAAACTTACCTGCTCTGCCCTCATTTTCTCACTTCCATTCATTTGTACCTATCGGGATCATTTGGCTATGAGACAAACTGTCCAAACAGATCGGTGTGGCTTCACTGTCATGAGCTGAGAAAAGAAAATAATATTCCTAAATCCTGAGGGCAGAGACTGGACATGGGCAGGAAGGCAAATAAGTGCACACAGCATCTGTGTGATGCCGGTTTTCTGGAGCGATAGTCTATTTATGTGATGCTTTTTATACAACGCATGCTTTCTCTGCCCATCATCGCCGAGGTGAAGCTATGCAGCATGACAACAAAATAAGCTGCTCTGCCTAGTAGTGGAAAGGTCTTTTCCCAGCACATACTACAGTTTGCTTAGATGGGTGGCTAAAAATGGTGTGTTGATTTTAACGAAGATTGATAGTCAACATGAATATGCCGGCTGCCTCGCTTCTCTGCTGGACGCTCAGCAGAGAGCCTGGCAAACCTTAAACAATGGGATCGCCTGTTGATTTGGGGATTAAAAGCTGTCTGCGGAAGAGTGCGCTGAGAAAATGTGCTGAGAGCTTCTGCTGAAGGGGGTAATTCATAGTCTAGTCAAGTAGCTTCATAACCAAGTCTATCATGAAAATTTGTTATCAGCATACTGTTTGAATCACAGATCAATGCACACTGATTTTGGCAAATCTAATTAGATTTGATGGGGAAGAACATGTTTGCATTTTTTAGGCTCTGTAGTTCCCATCTCTTTATGTGTAATTTCATTTTTGATTTGTTTAGCAGCGATTAGGGGTTGTGAATCATGATACTGTGGAGATGTCAGCCATGGTTATCCCACTCACTTAGCCAACTCCGTTGGTCATCCAATGCTGAGAATGGGAGACTGGGAGTCAGGACTCCAGTGCCTCCCAGTTACACCAGCCAGAAGTCAATGTGCGCTCCCTGTATGGCCACAGGCAAGATACTTTACATATCTGCACCTCAGTTTATGTATCTGTGAACTTGGATATAGCATATATATGCATCTTAGGGGCATTATAAGACTTCATTGATCACTAATGCTTCGGAACTGCTTCCATTTCTTCCGCTTCCACATCACAACGCAAAATTGATTATCATCATTTGCGATGTGGAAGGGGCATGCCCTGATGCTTATCTACCTTTGTGAAGTACTGTGGCTGCTCTCATTTCAATTTTTGCCTGGAATATGCAATTGCTTAAATCTCTTCTTGGTACAGTGAGGATACCAGCTACACAGGTGTCCATCACAAGGTCAGGGTTAAATGGAACACTCTCTGGGACTAAACTGGTGAGCTGCTGAGCAGCTTATGACAGATGTCCACATCAGATACTTCTCCCTCCCTCCTCAGGTCTTTTCTCCAGCGCTTGTGGAGTTTATTTAGCAGCTGTTAACCAGTTTACCTATATTAACATTCCCATCCCAGAGGGAATCCTGTGTCTTGTAGTGTAGGAGTAGCATCATTGTGGCTATGAAATGGGCTTCCAAATCCCAGGACAGAGTCCTGCTCCAGTCTACACCTTCACCTCTGACACAGAAGGTGGGAAGAAAGGGGCCAGCACAGGCCAAAGGCTGAGACTGCTCATTGCAGCCAAGGTGCAGCCACTTTCCAGGCAGCAAAGAGATGCAAAGAAGGGTGTTGAACCGGGTCTCCCACTTCTTAGGGAGATGCTGGGTGGTTATATCAATCGTGGGCAGTGCTGCCACCATCACCAGCTGTACTAAAAATAGGACAAGTCTCCCAGCTGTCTCTGAGGAAGATCCCAGCCCTGCAGCCACACACCAGCCTGCCCAAGCCCCCAGAAGGCCCATCCCCAACGCCTGCCCCATGGCTGTGCCCAGGCGGGGAGTGCAGGGCACATCCATAGACAAGCACTTTGGGAAGGTTGAACTCTAAAGGTGAGTGCATAGACAGCAACTGGGCTTGAGAGGAGAGGGACACCAGGTCCAGTATGGGTTTCACATGCTGTGCCCCACTCCCATCCTGCTGCTGGAGGAGCGCTGTGCATCGCTCCTGAGCTTGGCTGTGTCAACGTGCCTGTCATGACACTTCAGGGGCTGCCAATGTCACTCTCCCTTGCAAATCGCTCACATGAATGTTGCATATTTGTTATAGATGGAGAGATTAGCGTAAAGGCTAAAAAAGAAAGTAAACAGAAAGGGAAGGACCCTGGGGATACCGGAGTGATATATGCCAGCTTGGCTGGTCTGACCTGTTTATAATGTCTAACACAGTCACAGGTGCCAAAGAATAACCGACAAGTTTAACAGTTTCCTCTTTGCGATTTAGCAACAGGATCCTTGTGTGAGGAAGGCAGGGCCCCTGCTGTTTTCCCAGGAGCTGAGTGCTTCAGAAACGCGGAAGCAGCCATGAGGTTCTTCTCCAGAGGCTGGTGGTGTTTTAGCTGCTCTGTGTGTCTTCTGCTGCTGTTGAGACATACAGTCCTCACGTGGGCACTGCCAGGTGCACAGGGCTCTCCTGGTCTCCTCCTCTCTTCATAGGGTCCGAGGAACCCAAATCAATGTACCCCGGACCTCCGCATGCCCATAGCTGAGTATCTCCACTCACTTCTCAGGCTGAGCATCTCCTGACGATGACCCCTCGGTGCGCCACGCTCAGCGTGGGACATCTCCCTAATGCCGTAGCATTGGCTTCGGTGGGCTTGCACTGTCTCCTGCGACCAGACCTACGACTCTTACCTCTCTCATCTGATGATGTCCTCACGTCCTGGGTTTTCTATCCCTGCTGACAGTACCACTTTCCACTTCCTCTCCTAGGCTTGCAACTTCTGTCATGATCTTTCACCCTTCAAGCAAAACAAATAAACTCGACTCCTTCTCCCCAGGGACTTGGTCAGTCCCTTTCTCAGGGGCTTCCTTGGGAGATCTGGCTGGGACCCAAATGGTGCTGCTTCTCTCTCTCTTGAATTCTCTCTTCTTTCTCTCACAATGTTTGTTTTTTCACTACTGATGCTAAACCTGCGGCTCACAGTTTTGTTAACTCTCCCCCAAACTCAAGCATGCTCATCTCTGGATCTACTTTTCATCCTGTCAGTCCTGTTAGTAATGCAAACATTTGGTTTCACTTTGTTCCACTGCTTTCTTGTTTCTAAATCACATTCAAGCTAGTCATCTCAAATCCTCTCCATAATCTCAAACGGAGTTTTTGCACCTCTCTGCCCTACTAGTTCAGTTGTGCTGCAGACTCAGAAAAGCATCACTTCAAAATGACACTTTTTTTTTTTTTTAATTCCACAAACTTGGGAAATATATGGAACATCTGACTCACCTGACCCCATAGTTGGGCCATCAGTGACAAGTCTGTAATTTCTGTGCTTCATATCAACCCTACATATCCTCTTTCTCTGCTCTGGAGTCACCGCTAAGCTACCCTGAATCAGAGCCTTAAGAAATCTCCCTCTCCTTGGAACACGCTCCCAGTTATTTGCCGAACATCTTCCCTACAGTCTTGCAGAGAAGGATGCATCATGCAGTTTTGCGGCCCTAGCAAAATCAAGCCCAGCTTCATTAACATAGCTGCGCTACAAAATGGATCATCTCTGTTTCCTTCACCCATTATCTTTCTTTATGCTCAAAATAGCCATCAAGGGAGGCACCAGCCTCTGTTTATGGATAATCTGTGTGAAGAAATGGACAGGCGGAAATCTAGCAACATAATTCTATTGGAAAAAAAATTACATAAATTCTGGGGAGTGGAACTGGCAATGACGATGGTGTAATCTGCTACCGCAACTCTGGACGGGGATATTTCTTATACACCTGCGTAGCCACCGTGCTACTCTAACACCTTCCCCCTCTCTATTCTTTGTCTTACATTCAACACTGAGAGCACACGGAAGGCAGTGGGAGTCTTTCCAGCAGCATCAGAAAGTTTCCAGTCTTTGCTTCTGCTCTATTATTGCCACCTGCTCCTGGCTCTTAGAGTTTCATCCCCATCAAAATCACAGGTGAGTCACCATCGCCTAGAGATGGATCACTGTTTGGGTACAGGAATGCATTTTCTTTACATTACAAGTACTTAAATTAAAAAAGTGGGCAGTAGAAATAAATTATAATAACCACCATTGCCTTGTACCATTATTTTATCGCGGAATGAACTTGATATTGGTAAATACAGCAGGGAGGTACGTGTAAGGGTGAGGAGGAGAGCCAGTTGTGTCAAAACATAACACCTGCTGCAGAACAAATGGGTGTACACCAGCTTTGAATACATTCAGGATGGAAATTAGGTGGTTTCTAACCTTCAGAGAAGAAAAGTTCCAACATAATATCCAAAAAGGTGAAGTGAGGACAAGACACTGATGCTCAACTTGATGCCTTTATGGGCAGGCTGATGTGAAATGATGGCTTCTAGTAAGAGAGAAGCAGATGCAATGACCCAGCCCTTTCTTCTGAGCGTCTGAGATGACTTAGGTTTTTGGACAGTTCCAGAATTAACCTGAAACAAGACTAATCCCTGCATTAGGGAAGGTATAATTATTGCTACGATTACACATTCTCAGCTGTTTTTTCTGCTATGCTTCTCCATGACCCATGTTTGGGGCGGGGGGGTGGTTTGCCCCAGCCTCTGCTGCACCTACCTGCCCTGGCCGTGGACACATCAGTTCCCAGCTGCCCGTGGTCAGCAGCTGCAGGCTGCCACCTCCGCACCATGCGAACCGCAGGGAGCACAGCTCTCGTTGGCTCCACTGGCGCTTCGCCTGGCTCGGGCAGCTTTGCCTAACATGGATTAAGAAGCACTTGTGTGATCCTTGCAGCTGGCAAAGCTGGTGGGGCCACAGACAGAGAAGCAATAGCAGAGCACTGGAGGGCAGAAGCCTTCAGCTGGCGCAGCCTTGTTGCAGCCTGACCCCCGATCTTTGCCTCAGGTCTTCTGTTGGCCTCGAAAGAGTGTGCTGTGTCGTTTGGCCTTGACTTTGCCATGTTTATCTTGCAGGGGTGAACTTAGAGCAATGCAATTGCCTCCTATAAGTGTGCTAAGCTGTTGGAAAGATGATTATACTCAAGTGCTTTATTGACATGGACTGAGTTGTAATAGGTGATAATACTAGGTTGTAATACCAGGTGATTTTTAGAGTACAACCACTAGAAAGGCTACAGGGCCGAGCGATACAAACACAAGATGTAGTCTACATGCCTGTGCAAAGAGGGCCTTTGTGTTACCTCCTGCAATGAGAGATGCTGGGTGTGATGGAAGCGACGGGTCCCCCCGTGACTGCTGGGGCTCCAGCTGTGCCGTCACTGGGTGCGATGCTTGGTGGTCACCTGCCACCCCCCTGCCAGCCCCCTGAGTCTCCCCATTAAGGGCTATGGTATAAACGACGGTCTGTGTGTTTTTATGGGGTTTGGAGCCTGACTTCCAAACCCCGGGGCTGTCTCGCGGTGGATGGGAGCAGCACGCTCTGCCACCGGTTGCAGAGGTCCCTCCTGGAGCCTCATCTGGACAAGCTTGTGTGATTGTGGTCCGACTTCTCTGTGTACAAACTGGCAGGCAAATGCTTTCACTCTCTTTTTCATGATGTTTTCCTGGCTTTGTCGTGTTAGGAATTGTACGTGGAGATACCTATCTCTCATCACGGTGCAGAGAGCTGTGTTCACAGCCGTGCTGCTGGCGCTGTGGTGACACACAGGCAAGTCTATGGTATTGGGAAAACCAGTATTAATTCGAGCTGATGTTTAACAGTAAATTCTGTCTGTGTTTTGCCAAGGAAGGAAGGGAGTCCTAGGGAGAAAGGAATGAAAACTCAATTTTCAGGGCTATTTGATACATACTTCTCTCCTGCTCTGGCAGCCGGGAGCTGTGAAGGAGCCATCAGGGCCCCATTTAAGGGAAATACCCATGCGAAGCCAGAGCAATAGCTTTATGCCACCATCCCAAACTCTGGAGCTGGAACGGGCTTGGAGAAAAAGTGTGTCAGGCTGCTCCAGCACTCAGGCTCTTTTCAGTGACAAAATGATCCTTTGGTCTCATGAGTAACCGTAGATTTTGGTCTTGCTCCCAGGTTCACTGACCTCAGGAGGTCATTTATTTAGGACTTGGTCTCCAGCCAGCTGTAGGAGAGTGGCCCAAAGCGATCTCCTCCACCCCTCTTCTGCTGCAGCCCGTTGCTGAAGGGTACGGCACAAAAACCTTCAATCTGCCTGGTCAGGAGGGCTCGCGTCTCTCTTACTGTGAGCATACGAAGCCTGTTTTTCCAACCCAGCATTGCATCTTGCTTAAACTGCAGGACCGCAGAATTGCAGTTTGGATAAAGCCACATTTTATACCATAATTTTGTACCTTTTGCACTAGCAGTTGCTTCTGCTGCAATGGCTGGGTTGTTCTTGCAGATCAGCTTTTTATTGCAATATTCAAAGCATTGTAGGGGAGTTGGGAGCATATTTACTAACTAAATGAAACAGCATGTGCTATCCACATTTTCAATACTGCTTTGAAAATCTCGTTATGCCGGATATGGACTTACTCTACCCAGAGGCTGATGAGCCTTGTGTGGCAAAGGCAGCTCTCGGACTGGGCACCACAACCCATGCTGGTGCTAAGAGGTGGTACACATGGCAGGAAAGACACGCTGCGGCTCCCGTGGTGTTGCAAAGGTGCCGGCACAGCAGGATTTTAGGTTCCCTCCTGGACAGAGCAAAAATAGTGCAGGGAAAAAAAATCATGTGGCATTGAAGCTTCCACTTGGTTTCAGTTCCAGCCTGGAATCGAGGAGGATACATTTCATTTTTTCTTAGTTTGTTTAAAAAAACCCAATAATAAAAAAGGAAAATGAAGCTTTTTTTGTCCATATACTGGAGATTTGCTTTTGTTTTACTGTTTCACCAGTCTGCAGCCTGTTCTGTATTTTGACGTTGTTTCTTCCAGCACTTAGAGGACTGCGAAGCTGCTTTCCCTCCTTGTACGTGGGACGCTTGTATCCTTCCCTCATGTGATTGTTTGTTTGGAGACATCCATGGTACCGCAACACCTGAACTCTGGGAGAGCGGGATGCTGTCTTTAAACCTGTCGTTCCTATTAGCAAGCCAGCTCGCGGAGTTCGGGAGAAACGGGGCCGACGGCATCTTTTAAGGTGAAAAGCAGCAGCAGGCGAGCAGCGAAGGCTCCCGCACTTCCCATCCGCTTCCCCTGAAGCCGATCCCCTTCTCCCGCGCCGTGCCCGGCCCGACCCGACCGAGCCACCCCGCAGGGGACGGGGCCCCGCAGCCTCCCCGCGCACCCTGCGCGCCGGCTGCCTCCGCACGCCCCGTTTTATTTATATGTTTTATTTTATTTATATGTTTTTACCCCCCCCCCCCCGGGTTTCGGGGTGCGCCGAGGCGCGGTGCGGTGCGGGGCCGCGGCCGGGGCCGGGCGGCTCCGCGGGCGCCGCGCGCTGCCCCGGGGCTGCGGCCGGCGGCGGCGGCGGCGGCGGCGGCGGCGGCGGCGGCGGCGGCGGCGGGGGGCGGTGACGTCACAGAGCCGCTCGCCAGCACAACGTTCCATTGAGGCGAGCGCGTGCTCCGGCGAGCACATGGGCAGCGGGGCCCGCGCCGCTCCGCGCTCCTCCGCGCCGCTCCGCGCCGCTCCGCGCTCCGCCCGGCCCGCCGGACCCCTTCCCGGGGAGGGGGGGCGCGGTGAGTACCGGGGTGCGGGCAGCGGCGGCGGGGTGAGGGGCGGTTGTTCGCCTGTTTGTGGTGTTTATTTATTTATTTATTTATTTGCCCCCCCTCCCCCCCGCTGTACCGTTCCCGTCTCCCCGGTGGGGTTTGCAGGTCGCGGCGGAGTTTGCAGCTGAGGCGCGGGGGCTCGTGCGGATGCAAGGCGGGGGGGATTGCATTGCATTTCATTTATTTGTTTTGGTTTGGTTTTTTTTGTTTTTTTTTTTTTTTAAAGCGCTGGGTCGACGGTGGGCTAAAAATAGCAATCGCCAGCCGAAATCCGTGCGGATGGGGAGGCGAAGGGCTTCGGGATGCCTTCCAACGTAAAGAAACCGCCGCGATAAGGGGCGGCGGTGTTCGGGGGCTCGCTTTTGCTCCGAAATGACACGGCTGGGTCTGCCCATCCCCCGCCACCCGGCCCCGGGCCGGCCGGAGCGAGGGAGAGGAGGCCGTGGGTGCCCACCCACCCCTCCTTGGCCTGGGGAGAAGCTCGGGGCAGGGAGGTGATGGGGGGGGGGTCCCGGTGGCTCGGGGGGGGGGGGGGCGTTGTTTGTGCCCTGTGCAACTGCGCGGAAAATGCGCGCTGTGCGCTGGCCGGGGCGCGGAGGTGCGTGCGGAGCCGGCCTGCTGCTGCCTGCCGCTGCCTGCCGCTGCCTGCGTGGGTTTGCGGGGTGAATGAAGCTTTTAATGTGCAGAGCTGCAGTGTTTTTGCTCGGCCCGTCGTCAATATATGGGCAATCTAATTTTAAGCTGGGTCGCGCTGAGGAATAAAAAGGGCAGATTCTTTGGAGGCTCCAAAGACCATTTTTACAAAGGGGTTTTTAGGCCATCATTTCCTTAAAAAAACGTGGATTTTTTAAGTACAACTTCAATAGGCCGCGTTTTATTTTTATATATAAATAATACAAAAATGTTTTCATTGACAGGGTGCTTTAGGACTTCGGTCTTGAACTATTAAACTGTTGGTTGCTGCATCGTAAAATGCCGTGCGGAGAAATCCCAGCAGAACCCATAATTGTATCTGAAGGATGCTGGAGGCCTTCAGTGAGATCTTTTTAATCCCGTTCGTGTTGACAAGTTTAGACATGTTTGCCTGTCCATGTATCTGGTCAGACACAGTGAGTCGTGAACCCCACGCTAGTTCCTTTTTACTAATATGTTCAAAAATATGCATTATTTAAGTCGTTGATTTGGAACAAAAGAGCTTTTCTGGGGGTATATTAGAATATAGTAGCCATTGCTAGGTACGAAGAGCACAATTTATTATGTACATGATACGTCTGTGTGAAATGGGAGCATTTATTTCTTCATCGAGCAGAAATACAGTCTCACTAGTGTCAGTTTGTGCCAACTGGTCTGGATTATCGTAAGAGCACTTATAAATGTTGTTCTAAAATATGAGGATATTAAAAAAAATTAGCTCTGAAGTGTTGACATCACTGTAAAAAATAAGACTACAGTCTGATATTTAGTCGTGTCTCATAAACATCCAGTTTCCTTTCTATTGTGATTTAAAAAAATATTTAATAAATATGTGTATTTTCCAAGCACGTGGACCAGTCAAATGCTCTTTTGTGCTAGGTGCTGCATATCTCTGATAAATGCCAGTTCGCACCTTGGGGAGTTTCAAGTGATCTTATACATACTTTGCATCATTTTAGAAATGCACCTCTAACTTTACTTTTTTTTTTTTCCTCTCTCTCTCTTCCATCTCTCAAAGCTTTAAGTCATGAGTCTGGCTTACAGCAGGCTTAGCATTGTTATAATTCTGATCGATCTGACTGTGCCTTTGTGTATTTTAAGTTATATTAAGGTAATTAGTTGTACAGGTGCAGTTTGTCAGCCAATGGGAATGCCTCTATACCTGTTAGGAGTAAAGTATACTGTATATCTATATGTCTAGCATCCCTGGGAGAGGGGCTGTGCCGGTCTGACTGCGTGGGGACAGGGAGAGCAGTGCCAGCTCTCTGCCTCGGCAAGGCCTGAAGGATTTTGCATCCTTTGCATCTGCACGCTGATGTCCATGCAACATCAGAGCAATTCTGCAATAGCGAAAACAAGGGCGGGCTTAGGCCTGCCGCCGTTGAAAGGCCCATCTGTTGCAGAAACGAACTGTGTGTTTGAATTAGTTTGTAAAATGGAATATTGGCTCCCTGGGTGAATATGCATGCTTGGAATATAACTTCGGTGGGAGCTGACAGCTTTCAGAGACGATGCTGAGTTGTGTCTCCTGACGGTGCAGCTCTGCAGTCATGGTGCTCGCTCTCTGTGCCCCTGCTGAACCAAAGCAGAGATTTGGGTTTCGTTAAGGACTTTATCTGCTAAAATTGGAGCTTATGCTTAATTCTTTGCAAGATTCGAACTGTGTCTTCCTGTTTTTAATCAGAATGCTTTACAAAGACACTTTATGCTTCCTGGCTGTATATATTTCACTAACTTTTATACGAGGAATTACTGGCAGGGGAATCGACCCATAGTGCTGATGTTGTGGAGCAAGGCTAGGGGAAAAAAATTCTATATCTATATACTTTTAAGATAATGGTGCACCTTGTGTTTGTTACCTTTCAGCTGAAGATGTTCAGTGGGTTGTTACAGTATCACTGTTTTTCTACAGGCCTCTTTCTTCAGGCTTTTTCTATAATTATGCTGGTGCATCTCTACTAGAAATTGCAAGGTAGGGCTTACAAGTATGACATCTTAATAAAAAAAAATATATATTTTTTTTTTCCCCATTGGTCTATGCAGACAATAGTGCTGGCAGGCCATGGGAAGGGGAAATGCTGGCTTTTGTGACCTGGGAGGTGTTTCTTCCACTTGCAGGAATAGCAGGGTTTATCTTTTGCTCCCAGTACATGAATTCAGTGAAGGTTGGTGTCAGGTACATGTGGTGCAGTGCACTGCGGCTGTGTATCCGTCAGTTAAGCAATGCAAGTGGGTCTGTCAGAGCCTTGGAGCCTCTGTGCCGATCTTGTTGGTGCATTACTGCTGGAGAGGCGGAGGTGGTGGGCACGTTGCCCCGACCCCTGGCTGCTGGCCAAGGGGACGGCAGCGTGGTCGGAGGTCCTGCTTTGTGAGCCAAGCAGGGTGCAGAGCTGCAAACTAAAGTAGCGAAGAGGCAAATGCATACCTGGTCAGGAAGCTTTTGCATGTTTGCAGCAAGGTGATACAGATCTTATTTTGAAGCACGGTGTGTTATTTTCTGTCTCCTCACTGGCTGGTAGCTTTAGTACTGAACACCTGCGTAGTTCCTGGCGAGATTTATGAAGAGTGAGGAGGGAATAAAGACATAATCCGTCTCTTGGACTCATTAGCACTGTGTATGGGGCATGTTTTCCCTTGTCACAGCTGCATCTGTTCCTGAGATGGTCCGTCTTCTTACATAGCAAAGGGCTTAGTGCCCTGGCAAGCAATACCGCTGCACGTCTGTATGTGATTTATTTATACTTGGAGATGCAGTGCCTGCCGTTTGCTTGCCTTGTTGGTACAATTCAGTGGAGGACAGCGCTTTTTGGAGTTATCAGTGTTGCGATAAAGCAGCGTTCCTGAGTCTTTCCTCAGTTCTCTCTCTGGCAAGTGCCAGAGGTCGTTTAGGACGGGGCTTGCTGGTGGTGCTTTTTTCCTCCATCGCTCCAAGGGTGACAGATGAGAAGCAGTGAGATGGTTACCGGGGGCGTCAGCTCCGCTCAGCTGAAGGCAGCAGTCTGCAGGCTGACACAAACATGGGGACCGGCCAGGCTTGCGGAGCGGTCTGGATGGTTTGCAAGCATCCAGATCTGTATGATCTAAATGCCTTTTAATGCATCCCTGAGTAGTATCATTCTTTATGTGAATTCAAGGTACGGATGTGAATATTGATGTGGAGCTGTATCCTGCAAATCAGGGGCTGGTTGAGTATCACCCAGGGTTTCCAGGCAGGTTTGTCCCACCCAATCTGATACCTGTGCTGTCACATCTTCACTGCTATTGATATCTTATATTTGTCAGCAGATACTATGGTTGCATCCCCCATCACCTCAAAGGAAAAATGATCCGTGAATAGCTGCTGGTATAGTCTATCAGGCAGTAAAGGGCTCTCGAATGCAGCAGTGACAGGCAGAGCTAGAACCAGTGCCTGGTGGATAATTCAAATTAGAAATTATGGCACAGATCTTTAATGGCAAGGGTGATTAGCCACTGGAACAAATTGCCAAGAGAAGGGGCAGATTCTCTCTCAGTCATTTCTGCCTTAAAACCTGAGTCGGAAAAAGCAGTAGAAGAACTTTTGTATAAAAATGATTGGGTAGGTTCCTGCAAATAAGCTCATTAGAAAGTCCCTTGACGGGAGAGGGGAGGTTTGACCGTGCCCCCGCACTCTGAGGTTGGGTTGTGCAAGCGCTGGGAGCTGACCTGCGCTGCTGGAGACTGGGCTGAGCTGAGATGGGGCGTGCGGAGCACCCTGGCGAGAAATAGCAGCCCAAAGCCCTGGAAGGGCTGTGCGTTTGCATGGGAGAGTGTCATTGCCATGAGATTTTTGGAAGACAGCATTTTGTCACCTCTTTTGCATGCCTCGGTCAGGAATACCCAGTGACAAAACGTGTGCAGGACTTTTTGCGAGCTTCCCGAGGGGAGAGGATGCCATCACCGGGGTGCTCACCTGCAAGCTGGGGGCTTGTCCAGGCACGGGACGCAGCTCCTCTCCTTGGGGTAGGAATGAATGGCAGAGAAGCCTAAAAGAAGCCTCAAAAGGTTCTCCCTGTTTTGGGGAGAGGAGGTCCCTACCACAAGAGCAGTGCCCGGAGCTGTGGGCTGGTTCCTTAGGGGCAGGTGGAGAGCAGAGGTGGGTGGGAGAGGCAAGACCACATCCCTGCATGTAGTTTATTAAGCAGCTTGTGGAGGCCCTCAGCACAATGTGGGTTGCGCTGGGAACCCCCAGGCTCTGAAGCAGGCCAGTGCAGGGATTTTAAGGTGGAAAACTGTGATCCAGTCCTCCTAACCACCCACCATCCTCTTCCCTCCATCCAGCTGGTACGGTCCAGTCTGCTTCTCCCTGGCTTTCTCTGAACGCCCTTTCTGTGCTATCCGGCTTCCCTGGGTAACTGCTGGTTGGATGCCTGGTTTGCAGTTTAGCTTTACTGGTGGAGTTGAGCTGATTACAGGGTATGTGACGCCGGTAACGCCCTTGCTGTGGATGCAGCATCCCAATTCCTTGCACTGGTAGAAGCCATCGCGTTAGTACTGCTGTAAGCTCTTCTGCATCAGGGGATTTTTGCAAGGTAGCAAACCCTACAGGTTCAAAGTCATCCAGAAGCAGATATGGGCCAGCCCCTCTGCTGCCTGCTTACGTACTGCTTGCCTTTGGTCGCAGGACATTTTGTGCCTTTCCTGAAGTCTCAACAGCTGGGTTTAAGAGATTGCTTCCCTCGCTTTTTTCCTCCCAGTCAGGAGAACTAAAATGTTTGATCTTTTCACTGGTGCTGCAGGGGCAGCATCTTGTGAGGTCCTGTATAAATCTCAGCTGGGGTTGGGGAGCTCTTGCCAGTAACTTAGAAAGGAGAATAAAAATCCAACTTAGGAGTATTTTTTAAAAAAAAAGCAACGACCTGTGACTCTTGATTAACACTTAGTATTTTGAGGCCTAGGTTTGATCATATGTCAACCATCGCTTCTTGAGAATGTCAGCTGAGCAAAATTCCAGCCAAAATAAAATGCATTGCATTGCCTCGCACAGTTCCCTGCCCGGGTAGGGAGTGAGACCTGAATGCACAAGTGGAAGGGGCTTGCAGGCTGTGCAAGGAACGAGCGATGCAAGAGGCTGGAGTGTTACTGCCTGTGTAGGTTTCGGAAAGGTGGCTTTTCCTGGCCAGCTTTCAGCCATGTGCCGTGTCCTTGCAGCTTGGTGTCGGACCGTGCATCGCTGTCCCCAGCGGTGGTGCATTGCTGACGTCCATGTGACGTGTGTGCTGGTTTACGTGGTGGAAACAGCAGCCGTGGGCTCATGCTTGAGCGTGTGGGATGTGGAGCAATGGCCAAAGCCCAGGCTATGCTCAAACACAACATTACATCTCTTCTGCATGGAAAAAAGTCTAGCATGGGTCTCTCTTTGCTAATATTAAAGTTTGGTAACATTATTATTATTGTTATTATCATCATCATCATTATCACTATAATTATTATTATATTAGCTGTGTTGCAGACATAAAGTTGATTATGCATTAATGTAGTCATGCTATAGCAGTCTCTAGACATGATGTACCAAAACCCCTTTATGCTTCAGCTGATGTTGTAAATAGGTAGTCACACCTATCAGTGCAATGACCTGTAATTTAGCACGCAGAGCAAAAAGCTACTGTACATCTTTTTGGAAATATTTAGTAATGTTTCCAGCCCTATTTAAATAATAATGAGTTGTTTATTTTTTATTCCTCCTTCATAAGAGTAGGAAAATCTGAAACACTTTCCCGGAAATGATCGGGGGGGAGCAAAGGCCAAGAGCTTCGTGCTGCGGCATAGGCAATTGAGATGCTGCTCAGGGGTTTTAGATGGTCATGTTTGCTATGTGAATTGCTGGATCATTCGATTTACAGGTATCTCACATTTGACTCTAATTCTTCTCAGTTAGCTTTTGGGCATGGGGGGGAAAGGCTTGACATTTTTCTTAAATGTTAGAAAGGCTGCTATTAGGTTATATAAAAATACTAACAAAAAGTACGCATGTTTTATGTTACAGAGGAAAATAATCAGCCTTGTTTACGAGCTGGGAGGTTGGACTGGGGACCCCAGAGGGTTCTTCCCACCAGCACTGCTCTGTTTCTGTGGTAACTGAGGAAAAATTGAAAAGCTGAGCTTCAAGTCTCCCTTTGTGGAGCAAGACAGAAGGAGGCCCAGCTTTCATGAATGCGCAAGATGAGTGAATAAATGCAATTAAGATGAGCAGGTTCAGAGGGAAAGGAAGATGCTGCTTTTTGCAGCCCAAGATGCTGAAGCGGTGAGAAGTTCGTCTTGAAATGTTTTCCTTATCTTTGGTGGTTAGTATTAAGACGTACCAGTCCTGCTTGTTACAAGCAGCTTGGAGAGACGATGGGGTTCTCAGTGCTCAGCCATGGGTAGATTTGGGGGTTCTGCCCTCGGCAAGCCATTTCTTCTCCCTCCCTTTCCACCCTTCTGCTTGCCTCTTTCATTTGTGAACACGTCGGGGCAGACGCTGCCTTTTGTACAGTTGTTCACAGCGTAGGACAGCGGAGCCCTGATGTCAGGTAAACCCTCAGAGCTTCACAGAAATGGTTGGGGTTCTGTACATGGTTAACACGGTTGGAAATGGCGACGGTGACTTTGTAGGCTGCCGTCTTTGAGGGGGAGGTCTGGTGGCTGCAACCAACACAACTAGACAGGAAAAAAGCTTTTGAAAACTTCTCACCAGGTAGCTATATGTTATAAGTGCAAGCGTTGAAGGTCTGGAAATAAGACCTTCCTTAGCTCCTAGCTTAGTGTGACAGGTAAATGTGAGTACTGGTTTTCCATCCTCCATAGCACTGTCGATGGCCATTCTTCATATGGAGGAGGAAAAAAGGAAGGGAAGTTTGCAGTAATTTTATAATTTTTAGTTTTAAAGATAAGTGTATTGAGTACAATTTACAGGTTACTAGGTGGTAACTTGGGTATAACTATCTTTGAGACAGGTTGTAGCCTGTTCAGAGCTCAAGATGTTGGCCATTAGCATAAGGCATAAGGTTATATTGCCTGGTGGTATAGCCCGTACACCACTGTTGGTACCCAGTGTCCCTGTCTTCCTTATAAATCTTGATGACCTAAGAGACTTTTAGCAAAGACCTTATTTTGCAGGATGTTTTTAGTAACTTTTAGTGAGTATTTTTCTTCGGTACTTTTGTGAGGCAAATTTGCAATAAATAGGATTTCAATTCCATACATCTCTCTGTTAATTAGCTGCTAAAACTGCCTCATGGAGCAAGGCAGTATGGGAGGGAAATGTATGGAAGGGATTAAACAACCTGCAGTCACTTGTGCTGATCCACCATGACTGGGAGAGCTTACAGTTGGTCTTGCTAATGCATTTCACATCCTTTTAATAATATTGGGAGTGCTAATATTCATAGTGACAAACAACTGTATCTTGTTCTGCTTAGAAAATCTGGATGCTGAGCAGGTAAAAATGCTGTTGTCTCCACTGTGGCAGCAGAAAGACAGCTAAAGCTCATGAAGGTATGAGATACCATCGGGGACAGGGCTGGCATGTGGGATCCTGGGAGCTGTGCTCTCTTGCAAGTGTTGAGGTCTGGGCTAAATCTGTTTAAGGCCTCCCTGAGACGTGACAAAGCCTGTAGACCCGTGAAACACTGCTTATAACATTAGTATTTCATTTGAAGATATTAAGGGATTTCGATGCCTGTTAGAAGTTGGCAAGTGTTAAGGCTGAGCTCATGCAGCTGCAGTTTCACTGGAGGCTTGGCCGGCAGAGTGGGTCTGCCCAGGGAGGCTCCTGACCTCCTTCCATGGTGGGAGGCCACGGTGGCTCCCGAAGAGGAGCTTGAAGTCATGTCTGAGCCCTTTGGGGTGGCTGGGACCACAGGAGGAGCGATGAGATTGCCTCCTCCCACCAGTCTTCACATTTGGAGCCCCACACTGCCTTGCAGGACGTGACCTGGCTGGGCAACCCAGGCTCAGGTGACCATGGCGTGAAGATGATCCATAGCTCTTTTTGCACCCAGCATCTGCCAGGGAGCTGAGTTCTTGGACAGCGTTGGCTCATTGGTGAGGAACAGCTCTCTGAGCTCCAGCGATGCAGAAGAGCATGAGGAAAGGGTTGAAGAGTCTGCCGCTGCCATGCTGGCTCTGTTGGCTGATGGTACTTGTCCACAGCTGGTCAGCTGAGTTTTCTTCTGGTGATAAGCTCTTCTCTAGCTCCTCTTCTGGTGTTTCTGTCATCTCTGGCTGATTAGGAGGTGCAGCCCCATCTTCCTGGAAAGAGCCCTGGTCTTGGCCTTGACATTCATGGCGTCTTGGCATGACAACAGCAATGACATACTTGTATAGGGAGACTGCAAGCGAAGGAAGCTCCAATCAGTCCAGAAAGCTGCAGCCCGTCTCTGCCGCTGTGTGGGCAGCTTGCGATGTCTTTCTATGCTGGCTTCTGTTGGAAATACAGAGAAAGTTTTGAGGTCTTTTGTTCTCTTTCTAGGGTGCTCCCTGTGTTGTCTCAGGTAGCAGAAAGACTGCTTAAAGCTTTGTGCCAAAGACCATAAGAGCTTTCTGCAAGGAAATGAAGCTGTGCTCTCTCAGGGTCCGATTTTACAAGGACTGGGCAACCCCAGGAGATACGGGCCACCACAGACCTCATCGTATTCTGCTCCAAGTGCAAGGTGTGTTCAACTGAAGGTCCTTTTTCTAAATCCATAGTAACGTTTTGTATAATGTTTAAAGACAGTTAAGGAGCACACAAGCAAAACAAGACCCTCCACCACTGGGTTGGAGGGAAGAGGAGAAATAACATATATCAGATGTTAGTTCATCATTTAATACAGTACCAGGAAGATAATCTGGTGATGACTGCAGTGTTTAAACTGAGCATTGAGGAAAATACATTTGACTGTAATTCCAGTTACCTGCAGTGATTTGAGCCTTTTCAGAATATAAAAAATGTTAGGAAATAGCAAGATTGAGGTATGTGTCTAGACATCCTTAATGCTGCCCTCCCTTTTCTCTTCACCCCTTTCAAACTAGGGTTAATTACCAGGAATTTTCTGCAGACACAAGACTGGTTGTTAACCATATTAACAGGTCAAAGCAAGCTGTTTTATCTAGGAGATGTGTTAAAAGTTAAATTATTATTTTTTTAATTATGTTGCCTCCTTTATCATCTTGTGGATGGGGTCATAGATTCCATGTTAATTCATGGATGACTCTTGGTCCCCCTCCGTTTTGTATGTCCCAAAAAGTGATATTGAAACAAACCAACAGTCAGAAGAGGAATTGTGAAGTCAGGGTCATGGTGGACATTGTGGCCATGTTAGTTAGGGGTTGTTCTCTGTGTGGTTTGATGGATGTGGTGGTTCTGATGTGGGCTACTACTTACTGCTGGTAAGTTGTTTTAGGAATGGGGGATCTTCGTGCCACCTTGATTAGTGGTTTAAGTGGGATTTTGGAGAACAGGGAATGGGTGGGTCTTTGCTTGTGCTCTGTCGTGGTTGACCCCTTCCCGGCTTCCTGTCTAAAGCAAGATTGTTAGATGTGCCCATCCAGATTGCCATGTATGGTGAGATAATGGTATCTCCTTTGGCATGTCTTCTGCTCCACTCTGGTCAGCCTGCCTTATTTGCTTGTACTTCCTATCTATATCTTGGTTTTACCCTAGGTCATTGGGTCTCTGAGACAAAGACTGGCCTTTCTGTTCTATTTTTATATAATATCCAGCACAGACACATTAGGTATCTCAAGCTCTTGGTGGTGCTATATGTAACGCCAATAACTAATAGCACTGATATTCCTCCTGGGGTCTGTGGCTATCTGTGCACACGATGGAGACGTGATGGCCATAAATGTGCTGCTGTAGTAGGAATTTTCTTACATGGCTTCTGTGTTGTTTTAGCTCTGAATAGCCGTAAAGGTGGGAGCCGGCTTGGTACAGGAAGCGTACAGAAAGCATCCCTGTGCAGGTGCAAACTGTGCTGACCTGTCAGAGCCAGTGGCCAGCGGTGAAGTCTTTGCTTTTATTCAGGGTGGTGTAGATAAAGCACGGCACAGTTTTTCTACTTGTGCGCATATGTATATATCTATATCCAAGTAACTTTTATATGCATTTTTATATATAAACAAACATATGTGTGAAAGCATCGTTGCCTGTTTAGCTCTAACTTTGCTTCCTCCTCTTAGTTTCCCTCAGCTTCTCTTTTTCTGTTCCACTTCATGTTTGGGTTTTATGCCTGTGGTGTTTTTCATAGGCATATTTCCCTTTTTTCTTACCTTCTTTCCCCTTTTTTTCCTATTCTGGCTTTTCATTCTTTACCTTCTCGTCCACGTGTTTCTGCTCTAAGTTGGTTTATAATTTCTCTTCTGCGTGGCTCCTCCTTTCTCTCACCAAGGCAGGTTGACCAAGCACCCTGTTATTGTCTCTGCACACCCCAAGAGTTTGTGGCCCGAGGAGCGGCCGCAGCTGTGCCCCTTATTTCTTGGAAAAAAAGGAATAAGGGAGTCGGAGCTGCTGTTGTTTCCCTTCTCTCTAAATGAGTCTCAGCCTGACAGTTTTGGCTTCCCTTGCCTGCTCTGGATTGCAGCTGGCATGGCCGAGTCGATGTTTCTCAGATCTGATGGTTAAGAATAAAATTGGGGTTAATGGCTGTAGTGCTTCTCCCCTGCACCCCGGGCTGGGCGATGCTCCTTCCTTGGCGGTTGCAGTCTGCAGTCCAAGCCCAGGCTCTGCGTTCCTGCTGTGACCTCTCTTACCTTTCTGCTGCTAATTTTAGTAGTCTTCTGGCTTGCTGCAAGCCCAGGGCTTTTCCACCTGGTTTCAACCCTGTTTCTGCACCTGGGAGGGATGTGGGCCCAGTTCTTGGTGGTCCTGCGAGGGCTGCCATGCCCTCATGGCAGCGGGCTTTCGGGTGCGTGAGCACTTGAGCAGGCGGGTTTGTGCATGTATCGGTGATGGCTCGATTTGAGCAATCCCCATCCCCGTAAGAAAATGCGGCCTGGGGAGAGCAGGCGGGCAGCGCTGGGAGCAGGGGGGATTTTAAATGGAGCTGGGGACGCATCGTGCACAGCGCTTCCCACCGAGCAGTGAGCACTGCGAAGTGCAGCGTCTTTTAGGGGTTGACTTGTAGATGATAAAGCCGAGTGTTTCGACTGCTTCTGATTATAGAAACAGAGGGATCTGAAATCGGGAAATGCTTTGATGTTGATGATCTGAAGAACACGCTCAATATCACTTGGCAGCAGGCATTTTATTCTTGGCCGCATCAGCCTTGCAGCAAGCAAGTTGGTTGGGTGGCTTTGCTTGCACAGCTGTTTTTTTTTTTTTCCCCCAAAAATCCCAGGACTCAGCACTGCATTTCCCGTGCTGGAAAGCCGAAGCTTCCCAGCCCCGGTTTGCGGCGTTGGTTTCTTCAATGGGTGGCAATTCCTGAGCGTGCCCAGCCTGCGCTCCGCGGAGGTCAGGTTGGGTGAGCTCTGCTGAGCATGGTTTAGGCAAGCGGATCTGCGGAGGGAGCTTTCCTTCGAATTGATGGAAAGATTTTTTTTTTTTTTTCCTTGGAAAGATGTAACCCGAGCAGAAAATTTTAAGGGATATCATCAAGGTGAATTAACAGAAATCGAACTCCAGACCATCCCCTTCGTGTCGCTGATTATAATACGTGAGGCTTCTTAGGTGAAATGTGAACACTCAGTGTTGTGTTTCATTCGGGATGACTCTTCATTTTTTTTTTCTTCTTTTTTTTCCTTCTGCAATGCAGGCTGCTTTCACAAGTGGTGCAAGTGTCCTGTGCGATCCACCCCCGCCCCTCAGCCTGCCTTGGACGAGGGGCTATTTCAGGCCATGTTCATAACCTGATCTTGCTGATGACCCTTGCACCCAAGGATCATTTAGTGCCAATTGTTAGGGTGCTTTGCTATTTTCAAGACACTTGGGCCCGATCGTATTTCCCTTGCACACCCAAATGGGATTTTTTTGCCCTGGTTTAGTTTGGCTTGGGAATGGGCTGTTTATCTACTGACAAGTTTGATGCTGTCAGTTCACTGCACACGGTGGTAGCACCTAAACTTCTATAGTAGCTGCAGCCTTTGGGATGGGACACTGAGTGATGCTCGTTGACTCGGTGAAAGCAGAGGACGTTGCCTTGGAAAGGATAAGGAGCAGGTCATGGCCGAGGTAGCCTGGCAGACAGCTGGGAAAAATTGTTTTTAAAAGCCGGGTCTACTTAATGCAGAGCTGTCACCATGCAGGTTGTCCCAGGTTCGATGGTGAGGGTTGCGATGCTGCTGGTCCTACATTTTTGGGCTCAAGTGTGGTAGACTTGCAATACTGGGACAGATGCTCATGTTTTTCTTAGCCAGCGTTGTGTCTCTGGCCCTGGTCAAAGGCAGATGTTTCAGAAAAAAGAAGAAAAAAAGTGGGTGAAAGTGAAATAGGTGTCTAAAAACTAGCCAGATCGTATGAGCGGTTTTCTACCAAAACATTTCAAGCTTAGGTTGGGTTGTGCCTAAGTCGTGCCTGCTCACTGGAGGGCTTGGTGATGAGTTGTAGGTGGCAGATTTCAGCTAGTTTACAGCATCTAAACGAATAAATCTTTCTTCTTTCACGCCCTGCCCTCCCCCCCCCCCCCCCCCCAGTATCTAAGTGTGTGGCCTTTGCTGCTTGAGTGTCTCTTTTAAGCAGCTAAAAAGTTTTTCTAAGTGAAATATGTTTCTATGCTGCAGTTGAGAGATAAATATAGCTGGTGAATTGAAAGAAGGCCATACTATGTGTTATGTTGCCTTACCCAGTGTTTTTTTTTTCTTCTTCTTCTTTTTGTGGTGATTCTGTGCTAACTTAAAAAGGAAAACCTCCTGAAAGATGTTATTTTTCCCATTGAAAGAAATTACATGCTGGAATGCCATTCCCTGCCTTATGCTGCAACCAGTGAAGGATTAACCCCCCCACCCCTCTCCTTCAGCCGAGCACCGTGTTTGGAAAGCAGGCGTGTTTGCAGATGAGCCAGCTCTAATAATAATAATTCGGGTTGAGAAGTGCAGATCACCCTGTGATTAGCAAAATAATTATTGCAGAGTGTATAAATTGAGAGGTGGGTTTTTGACATGGCGAGAGGAGCGCACGCTGCAGCTGCCTGGGGAGGCAGTTGGCTCGTGTCACCCTGTTGACGTTCTCCATGTAAAATTGGGTGCAGGAACCGCGCGGAGCAGAACGTGCTTGTAAAATGATGATTGCTTTTGAGTTTTTCCAGTAAATTCTGCTAATGAAAGAGCAGCCAGAAAACTTGTAAATAAGAGTTTTACACTGTGCTCTGCTCCCCAGGGTAATTTTTTTTTTTAAAGTTTGGATGCAGTTGTTGGATATGTTCTCTCTGCTTGCCAGGAGACCAAACTTTGACTAGCTGTTGGCTCTAGGACCTAAAAAATGGGCTAGGAAACCTTCCAAAACTTCTCCTTCATGGTTGCTGGTTCAGATCCGGGTCAGCAGGATTGAGAGAAACTTCTCTATTATATGATGCTGTTCTGACTTGTATAAAGCCAAGTTCGCAGCCTCATAGCTGATGACTCGTTGCCTTAAAATCTAATCTGTGGGGCATTTTACGCATGCTTTCCCCTCCCCATGCTTCGTCAGCAAGGACAGGGTTTCTCCCTGGCAGCGCGCAGGCGGCTGTGCCGGAGCTGCCTGCGCAGGGCGGGTTGGGTGGTGGCACTGGGGACATGGGTGCCGTTGGCCGTCACCGGTGCAAGGCTTTGGGGCAGAGCTCACCCTGGGGACGTGCACAGGCAGGCCCGGGGTGAGGGGCTGTTGGAACTGATCCAGCCCAAAAGAATGAGCAGAGCTCGGGAAATGCTTCCTAAGGATGGTGCTGGGTGGGCATCCCCAGACCCAGGCTGTCGGCCTGCTTCCACCTGGGCTGCTGCCAGCCTACCTATCCTCCCCTTTTTTTTAATAATTTATCTGCATATAAATACTGTACCAATAGAAATAAGTCTTTAAAACAAATAGGTTTAAGCTGAAATGAATATAGGGCATTCTTAGGGGTTTACATCAGTTTAGCTGAAGTCTAGTAGACTGTAGATCTCTTCCAGGCTGCCTTAAGAATTTGCATAGGACTCGTACAAATAGGGCCCTGATTTTCCCCCATGATGCTTGCTACCATAATAGACAAATAATAATAATTAAAAAAAAGTGCCTTAATTAGGTTTGTTTTACTTCAGGCAAGCAGGTGGAGTGCATCCTTTGATCCTTTCCCACCTTTGTTTTTTTGTGATTTTGTGTTTTTCTTTCCTATATCTCTTTTGTTGACAATAATCAGAAGGATATGTGTGTTCATGCATGTATGTGCATGTATGGATACACATACCACACATTCACACGCACATACCTGCTCTTTTTCTGTATTATAAAATACATACATTTTTTTCCCTCTGTCAAAGACAACCAGTATTGCCTGCATGCAAGTAAACAAGCTGTTGAGTTAATACCACTGTGTGAAGTTCAGGAAAGCCCAGTGAACATTTTTCTAATAAGAGGATATTCTGTTCCTCTTGATAATCAGCCCCCCATTGTAAACTCATTTTGAGTCACAGGTTTAAATCTTTGTTCCAGTGGAAAAGATTTTTATGGGCAGCCCAAACAGGCATTAAATCCTGTGGGGTTTTTTTTAGCAGAGTTGCTTAAAATAATACAGATTCTGAATCGGAAGAGTGACTCCAAGGGAAAAGAGAAAAGTTGAAACAATACAAATCATGTTTTGGTGGCACAAACCTTTTGTCCCACCCCAACCCCTGATAGAAATTTGGTAGAGGCAGCAGGCTGTGAGACACTGCATATTTGCAATGGCTCTGTGCAGTTGGGTTTCCATCTTCTCTGCTGGAGGTCACCCCACTTTTATTTTGGGGATGCCAGAATATGACTTTGGAAGTCAAAACTATGCCAGTTTTATGCAGATTTATTCCCCTTCTTCCTCCATCCCTCCTGTATTTGCAGGGGAAAGGCTTTTCTGGAAAATGTGCCAAGCTTTTTGGAAATGTGGTGTCCCCATGATTTTGGGTTTTGACCTCTTTTTCCTTTCCCTTCTTCCTTACTGTGAGTAGGACATCCCCAAATGGGCCCATACCTCTTCCCACCAGTCCTGCACAGCTTAGCAATTGCCTTTGTTTTCAGTGGCTGGGATTGTCGTGGCAATGATTTCGTCACGACAGTGTCATGTTGAGACGGTGCACACCTCAGGGAGGGTACGACTCGTGTGCCGATGAGGTGATGGGTGGCTCAGAGGAGTCGGTGCCCAGGTCAAGATGAGCTGAGAAACCTGTCCCGATTTTCTGGTGCTGTAGAGGATGCTCCTGGATGCATGGTGGGTTTTGCAGGCAGCATTGCAGCAATGAAGCTCAGGGCTGTTAAATCTCCTTTTGCTCTTCGTTCCTGAGAAACCCAGTATTGAAAAGTGGCATGCATCATTTTCTCCTTCTCGACCAGATGCTGGTCTTAGTGCTGGCATAGCAGCTGGGTACCCCTCAGACGTGGCATCGCCCTTATGCCTGCTGTGCTGCAGGTGATGGATGTGCTGCCTCCAGTGCAGCCCTTTCGTTATCCTTGTGGGTCCTTGTTGGGGGACCTTTTTCTGGCAGGTGGGAAGGGCACTCCTCTTAACTGGACCTAGCTGTCTTGGTGCATACTTCTGCTTGTACGCACTTCGCTGGAGTAAACAAGAACTGCACTTCTATTGCTGCTTTATCACACAGGAATGGCAGCTGTGGTGTAAAGAGCTTTTACACTGTGCAAGGTCTGCGCACGCTCGGATTTCCATTCCTTGGTCTGGGGTACTTCCTTCATTCTCCTGACTCTGGCACTGAAGCATCTTTCCAAAATTAAAAAGTGACAACGATCTTAGTCTTTTCCTTAAAAGAGTCTCTGAGCAGGGAGGAATGGTGAAGTTAGCATCTGGAGCTGACGTATTTATTATTGATGATGTCTTTAAATGATTAAACAAATTTTCCTTGCATTATTTAGGGGAATTATGATATTCATCATTAATGGAAAGATGTCTGGGGAAATGTATGATTCACACTCATAAATACCTTCTCCTTTCATTATTTGCTGCCTGTCTTCTCCCAGCTCTTGCTTGTCCTTTTGGAGTCAGTGTTTGTCCTTCTGTCGGTACCTCCTGCTGCCTTCCCCCTTGGTGTAGGTGACCTGTGGTGGCTGCCTAAGGGTGAGGTGTCTTTTCTTCTAGAGAGGTAACTTAACTTGCAGTGTCACCAGCACTTATATAAGGGGCGTGGTAATCTGGGTAAGGAAATAAGGTTTAGAAACTCGTAAGTACATTTGAGAGGTCTTTCTAGGAAATGTTATTCAGATTAATGTTCTTTATTTAACTGTCAAGGATAACTGGAAGCATGAACAACCCTGACATTAGATGTGCTTGTCTCCCAATGATATGATGCAATATTGCAGCTGGGTTTTATTGCAAAATGAGACAATGTTAACTGATAATTTGGTTGTGACAGGGTAGGCTTCCCTCTGCAGAAGATGAGAGTCCCTCTGCACCAGTTAGTTTTACTGGATCCTTAAGTCATTAAAACACATTTTTTTTTCCACGCAGCAGAAACACCATTTCCAGGGTGTGGTTTTAAATATGTCTGTTAGCTTACCTGCTGCCCTACAGGACATCAACATCCATCAGTGGAGCTTGGGTTGACCTCCATATAGTAAATGCAGTCTTTGAAGTTAGTTGTCTTAAATCATTAGTCTAAAAGCTATTTTTTAAAGAAGAGGGCATTTAGATGGAATCTTAGTTGTTGATATTAATTATTTTGGCTGAAACTGTGTATCTGTCTCATGCAGAGTCTGGCCCTGGGAGGTGAGGGGGGCAGGAGGAGAATGAGATGCCTCCATCCTAGGTTGGGAGATATGAACCTCAGCTTCAAAGGGGTATGTGGAAAGGATGAAAACTGCAATTTGAGTCAGTAGCTTCTTCTAGAGCATGCAGAATAGAAATAGCCTTAAGTAAAAAAAAATAAACCTCTGTAAGAGATTCCCCCTCTTCATTTTTCCTGCCTTTACTAATGTTTGTTTCTGGCTTTCAGACTCAAAGATCCCTCCTGTAGGAGCCTGGAAAAGGGTTAATGCTTTTGTAACTTCTCCCCATACAGCTCTATAAGGGAAAACAATTTCTTTGCTACTTCTTAACCCTGTTTTACTGACGCCCTGCTTGCTCAGCCTCTCGTGCTGGAGAAGGTGAGGTGCTTCTCACTGGGCATCTCAAGCTTGCTTGAGTGCCCTTACATGGTCTTCCTGGGAAGAGTAGGGTAGCACGAGCAGGGACCACACAGATGCGTGGCAGCCTGGGAACATCATGATTTTGGGAGTGGACCCAGAGGCAGGTCTCTCAGGTATTTCTGTATTCCATGTTTTGCAGCCCTCATTCTTTGGGCAAGCTGTTGAACTCCAAGGCACTTGGTTATGCCAGGCATCGTGGTGGTATCGGGGGAAAGGAAGCCCTGCTCCCTGGCTTTCGCTGCCAATCGGTTTAAGTGCAAGAACATAAGGATTTATTGGGTTTTTTTAATTCCACCTAATCTCTCTACAGAGGCTCTGCTTAACGTCTTACCCTTGTTTGAAATGTGGAATTTATCTGCTGCTATTATTATCCCAATGCAAAGGGGCCACGAGACTTTTTGTTTGGTTCAGCCCAGCCCGGAGCACTTTGTGCTCAGGGTCCCAGCTGCAGGATGGCGCTGCCCAGCCCACGTCCTCCGCAAAAGAATGTTTTTCCCCTTATTCTACAGCAGCTACAGCTCCTTTTCCTCTAAAAATTGCCAGTGGGGTGGCAGGCTGTGTGGGATGCTTCTGGAGGTCTCATTCCCTGCGGCAAGGTATCCTTCATCACCAGTGCAGAGGAGGCAGAGGATGGTCTCCCTGGTTAGAAACCAGCCCCACCGTCCTGCTCCTGGATTCTTTCCAAGCAAACTCTAACCCATCCCGGGGGCTAAGCCAGGTCTTTTCCAGATAGGCACTGCTGCTGCATGTGACGCCTCTTGTCACCAGCAAGCGACTGCCGCCTCTCTGAAGTTGTACCCCCCTCCCGGTGTTTTCCTCAGTGCCTCCCGGGAAGCACTTCACAGCCAGCCATCCCTTGCACCGTGGATAATATCCCATTTATCTCCCCTTTTGGGCTGCGCCTGCGCTCGCAGCCGGTCACGCGGCTCCCACGGGGCCGTGCCGGCTTTGTTGATGGTGAACATCTGCGCGGGCGCATGGTCCTGGTGTGCAGCGCTCGCCGCCTCCGGCCCCCGCTTTGGTGGGGAAAGAGGGAAAAAAAGCCTTGAATTCTTCACTGCTGACTGCAAAGGGCAATTATTTAGTGGGATTTCGGGCAGAGGGAGCCCAAAACGGTGAGACTGCTCTGAATCTGAGCTGTGACGCTGCACCAAATGAATCACAGGAGGGGGGTGGGGGGGGAGTATCTCTGAGTCATAATCCCTGATAGTACAGAGCAGATTTGCTTTGGCTTTTTTTTTGTGTTGCTGACTAATGCGTAGAGAAGCAGTGAGAACCCTTTCTCTGCTGTTTCATCCATGAAGAATGCAGCCCTGTCTCCCCCCTCCTCATCTCCGTGGCTTACCCAAGCGTGGCATCCCCCCAGCTTCCCAGCTGAGCCGAGCCCTGCTCGCCCTGCTCTCCCTCCTCAAACCCCCCCAAACGCCAGCAGCTGCAGGGTGGGCACCGGTGCTTTCCCAGCGGAGGGGACGTGCCGGGGGGGACCACGCACCAGCAGCTGTTTGTGCCCCTGCGGCTCTGCCACCGCCGGGCATCGGGGGCACACCCCCTTGAAATATGCCTGTTTTGCAACCAGCATCTGCTCTTTGAGCATCTCAAAATGATTTATGAAGGGGGTTTAATATGGTGACGGCCACCCAGCACCCACAGCTTGGTGATATAAATACATCAAAGTGAACTAGCTGTCATCTCCCCGGAGATGTTCCTACAGCTACCTGAGCCTAAGACCTCGAGGAACTTGAAATTTATATAATTTTATAGGGCATCTGATTTTTCGCATTTTATTGTGTCAACCAGCTCTCATTATGCTTTCAGATTCAGATGGTGCCATGATTCCTACTCTGTTGAATTCATTTTGATTAGATCTCCCTCCACAAAAGACATGTATGAAATCGATACTCATTTAAAATATACCTGCCCCTAGCCCTTTGCTTGCACCGCAGTAGGGCCGGGGATGGAGTATTGAACCGAGTCCTTGGGACCGGTGCCGTTCGCAGAGGCAGCAGCATTAAGAGGCAGCGGACATACCCGAAGATGTGGCCGAGAGACTGTGGTGGTTACAGGGGGTTAAGTTGTGGGTGGCAGAGCTGGTCCACCCAGAAAGGGCAGCTTCTGCCTTGGGAGCCAAGTTTTGGTTGTCTTGTTATTCTAGCTGATTAGATTAATTTCCTGGATGAAGTAACTAAGTGACATTAATTATATTACCAATATGAGCTGCTGTTTTAGACTCTGTATGTGTTTAAAAATGATTTTGATTATTTCCTTTGCTTTTAGTGTACAGAATTGAAAACTTAATACACAGATGCACACCCGTGTTTGCACACACACACAGAAAAGAGGTGTGGGTGATTTAAATTTCAGGGAGCAAAGTGTTTTGTTGGGATATGGAACTGTGCTTTTTGCCTTAATTAATTTTTCATTATTACAGGTATTGGTGATAGGATAAATGTTCCTCCCCAGGGGAAAGCTGGTAGCATCCTGGTCCAGGAGTAGCAGCTCAGAGTTCCTGGTGCTGGGTCTGAGTTTCACTGCCCCTTGGGTTTCCTACGCCTAAAACTGCTCTGACGGAGTGACAATACACAGCATGGAGTTTATAGGTTGTTTTGGTTTTCATTTTTTTTCCCTTGTGTAAGGTTATTTTTCAGTTCCTTGATCGCATTTGCTGCCTTCCCTGTAGGAAAGGAGGTGGCGGTGTTTTGCAGGGGCAATGCATGTTTGGGTGATGCAGGTGTCGCCTAGAGCAGGTGAGGTTACCTGCTGCGTGCAGGTCTTCTGCTGGGGCAGCCGAAACCAGCTCCCAGAAAGAAATAAGCTTCTTCAGGAAAAAAAAAAGGTTTTTTCTGATTTTCCTTCCCCTCTGCCTCCATAGAGCTGTTTCTAAGTGGATTGCATTTTGTCAGCATAACTGCACTGGTTGGGGCTGTGAGTGTATTCTGGATTTTCTTCTAAATTTCTTTTCATCATTTTACTGGCTCCTGGCACATCTTAAGTATGGATCAAGCCAAGGCAAATGTGAGATGCCTTGGTTTCTTGTCTGCGGAAAGGAGCTAATATGCCTTTGGGTGTGAGGATGGGGAATTTGCAAGTCTCTGGATATGGATTATTTTTTTTTTTGTTCCCTTGTGTGTATGAGATTTAAGGAGGAAAGGAAGTCTTTGGATAGTACAGTGAAATTTGTATTTTTTAAATATTAAAGCATTTGCTTATATGAAAAATCTTCAGTGATTTGACATTTAATTATTTTATTTTTTTTTAGCCACATTACTTACAGCAATGGAGTAAACACTCTTACTCTGCTTTGCTGACCTGGAATGCAGACAGACCTTTTTCCCAATCAAGTCCAGCACCTTAACATCGGATCACTCCCCCAGCCTGCCTGACTGCAGCCTGCAGTCGCTGTCTTGGCCAGCCTGCTTAGGCTGGCTTTGCCCGCTGAAATGGTGTGACCCGTGATGCTGTGATGACAGCAAACCCTGGCATATGAGCAGGCAGGGAGGGTGGTACTGTTTTAAATAAATATCCATCCAGCTGAGCCTGGTCAAGGGTCTGAAATGAGAAGTGGATTCCCTTTGCAAACATCCCCTCCCCTTATACTAAATCTAAACAAAATGGAGATACTAATTAAATTCATGCACTCCTGGCATGTAGAAGAGGCTAAAGATGAGTGCATTAAAGCAGGTGACACGATCCCAGCAGCTTTACTGGGGGGGAACGCATTACTGCTGCCAGGCTTTGATAGAATGAGGGCAAACTTGTATGAGACGCCGACGTTTCCTCTTTGCTTTGTATTTGCATAATTCCCCTTGCTTTCATGGGGCTCCTCGCTTGCGAGTGGTTGTCCAAATGTTAAGTAATCCTCGGCAGCTTGGGGCTGTCGGTGGCTGTAGTTTCTTGTCTTGAAGGGTGGGGAGGCTTCGTGCTAGATGAGATTTTGCTGAAGGTGGAGCTCCTCCAAGAGACTGGCACCCGGCCATCAGCGCCTGGGACAACCTGGTCATGCACAGCAAGACCTAAGCTTAGGCTTGTTGTATTGCAGAGTAAACTCAGGTGCTACCTTAATCTGGATTAAAAGTGAAACTCCTGAATATTTCTAAGCAGCTACGGCTGGAGCGTTTTAGGAGATGTACCCTGTAGTTTATTGTGCTGGGCTGGCTTTGGATTTGTCCTCAGCTGGTTACCCCCATGCTTTATGGAGGCTGGAGAACCTGTGCTCAGGTTTTTCCCTGTGTCCTCAGTGCCAGTAAGATATTTCAGCCTAGGTAAAGCCCATGCTGCAGCTGTGCCTGTGTACAGCCAGGCTTTCCCGTTCGCTTGGCTGAGAGTTTGAAAGCAAACCTGGGGTCCCAAGTTGACAGCACGCCATGGAGCCCATGGGACAGCTCAGCAGATGTGCAAGTGGAGACCTCCCAGCTTCTTAGGGCGGTGGGGATGCCCTGGCTGGTACAAACCCACCAGTCTCATGAAAACCCTTGCAGCACCCGAGTCAAGCCTTACGTTAGAAGGCAGTGGAATACAAGAAATGAATCCATTCGCGTATCCCGGTAGTTGTATCGGAGCCACTGGGGATGTCCAGAAGGAAATGGTGTCACGCGTTGGCAAGGCAGCAGCCGCATTTACTGGCTTAACTGAGATTTGGTCATTGAAAGTCTGCAGCTGAAAGGCTAAACTATGAATCTTGGACTTGAAAGTAATTTTTATCTAAACATATGGATCTGAAAGCTGGAAACCTATCAAAGGTACAGGCAAAATATCTGAGTGCCTTTGAAAACAAATGACTTAGAAAAACACTGAGCAGTAATCTCCAAAGACATCCCAAAAAAGCCATGGAAGTATTTGGGGGATAAGAAACCAGAGTGTCTGCGGTAGCAGGGGGGCTGCTGGGCAGTGGGATGGAAACACGCTGGGAGGTGATAGGGACAACCCCTCCCTTAAAACATAGGCAAATAGAGAAGATTATATGGGATTTATCATAGCTTGGACGTGGAAAGCATTCAGTGATAGACAGGGGTGGTGGAGCCTTGATTGTCATTTAAGTGCTGGCGAAGGGTAACAAAAATCAGGCAGGGCAAGCTTACTTGAAAGCTTTGGGAGTTCTTGTCCTTGGAGGAGTGGGGTAATCCCTAGGATATATGGCACTCTCTGTCATGGTGTGGTTTTGTCCTTGCTGGTAGTTGTACTGGTTTAGGCTTGATGTGCAATTCATGTCTGTCATACATAGCCCAGTGCTGAGAAGTGGTTCCCTGTGGCATGGAAGCAGATTCCTCCTGTCCTCATTGCTGCACCTGTGCAATGGGGTAAATAATACTTCTTTTCTCTGCGGTAGCTTTTTAAATCTGTGGGTTTCCAGAGCATCCGGTTACATGTCCAGAATCAGTTCCCATCAGAGGGGATGCTTGTAAGAGTTGTAGCATCTAGGTCGTAGAGGATAAGCAGCAACCAGTTGAGAAATGCTGCTAATGAGAGGAGGAACACAAGAGTGCCTAATGCTGCTGGGATCATGAAGGTCTCCTCCTTAGCCTCACAAGCAGCCATGGGGTATTATCTCATTAATAAACTTATCAAGCCGCATCTTAAGACTGATTGGGCTGCCTGCCCCACTGCTGCTGGAAGGCATCCAGAGCCGGGCATGGATAGGGACCTTCTTGCTCCAGCCTGAAGTCATTCATAGTCAACCGATTCTCATTTGTTCTTGTGCCAGTGTTGTCCTTTAGCTTAAATCACACTTTCCGTGATGCAGACAGAAGTCTCATCCCCTCGGAGCTGTGCAGGTCCAACACAGGCAGCTTGCTCTGTCCTCTTGTCTAAGAGGGGCTCGTCATTCCCCACCCGGTCCTGCCAGCTCACTCCTCTAATGGGCTCTGTTCAAATGCATCCTTCCCGAACATAACCACCAAGATGGGACAAGCATCTTGGAGGCAGGGCATCACGCTGTTACTGGTGTAGCCTTACGTTTTCTTTAGATCTACCAGAAATACTTTGCTCTCTGGCATTCGCCAGGGTGGTGTTGCCCTTGAAGCCCGGCTGCGCTGATGTTCCAGGCTCTCTCCTCCCGGCCTTTGGCACCGGCCGGGGCGCTCAGTGGTAGGGGTGTGGTGTTGGTCATCTTACTTCTGATGCCTTATGGTTGGAGAAACAGGGGATTTGATCCCAGCCCCGCTGCAGACAGTGATGAAATTTCTCGTGGGACCAGCCTTAACTAAAACTGACCTTTGCCCAGCTCTAGCACCAAGCCCCAAGCTTGGCGTCTTTGCAGAAAGGTGTGCAGTACTTAGAAGGAGCATCAATGAAAGCTGTTTATTTTTCATGGTTGAGTCTTCTTTACCAGGATCGTTTGGCAATATGGGGTATAAAAAGTACATATAATATGATGGCATAATTACTTTTGGTTATAATTGTGGCAGTAATGACTAGGAAGATACAGTTGTAATTCTTTGATGGTTTTGTTCATAATAGACTTTCTGCTGCTAAGATGAAATTTCTGCTTCCAATTTTCTGCAGACTTCAGGTGCTTCAGTTCTTTGTTTAAACTATTTGCATCTTTTTAAATGGGGGTCACAGGAGCTGAAGTGAAACACCAAAGCTTTTAAACAATGCCATGCTTCACCTGGCTTTTAGCAGGTCCTCCCCTGTGCTGTGGGCTTATTGCAACTCCAGCCACTCATGCAATGAAGTCAGGACAAGCCCCTGCTATAGATGGACAAAGATGCTTTTTGCTGCAGTTTGAAGCAGAGGTGTACTCTGCTGTAAATAAGGGCTTTATCTCTCGAAGAGGTTTATCTATCCAGTTGTACCTGTGATGCTTGTAATTTGAGGTCCATCTCCCTGGCTGGCCCTTAGGAGCGAACAGTCGGTGCAGAACGGACGCTGACAGGGCCCTTGCTTTCCATGCTTCATTTCCTTTGTGTGGAAGGGAAGGGGGAAAAAAAGAGAAAAGCCAGCAAAAGCAGAAGCAGAATTTCTGCTGCAGCTGTTTGAAACAATAAATGAACCACAATGTGATGGTGCGGGTGTTTGTTTTATTTTTCCCCTCATTTCTTCATCCAGCTTTTATTATTTCTCAGTCTTGGCAGTGGGAAGGACCATTCTCAAGACCTGGTGCTTTGCCTCGGTGACTCCTTGAAACCAGGCGTACCCCCATTTGCTAAAGCGCAGAACCTGCTTGCCCTGGCCGCCTTGCAGTGCACTGGGTGGCTCTGCCTTTATGAAGGGCTATAGGTACAAGATGATCATGGGAGCTCATCTCTGTAGAGCCAGTACCTGAGCTACCAAATTGGAGAGTCTGCAGTGGAGTTGAGGTCAGGATGCTGCGTAACCACAGTGACATGATACGCAAGGTTTTGACTTGAAGGATGTTCACCTGAGGTGGCTGAAGCACTTGTAGACCCAGCCACCCGTGCTGCCCTTCTCCTGGAGTTTGTCTGGGTACACGTGGGAATGGAGACCACCATATGAAATAGCTCAGGCATTGTCATCTCTTGTAACCTGGCACATTAAAGTCACCTGAAGTGGGTTGCTTGTTGGTGGTCTGTGATGTCTTCTAGGAGGAGGGGTGGAGAGCGGTGGGTAGCACCCTCCTCTGCTGCCAGACATGAAGTTATACCCTGGTGAGATTCAGAATAGGTCTGATGGGGCAAAAACACAAGAAGAAAGCTAGCTGAGGTAAAATATATGTATCTGCATGGAAATACATGGTTGATTTAAGCAGTGACCCTGTGGTTAAATGGAGCTCTAGGGGTTGTGGCAGGTGGTCTCCCAGCGATGCAACCGCCGTGGTAGATGTTGTCATCTCTGTCAGCTGTCTGCTCTGCTTCCTGGAGGCTGCTGCGCTTGCCGTGGGTGGCAGAAGTGGAACCGTGTCAGCTCCTCAGCTGCTACCAGTTGCAACTGAGAAATTAGTTTAAACTGTTGATTTAATTAAGCTGGAGAATGCAGCAAGTTGTTTGCGCATGCCGGTGGTGGGTGCTGGCCAGGAGCATCCTCTCACACCTGCCAGCTGTGTGGGTCTGCTCTCCAAAACGTCTGAGGTTGGAGACCAGATGCTGAGCAAGGGTGGTGGTTGGTTTTGATCCCGTCTGGTGATTCCTGTGTCGCTATGTTTAAAAGCCATCCCTTTCACTGGAAGGCTCATCACATGGTCTCTGGAGGGTTCACATTCTTCAGAGTTATTCCTGGTCCCTTTAGATATGCAGGGCTGTGATCTTTAGGTATTATGGCCTAACATGCTTCAGGGCATCCTAATGAATAGGACTTCATTAATGCAACTCAACCACTTGAAATAATACACAATAAACTACTGCAGGCTTCCCGGTTGTGCGCGTCCATGGGGATGCTTGAGGGTTTGGATTTAGAAGACAATTGCACAGAGGTCCCTTTCTGGGGGGCCACATGAGGAGGAGGGTGGCAGGAAGCGGTGATGTTAAGGCAGTTGAGGATCACAAGGTCTGTCATCCCCTGGTGTCCCACAAGTGGGGCTATTTACACTGCTCTGTTACGCTGCGTTAGGGTCGGAGAACGGACTCCCACCATCTGTCCCAGTCCCACGTGCAGTCTTCGATGGCTTTACGCTGTCGTGAATGCTCATGAGAAGACAGGAAGATAGGATGTCCTCATATTGGCTTGGGTGCATTCAGGCAGGCCTCTGCCAACGTGACTGTTTCTATTCAAGGAAAACCAGCAATTTCTTTTGTTTTTGGGTCCTGACTAGTGGTGGTGCAGGTACAAGAACTGCACGGAGAACCATGTCGCAGCTGTGCATGTTCCCAAACCTGGCTGCGAGTGCACAGACCTCCTCAAATAAAGTAAAAACCTGCTCAAAGTTGCTGCGCATACTTATGTCTTGCTTGCAACAAGCCCTTTGCATCCAACTTGAGTAGCCAAGTGGACCAAGGTTGGCAGCTGTGAGAATATATTGCCCTGAGAGACTGAGTTGTTAGAAAATTTGTCTCGTGTCGGTGAGAATAACAGTTACCAGCTAAACTGGGCTTTGTTAACTCAGGGCCAGAACTTTGTCGTAGCTGTGGAAAGAGCAGGCTGGCTTTGGCATGTCTGGATATTGACATGATGCATTTCCTGGTGGTAGGTGGTGGGAAAGCCTGCATCTGCTGTGAAATGAACACCGTTTTCCTTGGAAAAGTACTTAGCGAGATAGCGATGATGGACAAGTCTCTCTCGATAAATGTAACTTCACAGGTCGTGTTTTCGGCCTCATGGAAAAACATGGAAAAGGTATCTAACGTGTCGAACTATTTAAAGGACAGGTCTGGAGGCTGGAAGGCAATGCATTCTAAAAATAAACATTAAAATTGATTCTTGAGCTTGGACCAGGTTATTTCAAGATCAAAATCAAGGCCAAGACACTCCAGTATAGGTTTCCAGGTCATTTTTATTGGCTTTGTTAATCTGTGCTGCTTTTGATGTAGGAAAAAATGGTAATATTTACCAGGATCTTTCCACTTTCTTCCTGAAAGTATGTTCCTAAGGAGTCCTGACTGTTCTGCCAGTTTTATGTTTGCAGCCCTGTTGCTGTATTGTGTGAGGCTCTTTTCCTTTGACATATCAGTTTACTCATCAGCACAAAAACTCGTTTTTGTGCTTTCTGTATAATCAAGACTCTGGTAATTTTTTTGGGGGAGAATATAGTGATGTGTATATAGTGACAGCATGTGGATGACTTGCAAGGGGTATAGAAGGACTTTAAAAAGATAGATACCAAAATAAATAAATTAAAAATTGCCATCAATGCAAACCCAGATAGGCAGACCAAAAATGTAGCAGCTAACAGATAACATAACTTCTTGATTTTTTTGATGTCTCACTGGCTGCGTTCAGCACTTCTGATAGCTCAGAAGTCCACCCTGTGAGCACATCAGCTTAGCTGGAAAGAGATGGATTTGTCTGCCCAGCTCAGTCACCCTTGCGCTGCCCACGATGCCCAGGATGCTGCACGCGGAAGCCAGAGGAGCTGGGCACCAGAGCCAGCTCGGCACTGGGGAGGACATGGAGGAGAGTGAAGCTGTGTTATGACCAGGCATGACCAGCCTGGTCCAGCACAGGAAGCAGTGAGAGTATTTTGATGGAACCACCATGAGATGAGGATCTAAACACCCTCTTGATGGTAGTTTCTGGCACATTTCTGTGCTGCTGATGCACTTCGGGTATGTTTTTCCTCTGTGAGTCTCCTAAGTTGGATCTCACAGATGTCTATCGCTGGCTCTCAGGTCCCAAGTCCATTGTGTTTTGCTGCTGAGCTAGGGGGATGGAGCTGGAAAAGCCATCGGGGCTCTTCCATGTGCATCTCCAGTGATGTTCTTGCTGTGCTGTTCCCTGGTGGCCCTTTTTGGGAAGGGGACATCAGTCTTCTTCTTGAAGCTGCCGGGGCTTTTGGTTACACAGCAGTGTGTAGGGACGGAGCGGGGATAAGCCCTGGCAGGAGCTGCCAGGAACGGGCTTGGGAATGGGCTCCCTTTTCCTGCGACAGCCTGTTCTGATCCCCTGACCTGGGGGACAGCTTTGGGCACGAGGTCCCCCCCTCCCCACCCTTAGCTCGCCGTGTCCTACAAGGACATAACTCTGATCCCGGGACCTGTTGCAGCAAGCAGCCGTGATGGGGCTTGTTTTTCCAAGATAATCTCTTATCAGGAAAGCGACTCGACAGATGTAGGTGAAAGGTGATGCCGGCACGCTGCCGACGTAGGTTGGCCATCGCTTTCCCGGCTGCGTCCTCGGCTTTTTATAGCCTTGCTGCATCATGCCGCAGCTGCCACCCACCTCCTGGCGGCTCGGGGATCACGGGGCAGCGTTGGCACCGTGTGTGCCGTGTCGGCAGCAGGAGCACGCGCCGGCGGCTGAGTGTGCCGCAGCGTTAGGTTCGCTGGGTTGCATCAGCCGCAAATGTGTCTAATCCCATAGCCCGACTCCCGCATAAGCAGCTTATCTTGAGGTCAGAGGAGGGCAGGAGGTGTCATCTTCTTGAGAAAAATATAAGTAAGTTTGTTCTCCTATAATAAACTTCTTTTTTTTTTAAATTTTTTTGCTGTTTGTTAACCCTGAATCACAAAGTTCAGTTGTTAGTATGCCACTTACTGTGATATCCTTGATGTGTTTACGTGTCCCCTCCTTCCTTCTTTTCTTTTTCTTTAACCTTGGGAGCTTCCCTCACCAAATATATCCTGCAGTCTGATTATGTACCATGTGTATCAGCTTTGCATTTGCTATCTTAAGTAAATGAGAAAAGTGGTCTGGAAAGGCCACTGACTTCTACTCCAGCATCATCCCCAAGAGAAATGGGTTCAGCCTAGGAAGGAGATTGGCAAAAAGGGTGTCTTGATGAGCAGTCTTCAGAAAGAAGTTATTGCAGATGTTTTGGGCAAATAGCCCTGAGGACTTAGGCGTTGGGGCTAGCATTACTTCACTTAAGGAAAGATAGTATCACCTGCAATAACCTCCCTCCATTCTTTGTGATAAAGGATGGGCATCTACATGAAAACAGATCTTCTGTTCCCCCACCGTGTCCCTGGAGCGGATTATGACCACGAGAGAGAAATCCTGACTCCATTGAAATTAATGGAGAGGCTGAAGTGGGACTATTTGCTCCTGGCAAGGGTAAGTCAGATGCTTAAAAGAAAGGCTGATCTTCTTCTTAAGCAGCTCTTGGGGAGGAGAGGAGCGAAGCTCAGAGCACAGGCAGCAGCTTTGCATCAGGCAGAACTCGCAGAACTCGGGAGCTTCAGGTCAGTGGTGACAGATGGATCTGCTTTTTGTGTTAATGTATTTGCGCAGTAGGTAAGAGACATCCCTGACTTCACGTGTGGGTTTGGCAGGCATTCTGGTGGGCCTTTCTCCCGCCGAGAAGCCCGTGTGGAGGCTTTAGCTGAGCCTGGAGCAGGGGAGCCATGGGAGCGGTGGATGGTCAGTGCTGCAGGAGCAGTTGTACAGGCTCCGGGCGTTTTTGTGCCCCATCCACTGAGCTCAAATTGATGTTTAAACAGCTTCAAATGACCCTACCTTTTCTTTTTTCTATCTTAATTTTTTTTCCTGGAGCAAATCAAAGAGCACTCACCTGCATCACTGTCTTGGCGTGGCAGCAGAGGCAGTGCTTCCAGTAACGGGGCTGAAGCAAAGAGCAAAGCGGGCAGTAATGGCTAACCATGAGATGTGTTGGCAGAGTGAGCCCTGCACCTTCCAGGGCAGCGTCATCCCTGCAAAAGAAAAAGGATCTTTTTGACTGGAAACATTCAAGGTCAGGTTGGACAGGGCTCTGAGCAACCTGATCTAGTTGAAGATGTCCCTGCTCATTGCAGGGGGGTTGGACTAGGTGACCTTTAAAGGTCCCTTCCAACCTAAACTATTCCATGATTCTATGATTCAATGATTCTATGACTGTAAATTCTGCTGAGACTCACGGAGCAGGCCTTGTGTGTAAATACAGTATTTAACTGCATTCACATACAGCAAGCGATATGTGGCTAGGAATTCCTTTGAAGCCTTTAGATGCTAATGCAGTGATAAAACAATCCCCTTTTTCCTTATTTTTCTTGCAGCATGCAAGCTCTTCAGAAATTGTGGTCATTAAGCATTTAAGAGCCTGGACATGAAAAAAAAAAATATTAGTAGCAATAAACAAGGGAGAAGGTGCAATACATTGTCAGTCTTGGAATAAAAATTTAAAAATTTCCTCTTTGGGTTGCAGGAAGGTTAGTTGGTTTTGTGTGCACATTCAGGCATCAAAATGATGGGGATGCCAACCCAGGGAGCTCATCCACCCACCCAGCTGAGCGGGAGCATGACTGTTGTCCCGTTTGTGCATGGTGCAAGGTTGGTGGGAGGCAGCGCCGGCGCTGAGGAGCAAACAGCTGGTTCCCTGCAGCTCCCTGCCACTGTTAGGCTGTATATTTATTTTGCAGACACACAGAGGGTTATACAGGAGCCAGACATGTTTTCAGGGATCTTGTTTTTTGTGTTTCTGTTTCCTCTTCATGTGGCTGCAATAATCTTCACAAAGGATGGAGGCGATGTAGGCGAAAGCAGAGTGATGGGAACGGAGACTTGGTAGGACTGACTTGATTTTGATGAGGAGGATTAAAACTGTGGTGCACGGTAGGGAGTGCTCTGCAGGTACGAGACAGTGAGCAAAACATCCTTTCACAAATGCATGGGATGGGGCAGGTAGAGATGAAGCCCAGTCCTTGATGGGAATCTTTGCATCAGCAGAAAAGGGACTCGCTTTTGGATATCATTAGAAAAATGAGTCCTGGGCTGTAACTTCATAGTGTAACTGTATGATGCAATAAATAAAACTTTTCCATGCTGGATTTAGTTAAACCAATGCAACATCTATGTTTGGATGAAGCCTAATCCCACACTGTTATGAAATCTTTCCTAATAATAATATTTTCTTTCACCTCAAGAAAGTCCTGAGCTTGTGCCTGTTGACTTCACTGAGCTGCATATTAAAGCTGCCTGTAACAGCAGGGCGGGCATTTATTTGGATTTGCCAGCTGAAATGAGTCAAATTATTCCATGGGCTTCGGTTTAATGGCACACACTTTCTGTTATTATTTATGGAATATTGAACATGTGCCCTTAATAAGTGGGAGCTTTAAAAAAAGTAACAGGAAGACAGAGCCCAATTTGCCAAAATGTCTCTGTGCTGCTATTCCCAGAGATGATTTGAAATCTTCACCTCAGTTGCCTTTGCAGAGCTGTGTGCCAGCCCCGGAGCACGTGGGGCTTCTCCTGGACTCCGCAGGGATGCTTGGACCTCAAGCCAAGTGTGACAGTGCACTGGGAAAGTCATTACCACTGGGCTCCCGTCTGGTACTTGGAGGAGGAGGCAGCCACTGAGAATTCAGCTTTAAAAGGAGCCAAATATTAAGCTTGAAAGGCATCAGCCATGCAAGAGGTGATTCACGCTCATTAAAAAATGGCTTTTTCCTTCTTGGCCCTTACACCCTCGCTGCTTCTGAACTAGCTTTGAGCTGGTTTGCATTACCCGCAAAAAACGCTCCCAGCAAGAGCAGTATGTGGCTTCCTTTCGGTTGATGAGTTGAGCTGGTCCAGAGGAGCATGGAGAGGAGCAGTGGGCTCAGAAATGTCCCCTTTTGGTCTTGTTGGACCAGCAAATCAATTTGGTGTTTGTGGGGCCGTATCTCTGTTGGTCCAATGCCTCGGTGATCAAACTTTGCCAGCACTGGGGTCTTCTGCTGAGTCTTTGTCCCATCAGTGCCTTCAGAGGACCAACCCCACCATCCCAGCTCCGGTGGCTGGCACTTCTCTAGCTTCTTGGAGCTGAAGCAGTGGCAGTATGGATGTTTTAACAGGGAGAATTGCAAATCCAGTTTAATAGAGGGATTTCAGGAGGCTGTGGTGGTGAAAGCAAACATCAACTGTGAAGGAGATGCCTCGAGTTGGTTGATTTTGTCTTTGAAAAGTAAGGGGCTAGTGTCTTAAGGGTTTTTTTAATAGCATCTAATTAATCTCTCTGTTAGCCACTTCTGTAATTTTAGCACAACTCCTTTGCTCCTGGAGTGCTGTAGTCTTGTGAGAATTTCAGCATTTGTTTGACTATAAAGCATGTTTTTAGCCTTCATGGTGACAGCCTATATCCTGAAGGCTTAAAGAATAGGTCTGAGATAAAGAACTGAAAATGTAACAAGCAGGAGGATTATTTTTGTAGCTAGCTTAGTGATTTTTTTTTTTCCTTTTATTGTAAGCTAGTAACTAATGCTGTAGATTAAAAATCATAAATAAAAGGTAGCAAAAAGTGACCGCAAGCTTCAGACTGAGCCCTGCTCTGGGAAGCTGGGATGGTTCACGGTGACCAAGCTGGGCGTGGGAAGCCACGGTTCATTTTGACCAAGGCAAGAAGTGAGTTTGAAGTAAAGTTTCCCAATTTCCCGGGAATCCTGCAGCGGTGCCCCTTGTTACACACTTCACTGGGCATACGTGAAACTCCTAAGTGGTTGCATCACCACTTTTTGTTTCTTTTGGAAGAGGAGAAGTCAGTTGGTTGGGAGGGCTCTCCCCTAGCAGTGTTCATGCAAAAATGGCTTTTCTGTGCAGCTGAACTCTTCATCATCTCTAATCTCCCATTTGGGTCTTTGTCGTGGCTAGTGGTTGCCTCCTGCAAGTTTGTAGCAATTGTGGAGTCACCAAGGGCTTTTCAGAAGTCGTGGAGGACTCTCGTGGGTTCCTAGCCGCCTTTCTTCTGCATTTGTAAGAGGTGATGCGACAGACATGGTTTCCCCTGTGTGCATGTAAGTCCAAAATGAGTTGGAAGAGCAGAAGAAAAGGTAGAGATGAAGCGTGAGGCTGTACACACTGGAGTCCTGGAGGAGAAGGACTAATGTCCCAGGAAGTATTGCAGTCCCTGTCCACACTCCACCTGCGATGGGCACTGCTATCCCTGGTGGGTTTTCAGAGGGGTGTTGCAAAAAGCATGGGCTGACTCTCACTCCTAAAACTACACGTGATGGGATGAGTTGTGTGAGGCACCCTTGCATGGCCTTTTCCACTGCCTCCATCCCACAGCACCGCACAACCCGCAAATGGTTATGTGCCCTCTGCGTCTCTCAAGGCCCATGTGAAGCAGAGAAGATTAGATAAATGTGACTTGGACCGGTGTGGCTCTGCTTCTGGCAGGGCGATGACCCATCTGTACCTTCTTCTCTGCCGGTGCAGAGGGGCAGGAGAACCCCTAGTAAGTGTGAAATATCTCATCTGCTGAAGAGAGAGCTGAAAGATCTGCAATTGCTCTTGCAGCCTGTCTGGGTGCCATGTGGGGTTGGTGGGTACCATGTTGGAGTGGTGACATTGGTCATCCCTGGGCTGATTGATGTGCTTCACTTAACAAAACTGTCAAGAAGGGCCCTTCCTCCACCCAGGTGCAGGAAACTGCCTTTCATTTTGATGCGCAGATCTTGACTTTTCTTTTGGTGGTTGAACTTGATGAGTAGACATTATTGATTTAAATGAGAGTCTATTTAAAAAAAAGCAAGCAAACAAGCAAAACAAAAATCTGTTTCCTCCTGCACTTGAAGGGGCACAGCTTATCTCTGCAAGCTTAACCTGCGGGCCAGCATTTCTGTAAAACAGCTTGGAAGCCAGAGTCCACAGTCCTGGGAGAGCAGGAGGCATGAAGTGCTGTCCCTTGCTTTACATCCCTCTGCATCAGATCTGCAAGTCTGATTTTCCCCTCATGCACATCCCATGCCGACAATGTTTGGGAGCTGAGGTCACCAGTGGGTACCCTACCCTGCAGTGCCCTGCGCTGCTGCCTGGTGGGAACGGGGGGTTACAGCCCCTCTGGTCTCACCCGCACCCAGCTAAAGTTATAATTGCAAGACAGGGACAGTTTGTGCTGGATCTTGCACAGATGTTGTGAAATGAAAGAAAAAAAAAAAAAGGCTAGGTGTTTTTTAATGAGTCAGCTCGTTACTGAGTGACCCCCACTCTTGGAGCATCACTGAGTGGTCAGGTGGAAGTTCTCCTATCCAAGGAGCCTGATTGCATCTCAGAGGGACCGTAGCTGTTGTCTGAGCTGGAATTGATTCAGGGCTGAAATGGTCATTCTTGATGGACTTGTTTTTTCTGTGACCTTTCAGTTTTTCCAGGTGAGGCAACTCAGTATCTCTTGAGAATAACACTCTTTAATTCATTGTAAGGCATCTTTTGCGAAGAAGATGATGTATGGAATGCTCTTTTCCATATTAGTGGTGATTTCAATAGCATGAAATAAAATGATTTTTCTTGGTACTATCACTTACTAAGGTGGGGAATGTTTCTGTCCTGAATACTATAAAAAGGCTAGTTAATATTTACCTTACAGTTTGTTCCTTTGTTTTTTTTCTATTTAACAGTCTTCCATTTATTAGGAGAGTGTCTTCCCCCACTCCTCATTAGGGAACATTTTAAAGTTTTTTTCTCTTACTATAACTATGTCAGCTGGTGCAGATGGAGCATAAGGTCATTAAATCTTATTTTGAAAATAGTCCAAGGTGACATTAGGTGCTTAAAATGTCAAATTGTGGAACAGTTGCTTAAAATTTTTCTTTTTGTCTTCAAAACAAAAAGGGTTAGAAGAACAGGGTTCATTGTAAGGCATCTGAGCAGTGTTTTAAATAATAGCATCCCTGCTTGTGATCCTCATTTGGAATAATTTTGTGAAGACAAAATAGCATGTTCATGATTTCCATTTTGTGTGAGAACTTGAGCTATAAAAATACAGCCCCTTGGTCTCCTGGGTGTTGGTTCAGGTTGGTTGGCAGATCCATACCGGGTGTGGATGAAGAGTCCTGGATGGATGTGAAGGAGAAGAATTTGTGTGATGATACCTTCAATGGAATATCTAGGCTTAGATTTTTAAAAGTGCACTTTCTTGTGGAACTGTCACAAGCATCAGTAGTTCTTGGAAGCATTTTTATGTTGCACTTTATGTGTTATCAAATGACTCGTCTTTGAGTGGAGTGTAGGTTGGAGCTCCCAGTCTACCCGGCAATCCTTCCATGCTTGTCTTTCTCCTTCAAACATCTTTTGTTTGGAGTTTGCAGGAAAGAATTGACTTTTAGGATGAAAAATGGTACGGTGGGACATGATAAATGTTTTTTTGCCTCCACCTTGTTTGCCTAAAATACTCTGTAATACAAACAGTGGGTTGCGTTACAGAGGGTATCTCAGACTGATGCAAGTTTACCAGCTCTTGGGGGTTAATGAGCAAACTGTAATGGTCTTCTCCTGATTTGCACTGCTAATTGGATGTGCATGTGTCTTCACCTGGTCACAGCCTGGTGGAGCATCTGTGAAGTGCCCTCCCCTCATTAATCATGTCCCAGCCGTAGCTGCTTTTTCTGATCTGGGAGCAAAAGCCCTAGCTCTAGAGACTGCCTGGGATGGGGCTGTTGGCCAAGCTTGTGAAACCCTCAAAAGCAGTCAGGTTACTCCAAGAACTTGGTGTTGCTGAGTGAGGAGGAAAAAGAGCAGCAGCCTTTACATTTTTTTTTTTTTGGTGGGGGAAATTTGGTTTTAGGGTTTTGTTTATTTCTCTGTTATAAGAACGTAAATATTATAGGCACGTAGTAGAAGAGACTGTTACCAGTGTCCTTCCATGACTCTATAAAGTAAACAAGTTGATGTTTCCTCACTGATACAAAACACAAGTCCTGTTGACCTGAAAACCCCTAATTTTGCCATTGTCATTGCTATGCCAGGTTCAGTCTATAGCTCTTTTAAAATTACATGCCTAAGAACAGGGAGATAGCAGCCAAGGAGAGGTTTCAGAAATGGATTGAGCTGATTCACCAGCTGGATGTTATTACAGGGGACAGTCTGGGCTTGATCCTGCCCTCTTCCTTCCACCGGCGCTGGTGCTGAGCCTGCTTCAGCTCACTAAACCAGGAGAAAGCCATTCCCCCGTGGTAGCTGGGATACCCACTATAGTGAGCTGCTGTCTTTCAGCAAATAACACCTGCAACCGTTCACTTAAAACAAGCTGCAGAATTTATAGAAAAATAGAAAAATTGAGTTGTTTTCTCATTTTTTTTTTCTTCCTCTGCTGGGTAGCATTGACTTTGGTAAGCAGTTTCTGCACCTGGAAGTGTTCTTCTGCATGGGGATGTAATGAAACCATTTTTGGATGTTCATCTTGTGTTTAGGAGGGGATTTCGGTGTTGGCAAACTGAGCACATGCTGCCCACGGTGCCTGGTGGATGGAGCAGCGGAGGCGAGTGCCCCCAGTTGCATTCTTACCCATAATAAAATCACTGCTGGAGCTTACTACAGCAGATCATGAGGTTTAACAGGTCCCTTACTGCACTTAACTCACATGGCTGGGTTGTAACGAACATGCTGAAGTGGAAAAACAGCCACTTTGCTCCTTAAAACAAAAATCACAGGCACAGAAAACACCCTTTGTTTTTTAAAATGAGCCGTTGCACTTGGGACTCTTTAATGGTCAAAATTTAACAGGTGGAACTCCTTATTTTTCTCTCTTCTCCCCCGCCCCATATTTATAACTAATTAGCAACGACTCTCTTAACTTTTTTCATGTGGCTATTAATCATTTGGGGGCTCTCTGTAGCAGGGCACGCTTTGCTCGCTGCTGGTTTCCTTCAGCTCATGTTGACTTGTTCTTGCTGCCCTTGGACAGGAGCCATGGGCTCAGAGTGCTGCTCTCCATGCTGAGGCTGATGCCTTATTTGCTCGGAGCTGGATGTGTGCTCAGCGCATCATGTTTCTTTGTGTGGGTGATTGAACCCTTGTTGTGTATGAGTAACGGAGTTATTCCTCGTCAAGGGATGGGGAGGATGAATGTGTTTTTCAAGTGCTGGCCCATGACTTGCAAAATCTGGATGTTCTTCAGGGCTTTGCTGCCAACCTACCGCATGACCTTCAGTAAGTTATTTAGGGCAAGACCTAAACTGTTGGTATTAGGCAATACTTGTATGCAGTCTACAAGGAAGACCCTCAGATTTGAGGGGGAAGCAGAAGGCTGCTGAGAGCCTGGAGTGCAGTGAGCTGGAGATGGAGGTCGGATCTGCATAGGGGGCAGAGTGCTTAGCCTTAACAACCTGGCGCATTGTAAGGGTACAGTCTAAGGAACTGGAAAGTTGACTTTTCAGGCATCTCTCCTGGACACTAGAGTTTGAACTTCATCTGCATCCCAAACTGGGAAGCACTGAGACAGTATCTTCTCCTTACATCTAGGGGTGGAAGGTGCTGAGGATCCTCCATACCGTGAAGGAAGATGCTTAGAATGAACGTTAATCATCCATCATTGGTTTATCAGTTGTCCCAACCCTTACAACCTGACTAGAAAAGCCCATATGTTTATGTAAAAACACGATGTGTGCAAGATGCTGGTCACCGAGCTCTTCCATAGTCCTTGGGTCCTGCTGCCATCCAGCTGGGCTTGAAGGCAGATGATGGGAGTGATGTGAGTGGTGTGGTGTATGTGAGGTGGGGGGAGAAATAAAAGGAAGAAGACAAGAAAATGATGTTTTTGCTCATTGGACAGTGAGGACCGTTGGGCTTGTCTCCCAGGAGAAGTGAGCAAAGTACATATTGACACATCCGTGGTGGAGCTGGGACAAAAAGCCCTGCTGCTGCTTCGGGCACAGCATGATGAGGGGCTGGGTCTACGGGGCAAGTCTAATTTCTCTGGTGACAGAGATTTATCTCTGTTTGCATGCTCATATTTTACAGGTAATTGGTTTATAGAGAAAACTGTTAGCTCAAGGATTTCAGGCAGGTGTTCTTGCAGTAGAGAAATAGGTTTTACAGGCATTTTGAGTGTCATAGAGTCATCAAAGTGGCTGAGGTTTGCTGTGTAATTGGTAGGATGGGAGTTATTTTGGGGAATTGAAGTCCTTTTCCAAAATGCTTTCATCAGCTCTGGGGTTTGGGTCAGGCCTTCTGCAGCTTCGGTTCATTTAATGGGGGGGAGGTTAGGGAATATTTCATTTCCTAACTCTCCCCATCACTGGGAAAAAACTAGAAGCAAGGGCAAGGCAATTCAGATTTCTTTTTCCATGAATTAGCAGACTTCAACTACAGCTCCATCTGCGAGCCTGTCTACAGACTGCTGGTTGCCTTGTACTCATGTGCTAGGTTTTGTAGTTAACAACCCAAACACATTGCAAAGACACTGGATTTTTGTGGGTTACGGAGTCATCCAGTCCCGTTGGTGGCATCATGACCCAGGTTAGCTTGGGTTGCAGTAAGGCTGCATCTTTACTGCAGAGAAGGCAATTTTTGTTGTTTTCCCTAGGGAGGAAGAAGTTTTATTCAAAGCAGGTTTCATACTCGAGGTGATTTAAACATGATCAAAGTCAGTGGAATTTTATTTAAAATAAACACATGATTCTCCTAATCAAGCCTTTAAAGAGAGCATCTGGGGAAAAAATGATAGGGTTTTGTACATTTAATTATTCACTTGTTTTTTTTTTTTTTTTTAATATATCTGATGACGTTTCTGCTGTTTGAGGATAGATAGGACTTTATTGACACAATTAGTGAAACAAATAATTATCACACCTTTTATTTAACCCTGTGCTATTTGATCTATTTGCTTGCACTTTCATTACTCCTTTGCTTGGTTACGTTACACAATGATATCACCTTCCTGTGCTGCTGCAGCTAAAACAAAGTGAAAAAAAACCGCCTTTTGGCTCTCAGCTGCTCTCTGCTGTTTTTATTACAGATGAACTAGAAAGCAATGTCGGACAAAGCGTTATTTGAGTTTCCTTTGACTGCTTGCTAGGCATTATTTCCGGGCCTGGCAATTGCCTGTGTTTGTGTGACAGTTTTCATATCTTAAAATAACAAACAAAAATCCCAGCAACTCTATTCCCAGCACAATTAGTAAGATCAGATTAAAAAAAAAAAAAAACAACCACCAAAAAACCCCCAGATTATGATGGTTTTATATACATCAAATACTAGAATCTTTATGAGTAATTCCCTGGGTATTTTGAGCCACTTTGCTGGGATGTGTTTATTTTCTTTGAACGTAGAGGTGGGAAGCGTGGCTCTGCCTGGTAGGAGGTCAAAGAGGGTTGTTGTACTCAAGAGCTGCGTGTTTCTGAGATGTCGAGGGTAGGATCCTGCTGATGGATTGGGCCAGGCTTTGGTGCAGACTCCTGACGGTGTGATGCTCCTGATGGTGGATGGACATTTTCCTCTGAAATCAGGAAGGCAGGTGGTCCTGCTGACTTGCCGCCTTACAACCCTTTCTGTCCTTCTCTTCCCTGGTGGGGAAAACACCTCATTAGGTTTAGAAGGGGTGGGAAAAAAGGAGAGGGGAGGAAAACTGTCTCCTTTCCTCTGACAAAAAAAACAAAAAAAAAAAAGAGGGTTTTGGAAGGATCTGTTGGTTAGGTGAGAACTTTTTTTTAGTTGCTGGCTTGTTGTCCTCTCCTCTTGCATCACCTGGCACCTGTGAGGCATCTGGAGATGGTGGCCCCATGGTGTGCCTATGCTATTCATTTAAATAAACCATGCAAATTGAAAAACAAAGAAAGAAAAAAGGAAAAAACTCTAAAAACTTCCTACTGTGCAAAAATAAATGGAAAGATTTGAGTTTGCATAGGAATAAGCCTCGTCCAATGTGGTAAGAGCTGTTGTGTAACGGCCTGTCCCTTTCCTCTCTCTGAAGGTCCCAGATCCACGTTTCCCACCGGAGTAATGTTTGGAGGAGCCTGGCAGCATGGTCCTTTTGGTAGCTCCCAAGGATTTTTAGGATCATGGGATGTATGCACTCCCAAAACCCTCTGGAGAACGTTGGCTGTGGATAAAAGCACCTGGAAGTTCCTACCGTCTTTTTATCCTGCTCTTTCCTGGGTCACCTCATGTCATTTGGGAAGGAAGCCTCTCTGTCCTGAGGATTATAGCAAACTGGTCACTTACTGGAATACCTCCCCTTGCGTTTTCTCAAGATGGAGACATTGCTTTACCCAGCAGAAGGATATTTTTCTTCTCCCAGAGCTTTTCCAGTGCAGCAGTGTTCATGTCCAGCAGGTATGTAGATGGTTTTCTCATTCACTAGCCAGTTTACTTTCCTTTTCAGTTAATCCTCAAATCTTTAGGAGTTCATTCATTTTGTTTCCTTAATAGCTTCTGCTAAAGGTAAGACCTTCCAAAGTCCTTGGTGCCATGCTCTGAAGGTGGCTTTTCCTTGTTAGGACACAGACCCAATTTGAGATGTAGGTTTGTGTGGAGCAGTGGGGTCAGCTTCTCCTGAAGGTTTTGATGCCCAACCTGAGCCTTGCATCTGAGGAGGGGGATGGAGGTGCTCATATGTGCTGCTCCTTATTCCTCCTATTCCTATTCAATATAGACATGGATAACTCAATAGCTGTAGTGCTAACAACCAAATTTGCATTTTTACAGTCATTTACAATGAGTTAGATGTTTTTGTGAAGGTGACAAGCTTTTTTTCCATTTTCTCTAATACCAGAACCGGATCATTGTGTTGGTCTCTGTGGGTATCAATTTGCTGTGAAAACAGTCTTTTTTGGCAGTTGTGCTCGTTTGGGTTAGAATCATAGATAGAATGCTTTGGGATGGAAGGGACCTTTAAAGGTCATCTAGTCCATCCCCCGCGGGATGTTGAGTCTGCTTATGTGTGCTGGCGAACAGATCACTCCTTCTACAGGGTAGAGAAAAAGTTAGCTCTTTGAATCTGGCTTAACTTATTTATTTTTACTATGCAAAGAGGAGGTGCTGAAGGGAAAAGGCTGAAAATGCTTTGCTATACATTTATTCTGCATTCCCATAAGTATTTCTGAGGCATTAAAAGTTTCATCTTCTTGCTTCGTAAGCACGATTTCGCATCAGATGAGAGGAAGGAAATGGGGGGTAGAGCGTGTGCGGGAGGAAACAGAATCGGTCGCCTCGCTCTTGAATTTGACTGTGACCCGTAGGCCAAATGGAGATCGTAGACAAAGATTGAGGATAAAAAGGTTCTTTGCTTTACCTGGCAGGAGAGTCAAGTGCTTGCTGTGCCTGTAAGAGAAGCTAGAATTAACCATGGGGATTTGGACGCTGTAGGTGAAAAGCAGCATCGTGTCAGGTTGGTGGGGATGGTCGGTGGTCAATCCCCGTGCAACATGGTCATGTGCCAAGACATGACCTTCTCCAGGAGGACTGCCTGGAGGTTCAGCCCGGCAGTGTCTGCAAGATCCCACCCCTCAGGGAGGATGGAGACCCCTGGCATTGCTTGCATGGGCTTTGTGCTCTGCTGCAGAAGCATCCCCTGGGACTGGGGGACGTTCAGTGTTTGACTCCCCCTCCTGCTGAACTGTGCTCCTGCTTTACTCACTTGGCATGTTGCAGTCCGGCTCAAATGACACAGAAAATGCACTGAAAAATGATTGTATTTCTTCTGCATGATGCCTTTTCTGTATGTCTGAAGGCTTTCTCTGATGGCCGAGAGAGAGAAGAAGAGCAGTTAGGAAATCTATATTCTTCTGCAGCTGACTCCTCCAGTGAGTCCGTCTGTACCTCTGGTGAAGTCACCAAATAATTTTATTTGTTTGTTTGGGTCCACATGTGAAAGGTGATAATGTTACGTATAGTGGTATTTAGGTTTTTTCTTCTCCCCTAGTTTTTTTCCTTCAGCACACAGAAGCAATTCACTAAACCCAAATAAATGCTGCTGAGATTCACCTGGGCTCACCCAGCCAAACTCCACTCTCGTTTAGATGTGTTGCAAAATGCTGGTTTGCAGCTCAGATTTGGTACATCACTGTGTGTTGGGCAGCAGAGCTGGGATCACCCACTGAGCTGGGCTTTCCGATAGCTTGGGCATCCTGGGATCCCACGGTCCTTACAGCCCTGCTGGGTCTTCTGCTAGTGGAGCCAGAGGGCTGGTCTGTGCAGGATCTGGCCCTGGGTGAGCAGACCGGTGGGTACCACCGTGGAGCAACCCAGATGAGGGTTTTGCTCAGAGCCTTCTGATCCTGTGCACCAAATTAAGAAACGACTGAAAATCCGGGATTTGGCTATGTCTTTGGCTTGGGTCTCAGCCCTTCATTTGGCGAGAAGGGTTTTCCTTCCTTAGCCTGAATTAACTTTCACGAGTGGGCAAGCTCCACTGTGCGAGTTGATCAGGAAGGTTGTTCAGCCCAATTTTTTCTCTTGGGAATACAGAACACTGCTTTCCCATCACTGAAATTCCTGGTGTTCTGTTAACTATCTCCTAACAATTTCTAAGGCACCTAAGAAAGAACGATCACTGGCAATGCGAGCTTTTTATCTACAAATAAAGCAAACACCATTGATATCTAAAGTCCTTTTTTTTTGTGGCCAGCTGTTTGAGAAAGACGTTGCAAACCAGATCTCCACTTGTTCCTGTAAGATGTGAAAAGGTCCTTTGTCAGCAGTGCATTGTGATGGAATCAGCTTTATCTTTTGTATGTAACTAGGAGCTTGGGCTTTCCTCCTTGCAGGCAAAGAAAAACCCAATCAGAAAAACCCTTGTATCAGGAATAGTGTGGCCAGCAGGATCAGGGAGGTGATAGTGCCCTTACACCTGGCACTGGTGAGGCCGCACCTTGAGTACTGTGTTCAGTTTTGGGCCCCTCACTACAAGAAGGACATCGAGGTGCTGGAGCGTGTCCAGAGAAGGGCAACGAAGTTGGTGAAGTCTTCTGAGGAGCAGCTGAGGGAGCTGGGGTTGTTTAGTCTGGAGAAGAGGAGGCTGAGGGGAGACCTTATTGCTCTCTACAACTACCTGACAGGAGGTTGTAGCGAGGTGGGGGTTGGCCTCTTCTCCCTACTAACAAGGGATAGGACGAGAGGAAACAGCCTCAAGCTGCGCCAGGGGAGGTTTAGATTAGATATTAGGAAAAAATTCTTCACTGAAAGGGTTATCAAGTATTGGAAGAGGCTGCCCAGGGAAGTGGTGGAGTCTCCATCCCTGAAGGTATTTAAAAGACGTGTAGGTGTGGTGCTTAGGGACATGGTTTAGTGGTGGACTTGGCAGCACTAGGTTAATGGTTGGACTTGATGATCTCAAAGGTCTTTTCCAACCTAAATGATTCTATGATTCTAATTAGAGCCCTGAACACCTCTAGAAGACTTGGAGCATATGTGCGAAATGTGTTTATTGGTCTCCTCCTAGCCCTTGTTGCTCAGCCTTTTAGGAAGAGCATCTCTGTAATTTAATGCGAGGGAGTTCCTTGGGTTTCCTCTTGTTTAGAGAGCCAGAAGAGGTGTAATCACCGCTTGTACACAGATTTCTTCATGGATCTTGAGTATGAGAAGAGGCATTGGCTACAGTTCTGGAATAAAAGCACTTCTCGAGGTCACCTCAGAAAATGGGGTAACAGTTGCTCTGCTCCAGTGTTGCAGTCGCCTCAGTGCTTCTGGAGATGCCTGTTTGGAGACAGAACAAAACCTGCCCATTACCTGGATAACCTAGAGCAGCCCCAATGGTGCTTGCCCTCTGCATTGTGTGGGTCTGCGCTGACACTCAGCAAGGAGAAAAGCCATGGTAGATGTACCCTGAACCTTGCATTCTGCATTGCTCCTTGCAAAGGGAGTCACACAAGGCCTTGCAGGCACCTGAGAACCTGCTGGTAGCTGGGGGTGGCCTGAGAATTAGAGCTTGGTGAACAATGATGTTTCGGTTGCAAATTTACAGCTGTCTTTTACGGGGAAGAAAAATCAGCTCGGGTTTTGTTCAGAGCCAGTCTCGTCCTGCACAGACGTGGGGCAGCTTCAAAGGGAGTGTAATTTAGGGGTTTTCCCCTTGGTCAGTGTGAGCACCCGGGCTGGGGGGCTGCCAGGTGCATCCCTGGGTGCTTAGTTAAATGATGAACTCCATCAGCATTTAAAATGCTTGCTGGTAAAATAGCAAAGCCTTTCAGTCAGGGCGCAGAGCGTTGGGTCAAAATGTCCTTCAGGGAGTAGGTCTATGGACAGATGGATGTTATTAATTAAAAAAAAAAAATACAAAAAGCTTCAATTTGGCTGCTTGTGAGGGTAATGTATTCGGGTGTGTGTTTAAAAAGCACATAACTGATGATAAAAATCATGGATGGGCTAAGTCAGTATTGACGACGGCTGGATGACAGTGAAAAGCAGCCCTGGCACATTGCAGGGATGTTCTTGTCATGACTAACCCCTCTCACTCTCACCCGAGAGGAATTTTTTAGTGCCCAGCACAGACAAGCACTGAAATTGCAGGTTTGCAGAAGTTTTCAAATCTCTCCCCAGCTGGCAGCAAATAAAGGAATTGCAAGTATTTATTGGTTTAAGGGAAAAAAAATAACCTCAAAGCTATAAAATAAATTTGACAATGAAGCTTTTTTTAGGGAGTCTTACTTTCTTTATGGTTTTGTGAGTCAAATGTATCGAAGCCTGGCAAAGGGAGAGGATTTAATCTACAGATGCTGTCTCTTGCTTGATGGTTTCCTGCTTCTAAAATTACTCCCAATTCTCTGGAATTGGGGCTGACACTAGTTTCAGCTTTCAGTTTGTGGGCAACCTACCTTACCACTTCAGCGGGCTGGATGTGCAAGGGCTGGGGGCAGCAAATGCAAGTGAGTGCTTTTAAAGTTTCTTATCTTGGCTGCCCAATGTCCATTTGCCACTTTTAAAATATTTACAGCTGAATCTTTGGATTCGCTTCTTCCTCTGCTCAGGAAAAGTGCTGAAGCCGCTGATGCTGAAATTTTGCTTCGATCTTTTTTTTTCCCTGTCCTGCCTGGGGGGGTTGGAGGAGAACGTGCTCAGGGCGAGGGATGGTGACGGACCTGCACTCATCCTGCTGCTGTTGACCCCAAGACTGCGGTTTGGAGTACATTGGCTTTTGCTCGCTGGGCGGTGGTGAGAGCCAGCTTGAGCAAAGCAAATTAATTGTGTATCTCAGTCCTTAGGTTATGCTAAACCTTCCCCCCCTTCTACAGCATGTGTTTTTGCTCTGTAGGTCTGCCTGTCTTGGGGTGCTTGCTGACAGCATCTCGGCGTGTGCCTTTCATGCCCCAACTTTGTGCCCTCTTTGCAGGGCATCTAACTGAGTATAAACAAGGCCATATTTCTATTTACTTCTATTTCTATAAATAAATAAATATTTATAGATTTTTAAAGGTCTGAAACAATCCTTCTAGTATGTGTTGTATGGTCCTCTATTGCTTCAAGATGTTGCTCGGCACTTTATATTGACTAAAGCATCATAGGCATTACTTTCAGAATAAAGATCTTTCTTAATGTGTGATCTTATCTTTTTTTTATGAGTGCCTGCATCTGCAGGTGCTGACTTACCATGCACAGTAAATACTTAACTATCTGCTGACTTACTGTGCTGCTTCAGGTTGCAAAGGAGCAGTGAACTCTCACAAGACGTGCTAAAGCCAGCAAAGCAAGAGTGTCTGCTCCGCTCCCAAATCCTTTGCATTGCTTTGAGGGGCTCTGCAGAGCCAAAGGTGTCGACAGGCTGTTTTCTTGGGCTCCCATCTGCTGAGCAGCATTATGTGGATTAATATTGAGGAACTTGTAGTGAAATTTGTCTCATGCCACGAAAATGTAAAGCCTCTGAAGCTGGCTGGCATCCCAGGGCTGCGAGAGGCCCTTGGAGGGGCCGTTCGGTGAAGGTGGCAGGATTTGCACCGTCCCAAAACTGTGAATGGGACATGATCTGAAGAGTTTGTAATTAAGTTTTAATCATCTCCAGGCTGGTCTGATTGCTGATTTCGGGCAGCAGACAAAAACTGCCAGCCAGGAATGGCTTCCACGGGGCCAGCCTGCCACCAAGGGAGGGCCTCTGCCCAATCTACTGGTCCTGTGGCGTGGAGCCCAGTTCAGAAACACAAAGTACTGTTTCTGGTAGTTTTTTATTCTGAGAGTGTTTCTTGAGCTGGAAGCAAATCTCGCACCCATCCTCCTGGTTTTTCCCAGGCAGTGTTTCAGGGATTCTGTGTTTTCACCATCTCTGCTTTTGCAGGAAACTGTCATTGCGCTGCCCCCTTTTCACCTTTGCAGTGTCAAAGCAAGGAGGTCAAATTAGAGACCCGAGGCTCCAGCAGCAAAAAGGGGACCTGAACATGTACTCTGCTGCTGTGCAATAAAAAACCTGTGTATTTTTTATATAGGTTATCATAGGTGAGTTGAGGGATGAGGCACAGATGCATCCCAGCCCTGGTGCCTCTGGAAGATGGACCCCTGCCCACCGTCCAGGCGAGAGGTCCAACTCCAGCCAGGGCTTTACACCCCAGTTTTCCTTGCCAAAGGGGAGTGCTGGGGGCATTCACTGGGATGCTGAGCGATGCTGGGACCCCCACAGTGCCCCAGCTCCCTGTGGGCGCTGTCACTGCCTTTCGGCTCGGCCACCTCCACAGCGTGGATGTGCCCTCCCGCCAGCTGACAGCATCCTTGTGGCAAATGGATGCTGAAGTGCCATCGCCCTCCCTGCTGGCACCATTGCTCCATTTTCATTAAGCTTTTTGCAAGGAGCAACTCTTTCTGCTGGGGTCCCTGTGCAGTTTTATCTAGGGCTGTATTTACATCAGCATCAGGTGGTTTTCGTTTGACCTTTGCCCTGCTTAAAAATTAAATACGGAGGTACTAGGAAGAGAAGTAATCTCCCAGATAAGCATTTTTCCCTGCTCTTCTGTAATTCATGGGGGAGCTGGCTTACCCTGCCTGTGGATGACTAAGGAGGAAATTCTTTTTTGCTTAGGATAATGCTGAAAGTTCACTGGAATTTTTTTTATCATGCGTTTATCATTTCCTCCCTTGGAATTCCTAACTCTTACTGTTCAAGGCAGGAAAAAAATAATGGTGACTGCAAATTACGGAATTTGCTTTCTGTGGAAAAGATGCCGAACAGCTAAATGGTGCTCTCAGGTTGTGCATGCTGTGGTTTGCATGGGGATTTGCTGCATATCCAGGTATATAAACAGGCTGGGAAAGAGTAATGAATATTCTAGCAGCTACTGTCTTTCTTAAGACAGTATGTTTTTTTTAATGTTGAAGTTAATTAATGCTCATATATCTTGAATATAGGTGAGTGTAAGCCCACTCATCATGCAGATGGGGAGGAGGTTTGGATTTATTGCAGGTCGCTGAGAGATGGCAGGGTCAAAGTCAAGTTTATGCGTAAAGAGTTTCTGGTTCATCTTGTTAATCTCCAAACCTCCCCTTTTTTTATAGAGGGGATCTGGATGTGTGTCTCTAGAGAACACAGATGGAATTTGGACAGAGAGACCCTGCCTTTCGGTTAAACGCGTGTTTATTCTTGCAGTGTTTGCTTCCCAGTGGTGTTACGGTGATTGCACTGTCAATCCTTCTGCAAAGGCTTGACAGTGCTGCTGAAAAGCTTTGACACTGCAAAGCATTGTTTACTTGTGAAAGTATTATTATATTTTGAATATCTATTATTCATCTCTTGTGCTAAAAGTGACATTATATCATAAAATTGCTCTTAGATTTGAGAGCTTTGAAGAAAAACTGTTTTTTGTCCCTGGCTCCCTGTGACAGTGCTGGGAAGTGCTTTACCCTTTGTATCTCTGTAGTCCTCTTTTATGAATTGTGAGTGATGGCAGGAAAGTATAAAAGAGCGCAGAGGAGCTGGTTTTGATGTTCATAAAAGGCTTTGATAAAAGATGCAGCACATAGACTTCATATTATTTCCTATTTTTAACTTCTTATGAGCATCAAGCACTCAGATCCAATATTTATGTAAAAGGAGAAAGAGGGGGGCTGTATTTCTTCTTTTTCTTTTCTTCCTTTTTTTTCTTTTTTTAGGACCAGGTGAATTAACATAGAAAAGTATCTCTCTTCCGTGCCCCAGTAAAATTTTGCTTTCTTCCATGAAGCATCTATGTCTGTCTTCCACGAAGCATCGGGAAAGCTGACCCCATGGTGTTAACAGTGTGGATGATGCTGGAGAAGACCAGCTGCGGTTTTGAAGTCTCCTTGGTCGTAGGCTTGTGCCTTCAACCTCCCGGTTACGGCTGGCTCCAGTGGACCCATGAGCCACGGTGATATGCTTGACGAGGTGTGCGCTTCCGACGACAGGTCTCTCTCCCAAGACCTGGAGAAATAAAACATGGGAGAGCCAGGGCAGCTTCTCTCCTTTCTCTAAATACCCGATTACAGCAAAGGCATCTCTGTAATAAGTAGCTTTGCTTGCTCTGTAGAGATGAGAGGCTGTGTGCAGTCTGGGTAATTGGGGTTTTACTGATGAAAGTGCTTGTCGTTATTTTCAGCCTCCTCCATGTTGCAGTCTTCTCTTTAATCTCGTCTGTCGGCATGGCTTGCTTGTGGTGGGCCTGTGTACTCATGCATATTCGTGTGCGTGTACATATGAGCACATCCATAAAACTTCATCAGGTGCTTTCCTGTGTGCGTGTGCATAGGCACGCCCGGATAGAGAACACGTGTGAGGAGGAGGGCGGGCAGCACGTGCGCGCATGGCACTGGCACAGCCATTTGCATGACTGGGTTCTGCATCCGTGCAAGGGCCTTCACACTGGATATCGAGACTCCTAATGATGGCAGCGTGCAAACCTGACCTTGAATCATAAAATTGTCAAGGTTGGAAAAGACCCTTAAGATCATTGAGTCCAACCGCTAAGCTATCACTGCCAAGTCCGTCTATACCATGTCTTCGAGCACCGTATCTATCTGTTCTTTAAATACCTCCAGGGATGGAGACTCAACCACTTCCCTGGGCAGCCTGTTCCAATGCTTGACCACCCTCTCAGTGAAGAAGTTTTTCCTAATATCTAACCTAAACCTCCCCTGGCGCAGCTTGAGGCCGTTTCCTCTCATTCTATCACTCATTACTAGGGAGAAGAGACCGACCCCTACCTTGCTACAACCTCCTGTCAGGTAGTTGTAGAGAGCAATAAGGTCTCCCCTCAGCCTCCTCTCCTCCAGACTAAACAACCCCAGTTCCCTCAGTCGCTCGTCATAAGACTTGTGCTCTAGACCCTAGACAGATCCACCTGATAACAAAAGTCATCCTTTTACTCGACACCACATTTTCTGTTTTATTGGGGAGAAATGCCTTGAAACACCCTGTGCCGGGAGAGAATGGGTCCTGTCATTGCCCAGAGAACCCCAGGACAGAGCAGCGTTGCTGAGTCCCGCCTTGCTGCAGCACTGCGAAAGAGTTTATTTTGATGGGATGAGCACAGCAATAGCTGTTGGTGGTGGCTTTGAGTTCTTCAGCAACGTGTGCTCATCCAAGGGGCCGTTCAAATGAGGTGCTGGGTTTGAAGTAGCTGAACTCAGGCAAAGCCGTCCCAACCTTTCACCCGTCTGAGGTGAATAAGCACCTTCTGCTCACTTCCCCACATGGGAACTTTTATGCGAAAACATAAAAACGAAGGGAATTACCATCCTTGGGTGGCCGCTGGAAGTTGCTGAGAAGTATGTTTGCTTGGGTAGCATCTCCCTGCCTCTGCTGTTCCTCTGAGAGCTTGCAAAGCTGGACGCTGAACATCTGCAGGGTGAGATGCTCCCTCGGGGTATGCCAGCATGGCACTAAGCCCACTCGATAGGCTCGCCTCTTGTGTGCACCTTTGTGGTGGTGAGTCCCCCATTATACTCCAAATGGAAGACTCCCAGGAGTGTTTAACTGGGCCCACAGCTGACTTTATGGGCTAAATAAATGGAAATCACTGCATCTGAAGCATGATCTAATTTTATTCATGGCTCACCCGTAAAGCTGTGTACCACCACATGCAAGAAGGTGTTGTCATCCTCTGCCACGTGACTTGTTGGATTTAGCTACCTTACAGCTAGCACATACAGGCGTTTCTTCAACTTCTGGTAGGTTGTCCAGTTAGCCAAAAAGTTTGGGTATCCTCAGTCATTCTGTAAGGTATGGGAGGACTTTGTTGTGCCATTGGACTGGACACTATGTTAAACTGGAAAAGCTGTTGCTGAATCCGGGAGAGACAGAAGGGACAGGTCAGGGTGGGACTTGGTGAGCCGGAGCGACACCATGCTGTGCCCCACCTGCGGCAGGTTGCTTGCATGGGCTCAGAGGTGTTTGCACCCTGCCTTGGTGCGTGCTATGCAGCAGCTCAGGTGCTTCAGTTGCATTTCCAGAAGCAATCCAGCTGCCTTGCTGCGAGTTGGGGAGGAGCGGGCTCCGGAGCGCGTGGGGGGCTCCCCAAAACCTGGGGCTCTGTGGCAGTGAGCAGAACTGTGCCAAAGCATCTGATGAAATGTGGCCCTTGGCTGGCAGGAGCTGCAGTTGCTCTTCTTTTGAAAGAAGCTGGGAAAGGCGCCCCAAAACAACCACTGGAGAAAGTGTCCAGATGAAAGGTCTGGTAAGCATCAGGGTCCTCTCTGCCGTGTTTTCAGGCTCTTCTGTAATCAGCTGTCATTTTGGGATCTGAGCATATTGGACCTCAGTGAGTATGGATTGAAACTTAAACAAACAGGGACTCTTCTGTAAATATTTAGCTTGCACTGTTTAGGAGCTGCTGGGAGCAGGATACAAAATAAATTTAAAGTTCATGACGGTCTAAAAAAATCTATCGGAGGATGGCACTCGGTCACCGGATCGGCTGGCATGTAGGGTTTGAATAGCTATTCCTCCTCTTTCTTTTTTCCAGAAGAAAAGGATGTATTTAAGCATTCTTTGCAGAGAGACATAAGGTTGCACTCTTCCAGTGTTTACATGGCTGCACTGGGGATTCAAATCAATGCAAAGATCTTCAGCTTGGCTGGTTGAGCTGGGTGCCCAAGAGGAACCATGGTACGCAGTAAATGGATGACGTTCCCTGGCCCTACGCATCTTTCTTTGTAAATTTGGACTGGTCATCTGAAGCATGTGCGTCTGCGTGGAAGAGGGGGATGTGTCTCTGAGTGTGTGCTTTTATCTGGCCACCTCGATACGAGGACAGCGGCTTGCACCCAGGCTGGCTGCTGGTGAAGGATCTGGGGTCCTCAGTGGGGCTTGTGTAGACAACACTAAATCTTGGGTTGCCACATTGTTCCTGCTCTTGCAAAAGCCTCGATAGCGAGGTAGACCTATCCTTGTCAGCCTTTTTTGCCTCTTAAATATGAAGATAATATCCTCTTTTTACCTTGCAGAGCTCTTGCAAGAATGGGAAAGAATGAAACGTGCTGATAAGAAATGGTATCAGTAGCAGAGATGGGCAGCGGTACACGTGCTTTGAATTAAGCAGGGAACTTCACCGCACACAAGAGTCTGGGTTTATTGATTAAAAAAGAAAAAAAAAATCAATCATTGATTATTTTCTTTCTCTTTCTGCTTGCTCTTCTAATACAAAGTACTTGCAGTCGGACTAGGTAGTGGTTGTAGGTCCGTTCCAACTGAACTATCCTATCCTATCCTATCCTATCCTATCCTATCCTATCCTATCCTATCCTATCCTATCCTATCCTATCCTATCCTATCGTACTAATGTAACAATAAACCCAAAATATGTGGCATGCCCCGTGAGACACTTTGCAACTGCTTGCACCACCCCTGCCCCTGGTTGCAGCATCCTGGGGCTTTCTGTGCCGGGATGCTTGACGTGCCCTGTCCCTGTGGTCGGCTGCTTTGCCTGGAAGATGAATGGCAGAGGAGAAAATGTCAGGGAAGGATGGGTAAGAAAAAGGTAAAATCCTCATTTACCAGCTCGTTGAAACCACTTTTGGGGTTTGAGAGAAAATGTCAGTGTTTGAATTGGATGCGGTGGCAGGCTTGATGGTTTTTCTCTTTCAATAGTTTCTTTTAGTGCCCTTCCTAATTTAAAAGGAGGGGTTTAAATTATTAATGTTTTACCCCTGAAGCGAAGGGATTCCAAAGCCTTTGGCAAATCTATGCTAAAGCATCTAACGTAGAAAAGAGCCTCATGGTTTTTCCCAACTCTGTCTTTGACAGAAGCCCCTCCTTGTGTCCATGAGAAGCACTAAATCTGCAGAGGTGGACAAAGGGCTTGATTTAAGTAGAAGCTAATTTTCTCCAATGGTGTTTGGCCAGAAAACATAAAGATGATAATGATTTTTATTTTTTGGCATAACCTTTGCAGATCTCTCTGTTTCTGACTGTTGCTGAAGCAACACTCTGCTGCGGGTGAGTGCCAGTGCTTGGTCTGGGATGCTCGGGTGCTGCCTGCGAGGGATGGGTGCCCTTACCTGGTCATTTTGGCCCTAATTCCTGCAGCATCCTGGAGGTGAGAGACAGCTGAGGCTTCAGACATCGATCCTCACCAAAGCTCTAGTTAGAGCTCAAGCCTCCGGTTAGATTTACAACACATTTGCCCACTAAACCTCCCCATTCACTTTGGGTATTTGTCCTGATTTTGTACCAAATCTCCTTCTTGCTACTTGAACTGAAGAATAAAGTATTATAACTTTGGCTCGGGGCAGCTGTCCAAGGGATATATTGGGATACACTTGGCCTTTGAAAAGAAGGACTTTAGTCTCCAGCCCTGTCAGTCCCTCTGGCTCCTGGAAGTTTTCCTTCCAAATGGTTACTTCAAACCTCAGAGAAGAAGTTTGTGTTTTTTCAGAGCTATGATTAATACCGTTTTTACGCTTCGTTGCAAAATGCCGCACAATGAATGAGACCAGCAGGGTGGTGGTTTATGGGGGGGAGGCAAAAAAAAATCATCAAACAAACGCTTTCAGATGCTGTTTTGGAAGAGTGATGTGTGTGTGTGTTATATAATCTCCTGCAAACTGTGGGGTTGCGTTCCTATTAAAAGGAAGGGAAAAAAAAAGGCTTAAACCTCATCTGTGGAAAGAACGTCAGAAATAGTTGAGAAGTTGAATAATTATAGTCTTTTTTGCACCAGGTTAGTGAAAGCTAATTTAATGTGCAGGATTGCAATGCAGTACGTCTTTGCAATTACAGAATCACAGGATGGTTGAAGCTGGAAGGGACCTCTGGAGGTCATCTGGTCCAGCCTGCCAGCTCAAGCAGGGCTACCTACAGCCAGTTGCCCAGGACCACGTCCAGATGGCTTTGGAATATCTCCAGGGATGGAGACTCCACGACCTCCTTGGGCAAGCTGTGCCAGAGCTCGGTCACCCTCACAGTAAAATTAGGCATAGTGCGCTGTATTTCAGCGAGTTGGTCATAGGTTCCTGCTCGTTCCTGATGGAGCTTGGAAAGTTTGGGGGGGGGTGGTGGTTTTGGGTTGGAGTTGGCTTGAGCACACAGGGGATGCGAGTCTGCAGCTTGGGCTTGGCAATGCTTGGTTGGGGCTTGGGGGCTGGTTGGGCTTATAGAATCATAGAATCATGGAATCATTAAGGTTGGAAAGGACCTCTGAGATCAAGTCCAACCGTTAACCTAACTGCCAGGTCCACCTCTAACTAAGCACCACATCCACACATGTTGTGAATACTTCCAGGTACTGAGATTGCACTTCCCTGGAAGGGGTGCAATGGCTTGGCACGAGGTGCCAAAAACAGTCCCCTTGCCAGTGTTCAAGGAGGCTTGCTGCGTGATGGCAGGGTGTCCGGGAGCTTGTGGTCCCTCTGATTTGGTTTTGAGGCTGTGCTCTGCTGATTTTTGCTTCCTTTCCCTTGACACTGTGTGCCTGTTCCCAGTCAGCAAGTCACTTTGCCACAGGAATCTGGGACTCATTTATCAGCATAAAATGAGGCTAATTACATCTTTGAAGTGCTCAGCATCAGTGGAGCTGCAGCATCAGGTGCTTCCCCAGAAAGTCCTGTCTCGGTGGCAGACCCCGGGGAAAAGAAGCCGAGGGGTTTACTGTGGCTGCGTGCCCAATGTGTCCCCATCTTGGGGACACAGAAGATGCTAATGCATGTGGGATGTCACCTAAACCTCTATGGGGACACTGGGGTCAGCACAGATTTGCTAGTGGCTTCATGTGCATCCCTCATGTGGAAAACAAAAGCAAAACCTAAGACTATGCTTGGGATCTCGTTCCTCTGCTTGGTTTCTGGTGTTTCCTCCTGTCCTTCATCCATGGGAAACAGTAGACCTTGTTTGTTGTCCTGGGTACATTTTTTTTTCTCTAAGCCACTTTCTTTTTGTGCCATTTTGGTTGCTGGTAAGTGATGGGAATGGCAGGAATGAGATGATGGCTCCCAGTGAATGCTCCTGCTGTCCACAGACACGTCCCATCAGCATGTTCAGCCCTCGTGCCAGTGACAGGGGTGTTTTCTCGTTAAAAATAGGCCACAGACAATGCCACTTCCCGAGAACTGTGATTTATCATTTAATAACAAGTGGTTACTCATTTCCTTTGGAAAACTTTCTGGAAGTGTTATTTTGCTTTCTCCCCTTGCTTCCTTTTTTTTTAATTTCCTTCAAAGCCCTGCATTACTCTTCAGAGCCACTGTGTCTGTTAAATGAAGTGTTCCTCTTTCAAGTGGAAATCATATTTATGATTTAAAGATTATGAAAAAACAAGTCTTAACCCTTTGGGCGTGAGCTTTTCTTTGTAAGCTCCTGCAGCCCTGAAGTCCTAGCTCAGCCAAGGGAAACAGCAACGGAGAGACAGCTGGGTAGGTGAGACTTGAAGAAAAACGGTGATGCTGATCCTGAATGTGGAATGGGTGATCTGCTTGATCTGACTTTAAAGAAAATTTCAAATAGTTGCAGAACTCATATCGTCTGAGTTGCTAGCTCTTAACTGTGATACCTCCTGGTGTAGCATGTTCTCCTGAAGGATGTGTAGGGCTTGCAAAACCACTAGGCAAACTGATACCAAGTCTGGTATTTGAGTGACTTTACCAAAGAAAGTGCTGAAGGCTGTTGAGTAGTTCTTGAGGAAATCCCGACAGCTTGATAAACAAACTCGGGAAATATGCTGAAGATGAAATCATCATAAGTGGGTACTCAAGAAGCTAAAAGAAATGGTTTGCTGTTGGATCAGGAAGGCATTTTGAGGGTCAGGAGCAGATTAGATGGTAGGCTGCAGAGGATACAGAAGATGAAATGCAACCAGAGACATTGCAGGTGCTTTAGGCGATAGCATCTTCCCTTACAGTTGTCTTAATGAGCTGCAGGGGTGGTTTGAAGACAAGAAAAATAAATTCAATAAGGACAAGTGCAAAACAGTGCTCTTGGAAATCAGATGCACATACCCAAAATGAGCAGTAACAGGTTAACTGCAGAAAGGCATCTGGGAGCTGCAGTGAATTACAAGCTGGTTGTGAATTGGCAGTTGGATACTGTTACAAGAAAGGCAGATCTTGAATAGCCCACAGAAAAATGGCAAAGGTAGTAATTCAATATCAGTTGTCATATAAAACCTCGCTTGAAATACAGCATCCAGTCTCAGCCCCTCTTATTTTTAATATGAAAGCAGACGGCTTGGGAAGATGAAGCTTCTGTTTGGGAAACTTCACTTATGAGGAATAGCTGGAAGATTTGCATATGTTAAACCTAGGAAAAAAAAAGCCAACCCACAGGTGTCAGGCCATGGTTTGATGGGATGCTGTCTTCAGCAGTAATTTTGGAGTCAGGTATCTCTGCTCTCCTGGTGTTGGCTGTACCGGGGCTCATCATGTGGCCAGTTGTGTGGCCACAACCTAAACATCCACACTGTGACCTGGGACAAGGAGCTTCTGTGTATAAGTATAGTGTAGAAAAAGCTGAAAAGTGTCCCCGAAATTATTTCAAAGTATGGCTACGCAGTTTTGGCCAGGCAACAGATGGCATGCAGGAGGAGGGCAGGGAGAGGAGAGGTGGTTGAGGACCTGGTAGAGTTGAGACCTGAAGGGAACGCAGCAGATTCGAGACACCCAGGAAGGTGACGTGAGGAGTGCAGCACCTGATGTCTCTCCATGTCTGAGCACAGGACTAGAAGAAAATTGCGTACAGGGAAGTGCTTCTCTGGATGCTGTCTCCAGTGCATCATCTCCGTCGTGCCTGGTAGCAGCAGGGTAGGCTGGCATTTCTCAAAGCATAGGTTCCAGCTCCTGGTGGTAGTGGTGAAGGAGAATGAGTGATGCTGGAGCTGGCCCAAAAAGCATTAGAAACCGCTTTGTTAGCAGCACAGCAGCCCTTCCCGGCTGGTGGGGCGAGCGGTGCTCGTCGCTGGGAACTGCAGCCGAGTCCTGCTTCCTTCTTGGCAGAGCTGTGCCGGTGTTGCCTTGGAGAGCGGCATGAAGACAAACAAGCCAAGAGAGGGTTTGGGGCTGGGTGGCTGTTTGAAGTCCCTTCTGGCCCAGTGTTTCTGCAGTTGGATTTTGGCATGGCTTCTGCCCCCATCAGTCCTGCTGAGGCCGAGTATCCCAACACCTCCCGCTATTCTGAATCCAAATTTCCAACATTACTGCATTGCACTTGGTTTTTCAGCTCTTGGGAGTAGTTTGGTTGACCACAAATTGGTCACTCTGTGCTGTGATGCAAGCTGATGATTTCCTTCCCTGCAGATGCTAAACCAAATACCCCTGCAACTGCTGTCTGACGGTGATGTTACTCGGCTGGTGTTTGCAGCCGGTGGGAATGCTCTGGAGCCATGCAAGCCTAGATGATTCAAGCTGATACTTATGCTTATGACTGAATGCTAAATGCCTGGTCTGTTCTGCCCTACCAGCTGTACCCCCCAGGGAAAAGAGGGATTTTACTGCAAGAAGAAAGGGTATTCTGGTATTGGTTGGTTGATAATAAGAATGCATAGCATCAAAGCTGAAACAGTGTGTGCTGGGTTTTAAAATCACAGGAGGATATAAAAGTGCCTTGAAGAGGAAGATCATAGATAGGCAGACCTACTGGATACGCCTGGTCTTTTGTTGTAGGCTGAAGAGCTTTCCCCTGTGGTTTGCAGGGTTCCCTTGCCTTGCTGCATCCCTGCACAGCGCAGAGCACAGTGTCTGTGCCTGCTGTCTTAGAGGATGTAGGTGTGAGCCTTGCTAAGAAGATTTAGGCTTCAGTTCTAGCTATGTCAATGCTAAAATTCACCTAAAAAAAAAAAAAAAAATGCTTGCTATGCTTGCTTGTGACATGCGTGACATGCTGGCGCTGAATCTGACTTGTGTTGATCTAGGTTGCTTAAAAAATAAAAGCAGCATGGTAATTTGTCTTAAAAAGGGTACAGAGAAAGTAAAGAAGAAAACAAGCAATTTGCTATTCATTGCCTTGTCAAGGCTAACAGGCTGGGGCTTATACTGGGAAGAAGTCAAATCCTCAGGCAGTTCCTATGCACCACAAAATATGAAAAGGAGTGACCACCAAATGAAGTTTGCTGGATGGCAAGCTTGTGGCAGGACTGCTGATAGCGGAGCTTCAGAGCTCTTCAGTACGGTCAGTCAAGTTGTAGTGGCATCTCGGGGACGTGTCTTTGGGCATGTGGGAAACCCACCTTCTGCAAAACGCAGTGTGTGGTTTGGGCGATGCTTAAGGTCTTTATTTGCTTGAATGCTCAGAAGGGGCAGGGAGAGCCTCAAGCAGTGGGTGTGAACTTTCTTTTTCTGTGGCTACTTCCAATTTTGCGCTTCTGGAGCGTGCAGAATAATGTCTCTGGGCTTGTGGTGTCTATTCCTCCGTTCGCTTCTGCTCACTTTCCTTCGGCTGCTTGCTTCTGCAGCCACCTGATGGATTTTGGACTAGGATTGCCTTCTGCTCCTTTTCCTACCTTTTACCTTCCTCAGTGCTGTTACTTCCCAAAATGAGAGCAAAGGAGAATAAGCACCTGGAGGGTGCTGAGCCCAGCTCCGAGGTGGTGATGGGGGGCTGGGGGGGAGTGCACTGGCCTTGAGATGGGGGGCAGGCTCACTGCTTGCAGAGCTGCTGCGGGGAGCCTCTATCCCGCTGGTCACCCTTCTCATGCACGGGCATGCTATTTGCTAGCATCACCCTTGCCCTGCATTTTCTGGGTGTTTCTCTGTGCAATAGCATGTGCGTCATATTAAAAAAAATAAAATAAAATAAAATGGAACTAGCAGGAGCTGTGAGGCTTCTGGGTTGGGTTGGGTCATTGCCTCTGCCCGGCCAGCCCAGTGAGAAGAAACTCTTCTTGCGGAGACGGAGTCCTCCAGCAAACAGCGCAGCCTGCGAGCAGCCGGCCCGGGCGCCTCAGAGCAGCACCAGCTCCCGCTCTGCGCCAAGCCTTGCTCTGCCTATGCACCGCCGCGGCTGCGAGTCCTGCTCCCGGTGCTCACGTGGGGACCTCGCTTGGGGATGTCTCTGGAGGACAGGGTCGGGACACCCTGGCATGCTGCCGTGCTTGTATTAATGAGTTTGTGGGGTAGTCCTGATGGCTGGCTGCATCTACTGAAATCTCTGGCCACACGCAGCCCTTTTGGCCAGCTCTTGCAAGTGTCAGGGTTGTTGCTGGCTCCACTAACCTGTTGGTGCATTTTGGCTCCTCTCTGGTGCTCCCTGTGTTTTGGCTCCCTCCTTTTGTAGATTTGCACCCCATAATCATTATTAGCAGCATGTTTTAGCAGGGCTCCCACGGGTGTGTGCGCTCTTCCTCTCTCTGCTTGGGCTTAAAAAGCCACATGGAAGAGTCTGCTCATGCTTGGTCCAGGGGAGATCCCACGTCTGCATCTGTCCTTCCACCCGCCACATCTAATGGGCAGAGGGATGTGTCGGAGGAGAGGAGCTGGGTGCGAATGTGTACCCGTGTTTCCTTCTCACGTTACCCTCCACCTGCACTGTGGGTGGAGAAGAGCCATTACAGTTTCACCTCTGGCCAGCCCTGGCCGATGGCAGCAGTGGTGGTGGGGCACATGAGCCTGAGGAAGTGCCTGTGCTTGGAGCCACCATGGCTGAGGAGCCCTCGAGCTCTTTGGGGGAAACTGGTGGTTAAAGCAGCATTTTGTGCTTCGATTCAGATGAAAGAGGGGGTCTCGTGTTAACTGACAGAAGGTTCACTTTGGGAGTGTGGAGGTGGAAGGGGCTGGTGGTGGTCCAAGCTATGTGTTTCACAGCCGCCCATCAGCGGGTACCAAGTAGGTTTCCCCTGATCCAGGCAGGAAAGCTGCTCATCTTGGGGCAGCATCCATCCTGCTTAACGACCATCTGTCTCGCCTCTGCCTGCCTGCTCCAAAGATCATTCCCAGAGGCCGATCTGGAAGCATAGCGATGGCAGGAGGAGTAGGATGCAGGACCCCAGCGTGGGACTCATCTGGTACCCATGGAGAGATGTTTCATGTTGTTCTTCCCTCGATGTGTTTGTCCCAGGGCTGTTGGTGCTGCAGCATGTGCTGAGCAGGTGGATACCTAACAGCATTTGTACCCGAGTGGATCATCCATCCCCTGGTCGCTTCTGCTGTGAAAGCCTCTCTCAGGCAGGTTCAGCGCCTCGCCTGTGCAGTACCATGTCGGGCGTCCCCACTGCGGAGATCTCTGTGTCACCCTCCCGGGATGGATGCTTGTGCGTGCAGGTCTGCCCTGGCTTTGCTTTCACCTGCTCATCTCCCAGCATGCTTGCTTGGGGCAAGGCATCAGTGTGCTGAAAGCGGGGAGCCTCTGCCGGTGAGCACCAAACGGTGATGGACCAGGCACTGCTCTTCGCTCCGTCTCCCTCGCCCCCTTCCTGACCCCAGTTTTCCGCTCACCTCCCTCCAGCTCTGCAGCTGGGGGCTGCCAGTGACCATCCCCACGGTGCAGCCTTGCCCTGGCACCTTCCTCCGCTCTTACCCCCTGCTTTTCCCTCCTTCTCCGGCTGCCGGGTTGCTCTAATCGACTTTGGCTCCTGTCCCAGGAACAGCCTCTCAACACACACAAACCAGGAAGGCTAAAATAACACTTTAAAATTGTTAAATAAATAGTGATCAGGCTCTGCTTAAATGGGAAACGCAGCTTAATTTGTTAAAGGTTTTTTTGTCCTCTCTCGGACGGGGGATTCGGCTGGGCGTGTGTGTGTGAAGCGTTTCTTGTAGCTTGCAATCTGTCTGTCGGGGCCCAAAGTGGGCAGAGAAGGGTTACGTGACTCTCAGTTACTAAACACTTAGAGTAAAAGTGTAGTCATCCTGAACCTCATCCAAAGAGCTTTAGTTTTTTTGGTTTTTTTTTTTTCCACTTTTTTCCCTCTCTCCCAGCAGGATGCTGCTGCGTCACTTGCATTCTTCACCCCGGCCGCCTTGTTGGGACGGCAGAAGTCCTCTGAGCCCGGCGGTAACTCTTTCCAGGCTGCCAGCAGTGGTCCAGGCACTTACATCCCTCTCCATTCCCTCTCCAAGAGCTTTGTGCACAGGGCAAGTGCATCCCCTCTCCCCCAGCAAAAGAGCAGCTGCCCGTGCAGGCAGAGGTGCCTGTCTTCCTGAAACCTGAAAACCACTCGTTTATCTCGTGCACTTTTTCAGATCTTGAGCAAAAATAGAATAGCAGTTATTGTCGTGTGAGAGAGTGCAGATGGGAAGCTCTAGGTAAGCATTTGGAAAACAACCAGGGAAAACGGCTATTGGCAAAGGCTCTGCTGATTGGGAGTGGGGATTGACTTGGGTAACAAAATGTGTGTGTCAGGGTGAGAAATGCATTTCTCAGGAAGGATGTGGGGAACTGGCCGCTTCCCAGCACACACCTCCCTCCTGGGGCTCATCCTGCGGGAACCTGGAGAGGTGGCACTGCGGCTGGTTGTCTTCTGTGCCTCGGTGCTGAATGGGTTGTCTTTGCCAGTTCCTGCTTTTTATTCTTTCTGTTATCTCTCAGAAGATGCTTCCCTGCCCGCCTGCCTACCCAGCCAGGTTCGGTGCATGTTGCCCCACTGCCCACGTGCAGAATACATTAGCGTGTCTTTCCCAGGCAGCTCCGAAGGTATCCCAAGGCTCAGTCCATTGGAAAGCAAGATGCTCTCCAAGATTCTGTTGGCAATCGCCTCTCTTAAGCACCACAAGGTGCCCCACTACATTATTTTAGCAAGGGAGGGATACAGAAATTGCTGTCGTGGCCGGGGCAGCGGTCGTTGCTGCCGACAGCAGAGCTCTGCGCTGGGGAAGGCTGGGCAGGCGTGTGAGCAGCGAAGCATCTGCACCCTGCAGAGCTGCGCACCGAGGATCGGGTTCTGCTGCTCTTTGCAAGTAAAAAAAGAGTAACAGCAAGTGGGTTTCTTTATAGGTCGTTAATTGTACAGTCAGCTCTCCCCTGGCTTTCAGAGGGACTGTCCCTGATGCAGAGTGATTTCCCTCCGGGCTCCACAGAGGCTTCGTAGCACAGGAGCAAGCGGGGCTCCCACTGGGTACCAAGGCATCCACACCGTCTGTGCAGAGCTGCAGGGATCCAGGTTTTTGGTTTCTCTGGGTTACCCCTTCCCCCTTGCCCTCCCTCACCCGTGGTGGGGGTGCGTGGGTCGCACCCGGGCTCACCTTTCTCCATGGCCCCTCGCTGCAGTACCCCGCGTTTGGGCAAGCGGTGCAGGAGATGCACCACTACACCAGGACCTGCTGCTCTATCAGGCTCCTCTCCTTTTTTATTTTTAGACTTTTTTTTTCTCCCAACCCACTGTTCTGAATAGTAGAAACTTGTCTGTGTTTTGGGAGACAGTTGTTTCTTATTAACTAGCAGAATGGGAAAAAATAACCCTTACTCCCCGTAGTGGGAATTGCACAAGTCAAAATTTTACATTTCCTTCTTCAGCTCCCAAATGCTGTTCATGTAAGGATGAGATGTGGGTCAGAGAGGGGCTTTGTCCTCCTGCCACACTAGCTGCGAGGACTGTCTGTCTGTCTGTCTGTCTGAATGCGTGATGAGAACAGAGTAACACTGCAGTTGTGGCCCGAGTGGGGATACCCAAAATTGACTTCAAAAGGAAAGGAAGGAGTTGTCTGAATACAACCTGCAAGCCTTTAATTCTTTGTGACAGTGATACCCTGAGCCTGGTTATCGCGAGCATCAGTGTTGCTGCAGTGATGGAAACAGCTGATTCTATATGGGAAGAGGAAGGTTTGATAGAAAGCATAATAATCTCTCTTAGATGTTTTAATTTTCCCCTTTTCATCCCAAACTGTAAGTGCAGAGCTTCCTTCGCTTTGAACGGGTCTTTTTATGTTGGCCTGCCCTTCAGATTGGATAGAATCATGTTTCTTCAATATATAAAATGAATCTGGCAGCCTGGTGTTGTACTTCAGCCTCCCAAAGAGACACGCAAGCATAAAGCAAGAAGATTCACTGCGTACTAAAATGCTCCACTTATTAAAAAAAATATAATAAAATCCTCTGTGAACATCCTGTTTCAACTCTGCAATAAAACTCACTGGTCAGTAAATGGTGGATCTCCTGTTCCCATGGAGAAAGGCAGTTGCAGACTTAAGAGCTTGCTGTGGGAAAGGGGAAAAAAAAAATAAATCAAAAAGATCCACTCTTGGTCTTGCAAACAAAGGTTGCCTTGGATGGCGGTCACATGTTGCAGTTCAGCTGATCTCGCTCATGCCAAAAGGGGAAAGATTTCTAGTACTTGCCTGAACCCCACTGAACTGGTTTAGGAAATTAATTAGAAGAAAAATATTAATCTTTTTTTTTTTCCTAGCTAGTTTTCTCTTAGGTCCAATTGCCCTGCATTGACTCACTAGGTCAGCGGGAGCTGGGACAGGACCACCTTCTTGATGATTTATGGCCACTATGTGAATTTAACTGCGATTTAAAATTGCACCATCAGCAAACGTCTTTTGGCTTTTCCCTGTTGAGGATGAAGGAGTCTCTCAGGTGCCCGAATCCAGGATGCCACTGAGCTTTGTAAATCATACCCAGTGGCTGAGTTGCATTGGGGCAGAAACACCTGAAAGAACATTTGGGGGTTAATTGCAACCCCCAGGCACATCAAATGAATTGATAACGTTGGTGTTGCTGGAAGCCTCACCGTGCATGTGTCTGTTTTCAGTGAATACTGTTGGCCAGGTCAAGCTTCTTCCCTCGGGTACACCCCTCTGTCTGCGCTGGGGGAGATGTTCAGGGGTCCACAGTACGGCTAGAGATCATGTGAAATTGCACAAAATCCACAGCTTTGACTTCACAGATTTGGTGTTTAGATAGGTATGTATGTTGCATGCATTATACATGGATTTTTGGGGTAAAGCCAGCGTAACAGGTTTAGCTCTCAGTCACGGGCAGTTTTCTCAGGGCTTAGGGCTTACTTCTAATCTTTATAAAGCTTATCAAGTCCCTGGGTTTCAGAGGGTACTTTCTCCAAGGGGTACAGTCTCAGCAGAGCCAGGTATTGAAATGCTTTCCAGGATTTTGTCACCTTGCCCATGTATGTGCTGGGTCTGGAGAGCTGCCGGGTTCACAGTCCTCGGGAGTGCTGCCCAGCTCAAGCTGGGCTCTCTGGTACGCCACATATCTTTAAGTACTTGGGGAAAAAGTCAAGTACTTTTAAGATCTCCAGACCTATTCACTTTGAATGGGTTGGTGGTTATTTTCCTTTTTTTTTTTTTTAAACTCAACATTACGGATTAGGGCTGCTGAATTAAAAAGAACGGGTGAAAATAATTTTTTATTTTTAAATTTTACAGTGAAAAAGCATATCTCTGTTTCTTGGATGAGGCAGAATTAAATACTTGCCACTTTCCAAGTTTCCCGTGCTCCCTTGTGGCATCGCACACTTTGTTCGCAGCACCCTGTGCTGGAGGTGAAAAGGTTTGCTGCATGTTCCCTTCGGGGCAATGTGGATTTCTCCTCAAAAACCTGGGTTCTAGCAACCGGTTTTATAAATGCCTAAAAAGTGAGGCTTGTACCTTATCTCTTGGGAGATCGTTGATGGATCCATTTCTCAGAAAGATATTTTATTCAGTCCTTTAATGCCATGCCACTCCCTTCATTCAGATGCCTGGAGTCTTTTATCACGTCTCCTCTTACTCATTGCTTAGCCAAGTTGGGCATATTTAGTTCTTTTAATCTTTCCTCGCAACTCAACTGTCTTTAATCATCCTTCTTGATGTCAGAGCGTTTGATGCCCACTTTTATGGCAAACAAGCGTAGGGGTTTTTTTTTGGTGTGCGTGTGAATCACTTGGGAAAGGTCCCGGGAGAGCAGCCGTAGCTCCGCAGCCGGTTGCCCGGGCTCACGCCTGGGTTCCTCAAAAGCTCCCTCGAACATCTCGGTGTGGGTGCCGGGTAAGATTTCTGGCTCACCTTGTACGCCATCAGACTTGGCACTCTCTGGGATTAATTAACATGTTTATTTGTCGGATGTGGGCAGCAACAACCCTTGCAAGATGTTTCATGGGTTGGGTTTCCAGGGGCAGATTCCTCTGGGCGTCCGCAGGAGGGTGCAGGTGCTGATGGTGTTTATGGAAAATGGGCCCAGAAAGGTTAACGTAACCTGCGTTTTCTTCCCGTACCCTCCAGCAATAAGAGTGAAATAGAGGTTTAATTTCCTTCTACAATCTCAAAAGCAAACCTTGGTGATCGGTTGTTTTTAGGTGCCTGTGCTGCAGGTCAGGGCAATGTGTGCTGCCGGGGATGGTGGCCCCCTCTTGCTGCTGGTATTGATGCTGTCTTTCTTGAGTAAAGTAACAGTCATTCACAACTTCTTAAGTCAGTGTGAATGTAAGGATTGCTGCTGGCTGTTAACAAACTCAGCACTGCATTGCCTTAGGGCAGGGTCTTCAAACTTGGCTCTCTGAAGTTGAGGGCCTCCTTTCCTGCATGGAGGTGTCCTGAATTCCCCCCCCAGGCCTCCTGGAAACCCATTATTTCAGTGGGAGCTCTTTCTCTGTTTCAGAAAGCCTGACTCAAGCATTTTCTTAAAATAGCCACGCTCAGATGCTGACACGAAGGGGTTAAGGCACCATATCTCCAGGTTTGCTGGGTCTGGGCCATTGCTGTGTAGCTTGGGGTGGCATCCCTGACACGGACTTTGAATTGCAGAGCGCTTGGCAGGGAGTTACAGGAGGCCGAAAGCCTGCCTGTCCCTCCCCCACCTCCTGTTCTGCAGGAATGCTCCTCATACTCTCCCAAATTTAGCAGTGCAAATGTGGCTGGGTTAAGTAGGCTGGGTGATGAGGCTGTTCTGATGGTAGTAAAGGTCTCCTTACCCTGCTCTGCCGCAAGCTCACGCTACGAGAGCGGCTGTGTGATACGACTGTGTGATATATGACTGCCCCAACAAGGGGTCCCGTGGCCTGGGAGGGGACAGAGGATAGGGATGTAGATGGTGGAAGAAAACAGACTGCTGGGACCACTACCCAGCATGGCACTGGGGACCTGAGCAACAGCCTGATGTCCCTCTGGCTGTCCTTTGCGACCCTCGGGCTGTAACATGGGGTGTCAGCAAAGCCTGGAGGTTGCTGCTAGGAAAAGCCCACATCCTCTTGGTGATGCTGCTGGGATGCTCTGGGTCACGGAGCAGGGGTCCACTGCCTCCACCCCTTTTTCCTCGCAGCTCTTGGCCAGCCCTGGGTGAGCACCAGAAGGGCATCTCTTCACCATCCCGAGCTCCCTGCTGCTCCTGGCTGTGTTTCCTCCCATTACTCTTCAGGAGCATTTGAGGGATTGCTTTAGAGCTAACAGTGAACATCACAGGAGGACCTTGTCATGCTTGCTTTGGTGCCCTGTTGCTGGGTCATCTTGGGTGTTCATGGGACAGGTCGTAGGGTTCCATCCCTGATGCTGGGCCGTTCGCTGCCACAGAGGAGCGTGCTGCCACCTTGGCTGCTTGCAGGGGGCTCCTGTCCCTCCCCCAATTTATATATCTATTTAAATAGATAATATATATTAAATATATATTAAAAATATTTAAATAGATATATAAGCTGCAATTTATATATGGTTTCTTTCCAGGGCAGCCTTATTTTGAAGAACTGAGGAAATGAAGCTTTTCAGTTGGAGGGAGGGGACAAGGTCGGGCTTGCTGACATTTCTTTTGTTGTAATGTCATATAGGTCTCGGTTGACTGCGAAAAGGAGAGAGGAGGAGCGTGTGGAGGGAGGTCAGATCCTGCCAGGGTTTCCTGGGAAAGGAGGTGAGTGGTGATGGCTTTCAGCACTTATAAGCGTGGAGATACAAACCCTCCTGGGCTTCCCTGCACCCCTTGGGGGAGACCTCTTCTGTTGAACCTGCAGGCTTTGTTTTTGTTACGGGTTTCCGTGTATTTTGCCTCTTCAGGGCTGATGGGATGATTGTAGACTGCTGACGTGCTCAGGGGTCTCAGAAGGGCTGGAGACTATCTTGAGTATACCGAGGTCTGTGCATCACACAGACCGTGTTTCTGGCTGTATTTGGGGTTCAGAGCAGGGGACTTTGCTTCTCTAGATTTAGAGACCTCTGCTGCGATTACCTGCAACTGAACCAGTCCCAAGCCTCCTTTTACAGTCACTGGAGGGAAATGGATATTTTTAGGAAGCACCTGACCCTGACCTGCTGTAGGCACCTGCATGGGATGAATCATTCCCTACAATACCTGCGACTCTGCACTGTCAGCACAGCTGGGATGGCTTGTTTGGATGTAGGGTCTGCAATGCATGTGTAATGGCTGCACCCTGCGTAGGAGGACTGGAGTTCAGGGTGCTTACTGGTGGCTTGGGATGTCCAAACCCACTGGATGAAAGCTTGGGCCTCTCCTAAGCCGCCCTTAAATTTTCTTCAAGGTTTGGACACAGCCTAAATCTGTGAGCTACTTGTCTAAGCCTGCTCTCAGCATGTATACACTCTGACTGGCAGCCTAAGTACGTTCCTGAAGGATAGGGTATCATCACCGAGGCAGTTTCAGTCCAACTGGGTCATCTCACACTGGCTGTAGCAGTCCCAGTGGGGACCAGTAAGATGACTCCAGCCCCAGGAGATGACTCCAGCCCCAGGAGCTGCTGCATGGAGAGCCCAGCGAGGCTGCTGGGGCTGCTCGCGAACCTCCTGGGAGCCAGCCCTGGAGCCACTCTGGCCTCTGGCTTTACAAGTAACACAGCTTATGGCTTTTCAGCCACAGGAAGGTTTGGAGCGAAGCTTACACTGTCCCTGTGGGAGACTGACACCTGTAGTGGGATCCTCTGCATTAAAACTTAGGTGTACAAGCTGTTGCACCTAAGCAGCTGCAACTCTGGAAGATTTTTGATATGCTTCTGTTTTTGCTGGTGCCCTCAATATGCTCTCAGAGGTGCAGCCTGTTGCCCTGTGTTAAGAAAGAAGAATTGATGTTGATGGTGCATCCTCAAGATTGTCACCTTAAATCATAGAATCATAGAATTGTTAAGGTTGGGAAGGACCTCTGAGATCACCGAGTTCAACCTGTTAACCTAACTGCGTGGTCCACCTCTAAACCATGTCCCTAAGCACCACATCCACATGTTTTTTGAATACTTCCAGGGACTGCGATTGCACCACTTCCCTGGGCAGTCTGTTCCAATGCCTAACCACTCTCTCCGTGAAGAAATTTTTCCTAATATCTAATCTAAATCTCCCCTGGCACAACTGGAGCCCATTTCCTCTTGTTCTATCACTTGTTACTTGCCCTTGTAAAAAGTCCCTCTCCAGCTTTCTTGTGCGCCCCCTTCATATACTGGAAGGCTGCTATAAGGTCTCCCTGGAGCCTTGTCTCTCAGCCTGTCCCACAGGAGAGGTGCTCCAGCCCTCTGATCATCTTTGTGGTCTTCCTCTGGACGCGCTCCAACAGGTTCACGTCCTTTTTATGCTGGGGGTCCCAGAGCTGGATGCAGTACCCTAGGTGGGGTCTCACCAGCGTGGAGCAGAGGGGCAGAATCACCTCCCTCGACCTGCTGGCCACGCTTCTTTTGATGCAGCCCAGGATACGGCTGGCCTTCTGGGCTGCAAGCACACATTGCCAGGTCATGTTGAGTTTCTCATCAACCAACACTCCCAAGTCCTTCTCCTCAGGGCTGCTCTCAATCCATTCTCTGCCCAGCCTGTCTTTGTGCTTGGGGTTGCCCTGACCCATCTGCAGGACCTTGCACTTGGCCTTGTTGAACTTCTTGAGGTTCACATGGGCCCACCTCTCCAGCCTGTCAAGGTCCTTTTGGATGGCATCCCTTCCCTCCGGTGTGTCGACCACACCACACAGCTTGGTGTCATCGGCAAACTTGCTGAGGGTGCACTCAATCCCATTGTCCATACATGTGGACTAATTCAGAAGAAGACAAATCTAGTGCTTTTAGCAGATTATTCCTGATTTACAATGGTTTATAGACAAAGAAAAGCCATGTTTTGTTCTGTTTTGTTTTGTTTTGTTTTAATACAGTTCATTTAAGTAAAAAATTAGGAACATTTAGGTACAGTTCATTTAGGTAAAATTAACAGTTGCTATCAGGGCTAAAAATGGGAGGGAAACTGTAAATCAGTAGAGCTGAACATATAGCCCTGAATCTTGAGCTAAAGTTTCTAATCCTAGGTTATGAATGATGCTTAGTATTTATAGAATTAAAAGGAATTTAGGTGCCAAACAGCTATTCTTTTCATGCTCCTGGTGTAATAGACTCCTATTTTTCTCTCATCAGAGCAGAGAGAGGAACTGATAATATGTCACTGGTTAATGAAAAGGTCTTGATAATGAATAATTTACTGTTCTTGGAGATGTTTATGAAAATTAAGTCTCACGAAGGATATAACTCTACAGCAGCTCGAGTGAATCAGAAAATACACTGGTCTAAGTAGTTTCAAAAATTGGCTCAGAGCAATGAGAACTTTCTTTCTGGGTGACCGTTTGTTTTAACATAGCTAAAGGCTGTTGTTCGTGTTTATACTGAATATAATTGAGCTAAACAGCACTAACATGATGACAGAGAGACGGACAAGACACCTCCATCACTGGGAAGGTAAAACATGCTTAAGAATTCACAAGTTCACACTAAAGATTTCCAAAGATACCTAGAGATTTTGGAGGCTTTGTTTACTGAGCACTCCACTTACTTACAGGAAAAGCAGTTGCAGGAAAAGCCAAGTTGCCCTTCACTTTTCAGGAAAAGTAGACCCTTGAGGATCAGGCCTATTCAAGATGTGTTAAACTGGAACTCCAGTTAGGTGCTGAAAATAGCCATATGTTTTTGGAAGCACTTAGCTTGGACAGAGGTGGGTCAAATGGAAAGCATGCTAGCCAACAGGGCAGATATGTCTTGGCACTGATAACTATTGCTGTGTGCCTGCCCAGAAGTGGGAGACTGCAAGCCTGTGGTGACCAAAAAAGCAGGGAGGTGGTGATGGAGAGAGTGAGAAGCAGCCCAGGAACGAATCAAGGAACGAATCAAGGAACGAATCAAGGAACGAATATAATTTGCTGCAGTACATCACTCTTGTTTAGTTTTAAGTGGGCAAAGAGAATGTGTGTGTGTGTGTGTGTTTCTTTATATTATATAGAGTTTCTTCTATGGTTTACTTTACTGTTAGTGTTTCTGTGTTACTAGTCATCAGTATTTTTACTGCAGCCTTGCAGCCTTGGAGAGAGGAAACGCTCCCTTTTATGGTGAGGGAAACACTGTCACGGTGAAATTGTGTGGTCACTGCCTTTATCCTGAGCCCTGGCCGCGTCCAAGTGAGGGACACATATGTCTTCTGCCTTCCATCTGTCTACCTTTGGGACCAGAAGATGTTGCAGGGACTCATGGTGCCCTTGGGTTCGATGCTTGCTTCTGCCACTGGTCTCTTTGCTCTCAGGTCATACCTTGATTCTCCATCCAGAGAATAGGGATAAACTGAATCGTTGGAGTTGTGGTGATGATTATGTTAAGGACAAGCCATGTTACAGAAGATCCTAGTGCTGTGTCTAAGCAGGGGTGATGCTTTCTGCAGTATCAGTGGTTCCCAGCGAAGAGCCTCATTTTGACTTGGCTGCTGGCCGTCTGGCTGGCTTTTCCACGACAAAGTTCACTCCAGCTGGCTTCCCTTCTCCATGCCTCCTTCTTTGGAAGGATCTTTGTGCCAGGCTGACACCTCAGACGTCAGCGAGAGTGTTCGGGGCTCAGAGATGCGGAGCCACCAAGCCCATGACCTGGTGTGAGGCTCTCTGCTTTCCTTGGGTTTGGTTTTCTGGGATGCTTTGGGATTCTGGGATGCATTAAGCAGGGGAATGTGCTCATTTCCATCTTGGCCAAGATAAAATGAGCAGCCTGTCTGAAGTGAGGAGGGTTTTGCAAGTCTCAGTGACACCAGCTAAATATTCGGCAGGGGTGTGAATTGGGGCTGGGTGGAGAAGGAGGTTTTTTATCTGCTTCCCGGCAGCTAAAAGCAGGTGCTCAGTCAACCAGGAGTTGCCCTAAAGGCAGAGAATAAGGATGCAAATGACCTGTGAAACATAAAAGGAACCATCCGAATGCCCCTTTCTGCCAGTAAGGAAGTTTACCTCCACCCTGGGTAATTTGCGTGAGGCAAGTTGATCGGCCCTGAGAAAAGGCAGTTGGGTCCAACATGACAAGATGACTCTGTCAAGCCTAAGGATCTTGCAAAGAGGCAAAAATGGGGCAAATCCCAGAGACCAGGCCAGGAGATATGTGTTGCTAAAGAAACAGGAAAGGTTGGGGTGAGCAGGGTGCTCAGGCACCAGCAGCATTTTTGGCAGTAATTGCTGACGGTGGCTAGCTGGCACCTGGGAGGTCCCTGCAAGGAAGCTTCCTCCAGGTTTCGCAATAGTTCAGCTAGATCAGCGCTGATCACCGGTATAGGATTGTGCACAGCAGCTTAAAACCTTCTTTGATCAATGCAATCTGAGGAGCACTGGGTTAGCAGAGCTTGCTGAGCTAAACTGTTGCAAGCACGACATCAGACTGGTTAGTTTAAACCTACTTGGAAGGGCTTTCACGCTGTGCTTTGCCTCCTATTTGATGCAGCAGCAGTACACAAATCTAACCAGCTGCTGCAGCTCAAGGGGTAACTGGTTAAGCAGTGGCATCCCCTAGCTTGAAACCATGGTGGATTTAGGACCCTTCTCAGCCAGCATGGTGATGCTGAGCACGGTGGGGAGCAGTGCTGTTGGTCTTCCTGTGCTGCCCCGATTCTGCTACAGCCAAATTTTACACCCAACTGGGGCTTTCAATGCAGTTAATATTTTTGCTGTGATTTGGACCTGCACACGTGTCCCATCGGGTGCTGTCAGCTCAGCCGTGGCCACAGATGGCTGATCCCCCCGTCTCTTGCCTGTGCTCTCCTGCGGTGCGACGTGTCCCGCTTCAGTTTATTGATAGTTTTACTAATTTTCCCAGTGTTAATGAGCACTTCCTCAGCACCCCCCAAAGCCAAGACGCTGACTTTCACCACAAGGGTTAAATGCTTATTTATTTTGTGGGCTGCTCCTCCCTCTTTCTGATTTCACTTGATATGTGCAGGATGTGATGATAAAATCCGTTTGAGCTGTCTCCTATTTCAGGCATTTTTACTTTAAAGTAGCCACGTAGGGTGATGAGCGTGTGCATGGATGCCTGGATGGGGAGGTGGGGAGGGAGCAGCAGGCTGGGCATCCCCACATGCTCTGCAGGCTCCATCCGCGCCCCTGTGGGCACCCAGACTTTGGTCAAAGGTTTCGAGGCGTTACATCCTCTCAGAGCCGTTGCTATAAATCTGGAAAAAAATAAATGGTGACATTGTTCAGGCTGGTCTTCCCTCAGCTCCTTGCATTTTCCTCTTCAGAATTCAGCTGCTCCTCATCAGCAGCTCCCAGCATTGTCTGGGCCACCCGCCGACTTGCCACGTTCAGTGGTTGCACGTGTCTGTGCCTAGAGAGAGTACAGTATCGGTACAGATTCGTACAGTCTCCTTTGCAAATTGCATGGTGGATATGGCTGCGTGGGTCTCGTGTGTTTGTGAGGAGTGTCCAGTAGCAAACTTCATATATTTACTTGAACCAGGTGTTTTCTGGTCTTTTTTTTTTTTTAGGTTTTGCATCAATGGGTTGTTCAGTTCTGCTGCTTCCTATTAAAGTTAACAGTGTCTCTGGATGGTTAAATCACACGCATATAAAAAGCTGCTCTCAGAGGTGGTTTGTATCATCTGTATGTTTTTCTTGAGTGTCTTCTCACCCCCCCCATACCTTTGCCTTCCTCACCATGCACAGAGCTGCCCTGACTTTGGTGTCACCCCACGGTGTGCACTGAGTTTCCTGGGAGGCTTGGGGGCGTAACAAGGGGAGTTGAGGGAGATCATCCAGATGTGGTCCACAGTGGGGACCTGAGGGCAACGAAGCTGGGAGTGAGCAGGGAAGTCCCGAGGGAGCAGCCAGGCCATCAGCATCTCCTACAGCACAGCAGGACCCAAGGGAGAGCCCCCGAAATGCTGGCCAGGATGGACTGCTGGAGGTCTCTAGTGCCACCAGCACTGGAGGATGGCAGCCAGCACCTCCAGGGATGGAGATGTCCCCACCTCTCCAGGTGACCCCTTTCATCACTGTACCACTGAAAGCTCATAGGAAAGCTTTCCCCAGTGCCCTACATGATCCTCCTAGGCCACAACTTGTGGATGCTGCCCTTTGTTGTATAGTCTGCTGTCTTGGCTGTGATGGGGTGGATGTTGAAGGGGTTGGGAGGAGACAGGGAGGGGTCTTCTCTAGGACACTTGTGGGCAACAAATGATGGCAGGGGTGGGCAGCGAATGCATCTGCAATGTGTCCTTTAGGAGATGTTGTCCTCATGGGGATGTTTTTCCTTAATAAATTTGACCCCTTTGCAGAAAACCATGTTCATTTTCTGAATCATGAAGCTGCGTGTTGAAAACCAATGATGTGGAGCAAAGGGGGCCAAGAAAGATTAATTATTAAACCTGGGGTGTATTCTGTTAACCTCGGAGTGCTCTGGGGGGTAATGTTTCTTAATGATAACCCTCAGCCGTAACTGCCTGCTCTGTTGCAACCTGCAGCCAGATTGCTGTTGGCTTTGAAAAGGTGGCATGCTGGCTGGAGCCAAGAGGCTTGACGGGTCCATGTTGATGGGGCTGGCGGGTGCATGGTGCCAATGCACCTTCAGGAAGGGCGGATTAAAAACCGGATGGCAAAACTCATGAACCAAACTGCTGAACAGTTGCATGTGTTAGGCTCGGACTTTTTTTTCTTTTGTTCAAGTGTGTTTGCCTGAATTTGTCAACTGGATTCCCAAAACAAGAGGACCTGAGAGGTCTTTAACAACAAGGAGGAAAGGGCCACCATTGTGAGAGGGGGTTTATTGCTTCAGGCAGGCATGCTGGGAGCTGCTGACTTGGAACGAGATGGGTGGTGGTTTTCCATCTTGTCATTCCTTGTGGTCACGACAGGGAGAGCTGATGTTCCTGCAAATTGGCCGTGCGTAGTGACATGCCAGGAATACCTCGTTACTGGGTTGCATCCTTCCGTGGGAAGGCATCAGATATACATTGTGATGGGGATTAACTCATTAGGCCTTACTGTATAGATAATGCTTTACAAATTATCTTTTCCTTGGAAGATTTCCTATCCGGGCATAGTCCCAAAGAGCATAAAGTGGATTGTTCTGGCTATTTTATGTTACTCCCAAATGTGTTGGTATTTTGGATAAACAGCAGAAGCTGCAACCCTTTCCCTGTGCTCTTGCCCATGGGGATGCTGCTGGTGAGGGCAGGGCTGCCGGACAGTTGGGCCGAACCAGATGGGAATGGGGCAGAACAGGCATTCCTTACGTCCGACTGCTGGGAAGTTGTGTACCGCATAGGTTATCCAGGAGGAGATGCCTTGGCGGTGGGGGAAAATGGATTGTCTTGCTGAATTGAATTTTCATATTTCTGTGACAGTTGTGCTAAAAAAAAAAACTTGATGCTTCTTGGGATTCATTTTTTTGTGTTTTCTGAGAGCACAAATGAAGGCTTTTAAAGCAGTTTCATTTTCCAAAAGGGGAAAGAGCCCAAGCTTGAGCGTGGGGCACCCCGGTCCTGGTGTTGCCACATACTTCCAGTGTGACCTTGGACAGGTCACACAGCCGGACCAAAAGTGTCCAGAAGTGTGACTTGGCAGCCAACATGCTGGGCCACTTGGAGATGTTGTACCGGCATGACTGTGCTAGTTGGAGCTGGTACTTGGTGGGCTTCACTGCTCCTGAATGGCTGTGGGTAGAAGTCAGGTGAGTTTAGGTGAGAAGTCTAAAAAAAATCTGATTTCTAAGGTAAGCTCCACTTACATTCAGTGGAAAGAGGGGGAACAAATGATGCTTTGGAGCAGCCTGTTCCTCCATGGACCATGGCAAATTTCCAGACAGTTGGCTTACATTAGGTGCCTAACTTCTCGACAGCTAAGGTTACGAAGAGAGCAGTCCCACCTTTTCATTTCTTGAGGTCTCTGTTGCTTGTATGTAAAATGAGTTTAATATTAAGTCCTTGTTTCCCTGAAACAGAGGATAAATATAAAATTTGGAGCTGCTGCCTGGCTACAGCAGCAGATGGGTGACTGCGTTTGGGATAACAGGCTGATCTTGGCCATGGGCAGCATCTTTGAAACTGCCAGCATGCCAAGGGTTAATGAACACGGTTGGGTTTCTCCTGATGAACTGATGCGTTAAGGCTTTGAAAGCAATTTTACTGCCGCACGCCACCACAAACCTTTTTATTTAAGATGTTCCTTTCATGAAGCTTCAAATAGCACCCATGTTGGACTGAAATCAAAATCTCCAGGAGAGATTAGGACAATTTCACTTGAGGTTTCTGTTGTGGTCGCTTGCAGGAGAAAAAAAGAGGGTAAGATAACCAAGGTCAGCACCTCACTTCAAGCTGCCAGTAGAACTCCTCTGGGGGAGAGAAGGATTGAGTTACTCCACGCCTGTAATTCATCCCTCGTGCCCACAACCAGATAATCCAGCCAAACAGCGGCGGAAAGGATGGGAAAGTTAGGAAAACTTTTTGCTGTAAGCTGAGCTGGGCAAATGATGCTCAGAGCCGTCTCAGGCACAGATTTCTCTTTGGAAAGTGCTGGGGAGGGATTTTACCCAAGGTTTTGCAGTAAAAGTCCTGATGTCCATAAAGTGTGGAGTAGAGCGTGCCTCTTCAGGTGCACCGTGCTTGCCCCTGGTGTTAACAGTTTCCGGGGGTACTGATTCTGATTATGTTTTGCACTCATTATTGCTTAATATAAGTATTGTCTTTATTTGAATTTCATTAATATTGTTTAATATTGTAGTATCCTTTATTACAGATAAGTACTACCTTGTATTTACCTTACCTTTCTAGAGGAATTGTTAAATGCTTTCCAGCCCTGGGATGCTTGTGTGCCCCCTTTGATGCCCTTAGGCATATTATCCAATTGTGATAAAAACCTTCCAACCCATTTTCCTTCATTTTCAGCCTCATTTTGCACCGTAACTTGATTTTTGTGAAGCCATTGAGCTAACTACAGTATTACTCTAGTGTTATTTATATGCGTTTGACATTATTGACATTTTTGCCTTATCTGGGTTAAGTCTCAAGGATAGCATCCTGCCATTGCCTGCCAACTTTACTTTTTGTCTAGTTGATGTTGGAGTAGCCTTCAAGGAATGGATTTTGCAAAGTTATTTCTGAGGTTCTGCTGATTTTTGCCGTGTCAGGGCTGCGTGATTTTAAGAAAATTGCATTTCAGCAGCAGGCTGGCTTACACAGCACACTGGTGTACTCCGTGATGCCAAGGAAATAATTTGCTTCAGCATGCAATCCTTGTTTTTCCTGGGATATCTCCCATGGACCTTCTGGCTGATTTTTCCTTCGTGAGATCTGACTTGATCATCGTCTGTTGTGGTATGTAGGGGTCCAAGCCAAGAATATCCACTATTTTTGAAATGTGATCATTACTGTTCAAAATAGGCTTTTTTTCCATGATCTTATAAGATTTTGCCACTTCTCTAATAAGCTAATTTTATCCCTGCTTTGGCATCTGTGCTCCTTGGTGTTATTTTGGTGTGTACTTTATATATATCTTATATATAGCTCTGTGCGCGTATGTGTTACTGTTATGTGATTTATATACAGCCTGTCTTGCCTGCTCTGTCACGAGGCAATCATTCTCACTTTTGTGGGGGGATCTTGGGTCAGATGTGTTGGGTCCAACCAGTCCATTGCGAGACCTCTCTGCGACTTGTCCCAGTTCTCTTCCCTTCATCCCCAAATAAGACCAGTGCTCCACCTGGGTAAGAGAAGACACAAACCAACCAGCACCATTTCAGTTGCCTGTAGGTGAGGGGTGTGTGGGCTTTGTAGCTGCTAGGTGGAAGCCCCCAAATCTCCGAGTTACAGATGCATGTATTGGGAAAATGGCTTTAAAAATGGGGATAAAACTGCCCTGAAAGAGGAGGAGAAACATGCTGGACTGTGACTGGGGTGCCTGCAGCTTCATGGGCATGGATGAAGGCCGGAGGCAGCAACTGGGGCAGAGTGTGTGGTGGTGGATGGAGGAGAAGATCATGGGGAGGAACTCTACACTGGATGGAAAACTCAAAAAGAAAATCTTGATTTGGATATGGAGATCATTAATAGGGGCAAGCTGGTTCCCCCAGCTGGTTGTTTCTTACACACCTTACTTTGCTGCTTTGCTTTCCTTATGTGCCTGCTAACTTAATGAACTTAATAACAGGGTTAGAAGGGCTCCGACAGTGCCAGCATGCTTTTGGGGCAGAAGAGGAGCTGGAATTAACCACGGGTCGAGTCACGGAAGAAAAGTGGAGCCTCATGGTCAACTCCAACCTGAGAGAGCTTGTGGAGCAAGATGCCCACTTAATGCACCCATCTTTTGGTCCTGCTTGGAAGAGGACATTCTCGTTGAATGGACACTCATGGCCTTTATTATGGTGGCATCTCCTTAAGGCCTCCGCATGATCATGATGGTATCTACCAAGGAGGTGGAGACCTGTTCTGTTGTGACTGTGTTTTACATATTTGCCTAATGTGAATCACAGTCCAGCTGAGTTGTGATGGGCTTTGTTGTAGGCAAATAAAGGTTTCCAAGAAGCTCTGGAGTTTCTAGATTGATGACCTGAAAACAAGCGCATAAAAACGTGTGTGGTGTAGAGTGGAGAGGATGTTTTTTTCCTTTGAGACGGTTGGGTTTTTGCTAGAGGAGGATACGAGGCTGAAGTTATTAGAGGTAAATGCGCCATGGACCTTGACTGCCAGTTTTGAGGTTGGTAGCTGAGGCAGGCATTACACCAGAGCAGGGCGTGGCCACCTCCAACAAGGGTCTCGGTGGGTCTGGTATGACAGGGTAGGCTGTAAATTGGATTTCAGCTCGATTTTACATCAGATTGCTGGGCTGAAGGAAGAGGCAGCTCTTGGTCTGAGGAGCACCGCAGCTTGCCACTGGCAGGCCGTCACTCTGATCAGCACTGGTGGTCTTCCCTCCTCTCTGCTGGGGTTGCTACTGGTTGTTGGATTAAAAATACCATTTTTCTGCAAAAGAGGAGACCTTACAGTTTGATAGAGGCCACAAAAATGTTAAAATGTTGAGCCTGAGTTTTGTCACTAAATGTCATCTTCAGTTGGTGAGAGCTCTGAAGATGGAAAAGTTTTGTCAGTGTAAAATTACTGAAGGAGGGAAAACACTCAACATGATTAGCTTAATATTCACTCAAGCCATAGGGAGTTTAGGATGGGTCAGTGAGTGTATTGGCATAAGCAAGCCTCTGGAAATCAGTGTGGGTCGTAATCAGCCCAAGGGGGTTTTTCCCAGATTGGACCTTAGGTTCTCTGAGCGAGGCAGGTTGAATGTCGCTGCCTCTGCAAGAAGGCTCTGGCTGACACTGTGGCAACAACACTTGATAATATGTATTATTCCCTTCACAGACAAAGCTAGAACAAGAAAAATGTCTTGTGTCAACCTGGCTTTTGAAATACAAATGAGTAAGACCAACCTCACTTGTAAATGTCATGGTGTGCTTTGTGCGCTCACTTTGTAATGTGGTTGCTTTTCTTTCCTGGTTAATACATTTTCAGGCTTTTGCTTCAAGTCAGGCTTCGACAAAAGGCAAAGAAGAGAGTCACTGTGCTGCATGTGGAGTCCCACAGGGCTGCTTCCCCACTGGGGAGCTGCACTGACCCTGGGTCAACCTGAAACCATCGGCACGGGCATTGTGCTCCTGTGAAAGTCCAGCTGATGCTGGAAGTACCTGCAGCCTCATTTTCTTACGTTGTCAAATTTGGGGGAACGGAGCGCAAAGGGGCACTGCTCAACTCTTCGGCTTGACAGCCTTGGCTTTTTCTTTATGCTGTAAGTCCTGCTCAGGGTCTTTTTGTGTCTCTCTGTCAGGTAGTGTGTACTTACTTGCTGAAACCCATTCCTCCTGTCGTAAGAATGGTTATCCTGTACTGGACCACCAGCAAGCGCCATGCGCGGCCAGCTGGGCAAGCTTGCTGCCAGCCAAAGTGCCGTGCTTGCTGAATCACCTTTGGGGTCAGCTCTTCACTGCCTTTTGCATGATGCAGTTTTGGGGTTTGCACTAACCCATGCAGCTTCTCTGTGGACTTCTTCCCCTCAAAACTGAATCATGAAGCATGTACAGAGCCAAGACTGGAATAGGATATGTTGCCTCTGCAGCAAAGCCGGTTACGGAAACTAATTGTGTTATTTTGGTTTATACCATGATGGGCTGACTGGTTTTGATGATGTTTCTGTTCTGTCTGTGATTAACCTGATGGCGACAGTAAAACAAAAAATAACATTAAAAGGGAATAAAAACCTCAGAATGATATTTTAGATGCCAGAGGATGCTCATCCTCAAAGCATAATTGTTTTAAACTAATTTGATGATTAGTTCAAGCCAGCTTTACAGACTCCTGTGTGAGCAATGGACATTTCTGTGGAGTTAATCAGAAATTACTGCAGTTTCTTTTACCATGAGCAAAAATAGCTCTCAGACTGAGGACAATGTGTAACAGCAATGACTGGATCTGTTGACTTAGCCAGAAATACGGAGCCAGTAAAAAAAAAAAAAAATAAAAAAGAAATCATCTGGAAATATCTCACAGGCCTCTGTGCTGAAAATCACTCTGGAGCTTTACTTGCAGCTGGTGAATAAAGTTGTTGAGAGGAGTAGCGGGAGTGCAGCAGTGCATGAGATGCTCTCTGGGTTCAGGTGAACCAGAGAAATGCTTTTTCTCCTCATCTCTTGGTGTGCCCATCTGCAAAGGCTGGGCTGCTGAGCATCCCAGGCTGGGCTTAACCCCATGCCTTTTTGCTTCAGTCTGAGAGAGGAGGAAAGAAGCCTGTGGGCAAAAAGTAGAGTCCTAGACCAAGTTTTTTCCTGATGAGTTTTGCCAGACCAGAGCTGTTCCGAGTGTGGTAGAGCCCAGAGAGGGCTCATCCATCCCATATTGGAAGCTGCAGGGTTGCAGTTCAAACACACATGGCCAGCGCTGCACAGTGGGGTAGATGAAACAACTCGGCTGGCACGGAGGTGCTTGGGTGCTCCAGTGAAGGATATCTCCTGGATATCCCATCAAACCTGCATTATCCAGCATTTGAGGTCTGGGAGATGGACTGTGCTTTCCCCAAATCCAGTCTGACGGCAGGCGAGGGCTGGGAGCTGGGATGCACTTCCCCTTCTCTGCCGTGCTCAGGGGGAGCACTGTGCCCCATCTGCATCCCAAACTGGGGCTGTTTCTCCAGAGGATGCATCGCTAATCCAAACCATGTGGGTTTGGCGGGATATTGGGGTATTATATGGTGTGGAGGGGGCAGCCATCATATGCATCCCTTCTGGCTAGTTAATATGCTAGCTTGCAGTGAATTTTTCCCCCCCTCCCTCTGTTTTCAGCAATTTAGTTAAAAACATAAACATCCTGGTGTTGTGTAACAGGCTGCCAGGGCTGTTGCTCATCCTCACAATGCTCAGCCATGGAGGATACATGCAGGAGCCGATGCTCCAGCCCTGTGCCCGGGTGCCTCTCTGTGCATGACTGTGATTTAAAAAAATGTAGTGGGAGCCTTCCCAGACCGAAATGGGCTTTGCCTTCCTCGGATGAGCTCAGCTTTTTTTACAACACTCCGTTTATACAGGTTGATGTCTTTCCAGGAGCCTGGGATTGGGATAAAGACCCACGGCTGGAGCATCTGCCGGAGCTCCCTGGACGAAGCGCCAAGCCTGCTGCTCCCTGGGCAGGAGCCCGCCAGGCACTTTGCCCATAAACTGCCAGTATTTAGTATGGTAAAACAGGGGTTTATAGAAAGGTTTAGCGATGGCAGGGCCGTGCTAGTTTGCTTGGTCGCATTCATAAAATAAATAGTATTGTTGTTTGAAGAAAGGTGCTGAAATATTCTCTGTAGCCCCTTGCAAACAGTTGGTGCAATCAGTGAAGATTTACTGTCCCCTCTCTCCATTTCTCTTTCTATTTCCTGTCTATCTTTGTTGATAATTTCAAATCTTTGTGCTTTGTGTTTCTTTAACTTTTTGTTCATTTAAAAACTTCTAAGGTGTGCTGTTAACTTTATTGAGTTTAAATGCTTTTGCCTTTGCTGTGTTGAGCGGTGCATGCTGGTTGGATCATTGCTGTTATCTCAGGTTTCCCTGTGTCTTCCTGCAGGTTGCTTTTGATTTCAAAGATATGTTTGTTGAAAAAAGGAAGATTTCCACAAAAATGCCCATCACACCTCTGATGCTTTCAAGAGCAACTCCTGTTGAGCATCTATCGTGTTTTACCTTAGCAGTTAAAAGCTGATTAAAGGAGCAGGAATCCTGATTTCAGCTATTTTTATTGCACATGTGTGACTTCGCGTGCACGCTACGTTTGCAGTTGGACGGCCAGCAGAGTGGTTGGTGATGGTTGCAGGCACTTTCGGGCATGTACGCGAGCCCGCGGCGTCACTGCTTGTTGCGGGTGCCGCAGCGGCGAGCATCGAAGTGGTGGTCCCTCGGGGAGGGGATTGGCAGCAGAGGCTGGGGTTTTGGAAATGTGTGCTTTGTCTAGCTGAGCCCCCTCCTTTGGAAACAGGGAGTAGGTCCAAATTTACCAGTTGCTGCACCTTTCCTCCCTGTGCAATCTCTCCTCTCCCACATTGCTTTCCATTTGCCAGCCCTGCAGCTGACACAGTCTGGGTAGGAGCATCATGGGCTTCTGTGCAACATGTCAGCCTCGTGCTACCACGCTGACTTCCCTCAGTGAAACCTGAGGGATACCGATAGTGATAGATACCCCCTCTCAGCTAGTGATACCCCCTCTCAGCCCAACCCTTCTTCACTGGGTGCGTTGCCCACCCTGCATGGAGATGACCAGCAGAGTCCTTCAAAGCTGAGCATCACCTCATCCAGGTGGAACCTCTTCTGAATGTGAATTTGCACATGAAGGTTGGTTGAGGTTAGGTCCGAAGCTTTTCCAAATTGTTGTGTTTGTAAAACATTCCTGCTTTGTGGAAGCTGCAGGGACTCACAGCTTGAAGGCTGCTGCTGTAGGCAAGGTCAACAAATATTGAGTGAGTGGTGTGCGGGGGCTGCCAGTGCTGCCAGCAGAGGCTCCCTGGCTGAGGTGTCACCCCGATGGTGGCTGGGGTGAGCTACCTCCAGCATCTCCTCCCTTACACATGGGGGCTTGGTGGCTCTTCACATGCTGCTGTGTGAAATGCTTGGGGCCGTGCTGGTGAGAGGGTCTCCAGAGATCCCCCATGTGCGTCGTTGGGTTCAGAGAGGAGTGGTGCTTTTTCGGGTGGGTGAAACAGTAAACAGGCCAACTGTGACCCCACTGAAATAATTTCCAAAGAAAATTCTATTTAAAAATAAAAAAGAAAAAGAAAAATCAAACACTGAGGTGTTTTGGGATCTTGCAGCTGCTCCTTCCTGGGGATGAGCCTCTGGCAGTTTGCAGTGCCTACGGGAAAGGGAGCTGGGGAGAGGAGGAGTTTGGATGGGTTCAAGTCCAGAGAAGGACACTGAGATGGAAGAGTTATCCTTGGGAAAGGTGGGTGTAAAGGCATTTGGTGAAAGAGCAGGAGAAGGGAGTGGATTAGGTGGGCGCATTGGTGCATAAAACGGTTTATTTCTTAGGTTGCAGATGCTTCACACTATTAGCATCCAAACGGCTCCAGCTGGTGATTGGAGTCAGCATGTCGTTGAAAAGCATAGAGCAAAAGAGGTATGGGGAATACAACATTTCTTCTATTTTTTGGTTGCTGAATATATTTCTCTGCAAAGCTGAGTTAGCAGCGAGACAGTACGTGGCTTATTTTGGGAGCGCTGTTTCTTTGAAACGCAAGGCATTTATCATTTTTGCTGTTTATTTTTTTCTTTTTTCTCTGTTCTTTCTTAATACTCAAACTTGGTTTATGCAGAAAACAATAAAAACCAACAGAACTGTAACCTAATTTCTTTTACACCCGCTGTTCCCCAGTGCTCCGGATTGTAAATCAACAGCAGCAGCTACCGTCTTGTCTCGTTCCTCCCACATGTGAACCATGCTGTCGGGCAGCAAAACTGGGTGCTGTGCTGTTTTCCGCTCCCATGCCCTTTTCTGGTGCTGGTTTCGCGATGGTTACAACCCGTTGCTGGCACTGCGGGGTGAGCCAGCAGTGTGGCTTTGATCCAGATCAGCCCTGGGCATTCAGTTGCCTCTCTGTGGGGTTGGGCTGAACTCGCCACATGAAGGTTACATTGGCTTGCTGTGTTTGGGCTGGCTTCACGCCGGCTGCGGGAGGACAGATGATACTGGATCGGGTGCAAAATTAGTGGGGCAGATGGATGATGCCTGACGTGGCTCTACCCGGCACTGGTTTTGAGCAGACCTGGACGGGCCGAGCATCGCCACATTGTGCCACCTCGCAGAGGTCCTGCAGTGGCAGCAGGGGCTGCGGAGCCCGTGCCAGCATCCTGCTGAACTGTGGCCTCAGGTCCTGTGTCAGCAACAGATGACATTATTATACACAAATTACACAGTATTTTTTTTTAAAGTGGCTGAGTGGATTTTACTGTGACATTTACCGAGGTATTTTCATCTCAGCTCAGATCGTTAATCCAATGAATCGTGGCTGCACGCTGCCTGATTTGCCCCTGTGGTACTCACTTTATCTGCCTTCCCCTGTCTGTAACATCCCCACGCTGCAGTGAGGCTCCTTTATACCCTTCCCATTTGTCCCTGTGTTTTAATTCTTCCTGCTTTTACACCTTTTGCAGGATTCTGCCATCCTTGCTCTATTTTCTGATCATTTGGAAACTTATTTCTTTTTTTTTTCACTGCTTGGTTTTCTGCAAGTCTCTTGTTCTGCAATGCTTCCTTCTGTGTTTGAAGCATCCTCTGCATACTCATAATATCTTAGAGTGAAGCAAAAATGTAGAACACCACCAAAACTTGCCTAAAAGAATGAGAGATCTGGCAATCTTTTCCACCAGAAATCTTCCAGAGTCTGCAATGTCTGCATTCACGTGCTCCATGGGACAAAGATCTTCAGGGAGCGGGAGCTGCACGTGGGACACGGCAGGGACATGCTGGGCCACGAAGTCCCGTGTGCTGCAGGTTGGTGTATCCAGCTTTGCTTCCTGCGCAGTGTTGGTGCCCTCCCACCAGTGACTTGTCCTCCCTCTGCCACCCAGGACCACCGGCATCCCGTGGGCAGGAGGAGCTGGCACAGCCCCTTGCTGCCTCTCCTCCTGTTGGGCACCTGCCGTTTGCCTCCAGCCCCCCTGTCCTTCCCCTTAATTTTGGCTCCTTGCCTGCACTGCTGTGGCACGGAGCTGTGCGCCAGCCCCTGCCCTGACTCAGCCCTGTTGAACCATCCCTCCTCCCTCGCCCGGGGCTGCAAATTTCTGGCTGCTCATTCGGGGCCATTTCCGATGCCCAGTGAAGTCTTTCCACCAAACTCATCACTTCTGACTTGGTCCTTGCATCCCTACACCCCACAACCCGACACAGAGCGTGGCCTGCCCACGCCATCGCTGGTACTGTCTGTGCCCTACAGCTGCAGCCGCCGCATCGTCCCTTTGAGCCTGGCCGTGCAAGGGACACGTGGTCCAGCTTGACTGGGGGTGGGATGCATCGCACCATTGTGCCAGCTTTACAGGTGACGGCTGGACGGCTGACCTGGAATAAAGCCTGGTCGTACAGAGTGAGTTTTTTGTGCAAATGCATGTTACTGCTGATAGACAAGTTGTGATGAATTTACTTCAGGTAAAAGTGACCTTAATGAAATTATATGTATTAAAAAAAATAAAATAAGATAATCAGTTGGAGAAGATGGCTCGCAAAGCTGGGTCATGGCTGTGCTGCTTATGAGCAGCAGCACTGGTGCTGGGAGGCAAAGCCTCCCTAATTCGGATGGACGGAGCGGCGGCGGAGCCACACCTCAAATCCGTCAGAGCCCTTTCTGGCAAACCACTTCAAAAAAGGGCATTTCAGTGTGGTTTAATGAACAGAAGAGAAAGCCCAGTATGGGGCACACACAGGTTGCAAGGCAGGAGTTACCAGCTGCAGGCATCTGTAGGAATGATCAGAGCTTCGTGCTCCTGTACCCAATACTATGACATGAAGGGCACCAAGACAAGAGCAACTTTCCTGTCTGCTCACTTGCTTTTCTTTCTCACTTGAGTGTTTTCTGCAATTTTTAAAGCATTTTGTGCATATTCTGTTTCTCTTCTCCTGTACTACACAGTCGTCTTTGCCTTTTTCCTAGCTGTTTTTTTCATGAAGAGGTAGGGAGTGGCAAAATATTTTTTCAGAGGTAAAATAAATGTGCTTGGTCAGGGAATCTGGGGATAGGTGATACCTGAGAATAGTTTTTGCTGTTTGCTTGAAGCAGCTTGGAATTCTTAAGGAAAATGAGAGGTATTTCCCTTAGGATGAGCTACTTGCAAGTGTCCTGCCAACCAGGCTGAGAAACCCCAAGCAAAACCGAAACAGAACCAGGCACCATTCTCTTCAGCTGCCAAATTTGTGTCTGACTTGGCATTTTAATTATAGGCAGTTTCCCCAAAACAAAATGAGCCTTTTATATATTATCGTCTTCCCTTCCTCCTCCTCCCCCTCATTCACCTCTCCCTTCTGGTGCTCGTTGGCCGTGTGATGGGCTGTTCTGGGAGGTGCTGGGCTGTCACCATTCCTGCCACCGAAGGGGATGGTACCGTTGACTTCTCCAGCCCTCCTCAGCCCTTGTGCTGGCTCAGGCACTGATCCATCCACAGCTTGCTGTGCTGTTAGAAAGTGAGCTTCTGTCCGTGCTGGGTGAGCTTTCTGCTGGTCGGTGAGCTGCGTCAGCTTCTGGAGAGGTTTGGTGAGCACCAGGGCCAGCCGTGGCTCCGGGGAAGTGGGGAAAGGGTACCTGGCTTTTGGCAGTGATGAGGTGTTAGACTTTTGCCACGTCATCGAGCTGGACGGTGAGTTTCAGCCCAGTCCACCTCACCCTTTGAGGTTGCATCCACGTGATTTATAAGATGAAAAAGTTTTGTGTTTGTTTTTTTTTTTTTCTCTCTCCAAAAAGGTCAACTGCTTCAAGAGTCCTGAAAGTGCCAAGGTGTAGAAGGTCATTGATTTTTTCCCTCTAAACTATCTTAAATCTAATCCAAGCCCTCCATAGGTAAACACGGCTTGGGTATAATTTTATTTCAACAGAAGGGAAAAATCTAGTACACCATCAGCTCCTTTTATTTCAGTATTCTCTTGTCACCCACATACGTCTAGAAATACGCTTTCTTCTCCTGTGTTTACTGAGGCATTCAAGCTAAACGTGGTTGAGCCTGGTGGCTGCCTGGATGGTTCATCAGGCACTTCCAGGTGCCATCTGTACACAAAGACGTTGGCGATGCAGCAAACGGCTATTTTCCCACCTTTAAGGGACACGTTATTGAAGGTGCCTTTTGATGATCACTCAGGATCTTAAAGCCTTTCTTTGTACATTCACATTTATATTTGTATTGGCTAAAATTCAACTTACTTTCTTCCCTGTGAACAATTTCCTTTTTGTTGAATAAACTGTTCCTTACAAAGCATAGCAATGAGTTTACTGCTGTTGTGGGGGTGTTGTTTGGTTGCGCAGGGTTTTAGCAGCTGTTTCCACCCAGGGGTGTATTTCCCTTCATTCTGCACCTTCTAACTGGTTCTCCAAACCTTTCTCACCTTGTGGGTTCCTAAATGTTTTTTTTGATGGAGATGTGGGATCCTTTCAAGCAAGTTTAAGTCTTCTGACAATAGGGTTGCATTTCTTTTATTATTTTCCACAGACCCATACAATATGGTATGTGGTTCCCCAAGGACCAAATGGCTTGAAAGCCACTATTTGAACAGGGCAGAATAGTACACTTGTTCACTTAGATCTGTTCTTTCTATATAGTTACTAGTTATGGTTATTAGGAATTTTCTGGGTCGTTGATGATTTATAGCCCTTCCATTCTCATGTAACTGTTAGGGAGGACAAAATCAAAGGTCTGGTTGGCGTTTGCCTAGGGCACCCACTTAGGGCATATGAGCTTGGGCAGACTGCTGTACTAATGTGGCTCTGTGGCTTTTGTCTTAAGCTGGATTGAGTCCCAGTCAGCTTTGGGCACAAGCGGAGCAAGCCCAGGTCTGTCTGCACATGTTTAGGTAGACACATCCCGTTTGGATCATGTGAAATCCCTGCTCATCGGAGCCTTAGAGGGATGTTTTTGCCTTTGGCTGTACCTGTGAACTGTGTAGCACTGGATATACAAAATAATCAAAGTGAGCCCAAAAATGCCTGTAATGTGAAATTGTTACATTAATAAAAACAAAGGGAGTTGTTTGTGTTCAACCAAGCAGAATCTTGCTATTTCTCAGAGAACAGGGTTTTCAGCCTTGTGCTCCTTGGAGGAACCCTGATCAAAAATGCTGGTGGCTGACCTACAGGACAGGTGATTGCAAGGTGATAGGCACAGGCTCTTGCCCAAGAAACGTTTTCATGTGCATATGTGCAAAATGTCTGGTGTGAGCCATGGGAAATGCTTCCCACCAGGGAAGGCTGAGCGTGCCTCCTGCAGTACAGATGCCGTGGGGTCCCTCCGCATGGGGCAAATCGATCCTGAATCTGGAGAGATGTGGCTCAGCCCCAGCGAGATGCACTAAAAGAGACAGGAGAGCTCTCACTTTATGTGTAAGGTCTGTAAGGCCTGTGGTTTATGCCTGGCTTCTCTCATTACAGCACAGTTCAGGCCAAGTTCAAATAAAGGATGAGTGAGAAAGGGGGAAAAAACCCAACCCTGCTGCGTGTGCATCTCCTTTTTGTGCTGCAGTGCACAGGTCTCATGTGACTATTGGGTTTTCATCAGTCAGCGAGCCGGCAGCGCCGTGCTGCGTGGCCAGCCCTGGAGCCTGGTGGAAGAACTTGCCTTGCAAGCCTCTTCTGGACAGTGGAGGGAAAGTCATCTCTGTGTGGGCTTGCTTTTTTTATTTTCCAATGTCTTTCAATCTGCTAGTAGCATCCACAGAGCTGTGCAAACCTGTGACTCTGTGTCAGAGCTGCCTGAGGTGTGAGCTGTGATGTTTGCAGGTTGTGGTCCCAGCTGGTTGGGTATGTCATTGATTTGATAGCAGAGATGCCAGTGCACACGCAGGGGCCAGAGCTGCAGGCAGACTTTGGACTGGAATGCTCTGAGGTCTTGCTCAGGGCTGCCCCCATGCCTGGGGCTGAACGATAGCAGGGGCTGCTTGGTAGTGGCCATCTTTGGATGCCAAAAGTGGAGGGGTGGCTAAGATTCAGAGGTTCAGACCAGCTCATCTGATCCCTGGGAGAACAGTGACACTGATGAGGAAAGGCTGAGAGAGTTGGGGTTGTTCAGCCTGGAGAAGAGAAGGTTCTGGGGAGACCTTATTGCAGCCTTTCAGTACTTAAAGGGGGCTTATAAGAAAGCTGATGACAAACTTTTTAATAGGGTCTGTTGCAATAGGACAAGGGGTAATGGTTTTAAACTAAAAGAGGGTAGATTCAGACTAGATATAAGGAAGACATTTTTTACAGTGAGGGTGGTGAAACGCTGGAACAGGTTGCCCAGAGAGGTGGTAGATGCCCCATCCCTGGAAACATTCAAGGTCAGGTTGGACAGGGCTCTGAGAAACCTGATCGAGTTGAAGATGTCCCTGCTCATTGCAGGAGGGATGGACTAGGTGACCTTTAAAGGTCCCTTCCAACCCAATTGATTCTACGATTCTGTGATTTCCAGTCTAGTAGAGAGAATGTCACTGAAGTGCAGTCATGGTCAAGCAGTCACAGTTGAATAGTCAGCGTGGAGCTTGTGCTTGCAAGCAAGGGCAACACTGTGTTCTTCCACAGGTACAAAAAATCATCATGGGATGCCTTCCATGCAGCCAAGAGTGGTGTGTCAAGAGATGTTAGTAGTAACTGGTGGGAACACTTTGTGCTGTGATTTGTTTCGGAACAAATAGGATGTTGTTGTAACTAGATGCAACAACAGGGCACCTGGATCTTGGTGCACTGTGAAATGCCCTCGGGTAACTTCATGGCAACATTATGCTAGTGGACTTCTTGGCTATGTTGTGTGCTTTAAATCTGAGGATCATACCTAGTACAAACAGTATCTCAACCTTGATGGGTGTTTAAACGTGCTATTTACACCACTGTGACACTAGGAGCACTAACCGTGCCCCTAGAGCCTATCATTCTTTGTACAAATGTTGAATCAAAGGCTGTCCATCCCCCAAGGAGCTTACGGTCTGGATCAATGACAGAAGGTTGTGGTTGGATACATGCAGATGGGGGAGTAAAATGAAAATGATAGGGCACTATTGATCATCTTGACAGACATGTCTCAGGATACCAGCAGCCTCAGAGTTATTGAGTTTTCTTGTAAATGTCAAAGCAAAGGAGAGTTTTGATGAAGTCGATGAGGTGGTTTGGCAGACATTAGAGAGGAATTCCTGCCCGGCAAGGAAGGGACAGGAAGGGAGAAAATACCATTCAATATCAAAGATGTTTTCCACTGACTGGCCCAGGAGACCAGCTTCCTAAGTAGAAGTCAACACTGTAAGACTCAACAGCAGATAGTGGGTACTGTAGGACATGGGTTATGCCTTGAAAGTTAGGAGCTCTTGTGTGATGAGACAGGGAAAGGGGGGAGCCTTGAGAAGGTGAAGTGGGGTAGAAAACATGACCTATGTGGTGGCATACCCTTTGGTCAGGAGTTGCATTTCTCAGGGAAGGGTTGTTGTGTTGGCTGTGATGTGGGAAAATAAGAGCTTTGATGGCAACAGCAGATTTGGATGCTGGACGAAAGAGCATCAAAAAAATATCCTGAAACTTAATTGTGAACATAAGGAGACCAGTCTGGAGTAGAGGGGAGAGTCTGTGAGGAGGAGGGCTAGATGTGTGCTCCTGGTGGAGGTGAAGGGGAGGCAGAGAAGGACCATGGCCAGAGCTGCAGCGCCCATGGGGAGGGAAGCCTGCAGTTGAACTGGAGGATGATGAAGAGGTAGGAGGGGAGAGGTTTGGAGTTTCTGAAGAGACGAGAAGTGGTGCAGTCAGAGGCAGGTTTGAGGAGCCAAGGCCAAGCAGAGGGACCTTTGAATTCTGACCTTTCGCTAAGGAGCCACTAATTTTTTCAGTAAAAACATGAATAAATATTATTATTGCTTCGAGATCCTCTGTAGATAAACTGATGCAGATAGTGAGGAGCTTTGGATGTAACATCATCAAAAGTGACTTTGTGTGTGTTCTTTCGTCAGGGACCCGTGCTGCACCCCTGCCCAGCGAGGTGTCTGCCTGGCTCCATGCACTTTCTGTCCCATCTCCGCACACTCGTGGTGGGGATGCTATTCCCATAAAACAGGCATGTGCTGACGTCTCCGCCTGGTTACACAGGCCGGCTCTGGAAAACCTCAGCTCCTAGATTACAAACATAGCAGGGCTCTGTCTGCAAAGGTGTAAGGTTACAAAACACACACCCGCACGCTCGCACGGCTTAACCAAAACCGCCTCATTTTTAGCAGTTTGTGAGGGTTTATTCACTACAGAGGCAGAGGAATGCAGGAATGTGAGCAGCGTTAAACCTATTCATTTGGCGGGGAGGCATCTCTTTTCCTCTGCTCCAGCCTGCTTGGCTTTAATGATAATTGCACCTCTTGAGTTGTTGAGTTGGCACTCCGCCACGCAGGCCCTCCCCACGCAGATGTGTGTGGTACAGTGCTGGGAAGGAGGGCTGGAGCCGGGGAAGAGCTTAGGCTGATGTGTTGGAGCAAGGCTGTCCCTTCCCTGTGGGATGCGCCCAGCATCCCATCCCGCATCCCACCCTGCATCCAACCCCTTCCCAGGTTCCTCTGCCGTGGGAAGCTGCCTGCTTCCAAAAAGGCTTTTGTGCCCCTCCTGGTATTAACTCTGCCAGGGAGGGAAAACCTGCTGGAGCCTCCTCCCCAGCAAGCCCTCAGCCCTGCAGATGGCCTCAGCTGAGGTTTAAATGGCTCCTACCTTCTTCCCAAAGAGCCTGTCCTGCAAGCCCTGGGCCACCCTGCCTGTACAGCGCTGTGCCGGTGCCAGCATGGGCAGCGAGGCTCATGGATGCTCTTTTGCTCTTGAGTCCGGGCAAGAAAGGGGAGGACAGTCACTCCCTAACTCTTGTGTATCCTGCTGGGGAATTTATTTTGCGTTTTTTATTATTATTGTTTCTTTAGTGCCTATGATTAACCATCCCCAGATGCATCTAACAATATGCTGGCATTTAAAAATTAACTATTGATTTTAAAAGCCTTGTCACTTTAAAAATGGGAAATAAAAAAAAAAAGAAGGCAGCAGTAATTTTTGTTGGCTTGTTAAGAATTTGAAAGATGCAATAAAATGGGCTTTCAGGTTTATTCATGCTGTCCGTTCCCAGGGGAGGAACGCGGTGCTGTGCCTGACCTGGCTGCTTGTGGCAGCTGCTGCTGTCGCCGCTCTCGGCTCCGCTGCTAGTGTTTCACATAAAGGGCCTGGGAAGTTGGGGAAACTGGTAACGCTGGATCCGTAACGCGAATACGAGTATTATGTGTTAGCTGCGGATGCACAGTTTGGGCGGCTGGAGAGTTTTCCAACAGAAGTGAGCAGCGTGGGTACAATAGCACTGTCGACCTAGTAGAAACTGGTACAGTTGAATTTGAGCCACAGAGACACGTAGAAGGTTTTACTGAAGGTAGCGTTAAGGTCTGTGTTTAAAGGACACTGTTTTGAAGGGTCTGTAGTGAGAATGGAAGCAGCCTAATCCAGTCAGTTAGGTGGGGACCAGCCATTAGCTGGGGACCCCAAGGTTTCTCGTGCTGCACAGCACCGAAGAGGAGACAGCCCGTGCCTAAAAGACAAGATAAAATTAGTCGTGCTTCAACAGCTGGGATGCATTTGGACAGAGTATATCAATTGCACTTGTTGTACTGTGAAATTTTGGTTAAACCCTCTTTCCAAGCAGGACTGGGTGATAAAGAGTTGAACGGTAAAGAGGTTTGTGTAGCAGCCCCATGTTTGGGATGCTCGGGTGCAGTGCTTCGGTACCCAACTTCTGGATTTTAGGCCAAGCCACTAAGCTGCTTCGTGCCCATGGTCCATAGCTGTACAGCAGGCACTAGGGCAGAAGTGATCTTCCATGCCCTGTATCAGGCTCATTTTTGGTCATGGGTATCATGAGTAGATAGTTCTGTCCAGTTTCCTCTTGGTCAAGTTGGTGGCCTTCTCTGGAGGTGTGACTTTTGGACATATCATCCTTAGTTGCTATGGTGGTAATCCTTTAATTGTTCATTTATATGGTAATTTAAGAGGGTATGAGAAGGCCAAATGAATTAATGTGAGGAAGGTGAGGGGATGGGATTGACGAGATTGGGTCACTAGAGCAAGTGAAGGAATTAAAGAAGAGCAAATAAGCCTGTGGCAAGATGGGAGACTTTTCTGGCTGGTCTTTCCACCTGGCACATTCACTGCCCTGGACTGAGAAGAAGCAGTTGCTTGACAGCACACTGGAGAATACATATGGCAAATAAAAGCAATTTGGTTCATCTTATATCTTGGTGGTCCTCCAGTCAGGGTGGACCTGCTGACCATGGGGTGTTCTTCATGGTCACCTGTACCAGTGGCTCAAACAGTTGAGCACCATCACAGCGGCGGCCTCTGGCTTTGTGTCTGCTGCTGCTGGAAGGTTTTGATAGGGACTCTGTACACTGAGGTCCGCTCTACACCGTGTGTCTCCTGTTTCTCTGAAATGCCCTCTCCCAGTTACCCTGGTGCATAGTTGTTTAACCCAGACCTTGGACACAGGGTTTGGGACTGGACAATGGTAACAGAACAGAAATCCTCAGCAGTTTTTGGTGGGATTTGCTTGCAGACACCTGCAGGCATCGATCTTGCTTCATGGCTGGGGAAACTGAGGCACGCTTGCCTCATCCTCTGGCAGCCCTTGCTCTCTCTAGAAAGTCAGCATTCCTAAGCTTTAAAAACAGCTCATTTCTGATGGGCAAAAAAAAAAAAGCAGCAGCAAGTCATGTATTTTGGACTATCCTCTTAGCAAGGACAGTGGCCAACACTTTCCACCCTGTGTGACGGTGGGGCACGCCCCACCCTGGGAAATACGGCGGTGCCGCGTAACCGCCCCAGCTCGCCTGCCGGTAACTCGTACCCTGCGGCAAGGCAGCGTGGTGGGATGGATAGACTTGTGCTAAACCAGTCCTGCCTTCTCCTCTCCCTGCAGGTTGTTGGGCAATGTTGGATGGGTTGCTCAACCTTTCCGAATTGCAGTTTCTCCATCGGAATGACAATGCTAACAACGTTTAAGTAGTCTTTTAAGTGCTTTGAGATCTACAGAAGCAAATTAAGAGAGATGCAGGAGGGGGTGAGGGAAGGGAAGGGATGCAAGTGTCCGGAATTTAATTGGGAAATCTTTTTCATCATATCACCCTTGTATTATTATCCGATTGCTACCGTTGGCTTTCCAGAGCTAGATCAAGACCGGTTAATGCAAGGCCTTGAACCTTGCTGTTGCTGCTGGGTGATGCTTGACATCATTCCTGTGCTAACAGCAGCAGCAAGGCTGATAAAAAATATTCATGTCTCCTAGAATGTAACTGCTTTGGGATGAGAAGAGGTCCTGGCACTGCAGTCTGCCCAGATTTAGCTGCAGATAACAGATTTTTTCCTACCGACATCTTGGGGCGATGCACGGTCGTACGACATGATCCTTTCATAGCGTCCTTGCTGCACCAGCCCTCCTCCGCGGGCTTTCTTGTCCAGCGGCGGGTGCTTGGCTGCTGTTTGGGGGCTTGTGCCATGCCAGCCCTGCATTGCCCGGTCAGGCAGGGCACAGCTGATGATTCTGCACTTGCTCAGCAGTTGTTGCATCCCTCTTCCAGGATCTCCAGCTGAGCTCTGCCCCGCCTGTACGCACACGCAGGGAAGCAGGGCGAGCGCCGGCAATCCTTCCTCCTCCTCCCCAGTGCTGGGGCTGGCTGGCAAGCCAGCATCAAAGCAAAATTTCCAACTCATGTCTCTTTTCTCGGAGGCTGCCTGGCTCCGGTGTTGGCTCTCAATGGCATTGAAGCCTGCCTGGGAATGGGCGCGACTCCCGCATAGCTCCTGGGTCGACTCTCATTAGGAAGGGCGTATGCTTCAGAGAGGGTGAGCTGCGCCTCTCATTTTATTTCACCGCATAGCAGCCAGGCTGCAAAGCCAGGACACAGAGCTGGGTTTCTTCCTCAGGGCTTGTTCTCACCGGCACTCGCCCTGGCTGGCAGCCCTGGGTGTCGCGGAGCGGTGATTAACGCTGGCACGGCGGCAATGCCCGGGATGGCCAAGCCCTTCCTGCGCGTGCTGGGCTTTTCTGCCGGACCCCTGGGTGGGTGCCCCATCGGAGCCACTCTGTGGTTTGGGCTGGGGGTCTCACGCCTTGCCCCAATATTCCCCATGCACTCTGGGGTGGTCAAAGACATTTCCAGGGCAGAAGTCATGGCCCCCGGTTCTGGTGCTGCTGTCCTCCAGGGTCCTCCCAGAGCTTGTGGCCCCAGGGTAGCTCAAAAGCCCAAACTGGGTACTTTGCTAGAAAAAGAGGGGTGGTGATGAGTGCCAGAGCCAAGGAGTAAGTTGTTCTGCCCTCTCCAAACCAAGTGGAGAGAGCCAGGCTTCAGAAGCTCCCTGGGGATGGTTCCCAGCTTGGCAGCACCCAGAGTTACTGGGGTTACTGGGTGAAATGCCACAGTCCTGTACCGCCACCTTCCCACTGACCTGCATCATCATCCCTCATGCTTCGGATCCATCGGAGTGCAGCAACCGGAGCAGCTAGGGTGCTTTTAGGAGGTAGGGTGTGTGTCGCTCACTCTTCTCCTTCAAGGAGGAGGAGGAACAAGTTGCCCAGAAAGGATGTAGATGTCCCATACCTAGAAACATTCATGGGCAGGTTGGATGGGGCTCTGAGCAACCTGATCTAGTTGAAGATGTCCCTGCTCATTGCAGGGGACTTGGATTAGATGACCTTTAAAGGTCCCTTCCAACCCAAACCGTTGTATGATTCTATGAGGGCAGCCCCCAGCCCGGCTAACCCAGAGGGGCAGGTGGGGTGCAGGGCATCCCCCTGGCCTCGGCAAGGAGTGGCAGGAGCTGCGGGAGTGGAGGACAGAGGCTGACCCAGCACACGGTGGTGTGGGCAGCAAAGGAGTGGTTGTGTGCGTGGAGGGGAAGTCTGAGCACTCGTGTCGCTCAGTTACAAATTTCTCCCAAAATGGGTGGCTCAGGGCCTTTTTAAAGGCCATTGCTAATTAATGCAGACCCTGCCTGTGCCTGCTCTTTGATAGCGGGATGCATCAGTCTCAAAGCTGGCTGCAGAGGCAAAGCGCAGGGGTTTTTTGCATCTTCCCACAGTATGTGCCTTTCTGGGCACTGAAAAACGTCTTTGCATTTTTTGGGACATAGCATGAATACTTTCAGCAAATAATAAAATAAGTACACATATCTGTCCCACATGAGTATATACAAGGCTGTACAAGATAACTGCACTTGGAGAGATCAGCATCTTGTTACTCCTGCACTGCTTGTTGGTCAGGGAATCTGGTGAAGTCGTCATGTCCTTTGGTGGTGTTTTAGCTCGTGCCTGTGTTGTCCCTGGTATATACCAAGCTTCAGCTGTGGGCTTCACTCTTTAGCACCTAGTCAGAAATAGCTTGCCTTAGGTTTGCAGCTGATATTTCTAGCTGGTTCCGTAGGTGCTGCAGGCTTGTATGGTAAGCCGGTCAGATGAGAAATGGGATCACTTAGCTGAATTCAGTACAGTTTTTGGATAGCACACATAAATACAGCTAGTCACTAAAAATAAAAGCCCATGGCCATATTCAGTGGCTCATCCCTTTGACGGCTGAGCAACGTTACCATGAAATCCAGGCATCCTTCTGCTCTGCTGCACCTGAAACCATTTCAGGCTACTGACAGCGAAGGATGTCGCTGAACCTACTCACAACAGGGAACCCATCCAGCTGACATGACTCTCTATTTTTTCTCCCCCCCCAGGTTGTTATTCTGTAGATTTGATTCCCCAATTCAGTTCGCCGTCTTGCACGGCAAACCGGCATGTGCTGGCATGGCTGAGAGGGAGGAACGAATGGAAACAGTATCATGGGTTGGTCCCGATGCCAAAAAGCTTGTGGGGGAGAGTCACAGGCGTAATCACATCGAAACCTCGGGAGTTGCAGTTGAACCAGGAACCTCCTCAGGCTTTCTGCCTCTCCACTCTGCCCTGCTCCCTGGGGCGGTTTGGTTGATGATGATATATGGGAAAGTCTCCGCACCCAAGTACCTCCACATGCAGTTTGTTCCTTTGCACTCTTGCTTTTAGAGTTAACAGCACAAAGTGGTGGAGTTTGGGAGAGTTTTCGATATTTCTTTTCACATCCTCATCTTTTTCCATGTTTGCATCCCATCCTGGTATTCTCTATCAGCATCGGTCCAGAGCAAGACGACCCCTGGTAGGTGTGAGGTTGGGCGGAGCTGCGCCGAGTGCCAGGCTCAAGGCTGGATGCCCACACTGGCCTTTTTTGTCTTTCTTGCCCCAGACAGACCAAGATCCCCCTCCCAGTAGCCATGTTTCTGTACGGCTTGTGTGGAGCTGGGTTTTGAACCTTTTGCTGGCTGTTTTCTCAGCAGCGGGTTGCTTGCCAGCACCCTCACTGCAGCGCGGAGATGGAGCCACTGATGTCCCAGCTCATTGCAGGGGGGTTGGACTAGAAGATCTTTAAAGGTCCCTTCCAACCCAAACCATTCTATGATTTCATGATTCTATGATCCCCAATACTGTGGTCCAGCAGGTGATTATTTCTAACTGGCCCAAGGGAGCCCCTTTTGGAAAAGGGGAGAGGGGACACATCCTTCCCCTCCACAACCTTCTTCCAGCACCTGGCATTTCTGAGATGCACCATTTCCCCCAGCGCAGTGTGCAGTAACACCAAACCTTCTCTTTTCTTTGATCCAGGACTTTTAACGGAGCAGCCTGATGCTCCTGCGCTAGCCAAATGGCTTTGATTCTGCTGTGCAATGTGGTGTGCATGTGTCCAGGTTGACAGGGGTTATAAACACCCATTTCCTTGCAAAGTTTCCCTTGCAGAAGTTGAGAGTAAATGAAACCAAAGCTCACTATTGCACTTTGGTTTTTGTTAATTTATTTTCTCCTAATGTCCCATGTGTTTTTAGCACTTATTACTGGATGCAAGGGGATGCTGCATCAGTGTGTACCTGCTGTGTCTCTTGCTAGCTCATAGCTCTCATCCCAGGTGCAAGAGGACGCTAGGTCCTCTTGGTCCCAAAAAGGTGTTTCCAACAGCTAGGTCCCAAAAAGGTGTTTTTCTGTAAATCCTGGAGATGAATTGCTCTAATGGGAGGTGACTCGCTGCAAACTTGTGGCCAGAGGAAGACGGGTGGTTTTGAGCAGGGGTGTTGTGACCCGAAACTTAAGCCTGTGGCTGGGTCACTGCCCTTCTTTCAAGTTTTTTTCACTGGGCTGGAAGCTTTCTTGTTACGCATGGAGTTGCATCCAGGAAGGATCTGAAAGGTCGCTTAACCCTTTGCCGCGCAGTGAAAGCAGAAAGGAATGATAATAGAATAAATCCAGAGCAAGCCAACCATCCCCCAAAAAAGACCCTGAAAGGCTGAAAAAAAACACAAAGGAGGACGCTGGGTTTGTATTGCCTGTTCAGCAAACAGCCCACATCTGGGTTGGGGTTGCACCAAAGATTTATACAGAAATTCAGTGCCATTTGGGATGTAACACAGGTAATAGCGCTTTTTCTCCTCCTCTCTCCTGCCTTCATCTTTACTCTAATGTGTTTCACCGAATTACAGTGCAAATCTGTGGCTGTATAAATACCAAGCGGGGGAAAAAAACCCAGCAGAAACCACAGGCATTGTTTAGGCAGTTCTTTGATGTAGTTCACCCATGAATATAAACTCTGTGAGCCTTGTGGGATGGTTGTGGGCTAAAAGGGGCTTGAGACTGGTTTGTTGGGTGCCTTATAAAAACACTTCACAGACGTTTCCATTCCCATCCTTTCTCTCTTAATGAGTGTGCCTTGCAGAAAAGGCGCTTGTACTCTCAGCTCCCAAGATTTGAGCCCCTTTTATTGCACGAATACTGCTTGGGATCCACAATTTGTACATACATTGAACACCTCGAAGGAGGTAAGTCCCGGTTGAGGCACTGCTGGACCCATATTCCACATTAGCATCTTAACTTTCACCAGGCTCGTGGGGAACGCGGTGTTGCTCGGGGCAGATCCTGCAGCCAGTGTTGGAGTCAGGAGTGGGACCATGCTGGCAGCGCTGGGTCTGTGGTGAGGAAAGAAAGGACGGGGCGATTTGGCAGCTGGGCTGTTTATTTGTTTGGGAGTACGTGGGAAGGATTAGTCCGTGATGCTCGGGAATAAATTTGGCCTGATACTTAAGTACCAGCTCCCAGGAAATTGCCATCAGAGTAATTAGCGTGCACTGACTTATTTGTACAGTGATAACAGCAGGAAAGTATTGAAGCAGGAAAAACAAACACATTATTCATCTGAACCTTCAATCCACAGCCTTTACCTGACAGTTCACTATTTGCGATACACAGGTCTATTTTTAGGCTTCCAAGTCAGGCGAGCTCTTTTTTCTTTGTTTGTTTTGCATTTTGGTTTTTATTTTGCTGACATAAATTGGAAATGAATCTGTGCTTAGAGATAAACAAACGCATTTTTAAAATAAACCTTTTGAATACCAAAGAGTGTTTTCTGTATGCTGAAGTGTTGGTACAAGGCTCTCGAAACACAGAATCATAGAATCATAGAATCGTTCAGGTTGGAAAAGACCCTTAAGATCATCGAGTCCAACCGTTAACCTAGCACTGCCAAGTCCACCACTAAGCCATGTCCTCAAGCACCACGTCTACCCTTGTTTTAAATACCTCCAGGGGTGGAGACTCAACCACTTCCCTGGGCAGCCTGTTCCAATGCCTGACTGCCCTTTCAGTGAAGAAGTTTTTCCTAATATCCAACCTAAACCTCCCCTGGCACAGCTTGAGGCCATTTCCTCTCGTCCTATCACTTGTTAGTAGGGAGAAGAGACCATCCCCCCCTCGCTACAACCTCCTTTCAGGTAGTTGTAGAGAGCAATAAGGTCTCCCCTCAGCCGCCTCTTCTCCACACTAAACAACCCCAGCTCCCTCAGCCGGTCCCCATAAGACTTGTGCTCTAGGCCCTTCACCAACTTCGTTGCCCTTCTCTGGACACACTCCAGCACCTCGATGTCCTTCTTGTAGTGAGGGGCCCAAAGCTGAACACAGTACTCGAGGTGCGGCCTCACCAGTGCTGAGGACAGGGGCACTATCACCTCCCTGGTCCTGCTGGCCACACTATTCCTGATACAAGCCAGGATGCCATTGGCCTTCTTGGCCACCTGAGCACACTGCTGGCTCATGTTCAGCCGTCCATTAACCAACACCACCAGGTCATTTTCCACCAAGCAGCTCTCCAGCCACCCTTCCCCAAGCCTGTAGTGTTGCATGGGGTTGTTGTGACCCAAGTGCAGGACCTGGCACTTGGCCTTGTTGAATCTCATACAGTTGGCCCCAGCCCATTGATCCAGCCTGTCCAGGTCCCTCTGTAGGGCCTTCCTTCCGTCCAGCAGATCAACACTTCCACCTAACTTGGTGTCATCTGCAAACTTACTGAGGGTGCACTCGATCCCCTCATCCAGGTCATCAATGAAGCTATTGAATAGGACTGGCCCCAATTCTGAGCCCTGGGGAACACCACTCATGACTGGCTGCCAACTGGATTTGACTCCATTCACCACCACTCTCTGGGCTCGGCCATCCAGCCAGTTTTTAACCCAGTGCAGAGTGCACTTATGCAAGCCATGCGCAGCCAGCTTCTCCAGGAGAATGCTGTGGGAGACAGTGTCAAAGGCCTTAGTAAAGTCCAAGTAGACAACATCCACAGCCTTCCCCTCATCCACTAATTGGGTCACCTTGTCATAGAAGGAGACCAGGTTAGTGAAGCAGGACCTCCCTTTCATAAACCCATGCTGGCTGAGCCTGATCCCGCAGTTGTCCTGCACGTGCCGCGTAATGGCACTCAAGATGATCTGCTCCATGACCTTCCCCGGCACCGAGGTCAGGCTGACAGGCCTGTAGTTTCCCAGGTCCTCCTTCCAACCCTTCTTGTAGAGGGGCATCACGTTTGCTAACTTCCAGTCATCTGGGACCTCCCCGGTTGACCAGGACTGCTGATAAATGATGGAGAGTGGCTTGGCAAGTTCCTCTGCCAGCTCCCTCAGTATCCCTGGGTGGATCCCGTCTGGCCCCATGGACTTGTGAGCACTCAGGGGGAGGAGCAGGACGGTGACAACTGGGGCTTCATTCTGCATCCTGTGTCCATCTCCCAGCTGAGGGGCCTGAAAACCCCGAGGATGACCAGTCTGACTATTAAAGACTGAGGCAAAGAAGGCATTAGGTACCTCTGCCTTCTCCTCATCCTTCGTGGCAAAGTTAGCTTCTGCATCCAACAAAGGAGGGAGATTCTCCCTGGGCCTCCTTTTGTCGCTGGTATATTTGTAAAAACATTTTTTGTTATCTTTAACGGTGGTGGCCAGTTTAAGTTCTAGCTGGGCCTTCTCCTTTCTAATCTTGTCCCTGCATAACCTCACAACATCCTTGTAGTCCTCCTGAGTCACCTGCCCCTTCTTCCAAAGGCTGTAAGCTCTCCTTTTTTTCCTGAGTTCCAGCCAAAGCTCTCTGTTTAGCCAAGCTGGTCTTCTCCCCCACCTGCTCGACTTATGGCACATGGAGACTGCCTGCTCCTCTGCCTTTGAGATTTCCTTCTTGAATAACATCCAGCCTTCCTGGACCCCTTTGGCCTTCAGGACTGCCTCCCAAGGGACTCTGTTAACCAGACTCCTAAACAATCCAAAGTCTGCACTACTAAAGTTCAGGGTAGCAGTTTTGCTGACCTCCTTCCTTACTTCCCCAAGAACTGAAAACTCTATCATGTCATGGTCACTGAGCCCAAGACAGCCTCCAACCACCACATTGCCCACCAGTCCCTCTCTGTTCGTAAACAGCAGGTCCAGCGGGGCACCTCCCCTGGTTGGCTTGCTTACCAGCTGTGTCAGGCAGTTATCTCCCACACACTCCAGGAACCTCCGAGACTGCTTTCTCTCTGTTTTGTTGTATTTCCAGCCGATATCTAGTAAGTTGAAGTCTCCCACGAGAACAAGGGCTAGAGACTGTGAGACTTCAGCCAACCGCTTGTAGAATGCTTTGTCTGTTTCCTCATCCTGGTTGGCTGGTCTATAACAGACTCCCACCAGGATATCTGCCTTGTTAGCCTTCCCCCAGATCTTTACGCATAAGCACTCAACCTTACCATTACCTTCGTTAAGCTCTAGACAATCAAAACACTCTCTAACGTACAAGGCTACCCCACCACCTCTCCTTCCTTGCCTGTCCCTTCTAAAGAGCTTGTAGCCATCCATTGCAGCACTCCAGTTGCATGAGTCATCCCACCATGTTTCCGTGACGGCGACCACATCATAGTTTTCCTGCTGTGCAATGGCTTTCAGCTCCTCCTGCTTATTGCCCATGCCGCGTGCACTGGTGTAAATGCACTTCAATTGGGCTATTGATCTCTTCTCCAACACAGGCATGCCACCCCTAGGCTCATCCCTAGCAAGCCTGGTTTTATCCCCTTCCCCCTTCGCATCTTGTTTAAAGCTCTCTCAATGAGGCCTGCTAGCTCCTGAGCCAGAATCCTTTTCCCCCTTTGCGACAGGTGAACCCCGTCTGTCTCCAGCAGGCCTGGTGCCATGTAAACTGCCCCGTGACTGAAGAACCCAAAATTCCACCGCTGGCACCAGCCTCTGAGCCACGTGTTGATGACCTGGGTCTTCTTATTCCTTTCCGTATGCCTCCCGGCTACGGATGGGATGGAGGAAAACACTGCCTGCGCTCCTGATCCTTCAAGTAATCGCCCCAGTTCTCTTAAGTCCCTTTTGATCGTCCTTGTGCCTCTATCAGCTACCACATCACTGCCAACCTGAACAACCACTAGCGGATAATAATCGGATGCTTTTACCAGCCTAGGGAGCTTCCTGGTAAGGTCTCTTATCCTTGCCCCAGGGAGGCAGCAGACTTCCCTATGGGATGGGTCCAGTCGGCATATCGGGCCCTCTGTTCCCCTCAGAAGGGAGTCGCCTACGACAATTACCCTTCTTTTTTTCTTACCAGTGGCCGTTTTAATGCGTGGGGCTGACTGGTTCCCCCTAGTCATCCCCTTGGATGGATCACTGTCCGTATCTTCATCCTCCTGGCCCTCAAGTTCCAGAGCCTCATACCTATTGTGTAAGGGCACCTGGGGGGGCGAGGTCGGCCGGGAGAGAATTCGCCTGCTGCGCCGAGCAGGGATCTGCATCCATCCTCCTCCGTCTCTTGGGTCCCCTCCTTCTGCCTGGTGGCACGAGGGCAGGGGAGCCTCTCCTTCTCTTGATGCTTCCATCTGGTGTGCTCATCTCAGGGATGGTAGGGAGTGGCTCCACCAGTCTATCTCCCTCTCGCACTCCCTGATACTCCTCAGTCTTGCTACTTCTTCTTTCAGCTCTGCCACCATGCTGAGCAGATCCCCCACCTGCTCGCACCTCACGCAGGTGGTGTCTTGGGAGCCCTCCATCACCAGAGCAAGGCTCTGGCACTCCCTGCAGCCAGAGACCTGGGTGGCTGCATGTTTGAGTGAGAGCTCCATCTGCGTCCCCACATCCCATCTGGTGATGGCTCTTGTCCGAGTGGAAACCATGGCTAAGTCTCTTCTGGGAGGGCGTAGACCACAAGGAGAGCTCTCCAGCTGCCTGCACAAACTACCGCACGAACTGCTGCACCACGCCCTTTCTGACGCGCCACGCCCTGTTTGCCCGTCCTGTTCGCCGCGCTTCTGGTCGCTGTGCTCCCTAGGGGCCCGTTTAGATCTCATGTGCCCGGTTAAATTACAGGGGCCCTTGCAAGTGGGATGAAGATGCTACAGACAGCAGCCAGGCTTGGCAGGCGGAGCAGCTCTGGATACTGGAATGAGATCCCTATTTCTATCAATCAATCAGAAGTATTTGGTGTGACCACGAGCATCTTCTTTAGCCCAGGTTTCACTGCTCAGTGGCAAGCACTGCTTAGCCAGCCAGGTTAGAATTGCCCTTTGAGATGCGAGCACCAAGGAGAAGGTTTAGTAACTTGGGTAATAATTATTATTAATGAGAGGCTGTGGGAGAATGGCATGGGGTCACAGGAATTTGTGGTCGTGAGGCATCCGAGGAGGATGTTTGGGGAAGGGCATCCTTATATGTGTGAGTATATGGAAGAGCTGGTAGAGAGCAGGAGGCGTTTGGAAATGGGGGGGAAAAAAGTGGGTGTGGAGAAACACGTGGATTCACCTTGGAATGGAAACAATGGGGATGAAAGTGCTTGCTCTGCCCTTCCTTTCCATTCCTCCCCTCTCCTTCTTATGGGGTGTCACCCCCAGCCACCCGCAGCAGCAATTCCCTGCCAGGCACTTGTGCTAAATCCTTTGAAAGCTCCTCTTCTCCCTCAGCAATTAGAAATAAATAAAAAAGGCGGGGGCAGAAGACAGGCTGTCTGCAGGGGAAGAGAGCTGAGGGGCCCCAGGGTTTCTCCTGGAGATGGATTGTGTGAACAGCTGAGGAAATCACCAGGCAGAGCACCTCCCACAGCCAGCAGCTATATCACAGGCACCCCTAGCCACAAATGCAATGCAGATAAATCAGATTTAAAGTTCCTTTTTTGAATACCAAAGGCTTTTAAGTATTCAAGCCAGCCATCAAAAAGGTGAGTTACCATCTCCATATCTTGAGATCTTTGCATGGGGCCTGCATGCCTCCCTGGAAGGTGGGGCTTAGGCAAACATTAGCAGTACAGCTCAAATCAAAGGTAAATGAGTGAAACTTGTGACCTCCTTTACGCAAGATTCAGCCTGGGTGACCCAATGGTCCTTAAAGTCTTAGGAAGTGAATCCAATGCTTTCCAGCCCCAAAAGTTCATCCCCATTGCTGCCTCCTCCCCCCCGCCCCGCATTTTCCAGCCACCACATGCAGATCCCGGGCTGGAAGAGGCTGGATTTTGACAGCAGCCTCCAGGTTTCTTAGAGAGTGATAGTAGCTCTTTGATTTTTGTGCCACAGGTTTGTTCACTCTCGTAATCCTATCACTGTCACGGTGCGACTACACATTTTAAGCTCTGACGGAAGAAGAGACAGGGGTGAGGGAAGGTATTGCAAATGCACAACCCTGAACCAACACCATGATGATGAAAACTCCATACAAACCGGCCAGGAGCTGGGATTTGCTTTCTGTTTGCAGGAAGGGCTGGAGCAGGGAATTTACATCCTCAGGGCTTTTCAGCTCTCTAAGAGAGGATGCAATGAGGGACCATGTCCTGGGACACACTTTTGAGGCTTAGAAGAATCAGGCAGATGTGAAAATCCTGGGGTCGAGAAGCACAGAGGGAACCTGGAAGCCTAAATATGATTCACATCAATGGGCATTTCAGAGCATCAGAGTTGGGAGTTTTGTTCCTTTAACTCAAGTGTTTTTAGTCTGTGGGCATGAACCTCCTTATGCTCATTCAGCCGGTGTGAACAGAGAAACTAAGGTCTGACAATAGTAGAAGCAAAGTAAAATCATTAGCAAGGTATAAAAAGACAACAGATTTTAAAAGTGTGTGCGCATAATATGCATATGCATGTGTACATAAAGCTAGATATTTAAGGCTACTTTTACATATCTGTGACTTTTAAATATTTTTTGTGATTTATAAACACTCCCCTATGTATAAAATTCAGATAGTCTCTCCTCTGTTTAGAAAGAAAGGCAAAATTTTGATGCTTGTATTTTCACATGACTCCAGAAGCTACAGCTTTTCAGAAGTGCACCACATCTGGAGAGCCTGGGTCTCTTGAGAGACAGTGTGGGTCTGGATGAAGTTGCATGGTGTTATTTTGTGAGGTTCATGTTGAAAGAAAGAAAGAAACTCGAGACAACACAGCCCTCTCCACCAGCAGAGCTGGTGAAGCTCTGTGCACTGTGCGTCTAACAACTTTGTAAGTAGAGCTGTGTCCTCTCTTCAGGTGAGATTAGGTTCTTTTCCTCATCCAAAACAATCTTGGGGGAATCAGGTCAATGCGATGGTCTGCATCGTTCAGATCCCAAACTGGCCTCCTGCCAGCCTTATCATAACATTGACGGGGATTGTGGTCGTTTGCATTTTGATGGTGATGATGATGGTGATGATGGTGATGTGTCATTATTGCTGCTGCTGGAGACAGTTTTGGCAGGCCTCCATTCCTGGTACAGGTTAATTAGCCTTCCCACTTCCACCTTTTCTTCCCCACCCTCTTCCTAAACCATTAAGACCAAGCGTGGTCAGAAGTAAATCTCCTTATTAAAATATTTAGAGCATTTCTAATGCCAGATGCCGGAGAAACAGTTCTGTAATGCTGTGGGCTTCACAGCATTTGAACTGAGTGACTTCAAAACACCTGTATTAATGGGTTTTCTTTAAGAGCTGCTTTTACAAATGCACCCAGCTCTGATTCATGTCTCAGTCATCGCTGGTGCTGCTCCTCTGACTTGCTCTGCTGAACCCTGATTTAGGGGCATCAGAGGTGCCCATTTGGGATCCCCAAACTATCCCCTTGCCATCTCTGAGTTTTAGGGAGCTACAGATTTGCTGAGAAGACATGGTTCTGCTAACCAGTTTTTGAGCGATGGGCAGTCTGCCGTTGCGCCTGTGCTCTTCTATATGATACTCCTGAACATCGTCTCTACCCGGAGGCATGATTTGATATTTATCCTTGTGGCCGCTGCATGAGAGAGCAAACCATTAGCAGATGGGGCATGGAGGCACAGGCTAATTGAATTACTACTGCCATAAGCCGGACCACAGGGAAGAAGAGAAAAAGGCTTCTGGTCCAGTGTGTCGTACATCAGGTTGCAGAGTCAGTCTGCAGGCATCGCGGCTCCAGGCTAAAGCACAACTGTGTCTGGGAAGACACATCAGCTACATCCAAAGCGGAGAAGCCCAGCAGCCCTCAGGTAACTTGTCCAGAAAAACTACCAATAATCAGTGAAATCTCAAAAGCAGGAATTAAGGAATGGTGTCAAAACACAGCTGGTCTCCACTGGTTTTAACCGCTGTTTTAACAAGCTCAGAAAGTCACCCTGCTCTGATAAATGACCGTCCTCTTGCCCACTGCAGCCTGACATGTGTAGAGGCGTCCCTGGCTTGTTCCTGCTGCCTGGGATGGGAGGACCATGCCCCATGATGGGGATTTCTGGTGTAAGCATCTGGGGAAAGGGATTCCTTTCTCAATTTTATTTCCATTTCTGCATCCACTGGTAAATCTGGCTGCTAAATGTCTGTGGCCAGCTCTGCCAGAAAGCTAATTGAAGGGACATCCCTCCAAACAATGGTTAATGCTGGAGAGCCACAATTGTCCCGTCTCCTCAGCTCCTGGGGAGGGCAAGGGAATGCGTGTGCTGGGAGGCCACTTGAGAAGAAATCTTTCTGACTGTGAAGGAGAATCTAAATCCCCTTCTCTTGGAGTTTAAAAAAAAAAACAAAACAAACAAACAAAACAGGAAAGTTTTGTATGCCTTTCATAGAGTCACAGGCCAGTCCATGTTGGAAGGGACCTTGAAAGATCATCTGGTCCAACCTTTTGTGGGAAAGGGAGCCTAGATGAGGTTATCTAGCACCTTGTCCAGTTGCATCTTGAAAACCTTCAGTGATGGGGACTCCACCACGTCCCTGGGGAGGTTGTTCCAATGAATGATTGTTCTCGCTGTAAAAAACTTATTTCTTATATCATGCCTTTTTTTCTGCACTGCTGGTGTAATTTTTTGACTTGCTTTTGTTTAGTTGTGATTTTTCCCAGTTCCCCTCAGGTGTGGGTTTCTTGGTTTAACACCATCTTGCTTTGCTGCTCATGCTGGGGATCTGGCACTTTTGCTGCTCTTCGTCAAAATCCGCATCTTGGTAGTGATGGAGTTCAGAAGACCTGTGGATGGGGCAGGGATCTCTGGGGCTGGAGGGGCCCAACCACCAATAATTGGGCCTCTTGTTCTTTGTACCTCATCGATTTCTAGGTTTTAAGGTCATGGTGCTTGTTTAGTCCGACCTGCGGTATAGCAGAGATTCCTTGAATTAGTTTCTGCTCTGGGTTCAGCAGTTGTGGATGGACCCAGATGTGCATTTTTGGGAGAGCAAGAGAGGCAAGGTGGAATCCCATCTTATTTTAAAAATTGCTGGTGCTGGATCATTGGCCGTGCCAGCTGGAGGACTTTTCTCTCTGTTAATTACCTGCAGTGTTGAAAAACGGTATCTTTGTTTCTGGTTTGTTTTCTGTCGAGCTTCAACTTTCAACCTTTGGTCTCGTTATGCCTTTGTCTGGTAGACTGAAGAGCACTCTTCCTGACAGGTACTTACAGGCTGTGAGGTACCTTTTAACTTTCTCTTTGATTGACTTCCTTGAGCTCCTTGGTACAAGCCTGGTTTTGTTCTTGCGGCTGTCCTCTGAACTCTCTCCAGTTTTTCCAGCATTATTCTTGAAGTGTGGATACAAGTATTAAACCTCGCACTCCCATCGACTGTGCCAACCCAATGCCCAAAGATAACAGGGCCTCTCTGCTGGTGCGTGACATCCCTCATTTGTGCATCCAAGTGTTGTGGGTCTGCCTCGCGAGCTCACGTTGGGCTAATTATGCCTCTTACCTCAGCCAGTCCTGCAGGTCTCATATGTTTGAAAAGTTTCCATGCAGCCATTTCTTTCATACGCCAAGTGTCTCATTAGTCTTTTTGATGTATTTTTTCTTGGTTTGTATTCTGAAAGGAGTTTTAGTCCAACCTTTCTCACCGTACCAGCCACATGTCAAAAATCTTTATATAGCTGAGAGCTGCTAGGAATGTATTCTGCAGAGCTGGGGGAAGGAAAGTGGTTCACAAGAGGGAAATAACACTGAGGTGTATCTCCAGTGGAAGGTGGGACAGGACAGACTCATGCCGCTGGGCTCCAGAGTCCTGCAACATTGTTTGACCTCTTCAGCTCTTGATGGATTGCTTTCTCCCATGGAGATTAACTGTGGAGATGGTTAGTCTGCAAGCCCTGTGCCAGCCAAACCTGTCATTGCTGGCTATGGAGTGTAGCACCAAGCTTCTTGCTTGGGATTCATGGGTTGGCTGCCCCCATTGAGGGTTTGGGTCAGTGTTAGCGTATTTCTAGATGTTAGGCACAGGGGACTGACCGTATTTCCAATTGGGGCACTTTTATTATCAGTTTTATGTTGTTTCTTGCATACAATGACTCAGAGGAAACAGAGGTGTTGATCTGATGGGGAACCTAGAAAGCCTTTTGGTAATAACATCCAGATGTTTCCTTAGCACATCTGCTTAAGCCACTGTTGAAGTCGGTGCCTTCAGCAGCCCTGCTCGTGCATTTTACTGCCTGCTGCTGTGTGTGATGCTAATTTATTAGTAATGCTGGAATGGAGGAGGGGAAAATTTAGACAGCAGCAGAAGCAGGGACAACCAGCTGCCAAGGAAGCGTGGGAGAGGAAGGCAATCCAGACTGTAACCCAAATTATTCTTGCTTTTACCATTCGGGTAGGGTGTTTGGAGGCAGTCTTGCATGTAATTGTTGTAAGTACTGTGCCCCAGGTTTGCCTGGTTACAGGTCACTGTGTACCTGTGCAGCTCAGCCATGTGGGCAAGACATTTGTCCGTCTGAACGTTGACTTCAGCCGAGAACAGGGCAAGCTCAGCTTGTGCAGCGACCGATGCATGAAAAGATATTCCTGTCTGTCCCCTTATATTCATGGGAAGCTGTTTCGCTCCGTAGTTGTATCTGTGTTTATCACTTCAACACTGCCTTGCTAATCCCTGTGCCAGGATTGTCAGCATGTGGTGTTCCTTCCCGAGAGGGTCAGCTTTAGGACAGCTCAGCTGCCTTATGCCAAGGCTTCAGGCAGCCGGGATGCTACTGAAAGCGTTGCTTTTAATGTCACTGTGTCATGTCGTGCCCTGCCCAGGGGAATATCACTGGCAGCCTGAGGATAATGCTCTGTAATTCCAGATGCCCTGAGCCATGCAGTCGCTTTCTAGGCTGCACATGGCAAACCCTTGATTTATGGTCACAGCCCTTCTGAAACGTACCCAGCCCTAGTGTGCACTGGAGCTCTTCACACCACACTGCTCTTTCTCCCTCTTCCTCAATGACTTCTGCTGATGGCTAATTTTCAACATCACAGAGAGCATGTCTTCAGAGTGGACTAGTTTGTGATGCTCATTGGAAAGCACTGATGTGGACACCTGGTCTTGAAAGGTGTTTGGCAGCCACAAGATCTTTGAATACAAAAAAAATCTCATCACCCAAAATTAGGGCTAGTGTGTCACCTCCTTCCAGGGGTGGTAAGGTGACGTTGGAGGTTGTGCAGGTTAAAATGCGGGAAGAAGGTGGAAGCGTGGGGTTGGGGTGTGGCAAAGCACTTCAGTGGGGAGGAGATGTTGATGTGGTAGGTGCATGTGAGACAGATGGCCCAAGGCATAGATCTCATCCTATATGTGTTTTGTCCTCTCTAACGCGTGCCACAGCATCATGACCTGGCCAAGGATGGGCCATCAGGTGCGTTTGGTGACATGGCAGGGAGCAGGCCTGGCCCAGTGATTCATGGGATGGAGATGGACGCAATGAATAGCATTGTACAACTCAAGAGGAGCCTGCAGAGGCTTGGTATGTGTGTGTGGGGGCCTTTAGAGAGCCAGGCCCCCCAAACAGTGCAGCAGGTCTTGGAGCAAGAGAGACAGCGTGGCATGTAAATGCTTGGCATGTAAATACAGAAAGCAGCAAGAGGTGGTCAGAGAGAGACACATCTCTGTGGAGTTGTGGATGGTATTGCCGCAGGCCTTAGGCCCTGTTTCCAATTCCTGTCTTCCTAGCTGTCCTTCCCGTGCTTCCAGGGAGTGCCAGAGCCATTTGCTTCCACCACACCAGTTATGACCTTGTTTCTTTGGCAATGAGGTGATCCATCTCCCTCAGCTCCGCTGACCCACCCCTCTCAGCTTCCCCAGCAAAAACGTGTTTGAGCTTTGGTGGCTTTGTACCTCCTGTGCCACATTCTGCACCCAAGGCAGGGATTTCTGCAGCAGTATAGACCAGCCCTCCTGCTTCTCCTGCCAGCCTGTCATTTCACCGTGGGTCTCCGTAACTAAGAAGGTTAAATCTGGGTAAGACCAAACGTCCATTGATAAAAGAGATCTCTTCTTTTATGAGGCTAAATTACAAGTTATTCCCAGCTGCCTCCTAAACCTGAACTAGTTTCTGTGTCTCCTACCCTGGCAGTCCTCCTTGGTTCCTGGGTTGGGGTTTGCTTGCAGTTCATTCCTAGTGAGATGGGGCTGCCGCCTACTTCTTCTGCAGCTCTTGCCATCCAAAGAAGCCTTGTAGACCCCACCATTGTGTTGATTCTCCATCTCTTTCAAATGTCTTCTGAAAGCAGATGAAGGCTTGTTATTTCTTCCTCAGGACCATTACGCTGGATTGCTTGTGTCTGGCCAGTGTCCACAGGAGCAGCTCCTGGACATTCTGAAAATCTTTAGTTCCTGATAAAGTACCTAGATACTGTGTTTCTGTTTCTGTCTGTACACAAAAAACTGCCTATTTTTGACAAAACTTAGAATTTACTCTAGATTTGATTTTTGGAGGTTTTCCTACCTCCTCATTGGACCTGTATTTTATACCCAGTGGAGCAATGTCTGCATTAGTATTAATCAACATGCAGTGTAGTCATTTTGCTAGTCTATATGAGTCTGTAGTTGAGCACTGAAATTGTTTTAGGATAGAATTTACATGTAAAACTAACTGTATTGCATTGTATATTAAAATCCATTTAATTTGATAAAAGTAGCTCGATATTTCCTTTGTCAGCATTTGAGCTGACTGGGAATTTTTCACTAATATGCCACCATGTTGAAGTTGAATGCGCCCTCAGGAGAGAGTTGGCTTCCATAAATCCTCCTTTTTGGTAAAAGTATAGCAAAATTTTGGAGAGGGTTGGCTACCGACAGTACATCTAAACTTTCCAACTGTGTTCGTATTTTGGTTTGTATTTGAAATGACTCTTTGTTTCTAATGCAAGTTACAATGAAAAGTGTGAAAGTTTATGATGCTGAAGGGAAAATTTTCAATGTTGAAACAAAGTGCTTCAAATCAAAATGAGTTTGAATTTAGCAACCTTCAAAATTTCAAGGGTTTTATCTTCCCCCCCCCCCCCCCCACTCATTTAGAATGGGAAAAAAATAATCAATGTCTTGAAACCCTCCAAGGATGATAGAATTGAGTTTTTTCAGGTTTCTTTGACATCCCTTGTTCATCTCTGTTTGAGTAGTACTTTCTGTTGGCTGAATTTGCAGGCAAGAACAAAGTGTCCTTCCATCAATACTGCAAGGTCAGGGTATCCCTTGAAGGGTGAACCAGACATTGCTCTCCCACGGGGGTAAACATTTAATCTCTTTTAGTGCTAACAGAAATCATGTATAAAACCTGAAAATTTGTCAATCTGTCCCGATCCAGATATTAAAATTAGATTTTCTTTATAGGTGCATCCACTGTTTGGATGATGAAGCTTGACGAGCTGCTATTTGGCTTGGATTACAATATTTCAGACGACTTTCTGAACTCTCAAGGCTACCCTTCCCAGACTTTGGGGATGGGTGGGATTAAAAGTTTATATCTCCAATATCACACAAGGAGAAAGAAGGGAGTTGGCTGCTTCGCACAAGTAACTAAAATCAATGCAGTGTTGCTGTTGGGAGTGCTCAAAAGGAGAAGAGCCTGGAGCATAGCTCTCGTTTTAGAGACGGATTTTGCCCAGGAGGAGGGTGCACAAGGGAAGATACAGGAGGAAGGAGGAGAGGTGATGCTACAAGCCAGCTTCCTGACCTCCAGAGTGGGACTGAAGCTTCATAACAAGGTAAAAAAACCCTCAAACTAGCCAAACTTTTCCCCTCCTTTCCACCTCACTTGAATATCCATCAGACAAGAAGTGGGATGAGTCCAGGCATTGATTTTTGATTGAGTAGTTTCCCTTACTGCCCCCAACCTCCCTCCTGTTCCTTTGCCTGTTTCCCGTGTCTTCTGTCACCTGTGCCTGCCTCTGCGGAGCCCATTGCAGAGGCCAGCATGTAAAAACAAACAGCAAATCTCTACAGTCTTACTTGTCCACATATCTAAGACGTAATTTTTCAAGCATCTCTGTTCACACAGACACATTAAATATATCACTTCTGGAGGAAGCTTTGGGCCTTTACTTTATGCCAGAGGAACTTACTGCTTTATTTTTGGAAGTGAGGCTGACAAGTCCCTCACACTGATCTGCACTGTTTGTGGCTCCAGCTCCAGAGCACAGCAGTGATGTATTTTCCAAACTGATGAGATACAAAGAGAGCTGAAATAAATGGGCTTATCACATTGCCTCATCCAAAGCCACAAGAGGAGAAAGGCAGGAGCTGAAAAAAATAGAGCAAAATTACCTGGTTTCAATTTATCACCTTTGGAGAACTGAAAAATGTTGGCTGCAGAAAAGAAAGTTGAAGCTTGATTTATTTTTTAGCTTCCCTCCTGCAAATGTTTTTCCTCATCAACATGCGTGGCTCCTCACTTCTTGTGCCCTGGGCTCAGGAGCGCTGGAAGCATTCCTCGGAGGGGAAGGCTAGCCGGGGCGGCAAAGGGTGTCTTGGGCTTGGTCTGTTATAGAGGTACAACTCAACAGGCATGGGGGACACGTGGCTTTCCTCTGCTGCACTTTATGGGGTCCGGCTGGTTTGTGTGAAGGCTGTGTGGTAGTAAGGGTGGAAAGGGTTCATCAGACTCTTCCTCTGAGGTTCCTGTGTGTGATGTTGCCATGAAGGCCATGCCAGCGGGTGCATGTAGACCTGTATCATCATGTTAACATTCCATAATAAATTTGGCAATGATGGAAGATGCTGGACTGAACTCCCTTGAGATGAAAATCCCCTCATTTTTTGCAGATCAGAGGTTTCCCTGCTCCCCCTCACCCCCGTGTCTCAGTACTGAGCAGAAGGACCATCTCTTAGTATTAGTGAGAAGTTTTTAATCTCCATGGCTCGTTCAGTCGTTGGTTTAACTGCTGATATTTCCAGTGAGAATGCCAATGACATGGGTTGATCTGGTGATGGGAAGATACTGCTGGCCAGGAAGCAACATTGTTTTCACATCAGTGAAGAGACTATCTATGACCAAGTGTGTAGCTACTACATTTCTCCAGCAGGTTTGAATCAGAGAGAGGAAGGACACTTTCAAAGTCTGGGTCTGGCCCAGTTCCTTGGAAGCACCAATTTGAAATACCTGCAGGTGAAGCATGAGTTTGTTTCAGAGTGGACATTGGGATGTTATTCTTCAGTCTGAGAGTGAAAATTCCCCCATTTGAAGGTGATGGTGGGGAAGTATGTGATACATGTTGAACAGCAGCCATGCTGATGAAGATGAGAGGGAGTAGAAGTGGCTGTACAGAGTGAGACCATCTAGTTTGGTATCTCCCTTGATGATAACCAAGAGAGGGAAGAGTATAAGAAAGAAAGCTCTCTAGGGGTGAGCCTTCCCCAGCAGATCCTCCCACCAACCAGTGGTTAAACATGCGAAGTGCTTTTTGGGAGTGTCCTTGAGTTGTCCCCATGGATCAGATGCTCCTGCCGCAGCTCGGGTTAGGGAATTCATTACTCTCTGAGCAGCTCAAGCCATGCAGTGTCTGGCCCAATGTCATGTTTATACGGATTAGCTCAGGTCACCTAAATCAGAGGTGCTAAGTTGGACTTGGCAGGAGAGCATTGCAGCATCAAGTGCACCGATGGTGCTGCAGGCCATTAATTTTAAACCGTGCTCTAACACTAGGGCTTATCTCGGGAGACTGGAGTTCAGCCCTTGGTCCTGTGTAATTCTGTCGCTTAACCCCTCCGCTTCCTCCCCTGGATAGCATCTACTGGCACTTCATACAGAGCGCCGATCGTATCCGTGGGTGTAAGTTCCTGTGTAACAAGTAGGATTTAACGAGGGGAACAGACCTTAGAAAATCCCGCACAGCCCCGTCTTCATTAGTCGTGTAGTACTGTTATCTCCTCTGTGGCTTGATGCTCGGAGGAGAGAGATACAACCCCTTGTATCTCACAGGAGCCTCTTCCAGGTCTCCAAAGAAGAATGGAGTGTAATTTGGCACTTATTATTTCATTGCATCAGCTTTTCTGAGTCTGGGAGTGCTCTTAGCACAAGCAAATAAATTACCCGTCTCATTTTGCTGCGTGCTCTGCAGACAGCCATATGTTTGAGCCTGATAGAGATTCTTATCTCACGGCCTAAAATTACTCAATGGAGGATGACATTTCTTATCAAGGGCTTTGCTGAATCAGAGAGTGGCCCTGGCACCCGGCTCTGAGACACCGCTCCTCTTTGTCCAGCCTCCCAGCCCGACAATAAATGGATTTGTGTCTGTAGGTCAGAGGCGCTTGCGTCAAGGTTTTGTTGCAGATTCGAGGATTGTCTGTGTGCCCGGGAGGACGTGGGACTGAGGAGGGGAAGCGAGGCTTCGTTTAACTATAACGGAGGGGCCTACAGCTGTGCAAACACATCTTCACTTGGAAGGTCCTTGTATGCACGGCTGATAAGTTCAGGCTTCGCAGCCAGTAGGAGCCAGGGACACCCTTCTCCCACTGCACGCGAAGGCGTTGCTTCAAATTAGGTGGTGTGAGTAACGATCCGTCTACCAGCAGCCCTAGCTTTTCTCCAGACTTACTCACAGCTTGCATAAAGCTTCATCTCTCCATCCTCCCACCTCTTTAATGGAGGGGTTATTTTCCTTCCTCTCTTTCCCTTCCTCTCTTGCGTGCTTTGGAGTTTATCTAGTAGCTGCTGCTGATTCAAGGTGTTCTCTGGGTGTTTAGCAGGTAGGAGAGAGCCAGGGAGGAACAACTGCTCTTCTTTATAGCTTCTCCCTGCACAGCATCTTCCCTTTGCCTGCTCTTTACCTCTGCAGTGCAGAACCGACAGCATGGGGCGTTTGGCTTCTGCAATGCATCCAGGCAAAGCTCTTGATGGAGAGTGGAGGGACCTGCTGGTGGATTGTCCTTTCCTCTAGCTGGTTTGTCCCTAGGAGCCCTCCTGGGCAGAACGCAAGACCAGCCACCCACCCAGTCACCCAAGCGTGGTCAAACTCTCCATAAGAGGTTCCTGGAAAACGCAGCTCTGAATTAGAATCTTTGTTTTCTCCTTGGAGGAGATGTCTTCGCCAGGTCAATACTCTCTTACACTGTTGTACTAAGGACAGAGCAGCGTCATCTCAGCTCAGAATAAATCGGGTAAAATGCCCTCTTCCACAGAGAGAGACTCTCTGAATGTGCACCATGGGTTTCTTCTGCTAAATGGTCTCACATGAGTTTTTCAGTTTTTCTGCGACCATAGCAAGTTACTTCACTCACCCTTTAATTACAAGTGTCTTCAAGCTGGCCTGTGGCAGCCACATAATGCACAGCAGGAGGTCAAATGCCAGGTGTCCAGCAGAAGACATTATTTAGGTCAGTATAAGGTTGACAACCACACTGGGTACAGTGAGGACATAGCGGCTGAAGGGCCCACCGTGAGCACCCTTGCCAGCTCAGCCCTTGCGTGCTCTCAGGAGCGATGCTGCCTGGAGAGGACCACTTTGTTTCGAAGAGCCAAACCACTGGCACCGCTTTCTGCAGCGCCCCGTGAGATGCCTGGAGATAACAGCCCTCTGTGGTGTGGCGGTGGGCCAGGACTGCGCCGTGAGTGACTCCTTGGGGAGGCTCTTCTGCCATGTGCAGCAGCCATCCTCTTTGTCAGCCTGCAAGAAATGCTGGGGCTGATGAGTGCAGCATCCCCAGGGAGCCCCGTCCCTGGGGCAGGGTGGCGGGGGTCAGAGAGTGGGACAGTGCCACTTTCCTTGTGGGTGGCACCATCCTGGGGGACATGCAGCCTTGCTCCTTCTCCTGAAACCACATCTGCAGCCTAATTTTGAGGTTTTTCCATGTGCTGCCTCCTGCTTTCTGTTGCACAGCCCAGCACTCATCACAGCTCACAGCACAGGCGTCCCAGGTGCCTCCGGGTGCCATCACGTGCGGGCTGGGTCCCTCTTCCTTCAGACTTTCTCTCTTCACCATTTTCCTTTCCGAATCGCGCTGAGTCACCCTGGCCTTGTAGCAGTGACCTTGGGCTGATCCATCAGCCCCTGGCCTTGTGCCACCGGTTGAGCAACCATTGTCCAAATGCCAGTGCCCTGAGGTCGTGCTGGGATGGAGGTCTCCGGAGCAGTGGATGACCAGCCGGCCCTTGCGCTTCACTCCCTGGCTGGATCCGCACAACATCACACCACAGTCAGGTTTTTCCCCATTACCTAGCTCCTGCTGAGGTATCTGTTTATCACCGGTTTGCCTTTGCGTGCAGCGCTGTCCCATCCTGTGGAAATGGGTGGTCGCCTCAGGGGGGGATTGTGGGCGGTCACGGGGAAGCGCCGTGCTCAGGGCTGGTGGCCAGCTGTAGTGAGGTCACTCCCAGCTGAGTCAACCTGGCTTGTCCTGCCGGGAGCCTGCTCTTCATCCTATTGCAGAATCACGTTGGATTTGTTAAAAGAAAGAGGAGAAGTGTTTCCCTCTAACTGCCGACCGTGTGCTCTGTCTGTCCATCATCTCATGCATTGAGTCTCGCTGTGGCTTCTGAGTTGTTGCAGATAGCCTTGGCTGAGTTGGACTCAGGCAGCGTACCCACAGTGTACACCCCACATACCCACAGTGTGAACCCTGTATACCCATGGTGTGCACCCTATATATTCACAGTGTGCACCCTGCATACCCATAGCAAGCATCCTGCATACCCACGGCATGCAGCCCACACACCCATGGCATCATGGCGTGTATCCCACATACCCATGGCACGCACCCAGTGTACCTATAGCATGCGCATCTCAAGCACGTCAAGATTATGTGCCAGGTAGCGGTGCTTGAGATGACAAGGAGACCTCACATCTTTGCTTTCAGTTCCCAGGCTGAGTTTGCAGTTGGAAAAAAAACCCCAAACCTGTCATTTTATTTGTCAGCGGAGGTAATTTTTCTCTAGAAGCCACCAGGGCACAGTCAACCTGGAACCCGCAGTTCTCTTGCTAGAAATCATTTTCTGGGTTAGGCTTGCACGGTCACAGGGGGAAGGTTGAAGTGATTCAACCGGGACGGTATGGGACGTTGTCAGTGCCCAGTTTTGGTCCTGCTCTGGTGCAGCCTTGGGTGATGTTGCAGAAGAGACCCATGGAACAACCTGTTGGAGCTGTGGTTGACCGTGGCTGGTAGCTGTCCCGTGTGTATCATCTCTGGGAGTGGAGGAATGGGGACTGTAAGGGCTGAACTAGCAAATATTCCCCAATACTTGAATTCCCAAATCTGTTCAGCAGAGCTGCTGCCAGCCAGATAGGAGTCATTGAGTTTAGAACAGCCTCCAAAACATCTGCTCCATGCTCAAGGCTTCCCGGTACCAGCATAGGCTTGTACATGCAAAGCAGGACAAGCCAGCAGAAATGCATTACACCATGGGGAAGAAGTGGATGAGCTCGGTCCCTCTCATTTTGACCAGGTCGGAAAACATCTGTTAGAAGGGGAATCTTCAGTAAAAATTAACTGGGAACCTCTCCTCTATAGCTTTGGTGTCTTGAAAACACACAGCCTGTTTTCAAAGGTTCTGTGGACAAACGCTGTGTCCTGCACCCTGTGCTTGCTCGAGCGAAATCTCAATGCTGGCTTTTCCCCATCCAATTTCTGTCCTCATGTCCAAACTGTGCTTGATCATCTTCCCACCTGATTTGTTACAGTAACAAACAGCTCATTTAGATAATTGCCATCTAGCTTTAATTAAGATTCTCCATGCCTCTTTATCCCAAAGCAAAAAAAACAGGGTTTCATCTTGATTGCTTCGGAGTATGGGAGCGTGCAACCGGGTGCCCTTGACTTTAGCAATGATTTAAGCACACGCGCAAGTGCTTTCCTGATCTGAACCAAAATTACAGTAAATCTTGATGACTCGCGGCGGGAGTCTTTCATCTGCACGAAGCTCTGTGTAAACGAAGGAAGCATTGATAACTCTTGGAGCCAACAGAAAGAATGTGCAAATCCTGGCAAGGAGCTGAATTACTGTGGAGTTCAAAGCATGACATGCTCCTTTATGTACTCTATCTCAGTTGTCAGGAGGGAGTTAGCTCTTAAAATGTGATGCTGGGGATGGGGACGGGGTTGTTTTGTGCTTTCTGAACTTTGGAAAGCAGTCAGGTGGGCAGGTGCTGCCCCATCCCACGGACTCTGGCTGGCTGAGCATCGCGGGATGCAGGATGAAGCTGCTCTGGAGTCACTCGTTTCCTTTGGTGCTGCAGGAGTAACTTTACAAAGCAGTTGGTCTGTAGCTCAGGAAATATTTTTCTGCTGACCACATCCCTAGCTAGCCATTGCCCTCCCCCTTTGGGAGGCGAAGTCAGGAAGAGTGAAGTGCTAGCTGAACGTCCTTGGTTTTCAAAATCAATCTGACTTTATTTTATTTTTGTTTAAATACTTGATCTCTGGATTATTCTTTAAGGTATCCTTCACTGGGGTTTGCAGAATGATTAATTTCTTTTGAAAATTTTAAAGAGGGAAGTCGCCCAGTGATGCTGTGAGACTCCAGAGGACTGCATGGGATGCAGGCAGGTGGTAATGCCAGGAGGAAGGGATTAGAGGTCAAAACAAATGCAATTTATGCAAAGTTATCATGAAGAAATTTGGCCTGGTGAGGGCATTCAGCAGCAAAACAGCTTCCCTAGGAGAGACAGAGCATCACTGCTTTGCTCATATGACGCAGGGAAGGATCCAGCTCTCTTCCCCAGGGGATGGGCTGGTGCATCTTTTCTATCTCTAATGTCTCTGCTTCCTCATATCTGATGCAAATAATTTATAAGGATCGAAACATGATCATGGGGCCGTCTGTGCAGGAGGAAGGCAAAAGCCCGGGGCCTGGCAAAGTGCAGGGGGCCTGGTACCTAATGCAGTGCCTGCTCTTTATGGGCAGTATGCCAGGTGAAGAAGTGCTGGATTGGTGCCCGAGCCCTACTAAATTCACCCCACCTGGTCGTTTTGTTCTTTCCGTCCTTTTCTCCATGTCTTCTTTTCTCCCCTTATTTTCCTTCTTTTCCTTTTTTTTTCATCCCTCCTCCCTTTTTTTTCCCTTCTGTTTTTCCCTTTTCTCTACTGTTTGCCACTATGTTCTGCATGTGAAAAATTGGCAGCTCTTTTTGCCAGGCAGTAGGAGTTTTCAGCTGTAATTGAGCTGCAGGTATTTTGGCCACATAAGAACTAAACAAGGGGGGCTGTCACTTCTGCACTGGTCTGGCTTGAACTTGGGGATGAAAAATCACCTGTTGATGCAGAAGGGAATTCTGCGGAAAGCCACGCTGGCATCAGGGTGAGAGATGGCTTGAGGTGGCAGTAGGTAGGAAGCTTTTTCTCCATCTTTGAATTCAGAGTATATTAGTAGGCAGTGAATGTAAAACCCATCTGGAGGCATGGTCTAGTGTGAATACCTGTGGTGCAGCTGCAGCAGAGTTTAACTGCCGGATCGCAGGACAGTAGCATGGGTGCTTCAAGCTTTCTGGAAAGCAGCATGAAGCAGAGCCAAATCTTGCTAGTTGTGCTGCTCCCTCGCTTGGCAGACTTGCTCCTCACCTGGAGCTCCAGAGGTTGGGAGAAGACGATGCAGAGTCCTTTTGCCATTCAGAAGGGTGGATTAGCAAGCGCAGCAGCCAGAGGTGTTCATCAGATGATAGATATAATAAATAGAGCCTGAACTCCAGGGGTGGGCTCACCTGCAGGAGATCTGAATCTGAATTCTCTCAGTGCCAGGAGGCACACAAGGCGCGAACATCGTTCTTCCACTTCGATCGGTCCGCGGCTGCGTGCTCTGGAATCAAGGGCCACAGCGCAGTCTTCCGTCGGTTTCCCCCTCAGGACACGACCGATCCAGCTCCATCTCCTCCTCCTCACTTCGTTACCGATTTTCTCCATCCCCGCCATTTCTGATGCTCGTCGTTTCTGCAACTTTTTATTTTTATTTTTTTTTTCCGTGAGGAAATAGTTGGCCTCCTGCCCAACCCCCATGACTTGGAGGGCCAGTGGTTTTTCTGTCAGGGTGGCCTTTCCTTAGGCTGCGTTGGTTCGCGGCACCTTCTTCAATTTTATCTGGTGCACCCTCCAGAGAGGGATCCCCTATCCACCACCCAGGGGACGCGCCTTCTAGCCGTGCAGCCCCAGCCGAAGGCACCTGCAGGAGAGCTGTCTTTATCTACCCCGGTGGCCTGATGGAACACCTCTGCTATGAGGAAAGGCTGAGGGAGTTGGGGTTGTTCAGCCTGGAGGAGAGAAGACTCCAGGGAGACCTAATCGTGGCCTTTCAATATATAAAAAGGGCTTATAAGACAGAGACTTTACCGGGGCCTTTAGTGACAGGACAAGGGGCAACGGTTTTAAACTGAAAAAGGGTAAGTTTAGATTGGACGTACGGAAGAAACTTTTTATGATGAGGGTGGTGAGACAGTGCAGCAGGTTGCCCAGAGTAGCTGTGGATGCCCCACCGTTGGAAGTGTTCAAGGTGAGGTTGGACGGGTCTTAGAGCAGCCTGATCTAGTAGAAGATGTCCCTGCCTATGGCAGGGGGGTTGGACTAGATGATCTTTGAAGATCCCTTCTAACTCAAACCATTTGGTGACTCTGTGATTCTTCAAATCCTACAAGTTGTGACCCCTATTGCAATTGATCTGTTTGCATTAACTGAGAGGGGAGAAACATGGCAATTTCAGTCCGTTCAGCAGCAGGGATGTGCTCACACCAAGAAACCGCCGGCAGCTGTTGCGACTTGGTGGCAGGTTCAGCAGAAAGGCGGAGGAGTGGATGAGCCCAGAGCCTGAGCATCCCTTCACCTGGACAGGTGAGCTGAGTCAAAGAACCATAAAACACCATGAACCTACAGAAATACTCTCTCGGAATATCGCTCCTCTCTGGGTCTCTGGGGAAACAGGTTGGCCCACCAAATGGGATGGGAGTCGGGCATAATTACATTGAAAAGTGGAATTTGCTGGCTTATCTCTCCACGGGCTTTCTCTTGACATCTCTTGCTCTGGTTGTTGAGAGCTCATTTAAATGGGAGATTGCTTGTCCCTGTGCCTGGGTGGCTGGTCTTGTCAGTCATCCCATTGTTACTCATGGAAGTAAATTGTAAATATATATATATTTTTAAATTCAGGGCTTTCATTACATCAGACACAGTGGCACAGTCTCCTTTTTGTGCCATCTCAAATTTATCCTTCAAACAACACACGTAATCTTTCAGCACTATTTAAAAATATTGCAATAATATTATTGTAGACTCAAGTATTATAGCTATTTATAAGAGCAGGATGCTCACGGTTTCCTGGGACTCTACAGTATTTTTGTTTTTTGGCTTGTGTTTGAGACTTGTGTAAACCTCTCTTTATTTTCAGCAAAGCATCTGTTTTAGCTTCACGATTACTTTGTCTTTTACACTGAAAGGGGCCTCAGAGCGTTTTAACCTCCTGCTTCCCCTGCCTTGTAATCTCCCCAGGGTTTGCCAGGCTCCTTCCCAACATGAATGGGGGGCCGGAGGGGGAGGAGGGAAAAGGGGGGGATTCGCTTCCGATGAAGTCAGCCGAGCTCCGTCCTGCAGCGGACGAGCTGGGAAGGACCCGCCGCATCCGCCGCTCACGATGCTGCCAGCGCCGGATTAGGCAGCGCGACCCCGGGCTGGGAAGCCGGTGGTGACTGCGCTCCCCCGCCGCCGACCTTCCCATGGGAAGCTTTTTCTGACAGGAAGATGCATGAAGTTGTTGAATACTTCCCAATGTCTTGCTAGAGTTTCCCTTTTCTTAATTTAATTTCACTTTGCTTATGAGTTAGATGATTATTTAAAAAAATTTTTAAAAAATCACTTTTTTTGACAGTTTATATATTTTTTTCACTTTGAGGTGTCTTGTTCTACCTTTAAATAGATAAAAAACCTTTGGTCCATCAGAGGTGCAGTGGATATCGGCTTTGGAGAGCACCTCCACCTCAGTTAATTGCTTTATCCCAACATAAAGGAATATTTTAGAAAAATTTAGGTCATAAGTTTGAAAATATTCCATCTGCTTGAAAAAGAAGAAAGAAGCATGCACCAGGCGTGTCCCTTCTTTCTTCCCAGGGTCGTAACTTGGTGCTGCTTTCTATTTGCATTCCTGTTGGTGGTTTGCAGAGTGCCACCCCTGAGCCCCTATCAACAGCAAAGACCTGCTGTGCTGCGCAGTCCCCATGCGTCTGCCAGGGTCCTGGGCCACAGCTGTCCTACGGCTGAATTACTGTGATGAGCAAAGTACAGAAGAGAGGGGTCATCCCCCTTTCTGCTGCAGAGTCCTACGGGAGATTAAACTTCGCACCCAAACTCAAGGGGGATGACTGCATGGTAAAGCTGGGGCTTGAAGCACTGCTGACTGAGGATGTCCCAGCACCTCAGCCTTGAGCTGGGTCTTCCCATGGGACCACTGAAGCTCAGTGAGGAGCTTGGGCTGCCTCAGCCCACCCTTGACTCTTCAGGCAATTTTGGGTTCCTCTGAGTGCCTGCTCCTGAAGGTGGTAAAGGATTTTATGTCCACTACGAAACACAGCGGCTGGCAGAAGCCTTGAGTAATTCGGTACCATGAGAAGGGTGAGGAAGGGAAACATGGAGGAGGAAGGAGACTGCTTTCCGTGTCTCTTCCTTCCCTCCTCCATCCCTCCATCCTTCCTCTTCCTGCTCAGTGCTCTGCCTCCAGGACTCAGCCTCTGCTTTGGGGGGTCCCACCACCCCTCCTGGTTAGGAAGCCGGTTGTGCAGCTGATGGATGCTGACCTTTTGAAGCCCTGCTAGGTGTTTTGTTTGCTCATCTTAGACATTAAGCGTGGGAACAGTTGCAGGCTGAGATGACGGTAGCTGACAGTTACATGTAGCAAATATTTCAATTTTTGTTATCTTCCTGCAGCTATTTTCATAATACTCATATGAAAGGTCTGCTTATCTCACTCCTGCCATGGTAAAAATGGCTAAAGAAAACATCCGTGTTTGTTTGTATTGAAACTGGTATAGCTTGTGGCTTTTATGGCTTTATGTTTTTTTTCTGTTTTTTTTTTTTTTTTAATCATCGTGAACTCTTGAGAAGGTAACAAAACGCTCAAGGGCAGAATCTTAGCTCTCCTACATCAGTGCGAAGGTAGGATAACTACTGTCATTTACCATGGGATTGCATCATCTCATTTTCAGACACAGGCTCTCTCTTTTTTAAATAAATAAATGAAGCCCTCTGCCAATGCTGGAGCACATAATTTTCCACTCCCTTTTCTCACTCGTTAAGTTATGTTGCATTATAGTTATTAGGAGACAGGTCTCCTATAGCGCAGCAGTTGCATCGTCACTAAAGACAATTTTTAAAATTCTTCTGTACAGACAGCTGCGTCAGGGGGATAGATGTAGAGGGGTTATTCAGCATCCTGAGACAATGCCAGGATTGCACCCACGCAACTGCTCACATCATGTAGCCAACAGTGGTGTGGAGTTTCAAAACTAGCCTGGAAGCCGGGGAGATGGCAGCCTGAGCAGTGCAAGGGTGCCTTGGTACCCCTGCAAGGCTGGTCAGGGTTTGGGCATGGGCACTTCTCTGAAACTTTAGGAATTTGGAAGAGGAGCTGTGGGTCCTCATGTCCTTTCCTTCTTCTGGTGGCTGGTGTGGTCTCCTGCTCACAGGCCGGCATTCAGGAGATGTCCTCCAGCACGGTGGTGGCATTTGTCCAGCCTAGAAGAGTAGTCAGGGGCTTGTTTGCTTTTTTGTAATGAGTTGGACTGAGAGGCTGCAAACTGGGGGAAGGGAAGGCTTGATTTCTCATGTCTGCTCTCAGGCACTGGGCTGAGACCGTGCTTGTCTGGTGGGGACGAATTTATAATGTCTTTACAAGTCTTTGTGTCTCTGGTCATTAGCTAGATGCAAATCATAAGATTTTTAGATTGGCTAAAGTTTGCATGGAGTAAGTGAGTCAGACGTTTCCCCCTTCACCATGGTCTTCCTGCCTGCAGATCGGTGCTGGGCGCGAGCCGGTGCGCCGAGGGCTTCACTTGCTGCTCTGCTCCAGCAGCTCCGGGTCAACTGGAAACCGGCTCCAAAGCCTGCGTTTCTTTGATCACCGATTAGTGAACTCAGCTATTTAAGGTAAATGTTACAGCTTTCTGGGAACTGTCACCTGACCTGCCACATAAACGGCGTGAAATTTTTGTCAGGGAGCCAGCCCAGCCGATGCGGGAATGTTTTACGCTTGCATGGAGATACGGGAGGGGACCTCTCGGTGCTCTCGGACGTTGAGGAATTCAGCCTCGCAGCCTTTCTGAGAAGTGATTTTTCTGCCTGCTTTGTAAACCGTGAAAACGAAACACGCAGATGAAGAGATTTACCCGAGATCGTGTAGGATGTTGCCGTGCTCAAGATGAGAATCTTCATCTTTCGTGTCCCAGTTTTGCGCTCCATCTATTAATACACCGATGCTATTTTTAGCCCTCTTAAATAGCCACGTTGTTTGTAATTAGCTTCGCTAATAACCGCTCTTCCACACGCTGCAGGTCCCACCAGCGGAGCAGCACGCTCTTCCAAGCAAAGCTAAATACAAGGGCGGCTAATAAAAGGCATACGTATTTGGAGTTGGTTGTTGTTGAGCGGACACGTGTCCTTGCAGCTCTTGTGATCAGGCAGCTGCCTAAATACAGCTCCTGTACCTTGGTTAAGGATGAGGTGTTACTACTCAGGGTTTCCGGGGCGTTACCTTGCTGACCTTTGAAGAAAGTGAAGAAGCATAGTCTCTCCCTCTGCACCATATGCTGAGTCAAGGCTGCTGCTTTCGAAGAGAGATAGCATCTCTCATTACCTAGAGCCGGAAATTTAATTAATGGCTGCAAACATCTTAGGTGACGGCTATATTTACACCCTGGCATACAACGAGAATTAGTAGCTACTGTAGGGATTGGGAGGTGCGCTTGGCGCAGCTGGATGAAGCTGGGTAACCAAACCAGATGCAAATCCAGAAGTAGATGGACTGTAGAGGTGACACTGAGCTGTAGTTCTCTTATATGCCACCAGTGGCTGTGATTTTGCTCCATAACAAACTCTAATGCTTCACCAATGCCAGGGTAAAGGTGCTATCTAAATAAATGGTCACATTAGTGGTTAAGAGGAACAGACTATTTTCACATGTTTTTCTTAAGAATCATCTCCAAACTTCCAAGCCTACAATAAGGGACCCAAAAATGTTCTCCAGCTTGTAGAAAACAAGGAGCTGGATGAGCGCAGTGCTGTGTCGCCTCATTGCGTGCTTGCTATGTGACTTTGCACCAACAGTGTGTAGAGCAGAAGTTGGAGGAGCAACCAAATGAGCTCACCTTTCAGAAAATGCCCACGTCAGAGAGGTTATCAGCTCCAGAGCTATGACCTCTTGTGAGAACACTGCTTGGTTGCCTCTAGATCTGCATGATCTGTGTGAACGTCACCATGTTTTGCATGCAAGATTTTTTTTCTCTCCCTCTTTGATATAAATATATTGAGATAGTTATCTTTAACTGCGCATACACGCATGCAAGCCAAGCTGATTCACTGAACATTGGCACAAACTATGTGTGCTTAAACCAGCGGTCTTTATTCAGGCAAAGCCCCTGTTGATTTTTCCTTGCTTCTGTAAATTCCAGAGCCTCGATCCAAAGCTGGCAGTGCACATTTGTTTGCCTTTGTATCGTAATACAGATGGGCAATCCTTGTAATACGACTACATTTATTTACCGATAGAAATGTGTAGAGCTGTGATAGGTTGCTACATAGATAATTATTGATTTCTTTTTTTTTTCCCCTGCAAAAATGGCTAGGCTAAATGCTGTGTTAGACCAAGTTTTCAATTGATTTGGGTCTGAAGACCTCTTTTCTTTTTTTTTCACCAGAAATTATTTATAGCTGGCAAAATGGTCTTTTCTTTTGCAGGAATCTCCTAATCTGTGTCTAATTTTGTATCACACATGCTGCAAAAGCACTGCTAGGGCTAGATTACAGCTGTGGCCAGTTCAATTCCTACCCAGCGCTTTATTTGCATCTTGACAGTAAGATGCAGCGGTTTTTCCCCCCTCTTCCCCTTTATACTGACTTCCTATGAAATGTATATTTAGACGTTTAAAAGGCAGATGCAATTTTGATTGTACAGCTCAAAAAAAGGAAAAAAACCAACCAAGCCCAAAAACCAGAGTTAAAGACTCTTCTAGAAAGGTCTCGGAGCAGCAGATGTGCACCTAGAAAAGGTGGAGGTTTCCTAGAGGGCAGGTCACCATCCCGAGAGAGGCTGTTGACTGGGTCCAGTTCTTGTGTCCTCCAGATAAATTCAAATGGGAGAAGGTGGATGGGAAAGGCTGGGAGCGGAGAGCCTGGAGCAGCATGGCTTGCTCAGCCCAGTCCAGGTATATCAGGGAGGTGATGACCCGTTGAAGCAAGAAGTATGCTGTTGGTTCAGGACCAAATGGATCTCACCTGGTATGATTGTGCTTAGGCTGGAAATGAGAAGAAAGTTTCTAATTGTGTCAGAAAAGAGGTTTTGGAGAAGCTTTTTAATAAGAGTGGTGGGAGCGAGGTGTTTGGTTGGTTTCTGGGCAGGATTATTTGTTTGCCTGAGGTAGATGCAGATGGAGTTCGTGCTCCAGGGAGGCCCTTCTCAATCCTATGTAAAAGAAAAAAAAAAATAAAAGAAAATGTATATAATGAAAATGAGTTTGAGGATTCAGGAGAGAATAAGTTGGCCTGGTTTTATTTCTAAATGGCTGTCCCCATACAGAGCCTGTGCTCAAATGAAGGAATCAGTTTTATTCTGAGGTTGATGGTTAAGTGCTGAGAACAACTGTCCAAGGCCATGGTTACATGGTCGTTTTCATCTGGCATGAGTGTGCTGATGCCAAAGAGACTTCCCTCTCCCAAACTGGTTTTCAGTCCATCCCTGGTGTTGGTGCTAGGGTTCACGCAACCCTGCAGTGACCTGGGTCAGAACACTGACTTGAACAAAATTTAACCTAGAAGAAAAAACCAGTCAAGCTTGTTCTTGATGGGGTCAATTCCTGCACTTGCCTTACAAGAGCCCCTGTCCCCAGGGCAGGTAGGGAAGATGGAGGTAGCCCTGAGCAGTGCTGGGGGTGCAGTGTGAAACTGGCCCAGAAGTGAGGTCCCCAGTACAAGAAGGACATGGACCTGCTATAGCAGGTCCAGAGGGGGCCACAAAAATGATGAGAAGGTTAGAACACCACTTCTGTGAGGACAGGCTGAGAGAGTTGGGGTTGTTCAGCCTGGAGAAGAGAAGGCTCCGGGGAGACCTTATTGCAGCCTTTCAATATATAAAGGGAGCTTATAAGAAAGATAATCGAGAGAGACTTTTTACCAAGGCCTGTAGTGACAGGACAAGGGGCAATGGTTTTAAACTGGAAAAGGGTAGGCTTGGTTTGAACATGAGGAAGAATTTTTTTATGATGAAGGTGGTGAAACACTGGACCAGGTTGCCTGTTGAAGTTGTGGATGCCCCATCATTGGAAGTGTTCAAGGTGAGGTTGGACAGGGCTTTGAGCAACCTGGTCTAGTGAAAGATGTCCCTGCCCATGGCAGTGGGTTTGGATGAGATGATCTTTGAAGGTCCCTTCCATCCCAAACCATTCTGTGATTCTACAAAATGCTGTCCTAGCCATGACAGAGCTTTTGTTTTCCGTTCCCAGCAGGTAAGAGGAGATAGAGGTGGACATCTTAGACTTAACACTTGGGCGTGGAGGTCTCAGGGTTTGGTGTCGAGGGCTGGATTGGTCCCCACAGCAGTTCCATTGCGCCTGCTGCCCGCTTACGGGCAAGCGTACAGAAGTGTTGTGCCCACCCTTGAAGCTCCTTGCCCCAGAAAGCATCGCAGCCTGCCTCTCCTTTGCGGCAACCTGTGTGAAACGCTTTGGTGGCTCTGAAATGTTGGGGCAGGGTGATTCATACCCGGGGTTTTCTCTTCCTTTCTGCTGTGTGAAGTTGGGGAGGTGTTTGGAGTTTTCTCCCCTCTCCACCCCCGCTCCCCAGCTACCCCTCTGAAATCTCCGTGAGAAATCCACATGATGACTCAGCCCCCTTGGGAGACCCTTGGGGTATTTCCCCCACCTCCCCAGCAGCGATTTCTCCGGTGAGAAAGTCTTCTACGGCTTGGCCGCTGCTCTTGTGGCTCACCAGAACCCACCGAGGTGCAGGCAGGCAGCGAATGCAAAGATCACATACAGCTGGATGTGAAAGAGCAAGCACAGTCATTCAGGGTTGCTTACATCAAACAGATTTGAAACAAGGCAGCTTTGTCTTTTTCTTTCATTAATTGCATGATGAAATTATTTGCAATCCTGTTGCTGAGCTTTAGTAAAAACAGGGTTAGGTAAGGAAGCATCCCCCGTGTTCAGGATTGCTTTGCGCCTTGCGCATGGGTGGGTTGGGGTTTCCTTGTTGTTCAGGATTTTATAGACACTGACCCCAAGCAGCTCTTTCCCGGGTGCCAGGTCCTTACTTGAACCCACACTCCCTGCCAAGCACTGCTTGCTGCAAGGAAGGGATGAGCACAGACCACCAAACTGCCGTATTTGCTGTAAATTTGAGTCCCAATCCCAAAAGCTGTATCATATGCCACCACTGCCATAGGTGTTTGCTGTGGCATCTGCCAGTGCGAAGAAGGGTCACGTTATGGTTGGTTGAGTGGTATGTCACTTACACCCCATATAGACCCTGATAGTTGTCTTGCTCCTCCTCGTGTGCGTGTTTCATCCGATGACCCCAAGCCAACTGCCCCTCTGCCACTTTGGGTGCTGTCTTGCTGCCCAGGTACCAACCATCCCTTCCTTCTTTGATAACATATTCTGATAGGCTTTTTTCCCCTCTTGTTTTCTTTACAGATTTATCTGGAAAGTATGACCGGCGGGAGCAGCTTACTCACCATTAGATAAGTATTATGGGTGACTCACTAGAGTGTCGATAGCCGTGCGGCTGAGATGAATATGTTGTTTATAACAGCTGTAGCACGATGCCAAGAGCCAGGAACCTTAATTCCACCATCTATGCTTTTCCACAAACATGCTTTGGGTCTCTGACACCTTTTTCCCCCTTGGTTTGCCCATCTAAAGGGTTCACAGAAGAGGTTTTCCCTCCCTCAGTGGGGTACAGAGTATGGGGCAGCTGATGTCATTTCAAGTCACACTTCAAGATGTCACCTTAAAACGAAAGCTAGTGTTGAAAGACTGCAGCTTGTAGCTATTCTCCAGGACAACATGCAGGTTTTGTCTTTTTAATAGGTACAGTTAGTGGCCTTCCTCGATTCTTTGTGGTTTTTGTTTTTGTTTTCTTTCCAGAGCCATTACCCCCTTCTCCAGCAGGACAACCCAGAAGGTGCAGAAACAGGTAAGGCAACTGCTATTGCAGCATGTTAATTTTGAGTCATTAAGAGCAAAATACTGGCTGCAGTAAAGTAAAAAAGCCCTGTTGACTCAATGGCAGTGAGAGTTGTACCCAACATGCTCAGCCCCGTGAAACCGCCTGGAATAACTGTGTTCAGGGCCAAATTTGCAGGCTGCCTGGAAGTGTGTCCCCAAACCTCCCTCTGCTTCCAAAAACACTGGTGTTAGGGCTGTGCGAGCGATAGTTGATGAGATTTGAGAACTGATGAGCAAGAGGAGAAACCTGTCCTTGGGAGAGATGCAGAAGGAGCTGAGCTGTGAAGGTGGGGGTACGTCCGGGATGGCAGGAGCTGCTGGGGAGGTGTTAACCCAAGCGGGTTGGCAGGGGGCTGCAGTAGCATTAGCTGAAGGTGGGTAGACAGCTTCGAGGGGTGCAAAGAGCCATGCAGGAACAAGGGAAAATCAGAGTCAAAAGGAGACATTTTGCTGGGGAGCACTGCAGTGAGGGACGTGCCAGCAGTGTCAGCGGGGACGGCTTATACCCTGCCTGGACCACGCACTTGGACATCATCTCCTGCGGTTCACACCGTGGCTTAAACTGCTGAAGATGTTTGGTTTCCGCTGAGATGCTGGACTGTGACACCAAATAGCTGCAACACGAGGAGCACATCCCTTTCACCTGTGCCAGCCTGGGGCAGGAGCTTCCTCTGGGGCAGTGGCAGTATGCTGGGTGCTGCATTCCGTTTCTCAGCCAACGTGAACTGGAGCCCCAGTAAGTTAATAGAAGGGAAATCTGGCTTGAAGATCTGTGCTTGTGTCCCGATCGCATAATTTGGGTCTCTGCATTTACTGTGAGGGTGGTGAGACGCTGGACCGGGTTGCCCAGAGAAGTTGTGGATGCTCCCTCCCTGGAAGTGTTCAAGATCAGGTCGGACAGGAGTTTGAGCAACCTGATCTAGTGAAAGATGTCCCTGCCCGTGGCAGTGGGGTTGGAGTAGATGATCTTTAAAGGTCCCTTCTAACCCAAACCATTCCTTGATTCTGTGATTTTGATGCTTTGCTACGGTCATTGCAAGAACTGATGAGGGATCCACTTTGCAAGGTGTTCTGTGCTGAGGTCTATATGGGAGCTTCTGTTCTTCAGGCTGTTGTGCCGCTCTGGAGTAAAGAGCTGTATCCTGCTTGTACTATAAAAATAAATTACATTTCAGCTGGCTCCAGGAACAACTGCTGTAGCAGAACCCCCTGTGTGATGGCTTATAACGTAGGCTCAATTAGGTCCCTGGCCAGTAAAGCAGAAAATGCCTTTAAGGCCTTCTCCGTTTAGAGTCTGTACCAGATATTCACATGCCATGAACTGATCTCAGGACTAAATTGTTCTGAGTGATAATCTGGTGTTGCATTTTGGGGAAGGGATGGGAGTTTGGCTCTCGGGGATGGTGTAGCATCAGCCAGTGAACGTGAGGATAGGGGCATCGAGAATTTTACCGGCAAGTTTCTTCCACTTTGGGCATGTCCTCCTACAATGATGTGCCTAAAAAAACCCCTGAAGCCCAATGAATGCTCCTGACCATCGCTTGGTGGAAATACTTTTGGGGTAGAGAAATGAAAACACCAGCCCCTGCCCCGCTCACCGTGCATCTTGGGGGTCAGGATTGCAGCTCAGAGGCGGGATCTGGTGCTTCCCCATGGGCATCCTCGGCCATACGTATTCAAATCGAGCACCCAGGCGTGTCGCCTCGCTGCGGCACGGGGCTGAGAGATGCACAGGGGCTTTCCAGCCCCGCGGGCCATTATTAGTAAGAGAGTTCGCGCGTGGTGTGTTTTTTGGTTCAAGCTGTGAACTGCCAGCGGGCTCTAAAAACTGCTGCTGAGCCTTGTAAGTAATATTGCAAAAAGTTTCCGAGAAGCGTAATAACTTCCCTAAATATATATATTTTATGTCTAAAGATGCTCAGGTACGCATTTATGCTGAAAGTTTGCTGAGCACAGTAGGGAATGTGTACTCCAGCTCTCGTTTGGGAAGCTTGAGGAGGTAGCGGAGAAGCATATAGGAGGTGGTTGCTGGGGTTTTGCTTCTCTCTGTCTGTTTGGGAAAGTGGATTTTGGGGCATGTTTGTGGGTTTGGTGGGTAGGTAGAACAATTTAGAGCAAGGTGAGTGGCCTGCATGGTAACTTTGAGATTATGCCAGGTGTGTGACTAGATCGGGGATTACAGATCCCAGGGTACCCAAAATCCAAATAGGTTTTTAAATTGCACAGGTCATTTTAAAAGAGATAATTAAGTTCCTGAGTTGTTACTCAGTAATGCCTACAAATGTTCCTGCGAATGGCTCATGAAGCACTTGCAGTCTCTAACTTCTGCCAGAGCTAAATGCGCTATTAGGAGCAAATTACCTGCCCATGCGGCATTTTCTGTCTTGGAGTCTCAGGGTGTTTTACTGAGATGTGTTAATACAGCTATGCTGAATGTATCCCTCAAATCTGCACGCTCTGATAACCATCCTCAGGTGAAATGAATCCCAATGGAGCCGTTCGAGATGTTGCTGCTCCTGTTTCCCCTCTGCTCTGTTGCCAAAAGCTGCTACTCGCAAAGGCAGGGCTATAGGATGGTCTATGTGTACATTTGCACCATATCCATTGTTTCGTATGAGCACAGAACCATCTTCGCTTACTGGGAGAGCTGGAACACAAGGTGGGGAAGCCAAAATGTGGCCTGTCTGTTCTTCTTCCCCTTGCTAGAGGGATGGGGGATTAACTGTGGGCAGCACACTGGCGTGGGGGCAGCGACATCTCAGATGCTGAAGTTAGTTAGGCTTTGAGAGCAGTTTTACTCTCTAGAAGGCTCTGCTTCTTTCCGTTTCACTAGTTGGTGAGGTGGGAGTCATCACATGGCACCCCTCGGGTAGGTCAGCAGTGCAGCGTTCAGTTTCTGCTGTAGTTGGTGGAGACCTAGTCAACATTGTCCATGGGGTTTAAGTTGCAATGGATGTGATGAATGAGATGAATCGCACCTTCAGCTTCCCTGGCTGTGTGGCAGACTCTTCGCCGACTGTAAAAGCAGCATATGCTGACTTCTTCAGATGCAGATGCCAACGCTGCAAACACCTTTCTTTGATCAGATGTTACGTGCCCCTAGCCAGCTAGCTTAGACTAGATAGGTATAGTTTAGATCGCTATAGGGTAGGTGAGATGAATCCTACACCTGTTGTAGCAATGCTCATGCCCCAGGCTATGGTGGGCTGTTTGGGGGGGATTTTTAAAGCAAGTTTTGTGAGCCTCACTTGCAGCAAGACTTCATTCCCGTCCATTTCTGATGAAAAAGGTGGTCAGATCAAGGCCAGCTTGGAGAAGGGAAAACTCCTACAGGTCATCAGCAATTTGGCTGTTTCACCCACAGGCTCTGCACCCAATGCAGCTGTGATATATGGAGGTGGTGGGGAAGCAAGGGTAGGACTTGAGGGCATGGCACAAAGACTATGTGGGGGTTTTTAAGGAGGAATTTTGCTTGAGGCAGTATGGGGAAGGCAGGAGGTAAATACTATCCTCTTTCCTGAAGATTTAATTAGTTTTGGGGCAAAGGTTGCTTTGGGTCTTGGCTCAAGGGTTCTGGAATTTTAAGACGTGCCATCTTGACGCTGGTACCTATGTCACACAGAAGAGATCCCCAGGTGTTTCACGATGTCTGGGCAAATTGTGCTGGGCAGGTGTCACAAGATGCTTTGATGAAACCATAGTGGTCTATCATGAATAGGCTAATAAGTGGCCATCTAAGAAGCAGACATCTGAAATGTATTTTAAATAGCATCAGCTTTGTGTGATGGCTTTAGAGGAAAACCTTGCAATTGATGGGAAGCCAATAGAGGAACTGACACTTCAATCAAAGGAAAATGACAGGCTCAAAGTCTGCCGTGACCTCTCACCCCAGCACACATCATCCTCTAGGGACTAGGCTGGTCATGAGAACCTCGTTGTCACTTCTGCTCCCTCTCCTCATGGTCTCTCCAGGGTGTTGCTGTGCTGCTATCAATATGGCATAGAAATGCATGTTATGTACCATCAATCACTGTGGAAGGGACCTTGTGAACTTCAGGACACTCATCACAATAAAGGAGCACGCACGTTGAGAGAGTGTGAGGTTTCCTTTTGGCTCATAAATTCAGTGTGTTTTCACCAAGGGCAAGGTCGCAAGCTCCTCTGCTCCCATTTCCCCCTTTGACATGGGGTTCCTGGGAGGTCAACCACTGTTCCCCAGATGGTTGCTCAGTCAGCAGGGTGAACTCAAGGTCCCTGGTAAGTTGGTAGCGAAATTCCCATTGTCTCCTGGAGGAGCTGGGTTTGCCAAATGAGACATCGTGGTGTCAGGCTCTGGTGGAAATGTCCACATGCTAATGGGAAGGAAGCATAAGTTTTTGCGGTGCCTCCATCTTGGTAGTGACAATGAACAGGGAAGAGTTTTGTTGACTTCTAGGATTGTGGGAACTGTGTTGGAGAGGGATGTTCAGTGGCTTTGTTTGCCCAGTCGAGGTTTGTAGAGGTCGCTGCGTCCTCCTGGGGTGTGATACTATGCAGAAAGGCTGAGAGTTGGGGTTGTTCAGCCTGGGGAGGAGAAGGCTCCAAGAGAGAAGCTGGAGAGAGTTTTTACCGAGGCCTGTAGTGACAGGACAAGGGGCAATGGTTTTAAACTGAAAGAGGGTAGGTTTAGACTGGACATAAGGATGAAGTGATGAGGGTGGTGAGACACTGGAACAGGTTTCCCAGAGGAGTTGTGGATGCCCTGTCGTTGGCAGTGTGCAAGGTCAGGCTGGCTGGGGTTTTGAGCAACTTGATCTAGTGAAAGATGCCCCTGCCCACGGCAGTGGGGTTGGACTAGATAATCTTTGAAGGTCCCCTCCAACCCAAACCATTCTGTGATTGTATGATTTTCACTGTGCCATGGGGCGGTTTCCTGACCGGCAGAAGGGAGAGGGAAAGCAGCAATGCTGGCTGCAGGACTCACTCTTGTGTTAGCATCCCCATAAGCTCCGCCACTTCGGTCATCTCTTCCTGGGAAGCCAGAGCCCTTCACACACTGGGCCAATGCCATCATTTTATTCTGATAGTAATTCTGCGTATCTGACTGTTGTGGCACAGCAAAACTGGGGGGATCCCACAGGATGCCACTTAACACTGCCAGCGTGAAATGAGAGGGAAAGGACTCCTTTGCCTGGGCTCTGCTCGCACATATCTATTTCTTCATGCTGCAAGGGCTGATGGCACGGGGGGGGCAGCCGCTGGGATCAGGGGGGCTGGAGGTGGGAAAAATATGCAAATGAAGTCTTTCTGCTGCAACAAAAGCATCGCCTTAGGGTCATGGTTGTGGAAGAGATGAGGGAAGATTTTCGTCCTCTGCTTGACTCAGCCGGGACCCCCGTCCTGCTGTAAAAAAGAGCTCTTTCCTCTCCTTTTTGCTGGCATTATCTCTGTCCTCTGTGCACAGCAGCCTGTCCCAGGACGTGGCATGGTTTTTATTTGGGTGAGGATGCCAGCGGCAGCGGCAGTGGGAGCTGGGCAGGGGCTATTTTTGCCTTCCCAATAACACACCGCAGAGCCTGCTTCATGCCAGGAAGACTGAAAGAGATGGGGAGCAGGGATTGCCAGGCTGAACACCAAACTGCAGGCAGGGTTTGGCAGGGGGAGACACAGGAGGGAGGAGGTGGGCTGTTGGGGACGCAGGCTGCAAACAGCCCCTCGTCCCCAGGGGCATGGCATGGATCTGTCCTTCTAGCACATATGTGAGCACCCATGAAAATGCACAGGTTGTTTGCTGTCTCCGGGAGTCACCTGCACCAGTCTGGATGCTTGGGACTAGAGAGGTTTGGGTTTGCTTTCTCATTACCTCCCATCGTGCCTAGGCTGAGGGGCTGCAAAAGGAGAAAGTAACTGAAGTTGGACACAAAATCCAACTTTTGTTTTCCTGGGCTGGCTGCTTCCTCTGGAGGTCCATGGGTTGTGTGAGCATGGGGAGCATGAGCTGACCAGCACTTGGCGAGCGTTCCTGCGCCGGTGAGTGGGGATGGTTGTGCCAGTGAGCTCTGGCCACATCCCTTTCTGGCTCCCAGCACCCTCTCTCCCTTTTAGATGGTCTCTGGTGCAGGTGTACAGAGGCTGGCTCTGCCATCTGCATGGGTTATGGTGGCAGCAGACTTCCCCCCTGCAAGGGGAATTTTCCCTGGCTGCCACAGAGGCTGAGCAGTTACACTGATAAAGCCCGACCCTGGTATCGCAACAGATCTATAGATGTATCATGAACAAGGAGAAGGGGAAGCACCTGGAGACACATCTGCATCAGACCATGTTGCACGACTGTCCCAAGTGGGCAGCAACCCCAGCCAGTAGGTCCGCGCAGTGCCGGTGTCCTGCCCGAATGGACTTGCCAGCCTGGCTGCCTGTCCCAGGCAGTGTAGGCAATGTCAACCTGGGCCGGAGGCTGGTGCTTGCTTGGTTGTGTCTTAAAGCCTCGATCGCTGCCTGATTTCTGCCCCCCACCCTCCTCCAGCTTCACGTTTTTCTTTGCATTTGGAGTTGCAGCCTGAAAACACTTGAGCTAAACCCTGTGCCCTAACGGTTGCTAGTCTGAAAGTGTGGAGCCAGCTTGCAGCAGCTGCTAAAATAGCAGAACTGAAGTGGAGAATGAAAAGTGAGACGGTGATTAAGACCTGATTTCCTGTCGCGGCCCCGCAGGGCTCCCGCCGGCGATGGAGACGTTGGTGGCGGTGTGAAACGTCCCAGCCACTGGCCTCGGGGTGGCTGAATCACTTGCAGGCTGTCCTGTGCTGCTTAGTTATCTGAGTACTTTGTAGATGTTGGTAGGCTGGGCCTGGGGAGGCGACGAGGATCCTTTTTTGAGGAAGAGGGAAAGGACAGGGAGCCCATGTGGGGTGGTCCTGGCTGAGCTGGGGTTGGAAGCAGCCATGGTGAGACCCAGGCCAGCCCTGGGACAGTCTGGTGTTTGTTGCTTTGTGGTATCTAGAAGAGCTGAAAGGGTGCACAGGATTTGGGAACACTGGGAATGTTGGTCCTCTGGATTTTCCTCCAATCTCTGCCAGTAAATTGCTTTAAACCCACTGTCTAGGACTGGGCAAGAGGGAAACACAAGGGAGAGAAATTGCTGCTGAAGGGATGGTGAAGCTCCCTAGCTGGTGCTGTTTGCTCCGAAGGCATGCAGGCTGTTCACCCATCCTACTGTTTGACCCCTCATGTACCTAGATGTCATAAAAGAGCAAATGCATGACAGTTAGTTTATCCTTTTTGACTTGCTTGCACCAGAGGTTCATGCAAGGAGAAAACAGCTGAGTGCAGAGCTGATGCTGAGCTGATTGATAGCTGTTCCTCTGAAGACACTATTTCACGTGTGCTCACTAACATGCAGTGTGTGTTCATTAGTGCCAGAGGCAGCGTCTGGTTTCTTTCTCACCCTGGAAGTGCAAATTGCTGCTCTCCTGTGCGTGCTTCAACAGCTCCTAGGTCCATGCTGTAGAGGATCGAACCTGATGTGTTTCAGCAGTCCAGATCACATCAGTGTAAACTGTATCCTTTCTGATAGCTAATGGAGCAATCTGACGTGGAACACAAGAGATAGATAGATAGGATTTTCCTATACCACCTCATCCTTTGGAGAAAGCCAATTGCAAAACCCACTGCAAAGAGGCCAGAATCCCATCGGCCGTGGTGTTTGCTCTGTGCTAAGTGGTGACCCGTCTGATGTCTCAGCAAAAGAGCAGCTGAACAAGCCCCTTGCTGCCACAGGTGGTGGCAAATAGAGGGGAGGAGGAGAACAGAGAGAAGGTTGTTGTCTGGGTGCAGAGCACCTGGAATCAGCTCCTTCTCCATTTTTGCAATAGGAGCCATAGCTCCTTCCCCTCTCGGTCCCCCCCGTCACGGTTGTAGCCTTGTGGCTTGACGAAGGTAGCACTTGACACAGTGTGCCAGGGGCTTGCAGTATGAAACTGGGGTCTCTGCTGTGGTCCCACCACAGGCATGTGGCCCAGCAGGGACCCTGGGCACATCCCGGGCTGGGTCATCTCACAAGGAGCTGCCGCACGCACCAGAAGATGGTTATTGCAGCCCTTTGGCAGGGTGACGAGAAACAGGCAAGCCAAAATCTGCAAGCCCACCTCCATAATTCTCTCCCTCCAGATTTGGCCTGCCTGGGGGGTGCAGGAAAGATGTCCATCTCTTCTGACAACGCTTGTGTGAACTTTTGTGCCCCTAAACAAACCACCTCCTATTTCTTTCTGAGTTTGAAAGTCACAGCAGCTCCCATCAATCCCAGTGCTAAACCCACCAGATTCTCTCGCTATCCTTTGCTGTGCAAAGGACAGTTGCCACTTAACTCGGCAGTGTGAGGGACCACTGCTTGAAACTCAGTGCCATGTGGCATTTGGTCTTTTAGGCCTCTCTCAGCTCTTGGGGTCACCAGCATCTCCTCCAAGGCTATCTCTTCCTCTGCATTCATGCAGCACCCAGCGCCACTGGCATGTCTGGGACAGGCTTTTGTCAAGCCAAGGATGGCTTTGAGTTGATAGCAGGGGACAGACTGCAGATGAATTTGCTGTCCAAAGTACCATCATCCAGGTATAACACTCTTCTCTCTTTGCCAGAGAGATCTTTCATATCAAGCTAAGGAGGAAACAGCACTTGATTGGAGGAAACAACATAGCCTTGGTCTGGTGGCACCTGCAATATTCCCTAGTCCTGGTTCCCCACCCAGGAAAGCTATAGAAGACCTGAAGGATATGGAAAAGACAACAAATTTGCTCCAAGAATGAGAGGTGTGTTTGTCTGGTATGATCCAAGTGCCTTTAATTAAACTCCCGCAGCCAGGAATAGCAGTTTTGCTGGGATCTGCGAGTCACGGCACAGAAAGGAGGCAGGCTGTGCCACCATCCTGCCTTTTAGGCGGTGGTCTCAGGGCAGGGAGGACGCAGCAGAAGTGGCAGAGCTGGATTCCACAAGAGGCAGGATCTGCCGTAGTGAAGAGGCAGGAGAGATGGACAGGGCAGTCCTGGTGTCCACGTCAGGCTGCAGAAGAGAGCAGGCATGGGCAGCTCGCTGGCTGCATCCCCATGGCACCGAGGAGGTCATCCAAACGGCGGCTCCCAGTCCTGCGGTGCTTTGCAGCAAGAGCACCATGGCCATCCGCCAGCACATAGAATCATAGAATCGTTTAGGTTGGAAAAGACCTTTGAGATCATCAAGTCCAACTGTAAACCTAACACTGCCAAGTCCACCACTAAACCATGTCCCTAAGCACCACATCTACACGTCTTTTAAATACCTACAGGGATGGAGACTCAACCACTTCCCTGGGCAGCCTGTGCCAGTGCCTGATGATTACCCTTGCAGTGAAGAAGTTTTTCCTAAGATCCAACCTAAACTTCCTCTGGCGTAGCTTGAGGCCATTTCCTCTTGTCCTATGGCTTGTTACTTGGGAGAAGAGACCGACCGCCCCCTCACTACAACCTCCTTTCAGGTAGCTGTAGAGAGCAATAAGGTTTCCCCTCAGCCTCCTCTTCTCCAGACTAAACAACCCCAGTTCCCTCAGCCACTCCTCATAAGACTTGTGCTCTAGGCCCTTCACCAGCTTCATTGTCCTTCTTTGGACACTCTCTAGCATCTCAATGTCCTTCTTGTAGTGAGGGGACCAAAACATGGATGGCTGCTCCGGTGTGAGCCCATGTTCATGACCACATCCATCAAGCAGCGCTGGCTTACAGAGGAGCTCAGGAGCTGCACAGGAGAGTAGACGGAGGAGACTCTGGCTGGGGTGAGATGTCTCTGGTGGCCTCCTGTCTGCTTTCTGGCTTTGCTCAGTCTGATGGTGGAAGATGGTGCTCACATCTTGCAGTGTGTCCAGCCTAGGCAAGGTACTGCAGGCCACGCTTTGATGTGCCTTCCTTTTGCCAGCTGTGCCAGCTTGGCTTGCTTGCCAAGCCCGCGTTCAGTGCAGCAAGTGTCAGCAGCAGAGCCAAAGGATTGCCAGCTTCTGTTGGACTCTGCAAAGCCTGCGAGAAGATGAAAAAGGTCATTTCGTCTGGGGGGTGGGAGAGGGAAAGGGGCAAAAGGAGTGATGCCACATGGGTCTGTTGAATGCCACATGGGTTTCTTGCATTCCCTGGAGGAAAACAAAGCATCTCTGCCATGACAGGAGAGCAGCGGGGAAATAGCCGAGAGATGAAAACCAGCTTGCCCCTTAGCAACCCTCTCTTGCATCTCTCCTCTCATGTGTCTCTTCACCACCAACAGCAGGGAATAAAAAGGAAAAAGAAAAAATAAAAAGTTGCGAGATGGGTTTTGAACTGATGCCAAGGTTGATTTAATTAGATGTATTGAATTCGTTAACTTCTGAACAACGTGGCTGCCACGCAGCACAAATGACGAGCTGCGAGCAGCAACGGCAGCGCAGCACCGACCTGCCAAAAGGTTCAGCAAAGCAGAAGGATTGACCTACTTCCATCGGCTCTGTGGGGAGCACAGGCGAACGCCCTCCGCTCACTGTCACCATGCTCCCTGGAGGGCTGCGCGTCCCTCTGTGCAGGGGAGAGCTCTCCTCCTGGGCTGGGGGGCTGCCGGGGAGCCCTGCATCACCCATGGGCTCCAACACGAGCCTGGGGCTGCGTAAATGTCCGTGTGCTCATGGGAGGCAGCTCGCTCGAAGCAAGGGCTCCTGCTTTGTGTGCTGACTGCTGGCTTCTGGCTGACACTGATTTTCTGCTTCTCCCACCTATTGCACCCTTAAAAAAACACTCCAGTATTCTCTGATAATGGGCCTAAATGCTGTTGCAGCTGATAAGGGTGATAAAATCATCCATGCACACTGCCATGGTAACTTACAGCAATTGCTCTTCACTCTCAATGTGTCTCTGCTCTTTGGCGTGAGCACAGATGTGTGTTTTTGGCTGAGATTTGCCTGGGAATTACCCAGATCTGGAGGATTTAGCTTTGGTTATGAGCTCTGCCATGGGTGTGGAGCAGTTCGGCAGGTCCTATCCTTGCCGGCCACCCTTCGGAGCGGGGTGTGCTTCGCCTTGCGCCTTGCTGCAAGCCCTGGCAGTGCAGGCTGCATCTCAGAAGAGCTGTCAGCACCAGGGAGGAGGCTTCTGAAAAAGAAATTCGTTTCCAAATGAATTTCATAAAGATTATCAAGAGGAACCGCTGGGTGTCTGCTTCCAGCCCGTCATGCATCAATGCGTAGATCCTGCCGAGCGCCAGGGTCCTCCGGGCAGCCAGCAGCCACAGGATCCCTGCGAGGTCACTGCGGTGCCTCCTGGCCAGGTAACCTCCCAGCTGGAGAAGTTCAACAACTGGGTTGCATCCTGATGTTCTGCCTCTGGTATCAGCCACAAGCCAAACTCCTCCTGTTCATTTGGCAAGTCCTCTCCATTGTTTATTAGTGCCAATGCAAAAAAATGTCCTGTGGAATTGTGTCTGTGAAGTAGTGAAGAGAGGAGGTGGATTTCCTGAGCCACCAGCCTGGCAGTAGTGCTCTTGTGGTAGGGAATGTTTGCAAGACCTTTGGAGCTAGAAGACACCAACAGAGACGTTTGCAAAGTACACAAGTATAGAAGTGTTGCATGAAACCTTGGACTGTGTTGTGTTGATGATCACCATGTGACTGAACGAGATGATGACATGAGAGGGAAGCTTAAACACAGCATCGGTCTCCCCTGCTTACTATCAGTGTTAACCCCAGGTTGGTAATACTAGGCCTACCACACAGATCCTAGTGGTAGTCATCCAGCATGGTGGGGAACTTGCTATTTCAGTGGGGAAATGAGGCAAAGCAGCATTGGGGAACTTGTCCGAGGTCATGCAGAGGAGACGACCGGGACGTTGTTTCCCACCACTGAAGCTCTGGCCTTTTCCTCTTCCTGCCTTGAGTGTGGTTTCTTCTCCTGACCCCACAGCACCCCTCATCCAGAGCAGAGAAGGGTCGCTTGAGTGGGGAGATGAAAGAAGAGATGATATTTCACTGAGCAACTTCAGGAAATTATACGGGAAGAAGAAATAGAGGACAGATGGAAGGAACCCAGCTGTCTGCTTCTGCAGAGAAGATGTCGCTTTGTAGCTTTGAGGCTGCTTTCAGGATTCATGATTCAGCTTTCAAGTTGGTTGTTGGTAGTTAGGATGTTTTCATTTTGACTTCATCTGTTGACAAGGTGGTAAGAGCCCTGCGAGGATGCGTATCTCTCCATCAGGTATGACTAATGGTATTGGGACAGCCGTGTGCATGATAACACTTCTGTTTTTCTCTAGAACAGCTCCATTACAGACCGCCTGGTAGCTGAGCCCCGGCAAGTGTTTTTGCAGGAGTTTTGCTGATTGTGCAGCCCAGATAACCTGTGAGTGAGCAAATATGGAAAGCATTGAATATTCAGCTCAAAAACCCGAAGCGGACTTGTTTCGCTGCTGGTCTGAAACAAGCTTTTAACCGTGTGTTGTCAGTGCTTTTCAGGAAACTCATCTTGTCTTGAGACACGTCATCTGGCGATGAAGTGCTTCCAATTCAGGGACAGCCACCACGAGCTCTGCGAAGGCCAGAACTCACGGCTAGGCACTGGTGTCTGTGCAGCTCAGCGTTGTGCTTTGCTTTCCCCATCTTCTCCTTGGAGAGCAAAAGTCAGTCCGTGCAAAACAGATGCATTTTTAAACGAGGGCCAACAGTGTGATTTCTCTTAGTCTTGCACTCAAAAAACAATCTCTGCAAAAAAGCCAGTGCATGGCGGAAGCTGGGAAACACTTTCTCTAGACGTTCACTGCTGTTGATCCTGTTTCTGCAGGAACCCAGGAAGTGCAACCTAAGGGCTGAATTTAAACTTCTTGTAGTTAAGCTGGTTGCCCCCTGGTCCTCAGGGTAACAGTTACATGTATGCATGAAAGCCATGCTTATGTCCCTGAAGAAGTGTGTTGGCACAGATGAGCCTCTGACCTCAATACATCAGCTCAGTGGTCAACAGCCTTATGCAGAAAGGGCTTCGGTGTGCAACACTTTCACTTGGCAGAATCTAATCTTTGTATGGATTACAACAGAAAGCTCCCTGCAAGAGGCTGCACAGATTTAAAGCTGTGCTTTGCCTTTGATGGAAATCACTGCTTGGTCCTCAAGGAGGTTTGTAGTCAACTAAAAGCTGCACTAAAAGCATGCAAGTGGGCACCCTGTCCAACATACGGAGGTAGCAGAGATCTTCTTGGCCCTTCCTCTGCCCCTTTTCCCTGAGGAGGGAAGGCAGGTTTTCCTGCCTGCAAGCAAGGCACCCCTCTGGTTTATGAGTGGAAGACTACTTCCATCATGATGCCAGTGTGAGGCTGTACTTTCTAGTTGGGTGTTAAAAGAATTAATCAGTAGTAGTCAGAAGGGTGATGCACCAGGAGGTAGTTGGTCAGTGCAGACCTTCTGAGGGCACTGATTTCTCACAGTAAACTCACCAAAGGACCATCTCAGTTTTCTTCTCTTCCTCCTGTGTTGGCTTTGTTGTTTGTTGTTGGAGGACAGGAGTTATCTAAGGGGCTCTGGGCTCCTGAACAGAGGGGCAGAGCTTGGGACATGAACTTGGCATCTGAGGACACCAAGGAGGAGACTGCACTCCTGAAAGTGTGAGAAAGCTCTGGACACTGAGAGAGCACGCGTGGCATCATGGCCTTCTGAGCATGATCTGTCCAGGGTGAACTGCCACAGATGAGGCATCCCTTGCAGGGGCTATTCCATGGGTCTGCAGCTCTTTAAAATAAGGATGTTGTCCCATGGATGGGAGCAATCTGTCGGCATTGAGGGTGGTTCCCCTTGCTCCTGTTGGATGGACCGTGGCGGGAAGAGGAGGCATGCTGGCTGCCAGTTCGGCTCTAAAAACGATGGCTGTGCAAAGTCCGTCCTTGTCTGGACTCCAAGGGGCTGCTGCGCACAAGGCCTTCACACAGTTTCCTTAACAGGCTCCTTTTCACTTTTTCCAGGGACTTGCACTGTGCTTCGTTTCAGAGGGATCCAGTGAATTAACATATTGTTGCTGCTGCCTGGGTAATTGCATGCCCAGGGTCTGCTCTGCTCCGACGCAGTCTTCCCGGCTTCCCAGACAGAAAGCATCCTTCTCCTCCGGCAAACAAGGCTGCAAAGTATTGCCCTGAGACCTTGCTTGAAGGATGGAGGAATGGGAGGGTGGAAAGAGGAGGGGGAGGCTGTTTCTGAAGGCATATCTGGGTTCAACACCTCACCTATCAATGAGGAGGAGGAGGTGGGGTTTTTAGTCTTTATTTCTGTACCAAGGTACTAATTTTGACTGAAGCTGTGGTTTCTCTTGCTGATTTGTGCAGACCTCGGTATGGGTGCAGTTACAGAAATATAGGCCAGCACAAGTCACTACGGGGGCTCAGAAACTGCTTGAAATTAGCCATCCTGGGTCATGCAGGAGTTTCAGCAGAAGTTGAAACTGAGTGATCTGATACCCTCTTCTGTACTGAAAATAAAAACCTATGAATAGGTAGGTATAAAAATGCTTACTGGTCTCACTTCCAAGTATGAAAAAACCCCACGTGGATAAACCCTTAGAGCACTCTAAGGCCCTGTGAAAACAGACCACATTCAAAACACGTTGATGATTGTATCTTCAAAGCTGGACCAGTTTCTTAATGCAAATGCAGGAAAAGATGTTATTTGGTCAGGACTGACTTCTGGTGTGGAGCTGGCATCCCTTAGGCTTTGGTCTCCAAAAAGAAATGTGGTTATGTGCAGTGTCAGGAGGGCAGCTTTACCCCATGGCACGGCTCGGCTGTCAAGCGGAGGCGTGAAGAGGGCAGGGAGCATCAAGACTCTGGGCTAGAGGGGAGGAGGTTGGTTCATGGCTCTGCCACTGGCCTCCTGGGTGACCTGGGGCAAGGAGATGGACCTCTCCACTTCCACCTCCTCCTCTCCTGCCCACCCAGCTGGGACAGTTGCCTCATGGTTTGTATGGATTCTTCTGAGAAGCCAGAGCTCAGCAGCTCTGTCTGTAAGGTCCCTTTTCATCTTCTCGGTTGTGACATTTCCTGTCTCTTAGCCACATAAGTTATTTTGACTGGAAGCAAGACATTGCTCCAACACCCTTTACGACATAAGGGATGAAGAGGGGGGGAAGGCCATGCTAGTGGTGTAGCTTGCTCATCCCGCATGAGAGCATTGCAGCTTGAGGGGCAGAGGGAAGGCTTCTTGAGGCATCTCCATTCTGTGGAATAGAGACTGCAGCCTTGGGCGGCACAGAGAGCCTTTTTACAGTCGCTGCTGTTCACTGTGTTTAGGAAATTCTGCTTGTTCTGTAACTATGTGTGTGTATGGGGGAGGGAGGAGATGTGACTGCCCTCCAACACTGCTCTTGTGTGTGCTGCAGATGGGACATGGACAGGGGTTCCTTGGCCACTGATGCCCGAACTGAGATGGACAGTTTGTGTCTGGGTCACTGTGGGACTGGATGCAGAAGTGGTGTTTGTCATGTCCAAGGAGAACATAAGTTACAGTGCTTAGGGGGACCTTCTGGATCTTCACAGTCTTGGGTTGTGGTTGTTTCTCTCAACTCTTTTGCTTCGTTGATATCACAGTACCCGAGCACTGAGCAATTCCCACCCTTTCCTCCAAAGCCTCTGCACTGGTGGCAGTTAGAAGATAATTTGTAGGATTGTAGGATAATTCAGGCTGAAAGAGACCTCAGGTGGGTCAGCTGTGAGATCAGACCAGGTTGCTCATGACTTTATTCAGTAAAGTCTTGAAGATTTCTAAGGGTGAGAGTGCACAGCCAGCTCTATGGCTTGACTGTCATCACATGGAAAAAGTTTTTCCTAATATCCAATCTGAACCACTCTTGTTTCAAATAATGTGTGTTGTCTCTCATTCTTCTGCCAGACACCACTATGGAGAACCTGGCTCTGTATTCTCAGTAACCTCCCCTCAGGTGCTGGGGGCTGCTGCTGGATCCTTCAAAGCCACCTCTTCCCCTGGCTGAACAAGCTCAGCTCCCTCAGCCTCCTCTCTGCAGGCAAGTCCTCCAGTCCCTGGCCATCTTAGTGCTCCTGCACCGCACTTGCTCTGGTTTGTCGATGTGTTACTTGTACAGGGGCACCCAAATCTAGATGCAGTATCTAGATGTGGTCTAATGAGTGCTGAGATCTCTTGCCTGTGCTCCTGCTCCTGCAGCCCAGGATATTGTTGGTCTTTGCTGCAGTTTCTTTCCTAAGGTCCCAGTTGGCCTGTGGTCCCAAAAACTGCCAGCCCAACAACTGATCAGTGGCAGAGCTGCTCAGCTGGGACGCTGGGCTGTGCCTTGATCTCTTAAATAGGATCCGTCACTGTCCTTGGAAAGCCTGAGTGTTTCTCAGTGGCCAGGAGGGAAGAGGAGCATGGAGGAGCCCTGGGTTGACAGACCTCTTCTCACTGCTAATGACATGGGCTCCCACAGGGAGAGGGACCGAGCCTGGACAGATAAGGCAATGAACTGAATTCTGCAGAAAAATGCGAAGAGGTGTAGTGTTATAATTACCACTGTCTCACTTACTCATCTGTAAAGCAAGTTTTTACTCGCCTCTGGGCTTCCCGTGGGGCTGCGACTGTTGATGGCCACGGAGAGCTGAGATCCTGCAATACCAGTGCAAAGGGCTGTGGAACAAATCTCACTTGCTGTGCTTGCTGCTCAGGATGGAGCATGATTCCTGGTAGCCACGTGTAGAGGAATTGTATGTATATATGGATGTGTACCATACTGAAACAAAATGCTGTGGTTTCATTCTGTGCTGCCAACAGTTAGTGTGGGAGTTTCAAACCAGCAACCTATATTCTTTAAGATCCAAGAGCCTTGGGAAAAGATCCATTTTTTTATCCTGTACTAGTTTAAAAGATGCTGGTTTTTTTAGTGCAGCATGGTAGAAATAAAAGACAAAAAGGATAAAGAAAAGACAGAAAGACCCGTACAATGATTTTAAAGATTTTCTGCTCTTCTGTTCATGTTCTTTTCAGGAAATGAGACTGACTATATATGGGATAGGAATGAAACCACATATCACAAGCCACTGTTGAGTTCATGAAGTGACCACACTGAAAAAAGCAGTGAAAAATTTGTTCTTACTAGTGCCTTCCCAGCCCATAGGAATCCTGGCTGTGGCTTGCAATTGTAGTAGGGTGAAGATTTGCATTTTCAAGTTGGCGGTTTTCCTTTTTACTCTTCCACTTCCTACCAGCTAATTCGGTGCTGTGTTAATTGTGAATCTGGAATGCAAATCAACTCACCTGCTTGTTTTTCTTTCATTTTCAGGTTTTCTAACTATGGAAGCTCTCCTGAGGAGCTGCATCGTGCGCTGCTGCCCCCGGGATGAGACGCAGAGCTGGGAGTGAGGAGGAACTGCAATGTGCCACTGCGAGTTGCTTTAGCAAGGAGAGAAGCTTTCTGGTATATCATGTGGTGCCGAAAGCCATTCTACCCTTGACAGCAGAAATCCTTATCCTTCTTGTGTTTTTTTTTCCAGGACAGCTGATAATTCTTATTATAGATGCTTTGTATGCAAATCAAGGTAGTACAACAAAAAAAAAGTCCTGAAAGCAATCACACCGATAAAATCAGACCACTGGGGAATTCCTGCTTATCATTTTTTATCTTTTCTTTTTTCAGTTCTGTACAAGATACTTCTTTGCCTGCTCTTTCTTTAATGTTTGTCCTGCCAGACCTCTTGCTTATGAACTACAGTGCATCTTGCATTTTGCAGGGCTCCATGTCAGTCTGTATGAATAAGAGTGAGGTAGTAAGTGCTGGGAATTGGGGTCAACAGTCCCTGTGTTTCAGCTTTGCCCTGCATTGCTCTGGTGCTTTCTGCTGTTCAGGAAAGACATGAACTTCATACTGCAGATTGCCATGTGCCTGTAGTGATGAATTACCTGGGAAGGTGAGCCCAGAAAACTCAGGAAAGGAAAGAGGAGAGGCAGAAAACAAGAAGAAGCCAGCAAGAGTTTGTCTAGTAACTTAAACAGGAGCAGGATTTGACCCTCCTGAGGCACCTCAAGAGGTGTTGTGCTCAACGCCACTAATGCAGCGGCATGAGTTGGTCACCTCCTCGCTCCAGCAAAGCAAACTCCCATCTGCCCAGCCTGTACCCCATAGGTATCCCTACAAGTGCAAGGGGCTGAGCAGACCCGGGCTCCCACCCTGCTTCCAGCAGCAACAGCTCACCGATGCTACAGGTTGTGGGGGTGGAAAAAAAAGACTTGTAGAAGCAATGCAAGAAAAAGACATGTTGGAGCAAGAAGGAGCTGCAGAACTGCAGAGAATATTCCCGTGTGTGTCCAGAGATACCCGCTGCAGCCCGGGTCTTGTTGAATCACACTGTGGTTGCCCTGGCCTTTGTGTGGGTAACAGTGATAATCGCTGTGTGTGGTGTTGGGTTTTATTATTTGGTTTTTCTTAAATGTAAAATTAACAGTCAAATTGGCGTCGGCAGGGCAGCGAGCCTGGTGCGGCTTTTATCTACCCCAAACCTGGGGACGAAGAAGGAGAGGAAAATGGCTTGACCAGTTTGGCGGCCGTGCGCTTAACGGTCCCAGAGTTCAGAGCAAAGGACACAACAGTCAGATACCCAAACCCGCCTGGGCTTCGACTGATAAGTTGCGTTTCAAAGCGAAAGGCAATCCTGAAGGGGCTCTGTCGAGTGGCTGAAGCCTCCAATGCTGAGTCTTCTTTAAAAGGGGATTTCATAAGGAGTAATATGAACAGAAATGGCTCTTTTGTGGTTTCACACATTCCAGGCATGCCAGGACTGTTCCTGTCAAGGATGGTCAGTCTCTGGGGGGGTTGGGTTCTTTTTTTTTTTTTTTTTTTCCATAATATTTGCCACAAACTAGCAGCTGAAATGGTGAAAAATAAATGAGTTGCAAAATCATTACAGTAGCAGTAATGGAAACTGTGAGGCTTATATGTAAACTGGCTGTGGGGTTTCACCCCATCATCTACGCTGCTGTGCTGTTGGAATCGGTACTTTTGCCTGCTATGACTGCTTCAGGATGGATGATTTAAAAGCAGAGCTTCAACTGTTGGTTACCCAGAACCTCAAAAAGCAGTGCTTTAGGCTTTTTTCAGAAGCTATGCCTTTTCAGCTGAAACACTGTTAAGTTTGAATCACTTTAGCATCAGTGCAGTTATGTGGACATAGAGCATCTTCACGTGCCAGCAGCATTAATTTCTGCAGATCTATGGGTACAGAAATGGAATGCAGCTACTCCTGCTTCTAGTGTACTTACTTATTTTGGTTTCAAGCAGGCTGTGCCAGGTTGGTTTGCACCTGTACACTTCAACATAAACAGGATTTTAACTGATTTAAGAGCTTCCACACACAAAATGACAGTGCCTTCAACCTTAGAGCCTTAACTGTGCCTTAAAACAGTCTGAAGTTTCACATGTGGTAAGGCACTAGATGGTTTGTGTAGACCTGGCCTGTTAGATGGGAGTCTAATTCATAAGCCTACATGTCCTGTTCTTCTAGATATGTGTGCTGCTCCTGTTGCCATAGTCCTGTGTGCCGTGTAGGTAGCAGGAGCTCACGGATGGCTGAGAAAGCCACGGCCAGAGGTGTTACTGCCATCACCTTGCTGGCTTGGGTGCCACAAGGAGTGTGGCTATAACAGCGTGTAATTAAGCGTGGACTTCAAACCCCCCTGAGACACCCTACACAAACCCTCAGCCCCGTTAGCAGCAGCACCGTGCTGACCACAGCCAGCTCTGCGCTTCTACAAGCTGGAGCTGCACCTTTACCTGCTCTGCAGATGAGACTAATCCCTCCGTGGGGGGAGCAGAAAACTGAGCCAGGCTCATCCTGGCAGAGGCTGAGCCACGGGGCCATGGATACCTGCCCTGAGAATTTGCTTTTCAGCCTGGGTTTGGCCATAGCATGAGTGCAGACAGAGGGTGGGATGCAGAGGGTGAGAAAGCGTCTCTTTGAAAGTGGCAATAAAAGAGACACTGTCGGAATGAACCTTCTGGCTTGGTTTTATTAAACGTGAATATGGTTATTTAGTGATGAACAGGAACGGGAGTGGATTTAGGATGTGATGCCTGAAGCCGCTTCCCACCGTCCAACACAGGCTGATGTTATGGAGAAATCTCAAGGCTGTCGCAGGTCTGTGGGTGGAGGAACTTTAATCACTGGGGTTGTCATCGAATGCCGCACTTGCAAGATACAAGGAAAGAAGAGTTGGTATTAATTCAGTGCTCAATGTAAATATTTTTCACCTGAGAGGAGTCTGGTCTTGCAGCCTACTGGGCTGCTTGCCATTTTGCGTTTGTTTCCTTAAAAAAAAAAAGTAAAAAAAAAAAAGAGTTTTCTTTACCCCATCAGTGCTTCCAACCACAGAAATTTGGAAACAAAGTTGGAAGGCGTAGTCAGCAGCAAGCTGTCTTTTTACTGGGCCTGTCTCGCAGGGGATGGTTTTGAAGAGGATTTTGCTCTGGCCACTCAAGGTCTCTGCTGTGGAAATATTTATTGCTGGGAAACTGTAGCAAGCTTTACAAGTGACAGGAAAAACTACTTTTGTAACCAAATAAATGTGTTTTCCTTACAAGTCACACAGATAGGTGTATGTTTGGAAAATTTTTGTTTTGAACCAAAGTAACTTTTCCACTGTGTCATCTAGAGTGGGAAAACAAGTGGACCTTGAGTTGCATTTTAATGTAGATTTCATCCATTTGACAGCAGGAGAAGGTTATTTTGAGATGCTCTGTTATCATTCTCTTGGTGTGTCCTTGCTTGATGTTTTGTGCTTCAGAATCTGCATTTTCCTTCTTTTTGATGGTTTGAAACTTTTGATAGAGAGGGCAAAAGCAGATAAAAATTTTTGTGTCCTTGGGAAGGCTATGGCAAGTTCTGCAGTGGTGAAGAGATGCTGACAACCTGTAGAAGAGCCAGTTTTTGACAGCATGGGAAGTGGTTAGCGCCTCATTTGACGTCCTCACATCAAAGCTGGACAGTAGGCTGGTCGAGATGCTCTGTTTGAACCACAAATTACTGGGCTTTGGGCAGAAATCACTGGATGAAATTTTGTGGTCTTTATTAGGCAGAAGGTCAGACAAAATCATTTAGCTGGTTTCTCTCGGCTTTCAGAATTTATGAATCACATAGTCAGGGCTTTTTTTGAGTTTCCATGAAAAGTTTGCCTTGGTAGCATGCAGACAACAAACCCCATCTGTTCTCTCATCCTTTCATCATACTGTGTTGATTTTGAATTGTCCTAGAAGGAGGATGAAATTGGGCTTGTTATTTAAACTCCAATATGGGTGGCAAAAGCAACTCTACCTTGATTATTATGGGCCTCCTATGACCACAGGAATGGGCAATGCCTAATGCCAGCCCTGGTTTAACAAACAGAGGACCAGCTCATCGCCGCAGCATAGCCAACAACTGTCTCTTCTCTGTTCCCCGTGGGGATTGTGCACCATGGGATCCTGCAACAAGGTCAAGATGGGAGGAAAGCTCATAAGGCAGCGTATGTGCTTTTTCTTATAGAATGCTTTGGGATGGAAGGGACCTTTAAAGGCCATCTAGTCCATCCCCCCTGCAATTGGCAGGGACATCTACAACCAGATCAGGTTGCTCAGAGCCCCATCCAGCCTGGCCCTGAATGTTTCCAGGGATGGGGCATCTACCACCTCTCTGGGCAACCTGTGCCAGTGTGTCACCACCCTCACTGTAAAAAATGTCTTCCTTATATCTAGTCTGAATCTACCCTCTTTTAGTTTAAACCCATTACCCCTTGTCTTATTACTACTGGCCCTGCTAAAAAGTCTGTCCCCATCTTTATTATAAGCCCCCTTTAAGTACTGAAAGGCTGCAATAAGGTCACCCTGCAGCCTTCTCTTCTCCAGGCTGAACAGCCCCAGCTCTTTCATCCTTTCCTCATAGCAGAGGTGTTCCATCCCTCTGATCATTTTTGTGGCCCTCCTCTGGACCCTCTCCAACAGGTCCATGTCCTTCCTGTGCTGAGGACCCCAGAGCTGGATGCAGTGCTCCAGGTGGGGTCTCACCAAAGCAGAGTAGAGGGGCAGAATCACCTCCCTCGACCTGCTGGCCCCAATTCTTTTGATGCAGTCCGGGATACGGCTGGCCTTCTGGGCTGCAAGAGCACATTGCAAGCTCATGTCCAGCTTTTTATCTGTCAGTACCTCCAAGTCCTTCTCGGCAGGGCTGCACACAATCCCTTCATCCCTCAGCCTGTACTGATACCAGGGATTACCCCGATCCTAGTGCAGGACGCTCCACTTGTCCTTCTTGAACCTCATGAGGTTCACACAGGCCCACCTCTCCAGCCTGTCCAGGTCCCTCTGGATGGCATCCCATCCCTCAGGCGTGTCAACTGCACCACTCAGCTTGGTGTCATCTGCAAACTTGCTGAGGGTGCACTCGATCCCACTATGTCATTGATGAAGATATTGAACAACACTGGCCCCAGAACGGACCCCTGAGGGACACCACTTGTCATTGTTCTCCATCTGGACATTGAGCCATTGATTGCTACCCTCTGGATGCAACCATCCAGCCAATTCCTTATCCGCTGAACAGTCCACCCATCAAATCCATATCCTTCCAATTTAGAGAGGAAGGACACACTTTTGTTAGTGTCCAGTTCCTCCATCTGCAAGCCACCGAACCTGGGGCTGCAGGAACTGGCAAGAAAGAGACACCTTAGTTGCCTGGCTGTGTAAGAGTCCCTGAACTCCAGTCCTACACAGCACCTTGTGAACACAGGGAAATTTGGGAAAGCCCAGGGTGATGCAATAATTGGAGAAAAGAAGAGGAAAGTCATGTGGCAGAAACATAACGAAAATAAAAATAATGTGAAATCATGTCGTTTTCTTTCCCAGTATGCAACTGGGACGAAAATGCAGCCACGAGCAGAGCACTTGCGATCTGCAGCCTTTTCTTCCTTGCCAAATGTGACTTGTGACATGGTGCCACCCAGCACTTGGAGGTTTTAGCAGTTCAGTGGGCATCCCAGGTTGTATGTGGCAGGTTTGGCCTGTCTTCGCGGCAGCTTGGACCCACTTTCCTTTGTAAGAAAGCACTCCAACACCCTTCCTGTCCTGCAGCAAGACTTCCATCCAGACCTCAACAGGGACGGGACATCGCTGGGCATAGTTTAAGCTGTCAGGTCAAAAGGCTTTGGAGCCATTTCATCTTGAGGCAGGTATCTAAAATAGGTGGGTTGCCCTCTGGTAATGGTTGTTTTCCTGCAGCAACTATGAGGGGAGGCCAGGCAGCTGGTTGAGATGTGGACTCATGCACTTTGGACGTCTGAAGCTGCATGAGATGAACCCCCCCCCCCCTCACCGCCTGCATAAGTGAGGAGGAGCTACTAGAACAAAGCACCTGATGAAGATCCGTCTGACGCCATCCGAGACAAAAATAATACAGAAACTTTAATCAGCTCTCACAAGCTGAGCAGTCCCTGGAGGTGCTGTACCAAGCCTGACCCACTTGCTGGGCCCCAGCAGTGCGGCACCGGGCGCTCCGCCTGCCTTCGGAGGAATGAAAGGACAGCGATCTAAAAAGAGAGAAGGGAGCACAGGGGAAGGCAATGAGTGGTAAGATTTTATTAAGAATGAGTTGGGGTATTTTGATGATTATTAAATGCAAACCTGCCTTCTGCAGCATTTCTTTTTTTGAGCTGCTCAGAAAGGAGGGAGGTGTTTGGAGACATTCGTTTTGAACCTGATCAAATGATTTCCCAGCTCCCTCCCTGCACCCCTGCCTGCCGCATCCCAGTCTCTCCAGCCGTGCCATGTTGGGGAAGCTGCCATGAGCGTGTGTCCTCAGGGCTGAGCTCCAGCACCCTAACTGGCCAGGTATCAAGGGCTGCTCCCATCCCAGGCTGTAGCCTGCTTTGTGGTGACGGAGGGAGGACTCTTGCCGCCAGCGAGTAGCAGCATGACTGTTCTGCCAAATGTCCCCGTTTGCAGGCAGGACTGCCCGCAGCAGGGGCTCGTGATGAACCCAGGCTCCCATCCTTAAGCTCTCTAAAGGAGATGTGACCACTTAGCAGTGGCTTCAGATTGGAGCATCTAAGTGGACAAAGCAACAGTGGGTAAAAATCAAAACTAAAATCTCTGGGCTTTGAGAAAATGATAGCAGTGGACTATTTGCATCAAACTGTAATCCATATCCCATTCCAGGAAGATGTTGCTGGGAAGATGATTCCCACATGCTGCTGAACTGCCAACCGAGACCCGATCTTTCACCCTCCTGTGCGTACCCATCCCACAGGCTGCAGCCGGGATGCCGCTAGCCCTCACCGGACCCTGGGAGGACGCGAGATGCTGGCACTCGCCGGCATGCTGAGACCTGGCTGGACTCCCCCGGCAGAGCGATGCTCCAGGGCCTTTGGAGAACGCTCCTCCCTGTGCACAACACACCTTGATTTTCTAATTTTTTTTTCTGTTTTTCTTTTGGCTGACTGAGTAACTGAAGTACAAACCTCTTTCACCTATTTGTCATTTGTTCACTGGTGGATGGCTGAAGGTTTTGTGTTTATTTTTTAACTGATAGGATGATGATGCAATTAAAAACCTAACATTCATGGTGTATTTTTGAGCTATCTGAAAAGTGTGAGTCATTATGGAAAACATGAGAATGATGGGTTTTGTGGGAGAAATTTTTTTAATCCCAGAATTTCATTCTCAGTTTTAAATGAATCAAATGTGTTTCATGGGACTGAAAAAGCTGGGATTTTTCCCCTTTTCTTGCTGCAGTGTTTGATTTTTGTTTTGTTTTTTAATGAAAATGTTTACATATGAAGGTTTCCATATGTTAAATGGTTTCTGATAAACAAGTTGATCGCAAAAGGAAAATGAGGGTGAGGAGAAGACAAGCATTGGGTTTTTTCAATTTTTTTCATTTTTTTTCAATTTTATTTAAATTTCAGCAAAATGGCAAGCATTTCATTTTGACCCACTTTCAAATCTCAGTAGCGAATGAAGAGAGACTGGGAGGCATGATCATGTGAACTTCAAAAATGCAGCAGATCAGGACAGGAGAGACTAGCAGCAATCCTGCTCTGACGGTATGCCCAGACTTGGGCGTTTTAGTGTATCTTACCATTTTTTTCTGTTACCAGTAGCAAATCTCCAGCGAGTGGAAGGGGATGAGGAAAAAGGAGCCACCAATGCTCCTCTCCTCATTTTTCTTGGCTCCCTTGCAGATGACAGCAGCGTGCATCTCACAGTCACCACGGTTGCATCAAGGTCTATTTTTATGTAGGACCCGTCAATGCACATAAATGCAGATGGACAGACGGGTGCTTGCTCTGGTCCCTGAGCTCCGGAGCCTGCCATCATTGCCAAGACTGAACTCAAAAGCCTTGCTCAGAGGAAGGGTATATCAGCTCCGGTTAGCAGCATGGGAGCATGGTTTCAATACTCCCGGGGCTGAGCAAGCTTACCAACAGCTCGCTTGGCCTGTGGGAAGATGGACCTTCGGCTGTGATTCATCCAAGATTTTGCTAAGCTGCTCTTCTCCACAGCAGCTCTGCCTTTCTGCTTGCAGGGAAGGCATGCCAGCAGCTTCAGCTGGGTTTGGAAAAGTCAGCCCCACAGTTACTGTCTTCCTGAACAAGCAGCAAGAGAACCATGTCTTATTAACCTAAGGAGATCAATGCATCTCCATTGACCTTGGTGAATTTGCCTTGATTTGTGCCAGCTGAGAAGCTGACCCTCAGTGTGTGTTAGAGGCAGCTGGTAGGTGGTCGCCTGATAAATCCTGTTACAAGACCTTGTTTTAAATTGCTTGGGAAACATTAAGTGTTCCAAGTGCAGTTTTCCACACCAGGGAACAGAGACTTTCCCGCACACTTGATTTTGCAGCCAGATATTTGTATTTATCTACAATGTAATTATTTCATGGGTGCTTATGATGCACTCTAGCATTGCACAGGGTCTTTTTCTGAAAACCCAGATGAAACAGCCCTGCTGTGATGAGCTCTGTCGAAGCCTGTTCCCAGCACACAGAGGCTGTCTGGTTTGTTTGGTTCATGTTTGGTTCAGGAGGGCTTAATGGCCTTTCTTCATCATTATCAAATCAGTTCACTTTCTGATGACTTTGGCATTCCAAGTTTCAGTCTTGCAGCAGAAGCAGGAGCACTTTTCCTTCCATGAGTCCTTGGTTTTTTTTGTGCTTGTCAGGTACAGGGAAGGGTGAACTTGGTGTTGCAGCTCCTGAGACCTTCCTGACAGGCATCCTCAGCCAGTGCCTAGGAAAGCTGCAACACAGGCTTGTTACCTATGAAAAAGGAGGGGGTTTTAGAATGGCTGATACATGGGAATATTCCAGCCTCTGCCTGTCTCTGCTTTTCTCACTGTGAGATCAAGTCTCACATTCGATTGTAGTCTTCTGTTCTTATTCCCATTTTGGTGGTAGGAAACAAGCCAGCCGAGCAGTTACAGAAAAGGTCTTGGGCAGCAAACCCAAGAGGCACTCAGGATGCTGGTACAGCTGCCCTGGTGCCTGGAGCGATGCTGGGAGTGCCCAGCCTGGGGCGAGCATGGCAGTGACACCGTTGGACTGACTTTGTCCTGCCCACTTGGGACCCTGTAGCTCCGGGGTACCAAGATGCTACCAAAACGTGATGCTGTTTCAACCAGGTCAACAAAGGAAGCAGAACTCTCTGCTTGTAACTGGAGGGAGATATGGCTCTGCTTTGCTTTTTTAGAGCTGCCTAGAGTTTGTGCATGACTCCATATCCAAAGCCTTGTCTCCCTCCTCCCAGTACCCGACCACCAGGTGACAAGCAGAGGTACAAAATCCCTGTCCCCAGCCGTTTGCAGAGAGAAGAAGAGGTACCCAGGGACCAGCTCTGGCATTACTCCCTGAAGCTGGTGAAAGTATTACTGCTTCCAGCTGCCCTGCCTGTCCAGTCGGGTTTATTAGCCTCTGCAGCAGATTGGGACTGGGAATCAAAGGGATAAAGCGCAGTTTGGGGTCTGTGAACAGCTGTAGAAACCTGGGGAATGGAGCAAGGACTGATAATGCGCTAAGCCACTGCAGGTGCTGGATCAGTGGAGGGTGAAGGAGCCCCTTGCTGCCCACACCAAAAGCAGGCTCCTGCGGAGCTGAACAGCTCAAACAGTGGATACCTGGGGGAGATTTGCTCCTGTCTTTTGGCACCTCCTCTTGCCCTGGTTGGCAGCCATCGCTGGATGCGTTGCCTCATGCCAAACCTATTCATAGATGCCTAATCCTCTGCAGCCAACCAGTTCGTTGTCGTGGACTTCTTTCCAGGAGCCAGATACGTCAGTACCATTATACCAGTGGCTTTTGAGTGACTTGTACAAGGCCAGGCAGCAAGCCTGTGGCTGAGCAGGTGTTGAAATCCAGCTCTCCCAAGCTTGGGGTTGGCAGCTTCTCCACCAGGAAATCCTTCATTTAACTTTCCACCACAGCGGATGGGGTTGCATTGATGTAGGAGGGAAGTCTCCGTGCGCTCGTGCATCTCTTCCAGCCCTTCTTCATCTCCCTGCACCTCTCTCTGAAGGCACCTACTCTCAAGGAAAAGAAATATTACTCGGTGCCCAGGAGAGGGTAGAAAGGGATCTGAATTGCCTCTGGTACCATGCACTAGAGAAAAGAATGGGACAGTTTGGGGCAAGGTTCAAGGCAGGTCGTGCAAGGTTGCAAACTGCTCCTGCAGGGCTCCATGGCCGGCTCTTATCCGTGAGAGCCTGTCAGGTGTAGCAGCAGGTTTTTGTGCCACCCCTCATTTCTCTCTCCTTCAAAGAGGGAACAAGCTGCCCTGGAACAGGCTGACCTTTGGCATAATTATTTCTTTCTTTTTTTCCCCCGAGTCAGGGGCACTTGAGTGAAAACCGAGGAAAACTAAAGCAGCCTTAGCTTTTTGTCAGCTTTCCTTGCGACAGTGACAGGGCTGTTGTTCTGCTCTTGGCATTAAGCGAGAAATCAATGTTACCGTGGGAGCAAACTCCCAAACAGGTGGCGATCACACACATATTAACCTGAACCAGAGCAGGAGGCACCACGTCCCCCCGCAGACCCGCCGAGGGGAGAGGGGATCTCATCACCCTTTGTTTGTGCTCAGAGTGCGGCTGTCCGGAGGATGGTGCCCAAAGAGATAAGGCTCTGGGCACAGATGTCTGCTTTGATTATTCTTTTCCTTTTTGCTACAAACCATATGGCAGTACGGGCAGCACAGATAGCTGGCAATCAAAATTCCTGGGCTCCCTCCCTGACTTCACCATTCGCTCATTTAATTTTCAAAGCGGTTTTCATGCATCAGCAAAACTTGCCGCCTTGAACCTCCCCACCCCCTTAAAACAAGAGCTCTCCCTCATTACTGGAGGTGCTTTTGAAAATAGTAACCACATCTTGCTTTGCTATCGCTAAATTAGATGCACTTAATGCTTGTAAACTACTTCGGCACCAACAGATAAAAGGCGCTACAGACAGGTTGCTAATCAGTTTGATTAAGTAAAGCACCTAAAGTTTGCCACTGCTGCTGGAGGATTGCAGGTTGATCCATCTATAACCCGGAGGAGCAAGATGAATTAGATACGATAAGGATTGTTTGGTTTCTGGTCCGTCAACCAGTGAATGAAATGACTTGGTGTTTATATGCCAGGTCACAGAGAAAAGTTTCTTGCGATTGGAAATGATTAGGCACACTGATTAATGTTTCCAGTGCTCTTTGATCCAGAGCTGCCAGTTGGAATGAGTCTTGCTGCACAGAGACATCCCGACTGCCTCGTAGCAAAAGTGCAGGGGGTAGAAAATTGAATGAAAAAATGTGGGTGGGGATGGGAAGGCTCTGCCGTAAGATACGCTCTTTTTCCATCGGGGACTCCAGGGTTGCATTCTTTGAACCATCCTTTTATTCCTGGAAGTCAAGGCAGTTTGTAACTCGCATTGTACTTGGGAGGTTTATTCATTTTAAAGAAAACAGTCAGGAAGATTGCCAAGTCATCTAAACATCCAGTACTGATAAGGACCTCAGGGTCTGCTAAGTTAAGGCGGCGGCATCCCAGGTTCAAGAAAAGCTTTAAAATGTAGCACTTTCTGGGTAGTCTGCAGCTCTTGTGAAACTGTTGATGTTTCTCTCCTGTGGAGGTGCCATCTCCTGCATACCTCCTTGTGATGGATGTTCATTCTTTCAGCCGTAGGATTTCCCATTTTTAACCCTCAATTAGGATATCCCCCTTTTATCATAGGTGAGATATCTGAAATAGTTTCCTAAGACAAGACACAGGAAAATTTACTTGGATAAGAGGAAGAATCCCCACAACTTCTTATCATTCCCACATCACCACACTGTTTGTCTTCATTATTTTGTGTCTCCATCATACTTTGGGCGTTATGGTTGAGCCTTGAACCAACTGGGAGGCCACAAACACAACTGCGGTGCCCACTACATTTTCTTTATAACCAGGACTGCAGTGTTTGTCATCCTCACTGTCACGCCTGTCATCCACACTTGGTCCTTCTGGGGTGATGTCCTCTTTTGTGCAAAGTTGTGTGTATCAGGATGGGATTTCTAATAAAAATCAAAAAGTGCCCTGGTCCCAGAGTAACCAGTTAGCAGGTGGTGAATGGGCACTCAAAAGAGCTCTGGAAAATCTAAGGTGAAGACCCTAAAATGCCTGGGTGTACCAGGGAGCTGAATTGCAGATACCCACACCCAAGGGTATTAAGCTGTTCCTAAATCACTATCTGCTCACTAAGTGTTTTAGGAGAGCCCCCAGATTCATAGCAATTTATCTCAAAATGCTTCCACTGCAAACCCAGGTGGTTCAGCAGTTACAGCTGCTTTTGTTTAGGGAAGAGAGGAGGCAGGAGCTGGGGCTGCCCCTTCCTCAGGCAGCCCAAGGTCTTCCCTGCTGCTCATGGCCACCTCTGTGGTTGCAGGAAGAGGAGCAGAGCACTGGGTGAACACTGGGCATCCTGGCCATCCCATATTTCTCTTTGCTTGTGTTTGTGCTGAAGACTCCTGATTTTATGAAACGTGGGAAAACTTTTGAAGTACTGGAAGTGTTCAGGAGCTGAGAAACCAGTGGATGAAAAATGGTGCCCAGTGAATCCCATGGGGGGTGTAGATCAGTGTAAGGAGGAAATTGCAATGCTATTTTTACCAAACTTTGCTTTTTCTTTGGGTGTGCCTGCTCTTCCCATGTTTTAGAAGCACAAGAGCTTGCAGAGACAAGCGCTGGGCAGTTCTTCTTTAACATGGGATGCCCATGTCCCATCTCCCACTCGAGTCAGTCACCTTCCCGGATACCTGCCCACCACCATTTCATATCTCCAGACAGGATCTGTGCCTTCCCTGCACTCACAGCCCCGGGACCACAGCTGGTCCCCATCGAAAGCCTCTGATCTCCGATAGTGCATGAACTCATCCCCAAGCTGGGCTGGCAGCTTTAGGGTTTCTCTCCTCTGCTCAGCTGTTTTCACAAAATGGATCGAAATCTCATCACCTTTCAGGTCTCTGGCACGTTTGGTTGCCAATGTATTCAGCAGAGGGAAGACAGACAGACAGTGATCTCCTGGACCATGTTATGTGGGAAACTGGTGTAAATACGAGCACACATCAGTTTCCTGCCTTTGTGAAGTTATGCTTCATGCCTGTTTTCAGGCCTACGTTGTCTTCCTGTGCATGGCCTGAAACACTTAATATCAATTTAATTGTGGATCATTTTCACAAAAATAGGTGCCTACTCCACCTACTTTCTAATTTCCCGGCGGCTCCACAGTGGCTGCTTGGCTGCTGTCTGCCCCACTAGTAATGCTCCCACTTTCCTTCCCGGCTTGCACGGCTGCCCTGGCGTGTTGCTGGGACAGGGAGCAGTGACGTAGGGTCTCCTGGAAGCCTGCACATGGGGCCAAGCAAAACACAGCTGGGCATCACCCCAAGTACCTCAAGGATTGCTGCACTGAGCGGGTTCCCATTGTCTCAGACATCTCATTGTGCTTCATAGCTACAGAGGTATCTGTAGCACTCTCACGGCAAGCTAGGAGCTGGGGCCAGGGAAGTGAGGAGTTTGGGATTAGACCTGTCTCCAGCTCCTCAGGGTAGGAATCACTGCTTATCTGAAGCAATTTTGGAGAGGTATTTCAGGTGCGGCTTCCGTGATGGAGACAGTTTCACACTGGTGGAAGCCACTCCAAAGGTGTGCCACGGCGCTTGGTGGCCCCGACGCTCCCCCGGGCGCATGCCACTGGTGCTGCCCTGGCTCGCTGCCATCCCACTCGCTGCCTCGCTTGCCGATTGCCTCCCACCAAAGCCAGCTCTCCTTTCCTCCTGCCCCCACATGCAGGATGGGAAAGCATTGGCATGAATGATAAACCCACCCTCCTTATCATGTCCATCTCAGTATGGATCCTAGCAGGGAAACAGTGTGTGGGTTGGCGAGTTTAAAGGTGCTTAGCCAAAGATCACACAGTTCGGTTGGTTTGCCTGGTTATTGCTACCACGGTTAACCCTTTGGCTACTGACTCTGAGGTAGTTTATCTGTGAGGCTCTGTTCAACTCTTGGGCTTGTAGCTCTAGCAATGACAGGGGCTTCTGGTGGGCTGAGACCTTTGGCTGCAGCCAGTTTTGCCTTTATCAGTAACAGTTGCCTTTTTTTCCTCACTTTCATGAGAGGTTGCTGCACCCACTCGGAGGCTAGGCCATGCATGCCAGCTCATGCCCAGGAGGCGGAAGGGCAGGGCTTGTGCTTTGGGCTGGCACATGATGTGGAGCATGAAACAAGTCAGTAGTCAGGGAAGGCATGGCCAGCGAGAAGCATGAGACTCACTGCCCCTCCGGGCAGGGTTAGACTGGGCAGAAACCTGGCAGGGAGGATGTCTGCCAGGTGTCCAGGTTAGGGTGCAACCCAGGCCATTAAAAGTCTGGGTATGTGGGAGCTGGAGCTGCTGTCTGAGCTAGCGAGAGATCTTTAACTCTTTGTATCTTGGACACTCAAGGAAAACAAATACTGTTGCATCCTTACTGCTTTCTGCTCCAAATTGAAAAACTCAGGACAATTTTTCCCCTGAAATAAATACATAGCAAAGTATATATTAATGGAAAGGAATCACAGAAACACAGACAAGTCTAGGTTGGAAGGGACGTCCCGAGACCATCTGGTCCAACTTTCCGTTCAAAGCAGGGCCTTAGATTAGGTTATTCAAGGCCCAGTCAAGCCAAGTCTTTAATATTTCTGGTGAGGAAGATTCCACTCTCTTCAGGCAACTGATCCTACTCTTTAGTTGCTCTCACAGCAAATAATTTTTTTAATATACAAGTAGAACATTCCCTTGAAGCTACTTGTGCCCATTGCTTCTTCTATCATAGTGTATCCTGTGAAGAGATGCGTCTTCTGCAAATACCTCTTAGATCTTGGAAGGCAGTGATTTGATTTACCCACCCTAAGCCTTCCCTTCTGAAGGCTGAGCAAGCACAATTCACTCAGTTGTGAAGCTCTTCAGCCCCCTAATCTTGCTGGTTCCCTCTGGACCATCTCCAGGCTTTCAACATCTCTCTTGAACTGGGGAGACAAAAACTGGACAGTGTGTTCCAGGTGTAGCCTAACACGTGCCAAGTAGAGTAGGAAAATCACGTCCCTTCACCTATCAGCAATAGTCTCACTAATTCAGCCCAGGATGCTGTTGGCCTTCATTGCTGCCAGGATACATGGCTGGCTCATGTTCAGTTTGCTGTCTGCCAAGACACCCTGTGCCTTTTCAGCAGAGCAACTGTCCAGCCAGCCAGTGCCCAGCTGGTGCTACTGCTTGGGATTATTCCATTCCAGGTTCAGGACTTGACGTTTATCTCTGCTGAATCTCATATTAAACCTCATTCTTGTTGGCCAAATCTCAACAGCCTGTTGAGATCTCTCTATATGGTGGCTTTTCCTTCCAGCCCATCTACCTCCTCTCCCAGCTTAGGCTCATCTTCAAATTTGGTGACAGTGCATTCAATCCTACCTTCCAGATCATTTATAAAGCTGAATTGCATTGACTCCAGAAGAAATTAATTTGTGCCCAGCTGCCAGCATGACTTTGAGCCTTTAACCACCACCCTCTGAGCTCAACAGTTTAGTCAGTTTCTCAAACATTTTGTGTTTCATCTGCCCAGTCCGTATCTTAACGGCTTGTCAAAAAGGATTTTGAGGGAGACTGTGTCAAACACCTTGCTAAAATCAAGGTAGATGATATCCACAACTTTCCCCTCATCCACTGAGCAAGTTGTTTGGTCAAGCATGATTCAGTCTATCCATGTTGATTTTTCACAGTCAGCTTCTTGTCGTTTGTGTGCCTGGAAATAGCTTTTGTAAGCTGTTCCATAGTTTTCTCAGGGACTGAAACAAGGCTGACTGGTCTGCAGTTTCCTGGATCTTCCTTTTTTGCTCTTTTTGCAGGTGGACGTAGTATTTGTTCTTCACCAGTCTTCAGACTGGAAGACCTCTCTCCACACAAAGCTGTTTACTCTCTGTTTTTCATTTCCCTTGCACAGGGGAATAATGTGATTGACACCAGACAAATTGCTTAAAGCACTATGGATGACAACATCCAAAGAACAGAAGGTCCTTGTGTGTATTGATACCAGTCCAAATTAGTTGAACAGGACAAATTCTGGGCTGGAAATGACATTGGTTCATGGTGACATCTTCTCATGACCTAAATTCTAGAGACGCTCTTGTTGATGGTGGGAAATCCTTCCTGCAGATCTAGGTGAAGTAAAGTGCCGTTCTGTGTAGCATGAGCAATCATTAATATTATTCTTGCAAGTTTTATTTAGCAGGGACCAGTCTTTGGTCTAGGATGCATTCAGCAGTCAAGATTTTGATCTCTCTGGGAGTACCTGGAAGCCAGGTCTCTCCAAGAAGGAGTGAGTGAGCTTGGTTTCACGGGACTGTTGTGATATTGAATGGTGGTGTCTGGAATCATGATGGGGGTCATTAGATGTCACCTCCTGAGAGGTAGCTAGAGTTCTTCTAGAAGTCAATTATTAGCTGAAAGGTCTGTGTAAAGTTTGCACAGACCAGCGTAGTAAGTAAGCGGCCTAGTTTTGGATTGATGTTGATATCAGTAATTATAGATATCAGTATGTGTCTAGTCAGTGCAGTTAGCACGATTACACTGGCTGTACAGCAACATACACTCTCAGAGCTGTACGTTTCTTTCACATTGCAAAACAAGCTATACATCTTTAGCCCAGACTTTTCAGCTTTGAAATATCAGGAGTTATCCAATGATACTGTAGTAGTTGCATTGGAACCTGCTATTTTTACATTTTAATAACCACGACATTGACTAAGACTAGGAAATAAGTGCTTTCCACTGCCAAAGGATGGGTTTTTTTGCTCCAGCTCAACAAGTGGCCACGTCCTTCATATATCAGCTGTTGGTGGCTCACAATCTGGCTTCTGAGAAGACCAAGAGGAGAAGAGCAAGGGCTGAATGGGAAATTATGGAAAGACCAGGGAGGTTCACGTGAGGCCTCTGAACGGTACTACCCTCCTAGGCAATGATTTGTCAATGCACAGCTGCACATGGCTGTCCTTCTTCCACACCTATGGATGCACATTTTAAGGTGTAATTGTAATTACAATTGTAATTGTAAGGTGATTGACAGGACATTGCTTAACACTGTTATTAATATTCACAGAGCACATAGCTATGTGCTGTGTTAGGCTTCTTATATCTTTACTAATGAAGCATATCCTCAAGCCTTCCCTCTAGGAGGGTGGAAACCTGGCATCCACCCAGGCTCTGTTAATACAAACCCCAAGTTATTTCAAGATGGTAAGAAGGAAAGTGTGCTTTTCCCCTCCATTTTTCTGGTCTTTTTTCTTTTTTTTTTTTTTCAGTAGAATTACCCATTTCTGGTCTGGCTGAAAAGGATCAATAGAAAACAAGATACTACTGAAGCATGTCATTGCTGCGCCCGTGGTCAGTATTACATGTGTATACTTTAGTAGTCAGCTGAGTTGTTTAAATAAATATGCAGAACTCCTGTTTTTGGCCAAGCAAAAAGTGACAGCTGTTTGTGCTGGTGTTTCCCTTGTGCTGTGGGCTGCTTGCTGGCATTGCAGAGGTGGAACTGTTTGGGGTGTCATTTGCTTGAAACACTTTATCACGGCTCACCACGAGCCCTCCCTCTGTCTGGCTGCTTACAGGTTTTCAATGAAAGGCCCTGTTCACACATGCGGCAACTCAAATTATCTCTAAATAAACTAGTATATGTGGAGAGTAATTCATGAGCACTTCCAGCATGATGATAAATGGCAGGCAGGGCCAGCGCATACAAGGTGGCCCCTCAGGGATGTGTCTCCATCAAGTTGTGCAAAGATACTGTAGAAGAGTGTGGAAACATGATCTTAAAATAAAAGCTGTGTCTTTCGGAGCTTTAGAGATCAGGCTGTAAGTGACAGACATGCAGTATTTGATCTGTCACCTCTTGTCTAATATTGTATCTCCAGAACTTGACAGATACTTTGGGATTTAACCCCAATTCCTCCCTGTGTGACTACCAGTCTTCTTCCTGAAAAACAACAGTTATCTTAGCCCTTAAAAGACACCCTAAACAGTAAGTTCTGATAAATAATGACAATAAACTCAAAGAATTTATGTACTGTCCTGCTATTTTCCAGCCCTTGCTGACACGATTCTTGAACTGCAGTTGAGCATTGGCTGAACAGAGGCCATTCTTCTGTGATGACCAAGAGAGAGAGGAAAAGCCCGCAAATACAAGAGCCGTAGGAGGTTGTGGCCAGGTTTACACCAACAGGTTAAACAGGGACAAGGCATAGCCCTGAGCACTGGTGTATACCTGTCCATACTGTAAGCTGTTAGCACAGCTCCAGCCCACACTGGCTAGCACTTCTGCAGACAACGCCTGGGCACTGTCTGGGGACTCGCACTGGCCAGGGGCCATCCCCAGTAGTAATTTGGCTGCAGGCACCTTGTTCTGGGGAGGTGAAAGGGCTTAGCTGTCTGGATACGAGCTGCTGGGCAGTTGGCTCCAGTGTGAAGGAACAGTCCCTGGCTTGTCTTGTTTACATGTATGGACAAGATGAAGGCTTTGGGATACAGGAGCCTCAGTGGTGAGGTACAACATATGTGAATTTTGCAATTCTGGATGCAATTTTGAAATACATATTTCTGTTGAACTTTCAGGCACTGCTTTCAGATACTGTCTCTCTTGAAAACCCTGCACTTGCTGAATATCTATTATTGCTCCCATATGGCAAGGAAGGGAAGAAACCCTTCATCTTCAGATAGCAGACATAAAATAATGTGAAAGAAATGTAAAATGACTGGGGAGGAGTTTTGTTCTGCTCTACAGAGAAACTATAGGAGATTCATAGATTGCCACTGATAAAATTAAAACGTACGCTGTATCTCCCTATTTGTGAGAAGAGGGAGAAGAAACAGAAGACAGCTCAAAAACATGGAAGTACCAAACAGAAATGGTAGGCAATCTGTTGTACAGGGTCCTACTTGTTGTATAATAATGTCTAGGCTTTGTCTATGCTCACCTGTACTAGTGCCTACTTTTTTATTAGGCATAAACTCATAGTAAAAGGCATCCACTGTGGCCAAACTGGTCGTACTCATAGTTCCTGTTGAAAAAATGACTCTTTTTCTGCCCTTAAAATCCCAGCTAAATTGATACAAATAAATAAGTAGTCTTGCCTCTAAGGAATAATGTTACTGGAGAAAAACCTGTATTGTGATCTGAATCAGTGCTACAAAGCTCATCCTGTACAAACCATTAGTCCTGGAATCCAGCACAGCTGCATTATAGATGAAATGTATTTTGGTCCATTATGTCAATTCGTTGCTTGTACTGGGGAACCCAAAACTGGACACAGTGCTCCCGATGCAATCTCACAAATGTCAGATAAATGGGAATTATGACTTCTTTCAACTAACACAGTTGTCTCGTCATAGAAAGTAGCCTGCTTGGTCAGCCAAGAGATCAACAGCACTCTGCTTGTCTACACTGACCCATAATGGGTTACCTTCAGAGGAGTTAGCATGTCTTTGCCTAAAGCACTAAGTCTAGAAATGTGTCTGACTTGAAAAGTAAAAGGTGGGCCTGGGTCCTGCTTGTATACGTTGGTGTATCTGCAGGACCTGTTAAAATGGAGCCCCATAAGCATAGAATGCATGGTCAAGAGCAAGCATGTGACAAGATCTAAAGGCAGCAGGGATTTGTCTGGTAGCTCATAGGGCTTAGAGTGCAGGATGGTCCTTTCTCAGTCCTGAATGTTCTTCATACACGGTTCTGTATCCATCCAGTCTTTTATATCTTCTGCTTTTTAACAAAACTAGCCCTGAAGGAAGAGACATGAGACTTGAGTCAGACATCTCGCTATTGCTGAACTGCGCTAGCTAGTGGAGCTGCAGAAGGGTTTACAACTAAAGTGAAGTGAACTATGCTAAAGTGAAGAACTATGTGAATAAATTACTAGCCCTGAAGTGCTGAAAACAAACACTTCAGGATTAATTGAGGGGATGGGGAAAAAATGCCCCTTCTCCTTGCCCTGCATCCTCTCACATCCCATCCTTTGACTATGCTCACCAAGGCGGGTGGAGGGGATTGATAGATGGAGGAGGTTATAAAGCTCTTGTCATGTTCCCAAGGTTTGAAATCAGTTGGCTAAATGTGCGCAGCCACAGAGCAACCTGAGAGCCTCTCTTCTCAGGCTGGGAGGTCTGAGTGCTGCCAAAGCCTTCTGGCCCCCTCTTCCAGCCTGATGCTTTGAAAGAATATTGTTTGGCTCCATGACACTGCGGGTCTGTTGACTTGTGCTTGTATGTTTGTGCTTGGATGTGTGCACAACTCAAAAGCAGGTCTGAGGTTAAGTAAAGCCCCTTGCTTGGTGGGGAACCTTGATCAACATGTCACAGAACATGACAACTTCCATAATGGTTTTAAAAAAATGTGTATGGGATTAGCTGCCAGCTTCCAGGGGAGGGATATGTGGTAACCACTTGAAATATCTAACTTCTGGGCTCTGCCCTCATCTCCACAGCAGTTTTGAACAAATCATTTGATTTCTCTATGCCAGCCAGTTGATCTACAATATTGTACTATTTATTTTACATCTTTGAGTGTTGTGTGGCTTATAGAAGGGCTTTTCATGTCGTAGACTTAATGTAGGCTTTAGTGATTTTTTTTGTTATGTTCAAATTGAAAAAGAGTGTCTTTTCTTTTTTCTTTCTCTCTTTATGGACAGATGTTTAATACTTCTGAAAATTTACTCCTTTTATTGTATCTTAATTCAGGTATCTGAAATGGCCCATTTTGAATTTAGGCCAAACACCCCTGCCGTGGCATAACACAGTTTTCTTTGGGTTGGACATACAACCTAACTCGGCACAGATGAGTATGGAGGTGAGAGTGATAAAAAGATGGGATGTTACATACCTTGACTGCAAGGATATAACAAAGTTTTGTCCTGTGTACATTAGTTGTAACATGCTCCTATGTTCCTTCAAGACAGTGCGTTTTACGCTGTATGAAAGGCCTGTGTAAGCATGAAATACTGGAAATAAAAACAGCTGAGGGCAATTCTGCAGTCATTATGGATTTTTATTTCAGGAGTGATGTGACTGCTGGGGTCAGTAATAATACCCAGAGTGGGCCTGCTTTTCATATATAGAATCATAGAATGGTTTGGTTGGAAGGGACCTTAAAGATCATTTAGTTCCAAACACCTCTACCATGGCCAGGGATACCTTCCACTAGACGAGGTTGCTCAAAGCCCCATCCAACCTGGCCTTCAACACTTTCAGGGAAGGGGCATCTACAGCTTCTCTGGGCAACCTGTTCCAGTGCCTCACCACCCTCGTATTAAAGAATTTCTTCCTTATATCTAATCTAAATCTACCCTCTTTCAGTTTAAAGCCATTACCCCTTGTCCTATCACTATGTGCCCTTGTAAAAAGTCCCTCTCTGCCTTTCTTGTAGCCCCCCTTCAGGTACCGGAAGGCTGCTATAATGTTTCCCCAGAGCCTTCTCTTTTCCAGGCTGAACAACCCCAACTCTCTCAGCCTGTCTTCAATAGGGAAGGTGCTCCAGCCCTCTGATCATCTTCATGGCCCTCCTCTGGAACCAGTCCAACAGGTCCATGTTCTTCTTATGCTGGGAGCCCCAGAGCTGAATGCAGTACTCCAGGTGGGGTGTCATGAGAATGGAGTAGAGGAGCAGAATCACCTCTCTCGGCCTCGGTCACACTTCTTTTGACGCAGCCCAGGATATGGGTGGCTTTCCGGGCTGCAAGCGCACATTGCCGGGTCATGTTGAGTTTCTCATCAACCAACACCCCCAAGTCCTTCTCCTCAGGGGGCTGCTCTCAATCCATTCTCTGCCCAGCCTGTGTTTGTGCTTGGGATTGCTCTGACCCATGTGCAGGACCTTGCACTTGGCCTTGTTGAACTTCTTGAGGTTCGCATGGGCCCACCTCTCCAGCCTGTCAAGGTCCTTTTGGATGGCATCCCCTCCCTCCAGCGTGTTGACCGCACCACACAGCTTGGTGTCATTGGCAAACTTGCTGAGGGTGCTCTCAATCTCACTGTCCATGTCGCTGACAAAGATGTTAAACAGTGCCAGTCCTAATACCAGCCCCTGAGGAACACCACTTGTCACTGGTCTCCACTTCAACATCGAGCTGTTGACTGCAACTTTTTGAGTGCAACCATCCAGCCAATGAATAAGGATTCATCGAGTGGTCCATCCATCAAATCCATGTCTCTCCAATTTAGAGACAAGGATGTTGTGCAGGATAGCGTCAAATGCTTTGCACGAGTCCAGGTAAATGACGTCAGTTGCTCTTCCCTTATCCACCAACGCTGCAACCCCATCACAGAAGGGCACCAAATTTATCAGGCACGATTTGCCCTTAGTGAAGCCATGTTGGTTGTCACCAATTGCCTCCTTATTTTCCATGTGCCTCAGCATAGTTTCCAGGAAGATCTGCTCCATGATCTTGCTGGGCACAGAGATGAGACTGACTGGTCTGTAGTTCCCTGGGTCTTACATGGTAATGAACAAGTATTGAGGTATTTACGTGGAAAGAGGAATACTTATGATGCACATCAAAAAGTTTTATTAGGTAGGCAGAAACCCAGAATGATGCCATGTCCTGCTTACCACCTTCTAAGGACACCTCTTCTGCCAACATTTTAGTCATTTGCCAACAATCTCATTTGCTACATCCTTCTCAGCAATACACTTCCGCTACACATCTTGAAAGAGTTTAGAGTTGAAGTAAAACTGGTTCTCTCATACCCACTGGACTTCAGTGCAGATGAGAATGAGAATCAGGTAAAAGGCTTATAAAAACAACTATTTTTGGCTCAGCCCTGATAGGACAACAGCTCCGTTGGTCTGCTCTGATATTCAGTCAACGTGACTCATTTGTAGAGGACTTTCTGGCCCATTTTCTTTAAAAATGTGCTCTATCCAGAGAACTGGCTGGGGCTTTCTAAAACTGGAAACACTGAAAAAGAACAGCTTGCTCATTTGTTGGGTGTTGGTTGACCTTTTCTACACCACCCCAGCTCAAAAGGTGGAATATGTGCTGTCTTATCTAGTGAGGTGTTTTCAACCAAAAGAGTGTTTTTATGGAGTTTTTTTTTTCTCCTTCTGGAGGAAGGGAATAATGGAGAGGACAGGTTTCAAGGCTCCCATGGAGAGTGAGGTCAGGTGTCCTCAGAGACTGAGTAGGTGATAGCTGCTTCAAAGTGGAAAGAGTTGGCGAGACTGGAAGTGGCCACTCTGAACCTTAGCCTGACCTCTGGTCATACCTAGCTAACCTCTGGTTTCAGAGGATTTTCCAGGTCTTTGGGACTCCCAAAGCATGAGGACTGCTGCCAAGCTTTGAGGGTGCTACGACTAACACAAACGTGACACTCAGCAGAGAGCCTGGAGACATTTCCTCCTTGAGTCCCCCCGTTATCTAGGATCCAGGAATGCCACTTTTCCCCAAACTGGGGAAAAATGAAAAATGTTTTCTTCAGTCGTTCAAATACCAGAAAGAAACATACGTTTGAGAGCAAGGGTTAGGGAGAACTCAGACTTGTCATCGTCCTAGTAAGGACACGTCCCTTCCTTTTGACTTGTGTATTTTCCCTGAAGCTATAATCTTAGGCCACAGCTGGACAAGATAAGCATTTGCTTAGTGTAAAGCTGTGAATAATCCCTCTCTCAAGGGCTTTAAGTACCACGTTGAATTAGGACTTTAAAAAGGTAGGTGAAAGCTCCCTTTGCCAAGAGGAGCTTCCACGCATGGAATCTGGAAGTGGTCTTATGTGGACATCAGTGACTTGCTTTGTTAGCTGTATGTGAAATCTGGCTCTGCTGAAACCAGCAGCAAAACTGCCATTGATTTTAAGAGATCTGAATTTGATCCCTAGTATGTTCGTTTCCTTTACTTTTTTTCCTGTACTTTTTCCTATTACTTTTGGTATGTAGACATGGAGGACTTGTGGAAAATATTGATATAATCGAGACACCCTTACCATTATGGCAAGGGCTGGGCAGATGCTACTGTGGGAAGACACATTTAGAGTTTTGCCTGACACTTTGAAATGCTTTTTATTTTTTCCTACCTGCCTTGCTTCAGCTTTCCAGGTCATACTTGTGCATGAATGACAGGTCTTATTATTTTGAGTGTTCTGTGTTTTTCTTCGTTATTTAGATACTGAACTTGCAAAACATTCCTCTTAGCAGGGCAATTCATTCTCAACTGGATCTTAATGAGACCAGTCCTCCCTTTCCTGGGAAAGTATGCGCCTCTGGTGAGAGAAGCCCACCTTTCACAAACCACAGCTAAAACTTGTTTTTTCAGTGAAACACGAAGCACACAGCTGCTTGCAAATGTCAGTTTTTCTTAGCATGAAGCAAATATGCATTTTGTAAATGTGGGACACAGACATATTTTGATGTGGGTCTTGAACAGGGCTTCAGTATAGGGATAGCTCATCTTTAATTTATAGTTACACGCAATCGAGCCATTCCAGGAAAAGACATTTTGTGGTTCTTGGGTCAGGGAAGAAGAAGAAGATAAAAACCTTCTACCCTAAACAGAAACAGTTACAACACGCAGTACAGACCTATGTTCCCTAAATGAAAACTTAGTGCAAAGCTCTTGAAATGTTTTTCAGGGTTAAAATCACTGAGAGATTGATGCTAAAACTCTTTCAGGTATCGCCTGTTCTTCCTCCGGGAAAACCAGAAACGCTCCTGTTTGTTTGCTACTTCTGTTGCCACAAGCAAGTTAAGTTAAATCCAGTTGGCAGCCAGTCAAGAGTGGTGTTCCCCAGGGCTCAGAACTGGGGCCAGTTCTGTTTAATATCTTTATCAATGATCTGGATGAGGGGATCGAGTGCACCCTCAGTAAGTTCGCAGACGACACCAAGTTGGCCAGGAGTGTTGATCTGCTGGAGGGAAGGAAGGCCCTACAGAGGGACCTGGACAGGCTGGATCAATGGGCTGGGGCCAACTGTATGAGGTTCAACAAGGTTCAGTGTTGGGTCCTGCACTTGGGTCACAACAATCCCACACAACGCTACAGGCTTGGGGAAGGGTGGCTGGAGAGCTGCTTGGTGGAAAATGACCTGGTGGTGTTGGTTAATGGACGGCTGAACATGAGCCAGCAGTGTGCTCAGGTGGCCAAGAAGGCCAATGGCACCCTGGCTTGTATCAGGAATAGTGTGGCCAGCAGGACCAGGGAGGTGAGAGTGCCCCTGGACTCGGCACTGGTGAGGCCGCACCTCGAGTACTGTGTTCAGTTTTGGGCCCCTCACTACAAGAAGGACATCGAGGTGCTGGAGCGTGTCCAGAGGAGGGCAACGAAGTTGGTGAAGGGTCTAGAGAACAAGTCTTATGAGGAGTGGCTGAGGGAGCTGGGGTTGTTTAGTCTGGAGAAGAGGAGGCTGAGGGGAGACCTTATTGCTCTCTACAACTACCTGAAAGGAGGTTGTAGCACAGGGGGTGTTGGTCTCTTCTCCCTAGTAACAAGTGATAGGACGAGAGGAAGTGGCCTCAAGCTGTGCCAGGGGATGTTTAAATTGGATATTAGGAAAAATCTCTTCACCGAAAGGGTTATCAAGCATTGGAATAGGCTGCCCAGGGAAGTGGTTGAGTCCCCATTCCTGGAGGTATTTAAGACGTGTAGATGTGGTGCTTAGGGACATGGTTTAGTGGTGGACTTGGCAGTGTTAGGTTTACAGTTGGACTTGATGATCTCAAAGGTCTTTTCCAACCTAAACAATTCTATGATTGTATGGTTCTAAGCTATAACCACATGTTTTAATCTGATTTTGAGACCTGGTGCAGGAAATTCTCTGGCCTCTCTTGTGCCCAGGGTTGACTTAGTTGATCAAAATGGTGTTTCTGGCCTGAAAGTTCATCAATCATTGGAGCCCAATGGAAAGCTTATGGTAGTGTGGTATGTTTATAGAGGGACTTACAGTCTTTTAGGAATCAAAAGCATGTCATAAACAGGAATTGATTCATGCTTTCCCTCCACACAAATGCAACCACCACCAAGGATGAGGTTTGTCTTGTTTTTTGCAGGGGATAGCAGTGGGGAAGATGTAGGTAGGCAGCACGTAATTAAAAAAAATGGAATTTTATCAGAACTTTGTGTTCACTCTTGTGAAAGAGCTATGGGATTTTTTTAAGGGTCTGTGTGGGTTGGGCTGTAGAGTACTGGCAGTAATGTCACCTTTGGATTGTGTTGGGGTTATTGCTTCTGCACCAACAGTGGGAATATGTTGCTGGATTATCATTACCTTGGCCAGAATATCTCAGTGCTCTTTGATTAGCATTTGAGTGAGAGAAATTTCATTGTACCTCTTGTTTGGTACTGCAGGTAACTGTGTACTGCAAATACAGCTGCGTGTCTGGCAGCATGCTGCCTGTGTGCCTCCCTCTTGTTCAGACCAGCTGGCTGGTCTCCTGGCTGAAGGCTGTTACCTCAAACAGCAGAGCCGTTCTGCAGTGTGGTATATTCAGCCTTTACTGATGCTCACCACAGCTTCTCCTGGAAGGAAAATGGATACTTGACTAATCTGTCAGAAACTGGATTGTCCTAAATCATACGAACAAACAAAACTTGTAAGGATACTGCTGCCCTATCTTTATCAGCCAGCCTTTCCTTCTTTCCATTACATGCAGCCTTGCTTATGTCTGTGACACTTGGGGAATACTCAAATTCTGCTCCTCTTCTTTTTCTTCAGACCAAGTGTCTTTGGGTCTGACCAAAACCCATTCAGTTTGAGGGGAGTCTTTCTAAGGCTGTCAGCTGGCTTTGGATTGTCTCCCTGACTTGCACCCCTTTCAGAAATCAGAAGGCACACGTTTAACTTACTCTTAGAAAGCTGATCTCAGGAAGGCAGAAATCAAATAACTTCAGTTTAGCACCTGAATGCTCTGCTTGAAACAGATCTGTCAGAGGGTTGCTCATCCCAAAGAAAGAGATAACAAAGGAAGGATTTTCTCCAGGATATAGTATGTTTTCTAATATTTTCTACTAAATACAATTCAGTAGAAAAACATAGAAGACAAAGGAATCTTTTTATGCAGCTTGCTTCCTCTACCCCACGGACAAATTCCACTGGACCAACTTCTTACACCCCTACTTTAACCATCCTTGCTGTAATACAAGACCTATGAAACTAGTCAGCTTTCACCTTTTAATATATGCCAACATGGGCCAAGAGTCTTAATCAGTACTGGCGAATATCTGTGGGAACTAAGGAAATGGGTTTCAAGTCTTACCCCAGAACTAGCAATGAATGATTTTTTTTTTTTTTTTTTTTATTGATACCCTTATCACTGAGGAAGTGTCTTTTATGGAACTAGAAATTTTCCTTATTTCTGACCCACTGGCCAGAGGTCTAAATTAAAAGAGCAGCTGATCTTGAGGTCTCAAAGGGATGGAAGAGCACAAGGACAGAGGATCCTTGATCGCTTCATGGGGGAAGTGTCCATGAACCCATGCCTCCTCTGTGTCAGGGTTTATGTATGGATAGCATGTGCCATTGTACGCTGACTTTGGAGCAAAGCATCACTGGGGCAACTACCAAAGAAGACAGTTTGTGAGAGCTCCTGGCCAAGGGTGGCTAGCAAAAGTGGCAGCTACCCCCAGTCACTCCAGGTGGATGGGTTCAGCTGCTGAGGGAGCACCTGAGCTGGAAACAGGGATAGCTAAAGCTTCAGCTGTTCTCCATCAGAGCTGTATCTCTTGGTGCCAGATGGGTCATGCACGAAGGGTGGTTCTAATCCGAGGATCAGGTGGGGCTTCTCAAGAGCCCTGGGCACTGGAGAGGGAAAGCTGGGAAAGCTGCAAGCTCAGCTTCTGCTTGAGCTGAAAAAATTTCAATAAGGGCAACTGTATGGGGTGGATGGAAGGTTTGAGGGGTAGCGGGTAGTGTGGTATGGACTGTGGATGTGTGTTTTTTCCCTCCTTTCCCTAAAGAAAGGGTTTCATGTCTTTAATTCAGTACTTGTTAGAATGAATATTGCTTGTGCCAGTGAAAAAGTCGGCTGTCCTCCTAGGATCCTGGGCTGGGACTGGTGCTGATTTTACAGCTGCTCTTCAGCCTTTGGAGACTAAACCTGAACCCTTCAAGGCTTGGCAGAGGGGTTACATGTGAGCTGTGTCTAGCTCTCAAAGGCCCTGACTGGAACCTCCAGATGCTACTGAAATGCTTACATACAATAAGAACAAGGACTTCTTTTCATCTCCTTGTGCTGAGTGGGATGTTAGCTTTTGGAGTGAACTGGATCTAACACAGGGGAGTGAAGAGGAATCTGTAACAAAACTGTGGATGCTCCTGTCCTTTCCCATAGAAAACCTGGAATCTAATAAAAATGATTGTTTATTTATTGTTTTACATTAGCTCACCCTCTTAGCTCTTATTATATGGCAGCTACAGAGGTATTATTAATTAAGAAGAATACTGGATGTGGTCAACTTTGTGCACACTAAGGATGTTATAAAAACAACGGCTACTGTAAAAACCTTTAAATAGTTCTGTCAGTTCCTAAAAAAAGAGGAAACTTGCTGTTTTCTAACCAGCATTTTCCTATAATGGAATAGGATTGGGGGATTTTAGAGGGTGACAAATTGACTATGAGTCAGTGGGGCAACATGGTGCTAAAGGAAGCTCTTCTGGGCTGCAGGCAGTGTAGGGTATATTTCAAAAACCAAATAAAAAGTACCCAGACACTCAATTTTCTGCTTTCCTCAGCAGCGGCTGGACCACGGGGTTCAGTTTGGGGCTTTATGTTATAAAAGAGGACAAGTGGCAGTCTGGAGACGAGACCACAGCAGTTGTGGAAAATGAGAATCAGTAATTTTGCAGAGGAGGGGCACTGGTCCGACGGGAAGAGAAGTGAGCAAGGACAGCTCATGACAATTACACACAGAAATACTCAGACTCTGCAGCAAGGCACCTGATCATCAGAGGTGCTTTGTCTCCAGGACCCCGCTCTCTATGGGATTAGAACTGCAAAAATACATTGAATACACGAGATTGTATCAATCACAAAATAGAGACCCAGCTGCTTGATTCTGTTTGTTATTTTGCTTTTGCATCTGATGCAAATTGCAAGAGGACTGATACTAATTCCTACATAGCCAAATACAGTCAGAAAAGCATCCTGGGTGGTTTAAGCCCAGGTTCCTTAGGGAAGAGGAGGGTACATTTTTATTGTCTTGACTGGAAAACAGCTGATCTTACAAGAAGCCTGTACTAGTGCTGAAAGCTCACAAAAGTATTTCAGAAGCATCTTAATTCATGGCTCGTATCTCAGTTAGTGCCTCAACAGAACTGGTTGCTCTACAGTAAATCTTTCAGCATTTGAGCCCAGCTGCCTCTGCCCTTTTCTAACAATAAAGACAAGGGTCAATTCTTCTCATTAGTCAATAAGAGCTGAATTTAAAAATAACATGCTGATGTTGCTGCACAGAAGTGTTTAAGTTGGATTAAATATGAAGGAAAAATAAATCAGGGAAGAGCAAGCTACAAAGGGAATTGAAGATTCACTTTCCAGTCTGAAAGATTTTTAGGGCAGGGACTGTCAATTATTTTGTTTGTACAACAGTCTCAGCTTAAATGGGGCCTCTAGCTGCTTCCACAACGTAAATTATTGATGCTGTTAGGATCCACAAAAGACATGTGCCTAGCCTTAAGCACCGGGGTAATAAAACGGAAGTCTAGAGGAATCCTTTAGCTCAAAGTTAAATATATACTTATGTTCTTTAGGCTTCTTGTCGCTGCTTTAGATGCTTATGTACCTGATGTGATCTTGAAATAACGAAGCTGGCCATGCTATGATAGAGGATACAGGTCTGAATAGACACACTTGGAGGTTCCAGACAATTCTCATGACCTCTCAGAGAAACAGCCCTGTTGACTTCACAGGCAACCACTTGAAATAGATAGTCCTCATCCAAAGTGACAGCAGGTACATGATCCCAATAAAAGAAACGTGGACCCGTTGCACATCATCCTGTCATCGCATTACCTTGCCTTACAAAGGAAGGTGGCATGCTGTGATCTGAAGAGATCTGAGGTGACACGTTGCCTGACAAGATGTCCCGGTTGATGGAAAGGGAGTCGGGAGGTGGGGAGTGCAGGAAGGGAGTGCAGCTGGAACCACCCAGAGCTGTGGCTTAGTGCTTGCTGGTTGCTTTGTGTTGGGTGGTCCGTGTCTGCATTCCCGGCAGCAGATGGGAGTTTGTGAGGTGCCAAACTGAGCCTTGACTAAGCAGGAACAACAAAAAAAAACAAAAAAAAAAAAAAGAAAGAAAAAAAGGTTAATACTCCTCAGGCGCTGGGGCCTTTTTGGCTTGCTGTTCTTCATCCCAGCCTTCAAACAGCCTGCGCTGCAGCAGATTGCAGGCTCTTACAGATTTGCCAGCCCTTGCCTTTTGGAAAAAAGCCTTGCTTTGTTTTTGGCTCAGTTTACACTCCTTTTCAGCCATCTCTCCCTCTTTCGGAGGTGGGAGTTTGCAATGTATTATGCATGATGTTATTTAAACCTCTATGTTGATCGTGGTTTCTATGGGGCTTTTATTTTGTTGTTTTTTTTAATGTATCACCTGCCTTTGGGAGCAAGACACTGCTGGCTCAGCTGTCCTCACTGCTCAGGCGAAAGGGCAGAGGGAGCTACGGGAGAGGAGCCCTAAGCCCTGCAGATACAATGCCATGGTGATCAGCAAAACCTACCTGATTACATCTGGCTGTTTGTCCTGCTTGGGGCCCTCTGTTTGTGCCCTCTGGATCCTTCAAGCTCTGTTCTCTGTTCTCTGTTCTCCCTTTTGTACACTTGCCCTTTCCTGAGGGATAAGTTGCATGTAGCCTGCGGGAGGCAGTGCTTGTGCTTCCAGCCAGAGGAACACCCTTCGGGAGGAAGAACGTGCATCAAAGGCATCCAGCTGCTAGAAGGGAGCTCTGGATTTTCCCTCTCCTTTGCTTGTCCTGGGAAAAAGGAGAAAAGCCATGTAATGCTTCTGGTTCAGCTCTTTATCTGCCCACTTGCAGCACAGAGCTCAGGGATAAGTTTCCATTTCTTACAATGGAATTGTTACCATGTGGCTTGCTCTTTCAGGAACAAGGTGATGCAAAAAGCCTTCGGGGAGATGCACAGCAGGAGCCCATGAGAGATCTGCCTCTGATGAGGCTCCTGCACCAACCTGAGGCTCTGACCTCCACAAGCAATGCTCTACTCACCCCAGTGCCTCCTGTTCCCCCTCAGTGGGAGATGACGCCTCCAAAAAAATTGAAATTGTGCCTCAGTGAGAGGCAGCATCTCACAGCTTTGCCAAGTGCTCAGGAAGAGATTTGGCTCTGCAGCAAGATGGGCAGTCTCAGGGCATCCCATTCAAGGCACCAGCTCCTGCTCCTCGGGCCTGGAAGGGGATCCTTGGCCGAGCCTAGTGGAGCTCATCTTGAACTCTGCTGGTTCAGGAGACCCTGATGAGCACGGATGGGTCAGAGACCACTGTAGTTCTGAGAATCCCAATTCTTTGAGCACTGTCACCTGAAGAGATTTCCTTTCTTCCAGCCCCTGGCTGCTTCCTCAAAACCGTTTCCTTCAGGAAGAGTCGTCTTCTGAGGGTGGGTGTATATATGTTCTCCATGGAGCCTCCATCGGAGCAGTGCTCACAAGATGCTATGCTATGGGCAGATCAAAACTGATACTTGAACAGAAACTGAAAGAAGAAAAAAAAAAAAACGAAGGGAGTTACGTAGATCAGGAAGCCTTAGATGATTGAATGACACTTTTGCCCCTCTGCTGAATTATATATGTAGATGTGCGATTTAGTTGTGCTGAATCAACCCCACCTAGGGTAGAGACACTACCACCCAGGGTAAAGAGGTGCCCTTTAAACAAGGAAGACTTGGGACCTGTACTAGTCTGTGTGCTCCTCAAAAAGCCGTTAGAGACCTCGGGGACGTGCTTGCAAAAGGCAGTGCTGCTACATCTTCACGACTTCTCCAACCCCAAGCTCCATGTGCTACAGTCACACCACCTCGTGGCAGTGGAGATTGTCTCCCAAATACAGAAAACCTCCATGCTCTGGTGTACTGAGCAGCCATGGCTTCTGCTGTTAGGCCATCACCCACTGGGCGCTGTGTGAAACTTGCCAAGTTTCAACCCTGGAAATCAGGTTTGGTTCATCAATCTTTGTGAATCTTTTGGCAAATCACTGGTTGAGTAACTTGGCTGCACCGGGCTGACTCCTGAGCTTACATGAGCCAGTTAATTTAAGATGGAGAACCAAACAGAAATTTGAGCTTCAGACTGTAGGTTTTTTCTGATTTTGGGGGCAACAATTTCTTGCTTCCCTAGAACAAATTTGGGGTCCAGCCCTCCCTTTATGATGTTGCTGTGTCCCAGGCAAGGGTTAACATCTCAAAGTCACCCGTCTGGCTGCCCACCCTGCCCTTCCATTGTTTGGACTAAACCTTCCCAGATTTACTTACTTCCTTTTGATGTCTGGCAATGTTTGTTTATTAGCGCCAGTGGCCTGTGTTAACTCTAAGTCTTTGACTAAATCCCATTCTCTGCCTTTCCTCCTCCCTTCACGGGCTTGTGAGCTGATAAACTTCAACGATGGATTTCAAACCCAGTGAGGTTAAACATGAACTTCTTTTACACCTGCCTGCTTTCCCAGCTAATGGACTCTGGTGGCTGCCAAGGGAGGAGTCCTTTTATGGCAAAGAGAAGGCTGCAAAGGTTGAATTCATTTCTAGTTTGTATGTTCAAGAAGTGGGTTTTTAACTCTTGGAGAGGAAAGGATTATTTTAGTGAATTCCTTGCTGTCCTGAGGTCATCTGCTTAACCACAGCAGAGAAATAAAAACAGGACAGGTATTAGCCGGTAAGTCACATAGTGTTATATATAGTCCACCAAGCACTATTTTATTATTCCCTTTTTTTCACGGTGCTTAAGTACCATTTTAAGACTCAGAGTTTAGTCAGCTTCAATCTAAGGTACGAAGAAGAAAGAAGATGAGAGCTGTTTGGGAAATGATAAGTACTTCCTATGGAAACATTTGCAACAGTTCTCTTTTTCCTTTAATCATGTGAAAGTTCCATTAAAAGAACAAAGCCTACCAAAAAAAAATCCCCATTTTTTCACATTTTTGATATTTGAGAAGTTTTCTTTTGCTCTGGGTCTATCTCAGGGGAGGAGGTATCGAAAAATCCCCTACAATTATTCATTTTAAGACACAAAAATTCCTGACTAGCTTTTGCTCGTGTTATTTAATTACAGACGTAAGCCCTACTCTCAAATTCCATACAGGTTATGTGCTCTGTGTTAACATTACAAAATAAGGATACATGATAATAATTTCAAAGTGAAGAATCTTTGGATTTTTATTACTTCATTATTTTGTCTTCTAAAATGCTCTTCATCAGCAATGATTAATTCTTGAGTCATCAGTATCTGAGAGTCCTAAAATGCCTTGTGGTTGCTTAAATGTTTTTTTTTACAAGATTTGTAAACCGGTTGATTTTTAAAACTGCATTTCAGCTGGGGCAGTAACTCCGTTGTGGCAGGTCTGCACTTTTGTATGTAGTAAAAGTGTCTTTGCCAAAAAGAACTCATATTCAAACTGGAGGTGATTGATTGACAGGTGGCAAAGAGGAAGGATTATAGAATATGAATTGCAGAGCAAATCCAGATTGCACTGAAAGGTTTTAAAAGCCCAGGGAAAGTTTGTGGTCACCCAGAACTGAATTTACCATGACAGTCAATGATGTAATAACAGCCCTCCTTTTTCTTTCCGCTACGGTATTTTGTCTTCATATGTTTTGTTGAACTATGGCATTTGGGGGAAAGGTTTTACCTCATTTTGGCAATGATTCTTTGGGCAGTGCCCTTTGATCTCTTTTGATGCAATGATGAAAAGACCTCTGCTAAAGGTTTCTGGGATGGTTTAAGAAACAGTCGCCTGGTCCCTCCCTGGCCCTGGCAGAGCGGTGCAGGGGAGTAGATGCCTGCCTTTCTGCCTCTCCATTTCACAGCCCAGATTCCCTTCTCCATTCCCTTCTCCATCCCAGCCCCACAGCAGCTTCTTCACCAGTGCCCCATGCCAGCTTGGAGCAGGAGATGTACCACATGGTTCTGCCAGGAAAGGCCACCAATGGGATCCACAGGGATGCTAATGTGCCTGTCTTCCACCGATCTCCACAAGCACCTGGGACCTGTTCACCAAGCCTGCAAACCAGTCTTCTCAGGACATTTAGGCACTGAGGAGAGCAGACTGCTATTTAACTTTAAAGACCAAAGCCTGATGCTGTTCTTTTGTAAGAAGATACCTCTGTCCATTTAGAAACTCTTTGGTTTCAAGAGGTCTCTGGTTTACACAATCATGGCTTTCTCCAGCCCTTTCTGCAGCCAGCCTAATGCTGAGATGTGCACAGAAATATTCTGCAGAAGCCTGGAAAACAGCTCACTGCTTACCATGAGCCTGGGGCGCTATTTTCCAATAGGTCAATATTTCTTAGGTTGTTATGATAACCAGTGACAAAAAAACCTGTTTACATGGAAAACAGTATTGATGTAGCTAATGCAGTTGCAAATCCCAAGTGCATTTCAGAGCAAATCTGCATATAGACACAGTTCTTCTTTGTAAACGAACGCCCTATTTCCATAGCAGACTTCTTTCAGAATAAGGCACAGATTTACCTCATTTTTAAGTAGGGTTGTGAGTCACAGAAAGGTTTTGGTTCTCATTTCTCCATGGACAAACCCCAGGCTCTTGTATGTTCCAAATATCTTCCTTTAAACGTTTATTTGCTTGTTGCGGTGCCGGACTGCTTGTGCCCTATGCCTGAGCAGTCAGCCAGTTCCCTTTGAAGATGTTTACTAATTAAATCAGAACAAAGATGGAATGAATGTTAAGCACCTTCAAACACTTGTTGTGTGCTTCAGTCCCATGACTGTACTTCACAAGCTGCTGTAAAATCTATACATTTCAGAATACATCACATAGTGATTCCTTTAATGGATTCTCATTTTTAAACAGGTTAAGGAAAAAAAAAATCTGGCTTGTTTCGTAGTCTGTTTTTCACATCTGCAACTTTTACAGTAGGAAAGGTGCACAGTCTGTTGGAGCTGGCAGAGCACTGAGACCTAGCACGGGGGATCCCGTCTCCAGCTGTGGCTTTAGGAAACTTAATGGCTCTGCTCCTTTTCCTTATCTGCCAAGCATAGGCCAGTACCTAGAGACACGAGTGTGAACCAAAACCCCAGCTACAGGCACTGCCAGCTTCAGGGGTATCCAAATTCTGAATAAGCCTTATTTTTAGGATCTGGGGTAAAGTTGCTTTCTCACTCATTTGGGTGTGACGCACTCGTGCTGATCTCAATAGCTGGAGATCTTTTTAATTAAAGAACAATGATAAAAAGCCACATAAAATGGGTTGCATCAAAGCATCATTATACTACAAATGCTAATTATTATAATTATATAAGATTGCTCACGTTTATTTTCTAGGTGGGAAGGCACACCAGCTGACTGGGTTTCAACGTGTGGCTTTTTCAGCAAAATTTTAAGGAGTCGGATGTCTTGCCTAGGAGTTGTTGTCCCTTGCAAGCTGCATAGCTATGGTCAGTCTCTCACATAATGCAAACATCTCACTCAATGCATGAAAATTCACACAAGGGACTTTCTTTGAGCAAGTTCCAGTCTTAGCTAACAACATAGACATTCTTTGGTCTTCTTGTCTCAGGGACACTTGGCCTCTCCCTCTTCCAGGCTGACGAATGCTGCTATCTCTGGGGAGGTGATGGAAGTGCTGTTAGCACAGACAACGTCCTAGAGGTCTGCTGGCATTTTTGCAGTGTGTTGTGTAACCGTCCCTACTTACCCATCCCCCTGGAATTATGTCAGGATTTCAAGGTTTGGTCCCTTCCAGAGGAGTAATAGGCCCAGCGTAATCTGGCCCTGCTGTTAGTTCCAAGCAGGATCTGGGATATGATGTGCAATAGCAGCAGCCTCCTTTTCCCCACCAAGAGGCTGTTGAGGAGTCTTTCTGGGAGAGCAAAGATGGACCCATAGCAGGCACTGTTTGGTTGCTTCAGATAAATTACCTAGGGGAGCTTTGTCAGAAAGCTGGGAAGACATATAGCCCTAGGGGCCTTGCTCTAGTGAACCGGCCAAGGTGGTGAGAAGGACCCATGATGAGCTGGACGTGGTCAGGAGACACAGGGAAAACACAAGCTGCTCAGAGCACAGGAGAAACCACTTGGTTTGACTGCCCTTTCAAAATCTGCAACCAACATTTGCTTCAAACTGACAGAGATTATGTTAATCTGTACTTTTGGTGAACTAACAAACAGCCCCAACACACACCTTAAAAAGACAAAACTGCAGTTCTCATCTTAATATAAACAAATTTTGGTAGAGGGCTAAAACCATCTTGTTAGTTCCAAAGAAATGAAACAAAGCAATTTTGAATCATTCTCAATTAAAAATAATTAAAGGCTGTTAAAAATCCTCTCTAAAGATTTCTGAATAAAAAACCCTAAATGAAATAGTTCCAGAGTGGGGGGTCATTTTTTAAACTAAAGCAATTCAGTGGGTTAGATAGAAACTTGTAAGAAAGGAGTTCCCAACCCCAGTTTATGTTTTTTTGCTGGTTAAAAAAACCCACAAAAAACACATTTGGCTGAATTTTTTATTTATTTTTTCTTCTGAGGCTGGTGAATGCAGGGAAATGGAGATGTACAAGACAACTGGACTGGTGTCAGTTGAGTCTTAAAGCTCTTGAGTAAATATCTGTACGATCACAAGACAAATCAAGCTGGAAGGGACCTCAGGAGGTCTCCGGTTCAGAATCTTGCTCAAAGCAGAGGGAGCTCTGAGGTCAGATGGGGCTGCTCAGGGCTTTATCCAGTTAGCTTTTGGAAGCCTTCTAGAGTGGAGACCCTGTTCTTTCTAGACTGATGAAATTTTGGATAATCCGTGAGAGCCCATGAGGTGCTGAGTCCAATTGTTTTCATCTGGAAGTGCCAAGAGAGGGCTGTGGAGTTGCCCCACTTCTATTCTCTGCCCTCATGGGTCAGGGCCAGACATCCTACTGTACATAAAGGTCTATCTAGCTGGGGAAAAGTAAAGTCAAGGGTTTTGCTTAGTGTTTCTGTTCAACAACTGGTTTTCCTGGGGCAAAAGCAATATCATACAGTTTGTCTACAGCCAGATATTGGCACCACATTTCAGATCACCCAAAGATCAGGGCAGTGATTTCAGAGAGGAAACTGAGGCAATGGGCCCATCTGATGAGACAGAGAGAGAGAAAAACCATTCTGGGCATAGATCACTAGCAATATCTGGTACCTTGCAATTAAGGTGTTTCCTTTTCTGCACTGGAAATGAAGGCACACGCCTAATTTTCCATAGGCTTACATATTGTCTCCAGGATTCAAAGCTGTAGAGCAAAATTACTTTCATGTTTTAAGCAACAGATTTTCACTATGATAAAAGATGCATTTTCTTTTTCTGCCTATTGAAGGGAAAGCTGAACACATATTTCCATTCTTTATTTTCCACACTACTGCTTTAATACAACTTCCTCTTAATAAAGGCAAACCAAGAGAAAACCACTACAGAAAAGCTCAGATAGTTCCATGAGTAGCAAAGCCAAGGAAGTTTCATTTCCTATAGATTTGTATCTTGAGGTTGAATTTTTGTGTGGTCTCTCTGGTGTCTAATGATAGCTGAATCACAGGATGATTTAGGTGGGAAGGGTCCCTTGAGGTGTCTAATCCAGCATCATGGTCAGAGCAGAGCTAACTCTGGAGTTAGATCAAGTTCCTCAGTGTATCATTCAGCCAAGTTTGGAGATCTCAAAGGTTAGACAGTCCCCACCCTCTCAGGGCTCTTGTTCCAACACTGAACCCCTCTGAAGGTGAAACTATTTTCTTTTGTCCAGCTGGAATAGTCCCCGTTGCAAGTTGCAATAGTTTCATCTTGTCCTTTCACTGTGCATCTCTCAGAAGGGGCTGGCTCCATTTTCCCTATATTCCTTCCATCGGGCACTAGAATACAGCAACTTAATCCCTCTGCCCTTAGCTTTCTCCTCTCCAGGTTGAACAAAGCCAGCTGTCCCAGCCTCTCCTTGCACATTATGAGCTTCAGTGCTGCCACCATCTTAGTGCTCTTTGCTTGGATGCTTTCTAGTTTATCTACCTCTAATAACAGGGTGGTGGTCCCAAAACAAGACACAATATAGGTTTTTGATTTATGTGATTTTTATTCTTCTTCCTCATCCTCCTATTTGTATAACTTTTTTGTCTTTGAGTCTTCCACCTCTCTACCAATGTATTTATTAATTTTTAAACTGATAATGGGTTTTAAAGTTATTGCTGGGAAGGGAAGGCCAGCATACAGGTACACCCAATATTACACAGTGAGATTACATAGGCCTCATATTCTTGGGAAAGAAGGCTAAAAGAAAACACCAGCAATGATAACGTATTGGTCTGACATGGAAAGACAAAGGAAAACCCAGTGAGGACAGGACAGATATCCTTCCAGATCAGTTGTGTCTGTAGAAGAGGTTATTTTTCTGAGGCATTTATCATAGTTTCCTGCTAGTATTTACTGACGTCTCAGACAAAATTATTTCTTCTAAAATGATCTGGGTTAATCTAGACACAGAGCTGTTTCATCTGGTGGACCCTACTTTATGCAAATGCAGAAGTGCCAATAGAATATCAGCAGATGTTTTGGGGGATGCCCTGTTTGGCACTCACCCCTGTTGGAAGGTATTGAGCCTGCAGACCTGCCGGCTAAGCTCATCTCTAGCTGACCTGAGAGGGTGGAGGGAGGGAGCTGAAGAGACAAGTCATCACCCTGCACATGGGGAATCAAAAAGGATATGCCTCCATGATCTTGTATGATAAGGCTTTTTATGTCAGCACAAATGAGACCTATACTATTAAAAGAGCGTTTTACAACAGAATAAAATGAGGTCTTTTCAAGGAGCATATTTCTGGCATAGAAAAAAGGGTGCAGGTTATATGGGCAAAACTCCTCTTTAGCCTGTGTAGCTTAGTGGAATATTCTGTGTGGGTTAAAGCACAGCTATTTGGAAATCAGTTTAGGCTGGGTACTCTTGCCAGTTCTGTTATGTCTGTCACACATTGCAGCCCAGCACACCCATGACTGATGCTTTCCAAAGTCTGTATTGTAGACACGGCCTAAACAGAACTGTTATAAATAATTTTGCACTAGTATAGCTGTATTGATTCTGCCAATGATTCTGCTTTGCTTATATGATTACAGCTAAACTGGCAAACCTTCCTGAGAAGTCATCTCCATTTGATGGCAATTCATTTTCAGTTTCTCAGAGGTTATCGCGAACATGGAAAACATCCGACAAATGGATTGCTCCTGCAGAAGCAATGAATGTAGATTGAATCACCCTGAGTATGGCTAAGTTTTCAGACAGCAACAGAGAACTGTGCCTGTGTTATATTAGTTTTGCATATTTATAAGCTAGTGAGTGTTACACATTTGACATGGCAAGTTGTTGCTCAGGTTCCAAGGCTCTTCCTAAGACAAACAGGCACTTTCAGAAAATCCACAGAATATCCTGTTTAGAGGAAGCTGGAGGCTGAAGTTGGAAACATATTTCAAGGAGCTAAAGCCAGGGCTTTTTCTCTTTTAAATTACTGGGTTTGGTTTTATTTATTATGGGGTTTGCCTCTTTCTTGTGCCATTTCATGTCTTTTCTACATGCAAACCTTGGTTCTTCAGTCTTCCGGTCCTCATCGAATAGTCAGCATTTGAAGGGGCACCCTAAGAAGGCAGCAGATAATGAAGTTGGCCCTTTAAAGGGTGTTCAGATAATACAATGGTTTTGCATCAAGCTGTGGGGTTTATTTTCCACAGACCATGCAGAAATTAGCATAAACTCTTCCCATTTTCCAATGCTCTGTACATATTTATTTCCATTTTTCCTTGAACTTTAGGAGGTAGAGCCCTCTAAGGCAAATATCCTCTTTTCCTATATATGGAGTCTGATCCAAATCACAAAGCCTTTCTGTTTACCAAGCAGACTTTTTTCTTTCCTGTCTGATCTCACAGACTGTCTTCTGCTAAGCAACTGAGTCATCTGGTTCCTCTCTACCTCCCAAGCTTCCTTTGGTGCTGAGTACTCTTCCTTCACAAGTTCAAGTCCGTGTTTTTCTGCTTGGGGACTTTTCCAGTTTTCAGCCCTTCCTTCTTTTGGACTGTCTGTATAGGGTGTCTTTTCCTGTTCATGGACTTGCTTTTCTTGCCTACCATTCAGGAAGAGCCCTGTCATAAAGAAATGACTCCTCCTTTGTTTTGTGTAACTTCTTCTGGACAGGAGACAATGTGTGCTGAAGGCCTTGGCAGTCAATGGGTTTGCCCTACATTGAGCATTTCAGAAAATTTTAGTAGCATTTAACAAACCACCACAGTCAGATGTCCCAAGCTGTCTTACGAAGCTGTTTTGTATCCATCTACTTACACACACACAAACTCTAATAGTATGGAGTGCTCAGTGTCAAATTAAGCATTGGCGACCTAAATCCTGATGAAATCTGGAAGATTTCAGTGGTAGCCAGCAGCTATTAGTTTCCCTCTGGTCATGCCTCCCAGCAAGGAGAAAGTGCTGTTGATGGACTTCTGATCTATTAAGGTTGTGTCTCCAGAAGTGTAGTAGAAATTATTATACTCCAGCTTTACAGATATTCACTGTCAGTTGTTAACAAGGGGCAAAACCAGGGCCAGGTTTGAGAAAGAGTAATTGCAATGGCTCAGACCCATCTGCCCACCAGTGGGGCTGCTGCATCATTTGTGGTTGGATTAACACCTTAGCATCACCTCATATCACATATAAAACTAACACTGTAGAATACTACAGTGCCTGCTTTGTACACTCATGTTTCGCCACCTTCACACTCACTTACTGGAAAAAAAAATTAAAAGTTAAGGCTGTATCTCCATTGCTCAGAAAAGGAGTTTTTCTGAAGCAGAAATGAAATGTGCAGCAAGAACCCACAAGGACCCATAGGAAACAAGGTTCAGGCCAGTCACAGTTTTAAGTACGGCTCTGCCATGCAGACCTATTGTGTTAGCAGTGTATTGCCCTGTTGTTAGCTTTCAGGAGATGATTAATGTGCCTTAATTAATCCCTGTGTGAAAAACATACTTTGTAGGTAACACAGACAAGGCCAAAACTGCGAGCAAGTTACTGGGAGCTGCAGATTCATGACTTGCTTTACATCAGGGAGATGTTGTCCACATAAGGAGGCCAACACAAACTGTGCTCTTTGGTCAAACCTGATTTACTGAAAGAGATTATAACCTGACCTTAGCTCAAGAAAAAGCATCTTCATAAGTAGAAAAATACCATGGAAAATTACAATTAACCAAGAAGACATGATGGATCACCCAGAATGGCAATGAATAGCAGGGATGCCACAGTGTCACAAACGTAGAATGAATCTAGGCATGATTTCTGGATGCAGTGTAAGTACTGGCGTGATTTTTTTCCTCTTTTCTTTTTTTTTTTTTTTAATCTTGGTAATAAAGTTAAATCCTGACTTAAATCAGAGTATTGCTAGTGATGGCAGATACGCACTGTCACTTTCAGTCAGAAAGATCTCAAATCTCTTTGTAGACAGATATTGAAAGGTCATTTTGTCCACAGCTGAAAACCAACTCTCTCTGGAATAAAAACGAAGCAGAAAGTAGAAATGTGCAGAAATACCAGTCCAGGAAGTGAAGACTTCCCCTTCCAACTGAAGGGCAGAGGGACGGTTAAGTGATAATTAAGTCAAATATTAGCCAGAAGATTGACACAACAAAACTGCCTTTTCCAGTGTCTTGTATTACAGACGTAAACACTATATGCAATTGAAAGTAACTGATCCCAGTCAGCAGTGAGTGAAATCTCCTTCTTAGAGTTGGATATTTAGCTGATTTTACTTTGAATGTTTTGGTAGTCGTGCACTGACTTTGAGACCAGGCCCCGGTCCAGATCAAAAAAAATGGAAAGGAGGAGGGTGAAAATGGTCTTTACAGGGCCTACAATGCTACAGGTGTATTGATTATGTGCTTTCATGGGGATCTTTATCCTGAGTGTGCTGGTCGCACATCTCGTACCCTGTGGTGGGTTGACTTTGGCCTGCTGTCAAGTGTCCACCAAGCCACTTAGGGAGATGAAACGTGTCCCTGTTTTGACACACTGGATTTGAAAGGAAGGCTGGTGTGAAGGCAGGAATATTGAAAGTGCATGATTGTTGGGGAGTGGCATGCCCCTTGGGGTGGGGCTATTTCAGTTTGTGCAAAACTGTTCATGGACAGAGTGAAAGCGAACAAAGGAAACGGAATGAAATGAGAAAAGCAATGGGATGCCATGACACAGGCAGTGGTTTAAGAGCAGAGATAATTCCAGGGAGTGAAGTCTAAGACAGGGAAAACAAACCCTCAGCCCATGTAAAGCCAACACCTGTATTCCTCTGAAACGCTCAGACCAGATCTGTGTTGGAAGGTAATGCCAGGTAGGGTACTTGTCACAGAGCTCTCCTACTGGGAACACAGTTTATCCTGATGTTACACTGTTTTAATGGAGCATCTTTCATTCTGCTGGAGTTAACACAGCTATGTCAGTCGAAATCCGGCAAAGGTGAGCTGGCAAAAATCCAGCTTTAGCCTGACCTCAGATTATGCCCCCTCATCCTCTTTACTTTCTAGGATGCTGAAGCCTCCTGGCTGTAAACTTGGATGTGAGCTTTCAAATGAGAACAAGGACTAGTTCCAGAATTTCCTCTCCAGAAATGTATGTTTCACTGCTGCGAGAGGAGGTGGGTTTACTGCGTGCACCGTGAAACGGCTTCTCCCAGCTCTGGAAACAAGGACAGAATCAAGCAGGCTGCAGAAGTTCATGGGTATGTGTCTTGCACTGATAGGGCCTGGAGACTACGCTCTTGGGTCACTTTTGTGCTAAGTGGTGGGAAACAGTAATGAGAATACCTTCATATTGTAATCCTTACCCAGCAGATTTCAACGCTGACTTTTGGAGGGAGAGGTAGGGGTTTTTTTATGCATACTACTTGGTCCTGCTTGGCTTTCCCACTAAAACGGGCAACAAAGAGATTAGTTAGGAGCTAATGAGAAGTTTAAGTTCGTGGAAATCTTTGCAGAGCCTCCAACGTGTTCTGCATCAGACTTTAACTGAATTTCTTCTTGTTAACTGGTAGGTACCTCTGTGGATGACAGTCTCATGTTTTAGGAAAAGGACCGATGTGCTCAGGCAGAGCCTAACTGCTGCTCTAAAAGGCCAATCTGAGTAAGCCCATTTACGTAAACCACCCAGGAGCAATTGGGTGGTTGCAGCCACTTGTAACTTTGACCATGTTTTCCCAGTTTTAGTCACTGCAGCTTGTTCCAGTTAAGTGTGAAACCTCTGCTCCTCAGAGGAGATCTTTGTGTGTGAACAGGAAGGCTGTGTCATATTACTAGTAGAAAAGAAGTGCTTTTACTCTACTGGAGGGACAAGAGACGGATGGGCATTTCAGGAGGAACAGTGGTCTGTATCCTCAAAGATATTTAGGTACTTGATTCCTATTGATTTTCTCATGATCCAGGTAGCATGTAAATACCTGGAACAATCTGACCAGAGAGAAACTGGTTCCTTTATGAAACTGTACTGAATGTTAAACATAGCAATGACTCAAATGCTGAAAGGAAAGCTGGAGAGCAAAAAAGCCACGTGATTATTTGGGGCCATGAGAAAAGACCTGAAGGACAGCCAAGCAAGAACTGCGCTGTGAGATCTGAAGGTATTCTGTGCTGGCAGTTCATCGATGAAGGTTGCTCATTATTTGCTTATTTTGAACATGTTGTTTGCTGAAGGCCAAAGCCTGTCAGATCTTAGGAAGGCTCTTTTTCAAGAGCTTTTGTTGCTTCAGCAAACAGGTCATGAGTCCAACCCACCCACTCCACAAACAAACATTTCTCCAAATTATCAGGGGAATGGAGTTCATTTGACAGAGACGTCAGTTTTGTAGAGACGGATTGCTTAGGGTGTGGGGGTTTTATTGTGTGTGTCCAAGTCTTTGCCCTCCACTCCTCAACTTTCTCCTCATGCCTCCTGTATAATGACTCTGTGTGTGTGTGTGTTGATTTCTTTCTTTTTGGAGCTGCTTACCTCTCTAATTATACTCACTAAGTATTCAGTACTTCAGTTGGCTGTGTTCCCAGAACAAAGGCTATAGCTGAATACAAATAACTGAATTAAAATAACATTGGCTTATAATCAGAGGAAGGCCATGTGTTGCTTAAGAAGTTTGAGGTATCACTAAGTAGAAAGGTAATTCTACCTGCTCACATGCAAATTGGATGCCTTTCTGCTTTCCAAACCAGCCTCCATACTTGGATATGTACAACATTGCATCTACTGGTGAGCTTTATAGCTGACTAAAAGGAACTGATGGCAACAACTGAAGTAGTTTATTGGGACAAGGAGGAATTGCAAATGGGTAAGATTATTTTTCAGAGACAGAAGAGTAACTCACAGAATGCTCGAGCTTGAGTAGAGGTGCTTCAATCATTGAAATGGAAGTAGGGCAGGAATTACTTATAGATGGTATCAAAAAGATATTTTAGTGGAAGACTGCTGCAGAAATTCTGTCTTAATCTTGCTGTTCAAGAAATCAGTTTGGTTCTGAGAAAGAACTGGGAAGAAGAGTGGGTGAGAGCAGCTTTCAGAGGAAGTCAAATAGATTGCTCTTCCAAGAGAAGGAAACAGAAGTGACATGCGCAGAGAAGAGAGCTCATGTCTCTGCACTGATGATTAATTCAGAAAATAGAAGAAAAAAAAAGACTGGAAGACATAGCTCATTGTGATCTTACATATAAATCCATCCAAATTGTCAATAGTAATTAATTAGAAACTATTTTGGTCCAGATTTTAGCCCTTGAGTTTGTTTATGTTAGGGTTTTGCATTTTTTTGGAGGAGGCTTTTAGGCTTGTTTGGTTTGTTTTTTCTAAATGTGGGTGGTGGAATTCAGAAGTGCAAAAGCATTAATATGTTTTTTTTTTCCTATGGGAGCAAAGTTGATATGAAAATGTTATGGAATTAAACCATCCTATAATATTATTATTAACTGAAGGATTTTGTTTCTGATTTTTTGTGGTGTTTTTTTTTTTTTCCTGATGACTTTTGATTTCCAGTCTTTATCTCTGTGTTAATGTTTTCTATTTACTCTGTCTTTTCCACAGTACATCAGATGTCTGCCTGCATGGAGTATTAAAGCCCAGGATGGCTACCAATGTAACTTGGACAAGAAAGGATTGTTTAATGCATTAAGTGCCCAACATCCCATTGGTACAGATCCCAGTCATGATAAGGAGATGGGGACAGTGTTAACCTGCTCCTGCCTGGGAGCATCACATGGACATCCTGGGCATGCCTGAAGATAGGTGTTTCATGTAGAAGGGATTTACCAGGGAGAAGTAAAAGGAGGCATCAGGGACATTTCAGGCCTCTGGGGCACAGTTTTAAAGGTGCTGGATTCTTGCTTTGATTTTATAATGACCAAGTTTCCCCCTAGGGCCTGAAGCAGTAAAGGAGCCACAGAAAATGCTGTGGAAACAGCTCAAAAGAGCTCAGAAGAAATATCTATCAGCCAGTGGTCCCTCAGGCATATATCCTTCCCTCCTTCCTAACTGTCCTCCATCTCTGGGGCTGCAAGGGTCAGCGGAGCTGCTTGGGTTTCCTCTTCACCCGTGGAAGGCTTTGTACCTGCTAGGAAACCCCTCTGGGGAGATATGGTCGTCTTCCCTTTCCCTTTGAGCACCTGGAGTGGATCAACTGGTAGAGGTAAGGGAAGCTCTCAGGCTGTGAAGGATAATACACAGTTTCCAGAGCCCTCAGGGCTGGCACGAAGTGCATCTTCGAAACGTATGCAACCCAGTCTCCTGCTGTCTCAGTAGGGCTGTCATGGCACAACTCTACCACAGCGTTCAGGACAGCATCAAATCGCCTCTGAGGCACCTGCTATCAGAATTCATCAGAGTTGGTTTAGGTATTCCTGATCCGCCCAGGGACTGAGCTGGATGGCCTCTTGAAGTCTTTGCCAGCACCTCATTTCAGTGGTTATCATTAATAACAGGATCCTGCTCTGAGAAATGCAGGTCTGTTCTCCAGCTAGCTGGAATGGGGGAAGAGAAACTGCAAAACAGACATCAGTTTTTATTAAGCAAACTGCTCAGATGCACCAAGGCTAACCTTGTGTTTTCTGAGCTGCTCATTTTATCCTTCACCAGTGTGAAACATGATGTATCACTTTTCCGGCAGCATATGTTTTTTGTTTTTTTTTTCCCCTCTGGCTTGGGGTTCTGCTTGTGAAACAAAAAATGAGCAAAAATATTTTCAGAATAAAAATAGTTTTAGTGAAAAAGGAAGGTTACGCATGAATAAAAAAGCAAGCTGCACCTTTGCAGATAAGTTATGCATGAATACAATGTTCAGAGTGGCAGTTTTCTTCTCAAACGTGCAGTAGGTTTGCGTGATAACGGAATATCAACTTTTACAGGTAGGTTTCACAATTTCTGCTGTGATCCAGATGCAATGGGTTTGGTCCATTTAAAGCTCATCTTTGGCCTTTAGGAAGAAACTGTGTTCTGAAGTTGAGAGGAAAAACAGCACCTGATGGCTGTTCCCTGTGGGTGCTGTATCTTTGGAGGCAAAGCCTCCACAGCACTATGAGCACAACACGTGTTATGCTATCCATGAGGAAGTCCACCAGGGTAAACAAGTAGGGGAACCTCCTTTACCATGTTCTTCGCTCCTTACACATTTCTTTCCCATGACAGGAACTGCTGCTTTATCTGTCAATATCCACATTTATCTATTTTTATAATTGCTTTGGAAGTAGAAGAGTTTTGGGGGGTTTTGAGGGGGCGGTTTTGTCCATTTTTCTTTTCTTTTGAGATGGATAAAAAGGTAGAGAAGGGCCCAACTCCTTTTATAGAGCATTAGGTTCACAGATTCTTTTAGATCCTTCTTTTCTGGTTAATGGAACTATTTGATCTGATCCGGCATCATCATCTAGTCTTCAGTGATAACAGAACTAGTCCATAATGAGCTCTGCTGATCCAGAGGAAAGGAGAGTATAACAGAAGAGTAATTTCATCGTGAACAGCTCTTCAGTTAAGTAGGCAATGACATTACAAAGTCAGTTGTTGGAAGCTGAAGACAGAAAAATTATACCTCATTTCTAGTGTGATTTATCTACACACTCAGAATAAAAAAGATTAATAATCATAACAAATTTAAGGGTACTTTGGACCCATGGATCCTCGGGCTGGGATTTATCTCACCCAGCTTTGGGTGCCTACAGTGCAGCTTATCTACTTCTCAGAACTCTGTGTCTTGTTTCCTTTTGGTGAGGATCCAGTCAGCAAAGTTAATGAAGTTTAGGGTGGGTGTGATTCACCCAACCAAAGGCAGGCACCTAACTTTAAGAGGAGGTGAATGATGGTCCAAAGCTCCATTGGCTGTATTGACCATATCCCCACTGATTGTGAAAGGACCACCAGGCGACATTACAGACACCTACATGCAGGTGGATTATTTCTGTCTCTGGAGGCTTTGAACTCAGCCTAAATGACACGCTCCAGACCAGCCAGCGATGAAGAGCCTGATGCAAAGTGAGGCTTTGGTTGCCTGTTTTGCAGGAAGTCAGAGGGGATGATCACCGGCCCCTTCTGACCATAGAATTTGTGAATCACCAGTGAGTAATTTCTCCAGCTACTGTTGAAAACTCTGCTGATCATTTTGGGGCTTTCACTATGATTTCCCCCATCCCCAACCATTCATCTCTACCCTGGCCAGACTATCAAATGAGGGCCCATGGAGAGGGTGCTCTTCTTGTTTTGGATCTTGGCCTGCTGCAGGGAAAAATGAGGCACTGAACTCTGTAAGCACCTTCCAGCTCATCCTGCTTATTTCAGACTGATGCCAGCAGAGATATGGAGCACCATCGAAATCAGTAACGTTTTGAGCGAGTTTAGGGGCCTGCCCAGACAGAACGGCTCACAACATTAGGGCCTGTTTGTATATGTCACACTCGATAACAATCTGCTTGGTCTCGCTTGCCCCAATTTATTGATTGTTTCTTCCAGGCTGATTATGTCCAATTTCGTGATAGCTGTTTGCCTGTTATGTGTGTCTTTGTAAGGGTTCCTGTGTGCCCTGAAATGGTTCCCCTTGCCAGTGCACCCTACCTGTTGTGTCCCAGCTGGTTCCCTTGCTGTGGACATACACTGTTCTCCACCTGCTTTGGACACAAGAGGCTTGTCAACACATGCAGAGAGCCATACTGAGACATTTTGGTTCCCAGGACATTTCTCCCTTATGCATTCTCTCCAAGGTTTCTTTACAGATGCTCTTTTCAGGACACTAGTATCTCTCCCACCCATCCCTGGTTCTCCTGGGCACCCTCCTCCCTGATATCATGTTTTTTCCTGGCTGTCACCCTGCTGGTTCCCTGCCACCCTTCCAGCTGGGATGTGGTAGAGACAGTTGGCATCAGGAGTATTTGCCTTCATTCAGCACCCATCTTCCCTCCCCGTCTTTCTTATAAGAAAGACAGAGAAAGACTTTTTACCAGGGCCTGTAGTGACAGGACAAGGAGCAACCATTTTAAACTGAAAGAAGGTAGATTTAGATTGGACATAAGAAAGACATTTTTTACAACGAGGGTGGTGAGACACTGGAACAGGTTGCCCAGAGGAGTTGTGGATGCCCCATCCCTGGAAGTGTTCAAGGTCAGGTTGGACAGGGCTTTGAGCAACCTGGTCTAGTGGAAGATGTCCCTGCCTGTGGCAGGGCTGTTGGACTAGATGATCTTTAAAGGTGCCTTCCAACCCAAACTATTCTGTGATTCTATGATAACAGGGCTCTGCTAAAGTTTTCATTAAATGTGAAGAAAGCTTCTGGGTTTTCTTCTTGACTCTTAATTTTGTTTAATGTTTTCTTTTCTTCTCATATTAAGTATTGTCCTGGTGGTACATTATTCTGTGCCAGATTAAAATACCTTGTGCCTTGCATTTCTTCCCCCCTAATACTGAAGTCAAAGTCATCACTGTGTCCTACTTTCATTGCTCTCTCCTGACTCATTAGTTTATTGCCAAATTTTGCTTAGAAGTTTGCCATTCTTCTCAACACTGGCAACAATCCCATTGCTACAATCAAATCTCTAGCAGTTTCGATTTCTTGTTCATCTGTTCATGTCTCTTTTCTGACCTTTGCACCTCATGGGAAATGTGCGTTTGTTTCCCTGTTGTCCTTTTGTGAACGTTGCAGAAAAATAATCCCCTTTAATTTTAGTTTCACCAGGGACTTTTTAATGTCTTCTCTGTTCTGCCAATAAATTATGTCACATCCTGGGAGGATTTAAACCTGTCTCCTTTGCTGAACTCTTAGTTTCTCCCAGACTGTTGTCTGCAGCTGAATTTTACTGGTCTTTTCATTTAGCATTTTAAGAAGTTTGGTGTCCTCTGAGTCATTTTGGTTCCTTTCCTTCCCCATGACCTACTGTCTTTATTTTTCACATCTCTTGCTTTCTTCACTTTCTTTTAATTAGGCTGACTTCACTCCCATCAACTTGCCACAGATATCAAGCTGAACTTCGGGACACAACACACACTTGGGGGTCACTTAATGCTTCCCTCCCCTTTCTCTCTTTTTTCCTTGGGATCATCAAGTTTCCCCCAAACTGCTCCATGTGCTTCCCTTCTGACCCAGACCAGAGTACGCTGTGCCTAATTTCTTTTTCTCCCAGTGTTGAAGTCACAATACCACACACTAGTGGTATTCAGTGGTTTTGTTTCAGCACAGTTACTCTGGGTCACAGGAACCAAGTACATGCAAAAATGCAGTTCTCACACCAACACTTTTTCTCCAGTTGTGCTGGACTAACATGGCTCTCGTTGGTTCAACACTCACTCAAGTGCCTGTGATTTTGCCCGTGTGCGTCAGCCCAGGTACATACTCGATGCTTTCATTGTTCATTCACCATTTGTCTCAGTGCTTAATTGTGAATTGATGCAGATGCTTTTTCAGGGAGCTCCACTACTAACAAAGTCTCAGCCGTATCAACCCCAGTTGCCCCACATGGGCTGGGGACAGGCATCTCCTGGAAGCTTCCCACATGGGATATCTGTTGCAAGGTGGGGCCTTTGACAAGAAACTCAGCCTTTTAATTCCCCTCTTGTTTGTCCATTGGCAAACAAAGGATGCACTCATCTTCCATCCACTTGGAAGCCTTTGTTTGCCAAAGGATGTTTTACTGCCTCTTTAAATCCACATAAACCATCAAAGTTGAGCAAAGCAGCACAGTTAAACCTCTTAGTCCATGTTGTTCTGTAGCCAGCAAGTCTTTCTGAGCATGAACAGCAAAATTTGCTACCACTTGAAATATGCAAAGACTGTCTATACTATATTCATGAAAAATAATAAGCTACCTACAAATGGAGCCACACCTGTTTCCTCCAGCTAGAGGAGAAAGTGGATTAAACCCTTGCCTCATTTTTCGACAGCCCTTACAAAACACTGAGCGGCGTTTACAGTAGGGAGCATGATTATCATTATGCTTCCTTAGCTCAGGGAAAAACAGCTTTTCCTGGTGTAGATTATATTTGCATTTATATTTATTCATTTGCATACAGATTTTTATGCCCTACTCTTGAAAGGTAAAGAGATTCCAGCTCTTTTAAAGGCAATAACAGTTCATTTTATGCCCTGTTCTCCATAACAATAATTGCTATAACTCTGAATCTCCCCTGGCATTTTAAGAGCAATAAAGAAAGGGGCGGAGGGGAAAAGAGGAGAAAATTCTCCTATTAATTGGTGAGACTCCAGGGTTCGGTTCTGCGGTGCTTTACTCCTGCTAGTAATCTCATTATCCTTAGTAGGGCTGATTGTACAGAGGCAGCAGGATCATGCCCCAGAAGTCCAGCCTTTAATCAAATGTACCTTTTAAAAGGAACACATGGCTGCCTTTCAGTGGGAGCCTTTAGCTCTGAAACGAGGATGTAAATTAGCCAAAATGCCTCAGAGGGAGGAAAACTCCATCTGCCAGGTTTTCCCTCTGCTCTTGCTGAAATTAATCCATCAGTTGTGTGTGTGTAGGGGCGTGATTCTTTGCTATTTTTCCTTTTGATAGAGGTTCACATCCCCATTTACAGAAAAAAACACAGTCTTTCTCCATGTGTCTGAGAAAAATACATATAAAGGGCTGTGATGTATGGATGAGATAAAAAGCCATATAAATCTTTAGTCAGGAAGGGGTGAGAATTTAATAAAAGTAACAGGCATTTGCAAGGGACTCTCAAGTACTGCAGAAACAGAATGTCTCTATAAAGGGCAATGGGAAAGTCTGAAAGTCAGGCAAGACCTGTAGGAGAGAGGAGAGTCAGCAGAGCAGTGTTGCTTGGCTTAAAAAGCAGATGAAGATGAATGGATGCAATAAAGGTATATAAAATATTGGATTGTACAGAGAAAGTAAAAAATGGGCTCTAATATAACATTTCTTCTGATAACTAAATAAAAGTCTAAAAAGAGATGTAAAAGACCACAGTTAAAGGAGATTACTAGAGCGTTTGTTTATTTTTCTTAACATAATGCATAACTTCCTATCACATTGATATTATTAAAGAAAAAAAAAAAGAGGTTTAAAACAAACTAGTTGAATGCTAGTAAATGTACTCAAATTCCCTAAATGTGAGTTAGAAAGGCAAGTCTTTGAGATAATGTCTTCCATCCAGAGTGTGGTTTAGCCTAAATTCCAGTTTTGTGGCATAATAGGAATAAAAACCATTGTGTTTTGGGTTATTATGATGTTCTGCATAAATGTGAACAAATGTTACCACATCATTTGTAGCTATCAGATGGGGTAAAAACAGGAAAGAAATAGCAGCTCTTGCATACTAAGACATGAAATGCCAGGTGAAGAAACAGAAAAGATGAAGAAAAGCCCTGTTTGTGTCAGAAAAAAAAATAAAATAAGGCCCCAAAGCAGTCTTGATCTTTTTTTTTTTTCTGTAAGAACAGTCACAAACTCAAGTGGAAAATGAATGAGTCACATCAGAACAACAGCTTGGCTCTTCTTCCACTGCCTCCTTCCCCTGCCTGTCACCCCACCAGGCATCTGAGGTTCTTTCCAGCTTCTGCCACCTCCCTGGTGGCCTTCAGGAGCAGCTTGAGGAAGGTCATCTCATCTGATGTAGATGACCTTCCTACACTGATTTTCTACTGCTGTGGGTAAAGCAACAAACTACACAGAGAGGTATTGATCGTCTTTTGGGGCATTCCTCCCATGGCAGAAGTCTTGAGCCTTTTTAAGGCATTTTGCTATTCAGCTGCTAATATACTGCCATTAATATCTTATTGTTACAGTCAATGTCAGGAATGGAAATGCAGGTGTCCTGGTACAGGACTGCTCCTGCAGTCAGTAGAGGCGAAGAGCCTGGGGACGTTGTGCTTGGCCTTCTGAACAGCACTAAACAGCAGGGACAGCCTATAGTGACTATAGTGACTTTTAGTGCTTGGCCGCTTCTCCTGACCTGCTCTTTGAGATCAGTTTAAGCCATAATGGTTTACACCAAATGAGGATCTGACCTCCATTTCTAGGAAGAGCACCAAGCTTGTTTACAAAATAATTAACTTGGCTTCCATCCCAAGCTAAGCATCTTTTTCTTTTGGCTTTGGCCAAGCTGGGTTCCTGTTATGGTTAGCCCAGGCTTGTACAATAAACATTTGGCAACTGGCAGCGTGGTGTTGCTCAGTGTGAACTTTTTGTGCTGCGGCTGGTTACACAAGACCTAGCACTGGGTCAAATAGCTGCTGCTGTGGGACAGTATGGGTAAAAGTGAGGTGAGCTTGGGCAGCCACACCAGATAGGGCTGACTCATGCCACCGAGCCTTGCCTGACCCTATACTGACACTGTCCGGACCCTTTTCAGCCGTGGCATCCTATGGAAATTTGTCCCACAGTCCTTGCAAGTGTGGAGCAGAGGATTTGGAGAGGCTTAAAGGTGCCAGAGGGACAAAGCAAGAGAGGTATGAACAGTGCATCTGCTGGAGGCTGGAGGAGAAGCTGCACGATGCCCAAGGCTGTGGTGTGTAGCTGCTGGTTGTTCTCCAGCACCGAGCAGTGTGACTCCATCCACTCTCATGTTCAGATTGAATTGGAGCACTTTTAAGCCAATATTTACTTTTTTTTAAAAAAAAAAACCCTTTTTTTTTTACAGCACAGAGACCTTCAGATTGTTCTTTGTATGCTAAGTGTGTGTGTGTGAGTGAATTAAATACATGCTGCAAGGAACAAAACTGTACTTGACACAACACTGTTCAGTATGTACACCTTCATTCCCATCCACAAAGAAATAGGGTCAGCCCCCTGCAGCCCAGTGGGGGACTTGGCTTGACACTCAGCCTGTAGACAGTACAACTTTCTGGGCAGAGCTAGATGTAGATTTTGAACAGATTTATTTATTAAAAATTGATGCACTCTCACTACTGCAATAATTTAATTTGGATGCAAATATGTAAGCAAACTTGTATGGACCAAACATGTCAGGAATAAATAAAGCGTAGATAACTTTGTCTTGAGCACGACAATGAACTAGGAGATCTCATAAAACTACTTCCAAGTCTGCTTTCAGTGGTAACTTGTTCCTGTAAGATGATAGCAGTTTTCCCAGGCAGGTCATGTGGACACAGTCCCTGGGAGCCTCAGGGCAGGTTTTTGGTAACAATAAAGGTGATGCTTACTGTGGTGCAGGTCTGACATACAGATGAACTCAAAAGTTTCTGCAAGACCTGATATCTCAATTTTGCCAGACTAAAATCTCAAAGCTTGTGTGTCATTAGCTGCCATATTGCTCCCCTCCCTGATCACCCATCCTCTCGGACTTTCACTTCCTCGCTCTGATTTGGTTATGCCCATGATGTTGAAACACTCCTCTCTGTGTATCTCCTGCTGCTACTATTAGTTCCTTATTTGCTTTCTGAAATCTCTTACATTTGTTTACAGATGAAACCCTCTGAACTTCCCCTAAGTCACCACCTCTGCCTGTTTGCATGTGGAGACCTCGTTCATAATTTTATTTTTTCCATTATTTTTAAAGCTTCATATTCTTTCTCTTTTTGGTTTCTTTTCATGCTATTTCCCTTTACTCTCTGAAGTTTTCCAGTGTATAGCTCATATTCCTTTCCTTTCTTTCCATTTTCCTGGGGCTGCCTACTACAGAAGTAGTTGTCTGTCTTTTCTCTCAGTCAATTTGATGCTTTTTTTCTTCACACATAACTGTTTCTTCCCCCTGAAGCTCATGTGGGCTGTACAAATGCAATTTGTTTCACCAATGCATAAAAGAAAGTCTCCCCAGAATAAAATCCCTTCTAGCCGCACTCCTTTTCCTACTAGCTCCCCAAGGTTTCAATCTTCTGTGCTTTTCACAGAAAGTCTAGATTTGAGGTCGTATTCTTTAACTAACTAATCTTGCCTTGCCCAGAACAAGACAGATTGGTATTTATGGAACTTGCTTGGCACACAGAAAACTTGAGATCCAGCCCCTGATCGAGATCAACAAGGGACTTGAACTTTGGTCATCTTTGTCCAGCATGGAGGTCCTGCCCACCAGATTATTGACCATTCTGAGATGGGGGGCTCTCCAGAAGTCTGTGAAAATCTTCTAGAGGTCACAGATTTGTCCTGATGTGAAACAGGAGAAATCTCAAAAGTGGAAGTGGTTTGGGAAAACCATTTCCCACAGAGCTGCCACAGGGCTTATATCCTCTGCTTTGTACAAGTCATCACAATGTGGAGACTGGGCAGGTTTGCCGCTAATTTCAACCTCCTCCTGGACTTCAGTACCACTTACAAAGTAGTAATCTGAGACCCTTTCCTCATCTGCTTCCCTCAGTCCTGACCATGGACACCACACATTGCTGAGTGCTTCTCCCTCTTGTTTGTCCCTTAGAACAGCATGGGTCTCTTCTACCCCTGCAAAACTGAGCATCATTCCAACTTCCAGGCGTAATTTGCCTTGGTATGGAGGATCACAACTGCCCTCACCCCATCTTTTTAGAACAAGCTGTATTTATTTCTCCATGTTGTGAACCCAAGGCAGAATCTCCACCTTTTATTGATGTTACTTCTCTAGACGAATGTTTCCTTCCTCTTAGCCAGTTTATGCAATAGGGTAAAATTGCTGTTAGGATTGGCAATGCATCTTTTGACGGACACATGCAGGCAATTGCATTAGTCTATCTCCTAAAAATAAAATAAATAGGGGGGGAAAAAAAGCTACATTTTTCATCAGTGACCAGAAGTGAATCTGTATTTTAGTTGGAAATATTGAAAGAGCAAGTCTTCTTATTTTCAGTTAAAGCAAATCAGCTTGTTCTTTCTCTTTATTTACAGGTGAAACTGTAACTTTTCCTGCCAAACAAACCCACCAAATACAACTATTTTTTTCTTTAAACAGTTTTTTGGGGTTTTTTTTGTTTTTTTTCCCATCCTCTGTATGGCTGTAATGTCCCAGTTTTGAATTCGTTTTGCACAGGAATAAGAAAAGACAACTCTAATTTATGTGTTAATTTTTTAAAGGTATAAAATGCAGTACAAGATGCAAAGGACAGTAGAACTGGCTTATACATGCAAGACCTAATTGCCCCAGTCATGAGCTACTGCATTCTGGTCCATATCCTTAAATTTTTGCATAAGTATATCCTCTGTTACTGGAACTGGAACTGGAAGGATGAACAGCCTCTATCTGTACTAAATTAAAAATCTATTAAATTTTGCTGGTGCTATTAACCTGCAATCTAAATTCTCCATCTGACATAAAGACAAACGAATCCTCACATGAAACTCTGACTGCCTGTAAAAATACACTGATCATTAGCTAATTTTTCCTTTTGTTTTCTTCTCTCAGTTGTTTTACTTTTATTTTCGTGACCAGAAAACTTAAGCCCTTTGCCTGTGGGTAAACAACTAAGTTGTATAAGATCGAAACAAGCAATATTCATTGCAATGAAAGTATAAGCAGATATTCTGAGTCTCACGTATTCAAAGTGAGATTGCTTCATCCTGCACTTCAGATTCCTCCTTTGCTGTGGCTGTATCACCCGCTGGTGAATAAAAATTGAATGTGTTTCTTCCAGCAGCATGCCACGAGGAACTGAGTTGGAGGAGGTGTGGAGTACGTGACCATCACCACCATCACCACCAGGATTGGTGTTGGCTGACCATCAGGAGGATATCCAAGCCACCCATGTCAGGAATCTGGTCGGCCTCATTTTCTTCTCATCCTCTGTCTTTGAGGCTCCTGCAGTCTCCTGCAAGTCATCTCTTTGTGCTTCACCTTTCTCCTCTGTGGCACGGGAAGGGTGTCTTGTTTGCTGTGAGGAGATGCTGCGAGGTTTCAGGAGCTGATGTCTCCAAAGACTTCTTCAGCAGAAAGCTGTTGGCATTTGAAATGCACTTCATCATGGAACTGAAGTGAGCAGAAAGGTTTCCAGAGACGATGTTCTGTGTGACATCTGCTGCTTAGACTTCGAGGCATTTGCAGAGGTGAAGTAAGCATAATATTAACTGACTAGAAAGCAAATCCTTTCTCTTTAAAGTTCTTGTTAAATGCAAACTGCAGTGGAAGAGGAATGGAAAACATCCATCCAGATCATTTACTGTTACCCCCAAGGAGCAGATTCATTGTCTACGTTCAAAGGATTGCTGTACAGCTATTTAAGAGCATTCTTGGCTTCTTGGGGAGGAGGGGAATGTACCCCTGTTGCTGTTAATTATTAATAATTGCTGGCATCTTTAATGAGTTCAGAAAGTGATCAGTTCATTCATAATAACCTCTTCTGCCTGCCCCCTTCAGATCCTCTAGGAAAAAAAAACCCAACAGACAACAAAATGGAGCTACTAAATTTCAAGAAGACTAATGGGACTTACATAGCATAAAATGGCAGGATGAAGACAGAATTTTTTTAAAAGATGTTGCCACTTACATAGCTTTAGAAAGGCAGGACAATTTATTTCATTAAAAAAAAAGAAGGTAGAGACAGAGACAGCCATAAAATAACCCAGCTACTGAAATGTCATTACTTTAACTTAGTTTTGAGTATGCAAATAAAGGAAAAGAATGAGGAATTGGGTATTCAGAAAGAGCAGATCCCCATAAAGGCCAGTTAAAGTCAGCATTGAGAACTGGGAGGCTGATCCCAAAGGGGAATCCATGCTAAGTGAGAAGGGAATTGCCTTGTGAATGTATTTAGTCTGCAGCCATTTGGGGTGCAGTTTTTGTGCTATGTCTTTATAGTGCCTAGTAAAATAAGGCCCTGGCTTGTGACTAGGAATCCTAATGCTGATCCCTAACAACAGCCAGCATTGTTAAAATGTCAGCAAGAATGATAAGAGGTATCAGACATTTGGGGGTAGTCAGAAAGGCAACAACTATGTTTCTGCTCTTTTATTTGCAAAAATGGGTTCTGGCAGTTACAGATCTGCTGAGGATTGCTTTGGTCCTTAGGAACAGAACAGGAAGGAGAAATAATAGGAAAATATTTTATGAAGTGTGACAGCAGATGGGCTATTAAATATGACTCACTGTGTGGCATGCTGGCAAACTCTTACTAATGACCTTGTGACTCGTCGGCCACTTCGGCAGAGGTTATAGACTTGACAGGCCATCTCTGCCTGGCAAAGGTGAGCCTGAGCCTAGCAAACATCATGCTGTTCTGAGACTCGTGATGCCAAAAATGTGTTATCTGTGTCAAGGAAACTGAATTACGTGAATAATTAAAATTCATATCAGAGTTGAGTGTTGTGGACTATGTGGATGCTGAAGTTATTTCTGTCCACAACCACTTCATCAGTCTTTTAAGTTATGAAACAGAGGGGCCCATGCTAAAGGTGGAGGTATTAAAAGGGGGTATCTTACCCAGATACTAAGTAGGGGTAACTGAGTGGAGGATTGGATGTGGCATGAAGGTGACAAATACAGTGAAATTGCCAGAGCCATCTACAAATCGATAAATCCATGTTTTATTTGTCCTTTAAAAATCAGCTGAGAAGACCACTGTACGATGCATGGTAGGGAAGGCTCCTGCTGTAGAAAGGGAATGTACAGGCTGATCTAGTCATTTTTATCTATTTTTAATTTCTGTGTCACAGATGACAATTTAATCATCAAGTCTTCACAAGCCCAAAGATCACTGGTTTTAGAATGGCTGTAGATTCACACCACGGGCACAGGACACTGTCAGGGGAAAATGACCTGCAACTCTGGTGTCAAAGCTTTCCCTTGATGCTTATTTTACAGAACATCTAAATCACACATTACAGCCTTTCTGATTGTACTGCCTGCTGAAGCTAACAGCCAGAGATGTAGTCCTGTAGCTGCCTGTGATGTTTCCAGTTCCAGGTGCATTTAATTTGGTTTACAGCTGCACTGGACTTGCATAGAGGAATGCTTACACCTCTTGCCAGTGTTTTGGAGGCTACATGATCTTGTGGAATAACGAAATTACTATTCTGTTATTACTTCAGACTTATATAAGAAGATATAGGAGGCATGAAATAGCTTGTATCTGACATATATTGGGGGTATTATGGGAATCCAATACACTTCCTTTCTGTGGGATAGGGGAGTTGTGTCTCCTTTGCCTTAGGGGAGCAATTTCTGCCTAGGCTGCTCTAGAGGCCACCAGAGCTGAGCAGAGAAAGGAGTGGGTCCTCTCTCCTGAACCTCACTAATACATCTCACTGAGTTATTACAGGGAGCCTGATGTTTGCTGGAGAAATCCTCTTGGGAGGGTGAGTATGAAGCAGTTGTGAGTGAGGGCAAACCTGAGGGCATATCTCTGCTGAAGGTGCCACACCGAGACATTTGATGGCAGGGCAGGGAGGTAAGAGAGGTTGGGAGGAAGAACACCTCTGGTTTCCCAGCTCTTTGAGGGAGAGAGGAGCTTTCCTGCCCTCCACGGTCGCAATCTGCAGACCTCCAACAAAAAGGGGAGCAAATCTCAGCATTTTCCTCTTCAAAACTTACTCCTGTAGTGAGTTCAAAGGGAGTCTGCATATTCTTTATAATACCCATAGGAATTCAGGATTCAGACACCTCACTTTGGCCAATATTTGTGAAGACTGAATAGCTTAGTGAAGCTCACATGCCCGTGTTTTCCAAATCCCTACACCAGATGGATGATTTGATTCACTGCAGCAAATCAGAGCAACCTCAGTTCAGTGACACTCATGGAGCTGTTGCAGCAGCAGGGTGTGGGCTTGTTCAGGGCACATTCCCAGTGCTTTCCTGGAGATAGGGATTATTTGGGATGGTGCAATACTGGATGTCCTCCTGCCACTGGGAAATCTCAACAAAGGTTGCCCCACAGCAGCTGCAAAAGCACAGCTGAGAATTTGGCCTACGATGTTCTCTCGGGTCTTATCCCTGTTCATAGCTATGCAACCCAGAAGAATATGGAGATGCAGAAGGAAGCAGATGTCTCTCTTCTGACAAGAAGCGTCTGTGGGCCCTTATGCAATAACCCTGCACTACCTATTTTCCAAGAGCTTCATTAGCCACTCTTGCACAAAGCCAAATTAAGACTATCTTAGGACAAGTGTCAGAGTCCTCATACAGCCTCCTGAGCTTCCTGAGGCCAGACCAAGTGCCTGCTTTGCCTGACGCAGGAAGACTGGCTGTGTAAACTTCACCCTATGACTTTAGCCATGTAATCTGTATTCAGAAAGAGATGCTGCCTTTGACCCTCTGGCTACCTTTGTCTGGCTGTTATCTGTGCAACCAGTGCAGAACACCATGGCAAGGGAAGTGCAGCAGACACAGCTGGAGGTGATGTCAAGGGGGGGGGTGGAAAGACATCACAAGTGGAAGGTAAGAGTGAAACTCTAAGTGACACTCTGTAAGATACTGTGAAAATACGATGTCCCCTTAGTGGAGCATGCATGGAAAATGCAAAAAATTCCCTGCCCTACATCTTGTGCTGCAGTGTGTCTCTGCAGGTTTCAATCCATTTCCACATGATGATTCCTCTTATTTTGTCAAGAGGTGTAGGAAGTTAAATCCCAGAGGAAACGGGCTTATTTTCCTTCAGTTTCTTTTATTGACTCCATAGAAACCTGTGGTCCCTGTAGGACCCTAACTTTCCCAGGATTACAGGCCAACCACTAACGTACGTGATGCAGGAAGGCAGCCTGCTCTGAAAGTTCCCGCTGTCCCACCTCTAAAACAGATTTTGAGCATCACTCACCATTGAGACCCAAATGAGGCTTTCTCAGCCCTAATACAAACTCCATTGCTCAACGAGAGTGTTCACACTGTCCGTCCCCCTCATTTGTGGTCAGATACATGTTGTCCAGGGGAAAAAAACCCTTCTTTAATTGGGGGTGGATAGGTATAAATGGACATTTTTCCTGTGTGCTGGGAGTGGAGCAGGGCCTGGCAGCAGTGTATCGGTATGGGCAGTTCCCAGCCTTTTTACGTCCAAGCCTCTCTTGAGCAAATTGGCCATGTCTTCATCCTTTCCTGTGTCCCCACTTTCTTCCCAGCCTGGTGGTCGATACCGAGCTAGCAAGACTACCTGAACCTATCTGTCCTGTAGCACTTTCTCCAGGGCTCCCTGTGTGTGAAGACCCTGGAGCTGCCAGAGCTCCAAAAAACCTTGTTCACTGGGGTAATCCATGCCTCCTGCTTGTAAGGTATTCATATTTCACTGAGCTGTTGGAAACAACAGCTCTGTTATGTCCCATTCCCACTAAAAATGGGGCTTCTGGGGTGGCTACAATTCCCAGGAGCTGATACCAATGCAGGATCAGGTTCTTACAGAGGAGGTTTTGACCTGTTTGGGTAAGAAGAGCAGAAAGGACAACACCAAATCATAAAGTAGGTCTGCTAAAAATTCAGAAAGATTTCTCTTGTGAAAATGAGGTTAGTGCAAGGAGACAGCTTTGCTCAGCATTTACCTTCTGCAAATTTCCACCCCAGTCAGCTGCAATCATGTAAAAGAATGAGTAAGAGGAATGAAGGGCAGCATTTTGCAGTAAATTCCTAGTTATCTGAAGATTTCCTCTGGACTGAAAGAATAGCTACTCCCATCTGTTATAAGGGTGTTTAGATGTGATCAGGTAGAAACAAATAATCTTGAACAAATGCAGCAGAAAAAGATTTAAGATGCAATGAGTTTTCTGACTCAAAAAGAAGGATTTCACAGGGGAAAAATCCAAAGTAAAACTGCAAGAATAGTGCTAATTAGAGACGTGTCAGGTCCTTGGCTCTGGATTACTGTTTTGCTAGTGTGTGCATTTCAAGGACAAATCACAGGCAAGAAGCGGGGTAGAAGATGCTGAAATCTCCCCATCATTTTTTTTTCCTTGATTTGGCTCAGTGAAGTCCTTGGGAGCAGAGGCTGGAGAATGAACCTTGCTGAAGGCTCACTAGCCCCAGCTAGTATGCTGTCTGCAGCTGGTTTCGTTACTGGCTAAATTGTTGGAAATGCAATCCAGAATGAGAAGGAAAACTGAACTCTGTGGTGAAAAACCAGAAGATAATTTTTTAACTCTCACAAACAGCTACTTCTCAGCTTCAGACAGGGCTGAGAGTGGTGATACTGTGAGAAAAGACCGCTTCTGGCTGCACATCCTACCTCACTTCAGACTGGCAGAAAATTTAGCAAGAAATGTTGAGCTTCACAACTATACACAGAACTACTCCCCAGGGTCTCTGCTGGCTAATTAGTGCTCTCCCTGCCATGAGCAATGATCTTTTCAAAGTCCAGCTTTCTTTCTCTGTTAAAACCAAAAGACTTTTGCAAGCAAGGGCATTAGTTGCAGGTGAAAGCTTCTTTTTAATGAAATTGGGACCAAGTTTCTCCCTGAGATTCTGATCAGCTGTTTTGTCTTTTTTTTTTTTTTTTTTTTTTAAATTTCTCACAGATGTTCCTTCTTGTGTCTCATCATACTGATACCGCTTCAATGCTTGCTCCCTGGGTTAGCTTGTACACTGTAAGACCCCTCTCTCATCACTTTCAGTATATATGAGACAATCGTACAAGTCACCAGCTTTGCTGGTTATATAGTGATATTTGGAAACCTTTTCCTACATACCCTGTCTATGAGAGACAAATCTCAGCTGATGTTGCCTGTCTGTCCTAGAAGAAATTCCTTCTGCTCAGAAGACTAAGCTGTTATTGATCATGCTTGGGAAAGACCCCTGAGGGTTTGCTAGGTACGATTTACACTGTTTTCTCTTGTCTGCTCGCTCAGCATTCAGCCTTTTGCTTTCTTACTGCTTTAATGTCATCTATTGCAGTGGTTTGTATTTAGTATTTGACTGTACCTTAATGTTAGGATAAAAAGCAGTGGTAAAATGAGACATTTAAGAATAATGAATTGTGTGCATACGCACATATATCTGTGTATCTGAATATCAGTCACCTGATATGTAACAGGATTAATAACTGAAAAAGTGTATTTTTTTTTTAGCTGAGCTGCTTTTTTCAGACCCTGTAACTGTGATTTACAAGGGCATTTAATGCACTGATCCTCACAGCCACCTCCCTTTGCTTTCCACCTCTCTGCCCTCCACCCTACACATGCAAGGAGGAGCTTGTCCTCGGCAGGGAGAAGTAGGGAGATACCCAGGCCATGAGAGGGATCTCTGACAGGGCTCCCCAAGTCCTGTCCTAGCACCCTGCTTCTGGGCTTTTGCTCCCCTTTTCACCTGACCTGTGCACATTCATTTTCAATGGTTGTGAGTGAGTGCAATCTTCTCGCCAAAACCTCTCTTGCACAGTCAAATTCAAGTCTGCACCAGCAACCCTGCTGCTTGCTTTTGCTGTCATTTTTGATCTTGCAGCGGATGAGAAAATACTTGCATGCAAAGTTGTAAACTGCTTGCAGTTCACCTGCCTATTCTGGTGAATAAACAGAATATTCTGCTTATGGCACATCCTTTCAAGAGGGGAATACTTAGCAGATGAACTAAGGCACTGAAGCATGAGTACCATTAGCCGCACTTGCCAAAAGAAAGAAAGAAAGAAAAAAAGATATAGTAAGGCAAAAATCCCCTGGTCGGGAAAATATTTCCTGACCACCTTACCTCAGCTACATACTAGAAAATCTAATCCTGTTAAAATTCCTCCCAAGTCCTTCTATCCTTATAAGTGCATTTAACTTTATATGCTTCTTATGAACAGTTCTCCAACAAATTATACTACCTGCATAAGCATCAGTTTTGGGTTTTTTACTATGTGATTTTTTTAATAGAAGGCTCTTTGTACACTGATGGCATTACAGAGCTGATGAGTAATTTGATTTACATGAAATAAAATGGGGAAAATTGCATGAGTAAGATGAGCTAATGAAGCATTGAAGAAAGAAAATGTTACTATGCTGTCAAAAAAAACCAACAAAAAACCTCTGTAGGCTGACAAGAAACCAGACAAGTAGACTCTCTGAGTAATAAATTTACCAGCAGTATAAGACATTTTTAGTTTTGATAATATCTTTACTGGGAACGGCCTGAACCATGCTTTTATGTTTGAATATCTTAAAATTGGGAGTGTATGGCTAAATAGCAACTTGCAAGTGTGTGTCTGTTGATTTAATGGATTGAGTGAAAATCTTGAGCCAAATAAGTCTTAACATTTGTCTCCAGCAATAGTTTTAAATGTTCTTTTTTTCACTTTTTCTCTCTCTTAGTGGAAGCTTTAGGCTTATAAGGGGCAATTTTACTCATTCAAGTAGTGAGATGTTAACTGCTCAGGCGTATTTGTCTTCTTCTGAAGAAGCAGTGGAGAGTGGGTAATCTATGGACCTTGGATTAATTTCCCTGGAGTTTAAATGATAGTCTTGATTTTTTTTTTTTTTTTTTCCTTTTGCTTCTACAAAATTCAGCCTGTAGATCTTGGTGCCTACAATTTCTTACTTAAGACATATTGGCACAAAGTCTCTGAAAAGCCTGGTGCAAATCACCCCAAAAAATCACATTTTAAATTATTTGCTTAAAAAAAGCACTAATGCTGGTGTCATAAAACAGTTTGCAGAACAGAAAACAGCCCCTCTGTGTTTTATAACCTTAAAGGGAAACACTCCAGGGTTGAGTCTGCTAGCTTGTACTAATGCCCAAGGGTTATGATCCAAACCTGCAATTTATTCTGCCTGATGGGAGACTGCAGGTGTGGCTTTTTGTCTCTGTCCCAGGATGGAGGCTCCTGTACACCTGGCAGAGCTGCCTTTCTCCCCGATAGTGCATTCATCTGAGCGTGTCTCTTGCATCCCAAAATGAATGTGTTGGGTGGTATCAGCAAGCATTTCGAAGATGCCTATCCCTGTAGCATATGTGTGTCAGGCTTGCAGGGTAAGTCGGTCAAGTGGGTGCCCTGGGATTTCCCTGCTTCTTAGCCAAATTTTTGACCCCTGTGAGACTTCCAACGGGTATGACAGCTCAGACAGTGGGGATTAGCAATGGACACCTGGGTGGTGTTTCTGCGATTCAGCCTCTTGGCAGCCCTAGCAATGGTTTTCGGAGCCACCCTCACAGGCAGAAAGTCTGATTTTTATCCCTGCATCTAGAGCATCGTTTTCTCCTTTCTGACTCAACGGCTGTGCTGTATTACTTCGCTGGGGCCATCAGACAGCGTAGGTCAGGGAGGCTTGTCTGTCTGTCCCAAGTGACTTGTTCCTTCTTGTGTACCTGCCAGCCTGTCCCAGACTGTCCGAGGAGTGGAGGCCACCGGCTGCAGTGTCCCCAAGGTCCCTGCTAAGTGCTCAGCAGCCAGGCTCTGCCCTATGCCTATTGCCTGCTTTTCACTGAGGCGATACTGAAAAAGGAAGGAAATATTACACAAAGCGATTAAGGCCAAAAAGTCATCAGTACAAGAGGGATGAGCCCCAGTCCTTGTGTATTTGCATTGCAATCTCTACACAGTAATGATTTATGCTTTATGTCACTAAGAGCACTTCTCCATATAAAATGGAGAAAGTTGGTTCAGAAATGTTCAGATACACATAGGGCACTGTTATCGCCATTTTCTTTCATATTGGTAACTTTGTAAGTCAGGTCAGCCCTTAACTGAGGTGCTGGTGCTGAGGTCAACTTATCTGATCAGATCTTCTATGCCTTTGGACTGATGAGCAAGAAACTTATCAGGATCCATATTATTGCAGATTTGCATTAATATACTCACACCATTGATCCACATATCCTTTTCTCGTTGACTTCTAAGGGAGGTGCCAAATTTGTTCTCACTCTTGAAGGGCACTCTCTTTCTCTTACTCCAGTCACTGATATTATCTGGTGCTTTCTGTATGATTTCCTCATCCTTCTCTGCCTTGATAATGCTGGATATTTTAAACTTTTCATCAGCAAATTCCCTTGACAGCAAGCTTTTTTTTATGGTAATGCTGTTAATGAAATTATTGTCACATCAGTCCTGAGACCGATCCTTGAGGAACTCTAAAAATACTCTCTACAGCCCAACAGTTCCCCTTTGTGCACAGGCCGTTATCATCTCCCCATCAGTCAGTTCCTTCTCTGCAACTCTGGATAGTGCCTCTCATTTTGGGTCTGCATTGTCACCGTGGCCCAGACATCAGAACATGTCACAACCAAAGTGTGATGAGGGCAGCTAGTTTCTGAGGCACACCCATATGTGTTTGGTACTTTCTGGCCAGTCCCTGGTAGCAAACTCTGCACACATGTTGCAGACCTGGGTACCTAATTGCCTAAATCTCAAGTCTTGCTTTCTATCCCAACATTAACAGTCTGGGAATGTGCCAAAGATCTTCATCCCGGTCAGAGTTTTAATTGGGTTTATACTGAGTAACACTATCCCCAATTGGTACGTCACTCTAGATACTGGTCGCTATGGGCTGCTCAGTGGTCCCCATTGAAGCAACATCCATTTAATTTATCTTTTCAGACTTTCCCACCAGCTGGCTTCCTGCCCACCTCTTTTGGTTTCTGAAGAAATTTTTCCTTTGCTTTCATCCTCTAAGAGTGATCCCTTTACAAAAGATTGCCAATCAAGCTGAGATTAAGATATTCATATGAAGTCAGTAAAGAGCTGGTCTATTTAAAACTCAGGTCTTCCCCAAAGATAAAAGAGTTGCACTAAATCCACTGGAAACATTGGTGTGCATTGACTTCATCTGGCCTTTTCTATACTGAACACATTAAGTGGCTAAACTTGATGCCAAATTGTTGTCTTTTTGAAACAATTCTCAATACTAAAAGTTATACCAGGAGAGGTTCTGGAAATATAAACTTCTGTGACCTAATTCTTAACCAAAGTAAAATGATATAGCTCTTGATTTCAGTGAAGCTTTGTTAATCCATACCAGCTGAAATTTTAGCTTGTAATTTGGGTCCGTCGTGCCCCCCCCCCAAATTTCCTGTAAGTCCTCTCCCTGAAATGTCACATGGATCTTGTAAGCCACAGGATTTTATAGTGGTTCACTGAGATATATATGGCTGTGAGAAAGGTTAGTCAAAAATTTGTCAGAGGAACGTTGTATCTCCTGTGTAGAGTAACTGATTGCATCAAGAGCTTATCTCCCCCCATATCAGAGGAAGAATGGCACCAGGCTCAATTGCCAATAAAAGCAGTATACAAGGAAGATGTAGCCACTTTGACTCCATGGAAGCCTGTTCAGAGATATGAGAATAAGGAAGAGCAGAAAAAGGTCCTGTGGTGGAAATGGAAAACAAGATATGGTGGTTTGTGGGATAAAAAAAATCTACACATCAGAAGAGTCAATGAATTTTGGATGAGTTAAACACTGATCAACTACGTCCTAGTGAGCTTCTGAGTGGGACACATCCGCTTTCAACATTGGGGGCATGAAGCCAAAACATGAAATTTACCCCAGCCAACATCATGTCCAGATACAGATCAAGAAAGCAAAATAAATTAAGTTCTATGAGAAAAACAACAGACACAATTGAGGTGGAGGGACAGAGGAAGAACATGTGGGTGTGTGAATTTCTAAACCTACCATATACTTCCTCCTATGACTATTTTCCAGTGGCAACTTTTTTGTAAGTTAGAACTTTCATGGTGGTAAGAATTGTATTAAATACATTCACACCAGCACAAGCCTCAAATTAAAAATGTTAAGTTTTGATTTCTCCACTTACATTTCTATTTCTTTTTCATTGTATTTTGATACTTAGAAGCCCTCTCAGTCTGCCTTCCTCAGGCTTGCTTTCCCTTGTTTTCACTTAAAGCCAATTTGATTTTATTAATGAAAACCATCTTTTTTTCCCCACCTGAAATACTGCCTCTGATTTTAACTGTAGGTGTAGTTTTAACAAAAACTTTCACCACTCAAGGAATATTTTCTTTTTTTTTGAGATAGCGAGTGTTATGACTCCCTGTTTCCTTTCAATTAGTATTGAAAAATGGATCAAGTCTTGGGTGTTTTTCAATTGAAAATATTGAGATAATTGATGCCCAATGAGAAAATGCAGCCAGATTGAGGGAGTCATCAATGGGTTAATGAAAATGAGCAAGATATGCTGTCTTAGGCTCCCTTGTACAAATGAATCATTTAATTATGAGATAGGGACCATGTTTTTCATTTACAACACATTGCACAATGGCATTAGAGCCTCTAGGTGCTACAGAAACATTAGTGATGCTCATGGGAACAGAAGCTTCTGTTTTCCATAACCATATCTATGACAAAATATTCAGTGCTGGACACTTGTTATGTCAAAACAGTACTGGCAAACAGCAAGGACTTCAAGCAAGTGTGAGGCCAAGGTAAGAAAAAAACATCCTGAGCACAGGGAATGAGCATGGTCAGATAAATCATATGAGGTTTCTATAGCTGGAGGCACCTGAGAAACTGCCTTTTACTTCTCTAGCTAATGTTCATTTGTAGCTTCGTGGATGGGAAGAAGCCTTTGATACTTGTCCAGAACAGAAATCCACGTATCCATCGTAGTCAAGCGAGCTTGAATCACATCTTGAGCTTTGCATTAAGACTTCTTTGCCTTTGCAGTCTTCTAAGCAGCAAAGGTTTGAAATATTTTCTATAACATGATGAAGTGAAGCTTGTGTATAAGTATATGAAAAGCCCACATTTGAAGGAAATATTATTGGAATTATCTAAGAGGTGAATGTAGCAACATAATAATACCATGCAAAGAATAACAGGGCAAATACCAAGGAACTTTTCCTGAGAGGAAGATCTATTATTAGACTAGTACAAACTCCCAAAAGAGCTGGTATAGCCCCCACAGCATGAGATTTTTAAAATGAGATTGGACAAAACACTCAGAAACACACTGTGGAAAGTGTCTTCTCTGATGGACTGGATGACCTTGCTGCTTCTTTGTTCTGTTTGCCTTAATCTTTGAACAATAGTGCAGTGAACCAGTCACTGCTTTTCAATCACACTTCTGAGGATACAAAAATCCAAGAGTGTCTGCTTGCTTTATGGTTCTTATCCCTAGTCTGTTAAGCAGGGCTTATACCGAACAATAGACATTTCTCAGCCATTGCAGTGCCAGGTATTGATGAACGTCCTATTGAAATTCAGGACTGGTTCCTCCTCTTGAATGCATTAATGACCCATAACTTTCTTACAGATGAAGGGAAAAGGCACCCAACCTGTGTGGGTTATTCAGAGAACCACAAAGGTGATGCTCTTTATTCCTTTATGATCTGGTATATTCTAACCTTGGCAGAAAACACTATCTGAAATGGGAGGGGAACCCAAGCAAAATGGCATGCTACACATAACTCCTGAATATTGCAGACGCTAAATATTTGGAGGACGTTTTGCCTCTTATAACCTCAACTGCATAAAAGCTAAGCATTTTAAGTGAACTAGTAATTTGAACTCCCTCTGTAGTCAGCAGAAAGAGTTGTTTTCAGAGGGTCGCTGATCCTGCCCATACTGGGTGTTGACTTCTCTCTCCATTGAGTACAGACCCTAGAAAACTGCCTTAGATTAGATGTTTGCCTCTTAGATGGCTAATCTCAGATAAAATGAATTCTGCCCATAGTGATTAGTTTCTCTGCTGTGTGAGTGACCTTCTCCACTTGAATTCCACAGATAGCAATGAATAAAATTGAGTCAGATTGAAAATACTCCACAATTTCTCTTTTTTTTCTTTCCTTGTACTTCTTTGTGCTAAAGCTAAAATTATCATTCTATGTTTCCTATCCTACCTTGATGAGACTCATACCTGTGCATGAATGAGATCCATGGATATTAGCTTATTCACGAAGAAATGCTACAGCCCCATTCAAAATGATATATATAAAGAATATGCATGTATATGCAAGCAGCAAGGTTGTTATTTATGTCATGGCATGAGGCAGGGTCCAAAGAAGAAAGAAACTGCTGCAGCACATTTCTGTTCAATATAAAGAGACTATAATGCTGTACTGGGGTTCCAGCAGTCTGACCTCCAGCCACCCTTCAGCAGATAAGAAGAGCCAATTGGCAATGGTCCCACAGGGAGCATCATCTGTTCTTGGTGCAACCCTGCCATGTCTATTCCATGACATTTGCAGACCTCCAAAAGGTACAGGTCTGACCCCCAGGGTATGCCCACTCTGTACAGCTTTTATGCCACCTGAGTGAGGCATAGGAAGCTGAGTGCTTTGGAAAATGTGCTTTATAATATTCTTCCATAGAAAACTTCAGCAGAACAAGATTATCAGCCTCTATATCTCACCTATGCCAAATCCCCTGAATCAAGGGGCAATGGTAACCATTCAGCATCCAGCCTATGCTCCAGACTTGATGCAGGAGTTGTTACAACTCTTTACACCTGGCAGCTGGTGTATCCTGCAGGTATTCACTGTCGCCTTGAACAATCCCCAACCATGTTCCTGGGTGATGAGATCTTGTGTTTTGAGATTGAACTTTGAAATGGTCTTTCACAAATTATGTTGCTCAAAGGTCCAGCCTGGAGAAGGGGGAAAGTGTGCTTGTGAACTATACAGTTGAGCTGTCGATGAGGGCATCAAGATCCTCTTTGTAAAGCTTAACAACAGATGACTATGGATGGTGAATGGCAGCTGCTGGCAATTCTTCTACATCAGACAGCGGTGATTTCTGCAGCCGCTGCAGTTCTAGTTCGCCTCCACGTGGAGATTTCAGTTTCTATATGTGTGTGTGACCATTGGTTTGATACAGTGCGTGTGGGAGTGGAAGTTATTTAGCAGTACAGTCAATTCACCATTATCCATTGGTGGATTTTGCCCATAAACCATGCAGTAGGTGATGAGAGATCCAGACCTGAACCATCCAATTCATCATTTATTATTATTACTTTTTTTTATCATTTACTATTATTATAGTGCAGGCACAGTGCTAAGTGCATGTGTCTATGCTGCTCTTGGAGCCAGTGCTGATCTCAAAATCGCGTAGCTATACTTACAGCTTACATGGCACTGAGTACAAATTGATAAGCCCCATTGCTTTAAATTAGCTCTTGAGGTCCCTCTTCAGCACTCGTTCATAAGTGGCAGAGGTATGTGGAAACCATCGTGTGTCAGTCAGAGGCTTTATGTGGCCCTTGCTGAACATGGGGGTGATCCTGCAAGGCCATTGTTGCTGGCTTTTTCCATCATCCCCAGTGCTTGTTTCTCAGAAATCAGTTTGTTTTGATTCAGTGCTTCATGTTGTACCTCCACTGAAGGTGTTCTTTTGCACCATATTGCACTGGAGACCTCCAAAATGTGCAAGGATTGTGGCACTCAAACCAGTCCTGCCAGTAGAATTATCCAGGGTTTTCTTTCACCCAGGATATCCCTGCCCTATCATGGCATTACCAGTTTATCATAATCTTCCTAAATGCTACATTACTGAATGTGTTGTAGGACAGGAACAGATGTACAGCTAAAGCACTTTCATTTAAACTATATCTCCCATACACAGTCAAATCTCTGAAGGGTCCTTACCATCGATTGATCTCTTAGCCTTAAGATATATTCTGCAGTTAAGGAGTGCAGACCCGAAAGGGGTCTCTTGTGTGCAGGCAATCACATTATATAATCCCTTTTATGAACTGATTAAACTCAATCTTAAAAGTAGTTAATATGTTTTATGCCCAAATGTTCTTACTTGAAGCTTTTTCTGGTAAACCGCTGCCCTGATGTTTAGAAGTGCTGCAGTCTTTCATCAAAATGAGTTTACACTCATTTGTTCTTGGAAATACAAGCATATTTTGCACCGGACATTGTGCAAGCCAGTAAGTCTACAGGGACCTTGCTTGAACAGCCTGTGATGTTGAGGTTGCAGGGATACAACTATTTTTTTTCTGTTGAGCAAGCAGAAGGCAGCCTACAGCTGAGCTCAGCTCTTTAAAAAAGAAGAAACAACAGCCTTTTTAAAAAATTATTATTATTTTTTTCATGAAATGGAGGCACTATGACTACTCAAGAAAGTAGATCTGCTGAGTAAGGTGGTGTCATTTTCAGGTAGACGGTTTTCAGAATGGAAATGGCCTTAAAGGTACTTTCCCAAGATCAGACAGCAGCTTGTGGCAAAGTTGGAAACAAAACCCAGACTTTCTGAGTGATTTGCTGCAGTGAGAAGGAGTCTCTATCACTCATCTGTCTATGTCTCTGGCTTTTGCATTCTTTTTCTGTTTATTTATTCAGATCACTTAAGTAATTGAGCACCTTGCAAATTATAGAGAAAATGAAGCATGTTCTGTAGGATGTTTTTTTCTTGGGAACCTTTTCTGAACACTGAGTGAGATCCTGGCTGTTGCTGTCAGCAGGGTCCTTCCCTGATGGCAATGGATACTAGGTCAAGGCTTCAGTGATTCAGATTTCAATATCTATGTGCTTCATAAATTTCAGTGAAATGGGACCCATCAGCTCACACAAGGAGGTCACAGGCTGTTCTTGTTTCAAGGTACTAAGGCAAAAGCGTGAGGAGATGTTGTACTACAAAACTCTGTTCAGTTGTGGAGGAACCAAGCATGATGCAAAATCTGTAATAAGGGAATAATGATGGTGGCAGCTACTAAATTTCCTCCAGATGAAGTGCACATGATTGGAAGGACACAGATTAAAACAGGGAGGATGTAGAGTTCCTTTCTCAATTCTCTTTTGGCCATTGGAATTATGCCAGCCTGATTTGCCCCAGACATGAAATATTTTGTCTCTGATGGGATGGCAAGAACATCAACATTGTCCATCTGTTGAATGAGGAAGGAATGAGGTGAAGGGATGGGAGATACTGTAGAGGAAACTGAGGCAATAGTGTGGCCACAGGAAGATTAGCCTTACCTGTCTGCTCTGCTTTAGAGGTCTGCTTCTGTCACAGTGGTGACACAACCATGTGATCCAGTTCCCAGGACACAGGGACTTGTTCAGTGAAATCCTCAGGCTGCTCAGTTCTTCAGATAAACCAATCCACTGATGTTTAGAAGTTTTCATATCACTCAACTAAAACATCCAGGTAAGAGAAAATTTAGACATAAGCACTAGGAAACAGAACCGGTTTCAATACATTGCTTCTGAAATTGCAAAGGGCATCAATAAAAAAAGATAGGTAAATGTAGCACATTTGCCAGTAGCTTTAAAACAAGCACAAGCTGGATGTTGCCATTTTAACGCTAAGAGTAAAAATGATTTACAGAAGCAAGGTTTGGATATAAGTGACAGAAGAGCATGTCTCCCATTCCCCTGTGGATGGAGGCTAGTTCCTGATCTCTACTGCCTTTATTTAATTTTACTTCAAATAATCCCAGTATAGAGCTTTTTTTCATGGCTTCATTTTTTTTTTTTTTTCCATTGGCCATACGGTTACCAATCACAGTGACAAATCCTATCTTGCTAAGTGATAAACAATGTATTTTTCTCCCTTGGAATTCTCCCTTTTCCCCTTTCCCTACACACTTCTATTTACCAGAATTTCCTCTGTTCATTACTACATAGAGTGGGTCCTAAAATATTATAAAAAGGCTTAGCTTCAGTGATTTCAGGGAAGGCACACCCATAGATTCCCCCTCACAAGCTAGCCTTTATAAGTGAGAAATGGGCCATTCTTTTCAGATAGAAAGGGCCATTGTCCTGTCTTTGAAATCTCTCCTGTTTGGTACTCAGTGAAGATAAATTTGAGTCTTTCCTTAAATTACTTTTCACTCCAAACTGATGTGACATTTATCTCTGCAATAGTGTTGACTATATGAAAAGCTGAAGCTTGTTTAAAGAATGCTGCCAAACAAGAATGATTGTAATCCATCTAATTACTGAGCTAGGATGTGCCCGTGCTGCAAACTTCAATTACCACCATTAAAGCATCAATTGAAAGCTTCAGCTGATTCCCAGAGAGTCAGACTCTTCCAGACATTTCATGCATTATACAGATGTTTTGCTGCTCCTTCAGTCACTAATGGTTCACTGTTTTGAACATTTGGGACTCCTGTAACATGAGAAGTAAGCTCCAGATGTAGAGGGATTTCAAGTGAATTCTGCCTCTTTAAACCACATCTTGTCAATTGTTCCCCCAGTAGGAACTGATGACCTCATGCTGGATGCCTTTTATTTTTCCCAAGTGTTATAAGATAAATTTGCCCACAGGGTTACTTACAATTCCTGGGAATCCACATTTCCATGGATATCAAAGGCACAGTACTACAGTGAGGTCCCTGGGACAGAATTCTGCAGGCACACAGCTCGCTTTGTAGCCTCAGCTGCTAATTCTTTATACGTCAGTATTACTGTCCACACATTTAAAGAATAGCTCCAAAATGTGCAAAAATGACCCCATGTTTTGAGCAAAGCTCTGGAAATTTTGTGGGCAACACCTTCTGTGATAAGCTCACCCTTGTTTCACTTTGACACAATTGTTAATAACTCAATTTGATTCATTCCCTTCTGGCAATTTGCTCTTAAGTCAGAGCTGGGTCAAAATCAAAAGAAAAAAATCCTTCTGGAGTCTAACCTTTAAAAAAGCTCAGGACCTTAATAGCTGAGCATTGAAGGAAGTTTCACAATTAAAAGTCAATTTGAATCAAAGAGTCAAATAATTTTATTTTGGAGACATTGAGACAAAACGGTTCTTTTTCCAAAAACGTCTCTTTTCAGATGCAAATCATCTGAGAAAGGTCGCGGAAGTCATTGCTTCTGTGTCACTTACGTTGCTTATATTTGCCAAGGGCAAAATTTGCACCTGTGCAGAACAGCCAGCTCCAGAGTTAAATCAGCATTTATGGGCCACTCTCAGTGACTTTTGGGCACTGCTGACTTGTACCCAGCTCTCAAGAGAATATCCCACAGGAAGATTACACTGCCTGGAAAAGGGATGTAGCTGCAGGCTGAAGACCTCAGTTTAAAATGTTGCGTGGATCTTTTGTTCTTAATATTTCCTCCTTCAAGAAAAAATTTACCTTTGTTGACAGTCAGTTAGCAGCTGTGTTCTATATCTATGCAGTTAATCCTCTCTCTTGATCTAATCTTTAACTCTATGTGCTTTTACTAGGTAGACCTTTGAATTTGATGCTCGGTCTCAAATTATTATTGCTTTTTGAACAAAAGAAAAGCTCTGAAGGAAATTTTTCCAGGAGGGTTCCCTAAATGAATAGCAGTGTTTCTGGGGCATGCTAAAGGGAACGTGCAACTTTGTATTTACCAGGAGCTGGGAGGTGGAATTTTGTGGCCACAGTAATCACATATTTCTCTCTGCCAGTGCATCTTCCCATGCCTCCCAGGTCCTGCTGAAACAGATTTGGAAAATAAAGGGAAAAGACAACTTCCTTTGAGGGAAGATTTCAAGTGTGGAGGCTTCGTGTCATGGACAGCTTTTACTCCTTGGGCGATGGCCGAAAGGAACAAGAAATGCTAAAACACACAAAGCTGCCTTGAAGGAATTGCCTGTTTGTCTTTTACATAAAGTGATTTCATGAGGTGTTCACACAAGACCAATTAGGAGAAACTGCAAGGGTGGGTACCCTGGTATTCTTCAAGTAGTGGAAAAAAGCATTTTAACAGCAGAAGAACACAGGCAGAGGTATGTTGCAGGAATGCCTTTCAGAAATCTTTTTCATAAGGTGTGCTACACTAAAAAGGAAACCCACTCTCTCTATCCCTTGGAAGTTTGGTGAAGCTGATAATTTGAATTTCCTTGAAACTATCTTGTCATGTCAATGGAAGTATGAAACCCAGTGACTTCAGAAATATTGTGTATAATTAGCTATATTCCATAGATATTGGCATGACACACAAGGTATGACCATACATTTTCATTCAAACTTTCAATTTATGTTAGATGAAAATAAAAAAAATGAGAAATGGTAGAGGACAAGTGTGCCCAACAGCTCTGTAAAAGGTCTATTAATATCTAAATAAAAATAGCAGCCACTTCTGGCAAAGAGAAGGTTGCTAGCAACTGAGGTGGTTACAGCATGTAAGAAACAAATGGAAACCATTACCTACAAAATGCGTCATTCCTTGTTTTAAAGATAGGTGCTAGCAGAATTGCCCCAAGAAGAAATGGGTATTGACAGCAGTTGAGGAAAGGTAATGTCTTTTAAACACAGAAATGTAAGAGCAGCTCTAGAGTTAAGATCCAGCTGTCCCAGGATTTCTGTCTCTGACATTGATTTGCTGTGAATGTTTAAAGACGAGGTATAAAAACGAGTCAAGCCTCCAGTTTCACTTCCCCCGGCACCTCCTTCCAGCAACTTCTGGTAAAGGAGGGGTATATTTATTCTTCATAGTCACTAATGGATTTTCATTCAATACATTTGTTTAATTGCGTTTTTAATTCATCTAAACTCCTGGCACCTACAGCATCCTGTAGCAATGGATTCCATTTGTTTAGGTATACATTGCGTGAAAAGGTACTTCCTTTTGGTTTAAATCCTCTACCTGATAATTCATTGCTTGCCTTCTTGTTCTGGTTTTAGGGGAAAGAATGAATAATTGTTCCCTAATCATCTGCTGTTTGCCACTCAAGGTTTCGTACATTGGCCTAATCATATAAAGAACTAAAAATATTCAGCCAGCCTTGAGACCTGGGAAGAAATTCACTGGTTGTTTTAATTCATCCTTCTGCCAATGGGTGAAAGTAAGACATCCCTTATCAGACTCTGAAACAGTAGCTACAGGGTTTTGTATGCTCAGCAGCTTGTGGCAATAATGAAGACGGACAGCTTATGAAGTTTTCTGGAAATTCTCCTTACTGTTGAAATGCACGCAGAAACACTGCAACTGCTATAAGGCTCAAAACTTGAAATAATGCTAAACAGCAAGGTAGGGAATTACAGGTCCTTCCAGCAGTCATGGTGGTGAACTCCACTCTTTGTGTGGCCATGGTACTCTTCCATGTGCTGCAAAGATAAAACTAAAACTCTGCTGGGCTTACTGTGTCTAACCCGAGAGCCCCCAAACCCCATGGATCTCTCTAGTAAGACAGAATGTAGTCTGTGTGCTTCAGGAAACTCCATGTTTCTCCGATCTACCATGTTGGCATGTCTGAGTTAGCTTGAGCAAGGTTAGTTCATGCACTCTAAGTGATGTAGGCATTGCAAAAAGGATCTTTGTGCAGACTAATGACATGAGTATTTATTCTGCTCAGGCCAGTCTGAGTCCTGAAATTAATTCCATGCTCTGTATCAGTGCAACAAGTAATGACTGCAGCTGAGACATACCTTGACCTTGTGAGTAATCCAAGAACCATGTTCTTACTTATGGAAGAGAAAGTGCAAACGTTGGCAAGAGAAAAAAGGCCTGTGGAGGAAGAAGGCGGTTCTTCTTGTGGTTGTGTGGGACAAATGCTAAATTATTACGTCCCTGGATAGGCATCACCTCAAAAGGCCTATGGGTACTGGAGGAAATGATGCAAGCTCTATGCATTTTGCAACTTTTAATCTAAAGGACAGGATGATGTTCCAAGGTAATGACCTGTGTAAGGACTGGAGGCAAAGCACATATTGGCCTGATCGAGTTGAAACTGGAGGTGATCTATGGGACAGAGGAGTATGTAGTAACATTGAGAAAAGTGATCCCTTTGCATAATCAGGTGACCCCATATCTCTAGTCAGCTGCAGTGATGCAGACCCAGTCAAACTTTGTTGACAGAAAGATTCAATCTCTTCTCCAAAAGTTGTTTGTCTTCTATTAACAAAAAGGAGATGTTGAAAATATGAACTGTGAACACTGAACAATCAATCCTGACAATCAGAAAATACTTTCAGGTGTGAAATGTTTATCTGAGTTAATCTTTTCATTTATAGAAATCCCATCCTGAGTGTTCTTGGACAGGTACGGTTCAACAAACTGATCTCAGAGGCCCGTTTCTATGCCCTGTGTTGAAACACCCTATAAGGACCTGGATGGGTGAAACTCTCTCTCTTCTATAGTTTTATTAAAGGAATCATTGTTTTACTGGTGCTAGGAGTATCCCAAGGATCACAGGATTTTTTTTCCTCCTATCCCCAGTCTTCAGGACAACATATCCACTACAAAAAACAATAGGCATTAAGATCCTGTTCATAGCTGAGGCCCTGCTTTTGCTTCTGGTCTCAGGTTAGTTAGTATCTGACTTTGCTGGAGAAGAAAGGAAAGCGAATGTCCATAAATCACTCATAACGGGCAAAAGGACTATTTTCAGTAGCATTGACTTATAACACATGGGAAGGACCCCAGTAATTTATTGGTTTCTAAAAACCCTGAATGGTTGCCACTATTGCTGTGTACTTCCTAACTTTATCAGAAGATAATTTCCCTTGGCTGTGGAATTAACTTCCTGCACTGAACGATGGGGATGGCTTTCTCAGAGACTCCTAGCTGGTAGGAGCTTTTATGAGTCTGTTGCTTTGTAGAAGGTTCTTCTGCTTAAGTATAATAAAAGGATAATGAGAAATCGTTGTCTCTTAGACTATGCAGTGGTTTGTGTAAGCGGGTTTACTCATTTTGCTCCATCAGTTTTAAGACTTGCGTGTCTTTCATTGGGGCTGTGATCTGCTTGCATGGGGTTCACAGCAGAGCATTCACACTTCTGTAATACTGTGTGTACGCTGCTTTAAGACTACTTCGGAGTTATTATTAACAATGAAAGTTTAAAAAAAAAAAAAAACAACAAAAAAAAAACCTTACTGCAAGTCATTAAGAAAACCAACTCATTGAGTAAAAAAAAAATAATTATCTTTGGAAAAGGAAACAGCCAATATAACTGCAAACTACCGGTCTGACCACTCATTTTTCATTCTTACAACCACAGAACATACAAGCAAAAAAAAACCCCTATCTCAGAGATTAAAGGGAACTCAGACTGGCGGCTTATTTAAATGAAGTCTCTCAAGTTGTTTAAGGCTGAAAATCACACCTGTGCCAAGAGCCAGGCACAGAGATGAAGGGCTGGGTCCGACATAAGGTGTAGGGCTCTGCAATTCCCTGGTTTTAGGTTCTGGAACAGAATTTAAAATTTATCTCTCAGGATGTGTTGGGCACCCTTTGAAGATGTCCTGTGGACCACAGCTCCAGGCTGGGGACAGCCCTGACCTGCAGTGCATGAGTCAAGCCTGGGACAGGGCTGGGTGTGTGCAGAAAAACAAACGCGTATGTGCCCACAGACCTTTCGAAGAAACTTAAAGAAAGGAGGATGCAGGGCTGCTGCTCTCAGTTTGGGATTCTGGCACCGAAGTTCAGCTTCAGGCCCATGTTAGACTCCTAAATCCTGAACTGCTTCTGGGCGGTCAGGGATGATTCAAGGTTGGTGCTGAAACCATTGAAAATTGTACAAGGTCTAAACTTCTGTCCTTGGCTGTCCTTCAGGGGGGTTGCTCATGGTGTACTTTGGTGACTAACTTGTAAATCAGCCTAGTCCTGGCTCTCCATCCAGAGCTGAGCAACTCTCTACTTACAGTAATAAACACTGACCACAGAGGACTGAAATCTGCTGGCTCGTATACCCCTACAAGTCAAGAGAAATCACATTAGCTTCATCTGGGGCTGCTCCTGATTTGCATTGGTTTAACTGAATAACAGACTTTGGCTGCAAATGGACATGAGCAGCTAATCAGCCTCAGCACAACTCAGTCTGAGATGGAGGAAGGCTTAGGAAGGCCTTTTTTCACGCTAAAGCACAATATAAATCTCTCTCCTGCTACAGTCCAGAAGTCACAGTGCATCACTGTCTTTCATCTTTCAGTGCTATTATTGCTGATTTTAACCAGGAGAGAGAATCAGGCCCAGGATGATGTTTCCTGAAGCTCTTTGTCCCAAACCACCCTTTGCTGCATGAGCATCCTGGAAGCTGGTGCTACATGAAGTGCAGCTAGAAGCGAGATGCAGCACGTTCTTCCGCTGGTACCAAGTCCTGTTCGTTTCAGGCAGTTTGTTGGAGTCATCTGTCCTCAGCCACTGCCTATTAATTTCCAACACTCTCCATATGTCAGCTAGCCAGGAAGACTGTGTCCTGAAGATAATGCTCAGCTGTCCCTTGCTGCTGAAGGAAGGTGCCCGAAAAACATTTCTCTCGGCTCAACCAGCCTCGAACTGCTGGTGATGAATTCAGCCCTTTGCCAATACCGTATGAAACTGCATTTCTTACAACCACTGCCATTTACATAATGGAATATCCATATGGTGATTGTTTTATTTATGTTTCCCTTACTTCAAGGCAGAGGAAGTCAGCAGCTGGAGCTGCGAGATAGAGGCACCCACCAGTTACTGGGCTGTGTTGTTCATGGGGGTGATAAGCTTTTATCACCCACTGGGAGTTAGGATCTTGTCTAAGTGATAGCATCCATCCCTTGAAAACAGAACAGAGCTCTCACTGTTTGCCTGTCTGAAAGGAAAGGGTTTATAACCCCAGACTTTACAGTGACTGTGAGCTAAAACATGACATAGCTTGATTGTCTTAATTTCTTGACTCATTCTGTTGCAAGTCACAATATGAGCATTTGCTTCCTTTGCATCAAAAGAATTTAATGTGTTTGCATTACCCCCTTGTCTGTATTTGCCACTGGAAGTCTTAAAAAAAATCTCCCCTTCCTATGTGACTTTGATTCTGCTAATCCCTACCCACCTTTTGAGTCAATTAAAGGGCAGTTTATGGTTTGCAGAGAGAAAAAGTGTAAATGAGAAGCAATTCCTTTGGCCATCATGTGTGTAACTGGAGAACATTTCAAACACAAAACAGGAAAAAAGGGTTACTTCAATGGCTTGTTTCTTTTGTTTTTTTGGATTTCATACCAAGGGAGACAGAGGGTAACTGTTGATGTTTTGTTTTTATAATTAAAATAACATCATAAGATTAGCTACACAGTGACTGGATATCATCTGTATGGAAAGTTCTACAGTTAAAAAGAAAACAGGAAAGTTTCAGAAGGTTTATTTTTAATTAATCTACAGAATTATCTTCTTGTGTTATTTCTGCATGTGGATTCCCAGGAATTTCAACCTTCTCCACAGAAAGGGAAATTTGGCCCATTTCTTATGTTAGTCAATTAATTTTATAAGAAAATGTAAAGTTACGGGGTCTCATTTTATCATTCTGTTACTCTGATTGTGCACCTTTGTGATTCCATCTATTGAAGAAATGACTTTATAGTGGCTCTGAAGCTAGGGAATCTATATAAAGCATGATGCTGCAAATTCATAGGGGAGGCAGTTGCCATTTGCTTCAGTGGCTCTTGTTTTCTGAGTCTCGACAACCACAGTTTGAAAATAGTGAGGCTCAAACTACAAAAGTAAATGTGACCCCAGCCAGAGCTGAGCCCCAGCAGGAGCAAAAGGGCTCTGCTGTCAGGAAAGGCAGTCCTCAGCCACTCTTCAAGCTTCAGCCACTGTCTTTGCAGGCACAAGCATTGCTTTTTTGGGGGCAGGCTGTCTGCTTTGGTGTAGTTTCTGTTTTATTTTGTGTGGTTTCTCCCCTATAAGAGCATCTTCTATAGGTATAAGGGCCAGCAGTGCAACAGCAGTGACACAGTAAGCCCTAGCATGACTTAAATTGTATAGACTTGTCCCTGTAGTCAGACTGTTGCATAAGCATCCTACATCCTTAGGTCCTTACCGTAGTGCTATACTGTGGCTGGATATAACAGTCTAAACTCTCATGATGTCTTTACATGTTTAGACATCTCAAACTGATGTCTTCACAACATAAAAGGCTTGACAACAATGAGAAAGAGAAACTTTCAACTCACCCCCAACCTCAATTCCAACATTTGGTAATTGAATTCCCATGGAATTTTTTCGGTTGGGTAATTTCTTAGAAGGATGCATCTTGCTTTTAATATTCACATCAGCTTTTAATTATAATATTAATAACATTGCATGTAAAGGATTTATTTATTTATTTATTTTTAAACAAACACTTTTTAAGGGTACGTGTTTGAGTTTCTGAATCACCAGTATACTCAGGGAATAGAGGCAGATTTGATCCAATATTCAGATGGCTCTGTGGTCTAGAAATTCAAATGTGTTTCATGATGTAAATTGCCTTTAGAAGACTATTTATTCCTCTACATTTTTGGTCTGAAGTGAAATATTCCTGGGAATTCTTCACTGTCACATAAATTTTTCCAAGGAAATGCCTGTGACATGTCAAAGGAGACATTTGTATTTCCAGAGCACTGCAGGAAGGGAAGCATAATGCTTTTTCCAACTTGATTCTGAGAGTGGGTTTTTCATAAATGCTTATCACTGGAATAGCTTCACTCCTACTTAATGAATGGCTTACGTTTTTTTCAGGGCTCCAGCACAGAGTGCCTGTTACGTGCCAGAGTGACTCCTCTAAGTTGGTTAAATTTTACTACTTCTGCTAGTGCAACAATTTTAACAGTTGAGGTGAAGAGGAAGAGTGGGTTGGGAAGGAAGTGGTGTGGAGACTTGACTCCTATTTGTGTTCTTCTATGAATTAATTTATAATTTGGCAAACTAGACCAGGGCCATATTCAGACAGTGTCAATTCAGTATGTGTCTTGGGGGTTTCCCATTTGATAGCGGTACAGAAAAAGTCAGTAGGATATAGCAAACCCAACATTTTTAAGGTGTTTGAACAATGACTGTTAGTTTTCATCTGTGAAAAAGGGGCAATAGTCTTTCCTTAATGTTGTGAAGTCTTGTGATGGTAAATCCACAGGTTCTGAGATGATGAGGGAGCTCCAGATACTTAGACTTAATGTGTGAATGGACAGGGTCATCAGGCTTCATGCCTGTAGCAAGCACTGGGTGGCCAGCTAGCCCACCAGTGGTGCACTAAAGTGAGCCCTGCTTTGAATTTGGTCTTGAAGGTCCCTTTGACCTCTGATGTTCTCCTCAGGAGGAGGAAAGCAAGGAGCAGAAGCAGCGACGGCAGAGAGGCGAGAGGGAAGGCAAGTGGGACTTGCAGACAGCCTATTCAGCACAGCGGGGATGCTGAATTCAAGGAGGAAGGTGAGACAATAATGCCCCCTCTCTGCAAAGCGGGGTGACCTCCGAGGATGAGTCATGCCTCCTGCCCCCTCCCACAGCGTTATCTGCTTCTGATGTGACCAAATGCTGAAGTGAAAGAAACATCCTTCCGCAGCAATGAAAGAAGAATGAACAATGACAAGAGTTAAAGCGTAATGCAGGAAATGTGAACGAAAAAGCTCCCCCCAAACCACAGCCAAACCCAAGCAGTGAAGAAAAGGCTGTGCGCACCCGTCCATCCAGAAACGGTGGTGAAACCCCAGCAAGGGATGTGGGGATACAGCTGCAGGGGCCAAGTATCAGCCTCAGCTTTGCACACCGACTTGAAACCTCCAGATACTGGCAAGGGGGCTTTCTCTGACATGCAAACCCAGGGAAATTCCTGTGCAAAGGGTTGCATTTCATTGGGTTGAATAACGAGCTGGAGAGCAGGCAGTCCTGCGGAGATGGGTACCCTGCAGTGCTCAGGCTCACAGGATGCATGCACATAAAAGGCACTTCACCTTAAATACGAGATTGACTTACCCAAGGTCAGGTTCATACCCACATTTCATGCTGACCTTTATGAATTTACCTTGAGGTAAAACTGAAATGCTTTGACTGTGCTGTGTTTTTACATCACGAAAAGCACAAATTGTTATTAGCCACAGAGATAAGAAGAAAAGCCAAGCATTGTCCTCAACAAAAGAAGCAGCAAAGAAGCGAGCATATTGGAGATAAGAGATATGTTTTGTTTTGTTTACAGAAGGCTTTTAAATTTCTCTCACACTGATCTGACGAAATGACAAGGGGGAGAAAAAAGTATTATTCTTGATGTGCAAACATCATTGAAAGATATTTTTGCTGGCAGTGCTTGTAAGAAATAGGGGTAAATGTGAATGTCTCCCACATAGAAATAGTTACACATGTTTCTGACTGCCTTTAATTGTGGTATATGTTCAGTGAGTTCAGGTGCACTGGTTATTTCTCAAAGATCACAAATGATGCCTTTTGCAGTGGACCTTCATTATACAATCAATTCCTAAATATTTTTTTTATATTTTAAGATTACCCAGTAATTCTATGGGACCTGAGATATCTACTTGTACTTCAGAGGTCCATAAAAATGCTGAAAGTCTGCAACCTCTGGATATTTCCCATTTCACCTCCCACTTGAAGAAGGACAATCACCAGTGCTAAATGAGATCAAGGGTATTTGCAAGGTCTTTTTAAAGAGTAAATAAATGCTTAAATTTTCCAGAGTACTGGAAGTAGCTTCTGTCCCTGGCATCAAACAGTCCCTGAGGTGAGACAGAGCCAAGATTTTCCCCAGGTCAATATTGTCACCCATCTACTGAGTGATGGCAAAATCTGGAGCCATCTGGGACAATAATTTTTATGGTGCAGATATTGGTCATAGAAATTACTCTTTCAGATCTATTGGGGTAATTTGCGTAAAGCAATGTTAGTCACCAGTAAACAGGAATCTAATTTTGGCAGAAACCCTGCCCTGCCCTGCCCCTGAAGCAGCTGTCCTGCTTCCACCTCTCCTCCGAGTATCACAGTCTCAGTGTTGAACTCAGCTTTCCTCATCTGCAGCATCTTGTTTGAGCCACTGGCACTAACTTTCACACCTCCTAATCCCCAGTCCTGCAGATCTGTGTGGCCTTCTCTGGGCACCAGATGTTCATTTCTGCAACTGCTATACAGCCTGTAAAGTTTTGCAGTCAGATGAAATAGCTTCCACACCTTAGGGGAGGTTGTGCTTGGTCCATGTCTGGCAAATGCGAAAGACCTGGGCTCCATTTGGGTCCCACACACATCTGCCACCGTTGCCTGATGTTGGACTTCAGTCCTTTCTCCCTTTTGGGGTGGCCTGTATGGAATTAATGTTACGTTCATCTTTAGTCCCACCAAGTGAGAAAAATTTATACCTGCATCAAGAAAATAAGAAGAGATAACCGTGTTTGTTGAAAAAGATGCCCCCTTATCACTAAAATGTGTAGTGATGGGGCAAACCAAGAAAGTGATCTTTATAGGAAATTGTTTTCCCTGTTGGTTAAACATGAAAATCAGATTTTTTGCAAAAATGATGGGGAAGGAGTGGGCAGTACTGTAACTGCAGGTAGAGAAGGGCCAGATTTCGGCTTACATTTGCAAAACCAATCTCAGAATGACTGCTTTGTGTTTCAGCAATTCCAGGAGAGGACTGGGAGAGTAAACTGTGATCATTTTGTTTTGGTAGAATTTATCAGTTAGGTTATGGTTTGCAAACCTCAATTCCAAACTCAGCTTCTCCAAATCAAGAGAATTTCAAGCGTTTGTGTTGGGCCTATCTTTAGAAAAATAAAAAAAGAGAAATTCCAGAAGCTTCTGGTATTTCCAGTACAAGACCAAAGTTTTGCATGATCTGAAGAGGTACGTTTCAGTTCTGGTTAGTACTGAGAACTCTAACCAAGAAAAACAGAAGAAACTTTTATCTTAGAAAACCATAAAATTGTCTTATAAAGTTTCAGGCGAACAGAATAAACAATAGAAACACGAGCTCAGGATGAGCAAGGGAATGTGCTCCTTTGCTTTCTCATGCTCATCTGAAACATGTTTCCAACCTTTCTGAGGTTCATCCTTGCTGAGGAAAGAAAAATACACATCTATTTAGGCTGCTATTGCTCTGGTTGGGAAACTGGAGAAGCTGTAGTTGCTATTTTTACAAGTTTGTTTCCTTCAGGGGAGAGATATCTTAGGTTTGAGGGGGAGGTAATGTGATCTCTTTTTCTATTTTTATAAAGGGCCTGGGGATGCACAGGGAAGCTGCAGATCTGTGCAGTTGAAAGTCTTCAGCTCGTCTTTTGAGATACTAAGGGAGGAACAGTTAGAAAAGCATGGCCTAATTAAGGATATCTAATATAGTTTCAGGAAGGGAAGGGCATGCCTCATTAACTGGCTGGAATTCTTTGAGGATATTGCTGCTGAGGGAGACCAAAAAAAAGGCAACTCACTGTGAGCATTGTGTACCTAAGTGGGCTGAGGGAGAATAAAACACAGTTAGGAAAGTCTGGGGTTGATACCTACATTATGGAGTGGGTAAAAATATAATACGAAATTAAGTGGTATTTAAACCTGCAGGGAGTGGAACTATTTCTCAGTGCTTGAAATCCTGGGTGCATTCTTGCCTTTAATCTTTTCTTTTTTAAAAAAAATTAAATTATTATTATTGATATAATTGGCTTTTGTGATTCAGCTGAATTGAAAGCTGCAGCGTTTCTAGATGATATTGCGCTAAATTTGGAGGGCAATGAGGAAAATTGCAATTAGATACAGACAGAGTTAAATGCTTTTTAAAGTTTCTAGCATGGCAGATGGCATATCCAATAAAGGTCAGATAAATGTAGCATCATGATAATAAGCCAAAGACCCTAGAATCAGGAGAAAGAAAAGGTGGGGCAGATGGAGGGTTTCTCTGTATATTGACAGCTTTAATGTGGGAATTGTGGGAGATGCAGTTTCCCCAGATCTTTGCAGAAAAAGATACTAAAATGCTTCAAGTTATCCTTGGGAGAGAGAAATGTGTCAAAAAGAGAAATCATGTATATTTTGTCTGGGGAAAAGTAGAGTTTTACATTAAACTGCTCAGTGCAGCAGAAGTGGGGCTTGCAGCTGAGGGAGAGCACGAGCTTGCTGTGGAGGGAGAGTAGGGTTGGGGTGTGGGATTGGGGTTGGTGAGGATGTGTAGGCAAAGAAGTCATTCAAGCTCCTCTCACCATGGGGATGGCATGGGGTCAGTTTGGCCGCTCACCTGTCTGTCTGGCCATCCCAAGGGCTGTGTGACCAGCTGAGTGCAGTGCTGTCCACTTGCAATCCCTGGGAACGCTGTTGCATGCCTGTCTTCTGGGAGGAAGGTTGTTGTCCTCATAAGCTCTTGACCACCTGGAGATTCCTTCAGAGCTGGGGAAACTGCATGTTTTTGACCTATCTGTGCTCTTCAGAGCTTGCAAAAGATCAATCCCCTTGATTTTCTACATAACCAGTCTTTCCATGTTGATTGCTTGGAAAAAACAGATATTTCTTGTGGTTGCAAGAGACAGCTGGACCCTGAGAGCTCATATGAGGGGGTTGAGAAACAGTCCTGTGACTCAGGAGAGGTTTTGTTCCCCGCTGAGCAAAGCTACATTTATTAGAAGAAGGAAAGCAGGTGTTAGAGGGGAAGGAAATGGGGAAATCCTTGTGTTTCTTTTAATATCTGAAATTTTAAGAGCTTTGAAAGAGTCTCATCTATATGTCTCCGTTAACTATGCCCCTTTGCAGTTTGGCGAGAGACCAGGCACACGTCACTCTTCACTTAGATGAAAGAGGATGGACACTTAGAGCTGGAGGGGCAGGGAGAGGGGAGTGCGGTGAAAACCTGCCTGTGAAGCAGTAGACAGCAGCCATGAGAAGGACCATAGCCCTGCTGGAGGGAGGTCGCTCACAGACAAGGGCTGCGTCAAATGCACCTTGAGCATCACCCCTTCCCCTCACCTCTGCAGGGTCCGTTCCCAGCCAGGGTCCAGGCCATCCCTGGGGGCTGCCCCTGCCCCTCAAGGCCCAGTAAGAGTCTGTCTCTGCTCTGCTGCTCCCCAAAGCCATCTTGCAGCACGGGTGTAGAAGAGCCACTCTTTTTTTCCCTTGCTTGAGGAAAAAACAGTATCATTACTTGCAAAAGGTCCCAGACTGGTGTTCCTGGTTGGTTACAGCAAATACAGTGTAAGGGAGACACTTCAAGCTATTTCCTGAGTATTTGTTCTTGTTTTCTAATTTGCACTGTGGGAAGGGCTCTTTTTTAAGGACCAGCCTCTCCCCATGACTCTAAGGGCCGTACAAGCACCAAACCCAAAGACAGTTACCTCCTACAGAGCCTCTGACGTGGGATAAAGATAGGAGCAAACAGCCAGCAATGTTAGCAAGAGTGGGGAGGGAGAGAAGCAGGGGGAAGCCAAGAGATAGCATCGGTCACCATGACAGACTACATTCGGGGATGACTACTCGTCTGTCAACCACATTTTTAAAGTCTTGCAGTGCCAAAGCATTTCCCTCCAGGATAAGAAGCATAATTTAGTTTCCAGAGGTTATTCAGTTCTTGATTTCTGGCTTAATATGGCCAGTGAGGATACTACCCACGATGACTGTTTTGTGAGGAATGCATCTGGCTTTGGGGAACCAGAATATTAAATTTATTTTGCCTAAATCACTGGCTAACCTTCAGCAGGGAGAAATTAGGGCAAATTTGGTGTGAGGTGAGTTTTGAGGTGGAAGAGCTTGAATTTTTATGTGCACTGACAGATGTATATCAATGTCCCCTAAGCAGTGTCTTTCTAGCACCAAATTACCCATGGGGAAAACCCTAACTTATAATTGACTGAGGTCAATCTGAGCCAGTCACTAACCAGCAAAAGGCTTCAGAGACTATTATCTGTTCTTAGCATATGCATTGCACTAGGACTCCAAGGTGTTATTTGGCAGGGTGTTGTAAGAGTACCAGGGAAGAAATAGTACTCTGTAAGCCTATAGCCTGGAAAATAAAGACAAACTTTGAAATTCTGGCTCAACTATAGTCAAAAGAGTTTTACTCTAAAGGACCAGAATTTCATCCAAATATACAGAAATTATAAAATGCATATGTCGGTTACTCAGTGCCTCAGAAGAAGCAAAAAGAGGCAGGAAAACAGTAGACTTCCTAGACTGATTTGATTGACTATGTTTTTAGACTATTATATCAAAAAAAGGTTTTCAGGAAATACATACATGCACTTGTGCTGTGAAAAACCATATGTCTACAAACAAAAACCAAGGTGTTGCACATCCATTCCCCCACCTGCAAGTGGGATGTTTTCTGGTCTCACAGCACTCTTTGCACACCAAAATCTGTAAGAAATATATGCACATCTGGGTTAAAATCCCAGAGTCCGAGGCTGTGTTCAACGGTCACTAAGGACTTCAGTGCAGAGCTTCTGCGGATGAGTAAGCTTTAGCCCTGGGATCTTCCCATGACATTGGTAGGTCATCTTCCAAGTGTGCAGCCCCCCTGATACCCAGCCGTGGCCGTCCAGCTCCTTGGCGCCGGGGCAGCACTCTGTTTGTACAGCACCTGACACAATAAGATGACAGCCAGATTTGCAGGCTGTTGTGTTATCTTGTGATATTAGTAATATAATGATAGCATTATAACTGGACCATTCAACTCTGTAGTTTGTTCTTCTATAAATGATTTATAAGTTTTATGCATTTTATATGCCTCTCATTAAAAATGCATTGAAAAATACTATCAAAATACCATTTTGTGAGGCTCAGGCTCTCTTTATTCTTGTTACAGCCATCTGCCATTAAGCTTTAATAACTGACTGATTATAATTTATTAATTTATCACCTGTTCTTTATACAGTTGGATAAAATAATTGTCAACCAATGTGAAATGGCCTCCTATTGTGTTATTAATCCCCAAAGCAATTAGAAAACCCACTGATTGCACAAGCCATTGCAAATGGGCAGTAACTCATGCTGGAAATGATCTGCAGTGCTCACATCAGCACACTTAGTACGTGATTGGTAATAAGGTTTCTGTCGCCAGTGTGAATTTGAAAGGGGCAGTTTAACTAGGGAGGCTTTTTTATTTATTTATTTATTTTATAATAAGCCTGGATTTTTAGGGCTGACAATAGATGTGTAGGTTACAGCTTCTCTTATGGATTCTGTGGGCATAGTCTGAGAAAGGCAACACCAACTTTGTATAGTGTCATACTAATGCTTCTCAAACCTGCTTTGGAGAGATTTCTGCCCCTGCTACCTTTCCCAAGAACGAAAGGGTAATTTAGGGATAGCTATAAATGCCAAATCATTTAGGAGATTGACTTCAGTCGATTTTGGATGAAGTCGTCAGACTTCAGTATCTCTCCTTTGATTTTTATCTGCCAAGGTTTCAATACGGGTTAGCTGTGGGCTTTCTGATATGGATATTTACAGTATGTGAAAAGGGATGGAGCCGACGGTTCGCTGAATCCAACAGCTGTTTGCTTACTTTGCCAGTGTGAAGGAGATATGCAGGCCACCCCAGATGTAAAGAAGTTCCTTATCTCCTGTCCTATTTGCAGTGCAGACTTCCAGCTACCCGTGTTACAGTACCTCTGACACTAAAAAGTCACATTCTGGTAATGCTGTTCCCGATGCAGATTTAACTGCTTTCCTGGTGAAAAGAAAGGAAAAAAAAAAAAAAAGATGCCGCTGACCTCAGAAAGCAGAGCTGCATTACTGAGGAAAGCAGCTGTAAACGTTTCTTTGTCCTGAACGAAGCTGCCTGGCTCCTCTTGTCTGTGTGCTCAGTCAGGGACCACACTGGTGGGTCAGGCACAGTGGAGGTATAGAGCTGCCAGTTACAGCGATATTTTGTTCCAAATTGCTTGAAGTGATCTGGGAGAACTTTTACTTAAACAAGATGATTGCATAGATCTAAAAACTGTCAACATTTTGCTGTTGAATAAGGCTCTGGGCAGGCTTAGGAAGAGATTTTTCATCTCTCTCTTCTGTCTCCAGAAATACATACCATGTAGTAAATAGGTCTGTGCATTAGTGCAATGTAGTGACTCCAGAGTACAAGAAAGTCTCAAGTCTTCCACCAATATCCTGCTTCCTCTGCATGATGGTAGGATAGTTGAATTATTCCTCTTCCACCCAACACTTCTGCTGTCTTTGCTGTTCCATCCCAGGGTCTGTAGCTTCTTCACAGTTAAGTTGGAGAAACTGCTTTGACAAAAAGACCTAGAAAAAATTATGTTGAACTGAGCATATTGGGAGATTTGTACTTCCTCCTTCTACAGGGAACCCAAAGCAGAAGTAAAGAGGTCATTCTTGATATTCTTATACTATTCCTGGCTTTTCTGGAAGTAAAAATCAGAAGAAGTCTCATGCAAATGTTTGTCCTTCTGAGACATTCAAGCCAAATGTGCAGATCTAAGGGTTTTAGATAAAGCAGATACAAGTATGGTAAGTGCTTTTTCTGTAATCTTGAGAAACTTTCCCATCTTACCCCTCCAGTGTGTCCACAGATAAAATCTGGACTGTGGAAAGTCCTCAGAAATGGTGCAGCCACTGTAATTGTTTTACACTGCAGGTGCACACCTTTTGCCTACACAATCCTCCGTTGGGATGAGCATGGAGAGGATCTTCCACTCCTTCTCACCTCTGTAGACATACACAAGACTACTCTGCACTCTTAAGTTAGAGCAGTGACTACAACCTCTTCATCTGAGCTTGCAGCAGTGTTTGCCTTCTGTCATGACCCACAGCCAACTAATTATATTTTCCCCAGATGTGGATCTCATGGTTCTTCTCAGCACCAGCTGGGGAACTCCTGGGTATGGAAGCTGGTTATGGCATTCTGTCTGACACAGGCTAGCAGGTAGGTAATTTTTCAAACAGTAGATTGACAATTGTTATTGTTTGTGTTTTCACTGAAGGTAGGAGGTCTCCAACTGAGGTTAATCTTGCAATGTTAATTGAGCCACAATGCATATAGCCCTTCTTGAATATAGGAGCATCACAGAAGGAAATCCACATTCAAAACAAGACTAGGGTCAGTTATCCATGTAATAGACCTCCCTGGCTTCTGCTGTCTGCAAAGGTGATTGTCTATGTAATTCATCAGAAAAAAACATCACAGCTGAAAAACAGTGTCTCAAAAACTCTGATTCATGAGGAGGTACTGATCACCTTTCCCCTCAGCAAAATTGTCATCCAAGGAATCTGTTGTATTTTTGCTCATGACAAAGTTCCAACGTAGGGGGCCACTGAATCCCTTAAAAGGACCACTATCAGTCACACAGGAAGATCTTTGTCGCAAAAATGTAGCTGAATTCCATGTGGGTCTAAACTCAAGTTAGCAAACCATGGCCATATTCCATACTCATTATTTCCACAAAGGGATTGTATGCACCCATGTGTATCTCTGAACCCATCAAAGTAATATCCCATAATTCTTTTTACTACATTAAATGGTGTTGCTCTGGCTACATCTACCCTGATGAATGCATCCACTAGTGGTTGCATCCACGCTAGACAGGCGGGCCTCCTTGACATAGCTGTCATTTTGGGTCCATTATTTTCAGTTCAAAGTGTGAGCTGTGCTGCGGTCCTGCTGCTTGGTGTTTTCATGGAATGAAGCTGAGATTCTACATTTTGGTCTTGTATGTATGACATGACAAGACTGGAGTCCTTGAGTTTGCAAAGCCTGCAGAGAAGATCCTGGAGGACTCTGCAGAGCAGAAGAAAACAAACCTGGTGCATTCTTGTCCATACTGCCTGCTGGGAGATATTCCCAGCACAGAATATCAAATAACTTTGATTTTTCTTTCAAAGGAGCTACCTAGTACTTTAAAAAATAGCATGGGAGTGAATTAATGTTTATGCAAAATGGAGGATCAGTGAATCGAGACAAAGGGTGAGGTGGGGAGTGAGATGATGGTGTAGACATACCCCCATCCATATGAGTGTATGTAAATAGGAGTGATTTTCAGGGCAAAGAGAGGTGTAGGAAAACACTGGGGAACTCAGTGTTCAAATGCTGCGATTGCATCCTCAGCACTGCAGGTGCCAGCCCTTGTGAAAACAGATCTTGAGCTTCAACTGGTAATCCCACTCTGAATGGAAAACACTACCCCGGATTTGGGTTTTCTCTATGAACCACAAGGAGGAAGAGACAACAGCTTCACCTGAGTTAATTCTGAAGTGAAGATATAACCTATGACACACAGGATTGTTTACCCTTTTATGTGGGAAAACCTATTATTAGAGCTTGACTGAAATGTTTAAGAGACTAACAATAATGCCACCTACCTTCATCTTTCAAATATTGAGTACTAGCATTTGGTGCTGGCTTCTCAACCTTGTTTAGACTCTCCTTCTTAGGGAAAGTCTTGTGAAGGTAACCTATTGCTTTAACAAAGCTGTGATGCAGCATGGATGATGAGGACAGTGAAGATCCTTGGGAGATCCTCTGCAAAACACCCTGGAGCCATTTGCATCAATTGGCTCCACCACCAGTATGTGGCTGACTGTAGGCTGGGCTGTTGCCTATTATCTCTTGAAGTGAAGATCATTTTTGGTAGGGAAAGTGGGAGGTTTTTTCTTATGAGAATGAGTTCACCCAAGGGTGCTCAAGTTAAGGGTTCCTCGGTAGTCTCTTAATCAGGGCAATTTATAAACAAGTGCTTTTTAAAAAAAATTCCTTTTCACTTAGCCTGTTGAATTTTGCCTAATGTGCTCCAGTTCGTTGTTAGGACTTCAGAGCTCTGATGAGCACATGCGGTGCCACATTCCCAGGATGTGGTCCAAGGCAGTATTGCAGTGGGGCAACTGCTGCCAAATGGTGTCAGTGGTCCAGTTCTGACTTGAAAAGAGCATCGCTGAGACCTCTTACTACAGCTTTTTGGCTTTCTTCCAAGGTTTCCTCCCCAACAGATGCTGAAATCCCAGAAAGCAAGGATGAATATAACAAAACAAATGCACGGCATAGCTAATTAGTAATTAAAATCTCTTAAAGCAGGTAGTATCAAAAAAGGGGCAAGGTTTATTTGATCTCTAACCTCAAAGGATTTTTCTATTGCACCTATTCCAGCATTTCATCATGACTAGTTTTTAAAGAGTGAAAGAAGGGAAGACGTCCTGCTGTCAGTTACTCAGAGTGTAAATACGGAGTAGTTCTGCCATCTCCACAAAGACAATCCAGTTTGCTGTGATGGTAGCAAAAGGCAAGTTTACAACCAGGCTACTGCTTTCGTGAGAGCACCAGCAAGAGAAACAGAAGAAAAAAGAGAGAGAGAGAGTATTGTTAAAGGACTGAAAGGCCTTTTTAAAATGTAGCTCCTGGGGGACGGTCTCTTTATGTTTGTACAGCACCTGGCACAACAGAGTCCTTCTGAATTCAGCTTCTGGAAGCTGCAGATTTATCCAATGAGATGACGCACTAAATAGTTAAATACTTAAAATAAAAATTTGTGACAGATGTGTTAAGAGCAGAGTTTGGGGAGGAACAGGATCAGGGTTGATGGACTCTGACAAAATTCCATCACAGTGAGTCACATTTTAATTGAAAAAGAATAAAAGAAAGCAAGGGTGGGGAAAAGACACGGGTGAAAATCAGAGGTCACCTGCCGTTGTGATAACTTAACTGAAGTTTTGGAAATGAATCATCGCAGCAGGCAGTGGAAGGTTTCACCTCAGGCAGTGACAGGAAATTCAGGGCTGTAGCTGTGTGCAGAGCATTTTGGGCTCTCGATCAGCTTTTATTGATTGGGAAAGTACAGCTGTGCTCAGAAAGTCTTAGCTTTTCTCTCATTTTCAGTTCAACAGAAAGGAAAATCTCGAGCAGCCATTTTCAGCTTCTCTTTCTCGGAAGAAATGGGGTAAGTGGGAGGGGAGTTCACAGGAGGAAGACACAAAACTCACAATTTTACTCATATGTCTAATGAAATCACATGCTGTCAGTGGCCCAAGCAAAAAAAAAAAAATAATCCACACCCTTGCTTGAAAGTAGAGATGCAAACAGCTGCCCAAGACAGGACCCTATTGAAAGATCCTTCAGAAAGGCTCTCTTCTATTTGTGAGCACACAGCTATCTAGGACATCCCTCTCTGGGCATCACATTTCCTGGGATGGGAAATGATCTTGACCAGAAGATGAGCTTAATGCCAGTATTTGTAAGCCAGAGGTTTCCAAAGTTCTGCTACCAGGTGCAGGTGATGCTGCCTGTGGCGTCTCCTTGTTCTTGACCAGGCCACAGTGCATGTCAAAATAGTTCGCATCCCACCAGTAGTAAACGTACTTTGGTAAGCCATGGTCAGATGCCTCTGGATGTGTTTGCCCTTGGGGTGAGAAGGGAATGTGTAAAGATCAAGCTGGCATATCCACTTGGTGTGGTACAACTCTGTGGCAACCAGGAATAGATTAAACGTAAATGCCTTAATGCCTCTGGATCTGGTTGCAAATGTCTTCTATATCAAGCCTAATGTGGGCCTTGATTTTATGGGAACTGATTTTATCTACAAACAGGTAAACATGGTGTCTTTACCGGTTCACGTGTCTCTGTACTGTTGTTCATCTCGTTCTGTGGACGTGGTGAAGAATCACAGGCATTTTTTAAAATCATTCCAACCATTAGTTGCCAAATCATGTGAGCCAGGAACTAGCCTCAAAGACCCTTGACACCTCTGAGGTCTCTTTATGGACCTTCGCTTTGGCCTGACTTAGCTTTCGCTCTTGTACAAGCGTGGCCCATTTGAACATTGCCTCATGAAGAAATGATGGGTGACTGAATGGCAATTAAGTGACAGTGCACAGAAAGAGTAAGCATCTCCATTTTGCCGGACAGGACCAGATATTACACGGTATTTAAACACATCCTTAGATGGATAAATATGGGCCTGTACATGTGATGCCCCACTGAATTAGTGCATGGTGCACATATGTATCATGTGAGCTTTACCAGTATTTCATATGAGAGCCTCACTGAACCTGTAATATGTGTGCGGTGACTTGTGTGTGTGACTTATGGGTATGTTTATCATTTCAAAGAGGAACCAAACTCTGGGAAATTCAAATAAGATTATAGGCTGTGAGACACAAATACTTTTAAAGGAAGGTAAAACTCTCCATGTATGAGGAATGCCAGGTGACATCTGAGGAGACCCACAGGGAGAAACTTACCCACAGAGTTTGCATGGAATAAAGATTTTGAAAAGTGTGAGAATAGGTAAAATTTAGACATGCACCAGATTTTCTTGTTTCCTTATTTTGTGCTTAAAAATACTTATGAAATTATATGCAAAATAAGAATTAACAAATCCACACCTCAAAAGAAGAGGCCAAAACAAAACCAGAACCCCTCACCTCCTGTCACCCTTAAAATCCCCCAGCATTTGCACAGTCTGACGCATGTGAGATGAAGCATTGAAAAGTTAGGAAACTCCAAAAGTTACGGTATCTCAAAAATTTTCATGGCTGTAGGAGAGATGTGTCATATTTTCCTCGTGAAAAGTAACTCAGAATATCTGATTATTATTATTAATGTACACTATAAAATATGAAGTATATGAAGTGTAGCAGTTAACGATGCCAGCATGATTGCAAAGTATAAAATGTAGCCTTTCTAATTTGAAAAGTATTTTACACCCACTTTACCCAGCTATCAATTACTTCCCCCGGTCCAAAAATCTGCAAAGCAATGCCCAAATAATTCTAAAAACCCTTGGTAATTTTATTAACTGCACAATTGATCATAATTCTGTGTTTCCCGTGCAAGCAGCGCACATGTGGGGAAATTTGTACCAAAAGTCTATTCCCAAGAGAGTCTCATGTCTCTGAGCATCACAGAAAGCTGCCTGTAGACATGTAAGTGAGATATTGAAAGTTTGTTTTGATCTCTGAAGCTTAGCCTGGCTTGGGCATGATCAAAATGAAGTGCTGCCAGTCTTGTGATGCCTTTGTGCTTCAGGGAAGCAAGTGGTGATGTGTAAGCTGGAGCCAGCGGTAGGATGTCGGAGAAGGGTTTTCTATGGTATGGGGGCACTAGCAGGGAGTCCACACGTTTAGGAAGAAAATCTCTGAGCTCATTGTGTGGCTTTTCTTTAAACACACCAGGCTTTTGGCATTGCTGGGAAAGAGAGAAAAAAAAATGTTGCCAGAAATTGGTAGACTTTTTGTATATAAGGTACGCAAATTGCTGTATTTCAAATGAATTCTCAAATTACTTTGAGGCCACCCAAATGTTGTAGATGAATACCTAGTTAGGGTAGATAGATACCTAGTTGGGGTAGATCTTAAGTGTGTGAATGTTGAATGGGGACTTGTGATGGTGACAACAGAAAGTACTGAATCACTAAGAGTGCTTGCATGACCCTTATCACTGGTGTACCTGAGCACTGTGGAGCATCACTTGTTCCTCCTCGCACAACCCAGTGGGAAGGGGAACAATAATCTTTCCGGGGTCTTTAAATATAGATGCTCTATGATGCAGAACCTGTGACACAGGAGGGGCTAGAACTGACATCTCCGAGTTCCTGTGTTAGTGTCCTGGTGAATCAACCTCCCTCCTGTTGTTAGTCTTGATGACAACGATGCTACAAACTTCGGTAATGCAATGTGAACATCGGACTGGGGCTGCCTTGTCGGAGTTGATCAATGAGATTGCAATAGCCGAGCTGGATGAATGTGGCTCTGTGCATATGTGACAGTGTCTGACAGGAAGACTGCGGAAATATATGAACTCTATGTTAACATCCATTAACTTGTAACTGGTGAGGCTTGTAACTGCTTTGGTTGGAATTTGGAGTTTTAATTGGCTTTTGTAGATATTCTTATATTATAGATTATACAAGATTTTCAGCTTTACTGGTATGAATATTAAAGAATGACTTATAAAATTATGGTTTTATTATAATTATTTTTTTATTGAGATCTCTGAAAGCTGGGGGCTATTTTATAAATAAAGTAACAAATAACAGCTCATTTCTGTACAAAATTAAATTTAGGTCATTCGTACATAATAAGTATTGTTATGATTTGAAATTACATGATGTTTCATTACATTACATTAATATATCTCAATAGGCATGGATCATGTCACACACAGTTGTTAGTTTTATTGTTAATCAGATCTTTCTCATTAAAACACTGTAGTTAAAAATGCAGTGCCCTAAAACTGACTATGTAATGTTAAGTGTAATTTCTGAAACTACCGTATTATGCTGTCCTAAGTACCTTGGAATTGCTTACTTAATGGAATATTCAGCCCCTAAAATAAATCCTTTACTTTCTACCATTAACTTCATGAAATGCTTTAAGGACAAACACAGGCACACTGTCCTTTTGGGAGAAGGTTGAAGTTATTAGACGTTTGAGAGATCCTGATCAGCAAATGTCAAATCTAAAATTGTCACAACTGTACTTATAATACCTGAACTTTCCACCTCCCTGTGAGTGGCCTGTCTTGTTATACTTATTCTACCTGACCTACTTTCCAGCTCCGCACCTAAAGCTGTTAAAAAAATTTCTGCATCTCTTGAACAAGCACAGAAATAGTTTTCGTAGTGCTGAATCAACACAAAACCAGTCCATGGCTGGGGACCTCTGCCTCCTGCTTCCCACAATAGGGATTTTCCTTTTGCAGCCCTGGACTGTTTCCACCTGCATCATTTACTGGCTGAGGAGTTTTGTGATGAGGTGGAGATGCAAGGACCTCACGGCACATCACTGAACTGATGTCATGGCTTGAAGGTAAAGAAAATAAGGAAGAAAGTATACTGTGCTGCAGATATTCAGTAAAAGTGTTCGTCCTGCTGTATTGTCTATATTTGCAGAGGACTCCAGAGTACAGAGCTGCATGTAAGCTGCCAATATGAAGGGTTAGGGCATGGGGTAAAGCTCAGTCACACCATCATCCATGGAGAGCTCTCCTGGACAGTTTTGTGGCATGGTCTGGGGGCAGCCTGGGCTGATGGCTCAGCAGCTGGCAGCCTGACCAAGGAGTGAAGGGGCAGTCTAGCTGTCTGGGCATCAGCCGTCCCATCCAGGGATAGGCTCTGGCCTTTACTTAGCACAGACATAGCCACAGAGACTTGGCATCAGGATACTTAATGATAGCAACATCCTGTGCATTTATTTATGTGTCTGACTATGACAATGATAAATATGGTTTTAAAAACACTAACAAATTGCCTTGTTGTTCCCTCACTCATGGCTTGAATATATGTCCAAGCAAGTAATTGTAACCAAGGTCATTCTCTGGCACTGGCCCCAAGTGCCCCATCTCCTACAGCTAATCTGTTTTATCATACCAGATGGGTTGGCTGCACCCAAACTGCCTGTTGGGAATGGTCTTTGGTCCATGCAAGCTTCTAAATTGTGCCTGGGGATTTTTTTTGGAGAATACTACCTGGCACAGACCCAAACTGTGCTAGGGACCATCAACAGTGGTGATGATCAAGGTCCCTTGCCTGGGAATGACCCTGGCGTTATTTAATTTATTGGAACAGATGTTGCCTGAAAATTTCCCAGTGAGTTCTTGGTGCTACATAATTAATAATATCACACTAAGGAGCAAATTGTAGTGCTCAAGTGAGGAAGGAAAAGATTATAATTTCTGCTTTCCATGTCGATAATCTAAAGCCCATAAGACCAAATCCTCAGAACTTGGTGGGAGTTATGCCTATAAGCAGTCAAGATTGTAAATACTTATTGAGAGTCACACCAAAAAAACCCTATAACATAGACAGGAATTTTGGACCAGATACAGTAGTAGATTCTCCCGCTGGAGGTGCAGTTGGCAAGTTTCAAAGTGTGCTTTTGTTTGCCCCAAAGAAATAAACTTCATCAAAAGGGATGGTTGGGGCAGGAGAACGGTGTTTATGCTGACGTAGAACATGGGGCTGGTAACAAAGAATTGCACTGCTAGTTAGCACAGAGTAGCGCAGGTCTCATGTAGACTTCACCTACATGTCAGCACTGCTGCCAAATTCTCATTTCCCCCAGCCAAATCTCTTCATCTCTCCATTCCTTTGGAACACTTATTGAATAAAGGTTATAACACTCTTAAGGTCTGCAGATGTAACTGTGACACGAAGGATAGCTGTGAACCTCATCCTTGTTCTAAACACAATGGACTTTTTTTCCAGCAAATACGTGGCTTTTCATCCACACTAGAATTGCTTGACTTTTAGAAGCTTTGATAAATGTTTTATCTTTTGCACATGCATAATTCTGCTAAATGAAACAACTACTCTGTGTAGGAACTGGTTTCTAACGTGAAACTTTTAGTGGAAAACCAGGAGGGAGTACTGTGTAGCAGTAGTCAGGTCCTCTGTTTCTTTTCCTGCTCTGCTGAACCAGCACTTTGTAATGAGTCTATTGCCAAAGGACAAATGTTTCTTTTTTTTTTCATACTATGGCAATTCTGTGTTTTTCAGAGCAGAGCCACAAAGGTGAGAATTAGTGGGGAGGGAATGTGGTCCTCCAGCAACAGGATTCCAGTACCATCTGCTGGTAGAAGAAACATGGATGTAGCCTGGACCTCCCCCTGAAATCTGTATTCTGTCTGTGTGAGGCAGTTCAGTGTATTTTTAATTAATTACTCATGCCAGTCAGAGACACTCTGCTAACACCAGTCATATCTTAAGAAATGAACTCCTCATACTGCATGGCGAGCTTATGTCTCACATCACTGTGAATGTCTGGGAAAGGGCAAGTGGTTTTGCAACACAAACATTTGGGGCAATATAATTCCCTTCTGGCAGATGCAAAACTCAAAAAATTCATTACTTAACTGGATGTTCTTTGGCCATGGAGCTGCCAATGCAGGCAGATCCTCAAGGGGTCAGTTCCCAAAATATTGATAGACTTCTGGTTGTCTATGAAGCATTTGATATTGCTAGTTCATCTTATGGGCCGTGATTCTGCAAAGCACATCTTTAATTTTACACTTTTGCTGCTATCATATTGAATTCAACATTTGCAGAGTCTACTGTTGAGCTGAGGTCGTGTTTCTGGATCTCTTCCTGACCTTAGCTTCAAAAGACATTCTGGCTTAGTCTAGAGTGCAGCTGTGGGTATCTGCAGAGACACTCAAGCTGTCTATAATAGGGCTAGCATAGGCACAGGCAGGAAAAAGCAGGTTTCAGCATAAGCTTCAACTTTGATACCTGAACTAATTGCCAAAAATTAGTTCAAACTCTCTGTGTGTGCTACAACCATGTTTCTGACAGATCTAGCTGACAAAGCACATTATTCTCTTAGCTATTTTCTGAACTGACATTTATCAAAATCATTTTTGAAAATGCATGTGATAACTGGACCTTATATTCCAGCAAAGTTATCAGTAATGCTGTATATATTACTAAAATACTTTCCAAGTTCTACTTTATATTGCATACTGTTAATAAAGATGGAGACAAATCTAGGGCATATAAATGCACATTCTTTAGTAAGGTTCAGCTTTCTCCAATGGTACGAAAAGTCTTCAGATGATCTGAAGTAGAAGTAGTTTGCTTATCTAGCACAAAAGACAAGTTACAAGATAAACACCCTTCATTACTCTTCATTGCAACCTTCATACATGGAGTTTTTAACAGTTTGTGATCATACAATGAAAAGCAAGATCTCTAATAACAGTTTTTAGAGATTTGTTTTAACCTTTTCCTCTAAGAGAAACACAAATATAAATTCTCTTTAAAATCCCTAAATCATCCAAATTATATGTGTTGCATGAACTGCATCTATAGGCTAGGTACCCTATGTAATACTTGGTACATTTCATGTAGCTGGTAAAAATAGTACTTACTTTATTGCAGTATCGTAGAGTTGTCAAACATTAACTTTACAAGTTTAGTGAAAAACAAGTCCTAATGGCAGGGATAACTTACAAGGACTATTGATGATAAAACATTCTTACTCTCCATTTTAACACTGTTTCAGTCTTTAAATATTTATACACTGCAGGTTGATTACTATTATTCTTGGAATTAAATGATCTTTTTTATACTAAAATAAACCATTAAACATTAATTTCACTGTTGTGCTTATGGCCTTAATTCTCTGATGTCTGACACAGATTCTGAAACTTTCAGCTAAAACTCTTCAAACCTTCAGGTTTCTCTTTATATGGCGAAAATCCTTCATGGATTCTCACATAATTCATCATCCCATTCAGACTTCTGACGACTGTGTTGGTAGATTTAGATGTATGAGTGGGGATTTAGGGTGCAGTTTGATGTTCAGTTTAATCTGATGTAACCTACTTTCCCCTCTCTGCCCCTACTCACATATTCCTGCCCCTCCCTCACATAGCATCTACAGTTCATGCGAATGTGCGGTGAGTTGGCATGGAAACTAACCACACACAAGAAAAAAAAGGTTTGTTTTCTGCTGGTTTGGCAAATAGACCTGATTCTTCAAGGTGATTGTTAGATCTGATGCAAGGGGGTGGGAACAAACTAGACCTGGGCATCTTCCTTTGGTGGCTGCCTGCTGTGACATCGGGGTAAGTGTAATGTCATGTTATGTCTCTGTGTATTTAACTTTTTTATCATCCCTTTCTCCCAAATTTGCTGCTTCATTGTACCTGCCACAAGATACAAGAGACATGAGATGCCAAAAAGGAACAAAATACTAGAGATGATGCTGAAATAATAAATTAAGGGAAACAAACATGCTCTGTTTCTCGCACACATCTGTGGTAGAAGCTGCAAGAAAGCCTGCCCCCTTTGCAACCACAGTGATAAGGAGGGGATGCTAGAGGCAGAAATGAGGTCTAAAGTCTTGAAACCTACACACAAATTACTCCTTCCACTGACTGGACTCCAAAATTGTTACTCACAGAGATGAAGACCCGATATGGGGCCATGGTCAGCCTTCCCACTACCTTTAGTCAACGTTAGTGTAGTAAATGTACGCTTGACACGTACAGCTCTGATGCATACAAATGTATAGCTATTAGGTGACCTTTAACCAAGATGAGGATTGGTAAGAAACAAGTGTCGTAGGGTTGCTAAGGATTTTAAACATATAAGGTTTGAAAAGACTTATTTCCTATTTTCTTTATCCATTTTGAAAGCAAGTGCAATGCATGCTCAGACTGCATGAGAACTTTATAGAAAAAAATGCATTTCATAGCTGTTAAAGCTGTCATCTGGCAAAGAAATCATTAACTCAAGAGGCTGAAAAGATAGCAAATATCTGCTGAGATTCATTAACTAGGAATTTTTAATCACTGCTGCACAGCTTGAATTGTTTTTCAAATGGTCTCAGTATTGAAGAGGACATCCGTCTACTCCCAGATATCTGTTCCAGTGGCAGGAGTGTCATGATGTATTCAGAGCCCCCTGGCTGTACTTCCAGAAGCTTTTTCTGTGGGAAGCAGGTCTAGGTTTTGTCCCAAAAGTATTGGGAAACTTGAGACCTGGAGCAGATAAGACTTAGGTCCTCAAAATTATTTACATCATTAATTCTTATGGGCTTTAATTTACCTTTTGCTCTCCTGCATGTCTGCCTTTGAAAGTGGCTCATCTTCTAGAAATCCTTGACAATGTACTGCTTTCTGGAAGTGAAGGCCTTTTCAGGCATCTCCTCTTAATGAACTGAAATTAGTAGTTACTTATAACCTTTTAGGCCCATACTAGTGACTATGTTTCTTAATCCTTCCTGAAGGCCTGTTCCAGTTGTAATACATCTTTGTGAACTGCTTGCTTTATTTAATTTGCCTCTTCATTCCCATTTGCTGAGTTATTTTATCAAGTATGTGCTGCTGAAAAGCACCAGAAATGTGTGATGCTTTGATAAAAATCAAAGTTCATGTTTCTTTTATGTGCTGGGGGGGGTGGGGGGGTTGGTTTTTTTCTTTTTTCCCCTCACCATGTTTGGTTTCCCATTCACAGGAAATTCAAAAAACATTTGCACATAAATTAAACCCTCACCAGAGAACAAAGGTACTTTCCTCCCACTTTCTCAATGGAAAACCAGGAGAAATGCCCACTCTAGTGTATGCAATTTCATACACTGGGTCAATGGGCAGTTGCAAAGATTTCTTGTAAGATTTGTGGGACACATACCACCTACTCTTACTTTCTGCACAACACATGAAATCAAACCTGATAGCTTTGAGTTACACACCGAAAGAAACATTTCTTTTGGAAAATATACACATGAAACCCACTTAAAAAATAAAGTTGACAGCAATCAATTGCCTATAAGCCCAGCATTGCAAAGCTTAACTCATGGGAGTAACTCTTTACATGGTACTTTATGTCACCCAAGTGCTTTACAAATAGTAACTCAGCCATCCTCACATTTTGCAGAAACTTAGGCAAGGCAGTGATATTATCTGCTCAAGGCCATGGAGAAAGTCAATAGTGGAGGCAGGGTTTGACCCTGATATTCCCAGCATTTGAGTCTGCGGTTTCCTTTGGATTCATCAAGTGTGTAGAAGCTTACAATGTGGGACTCCTTGCTTCCTCCAGGTCTTCACAGGTTCCTCAGGAAGAAACACAAGAAAAATGGTCAGCTGCGATTAGATATTCACTTCAGAGGCTTTGACCACTGAGACTTCTGTCAAAACCTGCGTGTAGTCTCTTCTCTTCTTGCTGAATGATAGTGGGGAGTGCAGGCTTCCAGAAAATACAATCCTAGAGCACATATCTCATGCAGACAGTCCGAACAGCTGTGGTTTCTAGAGCTTATAGAGTCTTTGACACCACGCCACCACAGATGCAGTGAAATGGAGCTGGTGTGCTAAAGGTCGTGGAGCCACTGCTTATCCCACCACTGTGCTCTTGGGAGTTTGGAAAATCTGACCATCTCAGCTTATGCTGGGGCACTGACACTTCCAGGCTTCACTTCCAGGCTCAAAAGTCAGTAGCTGCTGTTCTCCAACTCTTTTGCTCTCCTGCATGTCTACCTTTGAAAGTGGCTCATCTTCTAGAAATCCTTGACAATGTACTGCTTTCTGGAAGTGAAGGCCTTTTCAGGCATCTCCTCTTAATGAACTGATTTGGTCTGGATTTGGTCAGACCTTCAAAGACAGTAGAATTTCCATATGAAGAAACACCAGAAGCCACTGTAGATAGGGGGTAATATTCAAACATTTGCTTATTTCAATGTTTTCTCATTTTTTTTCCCCATTTATGTTCCCCAAGGAAATTTTTTAGGTTTCTACTTCTCTTCTGAAATGGAACATTGTAATTGTTTCCCCTAAATTGTAAGATTTCCCCAGATTTTGATTAGTTCTTAGTATACTGTAACTGTACCACTGGAGTCTGACTAGCTAAGCTACTAACATTTCTGCTCTTACTGCTATTTTACTCATACCCATTTGTAAACAGTCCCAGTGAGCAGTGCAAGGGTGAGACCTCTGATGCTGTTCACTGAAGTGAAGGCCTGGGCAAGCTATTGTTTTAATGAGTTTCCACAGAGTTTCCATGTTGTCACTAAGCACAGAGGTGAGCTGCCAGCATCCTTCCAGATACAGCAGTTGCTGACTGCAAATATCTGGTTTAACTCATGAATGCCCTCTGCCTTCAACAAGGACTGCTGGTGGAGGGGCCTATAGGAAAGATGCTGTCTAGTTTGTACCAGAATACTCAAAACAGTCTAAGCACTTGGTTTGAAAGAGACCTCCTGATGGACCCGCATTGGAGGAGGGAGAATCAACATGTTCTGCTGCAGCAGTGGAGCTGAGGGATGATCATCTGCAGCTCTTAAGCAGGGGCAATCAGCAGACCCAGACCCAGATGAAGAAGGACTATCTGTAGGCAGTCCACATCATCCTGTACACAGCACGTGTGGATAGGGCAGGAGGTCACTGGAAGTCTTGGCTACCTTGGATTTCTTGCCACTGTGCAGGACAGTGGAGTTAGGCCACAAGCAGTCTGTTGAGAGTGGGAAACAGCATGGACACAAACCTCACACTTCACTGCCTGCACAGGAAAATTTACATTAGAAATCATGCTCGTGTATTTACATCCATAGAAGTCCCCATATGAATGCAGAATGATACCACAAACACGCCCCAGACCTTTGTCATGGTGGCTGGGAATATGATGAGAAACATGATGAAAAGCTCAGATGGTGCCTACCTGATTTTGCTTGACTGGTGAGAAAGGCTAGACAGCAAAAGTGAAGTTTTCCTGGTCCAAGCTATGTTCTCAAAGAAGTTGTAAATAATTGCCTTCTTCCAGATGCGGTTGAGTGGGCTGAAGAGGTTGCCCTGCCCATCAGGGTTACTGATCCTGCAGCAGAGCGTCCAATTTCCTCTGCTCCACACTTCAGCCCACTGCAGGAGCGACTGCAGGTGATTTTTCCTGAAGGGAACTGGGCAGTGTATGTGAGCACACAAAGCCCTCTGCCAGCAGAACTGCTGGCCCAGAACATTTTGTGTAAAGGCAATGACATTTCAACCATATCTTATGGTGTTGCAGCTGTTTAGTGAGCCAAGTATTGACTGTACTTGATGATCTTTGTAGCCCAGGTTGAGCCCAAAACATATGATAATTTGCCCTAAATATTAAATATTTAGATATAAACATGAAATAAAAATGTAGTTTAAAATGCCTTTTTAAAAGCAGTACGATTTTCACCAAAAACCTGACAACCTCCCAAACCTTCCCCATCACAGTAATGTGAGTAAAAGACATGTTAGTCCAATTTCTTACACTTGTGCATACTGAGAGTAGCACCTTTGGGGCTATTGACAAGCATAAGGGGGCACTTCTCTGTAAAGTGGTTATTTTTGCAGTACAGACCAAAACATTTCCTGTATTACCCTTATTGAAAAAATGCTCTCAACTTTGTTTGAGGGTAACACTTGCCCATGACAGGGTGGGGGCTGCAAGGGGGAAAGCAGGGCAGCGGTGGAGCTTGCTGCTTCCTGAGGCTAGCAAGGTGACAGGGGATGCCATCATACCTTCTTGCTGTAGCAGCTGCCTACACGCGGATGCTTTCACCCAAGAGTGGCTCCAGGACCTGGCAAACGCATGGTGCTTGCGCAGCACGACCAGCAGCCAGGGCACTTCATGCTCTGGAGATGTGGGCAGAGACTCCTTGGGGTGAAAAGAAGCACATATTACACTTCAGGCTCTTGTATTTGAAGCTTTGTTGAGTACTCGATGCTTATCAGGTTTTCACTGCAGCATGTGGTGTCAGCCACTTCTTCAGGAGACACTTTAAAGCAGTATCATCAGTATCTGATCTTCTCACTCTCTCAAGATCTGGGCAAGATTGCTTTTGCTTTCACTGCAGGGGTGAAAGAAGTAGAGTGTGTCAAGGGTCTGTTCTTCACCTTATCAATCCCCCCTGCTCCCTCTTAAAATGTGTTTGCAAACTTTTTTTATGAGCAGCCAGTTGGAGAGGGGGAATCCCTGTGCAGGGACTTCTTCACTCTCTGCCCATCCAGTTGAGACAGATGCTTAAACCTCTGACTTGCCCTGATTCTCTGCCACTTTCTCTTGCTGAGGATAGGACTCACTAGATTTGATTTGTGCTCTTAGAAAGTGCCCATCCCCATGGTATCTGAGCTTCCTATCACTTCCTCCTCCTCTAAGATCCTTACTGGGTTAGTGCTCAGAGGCAACTGTGACTTGTATTCTTAGTTAAACATAAAATGGGAGAAGAGCTGTTTATAAAACATCATTTCTATTTATTTGTCATGTGGATACTTCTGTGTTGCAAATCTCTGAATTATTGTACAGTGGTTGATTATCGATTCTGCTGTTTGAAATTCAAACCTCTGCTCTTCTCAGAAGGTCTGACAGAATTTGACACAAAATGATTACTGAGCTAGCAATATTTTTTTTTTGTAACTAACCAACCCACAGAATTTAATAAAATATTGAGAAGTGATTTCACAAGAGGGTTCCAGAATCTGGAAATGGGAGGAGGAATCTTCCTTTAGTAGCTTGTATAGTATTTAGATAATTTCTGGATTAGCCTGTTAAATTTGATTTAGGTCCTGATTCAGCAGAGCATTTTAGTACTGCTTACTTTGCTGAAATGAACAGGGATGGATCTGAACACAGACTTAAAGATCATTACATGTTGGTGGATGAGATTTTTAAAGGTATTTAAATGTTTAACTCACTAAGTACGTTTAAAAATCTGTGTTTAAATACCTTGCTGAATTAGGGCCCTAATTCCCATTAAATTCTCTGTGGGTTGGGTTCTCCAGTTTGCCAAGTTCATTTGTTCCCTTTAGACTTCCTCCTGAGGTTTCCCTTGATCAGCTAATGTGTGTCGAAATACACCTTGTTCTGTCTGCAGTTGGCATTTAAAACGCATTCATTAAACACGCTGGCTAATGCGTTATTAAAGAAACACCTTTTATTCTTCTCTAATCATATTCTTGGTACATCTGTCATGATGCAATAGGTGCTGGGTACATTTCAAAGGTGTGTAATTGTGTCTCATAGCATCGTGATGTAACAGGCTTCTCAAGTATCATCCTTCCATGCATTAGGCAGGGCTGGGTTAGTTTATGGGATGAGAACGTATTTGATGTGTTGGCACCGGGTGGAGGAAGAGGCTGCTGCTAGTGTTGCTGGGAGGTCATGCTTGATTATGGTCCAGTGCTCTTTCCAGAGCAGCTGCCACACTGCTGGGGATATCGTGTAGAACAGGTTGACCATGTCCTTGTCTCCCATGGGCTTACAAGGCTGTAAAAGCCTGAGACACAGACCTAAGGGGTGAAGGGAGCACAGGGAGAGCAGTGGTCTCCCTGTACAGTGCCTGAAGCAGCACCTCCACACTGGGATGGTACACACCACCAGAAGGTCTGGTGACCCTGGTCTAAAACAGAAGAAGGTGTGCTGTCGGGCCTGGGTGACACGAGAGAGAGCACACTCGTCACCCCGCAGTGCCAGCGGGGTGTCACAGCCTGTGTATCCAACCCCAGGAAATCTCTGCCTGACAATCTCACCCCTTGGTGCCTACTGAGGCTGAGCTTCAGGAGGAATGTAAGTGCTTCATTGACCACGGGGTTGAATTTCACCCGGATTAAATCCCTTTGAAAACCTAAACTGGTTTGCTGATGAGCTACACAGAAGTGCTTCCTGTCTACTGCATTACCACCTCTAGGTTTCGCCCTTTCTGAAACACAAAGCGGTCATGGAGGGATTTCAGACCTTGTGGTAGATGGTAGTGAAAGAAACATTATCTTCCTCTAACACAGGAACAGCTCAGTTGATTTAAGTCAGGTTTGGCTGAAGGAATCTCCATCAGCTTTAGCTTCTCATGCTAAAACCTAGCATAAACATAATTGAACATTTTTGAAACTAGAGAAAAACAGTTCTGTGAGAGAAATCTTCATTAGAGCCATAACTGCACTACCACGTCTCCGCATTTGTGCCATTTATCAGTATTTAATACAAATATATACATTGGAGAAAAAGGGAAGAAGAGAACCCCACAGGACATGACTTCCAATTAGCAGGGGGTCACATCCCCTGCTGTGATTTACTATTGGAAAAACATGCAAAAGATAATTGAACATTACACTCTCATCTCCCCCTGCTGCTGGCAGCATTACGAGGAGGGCTGCTCTGGACCCCTTGGGGAGATGGGGAGAAGGGATCAGGCAATTACATGCAGCGCCACATAATAACAGTGATTCATAACCTCATGGCACTAAACTCACTGGGCCAGATCTTTAGCTAGTGCCCGCTGGTGTAGCTTCATTGACTTCAGGAGGGAGATGCTGATTTACGTCAGCTGCAGATCTGGCCCATTTACTTTTTCTCTTTAAGAAAGCAATAAACTATACAGAGAGAGAGCAGGATGTGCAGCGCTCCGTGCAGCAGCCTGATGGGTTTCTGCAGAGGAATGCTAAATATCTGAGAGATACTGACCGCTTCTGCTAACCAAGATCAGGTTATATTGCCTCTTGTGCCTCCACAAGGTGGCTTAAACTGTGAAATTTGCTATTTTGGGTACCCAAAGAAGCTGGAGCAATCTCAGTTATAGTTAAGCTCCGCAGAACAGTCAAGGACAAATCACTTTCTGTACAACTTGAGGAACAGGCTCTTTCTACGAGCATCATCATCTGGAGGTGCTGGCATCCCTAATGTTAGAGAAAGTTTCCTTAGTCTGATCATTTTCTTATCCTGATTTGCCTTGGTCTGAGTTGGTTTAAGGGAAGAGAGCATAGTACAGCCTAGGGACTGAGGGTCCTCAGTCTCAGTCCAGCTCCAGCAGTGACTTGCAGTGTGACCTTAAGCAAGTCCCGCCACAGTCCTGTGTGTCTGACTCTCTTCCTCGGCTCTTAAGAAGATTTTCTTTCCTTTGTGTGATTGCCTGGGAATTTTTCAGCTTCCTAGGAAGAACAGGCAGCCCCTCTCTGATGAGACCCAGGCCAGACACAGCTGTCCCTCCTTTTGGGCTGAGACCACACACAATTCACCCCAGCCCTGGGGTAGAAGAGTTAGCAGGAGGGTCTTGGCACTTCTGGAGTACAGGGATCTGGGATGGGATGGGGTCTGTGCAGCTGTGCTAGGAATACGGCTGCTGTAGGAAGAGGGCGGCTTGTGATGGGAGCACCGGGGCCCTGGGACCCGCAGACTTTACTCACTCTGTTTGGCACAGGCTGGAGCGAGGAATTTTTAATGACAGAGTTTGAAAATGTTAGCAGATTGTATGTAGCTTGTGCCTGCTTTCACTAGCTGAACCAGTCAGTAATTTAATTACATGTGTGGCTTACAGCTAACTTATGCATGCCTATCTGTTGCATACCACACAGCCCGGTGCAGGAGGGTGGGCTGGCCCTGGGAAAGAGCTCTGGGAAGCTGTGCTGGTCTGCGCCGACCCACGCGTGACGGCCAGGGCTTGGATTCATGAGTGGGGATTGCATTCACGGACACAATAGTTTCCTCCCTTTGACCAGGCTTGATGTGGTTGCAGGAATACGTAACCAACATGTCTGCTTAATTCTTTTCTTTTTATGTGGCTTCCTGTTCTCGTCCCTGTGTCTGTATTGCAATGTTGTAAGCTCCTTGAGGCAGGGACCATGACTTTGTATACCTTTGCTAAATGCCAATACGCTCGTCACGTTGCTGCCTAGCAAGCAAGATAGCCATAGTGTGAGCTGGCTTCAAAACTCAGCTCTGAGCTCTGTCTCACTTTCTCAAAGACTCAGGCAGTGCTGGGGTTGTAATTTAGGTGCTTGTACTGGTGAATTGGAGCGAATTGTGCTGATCTGATCTGTACTGCAATAGCACCTGAAGGGGAAAAACCAGGAAGAATGAAACTTGTTATTGTCAGCTCTGCACTTACAAATAATTTTTTTTGTCCTTAATAAAACCTCTATCAGCTTAGTAATCTTGATACTTTAAAATAACTAATGTTGGGCTGTTTCAGTTGCTCCCCTTTTGCATTCATGCTTTTAGGCATTCATTTCCTTCCTTTGTCACCCCCTATGCTGCAATCTCCTGACTATGAAACTTTAGGCTTTATTTTAATGAAGACTGAGATTAGCCAGCATCACATGACTCCAGGAGCTGAGTGATCAAGGAAAAAGCATACACAATACCACAAAAAAAGCCCCATGCTAGTCACATTAGCATTTACTAAAGACTTCTCTTCTGCTAGAGAAGTCCTAGGAAAGAACTAGACCCAAGCTAGAGATAGAGCCTGGGAAATGGTGATTCCAAGATTTTTATTACCATCATATACCAGGTGCTTCAAAATTAACCTTGTTTTTGCCATTTTGCAGCATGGAAGTGCTGTTATTTCCATTTCGCAGCTGGGCAACTGGGACACAGACACAATTAACAACTTGCCCCAAGTTGCTCAGGCAGTCCACAAAAGAGAAAGAAAAAAAATGCACATCTGAATCCTAGGTCAGAGTCCTCATCGATGGGCTATTCCTTCTCACTGGTGAAACGAGCTAGAGAAGAAGGTTAGTAACACCGGGATAGCCTCTGCAGGCTGAGTTAGGATTCAGTGTAAGGAAGCAGTCAAATGTGTGGCTGTCTATCTGGAGGGTATTTGCACTAATAAAACTGCTGAGTCTGGAAAGCTGAGCATTTTCCCGTGTGATTGCTGCTGTTTCATTTTCTGGTCATGGTGGGAACAGCCTTTCTGGTTCTTAATGGAATTAGTAAAACATCCAAACATTTCATAACTTTAATGGCTGTAGAAGTGGGAGAAACTCCAGCTGGTAGGAATAGAGATGGCTCCTGGTTTTCCAAGTCAGTTTGCCCTTTCTTTAGTGAGCTGTTTTGTTTTATTTTGGTAACCTGCTGTCTTCTCTCTATTTAGGTCTGGACAGAAGAAAAGGAGAAAGCAGATAAGTAGAAGTGTAAAGTCATCATCTTAAGAAGCATCCAAGAAATGAGGAGAGATAAGGCAAATTGCAACTTCTCAGTCTCCCAGGACAGGGCTTTGCTCGATGTTGACCGATGCTGAATCTTCCCTTTGTGCTTTTCTGCAACCAGGAAACACACTGAGTCTCTCAGCCGAACTGAGGCTGGTTCCTGCCTCCTTATCTCCATCTGTTGCCTCTTCCCTTGTTCTTGCTTGGCCACTTGCTCATAGACCTCTAGCCTGAACAGAGGACAGGCCCCCCACCCCAAGTTGTTTTGGGGAGGGGAATATCTTCTTCTATACACACTTCCCTTTGAAGAAAACACTCCATTTTAAAATTACCTGACACACACAGAGAGCAAACCTTCTTTCCTAGATCGACATGTGCCTGATTTTTTCTCTCCCAGCTTTACACAGGCATTAAATACACCTATCAAAATATGTATCCACTGCATCTGTGTCTGTACACACAGATTGGATAAGTAAACTTCTATTTGTTTTAACCATGGAAGATTCAAATTTTATTTTTTGTTTGTAAAAATACATTTCATACACAATTTTTTGCAGCCAATAAATGAATAGCTAATGAATCCATGGGCTAGCAAAAGGTGAAAAGTTGTAGTGACTAGATATTGAGCAGTAATTTAGGAACGCTGTGCTCTGTGTTAGCTCCCACACTGAGTCATCTGCATCCTCTTTGGTAAATCACGTGGAGGACTGAAGGAAGATGCTCTAAATCACCTGTAAATGCAGTATGTTCTCCAATGCATCCACCTCCCACCCTCATGGCTTCTTCACACTCTATCTGCAAACAGCCTGTATGAAAAAGCCTATATTTTGGGCTCACGAAATCCTGAGTGGGAATACTTTGATTCTTCCTGAGTCAATGCTTGCAGGCACCCAGTGTGGGAGAAAGGCAAGTCTGGTCTCAGGGGCAGTTTTCAGCCACCCTTAGCAGACCAGTGTAAACACAGCAATTAAGTATTTCCATTCATAAAGCAGGAATAACATTTACCTCTCAAAAGCATCATGACAATTTTTTTTAAGTGTTTATTTGTACTTGGTGTATCTTGCTCTGCAAATAGCTCCAGGGAACATTTTTGGAAGGGGAGAGGATTTCTATACAGTATAACAGAGTGTGACAATGGGTAGCAGAAATGGACTCTGAGTATTTGCAAAGTACCTTGGGAGTCTGTGATGAAAGGCGAGATACACATCCAAAGTATTATTATTCTAATGATGCCCGACTCTCGCTGAGTTGTGCCTTGTGGAAATGTGTGAACTTTGGAGCATGCCCTGATGAATGTGAACCATGACAGCTTTCAGGAGATGCAGGGGATGCTAGCAACATCTTAATCAATTATGACAGCAATGGTAAGATCTGTCCAGATTAGAGGACTTCAAAAACTACAAAGCCTCGGGCTTCTCTGTCTAGGTTTTTGTGAGAGTGGGACAATGAAGCAAATGGATTGATTGGTGTCCTTTGAAATGTAGTAGTGCTAGCATCTGCTGGCTTAAATGCAAGACCAGCCAGATAGTGTTTTATCATCTAAAGACGCAGGATGTTACAGGAGGCAGTGCTGTGAGTTTTACAGTTATGCCTGGCTGCGAATGGGCTAGATATGAAGTTTCCCTGGGAGAAGGGCGGGTTATCTCAAATATGTTATTGTAAAATAAGAGAATGAAGAAGGAAAACAAAAGGAAAACATCACACGGAAAAGATCTATTGGGGAATGGGTAACTGCAGAAACACTGAATCAAAGGAGGACATTTTCTGTTAGGAATCAAATTATCCTCTTCCTTTCCAAGTCAAATGGACCCATTTGAGGAACAGATAGGCAAGATAAAGCCTCTCAGCCAGATTGATTTTATTTCCCTCTCAAGTGTGTGTGCATGTGTGAATCAAAGTTATGTGACCACCATGAATTACATGAGCGTGCATGTGTTTTTGCAAGAGAAATGAGCAAACTAAAACAGGTGAGGCTCGAAATTGCCAAATCAGCAAATAGGAATAAATACAATACTATTGTAACAATATTTGCTAAATATTGTCCTCAGAAGCAAGTCACAGACTAGCTAACCAGCTGAATGGGGTATTCAGATATCTGAATATTTCAGGGTATATTAAGCTGACCAGCTCACTTGGAAGCCACCAGACCTTTTAAAGGGCTTCACAGGTAGCTGCTCAAAGAGTCGCCCAGACATTGTACAGAGCTTCTTGTTTCACACTGGCAGGAGTGGCTGTGTGCAGGGATGTGTCCTATGCAGTGGCTCTGCTGCACAGGGATGAGCCAAACCACAAGGGCCCCATTGTCCTCTGTGTCCAGCCCTGGTTTCTGTAACTGCTCCTGATAGCCACCCTCCCTCCCTGTTGCTACTGCATGGCCTGGTCAGGTTCTCAGCAATAGGCAATGCAAATCAACCATGCAGGAACGATCCCGAGACACGCAGTATGTTGCCACTATTTGCCCGGTGGCCCGGCTGTGCCACTTACATCTTCAGTGATGCATGGCAGCTTTTTTGCACCACAGTGATTTACTCCCTGCTGGTGTCACCTGTGGCATCCCTCCGTCACGACCTGACGTACCAGAGATGGAGACAGGTGTAAGTCTCATGCTTGATGTGTGAAGCCTGGCAGGTCTTACGCAGGCTGGTGACAAGAGCAAGAGCTGGAAACAAACCTGTAGCTGTACAATTAAGGGAGTAAAAACAGGGCTGGGCTTGTTCAGGAAGCAATGCACTCTGACTCTTGAGGGAAGAGCAGCTTTGCCAAAACACCTCCGCCTGCTCCCTCCGTTCCAGGGTTAATGCCTCATCTGAACTGAGAGGATCACAGCAGACCTGTGGTTTTGACAGCCCTGTGTACATTGCAGGAGAGTTCACACAACAAAGACATGCTAATTGCCTGCTGCTGTCCTGCGCTGGGGTGGATTAAGCACGGGATTAGCAGTGCAGTCCTGGCTTCAAATGCTGCTTTGGAGGTTGGTAGCAGGCCAATTTACAGCTCTTCCTCTCCACGTTAAGTGGGACTCTGGGGAGCAACCATTTGGGTTTGACTCTCATTGTGCAACGTCGATGACATTATGATATTTCTGTTTCCTCAGGAAAACGGGGATCAATAACGTTTGCTCGCTTCAGCAAAGCACCTAGAGATCAGCCTGTAGACATTCTGGGGAGTGCTGTAGTGTTGCAGCCCACTGCCCGCTCCATGAAACCTAAACCATACATAGCATCAAATGTGGTTTCTTTGCCATTCTTCTCTAAAGCATTGCCAGCCTTCCTTCATAGAATCATAGAATGCTTTGGGATGGAAGGCACCTTTAAAGGTCATCTAGTCCATCCCCCCTGCAATTGGCAGGGACATCTACAACCAGATCAGGTTGCTCAGAGCTCCGTCCAACCTGTCCTTGAATGTTTCCAAGGATGGGGCATCTACCACCTCTCTGGGCAACCTCTGCCAGTGTTTCACTACCCTCATTGTAAAAAATTTCTTCCTTATATCCAGTCTGAATCTACCCTCTTTTAGTTTAAAACCATTACCCCTTGTCTTATCGCTACTGGCCCTGCTAAGAAGTCTATCCCCATCTTTCTTATAAACCCCTTTTAAGTACTGAAAGGCTGCAATAAGGTCACCCTGCAGCCTTCTCTTCTCCAGGCTGAACAACTCCAGCTCTTTCATCCTTTCCTCATAGCAGAGGTGTTCCATCCCTCTGATCATTTTTGTGGCCCTCCTCTGGACCCTCTCCAACAGGTCCATGTCCTTCCTGTGCTGAGGACCCCAGAGCTGGACGTAGCACTCCAGGTGCGGTCTCACCAAAGCAGAGTAGAGGGGCAGAATCACCTCCCTTGACCTGCTGGCCACGCTGCTTTTGATGCAGCCCAGGATACGGCTGGCCTTCTGGGCTGCGAGCGCACATTGCTGGCTCATGTCCAGCTTGTCGTCTATTGTCTATTTCATCTATTGTCTAGTTCATCTATTGTATATTGTCATATATTGTCTGCAGTGACCTTCTGTGCTTTGTTCATCTCCCAGCTTAGATAGGGCTGGTTTTATTACTGAGCAGGGCCCCTGGTATGAGCACAGGTACCTAGAATGGTGCTGATGTTTGGTAGGTGATCAGAGTACACCATCGTAGACCCTGATCCATGTAAAATAAAGAGACATAAGCAAAGTGTGAGGCAGATGGCTGACTGTGAGTGCCTGACTTTGATGTTGCAACTCCTTCTCCCTCTCTAATGCATAGAGAGGCACAGTCTGGCAGCCCTAAATACTAGGCAATGAATCACCTACTTAATGACTGTAATAGGCAGCCAGAACAGAGTCCACAGCCTTTTGGGGTCTATCCAGCATCTACTTGCCTGTCTGTAAGCACACATTTAGAAATAATAATTGACCCCTGATTCATAGGGTCAGTACTTTTACGTACCTACATTTTTATGATGAAAAGGGAAGAGTGTTTTCTTCATGGGGTTTAATTTACAAAGAGGAGAGTTGGACAATTGTTGGACTGGCATTATGGGAGTAAGAAGGGTGTAATTTAAAAAAGTGAATAATCCTGACAGGGTTTTTTCCTTTTTTTTTCTTTGTCTTTTTTTTTTTTTTTTTTTTTTCCAATCTTGTCATTTTACAGCTGGGTAGTTACTTTAAGAAAGTGAATTTGTCACTAGTGTGAGAGAGGTTTTCGTTGTTTACTCAAAGGCTAGCTACAATCCAGTTGATTAGTGTAAAAAAGCAACTAGTTTTCCATTTCCACCATGAGTAGAGACCTGTCCCGAAGACCCAAGTGAAGCACCTTTTGCAAACTCTGTTCAGTCATTAATGAAGTGCAGAGACCACTATTGCACGTGATTTATCACCATTCAGGATGGCTGGAGGTTATCTCCACAGAAAAACCCAGGGTCTCTTTCCTTACCATCACCAATTATCTTCTGTTTGTCCTAACATACCTGTTAACTTCCTAGTTTGGGATCTGGCATCATGACTTCCTAAAGGTTTCTTAAAGTAGCTTCTACCATCATTACCTGAGCTGCACTCTGCTTTCCTTGCCTCCAACGTGAAGAAATTAGGAATCACCAAGTCTTGCTTCTTCCTGCCACCTTCCACAGCCATCACAGAGTTTACGCAGACTGATGGCTCTTCTTCCTCTGCAATCATGCTTTTCTGAACAGGGCTAATAATGCAGTCAGAAGAAGCTGTTTGCAACTCCCTTCTGGCCCTTGTGCCCAATTTTCCTTTCATTGATACCATGGAGTGGGGAATAGGGAAAGGAGCTGCACTACTGGGTTTGCTGTCTTCACTCTTGCCCGTTGATGGCCACACTCACTGCCTGAATGCTGAGCTGTGAGAGTGTTACTGTGTCCTTTCCCCCTTCTGACTCATTTCTATCATTCATTACGTGGTCCGTCTCTTACAGCCGTAATTACAGGCCTGACTTTGTACATGGCTCTGGAAGCTAGATGGCTTTGGGAAGATGACTGGGTTTGGGTTCTCTGGGGAGGTATGATGTTGTGGACATAGATTTATTCTCATCACAAAAATGACTGAGCCAAACCGTCGTCTCGGTGTTCACAAATCTGGTTGTAAATATGTAGCTTCCAGAAATGCGGACACCCCATTCTTGCTCAGCAGTATTGCAGCATGCTTTCTACCTTTTTTTGCCCTCAAATTTCCACCACTTCCACAAAAAGAAATAGTTCCACAAAGAACAAGAGGACTGAAGGACCGTCAGCAAGCTCTGATGGGTGTTTTGAAGCCTGTCTCACCTGTATCAGCATAAAAAAAGTATCTCTATCAGCATAAAAAAGGTATCTATATCAGCTCAAAAGGATTTGAAACAGCAGGTCTGACCTCCCAGAGCTGCAGTTGCAATGCAAATAGTGAACTGAGGAAGAAATTTGGACTGGTTCAGGCAGGTCTGTGAGGTGAAAGGTGGCCTTTGTTTAAGAGCACTAAGTCCCTCCACAGGCACAACCTGTTGAATTTTTTTTTTTCCTGGTGAGAGCTTTGGAAGGTAGTTTTTTCATTAAAATGATTCATAGAATTTTAGATATGGAGCTTTCATTAACATGACAGTTGTTTGTGTTTTTTTTTTTTTTCCTTCAAGAGAGATGATAAACCCCAGAAATTTTTGAGGACAAATTTTACTTTGTAAAAAAAAAAAAAAATCTCTCTTTCTTTGCTGAAGACAAGACCCACAAAAAGCAGAGAACAGCTTGAGTGCAGGTTCCTAGGAAACAAAAAAATACCTTTATCTTGCCAACGTCTACTGGTGAATTCGGCATCTTTCACCAGGCTGAGATTTATGAAGGGCATCAGAGTTAGTAGCCCACAAAGAGCACACAGAGGGACTAGCTTTAATGTACCTGCAGAGGTAAGGATTGAACTTTGCTTTTATGATTAATCTAAAAGACAGCACTTCTGGTGGCTCTGTACCCTTCTGATGGCTGTGTACCCTTCTGACATGATCTAGCCACGTTTGTTTAGATCTGACTCAGATGTGTGACTATCATCTGCCACAAAATCACTGGCACCAGTTTTGCAGCACAAACCATGACCTACAGCTTCTAATTTTTTTTCTAGGCAAGATCCAGATCCAGAGTAGTTTAGTTTCTTGAAAACTGACAAGGTTGGAGCTTGAAACAATCTATCTGCTGGCTTGAGGGAATAAAACCTGAGCAACTCTTCACAAAGTCCATCTTCTGAGACAAAAGGTCAGGAGTACACACTGGATTCACAGTCCCACCTCTCTGTGCAAAGTAATAAGCGAGCAAGCTTAGGATGAGCATAGGTTCAAGAAAAGGATTGTCCTCAGTGGTATAGAAATAATTCCATATACAGACAAGCCCTAAGTAAGCTGTTTCTCTTTCCTCAACAAGCCTGTTAATCACTGGTATTTGTTTGAGTCTGAGGTATGTTAACAGCATGAAGGGGAAACCCCTAATATGTGACAGATTGATGCTGCGATATTCCAGAGGGCAACTGAAGTTTTACTGTTTGAGAGTGGGATGTTCACTCATGGAGATCCCAGCAGAGTTGGTTAATACTTTTTCACCCACTGAAGTCACGACTGCAAAGGTTTTGCAGTGACGGGAGGAGGTCAGTTGCCCTTTTATGTTAATATTTGACTACATCACAGTCTATGAGTGATCTATTAATTGATTACTTGCAAACTGCTGAAATGCCAGGTTTTCATATGTGAGTGTAGAGAAAACAGGGAACCATATTCAGGTCAGGTCTTAAGGTTGTGCAGAGATCTACAGTGGTAGATTATCTGCAGACAATGTCTAGGGGAATTCTGTATGCTGCACATTGTGATAATTATCAATTATCACAATTATTAAAATGATGGTTAATGTCTGAAATTCCTGGAGTCATGTGATTTTGTACTGCAATGCATAAAATGTTGAGTTCTATTGCAGCTGTGCAATTCAGTTTTGGTAAAGGTGAATACACATTTCTAATGACCCACATCTACCTTGTTAATTTTTAGCCCATTAAAAGATGAATCTGAATTGTGAGGGAGACAAACTAGGTGATAATTTTAACTGTGCTGATGCCATAGGATGAAACTTAATAATGTGTAGCATCTCGCACACAAACAATAGCTAAAATTTCTTCAAACAAATAATACGACAGACTGATTTAAATATGGAGTAAATCAGACTAAGTGATTATTCAAGCTAAATTGGTTGAAGTCTAACAGCCAAGTGAAAGACACTAAAAGGAGGATACATTAAGATGAAACATCCAAAGATGTGAAAACATTGGAAGAAACTATGAACTAATTCACTTACACATGAATCTAAAGGAGAGATTTTTCAGAGTCTTGGTGGGACCTGGCAGGAGGCAGATGTGAGATGAGAGAAGAAGGTGAGAGAGTGAGGGTCCACCACCCGCAGGGTGATAGATGCTGGGGTAAAACTGAGAAGAGTTTTTCACCTAAGGATAAGAATTTTGAGTTCAGTAGAGAAAAAGTAACCATATTTGGACGTGCATTTGAACTTGTGCCCTCTCTGTATTTTTAGCCAAGTACAGAACGGCAATTTTAATGTACTGAGACTTGAGCAAGTGTTTTGCAGCTCAGCTCTCCTGAAAGCAGCTCCATCTCTGTGATAGATAAGTGACATTTCAATAAGTCAGGGTTGTTTTTTAGGAGGTCTCTGCAAGGCTAGTGAGCAGGAAAGATTTCCCATATGTGGATCATCAAAGAAAGCCCAGGGAGCACTTCCAATAGGTTGGTAGAAGATAGCTAAGAAAAGTGAGCTTACTCTTTATGATCTCACGTTTGCTATGCAAGGATTTGCTCTTTGAGCAAGCAGAATCTTCTAAGTCAGCATATTGAAAAAGGTTGACCATACAGGTGAAGAGAGACAAGAACTTGACTGAAGCATGCAAAGTTTCAAAGGGAAAGGAAGGTCTCCGCCATGACAAAGTTGTCCTTCCTCTTCTTCACAGGGACCTACTGATATACAGTCTTCTCAATTATTGCGAGCAGTTGTCGTTCCAGCAGCTGGAATAAAAGATCACTTCCATGCAAGGTGTTTGCATTGCTGTACAAACAAAGCCAAAGAAAAACTTTATTTAAGAAAGGTGTGTATGGGAATATCCTCCTTTGTTGAGAATGACTGGTTAAGACAACCTGTGTATGGATTGAAAATATTTACCCAGGCATAGTACTGGTGCCAGAGATTGGTGGGAGATTTGCTAACTTGGGAGGAGAGAATCAGGTTTTCTGATGGCTCTCTGAGGGTGTGACAGGCAGAACACGGTGGGACTGAGGTATTCCGGTAATGTGCCACACGTTGTTTTCATCAAGGGACTTGCATCATTCTAGGAATGGAGATGTTTAGTGAAGGGTGGGGTGGCTCAGATAAATAAGCAACTGAAACTTGGGATGTTCATCCACCCCTTATCTGAACCAGCCAGATCTCTTTGTTGTGCAAAATGGGGCTTGAAAGCTTGTGAGGATAAACTTCCTTCTGACATTTGATATTCTCTGCTACTGCTTCAGCTGCAGGCACAAAATCAGCTTCACACCGGTGTTACTTTTTTCTGCTCTTTGGTTAGGCCCTTTTCTTCACCTCTCCACATGCCAACTGCGATAGGGCACAGGCAGCAGTTGCAGCTGCTGGTGGAACCAAATCGCTTCACATCCCCAGCACCTTCCCTTATGCCTCTGAGTGGGGTCACTGGCTCGTAAGTCAATTACAGCAAATTTAGGAAAGATTGCCTCTGTGGAAACAAGGAATCTCATCTACACGCAGAGTCCTTATTATTAAGATGCTGATGAAGGTGAAGGAGGATGGGTCCAGGAGCTGCTGCATGACTGTGAGACACCATTTTTGTGTACTTTGGATTTCTACAAACATTTTCTTTCCACTAAACTTAGATGTGGCATCACTAGTAAGCAAGTCATGCAGTTCAGCATAAGCCAATACAAATTTTTTAGGCTAATCTCTGTTTCATTCTGTAGGTATCAGTTGTAAAACTGATGAGACAGGTTTTCTATTGGTTTGTGTTTCCCAGATATTTAAGAGACAGTCCTGGATATGAAATCCTACTCTGAAGTTTGAAATTTAGGTTCTTTAGATATATAGTTGATTCACAGGATCAATCAGTTCTCAGAGGATCAAATGACCCAAGCTAAAGCAAGAAACAGAAGTCCAGTTAAGACAGATTTAAAAATATGGATCTGGAAAATGTCTGGATGAAATTTATTTGCAGAATAAATTTTCACCATTTGCAGAAGGGTTACTAGTGTTATTTTTCATTGAAAATTCAACTGCCCTTACAAATGTTTTCATTTTCAGTGACTGAAAACTGAACTTTTTAGCAAGTGTACTTTTGACAAAAATACTATGTTAGAATGAAAACTTTTTGTCTATTAGATTTTGCACTTTCTGATGAAATGTCATGCTCTTTTGGAGAAGGCTGACTCCTTTTATAAAAATAGGTTGTTTATCTGAAAAAATATTTTTGTTTTAAAAAGGTTTGATGCACCAAGGTCAAGATCTGCTGTAAGATCTAATCCTTCCTGTGTTCATGCTTGACTGTTTGCAGCAACGTGCTTCTGGGTTTCCAAAAGCAGCAAAATCTGCAGGGCCACTTTTTATGGCTGTTTGGAGAGGGGTTTGCTTAGCTCTCTACACTATCAAATGACTCAAAAAATCACCATATGTCAGATTAGATCAGCTCAAAAATTGCAGCCAGGAAACCGCTGATAGCTTTTCTGGAGTTCCATGAAAGTTTACATAATTGTCACTGCATGTCATTGGGTTTAGCAGCTGCAGGAAGATCCTGGTCTCCAATAAAGAGATAATTGATTAATAAACTGTATCTTTGGCCACTGCAGTTTATTCTACGCACTGAGATCTGTGCACCCAGGTCTGGAGTTGAAGATACAATTTACGCATTCAGTTATTTTAAAGTCCATATCAGGTCTGAAAAATTATGGTGAATCATTTGAAGACCTAAAATTGATTAGGCCACATGCATATGCTAATAGGGTTAACATTTCAGGGTAAGTCCAATTAAATCCATGGCAATATTCCCTTTGACTTTTATATCACTTAAGGTTGGAGGGGATGGGAAGGTTCACTGAATCCAGCCCCTCTGCTCAAGTAATATCGCGAATTTCCATGACTTACTTGACTGCATCTCATGATAAAATCTCACAGCTTTTCTTACATTTTCAAAAACTTCTTCCTCTGACTGTTATAAAATCCCTGTTCTCCATTAAGTGTCTTCACAGGCAGCTTGCTCCAGTTGTTGTGTCAACAATCCTGTAGCTTAAAAAGTTTTCTGTGTCGTTTATCAGTATGGGATATTTAGATACAGCAACCATTTTCTGTGTCAGCCTTTGTCCTGTGAAGCTAAACAAAACTTGTACATCTCATCTCCTCTCGTAAAACAAGCTTTCTATGTCCCTGGTGAGTTCAGCAGCCTTCCTCTGCACCCATTTCCCTGTGAATGGAGTTTTCTTGAAAAGGGATGACCAGAATTGCACTTAGTGAGTTTTCACAGGGCTGTCTATGATACGTTACCATTGCCGTCATCTGACAAGCTCCTTTAAACACAGATCGTTAAGATGCCCATGCCATTTCCAAGAGCTAATTTAGGGGGTGGATGTATTCCAGAGGCAGGCAGCCCCACCAAGAGGGCTCTGCTGCTTCCTCCCCAGGCAGGGCCTGGGATTACTTCAATGAATGTCTTCATTTTATGACTTTTTAGAAGTGAGAGGCAGGATCTTGAAGGCCATGACCCTGGAGCGCCCTATCTCCTGCCCGTGACTGGCCCAGGGTGGTGGTGTTTGCAAAACCCAGTTTTTATGGGGCTTTTGTGACATGATGGAGGGCAGGCAGGATGGTGGGTGCATATATCGTGCCGTGTTGTTATGGTCTTTGTACACCCAGTGAAGAGCGAGACCCTGAAATAACTCAGCTGGGCTCCAGCAAAGTTGATATAGAAATTTATACCAGCTAATGATCTGGCCCCTGGACTTGAGGTTACCCTGGTGAAATAACATATTTTCCTGGTGTCTTAGGGAGCCTGTCCTTTTCATGCTGCTGTCAGCACAGGGGGAGATAGCTGGGGAGGGAGTGGGGCTGTCAGCAGAGCTGCCAGGGTTTTGTGGCAGACAGCCTTTTTCCTGGAATTTTCATGGATTTTATGCATAAAGAAGAACCATAGTGTAACTTTAGAAATAAAAATTTTTAAGATTTTTCTTTTCTCCCTTTTTTTTTTTTTCCTCTTTCTCCTCACTGCAGCTATCTATTTGACAGTGAACAAGACAGTCATCGGGCTGTTTGGCTTACTATCTTGGTTTGCCATGTCCAGGCTGGCTCAAGACACCCATGATCGGGCTGGTGATTGTACACCTGTTACAACACACCAGTCCCTAATCGCCCTGCTGAACCTGTATGTCCTTTGGCATCCTCCACTTCCAGGTCTGGGTGATGATGTCTGAAGGATAGGAAAATATGCTCTCAATTCAGCTAAGCAGTACAACATGTTGAAGCCTTTTGAAGAAAGTCTTTTATATAGCACCAAAAAAAAGCTATGCAGTTATAATGAAATTCTCTGATGTACCCTTCATATCTCAACATTTTCTGAATTTTCCAAGGATATCAATAATAATAATAATAAAAAAAAATATTCAAAGCTATTTCCTTACAGCAATTTTGATACATTTAAGATATGCAGTAAAACATTCACTATGACCCACAAAGTGCATGGTTTAGCTATATATATATAGATGCCTGTGGGAGTACATATTACATTGGTAATTGAAATAAATACACTTTTCTTTCATATAAATTTTAAAGGAAATAAAGCAATTATTCAAAAGCTTGTTTAAAAATGCATCTCTAAATATGTAAGTATATATAATTAAAATATATTTTTATATATATTCCTCACTGGTAGGACTCTGCACTGGCAGTGAAGGTAGCTGGTGTAAACTGGTACTCAGAAATCCCTTTTGATAGCATCCTGAATCACTGCAGAGTTAGACAAGATGTCCAGTTATTTAGTATGCTGTGTTTGGGCCTGTTCTTTTAGTCCCTTATTCTGCTAAGTTTTCCAGTTATAAGAGATGGCCATTCGGTAAATATCAAAACTGAGCAATGGATGATTTTCTTTTTTGGAAGCAGAAGATCTGCTAAAAAAATTGGTCAGAATAGAACTGTTTAACAACTGGAGTCAAAATTATGGAATAATTTAATTGAGAAAAAGCAACAAAAATTTCCTTCAAATATTGCAACATTTCTTTTTAGTAGTTATATCTATTGCAAACATTTTGACTTTTCAGTTGAATGTGGCCTTTCAGTTTAGAAATTAACCCCAAAAAGAACTCTGAAAGGCAGAAGATAATACCAAAACGATATTTCTGTTTAAATAAAGTTTTTCTCATTAATGCAAAGTAATTTTTTTCAGAGGAGTTTGTTTTTTTTTTTTTTTTTTTTTCCTTTTGGATTGGTTGAAATGGGAATTATTTTAGCCACTGATCTGGAAAAGGAAAAAAAAATGCCCAGGTTTAATGACTGAGTAAAAATCTGGAAGATAAAGCTTCAAAGTTTTCCTTATATTATTAAACATAACATAATCTCATGTTACTCCCAAAGCAGTTTAGCAGATGTACAAAAATATTTAAGCAGTTCTCGTGAAAAATTCAAATTATGAGTCCAATAAGACATAGATTTATTGTGTTTTACATGTACATTAGTCTGTACCTTCACAGTACTCCTAGATAGGTGTGTGATGGTGTTGAATCAGTGGATATATTTTATTTTATTTTTCATGGAGGAAATTTATACCTTAAAGCCTTAGTTTGGATGTAATTTTTCCAAACATTTACAGATGGAAGGCTTGTTTATTTTATTGAGTTTTTTCATGCTCTTTTCTGATGTCTTCTGCATGCTCCCAGCATGGTAGCCCTCTTTATTCCATAGGGCTCCTTGTGATGGGGTCCTATTCAACTGAAATTGAGGCAGTTTCATCTTCCCTGTTTGTTTCTGCTGTCTGATGGCTTGATGAAGTATGTGTAGAAAGCAAACCATTGCCCCAATATTTCTAAGGGCTTGCGTTTAGGCTTGGTGATAAGATTCTTTTCCCTGAGAACATGCTGTGGGTGCACACTGAATCCCAAACCCCAGCTGTTCACTCTTTGTGAAGGGGGTAATGTAAAAAGAGATGAGCCATAAAATAGCATCCACTGCCCTGGAAAGGAGCTGGAAGTTGGTTGGCACTGATGATGGGGTGTCCATCACACTGACTGCTCTTCCAGCGGGCTGTGCCTGCACTGAGATGTTGGTAACAGAGTCTGGTCTGGGTATGAATGCACAGGGAACATAGGACTCAAAGGTCATTTATTTGTCCATTGCAAGGCCCCGCTGTTCTCTCCTTGTCCTGATGTGAACTTCTGATTATCGTGTCGCATGCTTTGAAGCTTATTAACTTCTTCAGTTGCCCTGTACCCATGTGCGTGCAAGTATGTGTGCATGAGCACTGTTCCTGCAGCCAGGCTGGCTCAGACAGTGAAGCAGTAGCAGCATGACAGAGATGTGGAGGTAGAGACCATGTGTGTGAGAACACATAGGTTTGTGTAACAGCGTCTCACAGGCTGGGCTGGGGAAGATATTTAAAGATCTGCTATAACACAACACCTTAGCTGAGGCAGGGGAAGGAAAGACCTTCCTATTCACACCCGAATATTTTTGCTCTCATCTCCTGATCCTGCAGTGATGGGAGGGGAGGCAGCTCCTTCACCCAGTGCAAGAGCTGAGGTTTCCTTGCTGCACCCTCCAGCCCAGGCACCAGACAGAAGTGCACTCGTGGGGACAGGCACGTGTCATCCACAGCCCTTTCCCCTGCTGCCAATTACTCCATCCCATCAGGGCTGCCCCAGCCTCTCTTGTAGATACAAGAACAACTTGGCTTTAGCTTACAGCCCTGTGTGAAGATTGTCTCACTGTGCAATCTCCAAAACAAGACAAGGGAAGACTGTGTCTCTGAGGAAAGCCTTGCTCCCTGCCGTCCTCTTGCTCTGCGTGCGTGGGAGAGCTTTAGCGTAATATCAGCTAATGCTGCCCGCAAATTGCACTGGCTGAGCTGTACCAGCTGGTACCCCAAAGGAGCAGCACAAGCCTTCATTCCTCTTTCCACTCACCTTTCCTGTAAAGCTTTTGCTTGTGAGATCAGAAACTCAGTGACCTTGGCAGGGAGGGAACTGGAAAATGGGTTTAGTTGGAAGGTATGACTCAAAAGCACTGTTCAGAGCTCAGATATCTTCCCCTGGGGATTACAGAGTGAGCAATACTAAAATCAGTGTGTCAAGATGTCACCAAGCACACACTGGAAGAAACTTTACACGGCATGATGAGAGTGCTGCAGTTGGGGCTCTGAGTTTAAAGAAATGTTCCGATTCAATCAATGTCCCTTCGTTTAACCTACTGTCTGCTCCTCCGTTCAGCAGGAAGCCTATTTCATTCCTTTTACTGCTGCCATGCTCTTTACTGCTTCCCTCTTCATGAGCATCTATCATGGAGCCGTTCTTGTCCTCTACCTCCGATAGCTAACGGGCGCCTGTCATCAGACTGGTCTTTGACGACGCTCCATCGATCACCCAGAAGGAAATGGTTATTGAGTGGGTGGCAATCAACTTTTTACCTCTCCCTGGAGCCGGAGTGCATCAGTGCTTTCCAGCATTAAGCAGAAGCCTCCTGGAAGGTATTTTTTGCGCTATGTTTCCTCACGTGGAAGACTAGTGTGCTGGTGCCGAGTCATAGGGCTCGAGGGACATAGCTGCAGTTTCTTGCTAAGATTTGCTTTGAACTTAGTGCCAGAGGAAGGCAGAAAAGAGAGCTGGTGCCGGGGGCCAATGTCTTCTGGCTGACAGGTCCTGCTTTCCAAGTCAGAGCTGCTATAGAGATCAGGGAAGAAATGTCCTGCTGATGCCAAAGGCTTCTATCACCGCTTCCCACCTTTGCAAACACAAACCTAAAGTGAGACAGACTGTGGAAACATGTTAGCCAGCATGACTAGAGGAAGGAAGCCCAAACGCAGATGTTCAGTGGGAAAGAAATAATTAGGATTAAATCCGAGTTGGTAATACATACTGGTATAACCCCTGCCCCAGCATTTGCTGGAAAAAATCTGTATTTTCAGTCTGAAAGAAGAGAAAGACAGAGCATTAAGAAGAAATCCTCTGAGTTTCCTTACAGGAGTAGACAGAAGACCACAGCCTGTAATGTCTTGATCCTAAGTGACATTTAAGTAGCTATCTACTTTAATTCCCATTAGTACTAGTAGATAATTGCACGTGAAGACGTGGACTTTAACCAGCAGGACTCAGAAGGACTCAAGAGACTACAGGGCTGGTAGGCATGAGACACCCTTAACAAATATGTTTGAAGATAGACCCAGAGTTGTTCTATCTGCACACGTCTTTCATGCATTTGGCCAGCTGGGGCTCAGCAGGGCTAATTTGGCAGACTGGTGTGACTGCTGAGCACCTCTATCCGGAGACACCCAAACGGACACTACATGGACCCAGTCTAGAAGTAGAGTGCGCATGTGTATGAGCAGAGTCAAACTAGGTTTGTGTATGTAGGAATGTCTAACGTAATTTCAAACCAGTGAGGTGGTAGTCCCTGTTCATTCATAAACATCTGGATTGGCTTTTCTTCTTGCTCTATTATTTTCAAATATTTATAGCAGCCTTTCTAACTCCTGTCTTTAACTACTGGATACAAGCATATGCAATATTTCAGACTTTAAAATATCTTACGCACTAGCATATCAGTTTGCTGGTACTTACAGAATGTATTTGTCCCTCTTTTCAAAGGGACCCTGGACCGTGCTTCAGAGGGGGGGAAAAGCAAAGATGTGTGCTAATCTTAGTAAGAACCTCAAATGTAGGGCTGTTTGTACTGACAGCAGCAAAGTTTCTGTGATTCTGGGCTGCAGACATGCAACACTTCATATCTGCCTGTGCATTCACATTTGAAGTGCTTTGCAGAAACTTTTTAATGATTTTGTGAGTTTTCTCACTGATGTGTAGTCAAACTCTGCCTTCAGTTGATACTGTGTGGTATAGGGGATGATGCACACCTTACTCTTAAAGGCATTAGACCCAGGTTCACTGAAGTTTTTCTGCATCAGAACACTGTGATTTGTGAACGGCCCTGGCAAACCAGGATGGCTGATGAGGCCACAGTTCTCAGCAGCACCATCTCCCTCTGGCTGCTCATAGCGAGGGTCTTGAGGCAAAGTGTGACGGCTCACTTCAAAATGCCATGTTACAAACTGCGGTGGTTTGGATGCTGATTGATGAGCAGCTGCGATGTTCCCGCTGTCTGGACAGTGAGGACAGCTGGTTGTGTCACCTCAGCAGCCGGGTGGTGTGAAGCAGTTCCCACTCGTCAGTTGGATCTTGAGGTCCTGCAGGACAGCAGGTTCTCTGTGGGCTTGACAGCCAACTTTGTCCTATGGCCTAACTCTACAGAAATCCTCAGCTTCTGAGTCCATCACCTCTGTCTGCATGTGACAGTTTATTTTCTCCCAGTTGTGTTTGGTTGCACTTTTTATGCTGGCTTTGATTTGTGCTATCTATTTGGGCCAACTCCCTGAGTGTACTGGGATGTGTGTGGGTGTTGCTTTTGAATTTAGTACTGCTCCTAGTGAGAGCATGGCAAATAACTCAAAATGAGTGATATGTTTGATGAAGCTCCTCATTTTCTGTTCGCAAATAGTCCATGAATAGAGTGCAAAATTATCTGATGCCGCCATTAGAAAAAGTAATTTGCAAATTTCTTTTGGAAAGCAACTCATGATCTGCAAGGGATCATTCAAACTGTATTAGTATTGCAGTTATGATTTGTGCAGTAACATATGTAACTTACCAACATACGCAACTAACTGAACTAATCAAAGCATTTGAATTCCAAATACTATAGGTGATTTCAGCCTAAGCAATGGGTGCAGTGTTGGTCATCCAGTTGGCTGCTTCTTCTGAAGAAACTGTGACAGAGAAATTAATCCTTAGGTAAACAGTACTCGGTGTCGTCTTCATCCTTGAGCAGGGACCTGGCACCCTTAGCTTGGTGCTCCAGTAGGGTGGGGGGTTACGTAGCGTTGGCAGCAGCAAGCAGCAGCAACCTTTGCCTTTGTACCACCTGTATGAAGCGAGCTCAGCAGCAGATGGAATAAATCAGGGGTGGGTTAGTTGCCTCTGGTCCTTGTTGGAAGAGAAAACGATGTCCTTCTCCATGCTTCTCCTAGAGGAAGGCTCTAGTAGGCCAACACAAACACAAAGCAGATTAAAAATTCTTAATATTTTCTTCCAGAGGACATGTGAGCAAAAGGATGTAAGTCTCCCAGTAAGGGGAGGTAGGGATAGTGAATGTCTTCTATACAAGCCAAGCTTGTGTTTGTGGTCAGGGACCATGACAGTTTACCCACCCTATCGGACTAAAGTTCACATCACTTCTGCTGAAAATTTTCTCCTCTCTTCCTGAGCTCCTGTGGGAACATTGCTGGAATTTACTGAATTTTGTGCATCAACCCATGGCTATAGACTAGCACACCTCAAAATACAGCAAAATAGTCAAGTTACAAGTGCTGGTAAAACATCAGGATTTCCAATTTCCTTTCTCTCCATTTGTAAATGCTAGCAATTTTTTTTTCTCTAACGAGGAATAAGGAACATCACAAAGGCATTCTGTATTAAAAGGCCTTTCACTCTGCCTTGGCTTTTAGACGGCTTCCGATCCAGATCTACTATAGATATCTCCTTTTGGCTACTATTGGAAGCTCCCTGCAGTGTGCAATAAACATTCACTTCATATCACACATCTCACCCTGACAAGCAAATCCCTTGCATATCAATGTGGCTCTGTGAAGAGATTTTGCTTTTTTACATTCCTTCCACTCCCAGCTGTTAATTTGCACTGACTAGATAGCAGGGGGTCCCACTCTGCCCCAGAGACATGCTTGCGACTTCCACCGACTTTAATAGGATTTGCGTGATCATATACAGAGTCAGTCCCTCAGCAGAATTCAGACGAGCTGGCTGGAAATTTCAAAGTCGTCAAGGGGTTTTAAACACCCAGTTTCTCTTACCTTTAATGGGAATGAAGTGTTCAAATGTCAGATAACTGTTAAAAATCACAGAGTTCATAATAACTAACTAGTTCTAGTTTTATTTTATGTTACATAAAGTAAACCTACTGCCTGTGATCACCCTGCACAAGAAAAAATATGGAGTTAGCTAGCCTTTCACTTACAGAGATTTTGTTTGAAGTGAATAGCAAAACTTTCATAGGTTCAGTTACTGCAAGTGCGAATTACTTTTACAAACATTTTGACAGACCTGCAGAGGACTGAAAACACCATTCTCTGCTACCACTGTTTGTAGAAAATGATTTATGGGTGCTACTGATAACTACTATTTCAGATTAAAACGGAACTACTATAGATTAAAAGTATAGGAGAGTACTAAACCGTTCAGGAAACTGTAAATGGAAATATTAGGTATATGTATGGCATTCTGTGTCTGATTTCCTTTACCCACTTGAGGCATAATCTGCAGTTATTGAATCAGGAGAGCTTTACCAAATTATTTAAATACGTAGTGGAACTGTCAAAGGCATCTAAACAGTGATATGTTCAATTCCCACAACTTTCAGAGAATATATGTGCCAACAATATGTGCAAGGAATGGGTTGGGATTTGAGAGTATTTTAGACCCTAATTCATTTCAGAAAGAGGAAAGCACTTACATGTTCTTTAAAAATCCATTTTTCAAAGACACTGTTTGGTATCTTTGGTGCCTCAGTTCTAGTTTGGCTGTACCTCTAGAGCAGCATGTTGCTTCTGATGGAGCTGATACACACAGGCAGTGTAAAAGAACATGATTAACTGTTTGTTTTTTAAATATTAACCAAGTCTTCACTTCCCAATTAAAATCTATCAAATTAAGCAAATTGCATGGGGGATTGGAAAGAAAAAAAAATCCTTCACTTAATTATTTAGCCAATATTTACTGGGTACGAGTGTATTATTAACACAGCAAAGGAGGCTATTAATTACTATTCACAGAGTTTCTAATAAAAAAAATGGCATCTGCTATTTCTAGAAAAGAAATATTGTCACTAATAATCCATCCTAAATTGTAAATGTGTCATCATAAACTGGATGTGTCATTTCTCTGTTCTGTACTGACACATGCTACATGAGGGAGCTGAGCTTTTTTCAGGGCTGTGTCAAAAGGCTTTTTGTTGGTGACCTTTAATCAACTAGTATCCAATTATGCAGAAGCCTAATGGTGTATTTGTACATTTGTAATGTATTTTCCATCAGAAAACTCTGCTTTGGCATCACCTCCTTTTCACTTGTATTGTGATAACAGACACAGCAAAAATAATAGAAATGAAAAAAAGTCAACCTGAATGCTATTTCCTTTACTATATGAAAAAGTTGTAATGGTTATTTATTGCATAAAGACTCTACATGTGTAATCTATTTATTGAGAGAGAGGAAGTGAGAGGAAAGATGTTCTGAGGTAAAGACACTTGAACTGGTGTTGTTAAGGTCAGGCTTTAATTTTCTGCTTGATTTTAGGTGCCCTATGTGAACTTTGGTTAATGATCCATGACCTGTGTCCCTGAAATCCACAGTGTATTATGGAAGGAAAAGATGGATAAAAGGAACATTTTGAAATATTTTAGGCTATCTACCTATTTGATGTTAGGATCACCTCAACCTAAACTACTTTTGATAGATGTTTGTCAAATTAATTTTTTTATGTTGGATTTCTTGCTACAATTAAAATCCATATATTTTATCCTAACGGCAGCTTATAAGAAGAACTTATTCTTTTTGTCTCTCAAGTACTTCAAGATTGTTTTCATGTCTCCTCTCAGACTTTCCCTAGTCCTAGACAATCCCAGTTCTTTCCTCCTAGGTCACATTTTTCTTTACATTGCATTCCTGCTGCACAGTCAGTCCTTCCTGAAGCTGGATGCAGTATTGCAGGGCTGAGCAGAGCAGGAGGGATGTTTCACATGTCTTACAGGTGACATTTTTGTTTGTACGCACCAGTGTCATGTTTGTTTTTTTAACAACAGCGTAACATTGTTGACTCATGTTCAGTTTGTGATTCACCATAATTCGCAAAGCTCTTTTTTGTCTCTCCAGTGGTTCTTTGTCCTGTATTTGAACAAATTGTTATTCTCACCTACGTGAATATATTCCACTTGTTTTATTGAATTGGGCCTCATTTTTCCAGATCACCACTCTAATTTGTCACAATTTTTCTGATTCCTTTTCTGTCGCTCAGTGTGAGATTCAGACTCTCTGCTTGAGCTTGATTTTATCTGTAAACGCAACACACTCTTATCCCTTCTTCCTCATAATTTATGAAAATATTGAACTTTGCCAAACCTAGATCTCTGTGATTCCTACCTGATACAATCCTACCATTTTGACACCAAATCATTGACAAATTACTCTTAAAGTGCAGATTTCCAGCCAGCTTTGCATGCATTTTCTCTGTAGTTTAATCTTGACCATGTTTTCTTAGCTTGCTTACGAGAATATTATGTGAGATGGTGTCAAAAGCCTCACTGAAGTCAAGATATATGACATTTTCTTTTCCTCCTCTACCCACAAGGCTTGTTACCCTGATGTAGAGTGGAATTAGATTGGTTTGACATGATTTGTTCTTGACAAATCCATGTTGGCTGCTACTCCTCTCCTTGTTACTGCCCAGGTGCTTACAAGTAGTTAGATTACTTGTTCCAGTATTTTTCCAGGAATCAAGTTAGACTGTCAGACTGATAATTCCCAGCTTCTCCTTTACTCCTTCATACAGAGAGGTGGTCTGCTGGCTCTTCTTCAGTCTTCTGACCCTACTCATCTTACATGAGTTCTCTAAGAGATTTACTAATGCCTGTAAGATAGTTTCTGCCTGTTTAAGTATCCTGGGATAAATTTCCTAATGCCCCACTGAACTGGAAACATCTACCTTATCTAAGTATTCTCTAATCTGATCTTCCCCTGTTGTAAGCTGAGTTATTGCACCTTGGTTGTATCAACCGTCTAGTCATAGTTGACCTTTCCAGTGAAGGCTGAAATACAAAAGACACTAAACATTTCACTTTTCTGCGACTCATCTGGCAGGAGCTTGTTCGCTCCGTTTAGCAGTGAACCACTGTTTTTCCTTGGAGTTCTTTTTTTACTGCAAATGTGCTTACAGAAAGCTTTTTACTTCCTTTGCTAATTTCCTCTCTTTTTGTACCTTTGCCTTTCTGAATTTTTCCCCACATATTTATGCTATTCATTCGTACTTGTCTTAGTATTTCAATGTAGTTTTCACTTCCTGTACATTTTATTTAGCTCCAGGTCATTGAAGAGCTCATGGTTTAGCCAAATTGTTTTCTGATTACACTTCCTGTCCTTCCTTCATGTTGGCATGGCTTCTGATTGTACTCTCACTGTCATTTCTTTAAAGAATTGCCAGCTCTTCTGGACTCCTTTGTCACTTCAACTTGTTTCCGAGGAGATGCCGCCCACCAATTTACAGTGTTTATTGAAGTCTGCCCTCTTGAAATACATTGCTTTTAGTTTTCTGTTTTCCCTCCTTCCTTTGCTAAAGATAGTGAATTTAAGTCATTTCATGGTAATTATAACACAAGTTTCCCTGTCCACAAGCTGGGATAACATCTGTTTGTCTCTGTAGATTATAAATCCTTCTGTGGAAGAAAAATTTTCATTTTCATTCCTTTTTTTTTTTTTTTTTTTTTTTTTTTTTACAAAATGCAACACAATACAAGAGCATTCCAGTATTAACTGTCTCTTCTAAAGATGCCGTTGCTCCTCTGCCTTGTAGTCCAGGCTTCCCTAAGGGCCAGGAGTACCTTTCCCTTCCTACAGTACCATGTCTCTACCTTCAACGGATAACATTGATAGCTCTCTGCTCTGCCATTCTGCTGTAATATCTCAGCATCTCCCATGTTCTCAGCTTCCTAACTGGCTGCTGTTAAACAGGTTGAAGAGCACAGGTGGTTGTACTGGCAAATACATCCAAATAGCAATATAAGTACTGGCAGTGACAGGACAAATAGTAATATTTTAATATTTTTTATATATTGTGGGCCCTGATGTCAAATTAGAAGAAGACTCAAGTGCACAGCAATATATGCGTGGATTTCCCGTAAATCTGTGCTCTAGACACCATGTGAAGGAATGTGGATTTACAGGTCAGAAAGCATCTGTGGTACAGTCCAGCCAGCACCTCAGCATGGACATTCAGGGGACCATGTGGAGCCTACAAATACACCAGAGACCAGACACAGCATCATATTCTCTCTGCTGTTCAGGGAGGAGTTAACACTGCCATGCCATCTACAGGAAAGTAAAGAATTTCCAGATACAGATATCTGATTGCAACACTTCAATTAACTCCAACTGGAAAGAGCCATAAATGTAGGTCACTTGATCATCCACTCTGCATTCATTTAAGCATTGTTTGAGAGCAGAGAATATTTAGGAATTATCTGCAATGTCATTCTTTTTTGAAGTCTTCCTGTATGAGGCTCTTCCCTTGCACTATAATATACACAATTTCACATGGACATAAAAAATAACGGGAGTGGTTAGTACCTAACTCTGGCCACATGTATCATGTCTAAGTACTGGTGTAGTGAGAAAGTGGGTTTATAGAATCATAGAGTCATTAAGGTTGGAAAAGACCTTTGAGATCATCGAGTCCAACCGTTAACCTCGCACTGCCAAGTCCACCACTAAACCATGTCCTCAAGCACCACGTCTACCCTTCTTTTAAATACCTCCAGGGATGGAGACTCAACCACTTCCCTGGACAGCTTCTTTCAATGGCTGACTACCCTTTCAGTGAAGAAGTTTTTTCTAATATCCAAACTAAACCTCCCCTGGCACAGCTTGAGGCCATTTCCTCTTGTCCTATCCCTTGCTACCAGGGAGAAGAGACCGACCCCCACCTCGCTACAACCTCCTTTCAGGTAGTTGTAGAGAGCAATAAGGTCTCCTCTCAGCCTCCTCTTCTCCAAACTAAACAACCCCAGTTCCCTCAGCTGCTCCTCAGAAGACTTGTGCTCTAGACCCTTCACCAACTTCGTTGCCTTTCTTTGGACATGCTCCAGCACCTCGATGTCCTTGTAGTGAGGGGCCCAAAACTGAACACAGGATTTGAGGTGCGGCCTCACCAGTGCCGAGGACAGGGGCACTATCACCTCCCTGGTCCTGCTGGCCACACTATTCCTGATACAAGCCATGATGCCATTGGCCTTCTTCGCCACCTGAGCACACTGCTGGCTCATGTTTAGGCGTCTGTCAACCAACACCCCCAGGTCCTTTTCTGCCAGACAGCTCTCCAGCCACTCCTCCCCCAGCCTGTAGCGTTGCATGGGGTTGTTGTGACCAAAGTGCAGGACCCGGCACTTAGCCTTGTTGAATCTCACACAGTTGGCCCCGGCCCAACGATCCAGCCTGTCCAGATCCCTCTGTAGGGCCTTCCTACCCTCCAGGAGACCGACACTTCCACCCAACTTGGTGTCATCTGCAAACTTACTGAGGGTGCACTCAATCCCCTCATCCAGGTCGTCAATGAAGATATTGAACAGGACCGGCCCCAACACTGAGCCCTGGGGAACACCACTGGTGACCGGCCACCAACTGGATTTGACTCCATTCACCACCACTCTCTGGGCTCGGCCGTCCAGCCAGTTTTTAACCCAGCACAGAGTGCACTTACCCAAGCCGTGAGTAGCCAGCTTCTCCAGGAGAATGCTGTGGGAGACAGTGTCAAAGGCCTTAGTAAAGTCCAAGTAGACAACATCCACAGCCTTCCCCTCATCCACTAATTGGGTCACCTTGTCATAGAAGGAGACCAGGTTAGTGAAGCAGGACCTCCCTTTCATAAACCCATGCTGGCTGAGCCTGATCCCGCAGTTGTCCTGCACGTGCCGCGTAATGGCACTCAAGATGATCTGCTCCATGACCTTCCCCGGCACCGACGTCAGGCTGACAGGCCTGTAGTTTCCCAGATCCTCCTTCTGACCCTTCTTGTAGAGGGGCATCACATTTGCTAACTTCCAGTCATCTGGGACCTCTCCGGTTGACCAGGACTGCTGATAAATGATGGAGAGTGGCTTGGCAAGCTCCTCTGCCAGCTCCCTCATTATCCTCGGGTAGATCCCGTCTGGCCCTATGGACTCCTGAGCACTCAGGTGGAGGAGCAGGTCGGTGACAACTGGGGCTTCATTCTGCATCCTATCTCCATCTCCCAGCTGAGGGGCCTGAAAACCCCGAGGATGACCAGTCTGACTATTAAAGACTGAGGCAAAGAAGGCATTAGGTACCTCAGCCTTCTCCTCATCCTTCGTGGCAAAGTTAGCTTCTGCATCCAACAAAGGAGGGAGATTCTCCCTGGGCCTCCTTTTGTCGCTGATATATATTTAAAAACATTTTTTGTTATCTTTAACGGCAGTGGCCAGTTTAAGTTCTAGCTGGGCCTTCACCTTTCTAATCTTTTCCCTGCATAACCTCACAACATCCTTGTAGTCCTCCTGAGTCACCTGCCCCTTCTTCCAAAGGTGGTAGGCTCTCCTTTTTTTTCTGAGTTCCAGCCAAAGCTCTCTGTTTAGCCAAGCTGGTCTTCTCCCCCGCCTGCTCGACTTATGGCATGTGGGGACGGCCTGCTCCTGCGCCTTTGAGATTTCCTTCTTAAATAACATCCAGACTTCCTGGACCCCTTTGCCCTTCAGGACTGCCTCCCAAGGGACTCTGTTAACCAGACTCCTAAACAATCCAAAGTCTGCACTACTGAAGTTCAGGGTAGCAGTTTTGCTGACCCCCTTCCTTACTTCTCCAAGAAATGAAAACTCTATCATGTCACAGTCACTGAGCCCAAGACAGCCTCCAACCACCACATCACCCACCAGGCCTTCTCTGTTCATAAACAGCAGGTCCAGCGGGGCACCTCCCCTGGTTGACTTGCTTACCATGATGTGGGCCAGAGAAAATGATCAGTCAGACCTGCAATCCTGTACTCATTTGCGTGTTTGAATGAGTGCTGTTGGCACTGTATCATGAATGGCAGCTGCTGAATCCAGCTAGATGTGACACATCTGTAGCTACCTAGAGTTTGCAGGAAATTATCTGACAAATTACGTTTCCACTAGGAAATGTCAAATTCTTAATATCCATTTATTAGGGTAAACATTTAACAAAAAAAAAAGTTTATCAGAGAAAGTGTCTCAGGTTCAGGATAATATTTCAGGAGCTCAAGAAAGGCAAGTGGGAGATACAGGCTGAAGAGTGATCTTACCCAGAAAAATCAGTAGCTCAGTAGATATTCTTTAGGGGTGTAGGTGATTGGGACCGAGATTTCAAATCCTAGCTACTCTGAATTGTGTCTTTCTGCCTTTCAACTTACCATTGTTTCCCTTTGTGTACAGAAACAATATATTAGATCGAGGATTTGAATCTGAGTTTTCCTTATTCATGGTTGTACCAGTGCCCCTGGATTATAGAGGCAATTCACTACTGAAACATGTTATTCCTTTTTCTGCTCTGTGCCAACTGTTTGTTATCATCCCTGTGCTGGAGAATCCTGCCTCCACTGATCCATGAGGGGAAGGGAATAAGTCAATGCAAAGTCAGAAAACTGACTTAATTATTGCAATTGTATTATTACAATTATTAATTGAATGAATTCTTACACCTTCAACAGAGAAGTTTGAACAAAACTCATCCAGAAATGTTTTATAATGAAGCAAAAATGGTGTTAAAATTCTTGTTTCTGCTCATAGCATTGTCTGAGGATGGTTCCTCTGGATTTTTGTATAGTACTCTTAAAAGGTCTTCAATTCATCTGAAGTAAAATTATGGAGAGAGACAAAGAGAAGGAACTGAAATCACTAACATTTCTGCAGAAGAGGAAAACTAATTCCTGCCATGCTCTACAACCAACCTCTTGAGAAATTCACAAAGGGATTGACACTTGTAAACAGAGAAAAATGAAAATGAACCCAGGCTTTTATCATCTGAATACAGTACTGTCTCAGATGCCAGGATTAGGAGATTTCTATTTCAGAAACTGCAGGAACATTAGTCTGTGGACTAGAGCTAAAATACTTTGTGGAATAGTGAGCCAGACACAACGTGTATGAGTAACTTTTCCCTGCCTTGATCCAGAAGATGTCTTGAGTATTACACAAAACACAATGTGACTCCAATACAAATGTTTTTTATTTAGCAACGGCTGCTGAAGGATCACAGAAAAAACACTGCTGAGCTCCTGGCAGTGTCTGATTCAAGTTTATGATGTCATTCGTTCATTAAATACAATCCGAGGTATTTTGCGCAGCCATTGTGTGTCAGAAAATGAAATGATCACTTCTCTTGACAGCATGCACTATCAAGAATGCATTTTTCCCCCATAATTTCTATAAGCAATGGAGCAGCAACATAAAGAGTATGATTTGGCAACAATGATTCTCAGAATAAATCTTAAACATGTAAATTTTACTCTTGTCATGTACCTATTCTTATTCTATCACCTGGATGGACTAAATAATGTACATTCTGAAACCATCCAGCACTGAGGCTTCATTGTATAGATATGTCAGTGATGACTTTGATGATTTTCACCTTGTAGATTATTTTGAAAGTTTAACACTAGCGAGGCAGTGGCAATTGTCTTGCACAACTCTTAAGATGAAAGTGTATGCCATTACATGCTGCAAAGTGGAACAGATTCTGATATTCTAGTGTTGGGAATTGAGATGAGAAAACAGCAGAGATATCTCTGAGATGATTTCCATGTTATGAGCTCTGGTAACCTTCTGATTTGGAAAGCAAAATAAAATCAGCATTATCTGCATAGGTAGCTCCTAAAAAAAGTCCAAAGGGATTGAAATGGATTGAAAAAAATCAAACTGATTTCTTTAGGTTTTAGCTTATTAAAATTGTATATTACCAATTATGACTTTAAAAAACTTAGAAACAAACATGGTTTTCAAGTATCAGGAAGCTTGTTTATATTAAAAACCTTTTCCTCTTCTGAAAACTAAGTGTCAAAATTTGATGTGATTTTCTGCAGTATTTCAGTTGTCCTGGAATTAAAATTTTTTGGCAAAGGTGAAGCTTAAAATTGAAGTAATGCCACAGGTATATGTTCCTCTAACGGTCATTATTTACGTACAACCTGATCCTTGAAGTTGCTGCCTGAATTTTTTTTTATACATTTTTAAATACTGCTAGAATATATAAGTTCTAAGAATAAGTCTCCTGATATTTTGCAATTGAAAAAAGCAACTTTAAGTGCATTGGTTGAAGGATAGAATTATCTAAGCTACGTGATTTTACCTTGGCCACTATATTCTTTTTTTATGCAACCCTCTTCAGTAGCTGGCTGGTTTATGCTGCTGGAGAGCATGTAGATAGAAGCAAGCTGATACGTAGTAAATTATTTTCGTGAGGATGATTTAAAGCATTTCTGAAATGGGCTCTGTCGCTCCTCCAGATCATTTTCTACCCTTGCAATGAAAAAAATGCTCAGGGTGTTTTCAAGCTTCCTATGACTCCTTTCACAACTTCAAGTTTTTGACCGAGTTCCCTCTACTAACTTGACATTCTTAGTACTGTACAGCTGGTTATTGACTTTTTTGGTCTTAGCAGATGTTCTAAGACACATTTTTTTTCTCTGTTTCATGGACTAATGTGCAATCATCTTCTGTGCTGAATCTGAAATGAAATATCACAGCCAATCCTCTTATTCTGAATGTTGAATGATTTGAGCTTGAGGATTGAATTTGAATAGAAAGTTGTAATATGGAGTCACCTCTCAGTTGTGGGCTGGAATTGTGGTCAAGTGCCACAGGAACAGTTTTCTACATTAGGGTAGAGTTAAAAAAAAGGATATTTCCTGAAAATCAGAGTTAATGAATTCTCCATGAACAAAAGAGTTTCAAATGTCCTATGACTTGTTAAGATCATCTCTGGAAACTTAATGAGTCTCTTACTGCTTTTTTACTCCACCATTTTTAATATGTTTTCACCACTGACAACTCCAAATGCTCCACAGATGTCACAGGTTCTAGTGATAGCCACACATATATAGTATTGCCTCGTTTCCCACTTGTGAAGTTGACCTCACCTTAATCACTCCGAGGGGCCGAGGAAAACCTCTGCCTCATTTAACTACAGCCATCCCAACACTGCAGGTATATTATGTCATTATATTATTAGCTCCACATGAACCACTGAGAGGACATAAATTTACTATATGAATATCAAATGGGCTTCAGCTGAAGCATATGTTTATGCAGTGTAAATGACTTGTATTTACAGATGTGTCTCATGCAATTACATGTGTCAGGCTGGTGAAATGTGGCTGATATTGGAAGTCTTGATGATGTAACCAAGATGAGGTCAGTAAAAATATATGCAGTTTATATGCCACTGGGGGCCTCCTACACAAGTGCAAACAGGTGGGAGTTATTTTTATTACAGTTTTGATCAGCTTTGGATGGAGTAAACATGCTAGATTTTAAATAACTCGGTGATCTATGCACTATGAGCTTGACTGTGATTACTGCTAGTCATTTCAGTGGAACAGCTAAGTAAGTTAATGGATACTCTGGTGTGGGATTCATCTAAGTGAATATGTGTTTTGAGAATACAGGCATCTACAACTAAGCAGCTCACCTCAGTCTCCCTTTGTAGGCAGAGGAGAGTCAGAGTCAGCCGGTGTAGTACTACATTCATTTTAGCCAAAAGTGGACATTTCCGTTCAGTGTGAAGTATTTCTCCCAAATACCACTGGCTCTATTGATTAGGTCTCCACTGGCTACAACAGACACCTAGACAGCTGACTCAGATGTAGATGTTTACACTGTAGGGACCTTGAGAGAGACATCCCAGGCCTTGAGTAAGCATGACTGAATCTAGATTAAGGTTAATTTTGTTTGCTGGATAGGACTTAATCTGGCCTACTGTGAATTCTGTTTTAAGTAGCTATGGATGAATTTGGCCACTCACTTTGACCTCACTAAGAGACTTAAAAAGTTTTGAAAAGAAAAATGCTTCAGGAGGGCAGAGGAAACCAGGGATAAGAGAACCAATTGTATTCAGATGAAGAGTGGTCACGGGGTCCATTTCATGAACATGGGCAGGGACAATGTCTGGTTTTGGCACTGATAGTAAGCTGGCACATCATCTAAATGTGTGTATGGATTGCTGACCCTCATTTTGCCCTTTTGAAGGAAGTGACCTTCACGTTGATGGCTAGAGAAAAACACGAATGACCAGTGATACTACCTGACCTCTTGCTGCAGGCTACTACAAGAGCTACTGGTGACAGTTGTCTGTTAATTACAGCTGTCCCCAAGGGTTTTGTTGTCAAAAATGGCAATGGAGATGGAAACTGCTTTTGTGGGTTTGGGTTCTGGGATGCTGAATTTTTTTCAATAAGCTACTTGACTGGATGTTGTCATGCTCAGTTGATACCATGGCAGAGGGAGAGAATCCATATTTAAAGAGCAGAGTCAGCTTCAGATTCTCTTCTTTTTGTTGACTAATCAGTGCCAAACCACAGAACACTGCATGAGATTGAGACCATTCCTTGCCTAACTCACTGCCTAACCATGGGTGCAGGGAAAAAGCTGAATATAGCCTTGGTGAGAAAGCAATAGAGGATTTTGGTGATTTTCCTATGGATCTGTAACACAAGTGTGTTTTCATGGTATGTATTAGTGGGTTAAGCAACTCTTGTGAAAGGCCTGGGCTAAACAAGGAGTGAGGAACCTACTTATTAACCAGTGCTCACAGTGACAAATAGGGGAGAGGAAAGGCAAAGTATGCATAAATAAATTCCATTTCAGCATTGGGTTCAGAGTGCTAAGTATCTGGGTTATGGAGGCAGATTCATATCAGATTGCACAGGAAAGATATACTTGAATGTGATAGAAACAAGGCCTGAGTGCTTGTCTTAGAGGCTGGTGAGATGCAAGGGTTGATGCCCATTATTTCTTACAAACAGTCAACCTTTTACTGGTGTAGCACGAGTCAGCTGTACCAAAATTTAGTTCAGCACTGAGTTGTACTTTCTTTCAGAGCGTAAGCGTGTGTCTTCATCTGGCTTCACAGAGATGTTTCTCTCTTTACTGAAATGCATGGAAAAGTCTAGACAGGAGACATGAGCCTGGTTCTGCCACCTCTGCCTGCACTGCAAGGTGGTTGGGTCAGCATGCCTGAGAGTTAGATTACACCAGGCTTATCATATCACAGAGTGGCAGAGGGATTGCTAAGGGTTACATCTCTTCTCTTTAATCTGCTCCAGAGTAGATCTTATTGCCATATTGCGGACTAACCCAAGATGAGCCATCAGTGCTGCAGTATTTATTACCATAAGGTGGATACTACATCTGTGCAGGGAAACATCTCTGCACCACTTTGACTGTCAGACTAAGATGACATCAGTGCAGTTACCTGGTCTGAGCTCCTTTCACTGAAAGAGAGATTCCCTAAGCACTGATGAGGCTGTAATTGAGTCTTCATGCCCGTGTCTACAGAAACTGCCCTAGTTTTGGATATGAGCCTCAGGCTGTTCAAACCTCTAACGAGACTGCTTAACCCAGAGCCCAAACAAGAGCCATCAGATGGGAACTGTGTTCAGTAACCTGGCTTGCATTTGAACTTGAAATCTAGGAGTGAAAGTCTTCCTCCCAGCAACATCCAGTCCTTCACTGTTGTTCACACTCGCTTATACTAAGGAAGAGATGGGTGTTTATCCATTGGAGAAACAATCACTGTTCTTCTCTTCACTCTCCTGGATTTTTTTCCATTTGCATAGCTTCCTTGCTTAGAATAACGAATGTGTCTGAAGCAGGTTTCTCAGTGGATGGTTTATCTGGTTATTAATGATGTGGAGCACTTCAGGACCCTTAGGACCTCGGCATTGTTGCTTTAATAAACGTCTTTCAAAATGATGAGGCCACTGGCACCCTTTCTGCGTTTTTATGGTACAATGATCTTAAAGTAGCATGGTGCGTTTTATTTATTAGCCAGCCCATTAATCACACAGGTATCAGTTGGCTTCAGGGAAATTTTTAATTAGAGATATTTAAGGTTGAGAGAAAGTGCTTCTGTGACAGACAATGAGAGCAAGCAGAAGCAGGAGGCAGGCTATCTTTGTGACTCTGTGATTAATACAGGATTTAAATAAAATATTCATGAAAGGAAATTGAAGTTATAGCCAAATCCAAATGTTAAACCTCCTTTAAAACTCAAATCTAAATTCTTTGGAGATTCATTCTTCTCTGTATTCATTAGTGGGGAATGAATCTGATGAACACGAGAGAAAAGGGAATTTGTTCCCTAATGTAATAATTTAGCAACATTTTTAAATGCTTCTCCTAAATCTTCTTGAACCACAATTTAATGCCATTGATAAAATCCATATCCTTACTTGAAATGGCTCACAAGTCACTGGGACAGGTACAAAGGAAAGATTAGGGGTGGAATTTGGGACATTCTTGACAGCACACTGATGTGTGAATGAGACAGAAAGAAAAGATCGTGTGGAGGGCAACTGCATCCTTCTGGCAGTATCGGATTGGTGGTTGCTAATACTTAAAGCCTGCATTGTCACATGAAAAATGAATGGTACTGGCTGTGCAAACATCCCCCTTGTTAGATAATTAATCAGGTGTACTTTGTTTTGATATAGCACCTCTCTGGTGTGCTCACAGGCATCTCCTGAAATAGCCCTGTAAAATGGATAGTTAAAAAAGGAAAAAAAGAAAAGCCAAACAAACCCTATAGCAAATATTGCATGTGACTCATTCTGTCTCCACAAATGGCAAAATGGAGCATTAAATTCTCCTACTTGCACAGAGCAAAATTTTCAGTCTTGGATGCCACCATTTAACAATTTAAATGTGTAGGAAAATTAATTTTTCCAAGTTGCTGAGCTCCTTCAGCTCCATTTCTCTGTTCCCCTTACCCTTCTTGTATGCTGCAGCTGTTCTCCCTAAGCACAGAGCATCCAAAGTCCTTTGGTCTTTTGGTGCTACAACCTTCAGAGATCTCACTGGAGCAGTTCTGGATCCCTAGTGTGGAAATGAAAGCTGCAAATTCGTTGCTTCTTACAACATAGTGACCTGAGCTTATTGGCAAGGAAGGAACATGGGTGATGCTGTCTCTAACATGAGTCAAGCTACTCCTGACTAGAGACAGAAAAAGATCAAGAGTCTCCAAAGCTGTCATGGCAGGTTTGTGACAATGTGAGGCAGCAGCCAAGAAAGCACCAGCAGTGTCCTGCTACAATAGCGTTTGCACAAAGAAAAAGAGTCGGCTCATATCCCCTTCCTGCTGGCTTATAGAGGAACAGGGAAAGCTACTGCTGTCTCTTCTCACTGGTTGTGTTACACAGTGGTGGTCTTGTTGGGAAACTATGGTCCATACACTTACCAACTTTCTCAGCTTGGAGAGAAACTGTGAGATATCTGAATGAGAAAAAAATCTCTTGGGATTTTTCTGTCTTGTCATCAGAAGGAGACATCTAGGCACGTGCAGGGAGCTCACAGAGGCTTACAGATCACTTAAATCCCTTCAAGTATAGGCAAAAGAGTTTGCATGCATAGAACCACATTAAGGCAACCCAAGGCTCCAGGCATGTCCACAGCTGGTTCCTTCTTGTTCAAGCCCAAGTATTTCTTGTACACTCTACTTTGCCTTGTGTGTAAGTGAGACTAGTCCTCTTCCCTTAACCACTGAGACTTTTTCCCCATTTTACTTTGTCTGCAGACAGGCAAGAGCCTTCTTTAGTGATATGAGATTTCAGCTTTTACCTTCCCTTTACCTTCTATGTGCACAGACATAGAAACACGAAGTGCTTTGGTATTATTGTTGCTCACAAGATCAACAGGTTGCAGAATTAAAAGCAGATGTTCACACCTCCCAGGAGTATAATTTTAGATGCTTCCTGATTTTGGCAGGCATCATTTTTTTCAATTACAGCTTCATTAATTTTCTTTGTGACTATAACGGCTACAAATAAAATGATTGAGAGGTTTTCTTTAGAAAAAAGAAAAAAAAGCTGAGATTCTGAATCCATTGCTTGACACCAGGAGTCAGGTTTGACGCACTGTGGCTTTAGTCCAATTGCCTTTGAATGGGATGAACATAGGGTGTACTGTCGTCCAAGAGCATAGACTGAGAGTCCTTCTATATGACCAAGAAAATACAGGTAATACTGCATTTTCCCGAAGCTTTGTGGACTACTTCTAATTCTCTTAGTTCTCTTGGTAAAACAAGACTAGCATGTGGAGCTGCTATTTAAAATCTCTTCATTAATGCCATTTTTCATGGAATAAGCTGTTAAATTTGGTAACAAGACCATCTGAAATGTCATGTCTATCGCTGTAGAGTTCTAATTAACACTAAGCCTTATTAGCCTAAGTTGCCTTAGAATTTGAATAAGGGCAAAGCTATTCATAGAACTATATGCAACCTATGCATCTAGTAGCTTTAAAAATGAATTTTCCAGCCTAACCAGAAGAAAAATCCGTCACTCCTCCATGTGCAACTCAAGCTTCACCCATTCTTGTTATTACATTCTTGTTACCAAAGATTTTAAGTTAGGGATTTTTCATCTTTCACAAACTAGGGAGTTGGGAAGGAGATACCATTGGAAGAGAATAGAAGTAAGACCCAAGCCAGTATCACAGGGACAAATGAGAGTGTTATTAAATTGCTGATAGCTCATTTTCCCCCTAAAAACGAGGCCCCCTCCCCCACCTCCTGCAATAGGTGAAATTCAGAAATCACTTTCTCCTCTATTGGAATGAATGTGTCACATTGAAACATATTTCCCCCTGCTCTAATTTCTCACAGGCCATTTGGCAATCCATCTTTTCAGGCCGTGTTGTGCAGGTGTATGATTGTATTTGAAATTCCTTCACCCATTAATCACTGCCCTGTGACCTGCTTTACTCCATAGTTACTAAGCTCCTTGCCTTCAGTTCTGGACTGCCAGTGCTGTGTAAACTGTTTACTTTTCTGGTGCAGCATTTGCTCAGCATTTTGGCAAGCTCCAACAAAATGTTCCAAATTGACTTTTGGCCAACAAATGAAATAGACTTTTCTTACATGGAATTTGATGCCTACATATGTTTTTCCTTGTTCGCTGTTTCAGGCAGCTCTTTTAACTCTGCTATCACCTGGTCTCACCTTGCCTCTGTTGTGACTGTAGGATGGAAACAATTGTCACACAGGCCTGAACACTGTTTCCAGCTCCTGTGCTTTTTTTGCTTTCCACCATATATCTTTTGGTTCTCAGGAGGCTCATTTAACTCTCGTATTGCTTGCAATCAGACAGAAGATGTCGCTTTCATGGAAGAATGAGAAAAAAAGTGGAGACCAGAGATGGAAAAGGCAACAGAGGAATTAGAATTTCCACTACATTTTGTCAAAACAATAAAATATATGTGATGCTTTAAATATTTGCATTCCAATAGGCACCCAGGCTTGTGTGAGGTTATGCTGGCAATACATTGAGCAAGAATATCTTTAGCGTAAACACTTACTGTCTGTAGGCAGAAGAAAGATAGAAAGAAGGGGAAAAGGACAGAAAATGAGATTTCTCTCATTAAACTTAAACTGTTTAGGAACTATAATCACTGGAGAGCAATAGGACAGCGGCCAGTGGACCCCATCTATCTTACACACCTATCCTCTGTGGGGAAGACCAGAGGGCGTTTAACACTTTCAACTGATTACAGACGAAGTCTCTATAGTTAACCTTGACTAGACAATGAACTTTTAAATGGGTCAAAAAAGACAATGACTTTTTTAAATGGGTGCAGTGAAGTGGGAAAAGTCTTGCCTGAAAGTGCCCAGTTCAAAGTCACATGGCAAGTCCGCGTCCCAGCAGAGAGCGAAGCCCATGTTTCCTGAGTTGTAGTGCAAGGCATGGTCCATCCTGTCCCTGTTGACCTGAACTGTTTGAGCCTGCCCAGCTGGGATGGAGCTAGCCAAAGCTCACTGTCACAAAAATGTGCTGGCTTTTCCATTTCCTGCCATTGCCAGAAATGCCTAAAGAACAGCCCATCTACCTATTTCATGTTCTGATCTATATTTAGCCCACTATTACCCTTTTGTATTTGTGTGTTGTATAGTTTTTGGCTCTTCTGCTTTGCATCTTAGCCAGAATAAGCCTAAAAAAGCCCCAAAACCTTGAAACTCAAACCCCATTGTTCTAATACTTTAGAATGTTAAACAAGGCTTAATCTGGTTCAGGAGAAAAGGACTTCAAGGGTCTTATTATGGATAGTGTGTTTATTATTGTTATCCTGTGCTGGTTGCTCATTTACCCTGCTGGAGCATAAAACACATTTTGCACTCTGTGTGCTGGTAGATATCTCAATGCTTCATCTTCACACAGCAGAATATAACTGGGTCACTTGAGGACAGAGTGTGGGTGGTGCTTGACAGTTTTTATAAACAAATCAAAATACCTTTGCTATCCCCAGTGCCTAGTTAGCTGCATGCTTTCCAAGTTCTCAGTGCTGAAAGCGTGGAAAGTTAGGTCCTCTCCTGGCAAAGAAACAGAGGTACATGTAAGTTTGATGTATTTCATCTGACTTCTGACTTCCTAATGGTCTAACTCTTAAAACTCCCTCACCCCTACTCTATCACTGTGCAAGGAAGTGCAAAATAAATACAACTTCTATCTTGAGATGACAGCCGATAATCCATGAGACCACAGATGACAGAGATGTTTCCAGCCTGTTTCTGCTTACACCCCTTTTTGAAGCCTTGATGTTTAAATTGCATCCATTTAGGCTCCCTTGTGCATTGAAGGAGTAGGCGTTAGCAGGCCTATGGGAGATTGACTGGTGATACAAAGGTTCAGGTCAGAAGAAGGGAATGCAATTTTCTGCACTTTTGCACCAGTTCAGAATTTGGCACCTGGTGAGTTTGTCAGATGCTGCTGCTAGCTTATCCCATTGAAAACCACACAAGGCATCACTCTTTGAGAGAAGAATTTTTGTCCAGCTGTGTCTTAGTAGGAGTATAGGTGTCAATCACAATGTCTTGTACACTTTCGTTATCTCATAGACCTACCTGAATAGCACATGCTGGTATAATGGGTGTTTACTTCTTTACTTCCTATCTTTCTACTGTTACGCAGGCTTCTTTATATAGTCCAGTGACAGGTATTTTTCACTACTGTGATTTTTTTCAGTGGCTGGAGTTTCTTAACTTCATTCACTTAATTACTTCAGCAGTAGTCTTGTAGGATGTGTTCATTGCACATTTATCAAAGCACACACCAGCAACTGCAGATAAACAATAAACTGATATAATTGCTCTCGGTGCTACTAATGAAGAACTTGACTTATTTGATTGCCTAAGTATTTAATTGAATAACATCTTGTCGCCTATAAAATTGGATTTAGTGATAGAAAATCAAGGCCAGAAGAGGCATTTTGGGAAAATTTTTTTGTGATTGATTTGTTTTGGTGATTTGTAAAGGATGATTTTAAAGGACATGAAGACAATAAGAGTAACACTCAAATCCATTTTCTGTATGAAAGGGCCATCACCATTTCACAAACTTGTTAGACATGGCCTCAGGAGTAGTAGCAGGAGTTCCTGTGATAATTCTTTTCCCAGAAGTACCATGAGCTTTAGAGCCTGATTTATTCACTGATGTAAGAAATGACCCATGCTCATGAGTTAGTCAAGTGAGAGAGCTGTTAAAGCGCCACTAGCATTTCCTCCGCTTCAGAAACAGCATAACTGCTCTCAAGCCTCCATTTCCCCACACAAAAGTCCTACTTTTTAAGTCAAACAGGAATTTCTACATAGTATCGGGCATCTTATTTGTTTCTTCCCTACCACCCCCCACCCCAGTTCTGAAACCATTTGTCCCACTGGTACAACCTACTTCACCTTAGGAGGCCCACTAGCAATCTGTTGGCTCCTGCAGCACCAACTCTTAACAAATAGGTCTGTAGCAACTAAACCAGGTGGGTTTTAATCACTCTGAAGACAATGAGGGAAATTTTCCTTTCTATTCACTGCAGGAATAGCAGGTAACAAGAGAGAAAAGAAGAAAATGTCTGATTTTCTACCTCCTTATAATGGTTCTCATTGGGACTATATAGTTGGAGTAACTTAGGACAACTCCTCTAAGGTGTCATTCATGTCAGAGAGAACTGCAGGTCCAGACCGCAGCTGAGAAGCAGAGAAGCCCTATGATCTCCTAGTGTCTATCCAGTTCTCCTGCCTTGAGTAGTTCCTAAGAGAAAATTTACCTTTCTTGTCCTTCAGAGCTTTTCCCACTCAGGAAGCTGACTGAGTGTACAGCTGAACAGGAGAGTAATACTATAAGAAGCTTTGAAAGCAAGGGAGGAAAAATGTCATTGAACCAAGTGTTATTTGGAGCCAGTGGAGTAGGTTCAGTTTCTTCATGTGTGTACACAAAGGTTGGAGACACGGGGAACCACCCCCCCGGCATCTTTTCATGCTGACTTCAGTGGCAATTTTTTTTGTTCAAAGCTTTCAGGGTTTGAACCCTGTTTAACACTTCTATGTTGAGCAATTCTGCTGCTCAACAGTCAATGCCTAGTCAACAAATTGTGCCTGTGATTTTGCAGTAGGATAACATTGTAGATAAGACACACCTACTGGGCACTTTCAAGTTATAATATTGTGTTAGTCATTGCTTTTATGTGTGTTTATACACAATATCTGCCCGAAGGTATGCATTGATTTCCAGCCATCAAGAACACATTTAAAATTGGCTGAGTGCTTAACCTTTGTTCACAGAAAGTATATTTTAACTTTTTTTTTTTTTTGCCATTAAGAATTATTAGCTCAGAAGAGTTTGATATGGCTATAATCATCATTATGATTATTGACTTAAACTAAAATTCTTCTAGTGATTTTATTCCTTTTATAAAGTAGACTTATACTTGTAATTTACCTTTTGTCTTTTAATAGGTGTATTCCCTTAACATGTATTGATTTAAGTGGATTCAACTGTATTTCAGGTAAAGATTTTCTGACAACTAAAAATAAAAATCTAATGTAGTGTTACTTTACTTGTATCTAGTAATTTTGTGAGTTTCTATAGTTAAGAAAAAAAAAAAAAAAAAAAGAGGATATAGACTGAGATTCACATTGCAGGATTAAATACTTACATCCAGGAGGACAATTCTGACAGCCTCCTCTCCAGTAGGAACTAACCTTTGAAGCACCTAAAATCAATCAGCACTTCCATTTTTTTCTCTTCGTTCCCCAGCTGCTGAAACCTAAGTTCACTTGCAGCATCATGGGCTGAACAGCTAAGTGCCTGGTTTCTTCCTGCGCTCAGCTGCCAATTCAGAGATGTGCAGAGTGAAACTAAGACTCCCTCCCAGTCCCTGGAGGTTAGGAACCCATCGGGGGGCTCCAACAACAGCCGTCACCAACCTGCAGCCGCAGCATGAAGCCCGACAGCTGTGTGCCCCTTTGCTGAGAAACACAGTGGGATGGAGGGGATGAGATGCTGTTGTCTTCTGTCCTTTGTGTATTTTCCTCATGGGAAATCCATCCAGGTTGTGGCAGATGGTGCGAGTGTGCTCACCTTGCCAGGGTTCAAATTGGCTGTATTGACTTGCCAGGGAAGTACTGGACCAGGGCCAATTCGTATCCCTCCTGTTAGAGCTCTTCAAAAAAGGATGAGGCTACAGAAGGGGAACCCGTTGGTGAAGGAGCCTTGAGTCCTGATCCCTGATTTTCCCTGCATTTTATCCCAAGGTCATTAATTCGCTAAGTGATTGTGGCCCATGTCATATTCTAGTGCCCAGTTGTAAGGTTGACTGTCTGAGATGCAGGCTTGGTTTTAAATCCCTCTTCTGCTTGATTTGACTAATCTGAAGTTTCCTGCCCCTGTCCTAATCACCAGGATAAACGGACATTTCTCTTTCAGCTTTGCAAGAGAAAGACTCATGTATTGTACATAAAGCTGAGCAGAGTCAACTGCTAAGATAGTGAGAAAGTAATCTCAGTAAGTGTGTAAACACAGAAGGCAGCTTCAAATCTCTATCATTTGATCCAAAAGGATTGATGTCTAGGAATGGTTAAAACCATGCATCCTTTACATTATCACAGAATCATAGAATCATAGAATGGTTTGGGTTGGGGGGACCTTAAAGATCATCTAGTTCCAACCCCAGGGATACCAGGGATACCTTCCACTAGACCAGGTTGCTCAAAGCCTCATCCAACCTGGCCTTGAACACTTCCAGGGAGGGGTCATCCACAACTTCTCTGGGCAACCTGTTATGGGACAGTCCTAGATACTGAGGGTGATGCTTTAGCTCTTGCCAGGGTGTGAGTCTGCCAGGCCTTTGTCTCCAGTTTTTTTGGTGCTCATTCATTCAAAAATTCCCTATGAGTTTATCTATCTTTTATTTACTACTGCACATCTGGGAAGATTTTATAGAGTCCGGAGGGTATCCCACTTGGAACAATCCCATGTAATTTAATTGGTTTAAAGCAAAGAATTTTACTGCTGTGGAAGAACACTTTTGTACAGGCTACTCTTGAGAACTATTTAGTAGACGGAAAGACCTTCCTGTAGATTTTCAGACTACCAACTACATTCAGTGGTGCTGGGATTGTAGTCTTCACCTGAAAATCTCTGATACATAGGTAAAGCAAACAGCTTCAGTTCCCATTTTACCAGACCAAGCTTTCTCTGTAGTCAGACATGAAGTCACTGGTAGAGTTAGGAATAGATCATCTTTTTCCTGATTCCTTGTCCTAAGCTTTGGATTTCCTTTTCCTCTTCATGTTCATATTCTCCAGGCCTTTATAACTCTCAAATGCAGATTGTATCAATTTTATTGTGCCATGAGGTGAAAGAAAGCTAGCGCATAAAAACATTTACAAGTTGTTTTACACCCATGATAGAACATGGCAATAAATTATTTCCTTCTTCAGAACAACTCTGGCCATGTTCAGACATGGATTGTTGATGTATTTCAGGAGCTGTGTGGCAGCATGAAGGAATGCTATGATTCATGCCCCACGCCTGCACCTCAGGATTGATTCAAATGGCTATTATCATGTTTCAGAATATGGTGGTGGTAAACAGAAGGAAGATGTGCTATGTCTGAGAGCCTCCCATGTCAAAATACACATCAGCTTTGATTGATATGTACTGATTCATGGCCATATAGGAGAGATGTGAGATTTGTCAACTAGGATTACAGCAGTGTAATTATTTACACTCCCAAAATGTTCAGAATGATAGAGTGTTTATGTGAAGTATCATGTTAATGGAACTACCAGAAAATCAATACTAGGATTGGGACTGGATGCCATTTAATCTATTTTTTCTGGTCATACATCATAGTAGAGTTTTCTTTATCCTGCATACTCATACAACTCTATTTTGTGTCAAGTTTGTTGCAATCGCAATGACACTAGTAATTATAGAAATCACCATGCATTCACTCCTGTTCTTCATAGACACATGTCCTCATCTCTGAAAATTCTGTTTGATTTTTGATTTGCCACCATTTTAATGTACTGGGCCAAACCCTGCTAATCTCCTTTTTTAGAGAAATAGGAATTTTACCTGATTGACAAGTAGTTAAGGTAATGGCTGAAGTGGGCTGAATTACTAGTCCTACCACAGAAACCCTATGTGACCCTGAGTTATTCCTCAAATGCTAAAAGGGATAAATAATGCTTTTGTTGTGATCTGTATATTTCTGTTGAAACTTTTAGTGTCTCAACTGTCTATTGTTGAGTGCTTTTACACTTTTTGTCTCTGGGACCCCAAATCTCTGTGTGGGCCTGGCGGCATTAAGATTGTTATAAAGAATAAACAGACACTGTAGAATTTGGTTCATGGTTAAAATACCATATCAACCACTTCTGCAAATACATCCTTGTACCATATGTTTTCATGTCCATGGTAGGAGAATTTGTCCATTAACCTCTAAACTCATCAAGGCTGGAGTCCTCTTATTAGTCTGACACACCTGATTGATTGATTATTAAGATCCTACACAAAAGCAATAGCCCTCTATAAATCAGCCTGAATAATAATAACAATTATAGTAATGATTGATACATGAGTATGTATTTGTGTTCCTCTCAGTCACACTAATGAGATTTTGATGCATAAATCTCTTCTCATTGTAACAAGATTACATAGTTCAGAATGCAAAAATGCTGTTTCATTTAATCTAAAGATGAAAAAGTCTTCCTTAGGTAGAACTATGTAATGATATAGATCATGTTATATTAGAGATCTTATGGAAATGTTCAGCATTGATCTGATAAAAATTTGCTATGGGAATTATAGATAAATGTTATTATGTATACAAACATTCCCTTGGGAACTGTTGTGATACTGCCTACAAAAGCCAAGATCATGTGTTCATGAAGAAGGTGCACAAGGTAAACAGTGCGGGTTTCTATTCTTCACACAGAACAAAACATAGATAGCATATAATCAGGGAGAAAATCCAGGAAAATTTTGCATGTTAATTTAAATGGCAGAAACAGGCAAATCAGCAATTTAAGTATAGACTGTAATCTCTTTGGGACAGAGAACATATTTTTGTTTCGTATTTGTAGGGCACTACGGCACCTCAGATGGCTGGTGTCTGTGTTTCTACAGTGTTAGTGAAACATGAGTAAGACGTAAACCATAGTAGTGAAGGTGCTGATCCAGCAAACAGTTAATTCCCATGACCGTCTATTGAATTCAAAGATAGTAATCATCTAAGTATGCATGCAAGGATGTTTGTGTTGGTAAGTTCTAGGCTCAAGTGGCTGCTGTTTAAGTTTTCACAGGGAGCCAGGAAAAACAAACACAGATTGCCTGGTATTTAGTCCAGTGCTTTAAAGGGAAGTGACCTCTCTCATCCCAGGCTGGACTAGTTAGTCTATCATTTTATATCTAGGTAATTCATACAAAAACCTTTTTTCCTATTCTCCAATTTCTAACAGTTCTATATTTTGATGCTGTTTTCAAGTAGCCAAAAAATACATAGAAGCATCACATTTGAATGAAATCTGTGTTTGTACTGGAGCACTTTTAATGTTCTGTAATATAGACTTTTACTATGAAATTATCATAAAACTCTTAAGAAAGAATTACTGATGGGAAATTGGACTGAGCAGATGAACTCTGAAGTCTACATGTGTTTCAAGCTGCAACAAGTTCAGATTTGACCACAGATGCATACAAACCCTTTCAGAATGATGCACATTGCTTTTGGAAGGAATATATGAGGTTGCAATAGACTGTTAACATTCTATTCTCCGCTTTACCCTTTGGGACACTTAGTGCACAGTTTTTACTTCCCAAATTAACTCCCACCATATCTGTATTCTACATCCTGCTAAATGAACAGTTGCTCAGAAAGGTGCTCATGTGTGCACATGCACACACACTCATATGAGAAGTCTTAAACCATTCTGTAAGGACAGTCTTCAAAGCAACTACTCTTGAAATCCCAGCTGTTCCCAAAACTAGGTTAAAGACATAAGAAATTTCATCACCTTTTTAAATTTCTGTTTTCAGTTAATGATATGGTTTATGATGTAAGGGACAGCACAGGGAAAAAAAAAAAAAAAAAGAGGAGTTTTCTCCTCCTATTTTTTTCCTGAAGAATGTGTCATTACTAGAAAAAATTGCATCTAGACTATTAAACAGTCTCTTTCATATTCCTCATAATGAAGAATGTCCCTTATTGTGGTCTCAGCATTTGCTATACTCAACACATGGCACTGTTGTAGGCAGGCATACATGGTAGATTGTGGGCAAAGGCAGACTTGTTTTGCCTGTGCTCAGAGTAGAGCAACCAGAAGCTTCATGCACACAATTATCTCAGTGCTGAACCTGGGCTAGTTTGTTCTCCCGAAAGGTAGAGTGCATTAAGTAGGGCCCAATGCTGTGATAACCAGGTTTAGAAGGCTTCTGGTTGGCTCTGAGTGTGGGCATCCCTTTTTTGTGTCTCTTGGGTAATACATTACACAGACACTTCCACAGGTTACATGTTGCATCATTTTTTATCATTAAATTAAGTTCCACGAATCTATAGCTATAAAGGTATTTGTAGTAAGGAAATGAAAATCAAATATTTCCTTCCAGATTATGTTTTCATGCTCTCTTACGCACATCATGTTCCCCACTTGTGGCTCAGAGGGTTGAGAGGAGGGGAAAACAGACAATAGAAACTGCTTAGAAAAAGCTCCCTGCTTTTGAGTTTCCATTCTGAGATGAGGCTGAAGTATCACTTTTGCTTCACTGGAGAAAACCATTGCATGAAATGGCGTTACTCATCTTCTGGGCCTAACTGTAATCAGCACTGTGTACAATGAGATATATACACCCTTAGTGAACGGCCCCTAATCACAGAGGAAGTGAGAATGCAAACCTGGATGGTCTGAGCATCTCTGCAGTCTCTTGCTCACAAGACAGTCCTTTGTGTCTTTCCAGCCCGCCCATTGCAAAGGGTGTGAAAGAAGAATCCTGTCTGCACAGGATTTACGGCTAGGAGAAAATGCACTCTGCCTCTTCCTGTCCACCCAAATCCTTTCAGGAAGCACCCACGTAGCATAAGTGGAGACCTCTTCCAGTCATCTATTTAGATTGGAAGGCCTCTTGGTTTTCTTGGAAAGCAATCACTTATGAAGTCTCCCTGCAGAACGCTGTTGAGAACTATGCCATGGAAATTATTGATATAATCATGCTCAACCAATTTGTAAAGCCCTAGTGGGGGAGGACAAATGGAGCCCTCAGTCTGACATTTAGAATTAATGCCAGGAAAGGAAAGTTTCTCCTACAGAGAAATGTCGAAAAACCAATGTTACATGCTTGCAGTCATAGTAAATGTACAGGACCTGAACAGCTAAAAGAACAGTCTAGTCAAAAGCTCATTGAATGCAGTGGGAAACTTACCATCAGCTTCAGAGTTGAAACATTGAACATATTTCTGGAAGGAATTAATGATTAGAGAAGGGTTTGCAGCCTCTTCACAGAAATGCAATGGAGGCTGCCTCCCCTGGTCTTTTGGTACACTATTTATCCATTTTTATTTGGGAGATCAATCACCAGAGTGCCTATGCAACTTTCTTCTTCAAGGGAGTTTAAAAATGCATCTTTTAATAAATCTGGCTACTTACATGATTGGTCTAATGACCACCAATTTCCATCCCAACCTGATTTCCCTTTCCTGTTCATTATTTAATACACACTGATAAATCCAAGTAAGGCCAGAGAGCTCCTGAAGCTCAGCATGGTTTGGCTTCTTGCCCATCTGCTTTACGTGGTGTGTCCTGTGGTGACTGGTAGCAGAACAAGAGCCATAGGCTACTGTTAAATAAAGCAGGTCAAGACTTGTTCTCTGTCCCTAAGGGCAAGTGGCACAATATCCACGTGACTAAACCCTTCTTCCCACCATCTCAGATAAAGTAACAACTATTAATTCATATGGACCACACTGTGTAGTATTTAAGTCCATGGTATGGATGTGTTTGGGTTGCTACTATAGCCAGAGTTGCTGTTGAGTGCAGGAACACCAGGACTGCCATTCTGCTGGAAGGGAATTTGCACTGTGGTCTTAACACATGTCCATGAACGTGCCCACCACAGGGAACTGACAGCGCCGTGACAGTGTGTTTGTTTAGAATTATCTTAATTGATGCTGAAACTATTCATTGCTTCCTGTTTATACAATCTCCAATAATGTCAAAAGATCAAACGCAAAAACCTAGCCTGGCAATTTTCAAAAACTGTCAGAGAATATAACATAAATGACTTAGATGAATGTGCTTTCAACTCCCATGAAATGTAAATGTATGTGTTACACATCAGTCTGCCAGCCTCTATGGAAATTTGTCCATGGATGCTTTTTGTTCTATGAAAACATGAGTTTCTTTTGCAATGTCATGAAGCCTGGGAATCTCAAACAATAATCAAAACATAAATCAAAGTGTTTAAGGTTCTTTCTTTCCTGGATTTTCTGTTTGGACTTTGAGCTTGGGGTGTCTTCTCTTAATGTCTGTGGTGGCAGTTTGAAAAGCTCATTGACTCATTTCAGTGTCATGAAAGGTAGTTAAGACATATATGTCCCATAAAGCCTTATCCAGTTAATTAATAGTGAATTTAATAGGAGAAATTGAAATTAATAGGAGTTTTCCCTAGGATTATGTTATGATTATTATGTATTGATTTGTGTTTTGGTAGTGCTTGGTGGCTTAGCACCTAGGTACTGGATCATGTGCATTGTGTGGTTTCTTATCTAGAGAACTGGCCCTGTTTTTCCAGAGGGGCCGAGTTCAGCCCATGGACTCAACAGAAAGCTCAGATACCTTTACATGTAGACATGAAGTATGTTAAAGCATGTTTGATGTTTGAAAGGGCAAGAAACCGCCTATGGGATGTAACTGTTGCCTCTACATCACCTCTATAAACTTTCAAGAGCAGGAAAAGTGATGCTATTGTTTCAATAAACAAAACTAATGCATCTTTCAACTCCAGCTGAATATTTTGAAGATCTTCCTTGGGAGAAAAAAAGAGGGTTTGGCCCTTCAATCAGGCATCAGTGTGCCACCTGCTCAGTATGGGTGAGGTGAGGGTTCCAATCTGCCAGTGCTTTTTCCCCATCTTCATTGCAAAGCCATGAAGCTTCTCTAGCCAATGAGCAGTGGGGCTGTGTGCAGCTTCTAACAATTAAATTATTTGTGACACATAATAGTTTTGTTTGTCAACTGTGACATTATTCCAGCAAAGCATATCATTCTCAGGTCTAGTGCTGGAATATGAGGAATTATAATCAGCATACTGTAACGTGTTGCCTAGCTGTAGCCTCTTTTCACAAGGCTAAATATTCCTCTACTGATGCTGAACCAAGATTCAAAGACGTCTTTTTTGGTGGTTCCTTCTTCTCCTCGTAACTTTACATTTGTCATTTCATAGCCCTATGCTTTGCGTTCTCTTCCTGGAAAATGGAAACAGGCTTATTTTCTTCGTAATGTACTTTGAGATTTAAATATGAAAAGAAGGCGGCAGCGGACAGTTTAGCAGTGACTTCTGCTGAAGAATTTGGGTCTACTAGGAGTGCTGGGTGGCTTTCATATAGGCAAAATAAACATGTTAAAACAGGGAGCATTTACTGGGTTTACTTACCTCCTCACATTACAATTCATCATTTTGTCTTCCATTTAGAGTCACTTTAAATGATCATGGTGCAGCATAAAAAGGAAATCATTCATATCACCTGTGAGTGTGATAAAAAATATTCCAAGAAAAAATTCAAGTACAAGTACATGAAAGAGAAAAACATTTTAGTCTCCAGACTCAAATATCTTTTGATTTTCAGAAGCTGTTGCCTAAAGTCAATGAATGCAAAGGGAATCATGGGAGGCTGTGATCCTCATAGCCAGGCCAGTGTTCTGCAAAAATGAGAGTCAGTGTGGCATCGATCTTATCGCTGGAGACACTCTGCAGCTTTCTGATGGTATATTGTACATCTCTGACTTTTAGAATAGATTATTATATTTAGATAATCCTATGGATCCTCATATCAAACATTGTATAGTCTTCTGGGAGAGGTTAAAAGCTTTCAAGTGGTTTTGTGTTCAGACGTAAAGTAGATTTGTGTGTGTATATATATAGATATATGTATATGTATGTGTGTGTATATGTGATGATGTACGTTACTTTCAGCTGCCTAAGATACCCCCAGCCATGTTTCTCGAGAGGGAATGAATTTTTAGTCTGGTTTCAGTGTCCCCAGTTGACTGCAAACTGTAACACTGCCATGTATGTCTCAGATCTACCACTGCCAGGCACTTTCATGCATGTTGATGTCTTTGGCGTAGAAAAAGCAAACAGGGAGCACCATCAAGATGTGAAGGAATCAGAGCTTCATTCCTGAGGGGAGGAGACCTGAAATATTTATAACATTCATACTGCAGCTAGCTAACAGGGGTGGGGGGAGGTATGCTTGATATCATCTGTCTCAGCATCTGAGGCTGAGTTACAGTAATACACTCCCCTTTCCCTCTCAGCATACCTTTAAAAAAACCCCAAAAAACAAAAAACACAAAGGAAATGCTTTTCATGTCAACTGTGTGAGGTAATGTACACTGTTTCTTCTTAAAATCCAGGGAAGAACAATAGACATTATCCATTGTCATCCCTTCACACTGCTGTACTGGATACTAAAACACCTTTGCATAATTACCATTTCAAAAAACACACTGAAACTAACAAATTGCACATGTTCCCCTCCTTTCTCTCTTCTTCCTCCATCCAGTGCAGCTGCTTTTGAGGATGCTTTAGTTTCTACTTCTGTCCCTCCATTTCTTCCCCTTTCAGGATTTCCTCTGTGTTTCTCTTCCTTTCGGGTTACCTCCAACCATTGCCATGCTCCACTTTTACCTCCTGCCCCTCATCTTTTTTCCTAATGCTTCCCATTGATTCTATTTCTCATTTACCTCCTTTCCAGGTTGGCCAACTACTTTAAAAAGTCAGCCTGTTTTTTCACATCCCAAAGCTTGAGCATGGGAGACTGATTTCAGCCAGCCTGACCAAAAACCTCACTGAGCTCAATGCACACAGTTGCAGCCCCCTTCAAAATTAGCCACAGGTTTTGAGTTAATGAAAGCCAGTGGTGTTCTATTGTCTTGAGGAGACTGCTACCAGTTTAACATCAGCTGAAGATCTGTTGCTATATCCTACGTTATTCACTGGAAACAAATCACAGAAAAAACATTTGAACAACCTATAAGACAGACTGACTCACTGAAGTCTCCCCTTTGGATAGGTATGTGTTTTACCGCTGTCGTCTTCTAACTTATCTGCGTGTCTTTCTCTTGTAACCTAGACTTTGTGTTATTTGAACATAAGGGCAATGGTCCATATTTATTTAATTTCATCTAAGTTCTTCTGGGTACCTTTGCTGCTAGTTGACTTTAGACCATTTTTAGTACCGACACTGAGGAGAAAGGGCCTTGAATACAGTTTTTAGGGACCTCTGCAGTACCATGACTTACCAACATCTCCAGGAACATATACTTTCAATAAGAAGGAGTAGAAGGAACAAACATTCAGAGAATGAGAAGACAACTCCTATTTAAATCAGAAAGCAAGAGGGAGAAAGTCTGCACATTCCCACATCTTGTGGGGTGCTGATGTTACCCAGGAGGTAGGAGGGTAGTAGGGAGGGTGGAAAGACCCAATACCATCTTTACCCTCCTCTTCTGAGCTATGGGTATGAATAAAACAATTACCTGGGATGGTGAAGCAGGTCTATGGTAGACCTAGAGTATGATACTAGGTTCCCTGATTCCCATCCCTGTGTTGTATCCACCAACAGCACTGCTTCACTTAATAGGGTAAAAATTGGCATCACATCAGGGTGGAACATTCTGTGCCTTCGCTGCATTGACTGCTCCCTCACTGAAGACAGCCCTACATGTTTACAAACTCCACCACTGTACCTCCCAGTGTTAAATTCCTCTTGGGTTAAGGATGAGTCCAGGATGGCTGAATTTCAGCAGTTTGCTCTGGCTTATGTTCTGAGCCTTCCTGGACAACCATAGCATGTTGTTCCCAACAAGATTTCCAAATGAGCCAATATGTTCTTTCATACAAAACAGCTGCTTTCAGCTCCCTATCTGTGTAGGAAATTAGCTTTCACTTTTAAATTTTAAATTGTCAGTTGTGATGTTACCCTGTGTTTAGTCCAGCTGTATCCCTTCACAATAATAAAAATAATGTTTCAGTGGTTTGAAATTTCACAGGGTAGAAAAATATGAAATACCAGTTGAAGTTGTCATTTTCTCTGTGAATATTAGCTCCACAAGCAGGGCTTTCCCCAACTTCTAGAGGTCATTCAGACCCCTGAGGGTCTGTTGTGGGCTCAGCGTAGCTCTGCTTTCCTGTCCAGAAAAGGCATTGTAGAGATACAACTCCACAAGCTTCTCTGAGAAGTAGCTCTTTTTTTTACTCCCTTACTTTTAGGGAGAAGAGCCATCCATTAGTCAAGGTTTGAAAGGAAGAGTATTAAAAATTAAAAAAAAAAAAAAAAAAAAATCACAGATAGATAGGAATTTCTTTAGTAAGAAATATCTCTGAAATAAAAAATTCAAACATTTCATTCTGAAAATTTGACAGAAGCTTTTGACTATTTTCAGTGTTTTTCCATTTTCTTTTGTGGCTGAAAACAATTCAATTTAAATTTGTAATTTTTACATCAGCTGCATCTCCATTTTTTGGATGGAAAAGAGCCTCATAACAATGGGATATTAAACTGTGGCTTCTGGAAGGAACAAAATTGTTGTGAGCATGTTTGTATTTACCATGCAATGAAGACTTCTGTTTTGGAGGAAGGAAGCTGCCAAGGTGGAGTAAGGGCTGGGAGCTCCTTGGAGCCATGGCGTCTTCTGCTGGGGATTGACAGCCCAAGGGCCTCACAGCCAGGGCCCACCTCTCCGCCCCTAGCCAGGGAGCGGGGCAGGCAGGGGAGCAGCCGGAGGCAGCACCAGGCATCAGGCATCTCCATGGGATTGGAGATAGGCTGAGGTCACACTAGAATATCAGCCTGCAGGTGGGGGTCAGGATTGGGTCCATTGAGGGGAACAGGGGTCAGACACATGCCGGGATGGCTGGACAGATCCATGGGGACAAGGCAGTGAATGAACAGGTGATCAAAGATCAGTGTTTCTACTGTGAAAAAAGGTCACTAACATTCCCTCTCATGAAACAGGAACATTGATCCAGTCCTGGCTTAATGAATCAATGACATATTTAAATGTTCTTGGAAGTCTGCTATCCAGTTGTCGACCTAGATGGGATTATAGCACCAAGCAGCGAGCTCTACTTTCATTGCTGCCTAAAGGCAGGAGAGACTCCAGCAGATTGAAACAAGGGCTGACCACAATTATAGGTGGTGTACAACAGAAAAATGTACAAGTACAACTGTGGTTCAGAGTTAAAACTCAGGCAGATAAAATACTGCATTCCTCTGCTTCCAATTAGTATGAGAAAGATGTGTTCTCTGCGATTTCTCCTTTATGCTCATTTGAGAAAGAAGACTTAATTTAACTACAGTTAATTTCATGCCCTCTATAATGTACCCAATTATATTGTCCTAATTATTTCAAGCCCTCATGTGCCTTGGTTGAGTGCCTTTTTTGGAAGAGGATATTAAATAACGATTATCCTCCTCATTAATACAATGCATGATAAAGAGAAAACAAACAAGACATGGCTGAAAGACATAAATATCATTTATATTTTTTACTCACTTCTCCCCCCGATCTTTCCATGACAGCAGTAACATTAGTCATGGAGACATGAGGAGGCTGGGAAATTTTTTGTCTTGACTTGTCATTCCGGTTTTGTCTGGTTAATGTGTAAGGGTGTGGGCATCCTAGAAGCTGGGCTTTTCTGAGGGATCAGCTATTATTAACCTATAGCACTAGGTTACAGTGGCAGAAGTTGAGACTTGAATTAGTTCTAATTCGTCCTTGTTTTACTAATTTAGACAATGAAGCATAAAAGAGTGAGTCATAGTAAAGAATAAGGTAGGAGGGTCATATTAATCTCTTATTTGTGAAGACTAAGATAGAATCATAGAATCATAGAATTGTTTATGTTGGAAAAGACCCTTAAGATCATCAGGTCCAACCATTAACCTAGCACTGCCAAGTCCACCATTAAACCATGTCCCTGAGCACCACATCCACATGTCTTTTAAATACCTCCAGGGATGGAGACTCAACCACTTCCCTGGGCAGCCTGTTCCAGCACCTGACTACCCTTTCACTGAAGAATTTTTTCAAGGTCAGGTTGGACAGGGCTTTGAGCAACCTGATCTAGTTGAAGATATCCCTGCCCGTTGCAGGAGGGTTGGACTAGATGACCTTTAAATGTCCCTTCCATCCCAAAGCATTCTATGATTCTATGATTCTATGATTCTAATATCCAACCTAAATCTGACCTGGCACAACTTGAGGCCGTTTCCTCTAGTCCTATCGCTTGTTACTTGGGAGAAGAGACTGACCCCCACCTCACTACAACCTCCTTTCAGGTAGCTGTAGAGAACGATAAGGTCTTCCCTGAGCCTCCTTTTCTCCAGACTAAACAACCCCAGCTCCCTCAGCCGCTCCTCTTAAGACTTGTGCTCTAGACCCTTCACCAGCTCACCAGCTTTGTTGCCCTTCTTTGGACACTCTCCAGCACCTCAATGTCTTTCTTGGAGTGAGGGACCCAAAACTGAACACAGTATTCAAGGTGCAGCCTCACCAGTGCTGAGTACAAGGGGACGATCACTTCCCTAGTCCTGCCGGCCACACTATTTCTGATGCAAGCAAGGATTACTGCTATCTCATCCATATGAAGGTAGACAGGATTTGGAGTCAGTGTATGAGGCAGATGTGTCTTCTCATGCTTCTCTCTATAACAGGGTAGCGTTTGATTCATCAATCTGCAGGTCCATTGGCCAGTTCTGTTCATGTCACTATGAATGAATAGTTCAAAAAAATTGACATCTGTCTCCTGCTTTCTTGCATGTGCATGCAGATCTCAGACAGATACTTATGTCTCTGTCCTGCTCTATGTGCCAGATTGCTGAGATCTAACACTCATGTGGTAGGTGAGCTCATTATGAAGGACAAGCACCAATGCTGGGATACAGAGAGCAGCACACCCAGTTAAGATGGCAACCTTCAACTATCATGCAATTAAACAACATGCCATGGCCTTCCCCATTCTGTGAGAGGTCCCTCTACAACATGGGAAAAGGAAATACCTGAGAGCTGGGAGTGAGGGTAACAAGCACTGTGATCAGAATAGATGCTTTAGGCTGGAGACTGTTGCACCAATGGTAGAACAGTCCCCAGTGAACTCGCATAAAAGATTAATATAAAGGATAACATAATCATAGAATCATCGAATCATAGAACGGCTTGAATTGGAAGCAATCTTTAAAGTTCATCTAGTCAATCCCCTTGCCATGGGCAGGGATGTCTTTCACTAGATCAGGTTGCTCAGAGCCCCATCCAGCCTGACCTTGAACTCTTCCAATGATGGGGCACCCACAACTTCTCTGGGCAACCTGTTCCAGTGTCTCACCACCCTCATCATAAAAAATGACTTTCTTATATACAATCTAAATCTACCCTCTCAGTTTAAAATCATTGCACCTTGTCCTGTCACTACAGGCCCTGGTAAAAAGTCTCTCTCCCTCTTTCTTATAAGCCCTCTTTAAATATTGAAAGGCCACAATAAGGTCTTCCCAGAGACTCCTCTTGTCCACGCTGAACAACCCCAACTGTCTCAGCCTTTCTTCATAGAAGAGGTGTTCCAGCCCTCTCATCATTTTCGTGGCCCTCCTCTGGACCTGCTCGAACAGGTCCATGTGTGTCCTGAACTGGGGACCTCAGAGCTGGATGCAGTACGCCTGGTAGGGTCTCACCAGAGTGGAATAGAGGGAGAGAATCACCTCCCTTGACCTGCTGTCCACGCTGCTTTTTGTGAAGCCCAAGATATGATTGGCTTTCTGGGCTGTAAGTGTACATTGCCAGCTCATGTCCAATTTTTCATCCACCAATATCCCCAAGTTCTTCTCTTCAGGGCTGAAGATATATAGTATAAGGGTCTAGATAGGATAAAGGACAATGTCAGCTCATATAATTTCATTTATACAAACTCTGTGAAGTGCTGAAGTGTATATGTTGTATATGGAGCAATCCGGAGATGATTTCTTCATTTTATTGTATCAAGATCAGCAGAAATGTAAAGGAAGTTAATCGCTACCTGTGTGCCTTGTCTGTAAATCTCAAGCAACTGGATAACAATGTGTTATTTGGAGTTGGAAATTGTAGCTGGCCTTTGGTAGCCTCCTCCTTTCTACCTGTTCTGGATATTGCTTAACTGGGAAAATGAAAAATGAATCAGCCATTTCAGGCTCTTTCAGATTCTAGCTCATCTGGAAGAGAAACTGCAAGACTCATCAAGCATAGGGTAATAAAAACATGTGCAGACAGAAATACTCTGAGTCTACATAAGCTGATGTTGCTTCTGCCATTTGGCTCATGTAAAGATTCTTTAAATCCTCTTACAGTAAAAGGCTGTAGGGGAGTATGCCGTTGGACTGATAAAAGCATGTTGTCTCTTTTGTAACAAGCAGCAAATAAGCATTGCTGTGTCACCTTCGGTGTGAGCTCACTCTTCATTACAGAGCAGCAGGTGTCACGAGCCTTTTCTGATGCAACTGTCAGTAAGTGCTCTGCATCACCCACTGTGTCACTTGGCATCATGAACAGAGCCAGCTGATGATATGAAGGAGTGAGGGTCAGCATCTGATACCAAAGTACAAACAAATTCAGAGAAACATTAACTCATTGAGGAGAAAGAACGGGGGTGAGCACAGCCAAAATAAAAAGAGGAGAGGGTACAGAAAACAAAGGGAGAAAGGGAAAAGTCTGCTGCTGGAACATTACTTTCTTTACCCTGGGCAGAGTTTTCAGCAGGTTTTGCATCAGCCAAGCACATTCTGTACAGCTAAGCAAAGGCATAGACAAAAATAGACTACTCTACCAGGTGAATATTTGTACAAGCTCTTCTTGGATGAAATGCACTTGGAAGCTACCCGGAGCTGGGCTCCGACCCAAATTAGACTACGATTCCATGTGCAGATATTCAGTGTGATACAGCGGCTCCAGCCACTCTTCAGCAAATCAATGCCTTTCTCCTCTGCTGGCTCAAAACGCTGGCGATCAATACAGTCTGGGTAAGCCTGGTGGATCAGTATCCACAGAAGTGTATCTATCTCAACTTTTTCAAGGGTATGTTCATTCCAAGTGTTTGAAAAAAGTGTAGTTTTTCCCTCCTTTATTTTGACTGTCCTTGGCTTAATATAGTCTAGATGCTCATGGAGACCAGATTCTTTTCTAGTTCACTGGCTTCAGTGGGAGAATTGCCTTGGTAACAAATAGTAAATGACTGATAAAGCACCAAAAAATCTGGCCCAAAGTGAACATTATATGATTTTATGAAAGTTTTCTCCTTCTGCAAGGTTATTCAATCAGGGAGCATATCTTTTATCAGGGCAGCATTTTGGGGTAATGCACCCTCATGCCTAGCGGATTTGTTGAAGGAGAGTTAAAACAGAAAGATTATAAAAAAGAGAAAAAATAACCTGTGAACCCTCACTCCTGAAATGGAAATACAGATTTTCTAACTTCTTTTTGTCTCATATAAAAATATGCATGTATATGCATGTATGTATATATGGTCCAGTGGTTCAACTTCTTGCTCTGTGTAGGACACAGCTCAATTTGCATTTTCATCAGAGACTACTTGTAGTAGCCTGGTAAGGACTAGGTCCAGTAACCATCTTGTCTGCCCAGTGTAGTATCATTAAGCAAATACTGTGGCTCACTACGCAGCTTACAGGGAGATTATGTGCTTAGAGTGGGATTCAAAGCAGGTTGTATGTTAAGCGAGGAGCTGCAGTATGTAGCTGAGAGATAACCAGAAGAGAAATGCAGGGCCTGGGTGGGCAGGGGCAAGATGCATGTCTCCAGAATCCTCACTCCAGATCCAGAGCTGGGACACTACCCCCAAAAGTACATGCTTACAATCTTTTCTTTTTTTGAGACCCTAACAAGTCTTGTTTCCTCTGAAGTGGTGATCAAGTTCTTATTGTCCCTTCACAACCTTCTTTCCCCACCACACTTTGTACAGTAGTCAGTGGCTGAGGGACTCATCCAGGATGTACGTGGTCCAGGTTCAAGTCCCTCTTCTGACTGGGGAAATGCTGTTAATTATCACTAATTACCAAGCTGGATTTGGGTTACACTCCAGAGCTCTTGATGAAGCTGTGCAGCTGTAGCAGAGGATTCAAGAATTCCTAGAACAAAAAGCATGCACAAACAAGGCTGACTATAGTCTCCTTGGAAGGGGGAGACTTGAGTATTTGCCACTGTCAGTTTAATAGTTTTTCCTTGACACACTCACTGGATATAACACACATACTCTGCTGATGGGGCCAGATAGTAGCTTAGGTAGAATCTGACTTCTTTTGGCTGTCCTTGGAGAGCAAAAAAACAGAGAATGAACACTTGCTAGGCTACAGGCTCTATTGGTACTACCTTTTTACCTTAAATTTCTGTTCTAGAAATTAGCTTGCTAAGTCTGAAGAGGACAGAAACTCTTCAAGCTCTTCCAGAAGCTGACTCAAGCTGACAGTTCTTCACAGAAGTGTTGTTGGACTTTTCTAATTCTCAAAGTATTTCATAACATTTTGTTAGTTAAGAGCTTTTGAGGACCAAAATGGGTTGTAAGATTCCTGTGCTTAGCCTAGACCAACAGATCCTATCTCTTCTCCAAAACCACAAAGTTAGGTGTTCCATCAGTACCAAACACCAAAATATTTATGATCCACCAGCACTGTGCCTCCCTATCCATATGCTGCTGCTTCTCAAACTGAAACACCAGTCCTGCACATGGACATTTGGCACAGAGCCCTGCCCATGGCGCTCTGAAAGTCTGCTGCCCCTGGGCAGATTTCTGCCTTGGAGCACAAGTGAAGATCATGAGCCCTTGTGTCTGTTGTACACTTGCTTGCTCTATCCATTTCTTTTCTGCTGTAGTTCATGTCTTTGAAGCAGGAGAAGGTGCTGATCAGTGGAAGAGAAATATTTCACTAGAGTATTCCCCCATCACCTTTAACAACTCCAGCTGAGTTCTGACAGAAAAAATGTTGCAGCCAGCTGTTTGCCTTGAGCCCAACACACCAAGCCAGGCCAAAATCTGTGCAGTGGTAAGACAGTGCAGATTGTCATGTTAACTGGTGTCTACCCTTCATCCAGCTCAAGAGGTGTTTATTTCCTGGTAAGCCTGTGTTCATCTTTGCAGGGGTACCAACTCCATCAAACTGAAAAACGGTTTAAAATGCCAGCAGTTCTACTAAGAAGTGGGACTAATATAAATGTTTTGTGAAGATACAGTTGGTTTACTGTTGTCTGGAGAGGTTCCCTGCCTGTATTACTCTATTTTGAATCATTTTGAATATCACTGCAAAACTTCTCTTAAGCAGCACTTCTTTCCTGTTATTCTTGCGTACATCTGTTCACTGTAGTAATGGATATTTTTTGGCTGTAAGTAGTTATGCAGCATAACACTTGGCGAATAAATGTCTGTGTGTGCAATAGCTACTGTTTTTTGAAGACTCATTTGGCCCTTGTCCCCTCTGGGTGAGACAAAAATATAAATATATTTCTATAAACTGCTCGCCAGCCTTTCATTGCTACTGTTACCTTTTTGACTGACATTGTTTATGCTTGAGCTCTGCTCTGAACTGAACTCTTTTGGGAAAATTTAAAGGATTTGATTTTAAGCTTCAAATTTATTGTGTATATGTTTGCTGAATGACAAGTTGTGCTTCTGCTACCTAGTCAACAGCGTATCTGTCCTTTGTAAGTAGCATGCTGTTTATACGTGATACAATTATTTCCACTAACCACTCAGAATCCAACTGATCACTCTCACAGCCATAAATGAATCTGTTTGACAACCTGTTCTCCACACAGTAGGTAGTCTTCCACCCGCCAGCTAATTTATCATTGCATCTGCCTTGCTCTGCCAAGGGATATGTTCCAGTGCATTTATTCTGTTTCTAAAAGCTTGTGACTGGCCATTATCTTGGGAGGAGAGACACGTAGAAGAACAAAAAAATTTTATGATGTGTCTTTCTGTCTTTGTGATATTCTTGCTTGCAGCATCTCAGAGATCTCCTCTTTTAGTTGTTTTCATTCTCTTTTACAGGCTGTACTTCCCAGTAATTGCAGAGACCCTCAGCATCTGAGGCTAGATGAGAATGTTTCTCAGTGTTGGTGAGAAGTGCTTAATTGATATTAACATGGATGGAAATGGTCTGCTCAGCCATAGGACAGATGTCATTTGGTACACTTTCCTTCCCTCTAATGGTATAGTGCTCATGCAACCTGAAAGGACCATCTGCAGATCTTTGAGATTAGTGTAGGCCTGTTTATTGTTTGGCTTTTCTGTTGGTTTCCTATCTGTCTGGATCTGCTGTGCTAAACGCCTTGATATATGAATGTCAAGGTTGCCTAGATATCCCAGCAAGCAGGAGATTTTTTAGCATGCATTTATTCCTAATTCAAAATAAGTCTAAGAACTTGCTGAACTGAACAGCCACCACAACAGGAAAACCTTCATCATCCAGACTGTCTGAGACAAGCTCTTCTGCCGTGCTGTTAAGCAGTGTTTTTGTGGTCTGAACAATTCAACAAAGATTGCTTTTTTTTGTCCCCAGGACTCAGGGTTCAGGTTCGAGACCTTTCCTGACATATCTCCCTCTCCCAGTTCAAGTCAAAGCTACGTGTTTGAATCACAGGAAGACAGCAAAGTTCATAGATGATGGAAAAGGGTCAAAATATTAAGTATCACCTGCATGTCGAGGCTATCTTTTTGATCCCCTGTAAAATCTGGGTCTTTACTCTTCAGTAATAGGATCTCCTGTGTTTTAGCCTTGTCTTGTCATGTACATAGGAGGATTAACACTGCCAGAAGGGAAATTGAAGATGTTACTCAGAAGAATGGACAGGGCAGTAACTTATCAATAACACTATCATCCTTTCACCTAACAGGCTCTAACGCAGAGACATGTCTTGTTTCTATTAATATTTCATAGAACCAGCTGGTACTACTAGATCCAGCCAGTCCCAATGAACTTCATTTTAGCCTTTTTATTAGCTTATAAATGTGATAGGGTTGATGGATACCATTTAATGGAACACTTTCCACCCTACTCCCCCCTCCCTTCCCACCCTGAAAAGCCTGACATTCATAAATTGAGGAGGTCAGTAATTTGCATCCAGCTGAGTGGCTGTCTGGCTTTAATGAGATGATTTGTAATCATAAGCACTGCACTGCAGTGGTGTCTGGTACAGGGGGAAGAGGAGTACATATGCATACTCCAGCTGAGATGAGGGAGAGGTGATGAGAGGGAAGGAAAGCACATGGATCAGAAAACAGAAGCAAGGCTGGAATGACATAAGGAGCTCCATTAAATGTAATACAATAATGCTGGCCTGGTTAGCATAAGAAGAGCCAGTGGCTGGCTGATGCAAGCCAGTGAAACTCGTTACATAGGTCAGGCAGGCAGCTTGCAGGATTGCTCTTATCCAGAGCTCTTTAGAGTAGCTGAAAATAACAGGTTCTTTTTTGCCAGCTTTAAACCCTCAGTGTCCTTATTGGACAGCTCTGTCATTCCTCTCACACTCCTTATATAACAAAAAAACTTCCAGACCAGGAAGACGCTTCAGGGGCTAAAGAGGTTATATGTTGCATAGTTGGCACGTTCCCCATCAGCTGTATTTTCCACCTGTTTTCCTAAAAAAGTGGATCACGCTCTCTCTGCGTGTGTATTCTTCCTCCATCTGATGCATTTTTAACCCACTGGCTCTTTTCATTTCAGTCACACAAAACAGTAGCAAATTCCTGCAAGTCTCAGGCAGGCAGGTAGGAGAGAGATGAAGACTATTAATCCCTTCACTGGGGGAAAGAGTCAGAAGAGATCCTTCTGGGAGAGAGATATTTTTAATTCCCTGGCTTTGATAAAAGCTTCGTTTGGCATCTGTTTCAGATCAGACAGCCATGAATCTCACCACAGGCACAAATCCATAGGAAGCCAGGCTGCCCTAGCTCTCCTGCACACACAACTACTTTCTCTGGTTAACTGTGTGAATTTTGCACCTCCCAAAGACTAGCTTTCCCTTGTCTCCAGAGTTTCTCTCATCTGCAGTGGCAATTCTCTGAGATCATCATGCAATATTTTTTCATTAGCAGTCCCAGCTGTGGAGAACTATGTTTCTTTAATCATGTGTCCAGCTGTCTTGAGTTATTCTGCAGCAGCCCAGCTGGACCAGTGTAGTTTTTCTTACAGTTGCAATGGAGTAGTTTGCGTCAGCTTTGAGGTTGTTATTTTTCAATTCATTAACTACTTTATGTTACAAAAAATAAAAAGGCAAGAGTGCAAACTGATCTTTTCTGCTACAAACCCCTTCCAAGGAGAAGACACTGAAGTGAGGCAGAGGGCCTGCTGGTTTGTCCTAACTTGCAGCGTCTCTCTGTGAAGTTTTTGATGCACGATAATGTTGTTCAGCCCAAAGCCCATTTACAAGAGGTGGTATCTCCAGGACAGCCTACAGTCAGGTCACTTTGTGAGGAAACAGCCATACCATCACAGGGCCCCCTCCATTCCTTTGCCAGTTCATACCAGGTGATGTTCAGTCCTAGTTCACCTCACCTTTCTCAGTCATGACCTCACATCGCCCTTCTCATCTGCCTCTGAAGCATGAACACCCTTCCTTTCAAGCAACAAAGAGCTTTTCTCTTCCCCTCCCCTGAGCTCCTTCTGTAAAACGTAGATGCTTCATGTGCTTCCTTCCCTGCAGATGTTCATAACTCTGCAACATAATCCCTTCCTCCTCTTCCCTGGGGAGACATGTTACCTCTATGTTAAGTAACAGAGATTTAAGTTACAGGGATGTGTGGGTGGCCTTCAGAAATCATGCCAGTAAGATGTTTCTCAACCAGATTTTTAGTTCCAATAGAAAAAGAAGAAACAACACGACTCTATCCAGCAAACAACAATAGTTTACCTTCCTTTGGGACAGAAGGTGCCTTCAGTCACCCTAGGGGAAAAGCTTCCTCTGCGTAAGATGAATGTCCCTGTAGATGGCTCTTTTTGAGGAGAGCCCTATCCAGGAAGCAGGTCCCCCAACTTCTCTACCTTTTTCAGGCTATAATCCTATCTAACTCCATCAGAAGGTCTGTGAGCTGACAGTATCCCCCATAGCTTTTTCACAGAGAGACCAACTGTTTTGCCAGGTCTGTAAAAAGTACCCATCTACTGTGCTATTTAAGCAATGTATCATCTGTCAGAAAGGAATTAGTTGGGTATAGTCTTAATGTTAAGAAGAACATAAATAAACTGCAGATTGAATAGAGGGTCATGAGAAGGGAAATTCATTTTTACTATTCCTCTAATGTACACTGTCTCCTCTTTGTCTAGGGAGCATCCAGCAGATGATCACCTCTCGACCAGCAGTGTACTTTAGTGTAGCCATTCAAGTTAAGAAAAACCTTGAAACATCCATTGGTGCTGTTTTATTATTTTCCCAATCATGTTTCCTTGACTTGACTTGTCCTGTCCCTTTGATCAATAGCAGCCGTCACCCAGCATGAGACATGTTTTGGATTGATTTAGAGTGCTTGTTAGTACCAACTTCTAAACCACTTTGCTGAGCTTTCTCTCTTTGATGTTGTTGGCACTGTATAAGGTCTTAGGCTGGGATTTTAAAAGGAATACAACAACTGAAGAGTCCAGAACACTTAGAGCTCTCCAGCCCCTGTTGAAAATCACAGGCAAGAGTGCGAGAAATTTACCTGCTTTCAATTATAAAATTTTTCAAGCACTTTAAGGTGCACATAGCTGCTTTATGGGGTTTTCAGAGCTTCCTTTCAGAAGCTGTGTGCTTAGGCATATTTGGAAATCCTATTAGAAGCCATTCAGCATCTTTATGTGCCTAAACTCCTTTAAAATCTGACTCAGCACACTGTGATACTCTTCTGTGTGCGTGAGAACAACGGCATAAAGAGAGGGCTCTCTGTGAATGACTGATGCTGTATGAATGTGTGGAATACAAGTCAAATCCCAGATGCAAAGGCTCATATGTTACAGTCATATAATCCAGCCACTTGTTTCTTCAGCAGTTGTCACAGCAAAGCTGTCATTTCCTAGTTCAAGGGTCTTTATCACATCCTTATCCTTGATGCATACTGCAGGAGGCGGAAGGATTCATGAGGCAAATGGAAGTGTGATTCAGAAACTACATCAAGTTGAGGAATGAAAATGCTCCCAGCAGTGGCCTCTATTTGGATATGTGGAATGGATAGCTGGAGTTCCTCACATAATTTAGGTTACATTACCATTTTCCAAGAAAAATCCACAGTCTGGATTCAGTTTGCATAAATAGAAGCTTCAAAACCAAAGTCTAAAACATCTCATTCCACTCTTGCCAACTTCCAGCTGAAGGATATTTCTGATCATGAATTGTAATGGTGGAAAATATTGACTGATTCAAACGGAGCAAGAATGACAGACAGACACATAGACCATTACCGAGGAGTTATATCCCGTTTCCTATGACAGGCAGCTTTCTTATTAAAATTATCCCAGTATATACATTCTCTATTCGAGCATGAAGTGCTCATTACAAGTCTCTACATAAATAATGTACACTTAAAATGGTTCCCTGTGCCATAAATATTGACCTTGGTTAATAATTAACTATGGGATTATATATCTGCTCCCCTCAAACACTAGTGACTGAGGGTCCTGCCTCTTCCCATTAGGTTTCTTTCCTTTCACTCCTGTAATTTTTGGAGAAGAAATTGTACCGATACCATCAATGTAATGATGACACAAGTTTGGACTGAAGTATATAATAACCCCTCTCTCCCTCCCAGTCATTGCTTAGTATCCCCAGTCATTTCATTGGAAAGAGTGAAAAAAAATCTTTTGAATTCACTTTATAATTTAATCTGTGATTTCTCTGCAGGTGCTTGCTGTAGTCCTTGACCATTTTTGCTTTAACCTTTAGTTAACATTATTACTGTAAGACACATCTATCAGTCATTTTGTGAGGCTAGTTCATCAAAAGTGTTTCAAAGAGCAAAATATGGACCAAATTTGCCGCTTGAAATGCAGTGGAGCCAAGGCATTCCCGGTACATGAAGCTTCCCAGCTTCACACTTGATAAATCTGTACCATCTGTACTGAGCATTTGCAATATTCTACACATTCACGGAGGAGAAAAAACTGAATGATAGGAAAATGGTGCCTGGCAGAGTTAAGGTTTATAATGTCAACTGCAGCCATGACTCCTGAATAGCTTGTGCCTCTGAAGGCCCTTACTCTGCAGCCCTTAGGCTGGGCATGCAGGAAAAATGACTCATACCTCATACACCAACATACCTCATATATCTAGAATGAGTTGCCCATAGAGATTTGCCTAGCCCTTGTACATTGGATGAAAACTGCATGCTAAGATAAAATGTGCTGAATAGCATATCTGTGGTATTCAGGTACCAGAGAGCAGTGAGGAAAAGCTTTGATTGCAACAGCATGAAAAGATTTCATCAGGATGCTTTGTCCTCTAAGTTCTGATAGGACTTTCCTCTTTTGGACATTCTGCAAATACCTAAGTGTCACTAAAAATGCTGTGGTTGTTTCTGTAGTTCCCAACTTTTCCTTTTCCTCTGGTGACACAGTTATAGCCACTCTATGTGGGAGCTGAGAAAACTGTGTTTCTTCTTTTACTCTCAGACTTTGCAATTCCTGGCCCAATGGCTCCTTGCTTTGAAAGAGAGATATGGAGGATGCTGTCCAAAAAGCAACATCTATTTATGGAGATAGCGAATACACAATGAGTTAGGAGATGGTGACCAAAATGTGCAGCATTGTTTGTGAGTCCTTGAGGACCAATAAAAATAATAGAACTGCAACTGTAAATAGCTTATTACAAACATTCAATTTCTATGCTTGGAATTCAGGACTCTGTCTGGACCATAAAATTAATCCTCATTGCCTGCTGGACCTTGGAAGCAGGGCTTCTCTGCCAAAGGTCACTCAGTTCTCAGTGGTGGCATCAGTGCTGATTTGTTTTAGCTCTGTGCATAAACATTTGCTGCGCTTGGTTACCAGTTGGGATTGCATGAAGGACATTGGAAAGAAGGGGTGAAATGCCACAACCCCTTTATAGCTAAGAATTTCACCTCAAGGAAAGGCACACAAAAGGACCTAGGTACTAAAACTCATGTATCCTGGGATGGTTAATAGAAGGAGAATGCCTAAAAGGTTTTGCCTTGGGCTAATATTTGAAATTATTGGTGAAGGAATGATGAGAATTTATAGTCATAGCTAAGGTTAGATGTGGTAAAATATGCTTTATGTTCAATAACTACCGGTTTTAATTTTTACTATGCCAAGAATGATAAAGTTTGTAATAGTTTTTCAAGGATTTGGGATTTTTAATTATTATATATTAGTCAAGAATATTTAGAAATTCCTAAAGGGGCCAAGCTGAGCTGGTTGGGGGTTTTTTTGTTTGTTTGTTTTTCATGGATTTGCACTGATGTAACATGCACAGATAAAAAACTGCTGTAAATCAGTTTGCGTAATTTTTTAAATTTTCTTTTCAAGTGTGTTCCTTCCTCTGGAGCATGAATCTCACAACCTATAAACTGCTTTATGATCTCTGGTGGTGGTGTCCTGACCCATAAGAGAAATGAACCAAGATCCCCCTCTTACCTCTCTCTTATAGATCATCATGTAACTGCATAATCAAACTTTTAATTTAAAGTTGTACTGGAAACAATGTTTAACATTGTTCTATGGACCACTTCTGGGTTTTTCACATTAGCAAGCATATAACATAGTCCCTAAGGGAATGAAAGGGATGTAGATATATTCTCCTGAATTAAACTCCTGTGTCACTACCACCACAATCTACTGATAAGACACTTTGCTCCCCAGTGTTGTCTGTTACAGTTTTTCTTAGGTAGCAAAAAAGAAAAAAAAAAAGAAAAAAAAGAAACTAAAACATGCAGAAACTCAGAGCTGGTTACTGGAACACATTAAATAGAAGTATAAATTTGACAATGCCTAACTGCACAGCTATTATGCTCTGCTTTTACAGTAAAGATGAGATGTCTTGTCCTGTACCCCCGTTCCCTAAGAGCACAAAACCAGCTAAAGACTCTCTCTTGATTCAGTGGAAAAGAACATTTCAAAGGTGGTCACATGGCCTTCAGAGATGAGACTGAAGGCACACACATGCCTGATGTGCCCTGGCCAGCGAGTGGGCTACTCTAACACAAGCCCACATGCTGAAGGACACTTCATATCCAGGCTGGCGGGAACTTGTGCTTCAGGCTGTGCCAAAATGGGCTGGTATTAATACAATTGCTGCTTCTCAATGGATAACAAAACAAGGTAGACATCCACACAGGTCTGTTGTGAAGCCCAAGTGTTAGCAGCCTGCCTCAGGCTTGGTGATGCCAATAACAGTTTGGCAGTAGCACAGAATGTATGTGAATGTTTTCACAGTCAGTGTAAACCACACCGTCAATATAACACCAAGTGGGAAATGGATGAAAAACACAAGGATGCTCTCATTAGTTAATTATTTGAACTGCATTTTTACACCAGCAATCAGTGTTCTCTGGTTACTTGACAGACACTTAGTAGACAATTTTCAGTTGTCCCTGTATGGGGTACCAGGTGCAGCCCCATACTGGTTGGTACAATGCAAAACAACACACCAAGTGTGTGTATCTGCTCATGGGAGTTAGCAGACTTCTTCTGACACCCCTAGGCTTCACGTCAGAAAAGAAGGTTCTTCTTGAAGGTCTTATGTTATAACAGGAACCTAAAATGTCCTTCTGAGCTGCAGTTTGTACTCTGCAGAGCTGTGAGTGAGAAGGCAGAGTCGGGCTCAGCTCTTGCAGCTCTCACCAAAGTGGGTAATGTAGAGGAGTCCCTTTTCCTCTCAGCCTCACTCTTCTCCCTCCCTCTCCCTTGGTCTGTGAGCTGAGGAGGGTCTGTCTCATCCTGCTTGTATGTGCAGTGTCCTGCAAAATATGGTCCTGATCTCATCTGTGGTTTCCCGGCTTTATTATAGCACATAGAAACAATGGGCATTTTATTACCCTGAGTGTATCATTTCTGTTTGAATGCTCCCTCAGCATGGTGTTCTGACTCCAGGCTTGCCGAAAGAGGCTTGCGCAGTAATTAAAAGATTGTTAATATTGCTAATGCTGTTCAGAGCATAATTCCACATCAAAACACTCCTGGGCTTTTGGGGCTGTTTTAAACATCCATGTTTTATCCCACTTCAAATTCAGCTTCCAAGCTTCCCCTCCACAGTGGATCAAACCAAGGGCCTGAATCCAACCATACTCTGAGTGAAGTTCCAGATTGTATAGCTTCAAGTCATCTTCCTATGTATAAAATTGCATGCTGTACTGCTTTGTATAACAGAAGTCCTTGGTCAAGTACTGTTGTGCTATGTCATGCAGAAATGCAATAAAATGAGCTTTCCCAGTTGGTTTCTAATCTACATTTATTACAGCTCCAACAATTTATACCCTGGAGATAAAACTGGTAAATCCCACTTCCCAACAGAAGTTTGTCCCAAGTAGAGCTTAGAAAGACATTCACACCGTGACACAAAATACGGTTCTCACCAGAGACCTCCATCACATTTCTACAAACTAGGGTACTACTTTGTCTGCTTTTTCCCTCTTTCAGAGACAGGAAATGCAACCTATGGCTCTCAAAGTCAAGTTAAAATTGTTCTGCCCACCTGGGGCAGATTTAAAAAAAAAATGCTAATCACCACAGGGAGGATCTGATTTTCATAAAAGCTCAGTTCCTATTTTGGCACAGAGCTAATTGGCTAGAAGTCATAAGAACTATGTACACTGAGTACTGGTCTCTTTCAAAATCTGTCACAGTGGGAGCTGCTGGATGGTGAACACTTGTTAAAATCATCAGCAATATTAGCAAAAAGTTTTGCACCTGGTGCTTAGCTCTGTTGAGGGTCTGAATATGGCCATTCATCATCAAAGTCAGAGGTTTTCTCAGTGGAAAACTGAGATTGGAGTCTATGGTTTGAATCAGGTGTAGTAAAGTCTTTGGAGGCTTTTCACATCGCTGCTCTAACAGGTAGGATACTGGTTGTTTCTCTCTTCTCCATTCTCTCAACCCAGTTTTTTTTTAACACAGGAAAAACATTTCTTGGCACTCCATTTAGGCTTGATAAGCCTGGAAGAGTTGACTGTGTTCCACTTTCACTGCATTAATTCTGTCAAGCTAATATGAGAATGAACTCAAATTTGCTGGTAAACACGTACCTAGGGCACACAGAAAGCAAGCTATAAGCATGCTACAAGCAAGCTATAAGCAAGCTACAAGCATGTAATTTGTAATGAATCTCCTGGCTAGCCATACTCTGCCTGTCCTCTCCATCTCATAAACAAAGAGTAAGAGCTGTCTTTTCTATGTGGAAACTGGTACGGCATTTGTGGCAGCATGAGGTTGTTCCCAAAGACTGATATGAAAAGCAGTTTATCTGTGCTATGGTCAATATATCATCCTTCTCACACTTTTTGAGCCGTTTTTTGAGAATGATGAATTGTAGTCATCACCGCATTCAATTAATTTTACTCAGCTGGTTCTTATAGTGCGTTTGTACCAAATGTCCTCTAACAGCTGATAAATCATCCCTGAGTGGCTGCAGAGGCAGCGGCAGTGACATACACTGGACTGACGACAGGAATGTGTCACACCATGTCTCTTGCCCCCTCTTTCCAGAAAGATTTTTGTGACCTTTGGTGGCATTTGCAAGAAGCCATTTTATCCTGATCTTCCATGGCTCTATTGATCTCTGTGTAGGATTAATCTTAGACAAACAGGCCATATAATTTATGTAAACTCTGCAGGTAATTAAATTCCTTCCAGCAAAGGTCAGGGCAGAATATTTAAGATTTCATTTGAATAGAAATTACAGTTAGAAATGAAGGGAAAAAAGAGGGAAAGGAAGAAATTTGGAGCTTGTCATATCAATTATTATGACGTAACTAAGAGGACTCAAGTTATTTCTCAAGGGCTGAGATCCAGTCTTCATCATCTGCACATACAGTCTGGAAATGTTTGTCTATAACGATTTACAAATAACTTTAAGAAATGTTCAAATAGTTCTAATGGATAGTGAATGAAAACATAATCTTTTTTCAAAGAGACCTGAGACTCTCCTTCCTAAATGAGCATAAGCATGTCTTTGTAACTGGCCATGATTATAATATTCATTTTTCCTTCACCAAGATCTCAAGGCACATGGAGAGCATTATTTTTCTGTTTACCTTCCAATTTCACAAATCTTTGAATTTCAGTGTTCAAGCTTGTCTTCTAAAAAAAAATTCTATTTTTGGGGGGCAAGCCCAGATGCTCTTATGAATGCATGGCTTCTAAGCAAGGACGTTGAACAACACAAACTACATTATGATAAAATTTTGTGCTTTGAATACTGTCTTTTTTTGCTTAATATGTCCCAAACCGTCAGAATGTGGTGCTGTGTTTGGGAAAGGCTTGCATAATTTCTACTACTTATCTGATGAAATGGTTTCTGTCTGGACACAACAGAGGACTGTCACAAGGTTGAGCGAGGACCCAGGCTGGGGACAGAGATGTTCAGTGGGTGAAATCCTTGGAGCAACCCAACCTATGGAGATGGTTTGAGCAAGAGTCACAGTCACCTTCCCCTCCAGCTGAGAGGAGTATACATTCACGGAGATGGTTGGGGTATAAAATAGGTCTGTTACAGAACAGTATAAGTGGTAGAGGTAGGATTTTTCACAGAGACTCTTTTGTTGTCTTTTTCCTCTGTCTCTCATTGAATGGCCTTTACAAGGCTGTTGTGAAAGGGGGTAGTGGTTGGCCATCATTGAGAAATGCAATCACGATCTCATCTTAGTGTCATGACATTGCCCTACCTCCCTTCCTGCAGCGAGGACCTCACTGAGGTCTGGTTTGGTTTCACTGTCTCCAGGAGCTCTGTGTCCCTTGCACCTCACTTTCCAGCACACTCATCACATCTTTGTATGGTATTTCTCTCACGCCGAAACCTTTCTTCTCCAACCCTCCCTCATACTGACTGTGAACTCTCCACCCAGTACACTTGCTCCTTAAATCTGCAAACTTAACTCACTGCCTTGAAACCACACCTCATCTCCAAACTTTGTTTACAGTAAGAAGGGCAAAACATACCTGGGATTTAAAAATCACAGAAGGAAAGAAAAATTCAGGTTGTAAAGGACCTCAGGAAGTCTCTAATCCAACCTCCTGCTTTGAGCAGGAACAGCTATGATATCAGACCAGGTTGCTCAGGGCTTTATTCAGTTGGATCTTGAAAACCTTGATGAGCAGCGATATCACAACTGAAGTCAGACAAAACTGCAGTAACTGGGTGAAAGGCAAAAGCAGTGAGGGGAGATTGTGACCACCAACTCAATTCAGGACTGGAAAGACTTGCCACCCCCAACCTGAAAGGAGCATGTGTGCTAATTTCCACAGCAAATGAAGCTAATTTAAATACAGTAAACCAATAGTGCATGAAATGTTAATCACTAACCAATAAGTGTAAATTTGGGCAAGTTTATACTAATTATGCAGCAAGATAAATATGCTGTAGTTTTGTACGGAGGTGTGCTAGATTTGTGAAGCTGCCACCTAGCACCCATCTTTGTGCAAATATGAAGGAAACAAAATACCGCTGCTTTGTGTGTTAATTGGCATTTGCACGCTGGGTTAATGACCCTATTTTTGGGACAACACAACCTTTCTTGGAAACCTGCTCCACTGCTTTGGTGTCACCAGGGCAAAGAGTTTTTCCTTATAACCAGTCTGAACCCCTCTTGGTTTGGCCCATTGCCTCTCATCCCCCTGCTCCCTGCCTGTGTCTTGTGGATAACCTCCTTGCAGGTACTGGCAGACTGCTATACCAGGTCCTCTTCTCCAGGTAGAACCCACCCTGGTCCCTCAGCCTCTCCTCACAGGGCCAGTATTCTGGCCTTTTTTGAAAATGGATGCAATATTTGTCCCTTTACTCCATTGCCCCTGACCTCCATGGCCTTTCAAAGAAGACAGAAAGAGGAGGCCTTGCAAGGAAATCAGCCAGTTTTCTCACTACTTTGGATGCGGCCCATCTAATTCCATGGGCCAAGTATGGGTCAAGTTCTCAGGAGTAATCCTTGACGTGACCCTCATCCTCTGCAGGTACCTCTTCTCCTTGAACCTCGTCACTAAGCATAGAGGCCAGTGAAGGCTGATGCAAAGAAGGCATTGAGTGCCTCAGCCCTATTGGTGTTTGCTGTTATATAGTTATCATCTCCCCCATTCGAATGGGAGTTTGGCTCCCAGCTACTGTAACCCTGTGAGCAGCAGTGGTGAAAACTGTGACAACAACTACCATCAATTTGGGGCCTTCAGTCACTGTTTGTGACAATCCATATAACTCTGCAACCACACAGTCCTTGCAAACAACAAAATTGCCAATAGAGGACATAAGCTGTGATAGGAATGTTTCAATTGGAGTAGCATAAACCAGCATTAACATTGATGTGACTCAGTGGTGACCTAGGTCCTTTACAAGCTGATGTCAGACAGGCTTTCCTTCCAAAATCTTGTAATGTAAAGGAGTTCCAGAAAAGAGGGCTCTTGATCTCTCTTGATAAGTGAACAGAGAACTACGGGCTTGCCTGGGCAATGGCTGGGTGAAATGCAGTAGCTGGCATGTGAGGACCCAGAATAGACAGCCATGGAGTTGACTTCTGGCCTTAAAACCTTAGAGTCAAATCATTTAGTGAACTAATGAGATTATTTTTCAATAAATGATTTGAGAGAATTATTGCGTAACGGTAAAAACACTTGCCCCATTCAGCAAGTGGTGATAACTAGGAATTCAAAAGCAAAGAGCACCTACAGCTGCATCTTAAACACCAACCACACAACCCCTGAGTGCATGCCCAGTTGCTCTGAGATAGCTGCAACATCTGCTGCTGCTACTGCAGGTCCTGCTGCAGATCTGCTCCAGTAGCATCTACTTTGCCAGCTTTGCAGCAGCATCTTCCATCTTGTAGCTAGCTGCCTTTGCTTCAATTAGAGCCCCATCTGCCACCGCACTGGCTGTCTCTGTTTTGGATATGATTATAATCACATCTGCTCCGCCATTGACTGCTGCTTTCATTATGGTTATAATGTCATACACTCTTGCACTTTCTGCTACTGTTACTACTATAATGACACTAGCATCTGCCTTGGCTTTTGACACAGTTGCTTAAAACATCTGCCCCTGTGCTTACTTGACGACACAGGTGTAGCTGGGCTGATGTGAACTTAAGGTTCATCTAAACCTATGTTTTCTCCACCACTGGCCATCTCCACACACTTATGGGGAAGATGTGGGCACTCTACAATAAGCAGATGTGGGAAGATCTGATGACGATCTTTGCCTGCTCCTGCAGCTGGTGCAGCAGTTATAGTGTTAGCCTGGGACTTGGGAGAACTAGGTTCAGATTTCTGCTTTGCAACCAATTTACCAACTCAGTCCAAAAAGATTAGTTAGGCCCAGATCTATTGTGGAGTTTTACACTCAGTGTCACAGTTGCTGGTTTTCTGGTGCTTGGTTTTCATTATGAAAAAAAACTAAGTGTCCTTGATTTAAAGTTCCCCATACAATGGGTGAGGAAAATTAGAAGAACCTCAGGAATTTTCTCAAAAGTTGCTGCACTGAAAATGGGCCTCTCCATAGGAAATTGTAATGACATGGGCACCTCCTTTCATGCAGGATTCATAGCCTGAAACCATCCCCTGGAGGAATGTGCCTGTTTCTTTTCAAAATGGAAGTGAACTCGGTCCTTCTTTCCCAAACCACAGCTGACATGCAGTAGCAAGTGTCCACGTTCCCCTCTGGGTGCAAAGGCAGCACTGAAAATGAGTAACAGAGGGATGAGGATTCAGTGGGCTTCAGCTGTAGGTTTGAAATTACCTTCCTACAGAAGATTACCTCAAAATCAATAAAAAGGAGGCTTTATGTGGGGAACTTTCTTTTCTACAAGCTCTGCATACAGTGCTTAAAAATTCAGCAGGTGAGAGGGGTAAGAGATGGACCACACATAAGCAGTGAAGAAGAAATCAGCTGGAATGTTTGCCATCATCAGCTATGGCTCCCACAAGTAGTGCTGGAGATATTTAAGTACAACAATAACTTCAGGTTAAAAAAAAAAGGAAAAAGAAATAGCACGGTAACTCTGCTCTGAAGAAGGACTATTGTTGCAGGACATGGAAGAGCATTAGCTGGTGAAATCCTATTGTTGCTTATTTGACGTGTTCACAGGTTTTCCCAATAAATCTCTGCCATGTAGTAAAACTCCCCTGCTTACCCACAAAAGTACAGAAACAAATTGAACTTTCCCATTTTCTTGTAAGTAATCATACTTCCAGGCCAAAACCTCAGCCCCTCACACATGTCCCTCTCAGGCCTGTCTTCACTGACGTATGCCGGCACACCCAGTATTCTTTATTACAAGCTTCAACCCAAAAGCCATATAGCCATGTTGGCATGCTCTGCTGAAGCAATAAGTCACTCCGGTTGAGCCAATAAACGCTGTTAAGAGGCTGGGCTCCTCAGCTCAAGCACAGCGCTTGGAAATATGTTGATCTGGATTCAGGCTCACGGGTTTATGGCTCCTAATGTGTCATTTAATTTATACAAATTTATACAGGTCTGTCCTGGGATATTTGTATGACTCTTCTGTCTCCTCATTAGTATAATAACCCAACATATGATCCTCTCCTCTCCTCTCCTCTCCTCTCCTCTCCTCTCCTCTCCTCTCCTCTCCTCTCCTCTCCTCTCCTCTCCTCTCCTCTCCTCTCCTCTCCTCTCCTCTCCTCTCCTCTCCTCTCCTCTCCTCTCCTCTCCTCTCCTCTCCTCTCCTCTCCTCTCCTCTCCTCTCCTCTCCTCTCCTCTCCTCTCTCCTCTCCTCTCCTCTCCTCTCTTCTCCTCCTCTCCTCTTTCATTTTTATAGTTATATTCCCAACTCCTTGTAGGTGTTTTATTACAGTGCACTACTCTGCTACATCCACTGCAGCATTCAATGATGTGGGAAGTTCGGGACATTACAGTCTGACACTGATGGGTCGGGCAACCCCACATTTGCTGAGCTGAATGCACTTCAGTAGTCTCCTCGAACACAGCAGGCTCCATCTGGATGCTTACATTTCAATAAGAGTGTAACATTTGCAGAATCAGGAGTCCAAATCTGCCATCGAAATGATCTGCAAAAGCAGCTGGTCTTATGCTTGTCTAGTCAAACTAGACCAAACCTCTGAACCTTTTGAGGTTCGCCCATCACTAATAATTAATGTCTGACTTTGATAAAGCTGACATTTGGTTTATAAAGGCAGACTAATAAGCTCCGAGAAGGCTTAGAAATCCTATCAAGTAATGTATTGCATTACAAATATTAAAAATTACTGTCAAAATTAACATAATCTACTGCTGGGCACGTTAGTATATTAATCTGATTGGAAGCGTGACCTCTTTTTGCTAACTTTCCAAGTGACCCTGGTAAAAATGTGACATTTCTAGATATGTTACAGATAACCATTTTTTACAGATCTGTAAAAATATAAGACACAGAGAATGTAGATATTAAAAATACTGTATTTTCAGGGCTTTTAAAATTTCTGTTACAGTCTTTTCTGTTACATGAATGTCCGTTGTATTTAATGAGTAGCCCAATGTTTTACGTGCTTTAGGCAACTGGTTTTATCTGGGCTTTTTTCGCTAGCTTTCCATTTTTGAGGCAGATGTTATCTTTATGGTTAAAGAGGTTTGGGCCTCCCTCTGTGATATTTAAAGAGACCCAAAGCCTACTAATTTTAATTTCAGTGGCTGTAGATAGCAAGTAGTGGGAGTTACTGACCTTGAGATGACATGCATACGTTGTCCCATCTCTCTGTGTCTTTGTTGGACAGTAATGCACATCTGAATCTTTTAGATGTTTCTTTTCCCTCCTCTGCTTTGTGGATGCACGTCATCTGGAGGACACTGATGCAGTAGGGGATAACATACCAGTCGCTTACACAAGAACAGAAAGAGGAAGAGGAAGGAAATAAGATGAAATGAAATGTAGGTAGCAATGTGCTTTCTGATGTCTTTGTGTTCTCCTGACTCAGGGTGAAAGGTTTGCTTGCAGTTCTCAATCTACTTGGGAGCACAGCATTAAAGATAGATAGATATAATATTAATGGTAAACTTTAGCCCTCATCGTTGGCTAAAGCATGTTTCAGCTTTTCATGTTCCCCCTTTAATGCCGAGTTGCTTCTTCCTGCCCCTTTTCTACTCCTTGCCCTCTGTGAGCATGGGAGCCCATCTTTCTTTGAATGAGAGGTCTTCAGCAGGCCTGTGGCGATCATTGCCCTCTTCACCAAATATCCAGCAGGTCTCACTGTTCCTTAAAGGGATCAAAGCCCCGTTTCCCTCTTCTCCATCTTCTGAAATGGCTGTTGAGGGGTATAGGAGCGGTGTGTCCCAGCGCCTCCTGGTCAGGCAGCAATTAACATACCAAGAACCATGGCACACAAACCCTATAGAATATGTGGGGAACCTGAAAAAATATGGACTAAGGAGTAGAGCAAGTAGAGGGAGTAATGAAGAATGGCAAAGTCACAGAAGAATGGAGTTCTTAAGCTTCTTGTGAATATACACTGATTTCCTCAAATGATATTGGGTCAAAAAAAATTGCTGAGAACTTTTAAATGTCAAAATATTTTGCTTTGGCCGTCTCAACACACACACACACACACATTTTGGCACAAAAAAAGTCTGTTCAGCCTGAACTGCATTTTTCCTAATGCTTTTTTTTTCCCCAGATGAGCTACTGAAGAGGAAAAAAGTAGTTTTCTTCCTGCAGGTCTAGGCTACTCAGAGCTATAGGGAGTTGAAGGTGTGCATCTCCTTTTTGATGTCCTGGATATTGGCAGAACTGAATTCCCCAAACGTGCTGGGCTGACTTAGTGGCCATCTGTCTGAATTGACTGTGTTGTCCCTGGCTCAAATGACCACCCAGCCTGAACTCTGCAAGGGGGGCCTGCCAAGCTGCGGTTAGTTTCTTCCCCAAATAGCTCTAAAGTGTGGCTTGGTCTGTGCTTTAAGTAAAATTATGCTACTGTTCAGTTCTCCGCTTGATTAAAATGTATCTTTCAGCATTTAAGGGTGGGCAGTGACTTCCTGGGATTAGAAAGGGAAGTGAACTGGCTGGAAAGCAGCAAGGAACGATGTTGTTTACGAGTAGTGGGAGGGCAGAGTAGCATGTGTTGCTGAAGTTTGGGGCTTGGCCACATTACTCAACTCCAGTTAAAGATCTGCTAAATTCACTCTTAGTCCCATTTTCTTTCTTAATAGTACACACAGGGACACTTTTACGAGAAGAGTGATTCATCCACTGTGGTATTCTAGATAAATTTTGGGAGAGCAGGGCTCCCTTGGGCTGTCAGTGTGACCATTTGCCCCAGGACAAATGCCCTCACAGCCTGTCAAGTTGGCTGAACACAGATTTCTTAAGATCTGGACTTTTTCAAGTAAGATTTCACTTGGCATAACAATTTTCTTCCCATAATAAATGTTTTAAACATCTTTGGAAGTCCTTGCTTTCTCACGATTTCGGCAGGGTGCCGCACTCTCTGGGCTTCAGCTGCTGCCAGAGAAGCTCTGTGCAGGGATGCTTGTCAAGGAGAGACTTCATCATCCACAGGAAGTGCAGGTATTATAAACTCATCAGTATAGTCAATACTTAACAGGTCTGTGTGAAAAATGAGTGAGCACGCTCGAGTGCCACTTCACTAATTTACAGAAATGGAAAACTGGGCTGTTTTGAAGACATTAGGGCTGCAGTGACTGTCAACTTAATGAAAAGAGACGTTCTCTTTTTTGTTTCTGTTTCAGAAAGAAAGAAGTTGATAAAACCTATTTTAAGCCTTTTAATGAGCAATTGTTTAGAGCAGTCAAAACATTGGCTTCCTGAAAAAGGCAATAACTAATTTAACATGTTTTTTATAGATATGCGAGTGTATGGCTTAGAATATGAAAAGAAACAGTTTATAACCTCCAGAGTCATTGGAGTGGAGTGTAACATCCCTCACAAGTAGAGGTCAAGATTTCTGGGTTTTGGCCCAGGCTTTGATACAGACTTGTTTTCAGACAGTAGCAAATGACATCATTCTCTTTCCTCTTTTTCTCTGTCAGATAAGTAGGATAACACTCAGATGCATTGGGATATAATCAATTTTTCTAAAGCATCTAAAGATCCTTGAATAGAAAACAGTATCTATATACTGAGTCTATATCTTCCCAAGTTTTGTGTCTGTATACTTTTCTGGCTCAATATATTACATCTTAACAGAAATCAAGAACACCCCAGTTGAAAAAAAAAAAAAAAAAAAAACCAACCAAAAAAAAGCTGGGTTTGAGTTTGAACTAGTTTTCCTCTTGTCCTTTTTTTGATCCTCACTAGTACTGTGCCATACCTACTGACTTTTTTTCTGAATGTTGAGAAATTCCTCAGCTAATATTAATGGTCATAGAAGGAGAAACTGAAATATCAAATTTTTTGATGTAAATTAGTTATTTTCTTATGCTGAAGAAACAGCTTATTTTAATGGCTGTGGCTTCTGTTGTATTTATGTTCCTCCACTGATCTCATCAGGGTGCCAGATAAACCAGCCACACAGGGTCTGAACCAGCTGGGTCCAATATTAATGAGGAAAGGGACGTGCTAATTGTAGCAAGTGGTTCAGAGACCAGTGCTTCAAAGCCAATTCCGCCGGACCAGACTGAGCCTCCCTGTGCAGGTTTTTCACATGATCTTTCATCATCTTTTGAACAGAAAGTCTACTTGGAGACACAAAAATTCCACTGAAGAAGTTATTTTTGCCTTTAGCCAGGGGCACTGTGACCTGCCATCTTCCCCTTATGGGTGACAGACTGAATGATTAATCGGGACTATCTTACCAACTGCTAGTTTGAGTTTATTTTATTTTACAGCAATAAGGTGAATTGTCTTTAGACTGGAGCATGGGGGATTTTCAGTTATTTGCTGTGAGCCACTCTACTTCAGCTCAGACTTGTTTTTTTTAGCTATCATCTAAGGGAAATATCTCCCTGCTAAAAGCCTCTTTTGCTGTAAGATGCAGGGCTTGCACTGACATTCTGGTGGTTATTGCAGTGAACTTCTTGGTCTCAGGTTTTCTATTCGATACTGCTTATTTTGCTTTTTTTAATCTGAGAAGTGTGGTGATGCTTATATGAACTTTTAAACTTTTGCTCAGGCACAGGGTGGATGCTGATGATTCTCAGATGTGCAAGCCATTTCTCCTCTCTAACAGGCTCTGGTAGAGCACTCACTAACTGCTGGTTTTTGGGGAAAGATCTTTGGCACCAGTAAGGTCCTAGGAAGGACTATGGCACAAAGTCTTTCTGTTGTAAGCTAGAAAGTCACACAAATATTAGAGGTTGCTGTCAACAACCCTTGCTGTAGCCCACCAAAGTGAGGTTTCTGTGAAGAAGTTCTCTGGCATCCTGGGACTCTCCTTTAGCAGTTCCCATGATGAAGACAACAGGGTGACCATTGCTGACAGGCACTGTGGGGATCTGAAAAGGGGAATCACTTCTGAGCAGTTTCCAGTCTTTGTTTAAGAGTTAACCAAAGGTTTTCTTCACAGAGAAGGAAGTAATGGATCAAATATTTCTAAGACTAGGATGCAAGTGCACTTAAAATCTCTTTGAATCTCTTTCAAATGAATCAATAATTTTGTTAACTCTCTGGGGTTTATCAGAAATAAGAAAAGAAAGGAAATAATAGCTTCAAAGGGTGCTTATTTTACATGTGGTTGTTCTATTTCAGCAGGTATGTGAACTTTGGTCATCCTTTTCACAAATGAAAAGACTATGTGAAGGATGTTGTGATCTCAGGCGAGTTTGTAAGATAGCATCACATGTTATTTGGACAGTTATGTTTTCTGAGGTTTCTCAAAAGCCACAGCTATGATTATCCTCAGTAAGAGTCCTTTCCTTTTTTATTTATAGCAGTGCTCACTGTATTCTTTTTACAACCTAGGTTTACTGACTGTGTCAATTCACTGGATGTATCATTTGAGTTGCCTGTATAATGCACACTCTAAATATTAGTTAAGAATAAAATACTTGTTAATTGATTTTATATTTTTTGTAAGGAACTTACGGTTGTGAGCTAATGGTATCCTAGTTCACAACTGTCATCTCTCTCTCTGTCATCACTTGCCCTCTGGAATTTAAATCTGTGTTTTATACCTCTATGTTCAAGATCTTTATTTTTATATATAGCCTTTTGTCCATCCTAGCCAGCATTATTTTTATACAAAGAGAGATCAGTTCACATTACATACCCTCTTCCACTCATCTCTGGACTGGGACACTTAGAACATTATCAATATTATGTTTCACATCTAATCATCAGCTAGTTGAAACTGGGAGAAGAAAATGTTTGTTTCCATTATGTCATCCCATTCCTACTTCACCGGTCAACATCTCAGTTATAGTTGTGATAAAATTAGTTCAAAGCATGAAGAACTTACTTCAACAACCTATGTTCAGTAGTTATCAAGTATTGATAAAAAGGAATCAAAACTGACAAGGGCTTCAGCTGAAAAGCTGGCACATGGTGGGAACTTGTATCGGTCTCCTGGGGTTTTCAACTTTGAGATTCCTGTTGTAGGCAGGAGCTGAGATTTATCAAAGAATTTGGGAATGAAGCAACTGCATCTAAGATTCTGCAATCTCTGCAGCAGGGCAGCAAGTTTTTTCTTTCATTCACATCTGTGATGAAATTTCCATGAAAGGCACTATAATTAATGACTGTAAATCCAGAAGAGATCCTGATCATTACTGCAAAGTTCAGTGTAACTTAGATTTGTGATCAAGGTTGACTGGGAAAAGGTAACATGAGAAAGATGTAATTAAAATAAAGAGAATCTTTCCTATGCAATGGCTTCACAGCTCTTCCACAGCTTTCAGAATCAACCACATTATGCCCAACGTAGCAGATTTGCATCTGCAAAAGGTCATTTTCTGTCAAGTAACTGCGCTCGTATACAAAGAGGCCATTTCAACCTTGTTCCTTCAGTTTGTCTGTTCTGTGATCAATATCACAGTCTAGACCTGGATGACTGCAGAATCTGATTGCAGCTTAATTTCCCATAAGAGTAGCTAGACCTGCTGAAACAGCTTGAATATGCAGCACTGAATAAGCAGGCTGAGAGACAAATGTCCTCATGCCATATTGGGAAGCCCAATTAGCACAGCAGAGTGCATCTTGCTGTGTTATTTTTCTCCCCGTTGCATTTTGAAAGGATTAAGCTCTGGGACAGTCATTGCCAAGTAAAGGAAAATAACATTGGTGTCCATCACTGAATAATTAATTCTAAGGAAACTACAGAGGTGCATGTGTGTTTTTAATTTTTCAGTTTATACAAGGTTTGCCTTAAATACTTGAGGATAAACTGGCAGTATGTTAAACACTTAGTGACCACTAAGGACTTTAACCCAATTTTTCGTTAGATTTAACTGGGGCAGTGGAAAGAATTACCTTGCCTACCAATCCTTGTCACATTTGCTGTCAGATGACACTGTCCCCACAGTGTGGTTGGAGGTGTATCTTATCTAAAAAGTTTACAGCCTGCAGGCAAAGAGCATTGATGAGAACAGCAAGCTCATTATTAGGTTTGACTGCATGCACTGACTAATGAGGATGGGTAGTTTCATTTCAGGTGGCATCTGCTTCCCCTAATGCCAGCAGTGTCCCTGTCTGAGCTGCTTGTGGACTGTCACCTGAAAGGCTTCACTTTAAGGCTCAGCTTAGGATAAGCCTGAATCAACACCATCAACAGTTGACTTTAAACTGCTGGGCTGTAATTTGTGGTGGTTTAAAAATCCTTCATGGCTAGGTCTGTCCCTGTTGCACAAGTGCCAACTCTGGTAGAGAATCAGAAGGGAAAACTTGGGACCAGTAATTGCATCCACTGTCAAAGTTAAGGGTTGCTGCTATATGTGAGTCAGTATCTTTAGGTTCCCAGAGACAGCTCTTGGTCTGGTTTGCCAGATGAATCATAGAATCATAGAATCGTCAAGGTTGGAAAAGACCCTTAAGATCATCGAGTCCAACCATTAACCTAACACTGCCAGGTCCATCTATACAATGTCCTTGAGCACCACATCTATCCGTTCTTTAAATACCTCCAGAGATGGAGACTCAACCACTTACCTCGGCAGCCTGTTCCAATGCTTGACCACCCTTTCAGTGAAGAAGTTTTTCCTAATGTCAAACCTAAACCTCTCCTGGTGCAGCTTGAGGCTGTTTCCTCTCGTCCTATCACTCGTTACTAGGGAGAAGAGACCGACCCCCACTTCGCTACAACCTCCTTTCAGGTAGTTGCAGAGAGCAAGAAGGTCTCCCCTCAGCCTCCTCTTCTCCAGACTAAACAACCCCAGCTCCCTCAGCCGCTCCTCAGAAGACTTGTGCTCTAGACCCTTCACCAACTTCATTGCCCTTCTTTGGACACGCTCCAGCACCTCGATGTCCTTCTTGTAGTGAGGGGCCCAAAACTGAACACAGTACTCGAGGTGCGGTATCACCAGTGCCCAGTACAGGGGCACTCTCACCTCCCTGGTCCTGCTGGCCACACTATTCCTGATATAAGCCAGGGTGCCATTGGCCATCTTGGCCACCTGAGCACACTGCTGGCTCATGTTCAGGTGGCTGTCAATCAAAACCCCCAGGTCCTTTTCAGCCAGGCAGCTCTCCAGCCACTCCTCCCCAAGCCTGTAGCGTTGCATGGGGTTGTTGTGACCCAAGTGCAGGACCCGGCACTTAGCCTTGTTGAATCTCACACAGTTGGCCCCGGCCCAACGATCCAGCCTGTCCAGGTCCCTCTGTAGGGCCTTCCTACCCTCCAGCAGATCAACACTTGCACCCAACTTGGTGTTATCTGCAAACTTACTGAGGGTGCACTCAATCCCCTCATCCAGGTCATCAATGAAGCTATTGAACAGGACAGGACTGAGCCCTGGGGAACACCACTGGTGACCGGCCACCAACTGGATTTGACTCCATTCACCACCACTCTCTGGGCTCGGCCGTCCAGCCAGTTTTTAACCCAGCGCAGAGTGCACGTACCCAAGCTGTGAGCAGCCAGCTTCTCCAGGAGAATGCTGTGGGAGACAGTGTCAAAGGCCTTAGTAAAGTCCAAGTAGACAACATCCACAGCCTTCCCCTCATCCACTAATTGGGTCACCTTGTCATAGAAGGAGACCAGGTTAGTGAAGCAGGACCTCCCTTTCATAAACCCATGCTGGCTGGGCCCGATCCCTCGGTTGTCCCGTGTGACCTTGTCTCTGCAGAGCTGCTGCACTGAAGTTTTGTTGGATAAAGAGAGGTTATGAGAAAGCTCTTTTCCCTGGACAAGCAGCCAGGAAGGGAAGATGAGGACAGAATTGTGCCATGGGATGTGCTTAGATGACTCACCTCTGTTAGGTAATGCCTCAGCTCCCATCAGCAGCAAATGCAAGCCAAAGTAACGTCAGGACACATTTACCCAGCAGATTGCACTGCACAGCTTTTTCCACCATGGGGACTCTTGGCTGAACTTACTTATTTCTAGATCTCTGTTTTCTCTTCTTGTGCCAGCTACCTCCATTGAAGGTAAGAAGGAGGAACCTGCATATTACTTTAATTTTTATGCTGAGATTTAAATAATTCAGCTATGGAGGTGTCAGTGAAAATAAGAACAAATAAAGAGAATGGATATGGAGAAGGAAGGGAAGTATCGAAGATAAAGGGCTTAGGTACCTCCCAATCAGGGATCACTCATACAATGGGCCATTAAAATTTAGCTGAGTCGAGTGTATTGTTTTTAATTTGTATTCCCATAACATAGTCTGTTAAGGAGGGTGTATGCAGCAAATGCATATTAATGATGCTACACATTTGCATATTATAGATCCATAATACCAAGGGTGTAGTAAAAATCTTTATGAAAAGTGGTGACTATGCAGCAGTCAATTTTCTCTATATCTCAACCATTTTAATGCTTTTTTTTTTTGCACACACACAGATGTGCACACACACACACTTATATACAGAATCCCTACGACTGATAGCTCTACTACATTAAGGGACTAATGACCTGCAAAATTCCATTTATAAAAGATGAAGAAATGTTAGATTTATATAAAAAATCATCAAATTAGCTCTTCCTCTGGAACACTTCCAGTTCTTTGTTCCTTTGTTCTAAAATCTTTTAAACCAACAACCTGCCAAATGTATTGTTTTTAAAAATATATATTTAATCCACCTCAGCTTTAGTGGCAGGAGAAGATTATCTCAAATTTCATTTTCAGAATAGTTTGTATGGCTGAGGTACAAACTCCTGCAACTCAACTGTTTACAGTGAAAACTAGCTCCATCTGGGCTAGCTATGGGTTGTTAGTGGTCCTTAACTGAGTAAGAAAAGTTTTAGTGCTTATCTCAACATATCTGAAGAGGCTTGGACCCTCATGTCAGAATGAGACTAGCAACACAGTCTGCAAATAGGTCTCTGTTAGTCTAAATGCATAGTTAAAACCTGCTTTACTCTGGATAATGCTTTGGACAAAATGTGCCGAATTTACCTCCCATCAGTGCAACCTATTGCTCATGAATGTTGTTACTGGTTCAAGTGGATTTAGAAATGTAGTAAAGCAGAGCAATATCCTGGCCAGTTATACCAGGATATGAGCAAAAGTCTTGGGTGCCACGTGTCAGTCTTGGTGAGGGAAGGTTTCCTGATATAAGAGATAAGATTGTGGCCCAGATTCCTCCTGGCTTTGTTTCTGCCTCCAGGGAAATTGCTTTGTATGCCACTGCAAACCTTGTAAGTAAGTTCTGTGTAAAGGCTAAAGGCCAGGGACAGGCAAAGTTTTTCACTCCCTTTTGGATGAGTTTTTGTGCTCTGAGGAGCAGAAGAATCGCTTGTAACTGCTTCTTACTAGGGGAGAATCACAGCAAAAATGGGGAAAGGTAGACTCCAAGTTCATGGTGCAAGAGGTGGATTTTGACAGGTCTGTCTGATTGCAAGAAGCTTCTGGCTCAAAGGGTCCCGCAGTTTACCATCAGCCGGTTTTTTATATGGACGTTCATGGAATGAGAATTAATTGATGCCTGGGTCAGTATGTGGCCTGGACAGGAAATGTTTATTAACTCACTTTGTCCCATCATCTCTTTTCTAAAGAAAGTGCCACTACTGATAGACCAGAATGAAATGAGGGAGCAAGAGATGTCTGGTCCCATGATGCCAGTTGATCCTTCTCTCGCTGTAGCCTCCTGGGTGGTTCCTGCCCTCGCTTCTTCCACGGTCCAGCAGGTACATCACGGGTACGCTGCCTGCCTCTATGTACTTTGCTGAATATGGCGTAAAAGTCCAATCTGTCTTCCACTGATGTTCACAGGTCTTGCCATTGACTACACTGTGACCTGGAGCATATCCTAATTTATAGAAACCAAATTATCTTTACAAACCCCAAAAGGCTAAAATAATATTAAAACATCTTTGGACCTGCTCAATAGCCTTATATTCTCAGTGATGCTTTCTTTAAGGATTGCAAAGCAGAGGTTTGGGAAAGCAATTTTTCATTCTGCAGAAACTATCTGATTTTAGGAATAAGATTTGTATTTTCAGTTTATGCACAAATCTTCATCCCTTGCTTACTAAAGGAGAACAAAAGCTGAACACAAAAAGATGAAGGCAGGTGAGGGTCTAAATTTTAGGTATATATGTATGCCCTACTCTGCGTTTATGTTTTTAATATCTGCGGAAGTATTGTTTCTTTTCAGATTTATTTTTAACCTGGAAAACAAAGAAAACCCCAAAACATATTGCCCTCAGATCTTCAGTGCTGAAAGACAAGGAATGGTGAAGTACCTGTTTTGTGTCCTTCTGTCTCTTCTACTTACCTGCAGAGTGAGAAGGAGATCAAAATGCGGAATAATTGGCATTTGGCTGGGGTGAGGAGGGACATATCGCCTGTCTCCTGTGTGCCTGCAAGCAATCATCCATGGCTGTCCACCCCCTGGGGTACCTGCAGGTATGTTTGACATGCTATGGAGATGCCAGGGCCTAGCCACTGGGTCAGTGAATTATGTACCTCCATCTGCCTTAACCTTTATATAAGGTTTATAGGAGGGGTATAGTTTAAAGGTTAGGGCAGTGACCATAAAGTCATCCCAATACATGGCCTTATGGCTGGGTGATGAGAGGACTGTAATAGCAAAATTCCCCTAGGTTTAAATTTTATCCTGGCTCTATTATTGTTTTCACTCAAACCAAATTTCTCCATTGCTGTAATCCAGCTGATTTTGTGAGTGAAACTAATTGGGACAGAATAGACTTAAATATTACAAATGGCTAAAAAAGAAATGGGGGAAATGGGTAGAGTTTTTCAGGGAAATTATTTTTATGCAACATGTATTAGCCTTCCTAACAGGCCGGTTAAGGCACATGCTTACATCCTGACTCAGTTTTACTCAGTCCCAAAAGGAATCTTCATGAACAAGAAGTGGAAACAAAAAGAGAAGAGTCAAGACCTCACTATTTTTTCCTTAGTCAGTTGAAGGACCAGTTGCCCCATCCTTGTCCCTTTAGACCAAAAGGGAGTTTTACCATTGACGTTAATGGGAACAGGATCTGGCCCAGTAACCGGCTATTTTGGACCTGCTTCTGTCGCTCTTGCTGCATTGCTGCCGAGAGTACAGAACATCCTCGCCTTCTGTTTTTCACTCCTTAATGTTTCCTTAGAATACTTAGGCGGAGAGTGACTGTAAGTGCTTAACCTTTGTCAATGGCAGACGTTCAACAGAGTTTGGCTGCCTCCTTCTATTTCCTTGTGGACACTGATTTAAGGGTCCATCCAAAACATTTGTTCAGAAGGATATGACTAATATGAGAATCTGTCACTGTGTAAACACAGTGACCAAAAACTATTTGGCAGTGTTTTGGATCTGCTGGCTAGTAATTAGGTATTTATATTTGCTTTAACAGCACCAGTTGTGATGATCTAATGTTGTTCAGTATTTATATGGATAGCTCATCAGATTTTTTTCATTTTACAATGATTCAGCATAATCACATGAGAGATAAAGAACATTTAAAGAAAAGTACTTATTTCAATAACTAATGTAAAATTTCAGTCAGGACCACATTAGGAATGACATGCTGAGCTCACACAAGAAGAACAACGCCTGCATTTACTGGAAACATTGCAGTAAGGGTGAGTGAAGTCATTGAAAACAAATTGCTGTTCCCTTCCTAAATAGGCTCGGGTTGGAATAGTGTCCTCTGGGTTGTGACCAGATTTAGCCTTCACAGCCAGTTTGTTCCACAGAAACTGAGTAAATTTTCTTGGGAAACAAATCTTCAAAAATGTGCATGAGAATTTTTGGGGAGGGGAGTGATACATGGATCTAACACAGTCAAAAATATATTAAAAGCCATTAATAAATTGCTGTTATTTGGGTAGTTTCAGAAGAGCACATTCATCACACTTATCCCTGCAGCAGGTATAATGTTATACTGATCCAACTGTGTCAAAAGTTATGTGAACAACATGCATATCAGTCCCTAATTCAAATACACATTATTCACTATCACAAAAACTACAAAGACTATGAAGCTTTAATGATACAGATCCAAGTACACATTGATAAGCTTGAAGGGCATATGATTTGTATTAGCTTGGGTACCTTCTACTGACATTGTTTTCAGAGCATCATAAAGGAGTAGGAAAATATAGTGCAATAGCCAGTATGAACAAATTTGCTTTTGATTCTCCTACTACTAAAGAGCTTGTGAAAATGTTTGAGGACAAGATGTTTTCCTGCCCACTCAAGTAAGCAAGAACAGCATTACCCTGTTTGACTGTTCGCAAGAAGCAGAAAAAATCACGTTTCCCCCTCCACACACCTCAGATCACCCCAAGAGATCCTAGGAGATAAGGAAAGTCAAATAATGTGTTCTGAGAACCCCATGAGTGATAGACTTTTCCACGAGCTTTCCATATCTAACAATGGCTAAGGTAATTCTGTGCACAGAACTGCTACCATGGATAGTACTACTGCTGCTCTGTACCTTCAGTTCTTCACATTTTTTATTCTTTATTTGATACTTTGATAAGCTGAAGAATAGATTTCTGTGCAATATACTTTCAGCTTAGCCAGGTTAGATCCCACCCTAGTGCTTCCACTTCCTGTGCGGTACATTTCTTCTTCTAAATATTTCATTTCACACCAATAAGTACTTTAGCTAGAAAGTTGCAAAATACTATGATAGAATTATAGAAATTAGGAGTCACCAAATCCATCCCTCTGCTTTAGGGGAGGAGAAAGCAAAGAGATGGTAGGGGACAAGATGAGAAGATAGCGATACTATGCTATACACATGTCTATCTCTACCAGGCAAGTAACTGCAGCTGGGAGCAGTGTACTTTTTTTGACAATTCACTCTGTAAAATTGAAAACTGTTACAGGAATTCTTTTTCTATGATTTCTTTTTCTCTGCTCTGTGATCCCTGACTCTTTCATGGATCACCAAGGGCATAGCTATGGCTTCTGGGCTCTGTTTCCACTTACAATACGTGGGCCCCTCCACATTTGAGAAATAATGACAAGTCTCTGTGATAGAGGCTTTTCAATATTTCTAAAATTAACAGGGGTGGAATTTGATTTCTGTGGGGAAATTTGGTAAGGGCAAAGTGAGGAGAGGAAGAGAGGAGACTCGCATCTTAGTGCGAGATATTTTTCTCCCTGAAATTTCTCTCTCCCTGTCTCATCTTGGTGGAACTGGTCAAATCATCTAGTAAGAATGAGTCTTCTTTGCCAATGTCACCTTTTCATTATTTCTCCACTCATAGTGCTGGCAATAAAAGACTTCTTCAAAAAGGAAAATATTCTCAAGATCTTGACCTGCAGTGCTCTGGAAGTGTGATTAACTTGCCAGAGGTATAGACAGCTCCAAACTCATTCAAAGCAAGAGCGTTGGGACTAGCTGGTGGATTTTGGATGTTTTCCAAGATGGGAATGAAACAGAAGTATCTGGATATTCTGCATTCACACTGCAGTGACAATAGGCTGTCATTCCCAAAGGCTGGACATGCCTTTCATCCTGACTCCAGATGTGCTTCCCAAAAAGGTCACTTTATCTGTTTCTCCTCATTCACTCTTCCCACCCCGAGCTGTGAGTGTTCTTCCCCTTCCATCCACAGGCTCAGTTGCTCCCTGGCAATGTAGACAAACAGGCCTAGCACTTACACCAGGTTAGTTAACCTGGTTAGAGCAAGCTGGGGACTGCTCATGTGAGCATCTCCACCAATGGACTAGATGGGGTAGTAATTTCCAGTTCAGATGCAATGATGAACAGCTGTGGGGAGTAAACTTCTCAGCTGGAACAGCTGGAGCTGAAAGAGGATGTGTGACTACGTCCTGAGACAGCCAGGCTAAGTAACAGAGGCAACTGACTTGTGTTTATACAATTTCCAGGCATTAAATGAGACGATTACCCTAAAACCTGCCTCAGTCACCACCAAAATACTAGAGCATCCTGCCATCTGTTCCTCAATTAGAAAACTAACATGTCTAATTAACATCTCTTCTGGTCTCAGATACTCACAAAAAGAGGGAAAGAAGTCTGGGAACCTGATTGCAGACAGGAGCTCTAAATACACTGGTACAAATACAAAATGACTACCTGTTAAAAAAAAAAAAAATATAAAGCTTAAAATTTTGCAACACCTAATTACAATGCCAAGAAGAAAAGCTCTAATAAATCCTAACTGGCAAAAATAAAAAACTAAATCCCGATGAACCTTCTTTCAAAAAAATCTGAGAAAAAAACCACAGAACCCCATGAATTGAAAAGCTACATCTGTAAGGGGTAAAGGATCCTTATTATATGCTGTTACGAATTTATCTCAAGCTTCTGATGAAAGTATATTGAACAAGAATAACACTTGATAAACTATTACCTCACTTACTTAAATTCTTAATATTTGTGGGGTTTTTTCATATTACATACAATGTGTGTGATTTTTGAGAAAGGTAATACATTACTATGTGTCCAGTTCTGTACTGAAGACTTAACTCCCAAACTTTTCTTTAACTCTCTCAACCACTCTATGTGGAGTATGCTGTTATAAGCCAGCTGGTAATACCAGCTTGATGCTTCCCATTAGAGAGGTTTGGTTTTCAGCCCCCAATAATTTTTCTAATATTTAACAATTTGGTATTTGATATTCCCTGTTTTGTGCCTACTTCAAATGTATTTTTTCTGTAAGCAGACTGGGTGAGCTAGTTTCATGAATTAAGTTAATAAAAAAATACCAAAGAGAGGTGGTTTGGCTTGGTTTTGTCCAAGTTAAAAAACAAAACAAAACAAAACAGAACAAAACAAAACAAATAAAAGAAGTGGAGAAGTTGTTTCTCAAAACTTCTAATGCTTTATGGTTTGGAGTAGGGTTTTGAATTTTAGAAACACTTAGTCCTTGTTTCATGGACAGTCTTTGACTGTACCCACAAAAACAGCCTACATTTTGTCCTGCAATGAAATTGTTTATGTGTCTTCAGGAGGGGCATCTTAGATTTTTTCCTTGTAAATCCTCTGAGAATTTCGATTTTACTGACGATGCTATCCCCCAGGCTGACTTGACAAGATGCTGCCAGTGAAAATTTTGGGACTTTGATCCTCCACTGAGGAGAGGTGAATGGGTCTAACAGGGTGAGGACCTGAGACTAAACAGGCATCAGAAAAAGTCTGAGAGAAAAATACAGAAAGGTTTCCCCTTCAGAAAAGTGCACTTGCTGGATTAGGTTCCCTGCCAGATCCCAAAGCGGAACCCAGATTTCCTGAGTCTGCTGTCAGCAAATCTCTGCAAAACCCTCTGAAAAAATGTCTGGTTCTCTTTCAGAGCTGTTCACAGAGAGGATGACAACCCGCTACCACTATCAGTTTCTCCTGTAAGCCTACTGGCAGAAGTAGATCTCAAATTTCCAACTCCCCAATGATTTGTGTGGGTGTCAGCATTGCTCTATGCAACAGAAAGTCTATCCTTTTTCCCCATTTGATAATTTAAAAATTTGTAAAATGACACTTAGGAAATATGTGAAAAGAATATAGATGTAATTTCAAGGCAAGTATTAAAAACACAGATTTAAGGTTGTCTTGGTGATCTTAATTCAACCCTATTATGCATATTGATGCAATAATTAAAGAAGTTTTATACCCCATTTTTTTCATGCCAAAAATTGTGTCTCATTCATTACATAAAATGTGTGTACTCAGGACTATGTAGCAAAAGAAGGATCCCTGCAAGAAATATAGACCAAAGGAATGGAGCATGGAATAAAGAGGATCCGTAAAAAATATTAGCCACCTGTTACGTGAAGATGTTTCAAGAAACAGAAAGATATGAAGACAGAAGGAAAATACACTCTCTGTGCTAAAGACACATCACTGTGCACAGACATACACATACCTATTTCCTCCTCTTCTTGATCCTCTTTACTTGGGAGGTGATTATACAGCAGATATAGTTGCTATTTCCTGGTGACTCAGGCGTTAGCTCTCCTGCACCATGCTTGCAGCAACCCCTTCAATTCAGCACTCGTTTTCTGTTTCAGAAGGCTCTTCAAATGAAGATTTACACTGAGAAGTATAATGAAACAAATAGGGACAGTTTTCTTTAGCGTTATTTGTGTAAAATATTGCCATAGGGACAGAAAAATTACCTTGATCATGAAATAATGTCTGAGATGGATTATATCACAGACACAGTTCTCTCCCTTTGGCAATGTTTTACTGATGCTCCCTTGAAAACCAGTCAGAATTTACATCCTTTATCTGCATGCATATACACATATTATATTCAATTTTTCAGACTGGCTTTAGCCCAAAATCTAATTTTTAAACCTGTAAAATTATGGATACAATTTTGCATCTGCACTTTGTTGGTGTAATTTAGGTGCCTGGAACAGGTAGCAATAGACTGCGCCCTAAATTACTGAGCTGTAAGGTACATTAGGTGAAATAATATCTCATTGATGTCGTAGAAAGTATCCCATATATTTTAGAAAGCAGAACATCCCTCCCCCATATTCTTTGGTACCAAGGAGAAAGGCAAATCTGATGCTTGGTAATAAAACCCCAGCCATGTTATAGCCTCTTTGTCCCAGTCCTACAATGCCATGAAACTGGTACCTCTTGCCTCTTAAGATTCCCACTATAAATTAAATCTCTTCATGGCATAAAGCAGAGACTTTTCAAGAACCGCATTGTGCTTTGTATTCCCCTAATGGAAAGGAAATATCAGGGCAAAAGAAACCTAATTGGAGCACTCTGCTGTCTTGGCTGTTCTTGGGCGCTAGAGCAGCCCTGTACGTGTGTTGATAACTGGGCAGAGCATTCCTGAGGCTGCTGTAATTTATGCAAGGTACTGGACTGACATCTGGCTGCCTCCAGACTCCAGGGGAAGATATAAGTGGCTTAAAGCCAGTTTTGCCTGTTCTAGTGATGAGAGCAGCTCAGCCAAATCAGAAAATCTGGCACTTAAATATACAAATTATAATAATAATATTTTGGGGCAGAGGAATAAATAGATGCCAGCCTTAGCAAATGTGGCCCAATGGTGATGCATAAATAAAACACCATCTGCTGGACACTTTGCAAGCCTTTAAGACTTGCACTTTTGAGTTTGCAGATTTTTATTAAAATAGATAGACCAACAGGGCAAGGCTTAGGGACAGCTAACTCAACTGTGACTTCTATTTTGATTTCTTTCCAAAGCATGGCACTTCCAAATGCTAACAGTAAGGTTTCTGTTTCCCTTCACAAATCTGCTTAAATTTACTGTTTGGATTATAAAACAAGGATGAAAAGAGACTGGTTGGATACTCTTGTACTCCTTCCTCCATCTTTCTGTGTGCTGATGTTTCAGAATATACTGTCTTTCCAGAAAACTGCAACAAGAAACATTGCAGTTAGAGTCTGCTTATTTTTGATATTCACTAAATGCACAGAAGGTATGTTGTGTGGTATTCCTTCCATCTCAAAACCTCTCTTTTTTGGCCATTGACACATGCCACTAACATAACTTACACATATTTTGTGGTTTTGCTCTGTGAAAAGGAAGTATTAAGCTCTGAGGCACTGTAATAAATTTGTTTGGTTTTGATAGAGATTGACTGCCTGAATGCTGCCATTTTTATCAGCTATAAATTGCCCTACAAGCTGTGGGACGAAGGACCTTTCATGCTCTATTCTGACTTAAACTGGATAAATCATTTGCAATGATTCCTTCAGGAGATGTCAGTTCTTTCTGTTGTGTAAGTTTGTCGCAAATGCATTTTCTAATGAATTGCATCGTTCTCAGTCTGCAGATTGCTCACAAGTAATACACTGCAAATGTTTGAAATTTTAGGTGGGCTGGTTACCAACCTACATGTATGGTGTTTTTTTCTAATCCCTGTAGGATGGTTAGATGCAGTTATCAAAAACTAATGTATATTTCAAATGCAATATTATTGTTACTGTCAGAGTTTCTTGGAGTAGCATCTAGAGACCAGCACTAAGATCCTGATCATCCTGTGCTAACAAACCACTCATATGAGTAGAGATAACATGATGACAAGAGTTTGTGGTTTCAGCTCCAGTCTCATCTACCCTTTCTGGGGAGAGAGGGGAGCACATTGAGCTTCTACCTTGTGGGAAACTAAGCAATCAATGAGAAAGCAATGTGAGGCCCATTTTTCTGATGAAGACCTGAACTGCACAATGACTGAGTGGTCAAGACTATAACAAGATCATGATAAAGGCTGGACTTAATCCCAAATCCTAATCCAATGTTGGAAAACTATTTTTGCTCTCACACAACTAAAACAAAGGTGATTGGAAATATCCTTTCAATTAATACTGGTGAAACTGAGCTAGCTTTTGCTGCCATTCAGTTTTATGTTTCCTAAACTTTCTATTTTCTCCTTTCTGTAGTGTCTGTCATAGCCTTTTCCTATCCTGGGGTGAAAAAAATTGAGCAGTTAGCAGAAGTATCAATATCAGAGTTAACCTCTTTTCTGTGTTAAAATGGCATTGTGTTAACCTCTCTAAAAGAGAGTGACCTCCCCCAAAGTGTCTGGGGCTGGCATTTAGTTAGATATTTTCTCAGTGACCCTCTGTGGGCCTTCCAAGCATACTGGCCGTATCACTTAGGGGTGAACTAGAACAAGGTTTTCAGATAGGAACTAAGAGGGAAGTTCTGTTATTTCATTCTCTTAATTCTTTCTGAAACTGAATGGAAAACAAAGATATTTCCTGAAATTAAATTCTGCAAAAAATCTTGGTTCTAACCCATCCACTGCTAGTTACCAGGTACCAACCTGAAAAATGCCATCAGTGAGTAGAAGTCTGTCCTACTGACAGCTAACCCCAGATGAGCAGGTTTCCTCACTGTGGAAGATGCACAGTGAAGGCTCTTAAAGTATATGAAATATTTGAACTTCCACCTCTCTGTTGTGTTACGAGTAGGTTTAATCTCAAACTCCTGACTCCTGGCTCAGTATAGTTCATTTTTCTGTCTTGGTGCAAGACCCTCCCAGATAAGCTTGTCCTGGGAGTGTGCTGTCTTGGCCATTTGTGGAGATGATAAAGCCTGATTTTGATGATTCTGGTCTGCCCTTCTACACCTTTGAGCAGCACTGATAGTTACTGATCCTGGCCTGCTTCCATGAAACCTGCACTGTCAGGTTTGGGTTTGGGCTTTCTGTATGATAGTAGAAAAGGAGACCCTCCCATCTGCTCTGCTGAGAGGCGTAAAAACATAGGCTTTTTTAGAACAAATAGGGGGTTTTTTGAGCCTGCTTGGATAGTCTTGTACTGAGTAGTTTACTACAGTTTTTCATGTGGGTGTCACTCCCACAAATACAAGGGAGGAATAGAAAAGTGACTGTTTAGCCACCTATTTGCATCAATCTCTCCCCATGAGAAGACGGGACTTTTCCTTCCTAGTTTCTCAGTCAGTGATTAGGAGGATGACTGGCAATGTGCCTGCCATTGTCAAAGGGTTAACCTGATTATGAGATTCATCCTTCATGTCACGCAGCACTGCTAAATATATCTGTTATTAGAGCTCATTAGATTTGCCAAATGTCTACATGTTTCCCTGACTCCTAGCTCTCAACATGCCTTTGTCCAGCTGACTCATTGATTCATGACGTCTTTTCGGCTGCATCACTGGTAGCATTGATGTTTTTCATTATTTATTGACCATCAGGCTTTTCTCTTTCTTAAATTTTGCTCCCTTTCTCACCCTGCAGTATTGTCCAAGAGAAAAATTCCAGTTTTACCCAAAACCAAAATTACAAAGAACCAAATAAAATAACACAACAGCTGCTGCCTGCGCAAACTTTGAGAAGCAGGGTGTTTTACAGACCCACACAATGGCAGTGTCGTAAAGTAAAGCTAAGTGGGTTCCTTTGTGAGCTGGTAGGGTGGCTTTACTTCAGAATAAGAAAAACAGCTGTGAAGCTTTCCAAAGTTGCTGTCAGAGCTATGTTTTCACTGAGAGGAAAGAGAGAGAAAAAGAGACTAAAAGAGAACACAGGCAAAGAAACTGCTTGAAGAACAGGTGTTTCATGACAGGTCAGAGCACAGTAACTCGACTGAAAAAGAGGTGTGACAAGGCATAACATCAGCATGGAAAGTGTTCAATATTTTCCCAATCACAACTATTGTTCTGCTTAACTGATGCTGGCGAACAACCCTGCTGCAACCTTTTAGGTACAGAAAATCAATGAGCTATTAATGGTGCCACTGGATACACTGTGATACACAAAATAATATTTATTATATTGGCAGGATGGCTGTAACTCCTGCTTCCCTTAGTGCTGGAATCAGGAGTTCTCTATTCTGCTTATCTCTATAAAGCAGAATAAAAACTTGGATCAAATCTGGATGTTAGCATTTTAGGTCATTGTGAACTGAAAGAACCAAGGGCACACACAGTGTTAAAAGAAACATATTGATTGCGTCTCTTTGAATATTTTTTGTCCAGTATGATGCACATGCTAAGCAAATCAGGAATGACTAATGGGGTTAAATGTGATCATCACCGCTATCAAATATCGGCTCAGAGTTGCCCTTTCTGCACTAATCAGATTTCACAGGATTAGGACTAGAATTTGTTTTAATTTTGTCTTTATCTCTTGCAGTGCATACCTATGTTAGACATGACGCTTGGAGCCGTGAGGCTGAATCCTGTGTCCTACAGTCGGAATTTGGTGTTTTAGCCATAGTGTAAGACTAATGCGAGGTAGCCATAAGTACCTAAGACCAGTCACTTAATGTCTATGATTCACTTTGCACATCCAGAGAAATGACAGGGTAAATACTTGCTAAATTCTTGTTGATGAGATTGATCAGTTAGAAAATAACTACATGCACCAAACAACATACAACCAAGGGAGGAATGGACCTGACCTATAAACCACTTTGCAACTCTCTGGATTTTGGGTTGATCAAGGAATAAAGGAAAAATTAAAGCAATCAGGCATGCTATAATTACCATCTTGTAGGCATGAACTATTAGCAGCTCACAGTCAGTAACAGCCCAGCATCTTCCTGGTAGTTATACTTCAGGAAGATTTCCCCCATGACCATCCCAGCCAGTACATATGAGGAGGACAGGATCAGGAAATAGGGGTCATCTTAGGTGGCAAGAGTCTGTGCAAGTATATGCCAGCTCTCTAAAGATGCAGGTCATTGATGTATACTAGGTGTACATTTTCATCTCTGCCTCCTACTGATCCCAAATGCTGATGCAAGTGTTCCTTAATGCTGAAGATTAGAGCTATAGGATACGAAAGGACAGAGCTCAAATTCACTGCTGGCTTGACCATGCAGTTTTGAGCACTCCTCAGCTCTGACAGCATTCCCCTCTCTGCCAAAAGAGGAGATACGGTGCTGCTGGAAACTTGGGTGAGCAATAGTTAATCCTATCGTCAGAATTTCTCTAAAATCAGATGACTTCTTCTATGTCTGAAATGCTATTTTAGTGCTTTAAACTTCAGGTGAACTTCCAGCACAGACACTCCTAGATCCCAGAAGGCTGATTTAAGTGCATATATGTTTAAAGCCTGGAGAAAAGGCATTTAGTTCACTGTGTCCTGGATCTATTGCATAAAGGATTAGGAATTTTATCCTTACAACTGCTGCTGCTCTTCACCTATAAGCAAACTCTGGTTGGTGAGTGTATCTCAGTCTAACAAATTTAATCTTTTTTGGAGAAAAAGACCCAAAAGTATAACATTTAGCATGACCACAGATATATGGACGGTGTTCTCTTCAATCCTCCCTGCACCTATTCTCAGGACCTCATTCAATTAAAAAAATAAGGAGAGCATCTTCAAAAGTGCCTAAATGACCCTGAGACCTAAATCAAATGCTTTCCCCATGGTCATCTAAGCTCATGGCTGTCTGAGACTTCTGCTGAGTAGAATTCCTAAATGCTTAAATTATGACTAAGACGTGGGGTCCTAAGTCACTTAGTTGTGTCTGAAAATTTTATCTGAGAACTGAACAATGACATCAGGGTTTAACCTAAATTGTCAGGCTGGACATGCATCCTGACGTGGGCAGAGTTTCAGATTGAATCCTGTGTTTTTCCATAAAAACCAAAAGGGATAATACAGATCAATTCAACATGAAAAAAAAAAAAAAAAATCTGAATCTCTTACGGGTGGTAAATAAAGCAACTTTCTCCAAGTAAAAGGATCCCCAAATCTTCTAGCATGAGTTAGTTACACATCAGCTGCCCACAAGGAGGGATTAGGGAACCCAGACACTGCTTTATCCATTACGAACTACGAAGAAATAGAAGGATGAAGTAGCTGGTGTCAGTCTCTGGGATCCAGCTGCTTCCTGGTAAAACTGGTTAAAAATTGTCATTGGAAAATTTGTCTCTCTAATCAATATCTCTCTGCTGCTTACTTCCAAGTTGGCCGTTCCAGCTTAGCAAAGAAGGGCTTGATGATACTTGGGAAGTTTCTCATCCTGCATGGGGGACTCTGTACTGTGCAATTGTGAGAACTATGTATTTACATGAATGAAAATGCTCCCCTGTGTCAGGATCATCAGTCCCTGGGGATCAGAAGTATGGGACTGTCAGCCCTCATGAAATACATTTTATCACTGGCCAAACTTGATGGTAAATACAAATGTACTTTATTTCTTTTAAATCTAAGTCTTGAAGACTAGGTATTGCATTTGAAGATGTACAAACCAGTGAATACTCACTCTAGCTTTCTTACATTTGTTTGATTTTAAGGTGGCTTCTATCTTCCCGAAGTCAAGCCAAAATGATGCATCCAGGCCCCATCTTGTTTAGACACCTCTGTCCCTCAAGATTTGTCTTCTGCAAATAGGAATCTTGATTAGATTGTAACATCCATATTATAACTCTCCCTCTCTGTAGGGTTTCTTTCACATAAATCAACATAAGGTTGTTGAAGATAAAGGGATGGAGCTTATGACTAGCTCATATTAATCTCAGAGACTAGCAAATAAACACATTTAAGGACTAGTGTTTTTAGAGAAGGAATTCCTAACTCCATGAGCTTGGAAATGAGGTACACTCTGGCAGCTGGGATGTAGGAATAACTAACTCCTGAATTTCCCATTCGCTGCATAACAACGCTCCAGCTGTGGATTGTAATTAACCAAAAGCACTTATGGCATATTTAGAGGGGTTTATGCATCTGTTTATCTAGTGTACACCAAAGACATTTCTTTTCATGGTGCTTGAGTTCTAGTGTGCAAATGAAGAAATAGTGTAGCCACAAAGGGACATTGTACAATTTATGTTCCTAAAGAACCTATAGAGATTGATATTGCATATACAGATAACAAGAGAAATTTCCTGTCCTGAAGAGCTGTAGGCTTAACTGAAAAGAAAACCTTAATTTTCTAAATGGTGTATTGACATACAGAAAGTGCAAGTCTTCCAGTGTCCTATACAGGAAATCTGGGAGAGACAGGCAATGCACACCGATCTTCTGTCTAACACTGGCACCTGAGCTAGAGGAGGGTCCTTCCTCTTGGCAATCGGTTTTGTGTGTCATCTCTCTCCAGTCAGTTTTCACTGGATTTATTTTTACTCTTTCAGATTCTTTTTCTTTGTGTGTTTCTGACAACACTCCATCTTGCTGCCTGTTTCTATAACAAGAGCATAAGGATGGCCATACTGTGACAAAGCTGAGGTCCAGCCAGTCGAGGTGCTGGTAGAGGGGTGGCTCTTTAATAGGATGAGATGTATTCTGCTCTTCTGATATGTGCTGGACTTCAATGGGGAATAATGGTTTTGTTCACAAGACAGTAGCCCTAAATTGCAGGACTTGTTGTGGTAGTTGGATGAAAGGTGCTGTCTGGATGCTCTATGCTGGGATGAGTGTCAGGGTAGCTGCAAAGGGGAGGGAAGTAAGAGAAGAGTCCCCCATATGTAATGTTGGACAGTAATAACAATTAGAATGATTATAAGGGTGAAGCTGACTACTAACCAAGAAAAAAAGACAAAAAAAAAAAAAAAAAAAGGTTGCATTTTCAAAAGGAGCTATTTTGGGAACTGTTTTGGCACATTTCCCAGTTTCTTGTCCTGGGTGTGTGGCAGTCAGTTTAATTAGTTTTTTCTATAACACTTCTGAAATTCTGCAGTTGTGATTTGTGCCTGGTAGGTCATTAATTTACTTTCTGCCAGTTTTAATGCACAGCCTTCTCAGAGCTGGCAAAAACATGCACTGGCACATGATTCATAGTGATTGATGGTCACCATCCATCTGACATAACAGGTGAGAAAAAGAAGAGGTGGACATATGAAGGGCTACTGGAATTGTTGAGTGAAACACAGCATCCATTAGAAATATAGTGAAAAGATTATCCTTCAACATTACATTAAATCTCAGCAAAGCCTTGTTGTGGTAGATACTCTTTATACCACCATATTTTGTCTCAAAGAGCTTGGCTTCCATCACTTTAAGAATTTAACTGCCATTTACCACTTAAATAAATTTCCACAAATCACATCAATAGGTGTGATGTGCACTCATAACTTTGAGGATTTGGGCCATTGAGTCTTAAAGAACAAGGCAGGCAAAGGGTTGGGTACATAGCACTGAGAAGTGGAGTGATTTGTCCCTTACAAAGGTAACACATGGACTAAAGCCAACAGCTTTTCAAGTCCTACTGCCAAATTATATAATTTTTTTTATTTTTCCTTTGGAGGGAGGGAAATAGTCTTGTCTATACTGGACTCTCAGGCCTTCTCTGTGGTGAGCAAAATTCCCTTTTCATGGTTTTCAGCTGATCTTCCTGGCTGGACTTTGCAACAAGTCTTATGGTCCATGCACTATATGTGACATTGTAAGAAGATACCCCACCAGTTCATGAGACTTACATCTTTCTTTCTAACAGTTTTAGAAATGAGACATCAGTGGTGAAGCATAGACTCTGAATCAAGGTATCAGTTACCATTTCCTACCCAGACAAATTCATCTCTCTTCCCAGTTCATCCCTCTTTGTACCTGCGCAGCTGAGGGTTTGTCAGTACCAGAGGTTCTAATGCAGGCTTTTATTGCCCACAACCCATCTGACTACACTGTTGGTTAGTTCTAAGAGGTTGCCCTTGGTTTGCCTTCTTTCAGCTGGTTCCTGAGACATCTCACTTATCTGCAGTCATTTACTGCAGGCAGCAATGGGCTATCCAAGTCCTGCTAATAGTCAGGCAAAAAGTCGCATTCCTAAATTGTAGAAGTTCAGTGCAAATGTAAAATAATTGAATTTATCCCCAGATACCAGCATATTTCTCTTTCTGGCTGAGGCCTGCATTATCAGAACAGCATGGGAACAAATTCTCGTTATGGTGATGGAAATCAGAATCTGTTTCCCGTGTAAACCATGTGGTACAGATCCTTGCTTTTGGTGCCATATGTTTTCATGATCACAGTGATTTGCTTTGGTTTGCTTTCATTTACCTCCTAGAAATATGGGAGTCAGGGGAAATGGTAGGTGCTGTATTTGCCTCTGCTTTGTTGATAGCTCTGTGTATTATTCAAATCCATGTATTTATTCCCAGATGAGAAATATCATTAAGGTATTGTTAATGCTGACAATATATCACTCTTTAGAGCAAAGTGAAAGGTTTTTTTATTATTATTATTTAAAAAGTCAGCCCTTTGGAATATTATAAGCTTGTGAAACTCTCGGTTACATGTTTAAGATCAAATTTGCCAGTAGGCTATTATCGTTGTGCAATTTTTGTCTCTGAAAGAGGTACTCCCTTTAACTTTCACATACTGTTTAAGCCCTGTCTGCTGAGGACATGGATTGCACGAGGATATTTAATCTGTCAAATCAATGATCTTACTGAGATGGTGAAGAAGTAGAAAATCTGACTCTGTTTCCAGGGACCCAAGAATAAAACTTAGTTGGATGGACCAGAATTGCTTTCAGGTATAAACTGGTATATATTGGCTCCACCAATAGAGCTCATTTGAGACTTATTAAAAAAATTGAGAGTTATATACCAAGGGGACATCTTTCTCAAATGAACTGAGTCTGAACAGCAAAAAATTCTCAAGCCCATCTCAGCTCCTTGCCTTAGCGTCCGAGCACTGGGCATTTTGATATCATTACGAGATAGGAAAGGGCTCATTGCTCTTTTTACAGGTGAGAAATTGAGGCAGAAAAAGCAACTGGGATCATGTCCAAGGTCACCAACAGGAAGTCCTCAGCAGAACCTGGAGTGGAAACCAAATCCTAGCACCATAGCAAGGATGCTGCCTTACCTGTCTAAGCAGCTGACGTTTGAAATACCCTTCAGACCTGGAGACACTCATATTCAGCTGCAAGTCTGAGCCCTGAGTTTTAAGCCAACCTGCAGCATGAAAATTTCCTTGTATTCAGATTTTTATTAAACATTGTCCATCTGTCATCCAAATTCTGTCAGTTTTAAGAGAAACCTCTATGCCTAAACACTTCTCTCCTTGACTTTAAGTGAACACTTTGCCTGCCAGACATTGATCTTTGATCTGGATTTCCTTGCCAGCCCTTCAAAACAGTTGCTGTCACCATGGCATCTTATTTCCATATTGTGTCTGAGAGTGACAGCAATTATTTCCCACTGGAACTGACTTCAATGTCACTACACTGATTAATCAGCAAAGGTTCCTATAAGGGAAAGTATCGGTCTTCCTTTTCCATTGGAGCAGGAAAATGCCAGATCTTAGCAGCACAGTGCCTTGGGGACGGCTGCATTAGTTTTCCAATGAAAGGCTCTGCACAAGTCAAACCTCCCATCCCCCATGCTTCCCCTCCACTCCTTTCTTCCTAAAACACACACCGAGGTTTAGTATAAAGTTAATTCTATAACCCACAGTTCTTTTTTTTTTTCTTTTTTAATGCTACTGACCTCCCATTTCCTTGTCAGTCGACACCAAGCAATTCCCCAGATGGAGAGAAAGATTTCCACTTTGAATATCCCTGAAACACATTTAGAGCCAAAGGCTTTATCATGGGAATAAAAGCACTGAGGTTCTCACAGCTGGGAAGATTTATACAGCTGAGCCTTACCAGCTTAAATGCCTACAGACAGAAACAGCTGAGCTATGTATTATTTCTTTTCCTCCAACTTGCAAGGGAGATGAAAAATGCAGAGGCAGCCTGCAGATAGATATGACTGACAAGGGAGGGGCAGAGCTGTCTGTGCATAGCTGCTGCAATGGCATTTTTATAAGATAATTTCAGTTCCAGAGTTGAGGGGGTTAGGGCTGACACGACCACTATAGCCAAGAGGAACTGCCCTTTCAGCTAGAGTGCTCCAGACAGTGCCAGGGAGTCTTAAGCATCAGTCAGGGAGGTGTGGAGCTGATGCAGTGCCGATGTGCCCCAGGGAAAAGGTGTTTGGTGGAAGATGTGATGAGCTGAGTGCTCTGCACAGTAGAATTGCTCTTTGCAGTCTGTGTAAAAACAGAAGCTAAGCTGTCTCTGCTCTTCTCACTGTAACAGCGGCAGTATTTTATTCTTTAAAAAGTGAGGGCAGATCTTTAAGAGTTTAATCTGCCTCCCACGAAACAGGCATTCAGTGGCCGTGCCTCCCTTGGAGACAAACAGGAAGGGAGATTTCCAGAGGCTCAGCTTGCTGTCCACCCACATGTAGATGTGCTGACCTGGTGGAAGCGACCTGCAGACTCCTCTGAGGAGTCTACACTTGTGATGGCCAAAGGTGATCAGAGCAGCCCTGAGAGTTCAGCAGCCACAATAACATGAGCAGGTCTGTGCCTGTGAGCATCCCCTGCTTCTGACGTGCGTCTGTTGCCCTGCATATGCACTGCCTCTGCTGTCAGTTGTCCTTCGTGTCACCTAAACCCTGGAGACGTGGGCTCCACTCTGTGCTGTGCATGGCTTCATCGCATCTCTCACAGCCCTTCAGCCATGAAGACTCTGATTATTCCACCACATCGAGGTGCCTTTGTGTAGGAGAGGGGGAAGGGGTCTAAGAAAGGGCAGAACTCAGTCTGTATGGGGTTGTATGTCCACCACACAGTGAAGGAGGGAGATCTCCAAAGTCCATGTAACCATGCTGTGCTCCTCATTGCTCCTGATTTTCCCACCCAGACAGCCTGTGGTCCAGCAGTGCATTACTTCTCCCCATGTGCCCAGGCAGGCTTGGACTCCAGCATCCCTTCAAGAACATGTTCACTCTGAGCCTGGGGCCATCCTTGCCTTATTGTAAAATGGAGACTAAATTACTTACATTCTTACGAATGCCAGTGAGCTGCTTTTGGAATGGTCAGGGTAAGGATGGCCAATATCCTTGTAAATTGGAGGAGCAGAGCTGCATTTTCTAAATGCTGTCAGTAAATCAGTATAGGAAGGGAAAAAAAATTCAACAAACCTGGATATTGATTAGAAATGTCTTTCAGCAATAGGGAAGAAAACAGAATGTCCTAAAATTAAGGGGTCTGGAAAACAATTTAAAAGATTGTATTGTCAGTAATAATGTATCTAGTGACTGAAGTGCTCAGAAATAATCAACGTCTGTGCTTGTCCAGCCTGAGGGACCTGATAGGGGGTCTAATTTACAATACAAGTGAGAAACCTACCCTTTGAACACCAGGTTACTTGGGATACTCAAAAATCACTCATTCTGCAAACCTTATGTTATCATGCTTGCCTGTCAATATCCAATTGTTCTCATATTCTTAACTGTAATTTTTCTTGGGATATGGACTTCGAACGAATATATAACTGATGATAGTCATGTTGCTTAACACAAGAACCACCCCTTAGGGTCAAAAGAAATGTCCATTTACCTTAATAACCTGTTGCTCACAATGACTGTAAATAAGAAGAGAGTGGGGTCATGAGAACCAGACAAAAAGATCAAATGCTTTTTACCATTTTATATTTTGTGAATTTATATAGAGCACATCATAGATGTTTTATGTTTTATCTTTATCCTTTTGGTACCTTTCTGGTTGAACTTTGACTGCCCTTGAGCACTGTAGGGATGCTTTACTAGGAGTTACACTCAGCAGTTCCCAGATCTTTATCATGAGTGTGAAAGGCTAAGGTAGAATCCAGCACCACATAGATATAATTTCTACCCATACTGTTTGGCACGCATATTGAAACTGCCATTTTATTTCTCGGTCATTCAGTCTTAAGAGTTCTTCCTATAACTTCCCAGTTACTTGTAGATTTCATTAGGCTGGATAAGTTTGCATCATTTGCAGGCTTTGCCACACAGCTCTTCACCCGCTTTTTCTGCTGCCTTTTATATGTTTTAAGAGCATAGATCTCTATGGATTTCCACTGTGAACTTCCTTTAGTTGTATAAATTTAACATTTATTACTAACTTTTCCTTTTCATCTTTTAAGTCAATTCAAATTTTGAGGATGATCTGTTCTGTTGTCCTGTGAAAATTTACTTTTTTTAAGACTGTAATGAAGGGCCTCATGAAAAGCTTTTCTAAATTCAAACATTATTTTAACTGAAGCATCCTTTTCCCCATGCTTGATGGCTCTGTCCTACCTACATCTACTAATTCAGTTCCTATTGTAGTTTCTACTGATTTGCCTATGAATCATGGCAAATTTATCCCTGAACCCTTTTTAAAGGTGACTGTCACATTTCCCATCTTTCATAACTTTGACACCAAAGGTTATTTATGCAAAAGGAAACACTACAGCTAGCAACTCAGCAATTTCACATCTGAATTCCTGAGACCTCCTGAATGAATGAATGCTGTCCAGACTCGGAGTCTGGTTCCTTCTATTTTATTCACTTGTCCTAAAAGTTCTTCCAATTAAGCTTCTATATGAGACAGTCCCTCAGCTTCACTTCTAAAAATAGCTCAAACATGAGACAACCTTTTCTACAGAAAACAACAGCACAGAGAATTACCTGCAGTGGACATATCTTCGAGTGCCCCTTCCATTACTTTATAGAGGTTTTGGAGAACAATATGGACTGAGGTCAGTAAGAGACAGAGTAATCTAGACTTATTTTTTGTTGTCACTTGTGTGTGATGGCCTGGCTAAGAGTGTTGCTCTTTCCTTCTTCCCCTCAGTCATGACATCTGACTAGTGTTTTAATCCACAAACTCTTCTCAGGCCCCTTCAGGCTCCAGTGACCTCCATCTCCACCACAAGGTCAAGGTCTGTCCTTGACCTTTCCTATAGTCACCAGGAGACTGGTTTTTGCACCATTGGTGCTGGTTGCAATCCCAGTGTTAGAAATCAGCCCTCTCCAAATTGTTACAGTCAGGAAAATGAGAGAAGCTGTCCTCTCCTTCTAATGTTTTAATATGCTCCACTGAAATCAAGGAACATCTAATGGGGACCATAAGAGAGAAGGTTTAGGGGTGGGGAAGAAGTACAGCCCTGTCTCACTGCAGCAACTTAGGCAGGGGAAAAGTGATGACTCACTTTAAGGTTTGGGAATGGAAGGAACAAATGGTACAGAGAAAAGAGGAAGGGAAGGGAAAGGTACAGCCTCATAATCCCTCCTTTGGGTGAAAAATTGGAAAACTCAACCCTGCTGTATGCTATTCTGCATTACTTTATCTCCTGTGAGTGACTGAACCACCCAGTGCAACGTGTCCTCACTCCTGCAAGCATTTCCCTCCCTCTTCAGTAATTCCAGCTCCAGACAGGCAAGATTTATTCCCTTGAAGAATACCTTCATGCAGGTGCCAGGTGTATTTTTGCACACTGTTTGGAGACTTTTGCTGCCTTGCAAACTGTAACTGCGTATCCTTGGCTAGTCAAGCTTTGCTGATTTGCACCAGCCCAGAATCTAGCCTGCAGATGAAAAAAATGCTCTGTGCTAATCCTGTGTGACCTTCACCATTCTCTTTGGTTTTGTGTCTGCCTTTCCCTGCCTCTGCAGCCACTGAATACAGGATGCAGAGAAATGGGAAAACTAAACTAGGGAGAGGTATCACTGGAAAGCCTAAGCCTGTAAAAAAAAAAAAAAAAAAATCAGAAACTTGCTGTCTCAGCTATAGACCTTGAAGGGTAATGACACTTTTAGTAATCATAAAACATGTGATTTCTCTTAAGCATTTGAGAAGCTGTAAGAAGGACTGAATTAAGTTCTGGAAGCCTTGAAAATTATAAGGCATCTTAGTCAATATTCACAGGATTTGGGAAATGTAGCTTTGTTTATGAATAATGAACAATACTTGTCATGACATGGCATTCACAAATGATGGAGATGCAAGGAAAAATTTTGAGGTTCTGAGTCCCTGAATGAACTTAACTTAACCCAACTTAAAAGATCACTAGAAATTGACCCTAAAATATTTAGAAAAAAATTAAATTGGATTCTTTCAGGGCATTGCGTCAATTTCCACTATGCCCTTTCACAGGGAAAACAAACATCTTTACTGCTTAATGGACCATTATCTCAGCTATCAAGAGCAGATAACCCCCCAAGAAGTGCTTCCCTCCCCCAAAACTGGGCTGCAGATTCATTTCCCCTTCTACGTTTTCTGGACAGAGCATACCTGGCATTTCTGAGCTGCGCATGTTCAGTGTCCCTAGCAGTGGGATCAACTGCATGATAAAAACTGCTTATAATTGAGAATTTGTATGGGAAAAATACACAGCTCTTGAACATTCTGGCACTGTGTGTCTATGGATGCAGCAGTAACTACATATACACACGCCGTTGTTTCTGTGTATGTATGATACTTTGTCTATGGGTTTACTTTAATCGTAGAATTTCAAGAGGGTAACTCTCCCACTTTATAGTAAGACTAAGACTACAATCATTGGAAGTGTTTACAGTCTTCCAGTAGCTTTCCAAACCTTCAGCAGGGTCAGAAGCCAAACTTTTTCTTCACTAGGAAAGAGCCCACTGCAGTACAAAGGACCAGCAGGGTGAGAATGGAGGTCAGCACTAGTGACTGTCCAGTAATTTGGTAGGGCATTGCAGTGTGACTGCTCAGCTCCAAAGCTGATTGCACTGGCTCTGCTACAAGGGTATAATCTGTATATATAAGGACTACGGGCAAGCCTTTGGGTCACCCAGAAAACAGCTGAGATTTATCAGATGGGTATTGCCTGTGCTGGTGATGTTAGTGTGAGAACCTCAGGCACCACTCCTTGGCATTAAGGAGCTAATGAGGATCACTCTGTTGTAGTCCAGAGCTAAACATTTCAGCAACAGTAGGATTAGAGATAGGAAAGAGAGTGGGAAAACATGCACAAATCTTTTCTCAGACTGAGAATATAGGAAATATGTGCTTGTGAATTTCTTTTATATTGCTTTGTTGGCAGAGGCACATTTTGATTTTATGTAGTGCTGCAAAGGGATTCCCTCTGTATCCCTTATAGGTCTGAAGCTTAATGTTAAAATATCATCTTGACTCCAGGACATAAGACAAAGAATGTCATTGTTTATTCTTTGATGTTCTAAAGCATCTTATTCTTCAGGGATCTCAACATGCTGTACACACATTAATTAAAGTCCATAGTACTCCTAAATCAGCTGCTATTATTCCCAGTTGATTGATGGAGAAGCTGAGATGAAGAGAGATTATATGGTACATTTTCTAATGTGGGAGTATGTGAAATCAGACCCACAAAATTCATGGTTCAGCAATTAAATGGAAGCAAGATGATATTTTTCACATATACTGAAAAACCTCTATGTTCTGCTGAAACAACATAAAAAAATTGTTCTTTGAGACCTTGGTGTCAAAATAGTCACAAAACTGCAAGGATTTTTTGGATGAAGGAAAGCTAGTCTGCCTGCCTATCTTCAACAGATGCCTCTGTCACATCAAGTTCAGAACTAAATCCAAATATCCCCATGTTTTATGGCTATTTGGATTTATTGTTTCAGTTGAAGCTACTAAAAAGAAAGGTAACACACAAAGCAATGCAAGCAAAGGTGAACCTTTGAAGCCAGCAGGTAGTATCAGGCAAAGCATGAACCCAAACTAGCTACTACAAGAAGAATCAAAAATTCCACTGGTGAGCACAGTAAACTGAGTCACATATCTTCGTATTTTATAATAGAAAAAATTAACTGGATAGATCCTGGTCTCACTCCATCTGTCACACCTAAGAAATAATTTTAAAAGCTTCAGTGAAGATTGCTGACCAGATTTTGTCTATTTACTTTTTCAGATACTGATTTTTTTTTTAAACAGTAAGACACAACTTTCTCAAAGGCAGATTTAATCCTGTTCTTTGAAGAAACAGGTTGTAGGAGCTCCATCTTCCTCTTCATCAGAAGTATACTCAGACACAGCTTCCTCCTCTTTCTCTGTTTGCCTGCTCAAGTGAAAGAGATACCTGTCTGATGGACCACAGTATTACTCAGACCATTTGAAAACAAGAGGTTTGGAATAAACTATATTTCAGCTAATTGCTATTTTGTCTTTTGCTTTCTCATCAGGCTCCAGCATCGCTGTCTTGGGGCAGGTGGGCTTGCAGCATCCCGGACCAGGGCCTTTCAGAGTGCTCCTGGAGCCCTGTGTCATGCTGGGTTTTTTTGAGGGAGTTGGATCAACACAGACTGGAGTAGCTCCCAGTCCAAAGTCTCACAATTTTGCCCACTTAGTTTTGGAAGGTGTGATGGCCCCATCTCCCACAGCAAGGTGTACGGTGCATGCACTGAAGCCAGTGGATGTGTACATGCAACTAGGTGATATTTGCTGGCTCAGAGGCAGCAGAATGGGACCTCTTGCTGGCTGCTTTCTGATTGTAAAAGCACTGCTCCCACTGGATAATTTAGAATAAGCTGGGACAGAGAAACATTTAGGATCTGAAGAGAAACCTGAGTCATATTTACAATTGCTATTGCAGTCAGCTGAACAAATAAAAAAAAAATCAGTTTAAGCTTAATAAATAGGATGTAACTTGTTAAACCTTAAAAAAATACCTAAGCAAGCCAGTCCTTTGCTGTTATTACATTGAATTCTATTTCTGGCTTAGCTACTGTCTTGCTCTGTGACCTTGGCATGCAATTTCCCTCCCTTGTCTCTCTCTTCTGCCTCCCACCACTTTTCTGTCTTGCCTGTTTATGTTTTCTTTCGCTCTCAGTATTCAAGTTTATTTGTTCTGTCAATTGAATCCATTCTATTATTCAAGGAAGACTGTTCTCTAAAGCATTTTGTCATCTAAAATATTCCCTAGAATATCAAAATTGAGAGTAATGGAAAGTAAATAAACATTCACAAAACATTACTTCCACTGGAGCTAGAACCTTATTATACCTGGCTGCATGACAAGTCTGTCAGTCAGTAACACTTATTTCTCCTTGCAGTTGGCTGTGCCGCAATGCTCCTCTGAGTCCATTTTTCTGAATCCTGAACTGATGTATATCTTCTGCAGTGCCTGGTACTGACCTTAAGGTTTCACTTTTAGAAAGACCAGGAGGTCCTCAGATGGTACCAGTCTGCATCCTGCATGCAGCAGTTTGAGAGATCTGTGTTTGTAAAGGTAGAAATCACAGCACAGGGCAAAGGAGCACCTAAATGAGCTGTTTCTATAGGACACACTTGAGACACGAGTCTGAAACATTACCTCTGCAGCTCAGACTTTCCACCTCCGATATTTTGTGATTCACAGTCCAAAGCTGTTTCCTAAACATGTATTCCAAAGTTATCAGGCTGAGTACCAAGGAAATGATTCACTTTCCCCTTTTAAAAAGCAGCTGCTATGTGTTGGGGGGGCATAGCTGCCTTTTACATTGTTCAGTGCTCAGACACAGGAAGATCTGGATTCAGCTCTCTTCAGCCTGACATTTTTGGGGTCAGGTCCTAAGCACCAGGATATTCCTACTCACCATCCTTGCAGCCGTACCAATGTGCAGAAAAAAAAGGCAAGATTCAAAGGGCCAGAGTGGGAATGAGAGAGTCTGTCCCTGTAACCAAGAGCTGAGTGCATTTCTTGTTGGGCAAAAATGGTGCATTCTGATCTGTGTTGCCAAAACAACTCAAATGCTCTTAGACACAATTCATAAACAGGGCTGAATTCTTTCCCTTTCCATAAAGGACTTTTAACTGCTAAAGCATAAAAGATGCTTTCTACTATCATTTCTGGGTTTTCATTTTTAAACAAGTGGTTCTAAAATCAAAGTTCATGTTTTGGGCTAAACACCAGGATGTCAATATGTCTGAGCAGCCCTGCCTCATCAGGGGCCCCGTTAACACTCAGTTCCTGAATCCAGGCAGAGCCTAGACTTGCAATGGAGCACCCACCCAGAGCAAGATGGTAGCATCTGTGGGTATCTTAAGTGTTATACTGACAAAAACATATGTTTCAATGATGCCTCAGGCAAATCAATGATTGGGCAGGGTTTTGTGGTGTCAGTACCATATTTCTATCTACAATTTACTTTTGGTTCCTTATTCTTATGTCAGGGTCTGATAATCTGGTACATTCAGCTGTCGTTTTGGCAAGTGGCCATCACAGATCAGGATGGTGGGTTCTGTCAAGACACAGCACTGACTGAAGCAGACACACAAGGTGAAAGGCTGTAAGGCAACCGGACCAGTAATTCCCATTCCCACGTGAAATCTTCAGGGTTTTAGATGCCTGAGACTGCATATGGTTGGTACAAGAGCTCATCTCTGCTTTCCTGTGCACTGATATCAGACCTGGCTTTTTTAAAGCTAATCTAGATGCAGAACACACCAGGGAGTGTGGTTGTAACTCTGCCTAGAACGAGGTGAATAGATTAGCTATAGCTCATGTCTGACTTAAGGCTGGTTCTTCTTTTAACAAAAAAAAGTATAAAATGTTGAGGAATTCACTGTTGGAAGTTTGTGATATTGGGATAGGCAGGGGTGGCCACCAGTGACTGCAGAGTACTCATCAGCTTGGGAGGGATGCTGGGAAAAACATACTGAGAGCAAGGGCTTCTTGTGCAGTGGTCTTGCGGTCATGTTGCCCAACACTCTCTGTTTTCATGAAATCTTCTGACTCCTTTCCATTGATCTGAGTTGGGTTTCTGTCAGGCCAACAGAGCAAAAATGCAAGGACTTTTATTTCAGGGAAGTGTCCTTGCAACTGCTATTCCAGAGGTTTTCAAGTTATTGTGCATATTACTACTAGGGTATGAGGAATATTTCTAAGCATCCACCAATAACTAATTAATTATTTAAATCCACCATAGGGTTGACCACACCTCCACTAGAAGATCTGAAAAATCAAGCACTCTTTTCCCTGTCTGTTACCATAGAGGGACAGCAGAAATCTGTCCATTTAGTGTAAGTTATTACTCTATTTTATTAGCTTATCTTATTAAATATTTTCACATGCAAAGGACTGAAGTCTGTAATATTTTATACATTGGAGCAGTTCTTTACAGGAATGATTTAGAGTCCTACATATAGGACACCTCTAGCTCTCAACTCAGTGACTTGATCTGCATTAATCCAGCATGACACAGATGTAGATCTTCACAGTTACAACGCTAAAATTGAGGACTAAATCCCCTGAAGTAAAACTGGAGAAAAGGGGAGAATCAATACCAAGAGCTGAGTCCGCTTGATTGAAATTACATCAGCATCTCTATATTGCTTTCCTGTACCTTGTAACCTACATTCCTGAAAATCCTTGCAAATGCACTGGTTAGGCTGGTGAGATGGATATGGTTGACAGCTGTTAGTTTGAGCCATATGGATCACAACTGGAGGTTCTGCAACTTGTTAATGACCTGTCTTAGCAACAGTCTGCCTGAAAAGATGAAGAAATGGAATCTCCCCGTATTTGCTGCGCTAAGCTTTGTGTTGGCAAACACTTGCTAACATATGTCACCAGCTTTGAAAAGACATGGTTTATTTATATGTTAATTACTGCAACACTTTGGGGAAAATATTTGTTGATACAAGAGCTGTGTAAATAGTCAAGTGTTGAGAGCTGTTGCCATTTAAAAATAAATGAGTGCTAGCCAATAAGAATCAACAAAAGTCTACGATATGAAGGGTCTCTCCTTGCTTATGGCTCAGTCCAGTCCCACTGAGATCTCCACTGATTTCTGTGAGTTGTGAGTCAGTCTTTAATAGTTCCTCATGCAAATGTTACAAAAATTTCATGCACTCCCTTCCCTGAATTAGTGCACTGCTTTGAGACACTGCACTACATTTGAACTCAAAAGATGGAGGTCACTTCTGGGTGAAAACAGGGAGTGGAGTGTGTGTGTTGCTGGAAGCAACATTAGTGATAAAATACATCTCATCCTTTCTCAGACCCAGGGCCTCATTTGGACATGGAGGGGGGCTGTTTTGAAGGTGTCATGCCTTCTGTGAAACAGAAGCCCAAGGCCTTCACAGCTATGGTCATTAAAAGTACCTCAACTGCATTTGCAAGAAAATTCTGGCATTTCTGCTGTCTGGGAAAGTTGCTGAGCAACGTGTGGAATTTGCTGCTCTGAAGTCTCCTTATTAGTCGCTGATGGAAACGTTTCCCTTCAGACCGGCCATGTCCCACGCTCTGGTAGAAACCTGGGTAATGACATATCAGACTCTGCACAGCCAAATTTCTAGGTCATAAAGTGCTTCACAGTGAAAATTGTTCTGTCAATGTATTGAATTTTCACAGCGTTGCTATTAGCAATACTGTTTACCTTGAGGGCAAACAACAAAAGAAACAATTCTCTTGGATCTACTTGGTGGTTACAAACACCGCGTTGTTTACCAAGTAGTTTACAAACTCCTGGTTTTGTGTGTGAGTAATATTACATGGCTGTGATGATCGAAAGTGAGATGTATTTTTTCTGCACAGATAGCTGAGAAGCTACTGAGTGCCACACCCTTTCTATGCGTGGGCAGAAAATTGCTTATCTTGCAACCCACATTGTTATCCAGTTCTTCAAAACTACAAAACTATTGAGACCTGAAAACCCCAGAGATTCCCAGCTACCAAAAATACATATTTTCCTAGATGTTGTATTCACACTAGGGATTAGAGTAAAATGTGGGAAAGATAAGAAAGAGCAATACAATCCTTAGTAGCTATCTCCTTAAAGTCTGACATTGTAATGTGAATATTTTCTATGGGCTTAAATGGCAGTGGTGAAACTCTCTCCACAGGCAGCCTGTAGCACAGGGATACCACAATATATCTGTGCATGTGATGAAATGGAGATGTCTAGCCACCATGAATGGGGAAAAGATCACACTATTCATTCTAATAAGTGTTTGAGTTACCAGTTATGTTCGTTATATCTTCCAGAGAAAATATAAAGGGGCGGGCATGAAGGGATGAAGGATGAACTTTCACAGCCCTGGTGCCCACTTGTCTACCAGTTCTCAGTAAAAGCGATACAAAGGTTGCTGTTAATATTAAGTATTCCTTTCACGTCAGAGACACAATGGTTCAGATGCTCTAGAAGGGACTTTGCTCCACTGAGCTCAATTTAAGGACAGAAAAGCAGTCAGCTCAGGGCTGATATGTTTGTCTTCATTCCCTGCTGTAGAACATCAAAACCTCAGTGGCTTGCGTTTTTATGGCAGTGATTGCTGCACAACCGTTAAATAATTTTAAACCAAATACACTAGTAAAACAAAATAATAAACTCTGTCATTCAGAGACTGCTCCTTCCTGGTCACAGTGAATGATCCTATGAATGTAAAGGTCATCATGGGTTTTCTTTTAGATTATTACCGTGCTCTTGTTCAAGATCTTGCAGGGGAGGGGGAAGAATTATATTTGATCCCCAATTCATAGTGAAAAAGTAGGAAACTAAAGTTATGAAACACTAACTGACAGAGAAAAGATGACTGGATTTGGAAATACATCTAACCTGCAGATCAGCACCACTGCCAAGAAAAATAAGCTACTGAGTTCTGGAAGCAACAAGCAGAGGACTCTGCCTTGGTAAGTGTGTTTTAGCTCCTGATCATTATCTGCACAGTTTAAACAGGGGACAATCCCATGTTCATCAACAAAACTATCCTATGACCTGCACACTATTCTGAGAAGTCACAGAAGAACAGAGTCTTCAGGAAACCACACAGGTTAAATAGACAAGTAGCTGAAGAGTCTATATTCTTGGCACCGCCCAAAGAAAGAGCCATTTCTGATGATGTTCACAACTTACCCCACATCCTGTTTGAAGACAGAGCACCTGAACAAACTACATAGTTTTATTTTTAACCAGCTAGCTCTGATTAACCTATTACTGCCATGTTTTCTTCCACCCCAATGAAACTTGCAGTATCTCAGGGGTTGCCTAAAAAAGCATCTAGCAGTGAGCAAAGCCCCAGGTGACTGTTTATGTGGCAGGTGCTTCAGATCTGTAGGGTTTCTGGATTTGCTACGGCCCTTGGTGTTGCACGTACAGCTGTTGCATGATGTGGTCCTGTTCTCAGGAGTAGCACTTTCTGCATCCACTGTTCAGCAATGGACCATACAAGATATCACATCTCAGCACAGCAACTTATTTTTTCATTCTGGGAAAGCAGAGGGGAAATAAAGGCCTCGTAGCTCTATGAACAACTTTATAATGTGCCACCTTACTTCTAGATGCTGTCAATACCGGAAAGCTGAGGAGACAATGTAGAAGATGAAAACTACAACTTCTGGATGCAGTTTCCATACACATGCCATTGTCCCAAAGAAAACAATGATTTTTTTGACTGGTCACAGAACTCACCAGGGTCCTACATGCAAACAGTCCCCAGAAGTCTCCCTTGGACAGTTTAATTTAATTAAAACTTTTGGCAGATTGAAGTGCCAGGTTCTAGAGGATCCCATGTGCCAAAATCTTTTGCCAAGGGTAGGCTCTGTCAATTCCACGTGGGTAATTTCTCACCTTTTCTTTACATTAGCAAGCAAGTAACACCTTCTTCCTCCAGACCGTCCCTCCTGTTCTCAAGTTGAGATTGATGGAGCAAAGCTTCACATCAGCACTACATGATGACATTTTCTATCTTCCTTTAACCTGCTGGTAGTCAGTTTCCAAAAATCCTTGGGAAGAAATAACTAGGTAAAAGACATCGTATTTTGGCCTTCCTTTCATTCCAGACAGTCCCTGGTGAATCATCACCATCATGGGCTCCATCAAGACTTGTGTGTCTTGACCTGAACTTCTGCTATGGCAGATTCAAGGCAAAACGGTGGCTGTTTATGAGGTGAGAGGTATTTGAAGAAAGGTCAGCATAGCAGCTGTGGGAGTGCTGGTGTTCCCTGCACAGTGGTGCTTGTGCTGGATAAAAAAGCTCTGGGAACAAGGACAGAGGACTCTGTGGCCATTTATTTTCTTATCCTCTGTAATAATACACCTTCCTGGCTTGTGTTACAAGGCTTTTTTGTCGCTCAAAATCCCTAGAGAGAGCTTCTCCTTCATGTTTGTCCACATTCAGTGTTTGAGGAGTAATGGGAAGAGAACATGTGCGGGCACATATGCAGAAACAGCTTTTTTTACAGCAGTTGTTTCACAAGGAAAGGTGGCCTTGGTCATCAAATTAACCAGTCTGACCAGCACTGAAGTGAGACTGCTGGTCGATTATGAAAATGCAACAGTGTGTAAGGGAAGAGCAAAGGGATGTGAAAAACTGAACTTCAATTATGGTAAAGCTGAGGTTTTTCAGCTGATCGGGATGTTAAACTAAGTTACTTCCTCACTCAAAACGAGGACACACCCAGTGGTGAGAACAAAACAAACTTGTTTTGATTATTGCTCTCTTTCTTTCACTTTTCAGACTCTTCAGCCTGCCTCCATTGTCCCAGCTGGGGTTGTTGTGTCCTTGCCTAGGAGAGACAGGACTTATTTTTGGCAGTTGTTTCTACTAACTGGCTGGATTCATAGGGAGCAAAGATGCTATCACCAAACTGCAATAAGATCTCTGCATTAGTTCCCTGACGTTATAAGATGGCAATGAACAGGGCTCTTCTTAGTTTTCTTTTTTTAATTGGCTGAGTTATTACTTAGATGAAACCAACCTTATTTTAAGCTTGCTCAGTGAAAGGCACAGGAACAAACACTAGTCGATGCCCTACAATGACCTTTCTAGTTGCTATTGTATAACTATGTCCTGAAAACATTTCTCTGGCAAATGCCCTTTTCTATCCTCAGACCAGAACTGCTTTCCTTAGATAATTTAGAAGTGGATTGTGCCCAGCCTCACACAAGGTTGGAGAAGATATTTTTCAAGGAGCCTTTCCTCCTCTGTGCCCTTAGACACAGGCTGGAATAATCCCACACCTGGAGACAGATGATCAAAATTTACTTAGAAGATCTGATTTCTCAACTCCAAATCATGATTTAGATACTTTTGAAAATGTCACTTGAATCTGCACTGCGTGAGCTACGGTGCATATGTAGTGCCCTGCAGTCATTTTATTGCACACCTAGGAGAAACAGCCTCATTGCATATGCTGAAATCGTTGGACCATTTTAAAGTCCAAGGAGACCATAGAGCAGAGATGCACAAGCAAAGGTCTCACACTGTATCTGAGCCTTACAAATATTTCTGTGGACTTTTTTGAAAGATTTTGGAATATTTGGGAGATTTATTGCATCTGTATTTTCTTTATGTTAACAAGGAATAACACTCTAAAATGTCCAACTCTTACTTCCAGGACTGACTGAAATGATCAGCATTCTATATGTGGACTCTGTGGATAGGTGCTACCCACTCTGACTTTCAGGAGTTGACAGAGCTTTGCAACACATCTACTGTCGTCTTCTAGGACATGGAAGAGTGGTTCTTTGCTTTATATTTAGTTTGTGTTTTGGCATTGAAGAAAAATGAAGAGTCAGGTTGGTTTATTTAAACAAAGTATCTCACGTGTGCTTTAGCTTAATTGGGATTTTCCCTGATGAATTATTCTTCCCACTGTGTGGACTGGGAGCGTAAGATTTAGGCTGGACCTGTAATTTGTATATAGATTCTTTTTCCTTTGAGCTTTCTGTCACTCCTTTAAATTTTTAAATTTAAAAAGGCCTTTAAATTTTAGGAGCAGAATTAAAGCCAGTATGAACTAAACCGTACACAGTTCTTTGAGGCACATTACAGAGCCATTCCCTAATGGAAAACAGGTGTTTTTTTTTCCTCAACAGTACAAAATCCCCGCTTTTCTCCCAGTGGTACACAAGCTACTAGCTTTTAATATCATTACTTATCTGTTTAATGTAACTGGTTTAAGAACAAGATGCCTACAAGATTACATTCCTAGTTAAATTCTTACAGTTCTCTCAAGTTGTCTTTTCTCTTGTGAACCTTGCATCTATGCAAGACATGAGGGTCTGCATTGGTGCGGGTTTACTTGACACTTGTGTGGTTTTTACTGGCACTTACACAGGCAAAGTCCTGAGGGACCTCTCATGCCTTGTTCTTGGATTCAACACTTGTGAATCCCGAGCTTAACCCAAAATGAAAATTGTATAGGCCGGATTCCCAGCTGTTGAATATTGATATCTCTTTATTGACTCCTGCAGAGAAGTGCTGATTTCCATCAGTTGAGGATATGTGCACGGCTGCATAGGTTTGAAGGTGCCCATCTGTTTAGCAGCCAGCAGGGGCAGTTCTCATCAGTGATCCCAGTCTCCAATATTTGAATTCTGACCCATCCGTCAGTGTCCCCAGGGTGATAAGTCTGACAGAGGATAGATTCAGTGGCTGCAGACTGTTTGTTTTAATATAGTTTTGTTTTCTTTGCTTAGCTCTTATTGAGACAATTAGAGTTTAAATCACCTCTCATCTTCCAGGTCAGCCATAAGCGATAAAAGGGTTCCAGTAAAGCGATGGGGAGAAGATTACATGCTGGCTTCCTTCTCTAGGCTTGCATGGGGAAGAAATGTAAGGTTTTAATTTCCAGACCTTCTTACAGGATGCTCATAATTTTTACAAACCACAAGTTTTGACTATCCTCCTAGTTTCCCCTTCTACCCAGAAAAAAGATGACCATTAAAGCAAAGCTGAAGAATGTAATCAAAATGGGATTTATGTCCTGAGATGTCTTTAAACGTCCTTGTAGTATTTAAATAAAGTTGAAATTATCTTTGTTATTTGTGCCAAGCTGTATCATTTCTTGGCATATCTTGTCCTATGAAATTGGGAAGTGGTTTTGCAGACTTCCTTATATAGGGCCTCTGTTTAAAATAGTTTGGGGTATTTTTTTTCTTCTTTAACTGTGATAAGAGAATCTAAACTCTGTTTACATTCTTCAGCTCTCTGCCTTTTTATCTTCAAGTGAAGCTCTGTTTTTCTTTGAAAGGTAAAAATGTCATCCTTAGATGAGAATAGCATTGTGCTAAGGCATCTGATCAGACAATATTTTACTGCCAGTAAATCAAGGGAAAGTATGAACTCTGCACTTGGCAAAAAAGGATTCATAGCTCACAAGCTGCAGCTGAAGAAAAACTTACCACAGCAAAGTAGGATCAACTAAAACAGAAACAAGGATTTTGGCAGAAAATCAGGATGCTGCACAATAAGCAGTGGTTCCTATGTCTTGGGACTAGATGCAATGAAAAGGAGGGGAGAGCCAGAGAGGAGTGGGGAGGGAGGGAAATACCTTCAGGGAAGGAGAGGTGGAACATGGTATTTCCTGGTGTACAGCATAAAGCATTTTTATTAGCCTAGCCTAATTATTTCAGATTTCGGAAAATGAATAAGGATTGAATAATTATAAAGGGAGGTTCTCACCTGGATCTGCTCCTTTAGGAAGCAAAGCTGTCAACTGACTGAAACACCCACATGGCAGAATCTTCTCACTGGAGGAGAGCTCTGAAATGATATAAAGCTAGCAGAGATCACTCTGAGACCAACAACAAATTTGCTGCTTACCTAACCTGCTTCCACTCCCCAGCAGGAATAACTTCCTTTTGCAAGTAGGTTATAGCAGCCGCCAAAGCTGCATCTGGAGCCTTGGATTCTATAGGCAAAGCCCCGATTGTCTCTTCCCAGCTCTCTCTCATCAAACGTATCCCAGGGATGAGCTTGGTCTAAAGTCCTCATGAGGCAGAGCACACAGTGACTCATTCTCCTGCAAGAAAAGGAGTCATTCAGGCAGGGAAGATTTCTACTTATCTTACTGAGGAATATGCAGGGTGAAACGAGAGCACCTCATTTCTGTCACCCAATTACCTCCAGAAAATGTCTGAGATAGGAGAAAGAAATAGAATGGTAACTATGGAGAAAAATTTGAAGGGACAGAGATTAATGGAGAAAATGCAGAGGATGGTCTGTGGAGAAGTATGAAGAGGTGTTTTGGCCATGGATTGGAGACAGCACTGTGAGTATGTATGTGTGCACGTGTGGTAATTAATTTGAAGGGAGAGTATCAACCTTCTGCACAGGGCCCCCTGTGGAAAGAATTGGCAAGTATATGAGGGAAATAAGAATGGCAGATTATTCAGTGGAGGGAAGCTGAAAGACCCAAGTCCACTCACCAATGGGAATTGGAAATGTAGGAAAAATGGAAGAAGTGGCTCGAAAAAATAGAGAAACGCTAAATAAGGAAGACTGAGGTGTATGAGCAACATATTGTGGTTCCATTCATGCACATTATTTCTCGACACATTCTTCCTTGCTGACAGCTGTCCAGTATCACAGAGGATTTTAGACCACCAGGATGAAGGAAACATATGGGAGATGATGACACAAAGCTAGTGCAGATGAGACTTGAGTCAAGTTGCCTGAATCACTCTTGCCACTTCACAAAAGCACAAACTGAACATGTAGGGCAGGTAATCAAGTCAGTGACACAAATATTTGTCAAATCCAGCATGGCATCACAATTTTCAAGGTTGTATATCACAGATTCAAGATAATTCAGATACTAGGATGGATCAAAATTCCCCAAGAAGTGAATGGAAATGTGTGTAGGAGACAGAGTGGAAAATATGTCATGTTACTTTCAGGATTAATATTTCCACGTTCTTTGGGCATGAGGGAGAAAGGAAAACTGCAGTAGGTTCACAGTGAGGGAAAAGAAAGGTTTTACTAACTTTCTATCTATTCTTTCAGAAGAATAATGGCTGTTAGGAAAGCCAAAGAAGAGCCATTCCCCTGAAGAACAAGAAGGAACGTAAAGGCAATTTCTCTATCCCCTCCTCTTTATCTTCCTTTTCCCCATCCCTTTTGGACCCAGCTGAAGGGGTTTCATATCTGGAAGCATGAAGGAGAGCCTGTCTCTCTGGTGCTGAGACAGTCTTTGCTTTCTACTGAGCACTTTCGCTGCACAGCACCATCATTTTTGTCTGAGTTCAAGACTGAGATATCAAATAACAGTTTTATCAGCCATCCACACTTGACCTGGAGTCAAGGAGCAAGGGAAAAACACAGGTACTATGGTGTAACTTGGACCCTGTGCAGCTTGAACTAAAATCTCCAATTTGCATCCTCTGTGACTCTTTTAGCTCCATTAAAGGGATGCAAAATACCAAAAATTTCCTCTGTATTTAGCATCAAAGATAAGGTTTCAATTATTTATTTGTCCTCTCTACTGCAGTGGTTTTCTGAGAGAGGGTACCAACCTGTTTAATTGCCTTTCCAGTTCAATCCAGAACCAGCATGCTGTGAGCTCTGTGGTGCAGAGGGCCCAGGAAAGCTTACAAGTACATAAAAAGCAGGATATTTATTAGCTTCTGACTCATAAACAAACATGGTTTGTTCTGAAACTGTAGAAGTGTAAACATGGAAGTGACAGTGGATTTTTTTTTTTTTTTTAAACGGATGAATAAGAAAAAAGAGGCAGGTTTTTCCACGTAGAGAGGACCTGGACAAAACTCCAGGTTGTGACTCTTTATAGGAGTTGATGACTTGAGGTGGATCTTGTGGGAGGAAGTCACAGATGTGAAGTAACGTGGATTGGTCCCCTACTGCAGGCAATTTCACTGTGGAGTTGAAATCCAACCTTCACTTGGTTTTGAGGCAGCAAAATGTAAGGGTGAAACTCTTTTATCATTCCCATGTAACCTAAGAGATGGGTCTGCTGAAATGCTAACTAGAAACTGCAAGTTCCAGACTCAGGTACTTCACTGATTTTATGACATTTACTGAAATAAGGTCTTGTTTTTCTCCACGCTAGAATCAAGTTCAATCACAAATAATCTAAACCAAGAGTTGAATCATTTCATTTCATTGGCCCCATGTCTCTGGCAAAAACATCTCTCATCTACTTTACTGCCAGGCATGTGTTGAATGCCAGCTTGAGTGGGTTTGTGTCCTGTATTAATGTGTGGTTCTATGTTATATCCAATCTGCACTAAGCAAAATAAAAAAATCGCAACAGAAACGAAACCATAAAATATTTCACTTGGGATGGGGTAGGGGCTGATGTACGCTTGTCAAAGTTTGAGATTTGACAGTAGTAAGTTGTTTTCTCAGGAACTCCAACAAAAGTGTAGGTTGTCTCAGATCATAAGAGACAATAGCCTCAGCCCTGTGGGCAATGAATCAATTTTCAATAGCAGCAAAGCAATAGTACCGTGATGAGGTTTGTCCTGACTTCAGTAGGAATTTGCTACCTAGAGGAAATCAGGGATCAGACTATTCCGTTAGGGAATATAGTCATTCCAGATTTAAGCTGGACTCTTATACTTGAGGTTTCACCCCTTCCTCTCACTCATGCCTCAAAATCACCTCAGCCACGCATAGCAAGATGTGCAACGCAGAGGCTGGATCTAGCTCTTACTCAGTCTGGCAACCTGTTTCCTTTGCTGTGAGGACACCAGCTACATCAGTTAAGCTCTGAGCATCCCCCAGAACCATCGCACATCTCCTGGTGTATCTGGGAGGACAGATACATTTATTTCACAGTTTGAGCAGCAACACAGCATCACAAGAAATGCTAATGGTCCACATGGGAGCACCATGCTGGCAGGCACAGTGCTGTCATTCCTGGCATGGCTATCCAGATCGGGGGTAGGGGGGGGTAGGGGAGGGTAGGATAACTGCTACATGTCAGGAATGCAAATACCCCCAGGGGCACTGGCCCTATTTTAAGATGAAGCAAGTTTTTGTTTTCCATCTACAGCCCTGTCTTCCAATATGTATAATATCACAGTCCTGTGGTCTATAGACAGGGTTGACCAGAACAACCTCCTTAACCACTGTCAATCAGGCGAGTTCATCAAAGCAGTGACTTTTAAAATATATGTTTGAGGAAGAGACAAATACCAGCCTGCTTCATACATAACTCTGCCCATCTTTGTCTCTCTCAGTCTTTTGCTTCTTATATTTTACCTTGTTACCTTTCCCCTTTTTCCGTGTATTTTCCCTCTGTTTCTCTGTAGTAAGGAGGAAATCTGTTACCCTGAGAAGCTGCAACTAAGCCCATACTATAGGAAAACTGTGAAGTTAACTGCTGCAATGAGCTGACACACTTAACTGTGTGGGTTTAATAGTGGCTGAGGACCACAGAAATGGAGACAAGGAGCAGCAGACAAGGTAGCAGCACAACTGCTGAAGCACGAGATGAACTTCACCTAACCCAGTGTCATGACGCCCACATTGGTCTGTGGAGGACATTATAGGAAGGGATGTAAGGAACATGGTTTCTATGCAAGGTGACCCTTCCCTGGCATCCCCCCTTCCGGCAGTCAGCAGCTTGGGAGTTTTCTCCCAATAATCACGTTTAATGACCAGCAGTGGGCCTCTCCTTCATGGATCTGCCAAACCCCTTTCCAACCCATCCAGAGCGTTGTACTCCACATCCATAACTGCATTACATGCTGTGCCAAAAAAAATTTCCTTTGGCTTGTTAAATTTGCTGCCTGATCATTTTATGAGGTGCCTTCTAGGTATGAAAAAGTATTCTTCCCATTAGAAAAAGCACAATAACTGTGCTCTATTTCAGCTAGATAAGCAGCCACAATGCAGGCTGGCATGGTTTCAGAGGTGTGTATTATTTGGTAATTCACTGATGTGAATGCCAAAGGCCTAGCTTAACTTTAAAATGTTAGCCTTTTACTTCTTATACTCTCTTACCTTTCTGAGACAGATTGGTTGTTTCCTTGCAGTAATTGTAATCTCTGAAAGTAGCTGCCAGACTGCAGACACTGAAAAATACAAAACCTTTTGAGTAATGTCTTTTTTCTCTCTCACTCTGTTTTTTCCCCCTACAGTTAAAACATTGTAACTTTTTGTGTTTTCCTTCTAGGCATATTTATTTCATCTGTAACAGGAGGTTAAGCAAAACTTGATTTGTCTAGACTGCCACTGCTTCAAAGACTCAATGGCAACAGAACAGAAAATCCTTATCTTATTTGCCTTTGCTAGTAAAGGGTTTGTGTAGTCATGTTAGCTAGTGCTTTTATGCAAGTATTGGGAGCATTTACACAGGAATCAGAAAACGTATCTCTTTCCAAACAGTTTCTCAATGTGATTACATATCCTAGTCATTATTTGTGTTCCTTTTAGGACTCTCTTAGGCTGGATCATATGCCACATTTGGGTAGATTTCACTGGGGACAGATGACTCTTGAGATTTCAGGAATCTTTTGGGAATAAGTCCATAATGGTTGCATCCTACCTTGCCGGGACTCCACAGGGACAGCGTGACAGCATTCATGTTGATCAGTCTGCAAGGAATGAAAGAGCAAATCTCCACTGATAAATGTGGAAGATCTTTATTGAGGTCTGCAGCATTTATTAATTTCCTTTGGACATCAGGCTTACAGTGAAATCCACAAAATTCAGAGATGCCCAAGATGACAAAGAATCAATTTTGTCATCTCTTGTAGCATCCATTGTCTCCCTCTGTTTACTGGAATTTACTATGAGTCTCTCTTGCTTTAAGTAAACTATTGCTTATAATCAGAGCAATAATCCCTTAACCTCTTTTAGCTTGTGTCCTGTTTGTCTTCCTGCTCCCTGCCTGTGAAGTCATCGACAGGTATACTCGAGCCTTATTTTACTTGCAGTACCAGTGTCATGCTTAGTACATCCTGGGGCCTGACCTTGCCTTTGCATAAGCACTTTTCACCAGCTGCTCATCAAATGACCATCACCAGAAGATGGGGTTTCACAACCCAAACCAGGATGCACATGTGCTATTTGGTGCATTACAGCTGGTCTCTAAAATACAATATCTTATTTGCAAGTAAGCAAAATAACTTACTACCCTTTGTCACTGTACAGTAGCCTCATGTATACAAGTGCTTTCATCCGTAAGGAAAAACTGTACATAAGAGTTTGTCGTTAAGTCTGTGAGTCAGTGAAAACAATCTTGTCACTATTAGCAGGTTATAGATTTACAAAGGAATTTAGAGAATACAGAGAGGGAATTGCCATCTGAGCAGTTTCTATTCCTACAAGCACTAACCATAACAATCACGTTAACCATGAAATAAAACAAACCCCACTATTAACCTGCCTGTGAGATGATCTGATAGTCTGTGTTTTTTGAAGTGTGAAAGCAAAAAGCTTTCTTTGAACTAGAAATCAATGGAGATGATAACATTTCCCTTTTCCCCTGCTACAGCCTGGACTTCTGACCCCAGAGCTGCAGCCTGGGTCCTGGTAGTGGAAAGTCCTTGACTGGTGGCAGTGAAGAGAAAATCATCACCTGCTCAGTCACAAACAACATATAGGCCTACAGCACTGTTTGTTAAATAAGATCAGCTAATAGTTGCATAGCGGAGCTTCAAAGCTTCACAGCACAGTTAATGAAGGCTTTGTAGATGCCGTGTCCCCACTGAAGCCTTGGACTTTGGGTTTGATATTTAATGCAAGAAATCTAATGCTGTTTGGACTTACCCAGTTTTCAGAATAAAAAGGAATAGAATTGCTAGGAAATGAGCACGAATTTTTACCTCTAGACCTGATCCCAACTTTGTTTACACCATTTAAAATTACTTCACTAAATCAGTAGAGCAGATATCCTGGTTTGCAGGTGCAAGAGCAACCTTGGATTGGAGTCTCAGTCCTGACTAAGTTTGATTTTTGGAGAAAATGAGGCATCTGTGTGGTGGAATTATATGGGTGACTCAGTCCTAATTGTGCTGTTGCTTCTAGAACCCCAAGTTGATGCCTAAATTGTCCACATGCTTGGCTGTATTGAAGCAAAGGTTTGTTTTAAAAAAGATTTCTTATAGCTGCCTTTCTCAGAGGACGCGGCTCGGTAGGTTTTTAAAGAGGCAATCATTTGCAGTACAATTGCAAACTTTTTAGCCCACAAGATGAAATATATAAGATCAAGGGGGAACTTTCGTGTATTTTAGTGAAGGGGTTCTACCCCAGAAGCTATTTTCCAGAACAAAAAAAGGCCATTTAAAAGCTCAGTTCACATTGTAAAACCTTCTCCTTTGCGAGCATTTTCTTACCACAGAGTATATACAGCCTTAATTTTTCAACATATACATATATATGTATGACTTTATATATGGACATCTGAACCTTTTAATTTCCTTATATTTCTGTCTTTCATTTTCATAAGGGTGAGCTGAAATTTCTTCCCTTAATTCCAGTATAGTCAAACAGCTTTCTGTCAGACATAACATTGACTTATGACTGCCCCCTCTCCACTCTCTTCACTTGGTCACTCCCTTCTTTTTGCCTAGCATAGGGTCACACTGCCAGCAATGCGGTGTACTGGGTACCCTAAAGGGTACATCCATCACACATCAGTGAAATGCACATAACCACATTACCTCTGGATGATCTATTCTGGATCAGAATGCAGCTTTGATAGCAAGAAGCTCCAGTAAAGAGAGGAGATGAGTCCTAGTGAGATTTCATCTTGAGTGCCATTATGCAGCACATGTGGGACAACCGGGGGATCAGGCCCAGCCAGCATGGGTTTATGAAAGGGAGGTCCTGCTTCACTAACCTGGTCTCCTTCTATGACAAGGTGACCCAATTAGTGGATGAGGGGAAGGCTGTGGATGTTGTCTACTTGGACTTTACTAAGGCCTTTGACACTGTCTCCCACGGCATTCTCCTGGAGAAGCTGGCTGCTCACAGCTTGGGTAAGTGCACTCTGCGCTGGGTTAAAAACTGGCTGGACGGCCGAGCCCAGAGAGTGGTGGTGAATGGAGTCAAATCCAGTTGGTGGCCGGTCACCAGTGGTGTTCCCCAGGGCTCAGTGTTGGGGCTGGTCCTGTTCAATAGCTTCATTGATGACCTGGATGAGGGGATTGAGTGCACCCTCAGTAAGTTTGCAGATGACACCAAGTTGGGTGGAAGTGTCGGTCTCCTGGAGGGTAGGAAGGCCCTACAGAGGGACCTGGACAGGCTGGATCATTGGGCCGGGGCCAACTGTATGAGATTCAACAAGGCCAAGTGCCGGGTCCTGCACTTGGGTCACAACAACCCCATGCAACGCTACAGGCTGGGGGAGGAGTGGCTGGAGAGCTGCCTGGCTGAAAAGGACCTGGGGGTGTTGGTTGACAGATGCCTAAACATGAGCCAGCAGTGTGCTCAGGTGGCCAAGAAGGTCAATGGCACCCTGGCTTATATCAGGAATAGTGTGGCCAGCAGGACCAGGGAGGTGAGAATGCCCCTGTACTGGGCACTGGTGATACCGCACCTCGAGTACTGTGTTCAGTTTTGGGCCCCTCACTACAAGAAGGACATCGAGGTGCTGGAGCATGTCCAGAGAAGGCCAACGAAGCTGGTGAAGGGTCTAGAGCAGAAGTCTTATGAGGAGCAGCTGAGGGAGCTGGGGTTGTTTAGTCTGGAGAAGAGGAGGCTGAGGGGAGACCTTCTTGCTCTCTGCAACTACCTGAAAGGAGGTTGTAGCAAGGTAGGGGTCTGTCTCTTCTCCCAGGTAACAAGTGATAGGATGAGAGGAAATGGCCTCAAGCTGCACCAGCAGAAGTTTATGTTGGATATTAGGAAAAACTTCTTCACGGAAAGGGTAGTCAGGTACTGGCACAGGCTTCCCAGGGAAGTGGTTGAGTCTCCATCCCTGGAGGTACTTAAGGGCAGACGTGGTGCTTGAGGACATGGCTTAGTGGTGGACAGTGCTAGGTTAACGGTTGGACTTGATGATCTTAAGGGTCATTTCCAACCTTAACTGTTCTATGATTCTATGATTCTGCCTTTGAGATTTTACCACTCGCTGGCTCTGTGATGAAGTGGGTTTGTGCTGAGCTACCAGATTGTGAATGACAGCAGCTGAGCTGTAGGAACTGTGTTCCCTTCCAGCTCTGCACAGGCTCCCCACCTTTCAGCAGAGGGGTGACAATGAGCAGCTGAGCAGGGACTAACACTTCAAGATGCTGCAGCTGTTTGTTTACTTGGAAGACTCAGGGAAACTCAGGATCTCCTGCCTTTTCAGAGCCAGCCTGAACCCTGACCAGCACTGCATCATGTCTTTCACAATAAAACTGATAGCATATAGCAGAGAATGCTATTCACATGTGTTCTCATCAAGTCCACACTAATTTAAGCCTGTGTCTTTTTACCCCTGCTAAAACCCAGAGCCACTGCTTCTCTTCAGGGTACTGGAATTTCTTGTAGGAGAAGGGTATCTGATGGTGTCCTTCAGAAAGGCCCTTCAAATTGCTTCCTTTATCCTGAGTCCTCCTGCAGTGCCAGAATTTTTTCAGCATAGTAAAAATATTTAATTCATTATCAGGAGCTTAGTCATCTGATTCTTGGTGCTGATGCTGCCTTTTGGAACAATGGCTGGCTGCCACTCTGTCTGCTTCTGTGGGAGAGCTGTGCTCTGTAATCTTTGTGTGTTTCCCTCTCTCTCTCTCTCTTTTTAATATCCTTGGCTTTATCATGGGAATTGATTTTTCTAAATGTCCACCTGGTATGTTTTCTTTTTGTTAGAAACAGAGACCAGGTGTTAATTTGTACCAATGTCACTGACTTCAGATGATAATGAGTTCAGAAAGGATGGAAAATCAAAACGTATTCCACCATGCCTAGAGGAGCAAAACCGTGTGGGGAAAATAGTCTACGGCTGGGCAAAGTAGCTGGAGGGCACACCACCTCTCCCTTACTGTGCCTTTATGTAGCTGCCTTTATCCTCACTTTAAATGATTGGCATGACCAAAGGACCCCAGGGAAAAGGATGGAGAGAACAAGAAGAGCCTCACAAAGCTGCATCATGCATTAGCCGTGAATAAAACAAAGCCAGGGCTGCACAGTTCTGATCAGCTTTACTGCATCCTCTCTGTCCATTTGGGGAAACGTCAGATCACACGTGTCAGCTACCAAGAGCACAGTGAGAGGCAAGCTGAGCTGCCTTTGCATGTGGAGAGCAATGTGGACACAGATGCAGAGTACTCTGATCAAAGTCTTACACGATGGGATTATGAGGTGTGGAGGATCCCTGGGTCTAAATGCATTTCTCTTGGCCCAGCTTCCAGCCCAAATTATATCATACTCATTCCACTCTCATGTGCATAGGAAAAATTAGCCTGAGGAGTTTTTGCATTACTTTACTTTATTTCTCTCTGGATTCCCTTATGCTTGGAAGGGAAAACAGAAATATTATGATTATTAGCATAGTAGAAATGTTGGATAGGAAAGGATTTCATGAAGGCTTCTTGATCAGGATACTAACAGCAGCACTATTGCTACACCATGTTATTCTGTTCTCTCTAGTACAAAGAACTTGTCCAGAGTCTCTTTGTGCCTCCTTGTCCTCAGCAGGGATGTAGGCCTGTAGCCATTGCTTGGGACCAAAGCATCACAGATCACATTTATTGCGCTGAGCCTCTCACAGAGAATTTGTAGTTTCCTTTTTTGCCTCTCTGAAGGTGAGCCTGAGAAATACTTGTGCACCTTGTATGCAGGACAGCATGGCACACAGATAACATGGCAAGCTTTCAGCAAGTGATCATCAAAGCTATTAAATGCCAATCAGCTAAGCTGAAATTATACTAGGGCAGCTTAGTGGTCTGTTGAAAATGTCTCTCATTACCTACCTGATACAGCTACAGATAGTTCTTGGGCAAAATGCACTGTTGTTGTTTTTTCCTGATAAAATTAACGAAGGCCAGAACTTTAAGAGATGGAACCCAAACTTGGGCTCTTCTATCAGTAGTCTAGTTCCCCAAATTTGCCTGATTTTCAAAGATGTTGAAAGGGCAACAAATCCCACTGAAGTTGATGAATATTTTGAATATTTTGGCATGGATTTTCAGGGTTAAATGATTATCAGAGATATGCAAATCACTGATGATCAAAGATAACTGCTTTATTTCTGCTTACACTTTTGATAAGAGATGTCACTGTGGAAAGGAAATGAGTCACATGTTTCTAAAAGGCCAGGAGAGACCAATTTCTGAACAGTGTGAGTACATTCCTGGCAAGACCACGACAGGAAAATTAAACAGAGTAACAGATCAAACATGCAGGCAGATGAACTGCAGTAGCAAAACCCATCACACAAAGATGTTTTTTCCCTCTGATGTGATGAGCTGTGTGGTTCTTGAAAAAACCTTTACAGCAGAGTGGGTGGCTTCCTGAGGCTCACTCACAGTAAAGCAAAGGGAATAATACCATGGATTTCCTTGTTATTGGGTGTACATATTCACCCAATTTTAATACAGAAATCGATTTTTGACACTTTCTGTGTGTGACAGAAAAAGACTACCTGAAAGTGATAAAACTAACTGCTACTTCTTTGAACTCCGGCAAGTTATTATTTGCTTATGCAACCTTAAAGAAGAACATTAAAAGCCTTTAGATGTTGTCATTACCATCTTGGAGGACATAATGAAAAATTATGTTCTGGCCAATCTGTGATAATCAAGGATGGGACAGAAGACTTGCTTTCTCTGAAATCTGCAGGAAATTTGGCACTGAATTTGGAGATACTATTACTTCTGTACTGCTTTTCCATGCAGGGGCCATGACTGAACAGGGTATTTACTTATGTACTTGCTTTGATGTCAGCTATGTTAAACTGTCTCCTTTTAGTTTGTCCTGAGAATTTTAGATTTTTCAGTCTTCTATATTTTAGCCCAAATTGCTCTTTATATTGACTTCTGATTTAATACCTTCAGCAGTGCACACATTAGAAGGAAACATATGTCATTGGTATGAAGAAAAGATTTATCAAGAAAGGACAATTATCTGAAGCAATATCAACAACCTGATCTAATATCTCTGGGTACAATGATTTTCAAGTGATATATGACTATGGGCCAAATTTGAATTCAGCGATCCTAGTGTAAATCTGAAAAGAGTGAGGAGTGCCTGATCTATGCCCTGACTTACAGATACAAGCCCCCTAAAATCAACGGAGTTGAAGAAACAGAACTGAATTTCCCCCTCTGAGTTTAGTGACATTGCCTTGGATTTACGTCAGCGAAGCTGAGACCAGACAGTGATTTAGCTGAATATTGCCAAGAGGAAAGATTCATGGTGAGCTGCTAATATTTGTTGCTGGAAACAATCCAGGAATGATACAGAAGCCAGATTTTTACAAAGCTTTCAAACCATCCTCTAGGCACACTATGTGGGTCAAGGTACTAGGCAATAATGGAAGTCGAATAGGTCCTAGACCTTTTTAATCCTGTCTGATCCAATGACTTCCTCTAATTTCGGTCATTTCACTTGAGCTTCTTGAATCTCTTTCAGGCCAGCAATGAAAGCAGGTATAAGAATGACTTAAGATCCAGCTAGGCTGCAGATGTCAGCTTAAATAAACAATATATAAATATATGCACTTCCCACATAGAAATTAAACTGTTAACAATTCAGTCTGGGAAGGTGCTGAGTGCCTCCTACAAGATGGTGAGAGCTGTCAGCTGCCAATATACAGCACCATGATAGCTCCAACTGTAAAGTTATCCCACGGTCTGTTCTGATAGACACTTACAACAGAGTTCTGTGATGTACTGTGTTTGCTAAGGAAACTACTTGTGGGCTGAGAAATCAACATGGAAAGGAAGTCAGGTTTCTTGCTCTCAGAATGCATACGGGCTTATGCAATTTTGTAACCAAAGCATTTTTTAGCAGCATGGAATTTAAGACTAATCCACCCCCAAAACTGTTTCCTGGTTTCCTTTCATTCTCAAGGATGAATCTTCCCTCTAGTACAGACAATCAGAAAATATTGTGACCCTTCAAAGGAACTTGGAAATCCCTAACTATGCTTTCATAGTATGGCTCAGGTCCTCACTCTCAGTCTAAACAAAATATTTTCTGGGAAAAAAAAAATGTAAGTGAATGTATATGTGTATGTATGCATATGCATGTGAATTTTCTTTCTGCCCCTCCACTGAAAGTGGAACACATAACTCATTTTTTTGCCATATTAAGATCTGGTAAAGTATGAGTAAAGTCTGTTACAGTTTGGTTAAATGAATGCAACAAGGTTCAGGGGAATTGTCCAACCTATTTCAGGTACATGGTGGATATATATTTTGAATTCCATGACTGTTTATTTATCTTTTTTCCAGTAAGAGTGGGTGAGTAATATTTTAGACCAACTGTGCGAGTGGTTCGAGGAATCCATACAGCTTGTTGTTTAACAGTCACAAAACCACAGTTCATATTCGAAGGAAAGCACCGCAGTAACCTTGTGCCTTCTGCATGCTCACCTCTTTCAGAAGCCAGTGAAATTTAGATGTCTGATCTGAAAAACAAAGCCAAAGTAAAGCCCTTAAATTCCTATCCTAGAAGCAAGTTGAAGTTAATTACTAACAAATATTCCCCCTGAAGTCTGTGGATATGAATTTGTCAGCAGATGATGCTTCAGACATTGACCCCTTTGTCAAGGTGAACTTAATCAACCCGGATAATTTGTTGTTTATCTGATGGAATGCTGGAATGGAGCTCTAATGACAATCTTCTCTAATTCCAACTGCCGTGTAAATATCATAAAAACATACAGTAAAAATATGGCCTGGTTCCAGGCATGAAAATATTGTTCTTTGTGCTTAATCAAATGAAGAGAAGGGAATGACTGTAGTGTCAATGCTGAAAGAAAAATATTCAGCAACAGGAGGTTATACTAATGTTCATTTTCAGTACTGCCTGTACTGTTTTAGCTGGGTTAACATGCTCTGGAAGCCTTTAGGGTCTTGCAAACTGGTCTCTATGTCTGACTTTGATTGCTTTGCCTTTCATCCTGTGTCTTAGAAATGTTCCCCTGACATCAGATTTACCTCTTAGAATACAGTCCTTAGCCATAAAGTCCTATCAAAGAAGGGCTGATAAAACATAAGTCAATCCAAATAATACATTCAACAGCAGATAGCAATTAAGGTATATGCTTCTTATCTCAATATTTCTTTTGCTTTGACTCATTCCTTCATCTTTTGAGCCATCTTTTTCCCAAACAGAGCTTCTGGCAGTGCACATTGTAGATTACACAAAATCCCCTGGTGGAAATTACCTTATCTAGCTTTTGATATCCACACTATAAGTTTGTGTCTGAGCTAGTTATCCTATTACAGTCAACTCCAATACAGTCAATAGAGTTTAGAGTGTGATTGATCTGACCAAAAGCTTCTGTCTGCTTTAGGATGAGAGGAATTACACCTTAAAGTCTTTTGAGTTTATTGACCTTCCCTCTATTGACTATGAAGAGAGCTCATGGCCAGAAGTTTAGACATAGGAGTCCACACTGTAGTGAGATGTATCCTGTCCCTCTTGACTTTAATAGGAAGTCGATCAGCCCCTTAATATACACATATACTGGGGCTCTTGATCTTCTATTTCTTTTTTAAGACAATGAACAAACAATTAGAACCCTATGAGTAACATAATTGTTGTTCTGTGTCCCCAGATGTACCATAATGAGTCACTAACCTTGCAGCTCCTTTCATCATTGCTCAGACAACAAATAACACTGGACATGACTTAAAATTCTCTGGTATATCTGTTGTCAATGTGAAAAAAAGTTACTCATGAGTTTTCTGAGTGGGAGACGGAGGATAGCTTCAGTTCATCTTTAGCAGGTAGGTTCATCATACAGATACCTCTTCTGGAAAAGCAGTAATCTTATGTTCACTTGTCTTCTCTTGATAGTGTCTGTGGGTAACTTAAAGCTTTCCCTGGTTCCTTTTGATGTTTATTTGATTATTTTTTGTTCCCAGTTCATGTTCTTGCTGGACAGCTCCTTTTTCAAAGTACAGCAGTAGCAGAGGCAATAGGAAGCCAAAGAACATCCTGCTCAGTCTGATGAGCCTTTTGTTAAAAGGACAGCTAGGTTTATAGTGTAGTTTACCATGGTTTGAAGAGAACCAGAGGAACACACTATGTCAACCATCTGCTGGTTAGTGTCATATACTATGCTACCTTCTCCCTCCACTTTCTGTATTCTTTTGCCTTCATGGGTTTTACCTAGTTCCCTTAAGGGATTGTCAGCACTTTATTCAGGCTCAGATGGATGTCTGTTTCTTGAGAATGACTTCAAGTTTTAGTTACATAAAGTCCTACTCATTTGTGAATGCCTATGAGATGATAACTTTAACCTTAGCACTGATGTTTGTCTTCATGTAAATAAGTAACAATACTAGTTGGAACAGAAAAGAGCTGTGTAGATAAAACACCGCTCCTGTTATAGTGGAAAGGTTGGCAGATTAGCTGTGAGTTTATATTTGAACTTTAAGGAATGGGACATAATGTAGACAGAGGATGAAGTATTCTCAGCCGTGGAATAGCTGTGTCATATGTTTTCAATTTGAAATAGGGCCACACACACAGGATGTAAATGCAAACCAGGCTGGTGGAAGTCAAAATCCCCTCCTTTCGAGAACCACAGAATGACATTTTGGGAAGAGATGGTTCTGTTCCACTGTGAAGTGGGTGGTGGACATACAATATGACAATGTCAGAAAAATTTCCAAAATGAATGAGTTATATACTTTATACTGCGAATGCTCTTAACTGCGCTAATTACATATATATTTAATAGCACATAAAGCAGGGACAAAATTATGCCTCTGACTTGAGTACATCATCCACACCAGGCCAGATCTGGAGGAAAGATCTTGAGGCTAAATGAGAACGTAGCTATAGTTGTTATTATTAAGCACCCACTGTAAGAGCATTCTTGCTATATACTTTCCCAGTTCAGACATTCCTCCCCAGCCATCTTCTCTGTCAGAAACGCAACATATGGATGGACTGATGAACTGATGGACTGTGCCAGTGCAGTGGTTCTTACAGCAGGTGTTATGTGGACACTCAAAAAGGCTCTGGGAAATCATAATGATAAAATACAAGAACCACATTCAACAGGAGTTGTATGTCTATATCTGTGGGAAGAAATGAATATATTTAAAGGTGTGAGATTAAAAAAGAAGACTACTCAGGTAGATCTGCGGATGCAAGTGCGGCGTGACTGAAGAGGAATACCTTCTGTGTCTCTAGGAAGGCTCTATCAGTGCAATAAAAGAGCCATATGTGATGAATAAATGATGATCTTGGTTAATGGTTAATTGAAATGGTTAATCTTCTGTTACCTCCTTTATCTACAACATTTTTTTGAAGTGATTTGATAATATCCTTTTTGCCTAATTAGAGAAGCCGTCTATAAATCATTCTGGAAGGAAGATGATGGACTGTTGGTAAGAATGCTAGACAAATGAATTTTAAGATTAGTGAATATTTTAAGCCTTCTGTGTGAAGATGTTGAATGTGTATGCATTTTAGTTTGTGTTACTGTGGCTACTTAAAACACTGCCTGGAAAATAACGAAATTGAGCTAGTGACCAGCTGATCATTACTATTTGATTTCCTGTTTTTAGCAATGTTTCAGATGAGTGTATCTATTCTTCCAACCAGTCACTAAGAGAGTTTCACTGTGATAACAAACCTATTTTTCTAATCTTTGGTAGAACTATGTTTAGAGACAGTGAAATAGTAGAAAGATGGAAAAATCATGTAAAACTTAGTTCTGAAATGAAACCACAAAAACTTTAAAAACTCAGCACTCCTGATGCTTTTTAGCTGTTAAATAGCTAGAAACCTTATTTTTACCGACTGCTCAGATGACTGAGGTAGTAAAAAGTTAACCAGATTTATTGGTTTTTGAAGGCAAAGAGACACCTCTCACTATGCCACGGCAGCTGTGAAAAATCTAAACCTGTCCTCTTTTCCCAAGTTTTTCTTTATGGCAACATTTTAGCACTTAGTGAAAACATACATTTCATCCAGAAAATTCAATTGCTTACTCCTGTTGCTACTGCTATGGTTACAGATAATGACATAACTTCTTGTTCTGGTGGTGATGATGATAAGGGTTGTTATGATGGGTCAAGACAAAAAGTTACAAAGTCATAAAGACTCCTCTGAAGGCCAATCTCTGTTGTAGTTGAGTAGCACTTGAAGCAAAAGTCCTGGATCTTCTCTCTAGGAGTTGAAGAAAGAAGACGGTTTTCTTTTGTCCTTTTTTAATATTCTTAAAAATGCGTACATGTGTCATTCATGTATTTTACTACATTTTAAAACATAACAATGTGTATATGTATTTTTATAATTATTTCTCCAGATTAAAGAACAAAACAGTGTTAGGAAGAAGTGGTGAAATCAGATTTAGAGGGTGATTAGATCCAATTCCACGCAAAGGCTTCCATCAGACTGAAAACCAAAGCTCCCTTTTTCTGTCAAAGCCATGCCCGACTTATTGTTAAATCTGCCTCCTCTGCTTAGACCCATCACAGCTCATGGCACTCCTTGGCTATGCCTCTGTTGCCTTGGAAAAGTCTATGCTTTCAATGCGGTCTCAACCCCTAAGGTCAGATGACTTTACCTATATGCAATGTTGGCATGTTCCCGTCACATATCTTAGTAGTTTACTTGGGGTTTTTGAGGAAGCTGTCTTGCAAATATCCACCACAGTAGTGTTTCTGTCTAATCCTCTCTGTTGGTAGGTGATGCAGGAGAAAAGTACAGGGAAAAAATAGGTGTTTTCTTGAGGTCTACTACTTTTGTAATATCTCTTGTAAATCTGAGTTTTTCTTTCCCTTGCAGAACCTGACAAAGGGAGGGATACAAACTGGGTAGCGTTCATCAAGCCTCCATTTCCAGCAGCTCTCTAGTAATTTCCCAAGCCACAGGGAGCAAAAAGCCCTGGGCCACAATCCTCTCTCATTTACACCAGCATACATTTGAAGATAAAGCCAGCAAAGTCAACAGTGAAAGTAAGAGAGTTAGGAGAGTTAGGCAGAGAGTTATGGAGACAGACAGCACTGACAACTTCAGAAAGAGGTTAGGCAAATTCATGGACAGCAGGTAAATTAACAGACACAAAACAGCAAGAATGTACCCTCTAATATCCCTAATCAGGTGGCTGCAGAAGCTGAGGAAGCATGAGGTGAATGGGCCACAGGGTCCAGGTGTGCTCCTTGTATAGCATCTCCTAGCACCCCGCAAGAAACAAAATGCTGAACTAGGTTATTATGGCTAGTAGGGCTTTTCTTTTGTTTTTATGTTCTCACTTATGATCTTCTGTGGTGTTTTTCCATTCAAATTGTGAGGAACATTTTAACTGGTTTCTGGAGTCCACTAGAGTGCTGTTTTTATGGCATGCTACTGAGGGTATGCATTGCATGCCCTGGGGTGCTGCATAGGAGCAGGAACGAACGTGTAAAGCTTTCTGGGACAATCTGGAGGACAGCACGGTGAAGAAGGAGCCAAACTTGTTCAGTGCCATCGAGGCAGAGTCCCTCCTGTGAACTGTTGAGACCCACAGGCACACCCAGGCTTTGTTCTGGGGAAACTTGTTGCTTCACTGCAAAAGAAATTCCAAGAATAAGTAAGAGTTATGACATTTATGAAACAGGCAGGGATAGTCAGAGGACCAGGACACAGAACTGGGACCTGAGTTCTTTGAGACCATGAACATAACTGCGAAACTATAGGTTTCACCTATACTATTAGCTAGTCTGCCGTACTGAAAAAGATCTGGACAACTTGCAGAGGATTAGAGGTAATGATAGGAGCCTGCATGGGGTCGCATAGTTGACTTCCCTCCCCATTTGGTTACATGGGCCGGCACTTGGTTAAAACTGAGGCTTCTTTCTTCCATTGTCCTGCATGGTGCTGGCAATGAGCGACCTCCTGGGGTTGTGGCTTAAGGGGATTATTAGGAAAAAAATCATGCCTCATACAAAAATCCAGCACTAAAAATTGTGGCAGTTTAAGACACTGATGAAGAGAAGGTGTTGAGCTTTAATTACAGGCTTTCTCCATGCACGAGGCAGAAGAATCAGAGTGAATTCAGGTGAAAGCTTCAGCTCCCTCAACAGAAACACAGCAGGGTCAGACTGAAGCTGTTTCTAATTGCCTGAGCCAGCAGGAAAAGATGACAGCAAAGAAGGGCCCCTATATGGGAGCACATGGTGTCCTGCTCCTGGTTTTTCTCAAATCCAAATGTTTCTGTGGCTATGGTAAAAATGGTGTTTGAGTGGCTGGTATGATTTAATTGCATACACAGCTTTACCAAAATTACCAACATGCTCATTTTTACATGTACTCTTTTTGCCCTTCATAGAGACAATTTTTTGCATGATCTTGTGGCATCAGAAACAGAAGGATGTGGGCTTTCATGACATTATTCACCTCTCTGTGGGAGCATGTGATTGTAAGGTCTGCAAATAAGCTTGCCTGGGGACAAAGGTTTTTCTATTAAGATTTTCTATGAGGCCCCACAACCTTCAGAATTACTGACTTGTGTTACCAGTTGACTCATACAGAAAAGTCAGGATGAGATTATTTGCTTCCTCGTGTCTGATTTATTGCTCTATTTTTCAGACTGCTGCTCTCCTAGGTCATGGATGACAATATGTGTTTCAACATCTTTTTGGGGGAAGAAGGGGAACAGCTCTGAATGTAGCTTGCTGCATACGCAATCCTAAATATGCAGCTCATGATCCTGTCCAAGTAAAATTTGGAATATAAGGAAGCCCTGATAGATTGTTCTTCATTTCTCCCTCTCTTTTCCAGTAAAAAACATTCTGTCTGCAATGTTAATTGAATCTCTAAAGTTGTCTGCTTCCTTCCTGCTTTTATAAATACTTTCTTATTTGATATGTATTTACTTTCATTTCTCTTTTTAGGTTTAAACACACTTGTAATTGTAACAGTGATAATAATTTGCAACAGATGATAAGACCCTATTAGTACTTTGCTTGAGTAACAGAGAATTGAGACACTTATATATAGTTCCTGGAAATATTTATTCAGTTTTCCATACTTTTTTGAGTGCAGTTGGTCATTTCATAACAGTAGCCTGAAAAGAGACCACAGATGAACTTTGTCAGTTTTGACTGAATTTCAATTGGAAACTTCTGTTAAATCAAAGCTCCTCAACTGGAACTCAGGGAGTGTGAACTGCTGTACCTTCAAATCAAGAAAATGTTCATATGAATTTCTTGGAAACTAAACTGTTTGATATTGTGTTGTATATTATATTCTAGCCTCTATGTTTGAGAACAAGATTTCACCCTGTCTCTATTTGCATGTTTATTGCAAGTTATTTACTACATGATTTATTTCTAACGCAAAATCATTAATATCTTTACTCTTCCACACTTTTTTGATATATTGCTCCTGGTCTAGCAGAGGAGATTTGTCAAGGAACTGTATGAATTCCTTGATATGACCAAAACTTTCCTATGCAACCATTCAGGCAACTGATGGGGAACAGGTATCATGTACCTTAATAGCAGATTTTATGCACCTATGGGGCAAAGATATGGGGCAAAGCAGTTTTTTAAAATTCATGTCTGCATGCCAAATGTGTGCTCATGAGTGCTCCAAAGTAGTTACACAGGAACTGTGATTTGTTTTGTGCTCAATGTGACCAATTTTGTGCCAACAAGCGATTGCACTTGTAACTGCCCATTTGGCATGTGCAATAATGTGTTTGCACTTCTGCATGCATATTTTGGAGAATACAAACCAGGACCTCACAGTCTGCAATGGAACAAATGAAGCATGGTAGCGAGTCATTGAGAAGACTGGCTTTGCATGCAAATTCCTTGAATCAGTAGAAGTGTTGATTTCTAGGACAAAAGCAGCTTGCTTCACTGATTAATTCTTTATAAATTATTTTAAAACTTGCCTATTAGCTGTAATTTATCTCTTGCAAGCTTGGTGAACAGGTGTTTTTAGCCCTTAAGACCTGCCGACGAGCAAGTTCTCTTTTTATTTACATTTTTAATTGCTCAGTTATCACAGCGAGCCACGATGCAGAAGTGATTCCACTCAATAATTCGACTTGGCATTTTGATGTCTGTTTTTTTCAGAGCTCCATGTTATTTGGCTGTTCTTGACCTGTGTCATGTCATTCAATGACACATACCTCCGTTTTTAACTGCTTTTGTACTCTTCTACTTATTTTCAACCTGAATATCTAGTTTCTTATACATGTCCACACATATCTTTCCTGGCTTTTTCTTTATGTCAGCAAGGTCGAACTCATTCTTTTTCTAATTATACACGGTACCTACTCAAATCTTTACTATTCGAGCATGTCAGCTGTTGAAGTAATTACATTAGTGTGAATGTCAAAAAAACAATGAGAAAAGGAGGGAATACAAAGAATTTAAAGCTTTAAGAGGAAAAGAAGATGATTCTTACTGTCACTGAATGTACTAAGTCCACTCAGAAAATCTTGTTTCAGGTGTTAAACAGTCTGGGGACCTGGCTTTAATTTAGGTCAAAAACGCCAGTATTCTTCACTTTTCATTCTTTCTTATTAATGTTCAGATGAAAACCATAAGGTTTTCATCAAATTAGTTACCTTCAGGGAGGCATCTGTGTGTCTGAAGGAGAAGAAATCTTCAGTCTTGCCCACTGAAGTTATTGTCTTACCTTAAACAAGATTGCTTAGGACCTCCCAGAAAGGAAACAGTGGACTAGCTTGTATGAAATGAGTAGTTGTCAGGGCCCTGCTGAAGAAAACATAGTTGTTCTCAATTAATTTTCCATTTGCATTGTATCTCTTCCTTCAGGGCAAATATATTAAGAAAATTATGATGAATCACAGTTGTCTTTTCAGTTTAAAAATCTTTACATGCTCTTTGCCTTTTGAATAAAGACCCTATGCCTTATACTTTATGCTACAGGTCTTTACTGGTAGAAATCCTCTCATTTAACAGTGGAAAAAGCTTAGCCATATTGATTCTTTCATATGTACCTAGGCTCATACCCTTCTGGTGTATGTAGTTCCATGCTCTTCCTTAGAAGGGCACAAGGAGGGGAGACCTGTGCACAAAAGATAGTGTTTTATTTTAGTAGGATCTTGAGTGACATCTTTTCACATGTCTTATGATTTGGCTTTACTTTGGGTAGAGACAGTCAATGTAGTACTTGGTACTTAGAAGATGACACAATTAATCTTGCAGATATTAGGTATCAAAGCAGGTCTGGAAAGAGCCCTAAATCAGCTTTCCCAGTGATAACCACTTTCTGCTGGTATGTACCCTAGCTGTTCATACTTACAGTCCATAATACTCTATTCTATACGGTGAGACCTGGAGGCAGACTAATTCTGATCACCTCAGGAGTAGAGGAAAAGGCCCATATTTTTCTGGTCAATTTTAGCCTAAGCAGAGTTAAGTGTGCAGCGTGTATTTAATCAATTTTGGCAGTGGAGTATTCTGCAGTTGTTGTTATACATGGTGGACACAGTAAGAGAGCACCCCCGTTAAACATTATGTTTTAGTGCTTACATTTTTGCAGTCAGTTACACTTCATAGAAATCAAGTAACAGTGGAACAATCATCTTTACTATAGGCCAATGAAACGAAAAATCTGTGTTTCAACACTGCTGATGAGAATCTCCTTTCTCTGGTTGAAACAGAATGGACTGGATGACTGGATTTTAGTTATTCTGTAACATTACTTCTGACTCCCTTCTGCATAATGAAGTGGAGGTGAGATATATGATTAAAGCAATAATTGCACAGCACTTGTTAAGTTTGTTTTTGAAGCTGGTTAATTTACTCTTGTTCATGTTTCAAAGTCATTCATGTACCAGAGTGAAATTTTTCAGTCATTTATTTATTCACAGAGGAATACCGAGCAGCTACAAAATTCACAAATTGTTTCTGAATTCATCACTTTCAGCTGAAAAAAATTACTAAATAAATCAAAAGGTTTCTCACTTTTAAGACAAAACTGATTTTTATTTTGAAACATTTTGTTACAGAATTGACCTAATTTTACTAATAAAACCTTCATGGGCTATATATTTCAGGTTCAAAAATATGTTTCTCTTAACCTAAAATTATTTGGGGATGGGGATGTTTTGCCTGAACAAAAAAATTAAATTTTTCAATCTTGTATTAGCCAACATTTTTTTTTTAGTTTCTTCAGCTTCCTATGAAAAACTGAACTGTCTTTGCAGGTTCAGCCTTCTGCTCCACATTGCTTTTTGCATGAACTTGGGTTTCATTTTTAGATTAATTGGTCTGATTATAGGGTTGCATTAAACTCTGTGGAATTTTTCCTTGCATTATGAAACCAGATGAAAAAAAGTGATGCAGCCCAAGTTTTTTGTTCACACTCAAACTAGAATGAGAAGGGGAAAACCAGATGTGAACAGAACTGAAAGAAAAGTCACAGTAGATGTATGCATAAAACTTGCATTGAATTCAAAGACACCAGGACCTGAAGGAAGCTGTAAGCCAAATCTTGTCAAATCAGGCTGATCTTTATAATAAACATACTTGGTCTTGTGACCTAATTATGATCTCGTCCATTCATGTTTGGGGACGATGGGATTGATATTTTGCAACATGTTCAAATGTCATGCTTGGGCAATTTTTGATTTGTTGGTGATTTGGAGGACTGTGAACTAGGTAGGGCTCGTGAGCCTGACATAAATAGCACCAGAGCTATCAAATATGGACATTTGCTATCAACAGACACCATCCAAAGTTCAAGATCATTATTATTACATTCAAACTGGGTCAGTTTGTCATGAGAGAGCTGTAAGAGAGATTATATCATTTCCTGACATAAAAAAAAACATCTGAGTTCTTTGATGATAGCAGAGTTGATCAGTTTCAGAGTGTTTCAGCATTATGGCATGCCCGTAACATGAGAATATGTCATTAACACTGTAATAAAAGAACCAGGCTTGATGAAATTTTACCCTTCTAGAAACTCTGATTGAAAAGCAAAGCATTCATTTCTTAATACTTGCCTTTTTATCTAGCAAGGTGTTTTAGAGGCAGGATTGGTTGTTAGTACCAGGAAAGGAATCCTCCTTTTCACTTAAAAAAAAAAATCAGTTTCTTGTAAATGAAGGCTTAACGTTTGTATTTTAAAGTAGTGACTGAAGAGAACATATACAGTAATTCCTCAAATCAAAAAAAAAAATTGCAAATGCAGAGTTATAGACATAGGTTTTGAAACCAGTCCAACACCTGAGCGGTGAATCTTTCTGATTGGTATTGGATATCTGTCTGCAATTTTTCTTTTATTGTTCTTTATTTCTAAATTGGTGCCTTTGGACATGACCTTGAATTTAAGGTAGCCCTTACTTTTTCATCTGTTTAGCTAGGAGATGTTTTTTCTTTTACATCAAAGCTTAATATGAAGAAAGCTAGGACTCGCTACTTCTATGGGATGAGTTAGCCAGGATTACACAATGATACCTGTTTTCCACAAAATAGACTACTCATAGTTTTAGTGGGAAATAGATAAAATATAGCAATTGACTTTTTGGGGGCATTTAGGTGCAAGTCTTTTAATACTCAAACCAAATAAAAATAAAGTAAAATAATAGTTACTACAAAACAGATTGGAATATAGCAATTTTTATCCGCAATTTTAAGATAAGGTAGGTAGGTGTATGATCTATACCCTGCCATTAGTCTTCAATGGTTTTATGAATCTAAAGTATTTTAATTCTCAGACTTCCTAATTTCACAGTAATTCACAACGTGATATCAAATCAATTGGGAAACCTAGTCCAAATGAATCCAATTACATATATGAAAAGATATCTCTATACTTTTGTTTATATTTTACGCAATGTGTCTTGATCAAAACTCTTCACAGCTGCAGACATATTGTTCTAAAATTCCATATTCTAAGACATTTATTTCTATTGTTACTTATGCAAAATAATATGTACCCTTTCTGACACTAATGATCTGGTCTATAATTGTGCCATACATTTTTAATCTCTAAATTTTTTTCCAAACAATTGATCTCAATGGGATAACCATTCTGAGACTGTTTCTAATCTCAACTCAAGAGACAAAAAAATTAACCTTCATTTTCTTCCTTATGCCTGACATATTTCACCATATAATCAGATTGTTTTTCTGTAAATTAATGTTGGCTCCATGCTGTTTTTCTCTATTTGCAGGTATTAATGAATACATTTAAACTCTGAATCACAGGTTTTTAAATTGGCTGAAGGAATAAATGTATAGCTACATTCATAAATATATATCAAAGCAGTCAAAGGCTTGGCTATATTCTACCTTGGTGTGCATGCAAAGTTTCCATTACTGTTAATGGGAGATAATGTGGGTGTTTTGAGGGCAGAATATATTCCAGGCAGTATCCTGTAACATCTTTTTTTCCTACTAGTCCCATTTTTCTTTCTTTGGATGCTGTTTGCTACTGTAACATAGCATTTGAATTTGAATTTTAGGAACTTTACTGAAAGCAAAAACAGAACTTATACCTTTATCGCAACAGAAAGATTTTGCAAGATTCACAATGGATACATCTGTACTAGGAAACCAAACATAGCAAGGGCACAGACCAAAGCATGTTTGGCCAGATGTAGATACCTAACTTGCAGACACACATGTTTGAGTAGATGACGCCCTCCTAAATTTCTGTTCCGTGGTTAGGACCACATACAATGCTAACAAAAAAAAAGTAATGATTACTAATAACGTCGGTGGTGGTAGCAAAGGGACATTATCACAATGATAGTGGTGCAGAAAGATGTTCATGTTGCAGAAAAAATCACTTATCCCTGTACACAGGCTGCAAACCAGGCAATTAAAGGCAAAAAGTAGATCACGTTAGAAATGTTTTCTCAGGATGTTTGGTGCCACAGCTTATTATGAAAGGCTAAATAAAAGTTCCTCTATGTCAGTGAGCTGTTCACAATTTTTATTACCACTCATTTCATAAAAGCCTTTAAAAATTCCTAGTTTTTCTGTGTGCATCCCAAATGACACATCTCTCAGCGGTCTCTGGGCTTTCATTACAACTAGTGTCAGGAAGTCATTGAAAAGTTTGCAGGTTCAGAACCGTTATCTGTATAAGAACCAGAGCCAAAGCAATTCCTTTATTTTGTAAGTATCTAATGCTTTCCTTGTTTTAAATGTCATTTGGTTTTACCTTCAGTTCTCTTGAGATAAAAAGGGTGAGAATGAAAGAATTGGGTGAGACATAGAAAGAAGTTCCCCCCACAGTGAAAAAGTCGGTGCAGAACATCCTACGGGTGAATTTCAAGCAGTCAGTTGTGTTTCTGCTTCTGCTGGGATGTGTGTATAGCATGGTAGCAAATGAAGTGCTAAGCAGCTATGCTTAGCCAATGAAAAGGTTCCCCCCCCGCCCCCCGCCATGAAATGGTTTAGAGGAAAATTATTTAGAAGAAACATCCAATTAAAACAAAAAAGAACAAAAACAAAAACAAAAAACCAAAATCCCCAGCAGGCCAGTAAGAACTTCTCTAATAATACATGAGTGTGTCACTGCTGGGTACACTCATGGTTCCCTTATTGTATGTCCCAGTCATTAAACTGTCATCCATAAGGGGCAAGAATACATATACTTGGAGAGGGTAGATCTAGGTTCCAGGTGGCTGCCATCTGCAGATGGATTGCAACTGTAAAGTTTTGGGTAACCTAAATACGTAGTTTGTCCCTTAACTTCTAACCAGCTTCAGATGACAAACAGGTTTATTTCATTATTTTTCAAGATGAACAATTTTCCTATCAATTGATGATTAATAATCTCAGGATCAATTGGAAAAGGAAAAAATGCAAATGAAATTAAACACAATTAGCATCCTTTAAGACCAGAAAGGATATCTGCTATTGAAATGCTGAGGCACTCACTCTGCATGTAGCATAAAACAAAATGCTAACATATGAACCAAAGTAATTTTGGTTCAAATAAGGCTTCAGGCTGTGGTTAAAATCATGCTGTTATGAGGTAGTACTGGATAGTTTTATTTGTTAAAAGCACATTAAAAGTATTTCTGACCCTATCTAGGATTGATCTCTACAGCTCTATTAGATGCAAAGAATTAAAGAATTAAAAGTGAGGAGAAAAAGATAGAGGCAATGATAAAAAGATAGAGGCAATGATAAAAATATTGTAGTATTGTTTCAAAAGCTGTAACAAAAAGCAATGTGTACAGGCATCAGTGGAAGAGGTGTTGGTACAACAACAGAACAATATAATCTATTTGGAAGAGTTGCCAAGGGAAGGTGGTATTGTCATAAAAAACTGCTAGATTCGGAAGAGCCAATTAGAGTTTTAAACCAGAAGAAAAAAATGCCCATATAACTCCTTGTTTTCCTTGGAACTGTGCCATGCTTTGGCCATTCTGTTGTGCGCCTTGGGAATTAAGTGTGTTTTTGCTTGTAATAGATAGACCCTTTGTTTTTTTGTAGCCTATGTTTCCTCATGAAAGCCTGAGCTACTAACTGTGACATCACTCTCCAGGGGAACATATGCAAACAAGTTACAGTAGTCTCTTATCTACAGTACTGTCATATTTCATTTGGAAAATTATATGAGGAGATATCATACAGAAGAAACAGTCCTTGCATTCCCTTCTTTGTGAATTGCATGCCAGATTGCTCCCATTAGACATCAAATGAAAAAAATGTCCAAGAGATAACATGCATATTTATACGTAATATCTTAACATTGTTCAGCTTGAAGTACACCAAAGTCTTCGTGTGTTCTCTTGGATGGAGACAGATGTTATGGGCAGTTCATTGTGTAGACTTGGACCAGATCACTTGGCTCTGGCAGGAATCAACATGTTGAAAGGGTTATGCTGCTTTTTTATATATGTAAATAACACATTTTTGTATTGCTATGTGTACTCTCCAAATGCTAAGGAAATAACTAACTTAGGTAGAGGATGTGGCACCTTTTATTGGATGTGGTGCCTTTTATTGGACTGTAGTGTATAATGTGCTGGGCTCAAATATTGTTTTCACGAAAATAAAATATTTCCAAGTCTTCAAGTCTGCACTGACCAGCCCTGTTTCCTTTTCAACAACAATTTCTTCCTCTGCTTTAAAAAGGCTCTCTCTTGCATGGGCCCATCTCCTGCCCTGGGACAATTTTCTCAGCACAGAGCTAACTCCCAAGGATTCATTTGCAAGGTAGGACATGATCCAAGCCTCACACCTACTTCTTTGAACCGGTTCATTGCAGTGATTTATGTCATAGTCTAAATGGAGTTTATCTGTCAGAATCACAGCCCTTGATGATCCATTCCAAAGCTCTGAAGAAGGGAAATTGCTCTGTCCTTGTCGATGAAGCACTGTTTTATGCCATCAGCAGAGGCTCCAGTACCGTATGATACAATAGCTAGAGGAAACTTCATTAAGGCCATGATAATGACTAAAACACATTCCATATTAACTGATGTGGAACTTCTTGGCTGAGTTATGGGGTAAAGGACCATCAAGATAGAAAAAGATCAGCAGTGTCGATGCTAGGGGAATTGGATACTGTACAGCAACAAAAACTCTCCCCTGCCATGTGCTATGTGACATCTTGTTGGGTGCTTCTAGCCAAACAATGGCAAAATGTGCTTATTCTTCATTGTAAATCTGTCCACAATTTGGACTCACTTTGCAAGAAGGTAGGATTTTCACTGCAAGCATGTCAACAAGAAAAATAATGGTTTGAAGAAAAACATTTTGCCAAAACTTTGTGTTAAGCAGGACATGGAGAAGGAAGAGCCTGAAACCATTCAAAATAAACAAAACTCAGACTTACTGAAGAGTCTGACCTTGTCCATTGCATATGTACACATGACTTGCAGCATGGGGGGGTTACATGTTTCTTTTGAAGCAAGATAGTTAAAAGTGGACATTAAAAGCCTTGTTTTAGGATATACACTTGACTGCATTGCTTTTCTCACTTGGTGTTTTCTAGGTTTTGACTGCTTGTCTTTGCAATGTCAGGGTTCTTTCAAAAGGGTGTCTGTGCATGAAGGAGAGAGAGAGTAATTTCCTAGATTTTTAATAAAGAAGAAGGGAAGGAAAAAAACCAACCCAAAACACAAACACAAATTCCATCAGGCAGCAACTGAGTTACATGCACATGCACCCTTACAGGCATGGCAACCTTTAGATGTACTACATAAACTTCTTTCCTCTTGAAATAATTTTGTAACTGCCGGATGAGATTCTCATCCTTTCTGCTGAGCAGCACTAACAGACACTGAAATGCACAATTTCCTGGCGGAGATGTACAAAATGTTTGCTGGTAAATGTGAGATTTAGGAGCTGTGGAGCTTCAGATACATTGTCCTGTTTTCTCTAAGTGGTACCTGTCCTGGTGTATGATGCCACATCTAACTCCTGAACTCCAGCTGAGCTGAATTTTGTCCAGTTCAAATTGGACTGTATCCTCCTTCACAGAGCCTGGGCTTAGCAATCAGCAGGGAAAACACTGAGTTCACACAAAAAGAGAGAGAGAGAAAGAGAGACTTCCTGGCCTCAAGAGCTGGCAGGAGGCAGGAAAACACAACCAGTGTGAAAGAAATTTTTAAGCACGCAGCTGCCAACTGCCTCAGCCTTTGTCTGAGCATGGACAAACTCAGGGGCTTTTTGAAAGTCTACAACTAAGAGACAGAAATGGCATATAAAACATCTTTGATCCTGATTTCACTTTCCACCTGTTAAATTTTGAGTCTCTACCATGTAATCTAATATACACAGTGTTATTTCAACAAACAGTTGTAAGGTTTTATTTATTCTGCCTGTACTTGGCACTAGTGAGGCCGCACCTCGAATACTGTGTTCAGTTTTGGGCCCCTCAATACAAGAAGGACATTCAGGTACTGGAGCGTGTCCAAAGAAGGGCAATGAAGTTGGTGAAGGGTCTAGAGCACAAGTCTTATGAGGAGCGGCTGAGGGAACTGGGGTTGTTTAGTCTGGAGAAAAGGAGGCTGAGGGGAGACCTTATTGCTCTCTACAACTACCTGAAAGGAGGTTGTAGTGAGGTGGCGGTCGGTCTCCTCTGCCAAGTAACAAGTGATAGGACAAGAGGAAACGGCATCAAGTTGCACCAGGGGAGGTTTAGATCGGATATTAGGAAAAAATCTCTTTAACAAAAGGGTAGTCAGCCATTGGAACAGACTGCCTAGGGAAGTGGTTGAGTCCCCATCCCTGGAGGTATTTAAAAGATGAGTAGACATGGTGCTTAGGGACATGGTTTAGTGGTGGACTTGGCAGTGTTAGGTAAACGGTCAGACTTGATGATCTTAAAGGTCTTTTCCAACCAAAAGAATTCTATCATTTTATTCTATGATTTTTATATTTCTGAGATAGGCGATCAGTGAGTTTTACCTGAATGTCTTTCTGAGAAATGGATGAGGTATTTTGAATGATGGTCTCTTTAAAAATTCAGCCTAAGGCGGATACCAAGTCTGGAAAATTTTAGCTTGAGTGGTTATAGTTTGACAGAATTTTGAGCCACTGAAAATCAAAATTTATTAGGAGTACTGGTAAACTTCAAATGTAGGTGGTGTTACCACCTCTGTTAACAATACATGGGAAAATTAACAGCTAGCTAAAGAAAACGAGACTCATGTATTAGAGTGTTGGTATGTTAATATGCATATGGAAAGAGAGAGAAAATAAAATGCTTCTTTCCATGCTTTTTTAATGAGACAGAATCATATGTTAGCAAGAAAAATAGGCATACTTAAGAAATTAAATTGAACAGAAACAGGAACAACTCTGGCTTTATACATTCCCTTTACAAATTTCTCGAGTTTTTATGACTGTATAATCCAGCTCCTGTCACAGTTTTCTGCCATGGCATCTTTCAGACGATTGGTTTTGTGCATAGTTATTAGTCTGATGCTTCTAATCTCTCATTTCTGCAGGAATAAACTCAACTGCTTCTATGTGAGTGCTTATAGTTTCTTTTAAAAGGATGTAATTCAGGTGGCCTAATGGGAAAGTGGGAGATCCAAATTTAAAGACAATGATGTTTGATCTTTTGTATGTGTCAGGTGGTCTAGAGACTGGGAATTATATGGGCAGCTTTATCTGGAAGAATTTTTCAGCTTTATCTGGAAGAAGATGACCAATAATACAAGCATCCAAGTTTTAGATGGCTACACCTAAAGGAGATGAGAGTCACTTAGTAGCTGTAATTATTTTCCTTCTTCCTATAGGAATGAAACTTACATAGACATGGATGTTTTGTTGTCTTCTCAGCGCTCCTGTCCACTGTTAGCAGCTCAGATATATTTCATCCTGGTTTAAGATCAAATACTGAGCAGATGCGACAACAGTAAACTCTGGTTATCCAGGATCCTAGGTGAACACTCATTCTCGGAGTCCTCTCTTCAACATTTTGTGCTTTTTATCACAAGATGCTCCTGACTCGCCTACTAAAAGTAGCATAGCTCTACAAAATTGTCTAAACTTGCTTGTAGACTTTTTTTGAGGCTTCAGCCAGATAAAAGTGATGTGAAGAAGACATGTGCCTTTGTGAGTAAAATGCTTTTTTTGAGGGTGGACAGGTCTAATAAGGATGAGTTCATTTTTTTGCTGACTTAACATTCTTGTGGACCAACAAAAACATAGTATATATGAGTGTTCCTACTCATTCCAGTCTATGACATTTCTTTTTGCTTGTTTCCAGACTCTGGAAAGTAATTTTTCACATTAATTCCTGTCAACAATAAAGAATCATAAGCATTTTTTCTTTCACTAAACAGGAAATGCTCCTGATTGCCTTCTTTTCAAGCTCCTTCTGTAGCTTATTCTTGTTCTGGATACCATATATCAAAAGGCTAAGTATCTGCTCCCTTGTTGATACCAGCCTTGATATCCCAGGAGTCACTGGTTTTTTCCATCATCACTTTCAGATTTTCTCCCAATATTGAATAGTAGGGGAGCTTCTACCACAAGAAAGGCATGATCCCTAGCTGGGACCTCTGAGGTTAGTCATAGTTTGAAGGATTATGGCACCCTTAGACAGAAAGCAGAGTGTAGCACTACCTTCTGAGAAATTTTTGGTTATTGAACCCCTGAGTTTCCTGCAGCCCATGTCCCATCTTTCTTTCTTCAGAGCATGTGAGATCTGTGACTGCTTTCCTCAAATCTCAGTTAAGCAAGATCTAATTCCACAGGCTGATGAATACACATTGTCTCACCTCCCCTCCCACCATGTAGGCTCTGAAACACAACCCGAAAATTGTCTCTTTGTTCCTCAGGAGAAAGGCATTCTCCCTGGTTGTCTTGGGCTTTATTCAAAATACGACAGCAAAGAGGGAAGGATTTATTCTCACTTTCTTCTGAAGAGTTATGCAAAGACCAGAAACACTTATGGGCATTGTTTTCTTAAGATACTTCCCATCTCACCTTCCCCCAGGAAGCTCTTTGTCCACTACTTGTCTTGTCATATATAAAATGAGAAAGAAGGGTTGTCTGTGCCTGATTCATTCTTTGAAGTGTCTGCCACAGCAGTGTAATAAATAACCATAAACTTTGTATCCTTGAGATGAGAAATCAATCCACAGAGGCAACTTTTAGATATTTCATCTAGGGAAAGAATCCAAGAAGGAGGAAGATTAAGTGAAATGGAGAAGTGAAGAACTTGCCTGTCACCTTGCCTCATGTTTGTTAATTGGATACAACCGTAGGAAGAGGCAACATTCAGTTTCAGGGTCTTTCTGTGTGAAAAACAAAGGTGAATTCCCTGATTCACTACAAAAGCTCTCTCCCTCTTTTTTTTTTTTTTTTTTTTGTTTGGATTATTGATTTCTCTGACATATTTTAAGCATCTCTTTCTAGCTGCTGCTTTTTTGCATCCCAGACTCTGCCTGCCCTCCTCTGGTCTTTCTACACCTTCACAGGCAAAGAACTGAAATGCTGAAGTATCTGAAAAACAGAAAATGTTGTAAGTAAGAAAGAAAGAAGGTGTGAATAAAAGGGAAACTTGTTAAGGTAGTAACGCTGAATATAATGCCTGTCTTTACCTTAGGATAAGTAACATGAGAAGTATCTAACAAATTTAGGATCACCGGCCTATTGGCTAGGCAGACCTTTAGTCTCCTATTTTGTTCAGGCACCTCAAAAATCTTACAGTGAATGACTTTGTCTGTGTGGGTGACATGTTTATTTCAGGAAAGAATAGTGACTCCACACTTCTTGAGTCACGGTAAAATACCTGTACATACCATCCTGTCTTTTTAGATTACCTTTCTCAATTTTCAGTTGCATGTGAAAATTTAGGATTCAGAAGTTTGTAGAAAACCAAAAACCAAACCCCAAAGAACAGTGTTTGCATGAAATCATGGGAGAGACTTGTTCTTTAGATATTATGTTTTCTCCTTCTCCCCCAAGCTGAAGATAATTTCAAAAATTCTACTGTCAATGCACAGGGAAAATTTCCTCTTGTCAATACCTTTCTTAATTTTTTGTTTCTGTTCCTCCTGACCATGCAATGTAGCTGGGCAGGGAAAGGGCAAGAGAGAAAAAAATTAAGAAGTCCACAACAAAAGAGTACTGCTAGAAATCTGACATCTGACTTGTGATGGCAAATGATGTTTGAAAGTAATCAGTGCCTGGAATGGACTGGTACATACAAGACAAAGAGAACATATCCTAGAGATTCCTGTTGGTCGTCTTTAAATTTTAAAAGCATTTGCTTAACTTATTCTTCGCATGCTATTCTAAAATATTCACAAGTATCAGTGATGTTCAGGGAGTTTGTACCAAACAGTTGGAAGCTCTTTCGTGACTGAGCTGATCTGACTCACCGTGTCCTCCTCATAAGTGCAATCTTTGCCATTCCCCAGAGACAACCCTTTTCACAGGGAAAAGTGTAAAAGCAGCACTTTGGAAATGTTAGGTAGGAAGACTTTGCAATGCAGTTAAGTACAGTGCAATGTGGCTGAAAATACAGACCCCTTGATGCCAATATTCCAAGGAACCTCGCATAAAGCAAAAGTCATAGCAGTCATTAGTATGTTGACCCGAAACAGATCCACTGAAAGAAGCACAGATACTGGGAACAGCAAGACTTAGAATATCCTAGAACTTTGTTAACCACAGAAACTAGGGTTGAGATTCAGTACCAGATAAATGTGCGTAATGTCTATATGTAGGTATCTCCATATGCACTGGGTGTCTGAGATCTCATTATAGTCCATGGTGTCAGTACAGTCTCAGGACTCCATAGGCCAATTCAGTTCACTTTGTTGTGTTGACTAGAAGCTCAACCCAGTTGCCCACATGTATGCATCTCCTGTCATTTGAGATGCTGTATAGAATCCCAGTCACCTCCACAGGATCGGATGATAGAATCATGGAATCATATAATGGTTTGGGTTGGAAGGGACCTTAAAGATCATCTAGTTCCAACCCCCCTGCCATGGGCAGGAATACCTTCCACTAGATCAAGTTGCTCAAAGCCTCATCCAACCTGACCTTGAATACTTCCAGGGATCGGACATCCACAACTTCTTTGGGCAACCTGTTCCAGTGCCTCACCACCCTCATAGTAAAGAACTTCTTCCTAATATCTAGTATAAATCTACCCTCTTTCAGTTTAAAACTGTTACCCCTGGTCCTATCACTACACTCCCTGATAAAGAGTCCCTCCTCATCTTTCCTGTAGGCCCCCTTTAAGTATTGGAAGGCTGCTATAAGGTCTCCCCGGAGCCTTCTCTTCTCCAGACTGAACAACTCCGACTCTCAGCCTGTCCTCATACAGGAGGTGCTCCAGCCCCTGATCATCTTTGTGGCCCACCTCTGGACTTGCTCCAACAGGTCCATGTCTTTCTTGACATGACGCAGGACACCGAGCTCTTCTAAAGTGGTAACTGGAGGTCAGACTTGATACTTTATGGTCTAGAATTATACTAGGAAACTATATGAAGTAATTGAATTGAATCCTAAATCTCTGGTGGTTGTAATACTTTTGATATGTAGCTGGCATGTAGACACCTTAATACTAGGTATTTTCATCTTGAACTGAGTCCTTCTCTGAAGGATGAGTTTAATACAGTGATGTCATATTGCAGCAAAAGTTACCAGCTTTTCCAGCATCAAGAGTTGATAATTTCTTAAATCGTCCCTTAGAAATTTCCCAAGCTAAAAACAATTGTGTCTTAAATGCTTCAACATATTTCTCAAGCAGTTTCTCTCATTTAAGGGACTGTGGACTTCCTGTAATGAAGGCAATTTCTTTGTGTTTCACTTTCACATTTATAACTTCACAGTGATGCGGTCATAAATTAAACTCTACAAGTGTTTCCAATCTGTTCTGATTAAACTGATATTTTTAGCTACATATAAGGGGTTGCATCCCATTTCAACCCTCTTCTAGATGCTGTACAAACTATAATGGATGCCAGTCTCTAACTAGGTAGTTTATAATTTTAGGCATATTCTGGTGGTGAGGAGAATAAGTAAATTTCCCATTAGTTTGTATGAATCACTAGTTTGTACTGTAACATCTTAATTTCACATCAATTAATCATGTGATTATTGGTTTAAGATATTCACAGTGGAAAGGTTTTGAGAAAGATGAGTAATCAAACTGTTTTGAAAAGCAGCTGTCTGTGCACAGGAAGTTGTACTGTTTTACTGTTTTACTATTGTACTGTTACTGTGTGTGTTAGAGGGATTACAAAAACTCCTGCCTTCATAAAGGAAGCAAAAAAAATTTGTATTTTCAAACTCATCTCATGTCCATTGAACTGAATGCTATATTGGTGGAGCTTCTGCGGTCTGTCTTCTCAGTTCATTCATTAAAAATAAATAAAAAAACAAAAATTGAAAAAGGCATGCAGGGGAAAGACAGTGCAGGAAATTAGAAATAGTTGCGTGTTTTCCTGTGGCAGGTTTCTTCAGTTAGTTATCAAAGGCCTCCATGACACTGAAATAAATGGCTACTTTGCAATTGTATCTATCTCCTCTCCGTTAGCAAGCAAGCAAGAAGGGAGTGCAGCGTGCAGCTGAAAAAACAGGGAAAGATTGTATAGGTGAAAATATAGCTAAGACCTGATCAGAAAGGTAATTGAGACTTATTCCCTGTGTGCTCATGGCTGGTACTGAAGGCACTGGGAGTTACTGTTGCATTAGACCTTCAGAAGTAGGCTGTTAGCAAATGGTTCTTACTGGCATGGATGTGCACATTAGGAATAAAGTTCATGTACTAGATTAACTGTTATTTTCTGCAATTTCTTGCCTGTTTCACTAAAGAGAAAAAAATTTTCAAGCCTGCCCCAAGGAACTCATTTAGCCTGAAATATGTACTATTCAGTTCACGTTAGTTTAGAGGGAGTTTTCAAGGTACTCTCATTAGCTTGGGTTTAAGAGTTATTCTTTGCTTATCTTTCTACTGTAAGCACTCCTCTCTATGGGATTGGCAACTGTTCTAAGAATAAAATGGACACCTTTCTGGTGTCTGACATGCCCAGCTAGAGCAGATGGAACATCTGGATCATCTGCTTTACTAGCTGTGTGTACTCCACTTTCACCCTATTATTCCATCTACCTAAAATTCACCCTGTGTTTTCAATTGGTCTTCCTACTTATTTCCTCCCCGAAGGCTTAAATCTGCATCCAGTGAAGTCAGTATGAATGTTATATGAGAAAGTTCAAGCCTTTAGACTGTGATTTAACAAGGTACTTAAGCACATGCCTGGCTTAGCACACAAGAACCTTCTCATTGAAAGCAGCAGAAAGATTGCTACTGGCCTAATTGGGAACAAGAACGAGCTATGAACCATTAAGCAGCTGCTGAATTCCACAGCAGCGGTGACTATATTTCAGTGATGGGCTGGGTGTGAGCCCTGTGAACAGTTTATGATCTGCTTGGGAACTTTAAGAATGAAAGCAGCTCTGTACCAACTGCACCCAACCATGGAATTTACCAGTCTAGACAATATATCTGCTGGTCCACAGCCACCAAGAAGCTTGTAAAAAGAAAAACGGTATTTTCCAGAACAAATTGAGAATTATATATCCCCAAACTTGAGGCTAATCAGTGAAGAGTATTTGTCAAGACTCTCACAAAGAAGTGGAAATTATTTTATATGTCTCTATCATCTGCCAGAATAGGATTTTTAAGCACTTACTTGTACACACATATACACGCATGCATGCACATTTACATATAGGATAGTACACATACATCTCCTTAACCTAGTAGGGCAGGAGTAGGAATACTGTTTCTGAGTTTGCTCTGATCTTTGTCTTCTAACATTCCAGAATGGAAGCAATCACCAGCATTTACAAATAAATATTTGAAAAAAACCCAAGTGATTTGTTTTATAAAAGCCAGAAAATTATCAAAGACTGATGAATACAGCCACAGATACTGTCCTATCTTATTCCCCCAATGTAATATTTGGTAGTCCCGTAGGAGGTGTTTGATGTGTAGGTGAATGTAATATAGTCATAGATAAGTTGTGCAGTCTGTAGGCAGATGGCTACGACTTATGTGAGAGGCAAAACAGTGGAAGATTCACTGTGTGATGATAGACAGGAAAAGATAATGCTCATTTTTGTAGGTTGATATGATCCTCCCACTGGCCCGTACTTATGTCAATTTATGGCACATTTAAGGCTGTGGGATCCACACCCCTCAATTTTCTTTATCAGTTGCCCACAATAAAGCATCATAATCCATCACATGCCAGGGAAAACACCTAGTGCTTTAGGTTACGGTTCAGTGAAGGAGTCGCACAGCATAGTTGTGATTGCACTGCCTCCTACCTACTGGCAAACACGAAGCCATAACAGCGCCAATGCAGCACCCCGGTCCTCCTCCAGCCCAGGAAGTCCCAAGAGACAGGCTGTGACTCCATGCTGCAAACACATGATGTATAGCCCAAGCCCAGGTGATATGAGCTGCCCAAGTCCTGTGCTCAGAGTTCGCAATCAGATGACTCTCTGGATTCATGTAAGACAGCTTTAGTGTAAATGTGGTATGGTGCACTAGCCATCTAACTCCCACTCTGTGCCTCCACTTGTGCTAGGCTTGTGGTTACGTGATATCATTTAGAAATACTGTCATCGTGATATCATTTAGAAATACTGTCATCCTGTTATTGCTGCTGCTGCTTACCCCTAAAAAGTTGTTGTTGAACCCAATCATTCACCAGTCTTTGTCTTAGTCATTAAGGACTGTTCGTGCAATGTCCAGGAAAATGGTGTTACAGTGCTGAGTAGGAGAGAGGCTGCTCTGCTTTCAGGGGATCACATAAGAAATTGTGTCCATAAATAACCTATTTTTCTTAGAAATTTATCACTGTCTTTGTGGTCATTTATCTAAGATCTGTGCTCTATGTCTGGAAAGTAAACCTTTATCTGAAGTTGTAGTTGAGGTCTCAGTGTCATTTATTTCAAATCAACATAGGAAAACAGCTGAAAAGAATTTCTAATTTAGGCTTTTCACTCTAGACTTATACATTAAGACTTTCAGTCCCGCCTGGCCACATAATTTGGCACCATGATTGACAGCACCTGTACATACCTCTGGCCACAATGAGGTACCTCTATGAGATACCTCCCTGTTTGTGCCTATGGTCACAATAATGCCATGGCAACTGTGTGAGTAGCCTGAAAAGTCACTTCTCTTGAAGGGTTTCATATTAGGCAAAACTTGCAACAACACTAAAAGGCGTGCAGAAGAAGCAATTTCAGAAGCATCACAGTACTGCTCAGGCAGGCTTATTAAAAATAAGAGGTACGTGTCATCTTGAAGTGAAATGAAACTCTCCTTTAAAGGGTTACACTTTGACACCAAGAGACACAAATTGCTCATTAGTCCCAGAACTTGGATGAGGAAATTACTAAAGTGCTGCTCCTGGGTTGAAAGTCGAGAGCTGGAGAAGAACAGAAAGATCACTGGCCCCAAAAAAGTATATCCTTTCTGCAGAATGGTTAGACCAAAGGAAGTCATCTGCAAATACTGAGTGTTTCGTTATTGGGAACAGCAGCAGTTGTCAGCTGGAGGAGGCTGTGGCCTCAGCTTTGAAGCAGACCATTGTCTGATTTGGTCTTTTGCTTAAAGCTGTGCATAAAATGTCAAGTGCTTTAGCGCTTAGGAAGTGTTCAGGGATGTTTGTCAAAAATTTGGGAAAAAAAGACATCATTTTTTGCTTTCTTGACTTTGAATGTTTTCTTACTGGGCAAAGAAAAGGCTGATATTAAAAGGTTAATTGACTTTGCATCTTTATAATTCAGAAGGGATAGGATATCTGGCGTTATAGAAACTGTATTTGCATGTGGGAATGGGAAGCAAGGGGCTATAAACTCAGAGCAATTCCAAGTGTCTGGGTAAAGCACAAACAAAGTCATAGAGTGATGCAAACTCATCACAACCGGTGAAAGGAACTGAGCAGCTGGGCTCCTCTGCTGCCTCAGGAGCACCAGGAAGAATAATAGAGCACCCCTCTGCATCCTCCCAGTCACCTAAACTGCTTTGAGAAATGCGTCTGCTCATTTCCTCACTTTTCCCAATATACCACTTAGTTAATCCTCCCTGTGGCTCTTCAGCCAGCCCTGTGTATTTCAAAAGGACCATAGCAGAGAGCAGTTGGGTATGTTGAACTGTGAGCGCTGAAAAACTGTTGTTTTTCTAGCTTGCCCTTAAATTCTCAGGCTGCCTCTGATCACTATTGTTCAAGTTTTGAGGCAGAATATTTTACTTCTGCAGCATGTCATGTGCTCTTATTTTTAGCTTATTTGGCAATTCCTGAAGTGTTTGTTTCTAGTTCTACTAATTTCTTTATAACTGCATCTGTTGGGTTGGGGCTCAGTTCAGGAAAAACAATGACTGTGATTTTATTGTTTATGAATGTTCTAAGTGCATGGCTCTGCACAGATAACTAGATGGAAAGTCACAATTTCAAAATGCTATTGCTAGATGACTTGGGCTCTTTTCCAAAAATAATTAGGCGCTTACAAAGTCGATATTCTATGAAGATCAAGAGTATGCAGGAGACCTTTGACTTGGGATCTCAGACTTGGAAACTGAACATATGAGTATTTGAAATTTTACTGCTGGCTGTGATCCAGTAAATGCCATCTTGTAACCTACTCATTGCAAGTAGTTCCATTAAACTGTGTTTACCTCACCATGAGTGAGCTGGGTTATGACCTCAGTAGGGACACAAGTAGTGAGTAACAGAAACAGATGGAAGGGATGTTAAAAGAGGGAACATTATGATTTTATGTGAGTGCTATCTCAGCGTCTGTTTTTTTCCTGTATCATCCTAGTAAATATTATTACTATTTCAAGTAACTAATAGAAGCTAAGTTGGCATGATGTGCTTATATGGCTCCCTTTTCACTTGCTTATCACTTTGCTAAAGTGTAGTTACTTGGACTGAAATTGTTTAATCTGTTCCAGTTTCTTTGTGGTTTTGTTTGGTTTTTTTTTTTTTCTTTCTTTGTGACACAGAGAAGCTTTGTGGGGTATGAGGATGGGGGTAATACTTTTTTCTTCACCCTAGAAATGTTTCACTGGGAAGCCATTTTGATGAGAGGCTTTGGCCGTTACAGGCTTTGAAGCAGGGAATTGAAATTTGGCAAAGGATGGGCTTAGTATGTAGAGTCTTCTGCTGTCTTTGTAAAAATGTGGCCAAATCATGTGTGTCTGAAAAGAATTGCTTTCCACAAGCTGTGACATTGTTAAAGATCAGGAGGATCAGTTCCCCGTCTTGACAGAACATGTCCCATCCCAACAGTGAATGAGGACACTCATTACCAGAGCTGCAGAGCTGGAGCAAGACATCTTTAGAACTGGTCTTCCTTGTGTCTTGCTCCCTGGGACTGTGGTGGCAGTAGTCACGGAAAATTAGATAGAAGAGAGTGTCTCTTCTGTCAGTGTTCCCTCTGCTAATGCCATCACTGGGAATGGGTCCAGCTGAACTGAGGGTATGAGTGGAGATGAGAACAAACTGTTCAGTACCTCTGTCAGAAGGAATACATGAATCTCACTGAGAAGTCTTAAATGTAAGAACATTGAAACTACATTGGAGATTCATCCAGAAACCAATCCAGTTGCCAAAATCAGTGCCCACTTTGGATCCAAATACCTAAACAAGTTTTTGCCATCGTATTTCATTTTCCATCCTAGTGCATGCCATAGTGCTTTACAAACTACACAGACGGAGGTGTGGGTGCATTTGTCATCACCTTCCAGGTGAAAAGTGACTCCTTTTTACAACACACTTCATTGTTACTCTGTTGAGAGTGAAAGAAGAAAAGGGACACTCACCTTTCAGAACTTCAGGGACAACCTGGTCTGCAGCATTTGCTTTTCTTAGCTGGAGTTTTGCCAGCTCATCAAAGCTAATATCCCTTCTTCTGCAAATAAATGCCAAGGGATCTTTAATTAGCTAAAATGATCAGCAGTCAGGACCTTGATTTTTCACTTAATCTGAAAATAGCACAGTGCCCCTTAGCACATTGCTGGAACATTGGCACTGTACCAATGGAGAGAAAATAGTGCCAATTACTTAATGATACACTTCCTGCAGCTTCTTCTACATTTCAAGTTGAGTTCATCTCAACAGCTGGAGAAGGGCATTGTCATTTCTACAGTTTGTGGTAAGGGAATTCATGCTTTCTTTGGAAATTGTTTTGTAGGGCTGGTTCAGAGCATTTGGATTTGTTCACTCGAATGTTAATACAGCAAACTCTAGTGGTCAGTATGGTGCAGTGGAAAGGAGTGAAAAAGGCAGCCCTGATCTATGCTATGATTTATTACCATCTACAGGTGAAACTAGGGCTCCACCCTTTGTGCTATTCTTGTATACCACAGACTTCTGTTATTAGCATAACACTTTAAACTAACAAACACCTGCATCAACTCCTGATGTCCAGCAATAGTACGGCTAGTAAAGGCTGAGCAACATGTTTGCAGAAGTCTCAGTGAGATGTTCCAAAATATCTGCAAGTAGCCATAGGACCACTGTACCGGTGACCTGTATGTGTGTGCCTGCAGCAGTGCTCCATTCCCACAGCTCCTAAGAACAGTTGGGAAAGAAAGCTGCCTGCCAGCTCCAGCCTTGCAGATCAGTTCATCCTTGTTTTAGGTGCTAAGCCAGAATTAACAGAATTTAACAACTTCAAAGTATGCTCTGACATCTCTCTCATCTTCAAATACTCATCAGTGTGTCTGAGTAACATAGTAAATGGTAGGATGAAGACTCCTTAAAACAGCTAATTGCTATGTCCTGCAGGCAAGATGTCCCAGTGTCAGTGAAGGCTGTAGACTGGGTGCAGCAGGGAGCAGAATGCTGTGGTGGAATCGGACACAATGGGAACATACTGCCAAGGGCCAAATTCATGGCTCTGCACAAAGACTTGTGACCCATTTTAGCAGAGTTTTGTTTGGTTTTGATTTTTACTGGCAGTACTAAAGTGAAAAAAGAAGAGAAGGCTATAATGAGAGCCAAATATTCTGGTATAAATAAGTACAGTTCTGTCCAAGTCAACAGAGTGAGACTGGCATAATTCAGAGCTAAACATCTGTATAGATGTAAGGTAGATCTCTCCATGCTTATAGTATGTCTCTTGGAAGAAACAGCAATAGGATGTCATGTCACTGTTAACTAGAGTTTGCTTGTGATGACACCACAACTGTCTTATAGTCCCTTATGTTCCCAGGTTGGACAGTGCAAGATCAGTTCATTTGGGGGGGTGTGTGTGTTGCAGTTTCCACCTATTTTGCTGTTAGTGTTTAGCGGCTTGTCTGTGTTCTCACTAGTACTGAAGTGCATGACCATGCTTCCTGGCTTGCATCACAGATGCGACAAACCACACATTTAATTTTCTTACTGCTTCTGCTCCACCCTTGAACAATTTCTTCCCATGGAATTCTGCTAGTACCAATAAAGTTTTTCTAAGGATATCCTGAAACCTCAAAGCACCACTGTGAGTAGAAGAAGAAAATACTTTTATCCCATTTACAGACAGGGAAATAGAGGTTCTTAAATGACTTCCTCAGCATCACCATACAACAAGTCTTACATTAAGAGTTAAAATGAGAACACAAATATTTTGTCTTCCACCCCTGTATTTATTTCCATGCTTCTCTTTCTTTCAAGAAACCCTGCATAATAATTAAATTAACAATATGATTAAAGTAAGCGGTTTAGTTAAGGTTTTCTAGAATGCTATATATAGAGTGCTTTCAAGTAAGAGTCAACTTTTTCTTTCTTTTTTCTTTTTTTTTTTTTTTTCTGCAGTAAGCCTCTGTTTCCTGCTTTCTTTGAAAAATTGTACTACGAATTATCAACAAGAGGTCACATATTCTAGCATTCAGCAGGCGCTGCCAAACCTGTATGTGCTGCTCTTTAAAGTAACATCTTGCGTGTTCTGTTTCACACATGGCCTCTGGAGCTTGTAGGTCATGCACAAATACAATGGTGGTCTTTCATGACCACAAGAGTTTCTAAATCAGTCTGTTTTGCATTCTCTCCATCTGTGTGACTTATTCTGGTCACATACGTTTGCAAAGAATGACCCTGGTATACTCAAAATCTTGCAACTCACACCGCTTTCCCCTCAAATGTGAGATTATTTGGTTCACAGCTCTGTGCAGGATTGCATGCAGTTCAGCTCTTGGGTTTACTAAGAAATAGAAATATGTCTGCTCTCGGTCATATCAAGTGTCCATCTAGCCCAGGGGCTCCCTGCTAGCAGTGTCTATGCAAGGATAACCATTGAAGAAAGTGAGTATAGGACAAATATACCTTGTCTCTGCAGCCTTCCAGCTTCTAGGTCAAGGGAGTTATGCAATTTTCTGATGTGAGCTGCACAGCACCCAGAACCATAGCTATGGTAAAAGAAGGTTAAAAAGAAAGAATTGGGGGTAATTTTGAGCGATGTAAACAATGTATTTTCAGTTCCTACCATGTCAAAGATGGACACGGAAATGATTGATTGGTTGGAATAGAGGAAAGAATGGAATTCACAGGGGTTCAGGGCCTCTCCTTTGCAGGATGCTTGGTGGCTACAAGGGGATTAGTTATTGGAAGATCAGAATTGCAAGAACTACGAACATCTGTGCAGATTAATAAGAACTACAGGTTTTTTACTCGGTATTGATATATGCCTAAATCTTAATGTATCCTCTCCCTCAGAAAGAGAAAATGAAGACTTGCAAATTTTTTTGAACTTGAAGTTATTAATTTCATCAATGCAATTAAATAATAATTAAGTCACTGCAAACCCCTGTTGATTCAAAGATTTCTAGCACCCCTTATTCTGAACGTTTATATGTATAAGCATTGGCTATCTACATGCTACTTCAGCACTGAAAGATCCCGCTCAGGTCATTGTTGATCCTGGTGTCTTGTAACAGTTTGCAGGACTTTTAAAGAAATGGCTGCTGACATTTGCAAATGAAAAGCACATGGATTCCAGCAGATTAGTACACTGGTCTTGCTTTGAGCTTTGATGTCAAGAGAACTGAAATTTTTTTTAAAAATGCAAGTGAAACCAAGACTTACTTGGTACCTTAAAGCACCAAGATTTGATTCATTCTTGTGCCTTTTTTCTGTGATATTTAGTGCTACTTACACAGGAAAAGTTTTCATGGTGCTATTGCAAATTCAGACCCAGTTATCAGAGCAAACTCTACATCTGCTATGTGTGTGTGATAGTGATAAGCCCATGAAAACCCCATTTAGTATTTTTCAAGCTGTACCTATGTTCTTGGCTTCCCATATGGTACACTAGACCCACAGTGGGGCTCTCATGCATTCATTCTAGCAATGAAATTGTCCACAGCACAAGATTCCTACAAAGTCTCAAGTGAGATCAAAGAGTATTCTGTCTTTGGGGAGAAAGCTTATAAAAGGTGTTTATTAAAAAGGTTCACACCTGGAGAAACTCTTTTTGTCTGTTCTTTGTGTTGAACGTTTAACTGATATCTGGTTTTAAACCTAATAACACAAATAGGGTAAAATTTTCCCCCATGTAATATTACTGAAACTCTGGCCACTGACTTATGAGTCTATCAAGAGATAGGACTATTGAACTAGTAATCTGATGTCCTTGTAGTATTTAATTTCCCTTACATCTTTCTTGATAAAAGCAAGTCTTTCAGAAAGGAAGTACGTCTTTATTTGAAAACTTTGAGTTGAGAAGAAATTATTGCTTCCTTGTTAAGGTGCTTCATTAGCTGAGCACCAATGCTATTCAAAAGTGTCCACTATTTTTCTTCTGAATTTGTACAATATCAATTTTTCTTACAGTGACCCTACAAAGGCTTCTTTGGACCCAAGTTTTCTCTGTACAAGAAATTCCTGTTGTAATTGCATTCTTTGACTAAATAGTTTCTCTACGTTCTTTCTAAAAGCAATCTCTGTCATCACTCTCTTTCATCACAACACAAATTGCTTCTGTAGCATCATATCTGCATCTGTTCTTTCTGTAGGAAGACAGGATATAATGACAAAGGCCTATCAATGTCCCTAAAAAATGAGAAGCATTCTGCTTTTTTCTTCCCTGGCTTACTAACACAATTGATCTTCTGAGTTGCTAAAGCTCCATATGATTCCTAAGCAGGCCACATTTAAAATAACCCATAATTGAAAAATTGTACATTGTCGCTTGAGTGTTCAGGTCCACTCATCCATCCGCAAGAAGATTGGATTAGGTGATATGGACTGCAGCTTTCTTCCCTTTGTTTTGGCGGGAACAGTGCTCACTTTTCAACCTTCAGTTGTTTACTCTTATTCAAAAGGGATGTGCAGCAGCCCTTGGATATAGATTACCAGCATATACAGGTCCTCAGAGTCATCATGGTGGTCAACATTGTAGATGTATAGCCTAAGACCTCCTAGTGGCTTAATTTCAACTAAACGAGAAAAAGGGAAGTTTGGAAGTTTAAGCAAGAGGTAAAAAACATAATTTGTTTAATTTACAACTCACCTTTGAATCAGTGGGATAATAGTCTCTTTGAGAGTCAAAGTTATAGAAAATCTTTTAATTTGAGTTTTATTTTGTTTGGTAGTTTCCTAGAGTGATCAGAAGTTTCATTCCTTTTTAAATGTTCCCCCTTTTTCCTCTCAAGTATTGACTAAACAAAGGCTCATGAAACAATTCTGACTTCACAAATTGATCAGAGACGTTGACTGATTTTTTTAAAAACAGTCTGTAAGATGCCAAACTGGTTATAATTTCAGTGTGGCTTGAAAAGTTATGCTTGTTTAGGGAACAGAAGTCGAGTTTTGTGTTTAACTTTCAATGAACTTCAGGTGAATATTTTAGTTTTGAAGAATACTGAACATTTTGGGTAACAATAGTGCCTAAAAGATATTTATGAATAACCGTATACCACACTGGCTCTTCACAACATATCAGCTTTATGAATGCCAGAATACACTCAGTGTGATCTTTAACATCTCTGATATATGATGTGGAATAATGACATGATGCTGAGTAATAACATAATTGGCAATCTGAAACAGTCAATCAAGTACATATATCTGTCTGTATTCTTCTCTTTAACATCATCTTCCCTTCATTCTGCCTCAAGTCATAGTGAAAGAGTACTGCATTGCAGCTTAAATAAATCTTGGTTAAAATAAAGTGGGTAAAATTTTGCCATTAAAAATGGAGGACTGGATTGTTGAAACATTGGAGAAAAGTGCATAGCTTTTAATAAACTGGTTTGGCTCAAAACTCCAAAACAAAATCTGTGAATTGAAAATAAACGATTTGATTTTCAGAATTACAGCGTTTTGCTTACTTGATTTAAACAAAAGTTTGATAATAATAAATTTAATAATAGCAAGCAGTTTCAAACAGAGGTGAAACGAGATGTTCTGCATTGAATTAATTTAGCATGAACTGAAAGAATTTGCCTTATAAAGTTATTCACTATAAAATTTTTTTTCATGGTGATTCAAAATAAAAATGTCAGAAATTTTCAAAATAAAAATGAAACAAATTCCCAAATATTCACTCAGTTGTAACACTGAGAAAAATTTATCATGAACTAAATGACACAGAGGTTTATGTTAGGTTGCTGGGAGAGAAATACATTTCATACACACTACATAGTAGTTTGTGGGTATATGTGAGCAAGGAAACGATTGACTCACCAAATGCAATAACTGCTTAATGAGGTTTTTTTAAAAGTACATTGTCATAACTGGTGTATTTTTAGTTTTGAAGAATAATAGCGTTCCTTGTACTACAGATTCCAAGAGAAAGGGATTAGACCTATGAAACAGACTAGCATGGAGTGTTTTAACAGCGAATATGGGCCTTTACTTTTATTGCACATGCCTTCCATATAAGGGATTTTTTTCCTGTTATCAGTATTATCTCTGTTCTTTTTTTCTTTTGTCCTTTTAGTCCAGGCTATATATGAAACACATTGGAGATATTTTTCATCTAATCATCATTTTCTTTTCTGACAGAATACAGGAAAAAAATTAAAAAAAAGATTTTGGACTTAATTCTGATCCTGACCTTATGTTATTCCATGTTAGACAGTACAGCTTTGTGAAAAGGTGTATAAATGCACTCCTGTACTGTATGAAGCACATTCTGTGCTGAAACACTTTACAAAAGGACTTAGAACAACACCTCCACTTCTCATTTTGAAGTTAAGAACCACAGCACCTAGAATGCAGATGTCTAATTCCAGCATAATCATCCAGAGCACCTCAACCAGATGCTTACGTTCTTTAGACAGTCAATAGAGAGAGACAATTGCCTCTGGAAGATGGGGCTGAACACTTGGTAGTGTAGATGGGGAGATGCTGAGAGTTACCAACAGCAAACTGCGAGGAGCATTTTGTCATTGCCCGTTGACTGTGCCTGATGACTGCATTGTTCTTTAAATGTCTTTCAGTAGTACCCAGTATCATCTTCTCCATAATTTTTCCTGGTACTGAGGTTAGACTAACAGGTCTGTAGTTTCCTGGGCCTTCCCTCATGCCCTTCTTGTAAACTGGAATAATGTTGGCCAGCTTCCAGTCAGCGGAGACCTCCCCAGACTCACAAAACCTTTCATAGATGATTGAGAGGGTTCCTGCCATAACATCCGCTAGTTCCTTCAGAACTCTGGTATGAATCCCATCAGGCCCCATGGACTTCTGGACATTCAGCTGATACAACTGTTCCCTTACAATTTCAGTGTCCACAAATGGAAAGTCACTGTTCCCACACTGGTGGTCCTCCAACTCAGAGGACCGGGCAGCCCAAGGTCTGACTGTATTATTAACAACTGAGGGAAAGCAAGCATTGAATGCCTCAACATTGTCTTCATCTCTATTTGTCAGGTGACTATAATCTTCAACAAATATCAGTCCAATGTTTTCCTTGGACCACCTCTTGCTTTTAATACACTTAAAAAAGCCTTTAAAAAAGAAGATGGGTAAGAAGGCACTCACTGGTGTACTTTATTAGACTGTGAAAATCTTCTACGGGAATCAACAGAAAATCCCTTCACTTTAGTAATTAAAAGAATTAAAATGCCTCTGTGACTATAATTTCAAAGATAATCTTCACTGAATGATGACAGAGAATGTTTTGTTCTGTTTCCACAGCATACAGTGCAGTAAGATTTTAGTTCACAGCTTGTGTCTCTACGTGTCATGGCAATAAAAATGTATCAATAATCCCCATTTTTTTAGTCATATGAAGAATCCAAATCATTAAGTAGCATGTATCTTCTTTGTTCTTTACAGAAATACAGACATGGTCAGATAAGTCTGTGACTTGCTCTTGGTCAGAAATTACTCATCTCTTCATCTCTTGTAACCAGGATTCCTTTGTCACTGTCACTCAGAGTGCCCTTGGGTATAAGAGGCAGCTAAACAGGCATTTACATAAGATCTGTTGTTTTGTTTTATTTACCTTTGTAAGAGCAGTAGCATCTCCATGTTGTCTGTGGGTTCAGAATCTTCATTTCCCCTTCTATGCAAGAACCCATAATTTCCCCATTGTTTTTCAAATAAGGTGAAAGAGGTGTTCTTTAAAAAGTTCACTAGGATGAATCATCATGTAGAATCACTTTTACCTAACCAGATCTTACATCTTGGTTAACAAACCAAAATTTCCCCAATCTAGCTCTTCCTTATATTCTCCATAGCTAAGCTAAAATATGGCATGCAAGAATAAAAGTTGAATCTACTTTTCTTGAAAAAGAAGCAGACTGTTGTCAGCATCTCTGAAACAGAGGCAAGCAAAGGCATTTAGTGGTCAGCTATCTGCAATGCCTGGACATACTGTCACTGTACTTTCACTGTCCTTTCACTGTCAAACCAGAAGCTTCCTCCCCAGGGGACTCTTGGTCTAGATTCCGTTAATCCCCTTGGGTTTTCTACTCCTTCTTCTTGCATTGGGAAATTTATTCCTTTATCTTGCCTTAGCCTGTTGTGGTCAGTGGAGTCATACTGATTTTTATCCAGGAGAGAAACTGTTAAAATTAACCATGTAATTGTTCATGTAATATGTGGGACAACTTACAAATAATTTACTAAATGGAAGCAGAGTACAGCTAGCTTGATCTGGAACATATCTGAATGCTGTCATTTCAGGTAAATAAGTTTTGAGATCTAGTTTGCTGGAGTTGGGACATCTTGGAGAAACACCAGTGTCTTGCTTTTAGCTTAGCAATGGCTTCTCTTTGGAAGAATGCTGAAGTCCTTTTACCCTGCATACAAGTGACTTCACTTTCTTATTCCTATACATTTGGTGGGGATTTAAGACAGGAATTTTCTCCCTTCCATTACAGTTTTCCCATAGCTGCTTTGCACGTAACAGTGTTTTGATCTGAGAAAACAAAGATTTAAGAAGAGAAATGAGAAGAACATGACAGTGTGACTATTAATTTCTTTTGTGCTAGGAAAAGGTTCCTTGTTGTCAAGATCTTCAAAACAAACAGGAAGTCAACCCATTTCCTAAATGAGAAAGGAAGCATAATAAAATCCAGATCTCCCCACTGCTCTCTCCCATGGAAATGATATTATTTCCTACAGGGTAATAACAACCCTGATCTTAATATGGGAAAAAAGACCCCCACCGCAGGAAATGCATGTTTCTCTTGCTCAGTTCAGACTCTTTAACAAAGATGCTCAAAGTCTGAACTGATGAGTTTCTTTGGCCGTGATTATCCCATAACAACGTTTCATTAAGTGGTATGGGGGATTTCCTCTTTACTTCCGCTCCAACTTACTCACAGATCCCACAGATGCAGATCTCTCAAACGGCAGCCTCTTTTAGCTCCCAACCCCCCAAGAATTTAAAGACACCTTTTAGAAAAATAAATTTCCCTTTTATTGTGACTCAGACTTATTCAGTTCAATCCAGCCTATGCAAACACACATGCAGCTTTAAATTAGCATTTGTGAACAAGCTGGGTTTCTTTGGCTGTTTGCTGAGACTTGGCAGTTCAGTTCCTTGAGGAAAAAAGAAAGAGAGATTCACATCTATTTATGGCTTGATTTTCAGACATGCTGAGTACCTCCTGTGGACTTTGAGAGCTGTTCCTCTGAAAATCAGGTCACCGATGTGATGCTGGAAGTAGAGAGTACAAGGAGAAAGAAGGGCTCTGATTTTCAAGCACAAGTGTTTATATGATTTAGGGAAGAAAAGAAAATGAATAAAGAAACTAGTTCTTAACAGTCGTCTTTGGAGCTAGGACTGAACTCCATATTTCAGACTAAATTCACACCTGAGAAATGACTGTGTGCAGAAAAACACTGACAATTGCCTATTTTCTGCCATAAGCAGAATATGTCTTGCTTCTCTCTCCAGCTAACTTGCTAGTAAATTACTAAGAGCTTTATCTGTTAGTGTGTGTCCAGCACTGGCTGGAGAGGTTGCTCTCCTCCTCTCTGCCGCAGCTGCTTGTCACTGTCTCCAGCCAAAGGTTCCTGTCCTCTGCATATTACTGAGCAGCTGCTCAATGGGAGCAGTCACTAAGTTATTCACTTGAAGTAGACCAGCTAATACATTTTAAAAAGCAGGTCTTTGACTAAAATGCAGTAGGCAGTGCACATGTGACCTGTTCAGCTGTGGGATCTGAGCAGGGTGATGTTCTTTACCAGAGGTAATATCTTTCTTTACTTAGTTTTGAAAACCTGTTTTTGACCCAGAATTTCTCTCTCTGCGGCACCCGACATTAAAACACGGTGGCACAGAGAGTAGTTGTTACATATCCAAACTAGCAGATGCTTTAAAGAAATCATTTTTTCCAAATCTTATGATAGTCAGTTCCTAAAGCAAACCTAAAATATACGTTCCATCTATACTAAATATAATCACATTACAACAATGCACTTGTTCATTTCTAATTAAGCATTAGAAAAAAAATGTATATACACACTAGACTTGTATTGCCTCACCATCTGCTAAGGCAGGGTTAAAGGTGAGATTTCCAAAGGTACTTAAGCTCACAAAGTGAAAATTTCTTGACTTTCAAGGACATTAGGGTTTTAGGTAAGTTGTTCTGTATAACAGATCTCCATTAAGAAAAAGGAAAAAAAAAAAAAAAAACAAACCAAAACCATTTGTGTTTTGGGGCTATATAGCTTTTCTAGCTTTTTGACAACTGGAAGGTGCAAATAAAAATGTGGATTTTTTTTCTAAATTTCCAATGCAATTTCATATAGACATACTCTTGTTAAAAAAGCTCAGGGATTTCTCTTCTTCGCTAACTCCAAGATGCTCTTCAGTGTCAATGGGAATCGAGTATTCAGACCCCTCCAGTAATTTTAAATTCCACAGTAAATATTTAATTCTGAGACAACTTTTGTAGGTCAAATTCCCTTAAATGGAACTGGAGCAATTGCTATCAAGGACAAAAGTTAGGAAAAAAAAAAAAAAAAGAGTGCAGTAAATTTGATAGTCTGCAAGACAGAATGAAGCTAGTTATTTCCTTGCAAATAGAATACCCTGTGAATTGTTATTTATTGATCAAAAATATGCTGTTTTTCCAGTTTCCTGTAAGTACACAAACTTTAGGACTTGGCATAAAAGCCCAAGTAGGTAAAACCATTTCTGAATCTCTGACCTGCGTTCTAGTCCTGCCAAGTGGGTTTGAAACACAAATTCCGTGAAATAAGGGATGAGCAGAACAGTAACCCTTACATTTGTATCACCTGCCATAGAGCATCTTCCATAGCCTTTTTAATCTAGGATATTAAAAAACAGTACAGAGATGTCTCACAGAAGTTGCTTGCAAAGCTGTTTAAACAACATTATGAGAACTAGAAAACCTGCTCATGACAAAACAGGAGTGAGATAAAACAAACATTGTCACACTGAAACACAGTTTATATTGGAAGATGAAACAATCCACCCGAAAAGTTCAAAAGCATCAAATTTTAAAGGCAGAAATTCCAGTAATTGCAATCTGAGCTGGGCTTAGGCTCTTTAGACAGCATTAAAAATACAGCCTCTGTAGATACAGGACACTCTTTAAAGATAATTGTACAAACCTGCTCTATTTATTTCTTGCAAGAGCATCCACAGTATCTTAGACTGGTCCCTGCCCAGAGAACTCTCTTGCAGCACACAGACAGCTGTACAGAGATCAGGGAAGGGCAACAACAAAAGGGATTTGTTATGCATGATACCTTACAGATGTAGCTGTCTACATAAGAAGCCAAATAAAAGTAATTGGGGAAAAATGACTAGTGTTTATGCTTAGAAAGACAACAATATCTTGATTTTTAAGCAATAAATCAGATCTTTAGCTACTGATACATTTTAAACCAGAAGTTACTTATATCTGTTTATTGGTTGAAATGGTTTTGAGCCAATCTCTGCATTTCTTCTGGCTTCAGTCATTGCTTTTTTCCAGGAAGACATTTCATAGAATCATAGAACGTCCTGAGTTGGAAGGGACTCATATTTGGCTGACTGGGTGACTGACTGATCGGTACGAATGAATGCAAAATGCATGTAATGACAGGCAGATTTCAATAAACCCAATATGCTTAGGAGGGCGGGGTTCTCTTCCTGGTTTTACTCTGAGAGGTTATGTGACTTTGCACAACTCAGTGCAGCTTCCAGTGCTTTGTTTCCCTTGAAGATGAAATTCCAGATGTTTTTTTTTTTTAATATTTCCAGACATACAACACCTGGCAATACTGGACTTCCAAGCTGAATCCAAAACTCCAGACAATGCCAAAATCAGCTCTCAGCCCAGTCTGTACCTGTGGTTTAACCCCAGTCAGCAACAAAGCACGACACAGCCTCTTGATCATCCTCCACCCCACCCCAGTGGGATGGGGGAGAGAATCAGAAAAAAAAGTAAAACCCATGGGTTGAGATAAAGACAGTTTAATAGGACAGCAGAGGAAGAGAAAATAATAATAACAACAACAACAACAATAATAATAATGATGATGATGATGATGATAAAAGAATATATAAAACAAGTCATGCACGATGCAATTGCTCACCACCCACTGACCGATGCCTGGCCTGTCCCTGAAGAGCGATCACTGCCCCCCCTGGCCAACTCCCCCAGTTTCTATACTGAGCATGATGTCATACGGTATGGAATAGCCCTTTGGCCAGTCTGGGTCAGCTGTCCTGGCTGTGCCCCCTCCCAGCTTCTTGTGCACCTGGCATAGCATGGGAAGCTGAAAAGTCCTTGACTGGTGTAAGCACTACTTCGCAACAACTAAAACATCAGTGTGTCATCAACATTATTCTCATCCTAAATCCAAAACACAGCACTATACCAGCTACTAGGAAGAAAATTAACTCTATCCCAGCTGAAACCGGGACAGTACCCTAAAACTAGAAAACACTTTGATTCCACATTATTTCTCAATATGAAGTATATAATAATTCTTAGAATTGTTGTCTTCATATTGTATTTAGAAATATGGCCAAATAAAGAACCTAATTCAGACATGAGGACAGAAAGATGTCCTGAGAATATTTAAATATAACACCACATCTCAATGTTTAAAAGTCTCTGTCCGGGCTTAAAATATGGCTGATAAAATTATTCGCTTTTTCCAAAAGTCCTAACACTTTGTCATGCTTTTTGGAATCTTTTCTGCTCTTGAAATCATTTGTTGTTGATGAAATTTTTTATTATTTAGTGTTGAAAGGCCTCATGTCAGCTGCAGGAGGCTGGATGTAAACATCAAGAAGGGAGGATTTTCCTTTTTATTTTTATATATATATATATATATAATATATATTTTTTTAATATCTTCCCACCTCTCAGGTCCTGTTTATGGCCTACTTAAATATTTTCTTCTTTCAGCAGAGATGGTATCCTGCATCTTAATGCCCTGCTCATCCTTGTGACTGTCCTACAATCACCTGTATAGTCAGACACAGTCTGCTCTGCTCATAATAACACTTAAATGTCAGACCTTTATACATCTGCTCTTGAAAATTTGGATCTACCAAAATGTCTGCAAGAAATCAGTCAATCCAAGCATGAGATTATACTTGTTTTCTTCAGCTGAGTTCAAACTGTGTGCTGTTTCTTTCTCTTGTCCCTGTTCATTGCAGGGGAGTTGGACTAGATGACCTTTAAAGGTCCCTTCCAACCCAAACTATTCTATGTTTCTATGATTGTATAATGCTTGGAGAGTTAAAACTGGCATGGTGTTTTTTCAGGCATAATACTTGTGGTTTGTAGGCAAACCTCCAGCAAACCAGCCTGCCTCACCCTGAGCAAGTGAAACAAGGTGTCATACACCACAGTTTGGGCAGATGCTCGATGTATGATGAAATAGTTCTTTCTGGATCCTTCCAGGGTGATCCTTCTGTGACAGCTCAGAAAAAGCCCCATCGTTTCACTGGATGTCCTCAGATGCCCAGCTAGGCTTGCTTCTTCCTTGGTAGAGCACAGGTACCAGTCACAGCAAATAATGCTAATCATTATAGATGTTTGTACTTTTTCTTTACACACTCTGGTCATGAGTGAAGTTAACCACGTTATTATTTACACAGAGATCACCAGACTTCACCTCTAATGCTCACCGAAAAACAGGGAGATGGTTCCCATTTACGTTATATCATTCTCTGAATACTCAGGCAGACATTCATGTGTCAATTATAATCTCTTCAGACACAGATTTACTCTCAAGACCCTGTGAGAGCACAGTACTGCTGTCCTAGCAGACCTAAATAAGTAGAGTAGGTCTAGACATAGGCAAGAAAGTTGTGATTTAAAAAAACAAAAACAAACACAAACAAAAAACCAGCCTTTAAAAGCACCAAAATATTAAAATAGGAGTGAGGGAAAGAAAAGAAATTTATGAATCCTAATATTAGAGGAGGAAGTTTTGAGGTTGTTTTTGCGCTTTTGTTTCTAATTATAGATCCAAAATATGTAGTTTGAGTTACTTTTCCACTAGAAGGTAACAAACAGAACCACTTATACACTCATTTTGCTTGTTTTCTTCTTGTTTCTTTTTTTTTTTTTTTTCATTGCAAACCCTTCCCCTGAGTGGCTCCCACAGTATGAACTACTTATCTACTGGTGTTTTAAGATAGAGTGATATTGCCCACTCTTTCCACCCACGTGTCTATGGGTTCCTAAAAACCAGTCAGTCAACAAGACAGGTTTGTTTCTATGTCTTCAGTCTCCTCACCCCCACAGCTGTCTACAAAAAAAGGATGAACTGTCCTTCTTTAAGTGAGCAGTGATGTAATGGTGCTTGTTAATAAAGTCTCAGCGGTATCATGATTGCAGGACTTTCCATTAGAGTGCCTTTGCTAGATCTTCTCCAAGAAACAAATTCAAATGTAATCACCTCATGTGTTGCAATGGAAACAGCCCCACAGTACCATTCCAGTGTTTCAAATCAGGCAGGCCTAGAAAATGATGAAAATTATTCTGTGTGTTTTAATAGTGATTTCCTGCGGTCCTTTTCTACACCTTTTACTGTCTTGCAAGAGTTCTTTGTGTTTTTAAGAAAGTACTGAGTTGTTGGAGAGAACAAGGAAAAAATGCACATAACATTTTACAAAATAAAAGGAGAAAAAAGCTAGAAATAACAAACTTTATGAGGTTCTACAACACTGTTCCAGTTTCCTGTTACTGCAGGCAATAAGAACTCATATAATCCCCTTCATAAATTGAACAAACTCCATCCTCAATCTGCTTCAATTGCTTCGTACTTATTTTGGAAAGCTGTTCAAGAACTTCACTACTGTGAATAGTGGAAACCTTATTGTTATTAACCTGCAACTGTTCAAGGCCAGATTAGTTTTGTCTCTGTCATTTCCAACTGATTTTCCATGTTGCACTCAAACAGTCCTTTGTGTTTCTTATAGACTCCCTCGTTTTTTTTCTTCCACTTCTGAAATGTTTCCATTGTCCTCTGCGTTGATGGTGTTTCCTGACTTCGTATCATCAGAAAATTTTATTAGTCTCTTATTATTATATTTTGGCCATAGTTTCTAATAAAAATTTTAAGTAAGATGCATTTTAAAACTATTTCTAGAGGAACTCCCTTCCCTTTTAGCACGATCCCTGGGTTTATCCTCTTTAACCAGCTCCTTCCTGGATTTATAATCCATTTATTAATTCACATCTTTTCCGGTTTAATCTACAGATTCCCATGTGACAACATATAATGTGGAAAGCCAAATAGATTTAATCTATCAAAGTTTCTTCATCTAAAATTAATTTCTCATTAAAAGATATGGAACTATTCTGGCTCAATCTGTCTTTGATAAGTTCATGTGACATCTCTTGCATGGCTTTAAATATTTATTCTACAGCACTGCACATAGTTAAGATCAAACTAACTTTAAAATTATTCTCTTACACATTTGATGTTTTCTCACAAAATTGCTCTCAGGAGGAGAGGCTTAAAGGAGAAAAGTGGTGTTTGACAGTGACGTCTACAGCTGGTAATAGGAAGGATAAAGGGCCTCATCCACACTATGTATGTCAGCTGGAATCTTTCCACTGACTTAATGATCTGCAGAGCAGTCTAACAGTTGGCTAGAAAATCACTGCTTCTTTTTAAATTTTATTATCAGCAAAAACTTTTGTGTCCCAGCTACTGAGACAGACAAGAAATAAATATGGCATTATGAGACAGGACAGATTTTGTTTCACTGGCTATATAGTAACTAATTTGCCCATCATTAGTTCTAGATAGATTTTTTCAGTATTAATAAGGATTACATTACAGTTGTATGTTGATGAACTATTTAGTCCGAAAAACTTTTTATCTCTAACTTTAGGAGAGTGTAAGATCAGAAAATATTGCTTCTGGACCTCATGTATAAATCAAGAACAAAACAGGTACTATGGAAATATGATCAAGTCATTATGAAGCAGTCATAGCAATAGCAACACTTTTTTAAAAAAGCTAGTTACGTCTCATTATAGAAACATTCAGTAGCTAATGCAAATACACAAAATTTCTGGGCTCAGAAATTAAGCAAGTTATTCCTTTGATTCATAAAAACATTGTCATGTGCTCATATTTAGGGCATTCAAGTATGTGCATAAGTAGTGTTTAGAATAGGCATGTTTCCTTCAAGGTTGAAGCCAGAAATTTTGTACTGCTCTAGTAAGTAGTTAACCCATGGCATTAAAAGAGTACATAGTCAGGAGTGCCTTGAATCCTCAGCACTAGTGAATGAGTGTACATTTGAGAATGTATCAAGTTCGCCACATCATTCTAGTTATAGAGCCAAACTATAATATAAATCTTAGTCTTCCTTGCTGAGAGGAGGCGAATGGAAATCAAGCGCCAGTTCTTCAGAGAAAACACAAGCTCCTGCTTCATGGTGTGTTCATTACCTCCATGTTCATTTCATTAAGGATAAACCTTTTGTTATTCCAGCTCCTCAGATTCTTAAAACAGCAATCCAGAGATCCTTTCCCAGCTACCAGAAAGCCCACATGCTTGGAGATGTAGCCAGACATTAGCAAAATACCTGAGACACATCTGAGCTTTGGGGAGGACACTGCAATCCCTCTGCACTATACATCGGCAAGTGGGGGGGTGCCACTTGTTTTAAAACTTGTGTCTCTCTTTTTTTATACCTTGGCATGACTTCCAGCAGGCTTGATGCTTATCCATCTGCTAGCTCTCAGACTTCAGTCAGGAGGTCATTTGGATACTCCTCTTCCACAGCCTTCCAAGACCTCAGTTTGTTAAGTTTACCTGGGATAAACTTTACCTTCAAGCTATACACAGTCTATTTCTTTTCAGGCATTTAAGTATTTCAGTGACCACTTTTAAGAAGTGCTGAAGAGAGCAAGGAGGATTTTTTTGGAAGGAAGTGGCAAATGAAATGTAGATAATAGTTCTGAAGTCCTAGACATTTCCACCTTTTCTCGGATCTGGCTATGAAGCAACAGGTGAAGAGCCAGCTTGTCACTTTTCACGACACTGACCCCATTTTTTTATTTTAAGCACGTGGGGAAAGGGTCAAAAAAAAGGGCTAAAAAACAGAGTCCTCCATCAAAAGATGATATAATCATGGATTGTAACATTATTGATAGGCATTTCAGTAATTATTTGTCAACAGGGATTTGCACTCTGTATCTTGTAAAACTAAGAACAGAAGTAAATCTAAAATAACAGGAGATGGTGTTGTCAGGATTAAGCCAGGGGAAATACTCTGATTTGGACTGAACAACATTCAATAGAAAAATACATTTTTCTGTTGGATTGTCAACACCCTGTAAAATCCATTTTCTGCCTAACTGCACGCTCCCATACTGATGTATACATTGCTAGGTCATTTTTTCTAAAATACAGGAAAAAATCCTCTGGAAAAAATCAGCAGAAGAGTGATGGAGGAGAGTTTTTGCCTTTGTACTTTGAGATTAAGTATTTCTAAACTGCACAGCCCCAAGCTTGGTTACAGAAATACAGCTCTCAGTGATATGAAAAGAAATATTGTGTATAGGAAGAAGTTTAGGAGAAATTTAATGGATAGATCACATGTCTGAAATCACATTTTCGATTTCTTTACAGCAGGCAAAGCATCATGAATGTTTGTTTTTTCCTGTTCAATCTCTGTGTTAGCTCTGCCTTCAGTTGTTTGCTAAATTGGTGTATCTACCAGACTGTTAGACAAAAATGTGGAAGTCATACAATTCTGTTTTTAAATATCTTTGCCTGCAAGGATGGTTAGAAAGGATTTAAAAAAAAAAAAAAAAAAAACAACAAAAAAAAAAAAAAAACAAAAAACAAAAAACAAAAAAACCCTGGTATTACACTGTCAGATTCTTAATTCAAATCAGTCAAACCTCTACAGACCGACCACTTGAGCTCAGCTTTAAAAAACTCATCCTGTTGCAGATTTGAGTTGACATATCTCTTTGACTGATTGCCTTCACAAGCTTGAAAAGCTGTATTGAAGAGTTGTTGTGGTTCTGAGTAGAAGAAGAAAAGAATTCCGCTGTGGAAGTGGCTGAAACCCTTGAAGCTGTGTCTGTGCATGTGATACTGCTTCTTCATGGTCTGGATATGAGCCCCACCGCACCCAAATCCCTGCTTACCTTTAAGTCTATGTGACTTCAGGATCTTGAATGTATTGATTTGGCTGTCACAGACATCTTTTGGCATGCAGTCTTGCTCCCAAATAGATCAAGCACCATTGTGAAAACAATAAGTCTTTTTTTCAGTCCTTCTATTCCCATTGTTCCAGAAAACTCCCTCCTCTGGCAATTAGAAACTTGCAACCAGTTTCCAGCCTTGAGTCATGCATGGTCAGTTTTCACTCATTCAGCCTTGTGCTGACATGTTTCTATAGCTTTAATAATCGATTCTTTCCATGAAATATACCCTGATGCATTAAGAGGCAGCAATGGCACCCCTTCCCAGCATTAATTTTGACATACTAAGAAAGCCAACACTTTCGGGCTCCTCTTACAAGTGAAAATCTCTCTTCTCCTCATTATTGGTTTCCATGAGCATGTCCTATATTCTGTAAGAAATCTGTGGATTTATACATGCGTCTCACTTAAACCCACTGTGTATTAACTCTAATCAGGCTAGGTCCAAAAATCTTAAGTCTTTCTGCAGGACATGCTGAGCTCAATAGTATATCTACTTGGTCCAACACTTCCCAGAAGTGTTACCCCTGGACATTGTATCCCTGGAGGTGTCAGACTTACTGCTCATGTATTAAACATGCGCTGTGCTTGTGTGCAGCAAGTCTGAAGAGCTGCAAAACATTAAATTCAGTGCATACATATCTTTTCACTGCATGTAGGTCTCTCTGGGAAATTTGGGGAGGAATAGGGCGGTTCTCCCTTTCTCAATAGTATCCTTGACCTGTTTCCAACTTGAATGAGCAGAGGTGATGGTGACTGAACATATTAACTATATATGCACTATACTTGCAGTATCTCAACTAATACAGTTTTGGATTACCTTTTACTTGACCAAATCCCAGTGTTGTCTCAGAGTCCTCTGAAACTGATTGATGCATTCGGATCTCTCTTTCTGTATCATATTCAACTGAAGGGCACACAGTTCATAGCAAAAATTATTGTTATTAATATCTGGTGTCCAAATGAACTTCTGATATTCTCCTCTTTCACTACGTGGTTGATACAATTCCAGGTTTGTGCCAAATTTCATTAATACAGTCCAAATTTTTGCAACAAGGTCACTAACTGAATATATTAAATAAACTATTAGTTCCTTTCTTCTTAGCTAGTCCCTTATAGTTTTGTATTAGCTCTCCAACGTAACTGAGGGCTCCAGTCACAGATATCTAATTCATTTTAATTGCAAAATACTTTCTAAAAAAAAAAAAAAACATTTTGAGCCTTCTGAATGTCTGGTATCATTTAGTCTTGCCAATATAGATAAATATGCTACCTGAACTACTTTTGAATTTATTTTTTAAACTGCCACTTTGTTCTAATGGGACAAAATTCTGAGAAGATGAAAATTCAAACTAAAGCTATGGTGGATTAATAAAGAATATGAAGTAAGTGACAATAATTTTTAAGAAAATCTTGTTAATTACACCCCTGTATTTGTTGGTTGGATGTTTTTATGGAAGTAAACCTTTTCAGATCAAATAGAAGGAGACTTTTTTCCTTACAGACACAGTGACTGCTTTGACTTTTAAAAGCCCTCTGCATTGATCAATTCATCTTCCTCTGGAAATATTACAAACAAATTGAAGTGAGAAGAAACACTTTTGAAGTGTTGAATTTGAGACTCAGTACATGAGAAAACAGGGTAGAAAGGTAGGTCACACAGGATAAGACTCACACCCAGAAACTCTTGTTCAAATGTGCATAGCTTTTGGTGAGTCAGTTACAAAAGTTTTGGTTTTAAAGGTTACTGCTACTATGATTTATGGCAAAAGCGCATTATCGGTAGTAGGCAGAGAGCACTACTTTAGTAATGTCTCACTCCATCCAGCTAAACTGTGCTTAAATCACTGTAGCCTTAAGCACTCTTGAACCAGTTCAGTAAACATGGTTTTAATATAAGCAAGGATTGGACAACAGCAAATCAGTGCCAGAGCTTGGAAAATAACCCAGGACTACTGGCCCTCAAGTCTATGCGCTAATTAATGTAAACATTTCCTCTCTCATCTAGGAGTTAGGACTGCAAGGCATGGATACAAAATGAAAGTGGAGGGTTTGTGCGTGCTGTTTTACTAACCTGCATCTTGTAAACATTTGTTACAATTGGACTTTTAGTATAAATTCCAGATTGCAGAGATCACTGTTCTCAGTTAGATACTTTTCTGATTCATTGATGTGTTTTGTTTTTCCTGGCTTTGTATTAAGGGAATTATGCCTCACTGAGTTGTGTAACAAGGATTGGGAGCTGCTCCTTGGCTAAAGCAGTGCTCACGCAAAGATACTCAGCCCCAGTAAAGCTGCTTTAAGTCTGCCAACTAACCAACAGCACTTTTCTTCTGCCTTTTTTTTTTTTTTTCTCCATTGGCTGTGAATGGTCATTTATTGGCTCCAGTTCAGTCCTCCTGACAGGAAGGGTTTTCTTGAGGATAATAGAACGTAGCCAAGGTGTCTGAGCCTCTTTTGGGCTTTTTCATAACAATCTAAATCAGTGCTTTTCAAACTGTTTTCATTTTGTAACTCCCTGAATATCTTCAAGGGGAGGTACAAGCCTCTATGTAATAAATTCAGGCCTCCTGAGAAGATGCCCACCAGTCTATTTGACAAACTTTTCAGGAGACCTCTGGAGTGGCAAGCTGAGAATAGCTGGCCAGACCCAAAGTCTTATATGTGAACTGCCATCAATCTAGAGCATTTTTAATTCAACGTTTGAGATGAGAGAAATATTTCCAGTGATAACTTTGCATTTTTGTTTAAAAGCCTGTCCTCCATTAATGGTATTTCCGCTACATTAAACCTTTTGCTTTGTCAACTTATTTACTACCATAGTGGCGAGTTCAGGAATTTCCAATGATATCAAGCCTTTCATTTCTAAATACACTCGTCACCTTCTGAGCTTTTGAATTTGTGGGAAGAATAATGGAAAGAACGAGGTACAGTTCAAAATACCGTGGAAGCGGAAAACCCTTTCCTTTCTTAGATGATACACCTGTGTGAAAAAAAATAAGGGAATTTTCCTGTCTTCTGAGTATGATCAGCTGCCACACAAACAAGACAGCTTGCAGCATCAGTTACTCACCACAAGCAAATCTTTTGTTTCCGCACCCAGGTAGAAGTGTGCAATGGTATTTCACCGTACATACGCACACAGCTCTGCCTTTTTGTGGGTGAGTCAATAGCCCTATGTGTTTTTCTAACCTTTTCTCCCACCCAAAGAGCAGATGAGTAACTTCTCTGTTCTGTCATGGGGAAATAGGGTGGTGAGGACATCTCTGTCTCAGATAAGTCAGCGGCTGGGAAAGGAGAGGACTTTGTAGCCAGGGGTGAGGAGGGAAGAGTTGTTTCCTTTTCAGGCTGAAGATTTTTCTGGGATCTCAATCACATGTTCTAAGGTGATACGATAATTCAGAAAAGTTTCAGGTGTTCCTGAAAACTAAAGAAAAATCCTACAAAAGAGGACTCTCAAGGTGGATTATTGTACAGACTGTTATTGCCAAAGATCAACAATTATTTCCGTTCGTATGTGTACAGAACTAGAAACCTAATTTAAGTCACTGTTTTTTTGATATGCTAACCTGGAAGATTAATAATTATCCTTTTGAAAAGTAACTGTCAATCAAACTGCCATGAAAGAATACTGGTACAAGATTAACTATGTTTTCAGGAGCTAAGAAAGTCAAATTTGTCTCAATTGATGCTGTTTTTCCTTTCTTTTCTCATGAAGTCAGAGGTTTGGTTTCCTTTCTGTAGAAAGTGACCTGAAAAGAAGTGGAAACTTGTTTTCTGCTTTAGACACGTGACTTCATAGCAAAGGAATCCATCTACACTGCGTTAAATATACACGTTATAGACAGAGCTTATTCTGAGATGTAGGGGATGTACTCTTCTGAAATCACTCATTAACTAATGAAAAATATCAAAATGATCAATACTTCCAACAAAAGACATATACCAAAACTCTCATGTATTTACCAAAAGCCTGTCAGGGACATTGTTTTTCTGTCTCTACAAGGTTTGCAGTGTAATGAGTTTTTGAGATATCTGTCTATCACATGAGTGGTGGAAGTTCCTGAGTGTGTCAGGGTGAGATTTATGTGCTTCTGGACCTCCAAAAACAAGAATCTGCTTTGTCTCTGATACACACACAATCCTCTACTGGCTTCCAGTTAGCTTTCACCCACATGGTCATCCAAACCTCGTAAGATATAAATTGATTTTAGGAAGCTTGAAATCATTTTTGTTTCAAGAGCCTCACCCTGCCTCCCTCATTCATTGCACACCGTTTGCCTACACTAGGATCAGCATACACAGTTCCTACAAGGCCACATTTGCAATGCAAATCTCCACAGTGCACCCTTACAGACCCTAACATACTCAGCCATGAACTCTGGAAGATCGTTTTAGAATAATGAGGGTAAAAATGCCCAGGGATCCACCTCTGTAGGGAAATCCTGAAGAAAACAGGTATTTCTTGAAAAATAACCCCATCCTACGTGACTTCTTATGATGATTCTGAGGATGGTCAACAGCATAGTGCGTATGATATAAAAGCCTGAGAAAGAAAGATCTGCACAGGTGTAGGCTGTATATGCACCAAGCAGAGACATCATCCTAGTCCTATGCACATTTATGCTTTTACGCAGCTTTGGTGTCATTTGTCTAATCAATTTGACTGACCAAAGAGTGAAATTATTGCCATACACAGTGCTTACACAATCCTCAGTTATGCTTGTGTAACATAGCAAAAAGTCCAAGGAATTTTATGGTGTGAAAACAAAATTGTAGGAATCAACCAAATCTTGCTTACTTGTTGTGAGCTGAGGGCAGAATTAGATTATGTCAGGATGCTTTTATGCTGCGCACCCATATTTATCTAGTTGAATACTGCCTATGCAGCAATCAAAACCTTCTGGAATTGCTTCCAATGTGATAAGGAATGATGAACAGAAAAGCTATTTAGTGGTAGATCCTTCTTGTGTGGAAGGAGGTATAAAAGGAGTGGAGAGTACTGTGATGGTCAGCAGAGAAAGTGACACACAGGGTACACTGTACCCTCTCCGAGGGTAATTGTAAGTCTTACAAGTGGGATAGGAGTGCTGGGAGTGACGAGAGGAGGAGGAAGAAGAGGTAATGAAAGTGGTCATGTACAAAATGACCATCCTCTCTGAAACCAACCCTGAAAAGCCTGGTAACAAAAGAGTAGAAACACCTTTTATTTTGTCTGCTCCGTGTCTCTGTGAGAAACCTGTGAGGCAGGGATTTTTGTTAATTATTTTTGTGGGAGGGAGCAGGGAGGAAATTGAGAGGGATTTATATTCAGTCCTTTGTTGCTTTCAGAAGCAGTATGATGTTTTGTTTATCTAAGTGCTGATGGTCAGAGAGGGAAACTGAAGCCCTAATCTCAGGAGAAGATAAACCATTACCTGTTTCAACACCATTGCTTTTTTAAATTTCCCTTGACTCCAGCTACTTTTTGTTTCCAGGGACAGGGATTACTGACTAACCCAGTCTCACAGAAAGTTGATTTTTCATCTCCCAGAGTTAAAATAAGCACAGATCACACCTTGGTAAAATGGCAGGTCAGTGCTAAGGCTGCTTGTCCCCAGAAGACCATCTTGTTTTAAGCAGTGGATATGTTCTTTGCTATTGACTGGAGAGTGAAAGTGAAATATAAGTACTATAAATTACCCGAGCTGATGAAGTATTAGAATTATTCACTCAGCCAACCAAACCTGTGCTTCTCCTGCACCCTAAAGTCCAAATAAGGACTCCATTGTAAAAACATTCTAAAGTCTTTTTATCAATAACTTCATGCCTCATAAAAATAGACTCATATTTGGTCCTTGCTGGGTGCTCTTAGTCCCACAACACACGGACGTCAGTGGCTGTGGTAGAAAGTGCTCTTCCAGATCATGTAGATGGTTGTTGTAAATCAAACCAGATTCTTGAAGCTCCTCTCAGCCTAGACTTATTTATAACCTCACAAAAACATGTCATTATCCTCATGACATGCTGTGCAGTAGTATATTTGGTTATGCTTTGGTGAGTTCCATACTGTAGTAGAACAAAATTATGCTGTTTGATGATGGTAAAATTTCATGTGTAGTTTCCTGTTGAAGACTTATAGGAAATTACCAGAAACTTTGGAGCACCCATTTCCCTCCTCCCACCCTTTTTCAAATGTAATATTTTTCCTTAAAAGATACCGTGAGTCCTAGAAGCTTCTCCTTTCATCATCCAAACAACTGTTTCTCACAAAAGATGTTTTTTTCATTCTAAAATTAGAGAGGCTTGTGAGGGGGAGGAAGGGAATTTTTATTTGCAAAAAATACTTTGTTTGAGTTTTCTTCTATGAATGACAGTGAAGTGTTGAGGTTTGGGGTGGGAATTAAGGAGACATTTCTTCCCAGCACCAGTTCCATTGTCAGCATCACCCAGCACTGAAGCTGATCGTAGAAGGGGATGGAATTTCTGACAATTTTCAGCCTACAAAATTTCAGCCAATTCTTTCCCCTAACTTTCCAGCCACCTATAGCAACATTTAGCAAGTGTATTTTGTTTTGATTTTTGCAGAACTATGTCATGGAGTCTAAGTATGTAGATGAACGGGATAATCCTGCACATGTATTTTGGTCTACTAAGTTATTCTTTACATTGTACTATGAGGTTATTTTTTTCTCATTCCCTATATTGCAGCTAGCAAAAAATCTTAAGCATTGATAAATGTTAAATGGCTTTTTATGTTAATCACCTAGCTTTTTTTCAGCTCTGCAGCTCCTGTGAATTTGTGTTTTAACCATACTGAGTGGAGGAAACAGCTAACCCCTGAGTATGTTAGGTTTTCCTGTTCTAAGCAGGCTTGAAAACGATTAGTTTGTAAAGCAATGAAACCACAATAGTAAAAGCCAAAAACATGTTCAGTTGGAGAACAAGCACTGCTTCTTACGGATCAATTCCAAGAATGTTTTCATTTTGTGTTACCTGACTGTTGTACAACATCGGGTCAGTTATACTTACGTTTCCAGAGAATAAGTTTTCTGCTTTCATCTATAACCAATATTAAATTTCAAAACAAAAAAAAAAACCAGAAAGTAGCTCAAAAATGAAACACAAGTTGTCAAATAGTATCTAAGTATTTGTTGATCAATGTAGTGGCTGTCACAACCCTTTTTTGTTCAATGTTATCTATTTTACTTATTCTGCTTGATTAAACTTGTGTTTACAAAAATGTCCATTTTAAAGGAACTTCTATGAATGGTCCCTTTCTGTAGTAATGAGTTTTAACACAACTCTGAAGCCCGGAGCCATGCAAAATGTTGATACCGGAGGTCAAAACCAGGAAATGCTCCTCCGATTTCTGTATTATGACCAACAGATCTGATTCAGAGAAAAACTGATTAATGATTTGTCATCACAGCAACTTTCAATGGAATCTCCTGTGTTCAATTACATTTCAAAGGGCCCATGTTCAGATCTGAAATCCAAGAAAATATTATCACAGACAGCTGCTCTTTCTTTAAAACATTCCTCTGTCATTAACTTCTGATTCTTACATGTCATCAGCAACAGTTTTTCATTCATTCCAGTTCTTCTACTGATATGCATCGAGCACCAAATACACAACAGGCCTGTTGAGATACTAAGCAATCTCATCAGTGATATCCACCACTGAAAGTAAAAGGGTTTAAAAAAAAAAAAATTGGACTATTTATCTTCTCTGATTTCTTCAAATTAATATTAATTTCTAGGAAAATGAAGAAATGTTACAGTATTATGACTATGACAAGATTTTTGTATTTCTGCTACTGTGGTTTATCTGCTTTTAGTTTTGCACATACGCAAAGTGTTATATGGACCAGAGACAGCAGACTCAATTAACAAGACATTGTTTTGGGTGAATAAAATATATGCTGTGATTCAGGCTTGGAGGGATAAGAGGTTTGAAAGCTTTCAGTAAAAGACTGAAAGGAAAAGTGAAGACACTGTGATAAGATCTTGATACATGATGCAATTGCTGCTAACAGATTAACACTTCCCTTCCTGCAGATATCACACTCACACTCACGTAGAGAGGGGAGTGCTAATATGTCTAAATACATGATTTTAATTAACTGCTCACAAACACTGCACAGGCCTCTGACAGGCTCCTAATATCTGCAGCACATGCATGACCTTCTTAGTAACAATGATCGCATCTGGGGGCCAAATTCTGGTGAGCATAGGTTATATGTGCCTTATAATCCTTGCAAGCCCAGGATGCTTTCCACATGTAAATATGCTGGTGGGAAAGGGAGCCACTGCAGGATGCTACAAGCAGGAATGTGTAAGACATGGATGAAACCTTGGATGCACTAGGGGAAGGTCGTTATTCTAATATCACAATGCTAGTGGAAACTCTCTGAGCTCTCATATTTCTATTGCTATGGCACAAAACTGGAAAAAAAGCTTTTGCTCACACAAAAAGCTGATAACCCCCTTGTATTTCTGAGTCTTATTATAACATGTCAAAAGCTTAAATAGGCATAAGAAACTCCAGTACTTTCTTTGCAGGTACTTATTGTCAGTGGGCTCTGGGCATTGCCCCAAACCAATAAGTACGAGTGCAGAATGGGTTTGGGAAAAACACACGCCGAGGCATGTGTTTGGCACATTTCAGGTCAGCTGGAGGAGATGCCATACACAAGGCTCCACCACTGACTGGAGGCTTTTGAAAATAGGGTACTGTTATATGACATACTTCCCAACCTCTGTTCAGTCCTTGACCTATTTCTTTCCCCGTTATACCTCCAACTGTCTAACCAGCTAACAGGCAAAAAAGAGATTGTGGTGCTGCAGTGCAAATGCATGAATTACAGGCCTTCTGGTGGGAACAGGAGGTAGAAGTCATCTCCGTCTCCTTCTGTGAGACTTGACAACTGTTGCAGGCAGCCTGAGGTATGAAAGGACAGAGGCAGTTACTTGGCAGGAGAAATGAACTGATCAAAAGAAGCACTGATTTTCCTCTGCTGCTTGTACAGTTAATGTTTCAGACTTTGTACAAAGGCTCCCACAGCAGCCAGAGCATATCTCTCTCTCTGTATATATATATCTCTGTAAGTATGTGTGTGGGGGTGTGTGTATAGGAAACAGTCTGCCTAAGACACCCTTTTTGTCTGTGAAAGGAAGTGTTTGAATTAGAAGGAGATTCTTCCAAGGATAAAGCATCAGGGACAAATTTATACATAGCAGTAGAAACTGCTCTCTGAACTTCGTATAGGAAGGAGTCTGAGATGCAGATTTTATAAACAGACCCCTTTGGATCTCTGAAGAGAGGATTTGAAAAGTCAAACACATCCAGGCCATGCCTATAAAAGTAAAAATTACACTGCCCAAAGCCTTTTAAGCAACAGACTTATTTCAAACAACAGAATACTATGGCTGTTACTCTTTTCTTTGTCTCTCTCTCTCTCCATGTAGACACACATTGGCAAAACTAATCCCTGACTAAAGATGCCATTAGTTTAGAGATTTTATCCGTTACAGCTGTAAGAACCATGGCTGAAACCTTCAGTGAGAAGAGAACTCATTGATAGTTGTTGCTGAGCAGTAAGACAGGCAAGTCCAATGTCCAGAGACAAAGGCCCCTTCACTTTGCTTAGCAAAAGGAATGAACTGGATGGTGCAGGCATCATTTGCCTGTCACTTAAGGAACAGTTTGGGTGAGTTGTCTTCCATTACTGGAATAAATGAAATAAATTAATTCACCTGAAAATGAATAGTGGAAAGAATTATATCCAGGATGCTGGAAATGGACACTTATTGCAACTGCATTGGATAGAGACTACAGACAGCCAAAGACAAAGGATACTGGAAGGGTCTGCCCAAGAGGAGGGCCCTTCTGTGAGGAGGGTGTAGGATCCTGTATGCCACTAACTGTTTGTAAAAGGACTGGAATGTTGCAGGACCTGTCGGGGTGAGTGATGGCAAGATGAAACAGGGTGGCAAGCAACAGTAGTGATGTCTGGCAGTAGCCGGTGAAATAACATAGCAACCATAAACAGCAGGTACCAGGAGACCCATCACAGAAACTGGTTTTATGGTCAGCATCATACCAAGGAGTTTTGGTCTTATCTTTATTACATAGGCCAGAGTTGTGAGTTTCACCTGCAATACAAAGATTTTGATTTAACTCTTTTGAGCTCAGTTTGCAAATGTTCATGTATGAGTGCCCTGAAAGTGTTTATGAGTCTCTGGGTTTGCAGCTGGGCTCCCAAGCAGCTGTTTTAAGTGTCCTAAGAAATAGACAGTGACTACATGAACATTTTTGGGCTTTGCCTCCAAATCACTTAAAACCAGGTAAACAACTCTCTGTGTAAGTGTGCAGGTAAGAGTTTAAAATAAAAGGTGATACTTATACAGGAAGAACTCTTAGTAGGACTGACAAGGAGTGTAAGAACAGTTCCTGGGAGCAAAAAAGATTTGAGCTGTGTTTCTTTGCTACCATTGTCATGTATTTGGCATTAATATCTCTACTCCTGACCATAGCAGAACTAGTGAGGGCATTGCTGCAGTATTGACTTTTCTCTGATGCTGCCGCTGACTCTGTTGACTGTGGAGAAGAATGAGATAATTTGCAGAGGGGAAAATGTGCTGCAAATTCCCTTTTCCTTGCTCACTTGCTCTCTTTTGTTTCCAGGTGATTGGCTTGGGCACCATAAGTGGGATGTGTAAATTCAAAACTGGTTCAGAAGGATACAGCTGAAGTCTGTGGGATCCGTGAGTTTTATTGATCATGACTACACTATACATCTTTGCTTATCCAAAGTCCTGGCCATGCCATGGAGCAGGAGATGAAGACATGGAATGAAACCTCTGATGAAACTCCACGACCTATGAATTATTCCCAGTCACTTTCAGAAAGGCTTCCTTTCATAGTCCCTCCAACCCAAACTGCTCTGCTTTTCCTAGCACAGTGGGAGCTAGAGATGTCTATAGGTAAACATGGCCAGAACTGGAGATGTTCCCCCCCTGCCAAATCAGATTCCTTTAACATATCACTAGTCACTCTTGAAATTTTTGTTGCACATCACCTTTTTATTCTTCAAGGCACCTGGAGCGCATATACATGACTTGACTGCTGCTGTGTCCTGACAGCTTCACCAGTTCACAGAAGGAGTTATTAGATAACCAAAAAAAACTTCACAGGTCTTCAGGAGGAACATAACCACTTTCCTCCATGCATTTGTTCTTTGTTTTTTTTTTTCACTAGATGTATTTCAAATAAATGAAAATTTTACAAGTGTTCCAACAGCTTCACTAACTGCTGCCTCTCCTCCAAAAGACAGCAAGGGTTAAGGATTCATGGCCCTGGCCACTTGTCAGATTTGGCATGCTACAGCCAACAGCTGGTGGAGGCAGTTAATTAGTCCTGCACCCTGCTCAAAGTTCAGCCTTTATTGGCAGGGAAAAGCAGGCTGCACCAGCCCTCTTCCCTCTTTCAATTAACAAAGGCCTGTGCCATCAGATTACCTTGGCAACATGCCATGGCATCCGTGTCATTTGCCTGCCTGAGCTTTGCCATGGCAACAGGGCTAACCTTGCCAAAGCAGCATCTGGTCTATGGGTGGCAGATTACCTGCCAAACAGATTTACTAGCTGCAAAGAGCTGCTGACTGCCCCGAGAAAAGAGAGGAAGAAGGAAATTTTGTGACAAAAAGATGGTTATCCATTTTAATTTTTCTTTCTAAGCAAAGGTTTCCAGAGGTCCAGCTGCTGATGTGTAGACAGAGCATATCTTTATTTTTTCTGGGCATGAAAGCCATTAAACAAATCAAGCTTCATCTTAGCCACAAGGTCCTCTGGGCATTACAGAGGCAAAAGTATTTGTTGAGAACTAATTTCTATTATGCAGTAACCAGGCTGGTCTTGACAGAGCACTGTGGTTTTTCATTTAATTTTATCACATCCATTTCGTTGTGTTAACACTAGATATATGTGATATAGATAGAGATCTGTGTGATCCAAAACCATGGATCCAACTGCTCATAAACTGCAGGGAACATCAGATCTGAATGTCATCATCCCATCTAGTTCCAATGGCCTATAAAACTCAAGGACAGGCAGTAGCAGATTCATAAGCAGAGTGAGACTTTTCCAGTGGACTGTCTGTTCTCAATAGAGACTGAAGCTTCCGGATTCATGAGGGCAGAGAAACAGACTGTAGGCAATGCAGGACTGGCTCCATCTCTACCAAATGACCCATGAAAGCAAGTCATGTTGCAGAGGAAGGCCGTAAAACCAGTGGCCAATACCCAGTGATTCCTCTGTTTTGAGAGACAATTCCTTTCTGACTCTAACCCAGTCAGTCTTTTAACACTGAGCTGCTGTGACAAAGACACACTAATCAGACTCTCAAGAAGTATTTGAATTCAAATGCAATATGAATACCACTATGCAGCAAGGAGTGAAAGATCAAGGTTCCTTTCCAGTCCCTCCTAGGTGGTTAGCACACCCCTGAAACATGACATTTCTCTGAAGAAATAAATGTGATCAAGGAAAATAATGATCAGATTAGCTCTTCTTACAAACCTAAGCATCTTCTCATAAACTTTAATTTCTCACTCCAGAATGTACCTATCCCAGTTTCTGTCTCTGTGGCCTTTACATACCAAAGGAGATAGTGCAATGAGTGGTAGTAGCTACAGATGCAGCAAGCAGATTTTGAAGTTGCTGCAGCAATGGGAAAGTTTGCTTCAGGTTGGAAAGCGAGGTTGGTCACCCATGCTTTACACACTCAGCAAGAAGTGCCGCAAAATTCCTTAGGTAGTCAATGGTCTAGGTGCTTCTCTAGGTTTCTAGGGATAAAATTGGAAGAACGTGCATGCACGTGTCTCTCAGTGTCACGCAGAACTATGCTGTGCTGAGAGAGCAAAATCAATAGCTACATCTGGACAAAAATAAATTGAGTAGCTAACACATGCTTGAAAGACTCTTGGCAGAAAGATAGCCTCACAGATCAGAATATAAATAACTTGAGAGTTCACCTCTTGCATCTACATCAACAGTGACTGTAACAAAAAAAAAAAAAAAAAAAAAAAACAAACAGAATAAAGATTGTAACAAAAAAACCCCAGAATAAAGCAAACAAACAAAATGGTCCTTAAGCCTTTTAAAACTCAATATGTAGAAGGCCGGTGCACAAGGGACCTACATCGCTTCACCACATCACTTTGCTACACAAACTTTCGTGTCTGTGTAGGTCAGTGTTGTAGTTTGGTGCACTGCATCCATCTCTAGCACTCATACAGTCATTACTGAATATCACCTCACACCATTCAGTCTTTTTGCCTGAAGCTGATGGGCAACACCACGGTGAAAGGGGGTCATCCCTGTTCATAGAGTAGATGAAGGCACAGAGAACCGAGTGACCTCCCCACATTAACAGAAGTTTCACCAGGGCACATACTGGTCCATGTCCTCTTTCAGCTCAGCATCCTAACTATTAATTGTACCTTCTTTCATCCTTTCTGGCTCTTCTGCTCATAATGCACACGTCCTATTGCAGTAGAGATCGGAGACCTGAAGGCCAGGTCCTGCAGCCCCTCTGTAGCTGACACAGGGAGTGACACCATATTGACTTGCTGCTGCACTGGCTGAGGTAAACACGGAGGCAGAAGCAAGAGACCAGACTGAGGTCCAGGAAGAACAGCGAAGAGAAAAAGAGGGGCTTGAATGTCCCTGTGAGGAAACACTGCCTCAGACCCTGAGGAATCATCTGTGCCCAGAGAGGGTAGAGAAATATAGTCGCCCCTGAAGAGAGCTTGGCCTGGCAGCTTGAAAGCTTCCAGAAGAACCAGCCTGGTGCCTAGAAGTTTCCAGAAAGAACCAGCCTGGTGGCCCAGGTGCTGTGAAGGGGTGGAGGCCCGGGGCTGCCACAGGTTCTGTCTCACTGCACACCCTGAAGAGCTGCCATGGGACGTAGCCTCCTCGAGGCTCCCCAAGGAACCCATAGGATCATAGAATCGTTAAGGTTGGAAAAGACCCTTAAGATCACCGAGTCCAACTGTTAACCTAGTGCTGCCAAGTCCACCACTAAACCATGTCCTCAAGCACCACGTCTACCCTTCTTTTAAATACCTCCAGGGATGGAGACTCAACCACTTCCCTGGACAGCTTCTTTCAATGCCTGACTACCCTTTCAGTGAAGAAGTTTTTTCTAATATCCAAACTAAACCTCCCCTGGCACAGCTTGAGGCCATTTCCTCTTGTCCTATCCCTTGCTACCAGGGAGAAGAGACCGACCCCCACTTCGCTACAGCCTCCTTTCAGGTAGTTGTAGAGAGCAATAAGGTCTCCCCTCAGCCTCCTCTTCTCCAGACTAAACAACCCCAGCTCCCTCAGCTGCTCCTCGTAAGACTTGTTCTCTAGACCCTTCACCAACTTCATTGCCCTTCTCTGGACACGCTCCAGCACCTCGATGTCCTTCTTGTAGCGAGGAGCCCAAAACTGAACACAGTACTCGAGGTGTAGCCTCACCAGTGCCGAGGACAGGGGCACTATCACCTCCCTGGTCCTGCTGGCCACACTATTCCTGATACAAGCCAGGGTGCCATTGGCCTTCTTGGCCACCTGAGCACACTGCTGGCTCATGTTCAGGTGGCTGTCAACCAAAACCCCCAGGTCCTTTTCAGCCAGGCAGCTCTCCAGCCACTCCTCCCCCAGCCTGTAGCGTTGCATGGGGTTGTTGTGACCCAAGTGCAGGACCCGGCACTTGGCCTTGTTGAATCTCATACAGTTGGCCTTGGCCCATCGATCCAGCCTGTCCAGGTCCCTCTGTAGGGCCTTCCTACCCTCCAGCAGATCAACACTTCCACCCAACTTGGTGTCATCTGCAAACTTACTGAGGGTGCACTCAATCCCCTCATCCAGGTCATCAATGAAGATGTTGAACAGGACTGGCCCCAGTACTGAGCCCTGGGGAACACCACTCGTGACCGGACACCACTCTTGACTGGACACCACTCATGGCACAGTCAGCTGAGCACCCGGCACGGTGAGTGTGTCTCTGAGTGTTTTAGCCTCAGTCCTGCACATTTCTCCCCTTTAATTTGATCAGCAGGTCCCAATGAGAAGTAAATTGACTGTGTCTTTTATATGAATAGCTGCTCCTCAAAATGACGAGCTTGACAGAGGCTTTGTCCTACATCTTCTGTGGCACTCACCACACAGATGTATCCCTCAGCCAGACATCCTGAGATTTCCTTGCCCTGCCAGGATGAAGAAAGAATGGAGTCCTTCCAGAGAAAGACTCCTGTCATTTTATATAATTTGTGGTCAAAAGTCAGGGATCAGCCACACTGATGAAAAACCTTCTGACTCCAATCTCTGGTATGTTCATGACTCCTTTCCAGATCCCAGACTTTTACAACATCAGGATTTCTGTATGCGAAAGGCATCTGAGGCTGGCTGAGCATATCCAGTTTTTTTTCCTGTTTTCAGTAGTGTTTAAAAAAGAAATTCAGTAAAGTAAAAAAATTGCAATAGTTCCCCCCTGTCTTTTAGCTAATGAATGTTACATTACAAACCAGTGGCTGGAAAGTTACCAAAACACCTTGAGGGTACTAGAGCAGTCCCACTGAGTTCTCCAACCTTTGCTCAAAGAGAGACTGATCCCAGGAGCTGTGGGTGCCCCGTGCAGGGTGTGATGCCTGGGAAGAAACGTGGGAAGTGTCAACACCAAAACACAACACGCTGGTCCTTCTTTTGGAAAGAAGACATTAATGTTAGTGCCTAAAGCAGAACTGGTTTCTTTCTGGATCACTCAGCTTTAGTGTCTAGTCCAAAACCTGTTGTGCTCAATAAGAGAGTCCTGTTGATTTCTGTAGTCCTTCGCTTGTGCCCTGATAGTCAAACTCCATCTCTTACACATGAATTCTGTAAAATATTAATCAGTTGGTTATCATCTGAACTCTTAGTTCAATGTCAGGGTGTAAAAAATAACAGATAACTTTGTGTCTTCCAGATAAGTGTGTTGTTTTCCTGTATGATGGAGAGCTGCCCAATTTAGTCCTAAAGTGTTAGCTCTGCCACAATGGAGTAAAAGAAATAGCAACTAGAATCTGCATCACTATATTTTGTTTGCCTCTTTCTGTGACCTACCTGTACCCATAGCAATTTTGTGACAAAATGAGAAAAGGAAGCATACAGACTTCTGGTTTAGTAACCCCTCTGTGATCAGAAGTACGTGCATTACATATGTGCTTCAGAGGAGTGGAATTGATCTGAAGCTCTCTCACCTCAAATATACTGCTGGGCCATCCTAGGAAATCCTAATAAATCTTTCTGGCTTAATTGCTAAGCTCTCCAGGGCACGGAGACATGGACAAAAGCAGCATGCTAAATGGCTTTCAGGATGTCAGGAAGTCTAAGAAGCTGAAACCAAGTATTCATTATTGGTGAAGCATTTTTGTTAGAGGCTTGCCTGTCTTATGCTTTATAAGAAAGGCTTTATTGGGATGCAGAAATTGTTTCATTATTTATAGGGTTGGAGAGTCACCACGGTGGAGTCAGTAGGAAGTCACAAAGGAAATTATCCACTAGTATGGGGAGTGTTTTCATATGTGGGATTGAATCTTTTGCACAGTCTGAGAACACTATTTTACTTCAAATTATGATACCGCCTCTTATGTGGTACTGAGTTTTAAGCAATTTTGATGATCCTGTCATTTCCAAATGCTGAGAACTGACTCAGCAACCCAATGAGTTGTCTCATGTTAGAATCTCAGATTAGCAGTCCTACTCTATAACGCAGGTTATAGTTTGCTGCCAAGAGCATGTCCTGGACACCATCCCCACTGCCATCAAAGTTTTAATCCAGAAGCAGGTCAAATCCAGATGGTGCGTCAGTAAACATTAATGTGTTTTAATTATCAGGCTATTTTTAGAAGGTTCAGCATGTTATAGTGCCAGGAAGTGAAGTGGAGCAGAAAATAAAATCCAAGTGAGATGCTTCAGTCTTCTTGAGATAGGGAGATGGGTTACGCATCATTAAAACTATTAATGAAAAACAAATCCTATCAATTCTAGGTTTAAAAGCTGAGTGTTGAAACAGAGAATCTACCTCAGAAACCAGCACTTCTGGTTTACTTATGTCATGATTCCTGAATCCCAACATCATTATCAAGTAAGAGAAGTTTTCAGTCAGTCCTTTAGTGCCATTGATTCTATGTCCTCCTTCCCCTTAGGAGAACAATAAAAATACTAATTATTTTGGCCTTCAGGAAGTTCTCAGGAACGTTTTCTTTGTGACTGAGATGGTATGAGTAGAACAACTTGAATTTTCCAGGGCAATTACTCATTCCTGGTAATAAGTCATTTAAACGAGCATCAGCTCCCTCAACCCCTACCTCAGATTTTTCTTGTATATTACAAGGTCTTAACAGGACCATCGGAAGGCTGAGATTAGGCAGCAATTACTTTTGTGGTTGATTTCGAGATATTTAATACAATAACATGTAGATAGATGTCTTTGAAAGTCTGAAGCTATAGACCTAGATTTACTGGTTACCAACTGCAACTACTAATCACGGTACATTTCTCTCTAATGTATGTGGGTCCAGTTCTAGGTTCTGCCACATATTTCTTGTGTGCGATCTTGAGCAAATCATCTGCATTCTCTACCCACCATATGTAGCATAAGAAAAACGATACTTTATACCTCTCTTTTAATGTTTGTATGTGCAGTGTCTGGCTATACAATTTTATTCCTATTTGACACTCCTCAGTGCAATTATAAAAAGTAAAAATACTTCTTTTCTGAAAAGGAAAAAAAAAATTAGGATTCCCTGCCCTTTTCTCAGCATGCTACCTGTGAATCCAGGCAAGGAACAGCCATTGCTGATTTTTTTCCATGTAAATGGCAACCTCCATTCAAATGAATTCTTTATGTAGTTACCAAGTAAGAAGTGCAATGGGGGCCAACATAAACCAAATACAATGCAAACAGGAGAACAGACTGCAGTGAATAATCCAATCATGACAGGTTTCCTGCCCTCTGCCTCCATCCAGTCCCTGGGATAATTGCAGAGTTTTGCTTAGGCTGGAAAAATGCTCGTCTTGCAGTTGCAAGCATATCGTGTTGGATTTCAGTTTTATTTTTAGTCAAGTGGATTTGCTGTCTCTTGTCAGCTTATTATGTTGTGTTAGCAGGGACATTTGAACAGAACAGAGTTTTGTTGGAGCTCCAGTGGGCTCTTGCATATAAAATCAAAGTTCTCTTGCTTACTTCATGTTCTCATTCATTCATTCAGTGTCTCAGAGCCTGCCAACTCTGTGGGCATGCAGCCAGTTTTGCATTTACTACTGGGTTTTGTGCTGGCTGCCAGTCACAAAGGATCGTGATAAATGGATTCAGCAGCACCTATTAGGATTAACTGAAGGCTTAAATTCATTTTGAACCCTCTTACTGCCAAAATTAATTATACTAAAATTAATTATGCTATGTTATCCACTGAATAACAGGCCAAGGTGAGGAAAATACCCACCTTAATGTTTACTGCAGCCTGGAGCTGAAATCGGTGGTGGAATCCATAGAACACAGAACTCATCATGCTTACTAAACTCATAAGCGTAAATGCAAGCTCTTTTCACTGCCTGCTTTCAGTTGTCTGTAGATTTTGGTCTCAGAGATCTTGTCCTACACACTGGCTTCAGGGATTCAGGTCAATCAGAACAGCACCTGTATGGTGATCTGGAAAACAGCTTGGAAAGTAGGAGAATCCTCATACTTTAGCAAAAATATCAGCTCAGTTGGAATCACACTTATTGTATTTCATGGTATGCTATTTGGAAGAAATATGTTAATAGAAAATTCAGTGAATTGATCACCTTGCAAACCAAAGAGCTCCTGTTACAGCTAACCTATTGATTGCAATAATTCAGTTCATCCTTGTGTTGAAGAACAGCTGCTGAAAAACAGTGTAATATCATATAGAAGCCCTGAAACTCTCTACTATCAAAGTAGCAGATTGTCAGATAGCTGATACAGTAGAACCCATCATGGTGGCACAGAGACGATGAATAACCTCAGTTAAGTTCTGCTAGGTCCATACAATGTCATACCTTGCACTCAAGAACAACGCTATTGGAGCTCCCTTTTGAAATTAGGCATCAATGTGAGTAGCACTGGAAGACTCTGGTCTGGGCTAGACAACAGGCTGCAGGTTTAACACTGATGAAATGACAACAAAGCCATGAAAGTCACAATGTCCCAGTAAATGACCTAACTCTTTCCTTTTGTGCCATCTTCTATATTCTGATAGGGTGTGAGGCATCTACAGCATATAAGCTATCAAATTTCCTTGATCAGAATGCTTACAACTGAAGGGAAGAGCACCATTTAAAAGATGGAGGAGAGAGAGTTGTAAAAGTAGAATGAAAACGGGCTTTTAGAAACATTACTTAAAAACAAACAAAATATCACTCTTCCCTGATGCTCCTCAGTCTAATCCAGGCAAGGAAATTATTTATTTTGACTACTTCAGGGACGGGCCTGGTTAATTTATTCTTTCCAAAGGCTCATCTATAGTGCATACAATAATAAAAAATCAGCTCCTAAGACTCCACTGTGAAACTTGGTAGTTTCTGGGCTATCTCACTTCATTCGTTTCAGATAAAAGGCTTCTCTCTTCATTCTTGTTCAAGTTACAAACAATTCTTCTGTGTTTTCTTGCTGGTGTCTTCTTGTCCTTAGTTTGCAGAGAAAAATCTTGCTTCTCTTCTGCAGAAAAACATGGTGATTGGTAGACAATTAGACTTATTCTCCATTTGAAAATTAAATTATACTGCTTTGCCTACTAGTTGTGCATTGCTCAGAAAGTTGCTACAGAGCATGCTTTGGCTGAGGAATTAAAAAAATTTTTTTGTTGTTGTTATAAAGGTAGCTTTTGAATTACTCATAAAATCAAAGCTAGGTTTTAGGATTTTTTTTTTCTTCTTTTCCAGTAATTATATGTTTTACTAACAGGCAAAACATTCCAGTTGAGCAAAAGTCTGAGAAACCAGATTCTGGAAAGCTACTTGAAACATGTACCAGAAACATTAAAGTCAGAACTGTATTAATCATGGGTTCCCTCTGTATTCAACAAGGAGATGTACATACCTTTAGAGTCATACCGTCCAATTATGATTTGACTCTATATAGAGAGTGTAGGATGGACTAAATTCTCAGCTTATGCGACCTGTGTTAGGATACTAAAGTTCAACAAGACAGAAACCAAGCCAGGAAGTGGAGAGAGAATGGAGTCTGTCATCCAGTGCATGGCCTTATATCCAAAACAGCCCATTTAACTCTTGCTTTTTGGATCGACTGGTCCATGATGTGGCTCTGCCATGTTCTTATTTTCCCAGCTTAGCTTAAGACATCTAAATTTGACATTGTTGCTTCCTCTAGATCATCCTTTGGGACAATGATGGACATCATCTGGTAGCTGCATGACAATGCAGTTTCTTGATTTGTCTTTGCATTTATCCCTGTTGGTATTGTACCTGGTTTGCAACACCTGCTTCTTTTGGAGCCTGATGGTAAAACATTGGTTTAGTTTCTTGCTTTCACATTTTTATTCCTATTCTTTTTTTTTTTTTTTTTTTTTTTCTTCCCCTGAAAACCAACATATTTAAGAGATTCTATTGACAATGTTTGCATTGCAAAACACAGCTTTCAGATCTGGAGCAACCACTTGCTAAATAAGAGTTGTATTTTAAGATGAGATTCAACTGCAGACCATAACCCCTCTTGTCCCTTCTCTCTGCATCCTAGCTGTGATGCAAAGGAAATGTGGGAAAGTGGAGCACAAGGAAATTGCAACACTCGCCATGACTTGCTCTTGTTTGGACTGTTAGATATTGACTCTTTCTAGATCCTCATCAGAATGGCTATAAATTAGTCCAGGAAAGGAATCCCTTTTGAAAAATAAAGGAAAGTGGGATCTTCTCATTTGTACCAGACTCAGATCTATACCAGATTCTTCTGCATGGCATCCATAGTCTCCTAACACAGGAACTCCTGGACACAAAACACTCCTGACATCTTCCTAAAACACTGAAGTGTTCTTTATCTTCTACAACATAAATAAAACTGATATTTTCAGCCTCTTCTACAGCATGTGCATAGTTCAAAGGATTTCCCCATTGTTTCCCAGTGTTCCCCATTATTAGTTGGCCATTTCTTTCAGTTATCATACATGAATATCATGTAGCACACTGGAGTTTCATTCTTAGAATCCCATAGTCTTGAATAGAGTTATAAGGTCACCAGAAGGGGCTGGTGTGTCTCCTTTTGAGTCAAATCTTTCTGAAAGTAGAGACAAAGAAAGACTAAAAATGCTGGTACTACTCAGTTTGGAGAGAGGAAGCCTGATGGGGGATTTAATTGATGTTTATGAAATCTTGAAGGTGATGAATAGGATGAATAAGAGCTGTTGTTAACTAAATCCTAAAGTATTAGAACTCAAGAGCATTCATTGATACTAGTAGATTGCTTAAAAATTAACTATATAGAATAGGATAGAATAGAATAGGGTAGGATAGGATAGAATAGACTATATTTCAGTTGGAAGAGACTTACAAAGATCATCTAATCCAACTGCCTGACCAATTCAGGGCTGATCAAAAGTTAAAGCATGCTGTTAAGGGCATTGTCCAAATGCCTCTTAAACACTGATAGCCTTGGGACATCGATCACCTCTTTAGGAAGCCTGTTCCAGTGTTTGACCACCCTCTTGGTAAAGAAATGCTTCCTAAAATATATCCAAAAAGTGGACAGAAAAATTCTAGAATTGATTGCTATGTGAAGTTTTGGAGGCAGCACAATCTAAAAGAGAGTTGGCAAATTAATGAACGACATCCAAAACAGGTACTAAAAGCAATCAACAGGGATGTACCCTCTAATCCTTAATCCACTGACTGTGGATGCTGGCGTTGGAGTAGCAGGTAGTGGCTGGGCCCATGTACTCACTTTAAATAACCTTTTCACTGCTATTGTTAATTTCTCACATACAGTTTTATAGGAAGCTTCACTTAGAGCTGATGTATTTAGTAACTGTCTTTGTGCCTTTGTGTGCTTTGCTAGTTGTCCAGATAACAGCAGGTGAACAATGGTCTGGTTAGCCTGGGAAATTATATTTAAGCGTTGGTTGTTTTGAGCCAAGTGCAGCACTTCATTATCAAGATCCTCCAGAGTAATTCATGAATCACTTCATAACGCTTAAAGCCTTGGAAGAAATTCTTATACACAGGTGGACCTACATAAGCCATGTAGACATGAATAGCATAAGACTCCTTCCTATTCTCCTTTGGCTTCTTCTCATCCTTTTTCATCACACCAGTAACCATATTTTTCATGCTCTTCTTGCAAGCCTGCACAGCCATCTCCATTTGAGCAGAACTTGGAAGCAGAATACTGGTCTGGATGGACCATTGGTCTGACTCCTTAGCACATGGTTTGACCCATGAGCACATTTTTGTTCTTGTGACATTCAGCTTCTTTCATCCACCTGCAACTTGTCTGAAGTTCATTTACAGATTTCAGTCAGAGTGTGAATATGTCTTGACAAGGTGGTTTGGACATGAAATACTACAGTATTTGGGCAGCTTAATTCCAGATCAGAAGGTCAAGATGGCAGGTTCTGAAAAAGAAATAGGGAATTAGTCACTTGTTACCTCCAAAAAATCCTGGGAAGATGACCACCCAACACTGCCAGGCATAGGGGATAGGATTGGAGAATATGACCCACAAGAAGACATCAAAGACCAATAGGACAAAGATTCCTTGGGCTATTTTTTGTGGCAGGGGGTGCAATTCTTGGAGGTCTTATTTCTGCAAAACCCTAACTTTTAAGCAAGGCAGCAGGGGTCAACCCATAAGTACCCTGCAAGTTGACACAGTTCAGAACAAAGAAACACTCTATAATACTCAGCAGGGTATAATGGAATCTTTTGGCTGAAAGCAAAGCGATTAACAATGTTACAAGCAATTATGCCTGATGTTCAGTTAACAACTAAACAAACATGATAAAATATGACCACAACATTTTGAGTCAAAAGCTCGTAGAGAGTTACCATTTGCTCTTACATCTTCCTCTATGCAAATAGTGCATCATTAGCAAAGTATTATCCATGTGTTTTCCACCACTGTGTAACTGCATGGGAGGCAGTTAAGCAGATCAAAGAGCTCTATTAACAACAGATAACCACAGAGCAAATATGATTAAAAGTCATTACAGAAGGAAGTAATCTGCTAATTCTTAACAGCTCTGAGGACTCAGAGAGGAGTTCTCAAAGTGATTCTCCTCACTGGAAATCAGGGTGTTACTGCAATGAGCTGATATGGTATTTTGGGTTTCAAAGTGTGAGCTATTTTCCTGTACGTGTTTTCTCTTATGCCTTCTCCCAAACTTCATACTCACTTGTGGCATGATTCAGAAGTGGGAAAATCCTTATCACAACAGTTACTAACCTTTTTTTTTGCTGTCTTTTGGCATCTGGCAAAATTTCCCAGACCTCTTTCATTTCTAACTAGGGCATCCCTTCACCTTCCAGACAACCTCTGGAAACAAACTTCTGCCATTTTCCTCATCCTTCCTTTCCCCAGACATCCTTTCTATCTTACCAACTAGACCTAAAGATGATCTTTCACTCCTTCCACTCTTCCCCTTCTCACTCCACGCTAGAACCTCCTCTGTTTCTTACCTCACCTTTTCACTTCAGACATCCTACTAACACTACCCCTAATAAGCTTTCCCTTTCTGTTCTTCTTCAGTAGACAATTGAGCAGCCAATTTAGAATTAAAAGGAGATGGGTATATGTTTATCTATGATGTGAGGGGGTTTGGAAATCTTCAGAGAACAGAAGAGAACAGACTCTTCTAAATGTGCATCTTCTGTGCCTCTCCTCTTTTCTCCCCTCCCCAGACTTTTCTCCTCTTTTGCTGTTCCCTGTCTTCACTGGCACCAAAATGTGCATGGCCCCAGTGTCTTCAAGTACTCAAATACAAGCACTTTTACAAATCATTGTTTGACATTGCACACTTTCTAATAGTGGCTGAAGCTTCACTGTATCACATTGCTGCTGACACTAAAGATCATAACTGGAACCAATGGAAAAGCTCACTGAACCTCCCATGGTCTGAAACCAACACATTTTGCCAGGCTATAATTGTTGTGCTTGTTCAAAACTGACATGTTTTACCTTCAGAGATGCACTATACGCACACGGAAACTATCTTTTCTCTAAATTTATCTAATCCTTGCTATCCAACTCTTTTGCTTTTTCTTTTCTGTTCTTCAGATGCTGCTCAAAAATTTAATTCCCAACTATTCTTGAATCACCAAAGTATTTCTGCTCCATGCCTGAGATCTTGTCTCTGCTAAACCCAACAGACCAGTGCTATCACAGTGCTAGAACTGCCTTTATCAAGTCTAGTGTCAGAACGCTAAAAATAACAGAGAGGCCAGATTCCTAAATTTGTATTAGCACTCAGTAAATGATCTATTTTTTTGAAACTTGTTTACATGCCCAACAAGTCCAGCTCCACATATGTAAAAAATCTGGAAAAAATATGGCTAATTATAATGCCTACCCAGAAACCAACGGTTAGGAATCTGCTTTGTTGAAAATGCGGTATGAAATCAGAAAAATCCATGTCATGTTTAAGCATGCTCGTCTAAGTAGGAGCATAAATATCTAGGGAAGGAGTAACTGGTCCAGCATGAATTACCAGCCTCTCATGACATATTGTTGAATGCTCTGCATCTAGTACTGATTTCCAGGTTAATGAAGAAACCGTGGACCTTTGTTCTTCCTTCTTAAGGAAAACTTAAAATGTCACTTTTTGCTTTCAGTTTTGTTAGATTTTTCTCTGTCTTTGATTGACTCCCCAAATTTCTTGTAAGATTCTCCTTGGAGGTAATTCACTGGTTTGGAAAATCAAATATTTGAATTTGACAGAGATCACAGTGTTCTGTCTCTCCTCTCAATTTCTGAGCTGTCCAGCTTTGTTCCATTATCTGATCTTTGCAGTCAGAGCTTCCCCACTCTCCCAGTAACACTTAGATGGTATTGTCTTCTCCACTTCAAAGGTGGACAACAAGGTAAAATATATATACTTCTCATAGTCACAAACAAACAAAACATATTCCTGAGACAATACTATCTCCTGATGTTCATCCCGGTCTGCTGGTAACTAGAAAATCCTTGCTGCCTTTTAGCTGTACTATTGCTTTCATGGCACTTGCTTAAAGACCCAAGACTGCAGGACTTAATTTCTAAAGAGATGTAGGGGATAATAGTTTCCAGGTCAGGGCAATTACCAGGATCCTTTCTAATTAATTAGCTGATCTGTAATTTCGTCATATTCACTTGGTGCCTTCAGAGCTCTTGATCTGCAGGGTGCTCTGGGAGAAAGTTTCTCTCTCATTAGAGAGTCACAGGTTTTGCTTTAGGTAGGCTGGGCTGTGCAAGAAGAGGTGCTTTACAGTGGTAGGTGACGTTCTTTATTAGGAGCTAATGAACTTGTACAAACAAAATTGCCTGTGCAGCTGCGTGAGAAAAGGCTGCCTGGTTGCTCATTTGGGGCATATTTACCAGGCTATTTCAGGCTCTGAATCAGGCTATTAACTTGATAGTGTCTCAGAGTACCTAAAGTCAAAGCCTTTGACCTCATATAACCAAATGGAAAGAGAGAGATGCTTCCAGAGGGCAATTCTAAGCACTTGCTTCGGTTACCTATAGCTAAGCAGGGTGAACCTTTCTCCCCCAGCCATATAGATTTTTACAGTTTTGTGAAAGTCTCTGTAGATCCTGTCAAAGATGGACAGGAAGAATCCCACCCATCTGGTATGGGGTAAGACCATACTTGCATGCCAGGCTTCTTACAGAGGAGTGTCCTGCTCCATGTGGTGTGCATGGTACGTAAGCGGTTCCCATTACCAGGGGGCATGAGGATTACAGTAAGTACAGAATCACAGAGTCGCTGAGGTGGGAAGGGATCTCTTGAGATCATCTACTACAAGTCCCCTGCTCAAGCAGGGTTGGCTCATATTTACTTCCTTTTTCTGTTTGATAACCCAGTTAGTACTAGTGTCCTTTGAATAAATCTACTAGCACTAAACATACAATCATGCATTTGCAAGATCAGGTTCTTAAAAACTGTGTTCTGTGTCCCAGGCAGTTTGTCATTTTTAGGTAAGGGGATGAAATTGGGGGGGGGGGGGGGGGGGGGGCGGGGTGCAGAGAGGAGAGAAAGGGGAAAATGGAAAGTCTGACTACATATTTCGCTCTGATTTTCTAATAAAAATAACAAGCATGTAAGCTTTCGGACTAAAATAACTATAGATACTCCCTCACTGCTTAATTCCCTCACTGCTTAACTCCCTACTTCAGCCTTCCACTGAAAGGCTGAAATTCCTTTCCAGGATGCCTTTATGGTAGTTGCTCTTACGTTTAGGAAAGACAGGTTGCTACAGCTACGCTGGTTAGTCTGTGGCTTTCTTTCCTACTTTTTCTTCACAAAGGTGAATATTGTTTGTTCCGCTTATATTTTTAATATTTTTTTCATAATACAACATGGTCCAACATTCACCATGACATGCAGCTTGACTAAGGAAAATGGAGCACTCCGTTTCCATTCCTTCACATGATGCGCTTAGTGTATATTTGTGTGAATAGCTGTGAAGTGTGGGTGGTGAAAGACAGGAGACTTTTTAACTGAGATTTTTCATTATTTTTTTTAATAAAAGCTTTTATTCTTGCTTAATTTGAACTAAGTGGAAGCTAATAGATCAACCAAGCCTAAAGGATTCCATTGTTAAATAAAATATACAAAGCCTGAAGTTAATAACTATTTTTATAGTACATGTTACTACTGAAAGAAATAATGGATCCTTTCAGCTAATTCCCTAACCTTTATTTTAGGAACAAGAATAAGATTCTTGATTTTAAAATAATGTTTAGCTTCCAACAAATTTCCTTTGTACCACTGGGAGCTGATAGGTGCTTACCATGTAGAATGAACTGGTGATTTATTCAGGTGCCTGAAACCATAATCCTGCTAAGATTTATGGTTTTAAAATCAGGTTTAAGACTTCATTGTGCATTCCAGGGCCCAGTTTTTAAGTTCTTGTTTTCAGTATGTTGGCATTTTGATTAACCAATTGGTTTAACTTTCCTTTACTACACGTTTGCAACATTTAATGCATATAAGAGAGTCCATGATAAATAACAGCAATTTTATTAGCTGAATAGTTGGAAGGACATGACTGATAAGGAAGGTGTCACATAAATCAGTGGTAAAAATGACTGACTTTGAAGGCCAAACATAGCAAAGTCTTAAATCTCTCCATCTTCTATAGATTTATTTATAAATCAATATACAAATCAGAGCTGGGAAGTTAAATTCAAGAGTAATTAACTTTAGATCAAACTGTAAAATAGCCAGAACTTTGTGAACATAATTAACTTGTATATTGTTTTGTATTCTACCACAATATGGACTAGCTTGAAACTAGGTCTGTTCATGTAAAAAGCAGACATCTTGCTGTCATTTATATCAGAGTGGTGAAGTAACTCAGCAATCCAGTGTAACTGCATAATGAACATAGAAATGTCAATGTATTTCTAAAACGTTAAAGGGGAATATTATCTATTGTTCTACTGGAAATCTTTCCCTTACTTCCATATGTGTGTTTTTCTGAATGTCTCTAACAAAGCAGAAATTGTTGGTACAGGGATAATCTTTTCTGAGGCTGTTCTCTTGCCTGTTGTTGATCTCTTTTCTTCACAACCCCCACTTTAAAAAACCAATGTCTAGCTGAATAACTAAACTATGCATTTGAAAGTTACTTTCCACCCTTTGTAAAGCAGGGATTTTTTAATTTATTTATATTTTAAGTGGGATATAAAGGGGGAAATGGAAGTTTGTTACATGCCAGCTTCTAGCTGCCTTAGTGACAAAGAAAGATGGGTTAAATCAAATCACACCAAGTCTGATTAATATCCTTAAAAGGTAGGAAAGTATTGTTGTCAGCCAATGGGAAAATACTAAGATAAAGCATGCACAAAGCTAACCTTCCAGGTACTGTGAGTACCCAGAACTTCAAAAGAAGTAAAAGTGTTGATGAATATCTCTGAAAGTCCGCCCATTTGTGCCTTTCCTAACATCATACACAAAAGCTTGGGCAAAAGCACATCTGAATGCTATGCCTACATTTTATCTTCTGGAATTAGCTTTTTCTGCAGTTAAGCCATGTTACCAGGGTTGGAGATGAAAAGTCTTAATTTCACTTTCTACTGGTTGCACTTAAAAATTAATTTTCAGCTTTTTGTGCTCAGTAGCTTTTGCTGAAAAATAACATGCTTCTTCCTAGTTGTTTAACGCTGTTTTCTTAAATAAAACAAAACAAAACAAACTAAAAAAACCCCAACAGAACCCAACTCCAAGATTTTAAATGATAGGATGTTTCCTAGCACAAAGGTCTTAACCTGTTTAGAAAGGAAATGCACAAAGAGCATCTATATGCTTGCACTACTCATAGGAACAAGTCAAGCTACTGTGAGTATCCCCCAGCCCTTTCCTATGTAAATGGAATTCACAGAAAATATACTAAATTTGTATTCTCTGCAATTTGTTATTACAATTTTCTTTGTACAGTTCATTAAGTGTTCTGACACAAAAAGGCTGTAAGAGTGCACACTGCCAGCTGTAAGAGTACTCGGCATGGAGAATACACCCCAACATAACGGAATATTTATAAGTGAGTGAATCCATGTAGGAGAATATCACTTTGTCTTTCTTCTCTCACTGCTGTTGCCTCATGCCAAGCCCTAAGAGATGTCTGATACCTTTTTTGTCAACTCTAGAGTTAAAAGGGAAAAGCAGTCTAGGGTCTGCATAAGTTGCAAATGTAACTCACTCAACTGGTGTATAGATAGTCCGAGACAGAGGCCATTAAATGCAGCAGGCAGAGAAATATGGTATCTTGGACTGGTATTTATGCCAAGTTCCAGGGAATTAACCCTACCTATAGAGATGATTCAAATTGGAACTCAAGGCAGAAAACATGCTTTTCGACTAATAACACAGTTTCCTTTATAAGGATCAGAGGTTTTGTTCTGAGGCCCATTTAATGAAACTTAACAATTTAGGATACCTCCCCAAAGCTGAACATTTGTTCACACACTAGGACTTGAAAGGACAATGCTGCTTAGTGAAGCCTGCCATAATGCACATATGAATCTGGGATAGGTGTCCTGGATAGGCAAATTTGTAATTGAGTTTATCATTAACAAATTTCTGTTCTTTAATTGAAAGATGAAATAGGTGGAAGGGCTGCTTAACAGCAGTCTTATGGCATCTATATTTGCTATGTGTCCTCACTTGTACTTTCTGAGATATTTACCACTTTAACAGTTAACAGGCACTCTGAATAAATTCCAGTGAAGTGTGGGAATTTCTGGGAGGACTGACAAACTTCAGAGAGCATGACCCTTGAGCTCGGGTGATGGGGAAAGCTGGGATTTTTAATTTTAAATAGTCATGGTTATTCTTCAGTAGTATTTCATTTTTTAGAGAAGTAAATTCCTTTAAAAAGATTCACAAACTTCTGTGACTCATAAAGAACTTTTTCCCTGTTGCCTCATCCCAGTACTTGGATATAAGCACTTATATTCTCAGGGAGGCAATAAGTACATTTTATACTCTGGAAAAATTAAATTGAATGTTCTAAATCAAAGCCGGAGACCTGCTTCCCGTATGCTGAAGACGAGAGAGCAAGACTGTAGTAGCTCCCCAGTGTTAACTTTAACTGCAGTGGGGGAAATGCCCATGAGTCAATAAGGTGGTTGGATAAAATACAGGATAAAAATGGGATGATGGCATTACACAATAGGTGGAGGAGAAATAATAAGAAATGCTTTAGTATTCAGTACAGAAGCCACAGTCAGAGCATGCCTTGCCTATGAGTTAACGCAGCTTCTGAGTAAAGTGGCCTGTTGCATCAGAACGTCCTGAAGATTTTCTGCTGAAACATGCTAGTGATCGCATGGATGGAATTGGGCTCATGGGACTGAGTTCACATCCTGGTAGTATAGGGCTGACATCACTGGAGTGAAAGATAAATATATTCACCACATGTTTTTCCATGGCTGATAATATAACATAGTTTTGTGACAATTATTATCCAAGCTTTACCTACAGCGTTGCAAATAGTGATCTGCAGATACATGAAACCTAATGAGTATTAGCCTCTTGGAACACTATTCGATAATTTTTTGTTAAGTTCATTGATCTTATAGTGTAGTAAATTAAATCTTATAGCTTTGTATGATAAACCTTAGCCCACTGCAGAAGCGTCAAATGTCTACCGAAGGCCACATTTTCAAAAGCTTCAAATAGTATTGGGTATCTTTATTGCTAAGGGAAGACAAATGTAAGGTGGGGCACTGAGAAATAAAAGCACTCTGGTCCAATGAATGCTTTTTAAAAGACACTCCTGAAGGGTGAATGGACTGTGTTTTTGTCAACAGTGGGAAGTTACAGATTATTGTATCTATTCCATTTCTTACGTTGCTACAGTACCTGGTACAAATTTTTGTCAGAAATGGAACAACAATCTTAGCAGGTTATTGCTCAGTTCAAATTGCTGACATGGTCTTCTCCTGGCTACAGTATCTGCCACTGACAATTAAATGGAGAATACTAGAAGTCCTCATCTTTGCACCAGCTGAGGCAGGAAAAAAGAAAGGATCTGTAAGTGGGCAGTAATCTCGTTCTAACAGTTAATGTTGCAGAGCTCCTGTCATTAGATTTCCTCAGATGAAGATGAATTATTTTACCCTTCAAGCCTCAAGATTGTTTTAGTTGAACAATGGATAATAATGTTACATGACATCTTTGTTTAAACAGTCTCTAGGAACACTGAGAGACACAAATATCTGTTTAAAAAATTGAATGATGTTTAAAAAAATGTAGACTCTTGAAAAAAATGCTGGCTGTCCCGGGAAATCTAAGTGGCAGTTTGACTCTCTTCATATTCCACATGAAGCATACACATCTAAGAAATTTCAGTCTCTACCACAAGACATATACACCCTCACTAGGCTTGTCTTCACTTGTGCCTTATTAATATCTTATTGAAATTATCAATCCATTCTTTTTTCTGTTTATATGCTGATATATATACAGATGAGCTGTGAGAATAATAGATTCTTCAATTCTCCAGTTGCACTAACAATTACTTTAGAGCCTGGTGAATATTTTTCTTTGTAAGAAATCAAAATATTAATTTCTTAAAACTTTGTTCATTTGTTTTTACACCAAATTTTGGTAATTTGGGGTGAAAATATTAATTTCAGGAGATTTAGTTCAATGTTCAAATAATATTTTGATGCTTTCTATATTTTGATCTAAATTATTGAGGTTAATTATTAACTCTTCATTTTCTTTGCAAAGCAGCAGGTCAGCTCCAAACCTGTTTAGAAATGAAAGGCTATGAATCACATCCTTAGCCTGTATGCTGCTTATTTCTTTACCCAGATTATACAAGTTAATCACACAATGAGCATATCATGTTACCCAAAACTAAACACCAAATTTGAGCTCAATTTGCTACTAGTTTGGTGGCTTTCAAACTTTGTTTTTCAGCAACTAGATTATTCATTGAAAAAAATGCACTGTGTAGTCTGTTACTCTAATGTAATAGGATGTGAAATTCAGCCTGGGTGAAACAATGCATTTCCTTTTTCCTTGTCCTCTTTTCCGCTGGTAAGTCTTGCTCTGGGGTATCCCGGGAATGTTGCTGTGGGACATCTTTAGCCTTTTGCCAGCTGAATGATAATTGTTTCCTATCTCTCTGAGCCTTGAGTTCCTTGCATCCCTCCTCCTCCCCCATGCCCTGATTGAAGCTCTGAGCTTCCTGTGAGGTCTCTGCAACAGCCCCAAGGGCCTCTTCTGCCACCATATGTATGTAATCACAAACTGAAAACTTTTCTGCTTCTTAAAACACCCGGCTGCCATGTGAGATAACTATCTACAGATATCAGCCTTGCACTGAAAAGAGCTCAGATGCATCCCTCTGCTCATTTTTTTTAATTGTCCTTTTATGCTTTTTTTTTTTTTTTTTTTTTTCTGGTCACACACATTGGTATTAATGTAATGAAGGATCAACATTAAGCATATCAAGCAAAGGTTCCACCTCAGGAACTTAACAGCATGCCAGACCTTCTCCATATTAAGAAACATGCACCAATGAGCGACCAAAATAAGCTTAACTGCCCAACTGCAAACCAGGGGAAGCTAACTAAGCTACACTGGTAGGCAGAATCTAAATTATTTTAAGTCTATGTCTTATTCACACTCACCTAAAATTGTATGAATATATTTACAGTGCAAGAACCTAAGAGCTCTAAAAGCTCTGAATCATAAGCAGCACTGTCTTGCTTGGACCAGCTCAAGGACCCGTGGTTATCTTCAAGAGCCTTCTGGAGCCTTGCATCCTATTGCAAGGATATTTTTGTTGCTCATGAAGCAGTTGCAGATCCACTGTGTTTAACAGTCTGATGTTGGAAAGTGGCCAGAAAAAATAAAATTAAACTGGTAATAATTTAAGCTGCAAAAAAATGCTGAAATAAAAGCTGTGATGGTTCATTTGCTTCAAGGAAAGCTGAAACGTGCTGCAATGAGGGTGGAGCCCCATAGGAGTGTCTCCCCTACCTGGGGTGGTACCCCCATTGGGTACCTCTGTGTGCGAGCCATGCCAAAATAAACATCATTTTTATAGGAAACAGAAGAAATTTTGTTTTCATACAGTAGTTAAAATCAACTATCCCAAATGAACTGAGAGAACGAAACTAATTTAGAGTCTGGCCAAACAAATGCATATTTTTAACTTAGAAAAGGATCTGATTTTTATTCTACCATTTATTTTCTCAGTTAAGTGATATCTCAATATATTATTATTAATAATAATAGTAATAATAATATTAATAATCTTTACCACCATTTTTGCCATTGAATGAAGTCATAGTAGTACGCTTCCAATTTTTAAATGTGAGTCAATGTAATGCAGCCAATCTAGGCAAAGCTATGACCTGCTCATTACAATAAACCCAGAATAAATTACTTTTAAAAGAAAAAGTCTAATCTACAGAACATGAACTCCTAGTTTTAACCAATGCTAAGAATGTGCCATTAAGTATCCCCCAAATCTAGGAGCATTTCAGGATTTTTTCTTGGAAAAAAAGAATGTAGTTGTGTGGACAACATTGTCCCCAGAAAATGGAGATTACAGAGTTAAACCCTGATCCAGCACAGACTGCCTTTGTGAGAGACCTCTGAAAAGTCAGGCTGAGCCAGATTTCAAATTACCTCAGCTTCCATTTCTTCTTTATTCAAATTCTTGTAACCTGGAGTAAGAGGGTGCTGGGGTTTTTTTGTTTGGTTTTGCTTGTTTGTTTGTTTCCCCTACAAAATGTGTGCCTCTCAATTAAGATCTTATATAAGGCTCACATTTTAAAACATGCTCAACACTCCCACTGTGACTCTTTCTAAGAAAAAATTTCCCTCAAAGTGGGCAAAATAATGACTTCCCCATCAACTGCAGTGCAATTTGTGTTGCAAATGAAACCTTAAGTATATTTACACTTTCATCCTTCTCACAACATGATTTCATTAAGCATTTGGGTGTTTCTTTTTATTTTTTAAAGTGCTAGACATGGATTTTTTTGCGGTTTAACCCCCTCCTTCCTCCTCCCCAACCCGAGGGAAAAGCAACTTTGCATATGTTTTTCCTCTTCTTTATATGTATGTCAACATTTTTCTTTAACAACTTCGAAAACATATGCTCTTTTTGGCATTATTTCCATCAGTATAGCTGAGTGATGAAATGATTCATGAGCGCTGATAACAAACAAGATTCATGTGTAGAGATATTGCTTCCCTTTGATAACAGTCATTTAGTGATGGAATTATGCAGCGAAGGCAAACGAGATCCAAGGGCAAATTTCGACTTTGACTAAGTTGACTTATTTATAAACCAAATGACAACTTTAACCGGCTAGTTGTTACGTGTACAAATAGGATTGGCTTTTTTTCTTTTCTTCAGGAGGAGTTGTTCGATCAGTGGATGTTGCTTCCAGCCATGTGACAGGAACTTTGACTGTTCATAAGTTTAGGTTCCCCTGTAAATTGGAAACCAAGGGAAAAGGCCAAATTCTGCCAAGCCACACAGGCATTCAGTGTCCTCTATGATATTCCAAGTGTAGGCACTTCATTATTCTGCTCTGGGTTTGCAGTATTGACATAAAATTATTAGTAGTGCTGGTAATAGTACCACTAATTCAAAATATTGTGGGCAACAGGTATCTCCTGTTAAAAAGATGTTCCTAGTTAAAGAAGACATTAATTAATATGAATTGCCAAAATTTGAAAAGGGATTTTTTAATATATATATAATTTGATTCAGTCCTCTGAAGGAGAAGTCACTGAAGGAGCACATTCCCACTTGAAGAGCATTAACTCCAAGTTTGTTGTCACTAAACTAATCTTTCCTTAACTTCTATTTAGCAGAAGGAATTCCTCTCCCAGTTGGAACTGCCAGGTTTTCCTTAGAAATCCTCCTTGCAGAGGAGATTCTGAAAGCCTAAATTCCACAGAGTGTTTTGTCTTGCTAATGACTTCAGAGCACAATTGGATGCCCAACTGTGCATCTTTGTACTTTGGCTGGTTTGGGAGTGATTTGTCCACAGGGGGAAAGTAGACAGCTACAATTATGTCTGAGGGAATCTTCCCTCAGAGCATGTGGGGGACATGAGCACTGCTGCTCTAGCAGACCGTGTTTTCTCTGCAAAAGGCAATAGCTAAAGAAGGGGGTTAACAATGGGATGAAAGGTTTTCTCTGAAGTCATTAAACTGTGAGGAAATGGTGAGGGTCATGAATTGTTACATAAAAGGAATTAATGAGCATGAGGTGGGAGGTAAAAGTATTAATGGGTTGCTGACACCTAAGTTATAAAGCAGTCAAGCTCCCGGACTGGCATTTTCATGTCCGCATTTTCATAGCAGAATTATATTTTGATGGTCAGACAGTTGCATTTAAGTGTTTTCAAGTATTTCATGTTAGCTTTAACCAACCATACAGTGGTAATTGCTCATATCTGTTAAGCCTGTGAAAACATAAACCTACTTAATCACACTATGCCGTGTTCATATATTTGTCTGTAGATGTCTGTCCCTATTGACTTCCTCAGGAAAAGAAAGGTCATAGGAGCACCCTGAACCAGAAAGGCCCTTGTATTGGGATTAGGGGTACAAAGCAGAAACTTCAGTGAGTCCAGTGAGACAGCTACTGAGGGAAGAGAGGGAGCACAAGTAAATAGGGATGACACTATAGACTTAAAATGCAAAACTGGAGAATAATGTGTACAAATAGCACCCACCACACCTTAGGTCATGCAAGAAACTTGTAATTTATCTTCATGGGGACATGAAGATACAGGGAACAAGCTGGCTCCACAGCTGCTGGGAACCTCTGTCCTGCTACAACTCCTTGTCCTGATGATAAAGCTCAAAACTGGCAGAAAGCTCCTGCAATGTGCTGTTTTGAATGGCAAGTACTGGTCAGTGTAGGAGACAGGACTGTGCCCTGTATGGATTATTTGGGGGCAGCAGCAGGTGGAAGTTCGAACTAGTATGGCTGTTCTGTTCTCCTCAATTCCAGGGAAAGTGCAGGAGCAGTGCCCCTCAGGTACTGAGCATGTACTAATAGAACTCAGTATCTCCTTCCTTTTTCCTGTCCACCATTTAAAATCTGATCTCCAAACTCATGGCCTGCCTACAGTAATTTTTAAACTCCCTTGATACCTTGATAACTAGCAGCAAAATGCCCAGGTTGTATATAATCTCCCACTAAGCAGATGCAGAAATGCCTACATTTTGATAGTACCAGTTGGGATACATCACAGGCATTGGTGATTTTACTAGTACTTGCTAATTTGTTACTGTCAAGTATCAGTGCTGGAATATGTTCATTTTCACAGAAGACTCCACTTAGCTGCAGGCTAACAAAGCTGTTGAATACAGAGCATATTTATTATTGTGACTTGAAATAAGATTAGTGGGGCAGGACATTTATTTTAATTTCTTCCAGGTGGCATACAGACTTCTTTTTTGTTTTGTTTTGTTTTGTTTTGTTTTTTTTCCCCTCTCTAATTTAAGAAGAGTTTGTGGTTTAGGAATTAAAGACCTAATTAAGCTGCATGTCAAAACCAACAAAATACCAACACAAGTGATTCCTTCTGACAAAACAGCCTTTCAGATCGGGCTTCAGCCTCGTCTAAGCATCAAATGGCAGGTCTTCTGAGGAGCAGCTTGTCTTAAAAACAGTCCAGTACTGCCAACTCTAGCCCTTCAACGTAACACCAGTGTCTCAACATACTATTAATACTAGCATGTACAGCTAATAAAAATCATGGCAAGAAACTTGCAACCATTTTCAGTCATGTATATGCTGTAACACATTGTGTACAAGAGATACAATCAGTCAGGGTTTTAAAAATACAGTATGCAATGTCTGAATACTAGCTGTGGCAACTGCTTGCATAGAAGAGGATGATTAAGAAGGTCTGTGCAGTATTTTTAACTGTCTTAAGAAACTTCTCAGTTGGAAATGGGGCAAAAAAGATGTTTCTCTAATTTAGGTCTCCAGAGGACTTTTCATGTTGGTCATCTTCCTAAATGTTTCCAGTTAATACCTGGTAAACCATGTGGTAGACAATTAGAACAGCCATGTGCTAAGTGATAGAGTAGGGTATGATTAGTCAGAATGCTTACAATGAAGCATTGAAAATGTAATATTGTCCCAGAATACTACAAAACGTCTCACAAAACAAGGACTATATTGGAAACAAACCAAAAGGATTTATATATAAGTGGGATTGGAAAGAGTAAAAAATGAATTAATAATATATGAGGGGGCCTGGGAATGTGTTCTGTCAAACTTATGTGTGACAGCATAGTGAACAAGGGAATGAAGGAAGTGTGGTCCAGAGCACTTTCTCCAGGGACACGTGGCTGGAGTTATGGGACAGCTGTATAGAAATGTTGTAGAGAGCACTGGGTGTGAGATCTCATTCCACTACTTCACACAAGTCAAGTGGAGGATCATAGGGTTATGACAGGCAAGTGGTGTAATACATTCTTAGCCTCAAGCTTTTGCACTACAATAATTCACTTCTTTCATTTGAACTGAGCTTTAGACACTGCTCCTCAGAACATACAAAATATTCCTTTCTCAGTGTGTGGAATAAGTAAAATTTTTAATTGATGATTATCTTGCACATCTTGACTCTCAATGGGCTGCAGAGGTATTAGTATCTAAAAACCATATGATGAATTTCATAGCTTTTGAAACTTTTTGTTGCCATTTTCTATAAATTAATGCAACAGATGACCCGAAGAATATTTTCAATGTCTAGTTAAGTGACTCACTGAGGTTTTATCATGTCCTAAAGAAGCCTACCAACTCATTTAAGCAAAGTGTTCTAGTCTCTGCTTAAAAATAGGTAATTCATAAATTTTTCTGTTTCTTTAATATATACATATCTGGACATCTGTAGTCATTTTTTGAATGTTTTTACTTAATTTTTCTAAGGTACCAGTGTATATAGCAAAAGTCTTTTTGTCTCTTCCTTAATGACAAATGTCAAGAGCTGGATTGTTCAGTTTCTTGAGAGCAATTAGCGTTCATTATTTACCTTCCTAAAGGAGTGCTATGATCTAAAACCAAAGACGTTATTCTTCATTTACCAAAGCACTGGACGAAATCTTATATTTTTCACTTAGAAACTTCTAGTTTACATGCTGTAAGGAATGGTAGGGTGCAAAGAAAGTAAAAGATGGAGGAAGATGATAAATTAGAGCAAATATCCCAAAGTGCTGGAATATGTTGGACAAAAGCATTAAATAAGACATTTTTAAAGCCAAAGAATACTACTCTGAGTAAAATACTAGAAGTTAACTTTGATGGAAAACAGATTTTTGCTCTATAAGACTCTATATACAAAAGTGAGAAGTTTATTTAAGAATGTCCACTCAACTAGGATTTGCACAACACAGACATTGACTGACAAGGAGTGATACTGAAATATGGTTGATGACAACTCTTGTACTGGGTATGCAATATATAGGAAGGGTGAATTAGGATTCACAGGATTACACAAAGTGCTAGAACACGTTTTCTTACAGAAAGAAGGACCAGAGAATGGAATAAATCTGGATATGATACCCAAGTCATAGTGAAACGGTAAATGGTTTGTTATCAAGTTGCACAGCTGCAAAGTTATTAGTTGAAGGACATCACAGAAATAATTATATCTAATCAAATAGCCTTCATGGTGACTTGTGCAGTAAACTATTAAAACATTCTATCAAAATAAGGCTTATAGAAACATTTTCTCGACACCTCAAGCAATTGCTAATTCCAGAAGACAAAATGTGGTGGTTTTGATCTGGCCCTTAGTAAAACACAAAAGTTGATTCACATGTAAATTAACTTACTACACATTTGGAAAACAGAATATAAGTTAATTCAAGATCTTTTAAAGAATGGTGATACTAAAATTAGGCAGAAGGCATTAATCTGTCTTATTGCATCTACATTAGGGTCAACTGCATCATCTGAAATACAGAACAGTGTAAGAATCCACCTTCATTTGAGTCCCTAAGTGCAACAAAAAGCTCTTCCTATGCAGTAAGATACCCAGCATTCAGCCTTGCAACATGCTGAGTTTTCTTAACAGGGCTTCCTAAGTAGGATTTGTACTCTCCTTACATTCCTGAAATGCTAAGCAGGAGCAGGGAGAGTTGCGGTTACCTTTACATTCCATTTTATTCATAGAAGAATTAATTTATCTCAGTACTGGATTTTTGTTCCTTTTTTAAATTTCATTCCAATGATTCTCTTCACATGTTAAGGTATCTTTCTATTTTTCTCTTGCTGCCTTCTTTTTTTATCCCTTGAATATTTCTGTTCTTATTCATCAAGAAGTGATGACTGTTTAAAACCAATGATTTTTTTTTTCTTTAGTATCCGTTCCATGCTCTTCAACACTGATATCCTCTGAGGTTTTTTTTTCCTTGTCAGTCAGTAGGAGAAAATTTGAAAAACCTGGTTCCCAGGGAAAAAGAAAATCATCTGGGGTCAAACACCTACTCTTTCCTTCAGAAATATCCCTCCATATTTTTGATTACAGGATGTTCAGGACAGGTACATAACACAGTCAAATCAAGGTCAGACATTGCTATAACGAACTAATTTGTTCAGTGCTAGATTTTAAATCATGCTTCAGTTTCATTCTACTGTGTCTCTCTTATCTCTTAGCTTCATTTATATTACCTTTTTTTTTTTTTTTTTTTTTCCCCTTTCTTCACCAGGAAACTGTTAATTTGGTTTTAGTAGCATTCTTTGGTGTCTTCATTATTGAGGTGAATTTCAGGAAGCTGCTTCTTCCATTTTCTCTGCACACCTCCCCCCACACTTTTTTTTAAAGCTTCTTCAGTTTCCCTTACTCCCAAAGACCGAGGACTGGTAAATGCTGGATGGAGTGCTGACCTGAGGATACACCTCTATTCATGCATACATTTGTTATTACATTAATTCCATGATCAAGAAATGCTTTGGCTGCCATAATTATTTTCTTAGATAAAGTGAATTAGAGTTTTCTACTCTCTTGTGATATCAGCAAATTAATTTTCTAAGAAATGCAAATATCTTGAAAGAAACACTCTAGTAGTCCTTTTCTTTGCCGGAAACTCTTGATTTGGTGCCAGCTTTGCTGTCTTCTGACACCACTTCCCTTACACCAATGGTTTCTTGCAGATATTCAGCTGACGTCTTAGAAACTTGGGAACTCTTTTGCACAGTTCTGTGGAATAAGGCTTACATGTGGGCAATGTAATTTAAAATGTCTTTATTTCATTGCTCTGGCCGTTGTTCAAGCATTCCTGTTTATGTACACTAGAAGTACTTTACCAAATTCTCTTCTATTTGAAGCTTAATAGAACTTAAGCAGATACAATCACTCAATGCCTGATGCTGATAGAAAATTTACTCTCTCTTAAAATGCCTTTGATTCTTACCAAGGAGACAACTATGGCCATTCTTGAGATAAGAGATTAGGAACAGGGTTGATTAAGAATACTGAGTATTTTCCTCATAGATCCTTTGAGTTTTGTCTTGGTGACTCCATAAATACACGTCACGTATATATATGCACATATATAGATTTGTGGAATTACTATATGTGTATATATATTCTACATATAGTTTATATTTAGGCAAACAGAATTTATTAATTTCTAGATGTGTGGCCAATTTTTGACTGGGGAGAAAGTGTTAGAGATTCAGACCCATGAATTAGGACCTTATACTACTGGATTCTGTTTTAAATTATGCTGAAGAATCATTTTTGTGATCTTGGACAAGAAAATGATAGGTGCTTACAGTCATAGGTGATTATGTAGAACAGTATAATCTCTGCATTATATGACTATGGGCACTAATCATAGATCCTAACTAGGCTTTTAGAAACGTGTAGGAAAAATGAGTTTGTAACACATTAATAGCCGAACAACAATCTTCTAAAACAGTGGTTGCCACTAGCAAGAGGTTTTTCGTTACAAAGAGTCCAGAAGTTTATGTGGAGGTGTGAGTCTGTGTAACAAGCATCTGATGAGGTGAATGGGAGCTTTTCCCAGCTTTAACAGACTTCAGCTGGATCTCTGCTCCAGCCAATTTGGCAGTTATCTCTACGTGGATGTACATGACTTTATATTAGATGCCTTGCCTTTAAAAATTTGGGTACTGATCTCAGCACCTCAGTGGTTTGCACAAGTGATGCAATGAATCAAATATCAAAGGGATGATAGCTGGAAACGGGAGAAGTCCACACTTATAACCAAATCTGTGTCACCTCCCTCAAATCTTGTGCAAAAGTACTCCTGTAAGACCATTTATTCTTTAGTGCTTGCCACCATGATACAACTGAAGTGAATTCTGTGCACATGAAGTCCAAAACTTCCAACAAGTGTAGTTAAAATGAGATAAAATCAGAATATAATGTCATTGGATTTGGCCACTTTGGCTCTCTTGTGGAAATTCTGCACTCCTGGATGCTAGCCAAAAATAGGGAAGGGAGAAAACACCCATCTGTGGCATTATCACTTATCGTTGTCTGAGAGCCTTGGGGATGAGAAAGACCTGAAAGGATGGATGTTCTGCTGCCTCATTTTTGAAAGGCAGGGAAGCCTGAGGCAGAAATTCTGTAGTCAAGCTATTACGGAGGCGTAAAGAGAGTGGAAGGAGGACAGTGGAGGCATGACAGAGGGATGAAATGTCAGAAGTGCTGTCTCTGCCTGAGCCCTTTGGCTACCACCATTGACAGAACCACCAAGAGACTGATGAATTTGTGACGGGACAAAACCTTTCTCCTCTTCCACAGGGAGAACCACATTTTTTTTTTTTAAAGTTAGATGATGAATCGGAGACTCCATAAATGAAGCCTTTGCTTTTCCTCTTCTTTACAGGATGTGTGCGGTAGTTATAGAGCTGTAGTTTGTTTTTTTTTTTTTCATGTTTTGACAGTGTTTGTGTAAAAAATACATCATGAAATGAGTACTGGCTAGTGTTTATTTACGACCTACAGCATCTTGTTTCATGAAACATCTTATTGTACAATCCCTTTTATATCAGAAATGTTGGTGTTTTTTGTTTTTTTGTTTTTTTTTTTTAATACGCCCCTGTCTTTATCCTGAAATTAAAGCTCTGCCATTAGGACTTTGTGCAGAACAAGCAGCCTTCTTTACCTATCCCCACAGTAATTCATGCAATCAGAGCTTTAGTAATTTAGTATAACCACCTCCAAGCAATTCAAAGTCATAGTACAAGCCCCCAGAGCCCTCAATGTAGTTTGCCTTGTGAGAGCTTTAACTGGAAATTTCTTTTATTTACTCTCTGGCTTTGAATCTTTTGCATTCATTTTTTCAAGCCTGTCCCTATTCAAGCCTGTTCTTCCCGCAGAAATGATCATTTGTCCACTCCCTTTCTCCTTCCCCTATTTTTACATCTTGTTTTCCATCATTAGTTCTTTTGGGGTGGAAAAAAAAGCACTGGTGCTTGTGTATTGGAGAAGCCCTGGGCAGACTCCATTTCTGTGAAAAGGAACAAGGCTGCAATATGAGATATTAATTTTGATACTGCATAGAATCATAGAATCATAGAATCATTTCAGTTGGAAAGGACCTTTAAGATCATCAAGTCCGACTGTTTACCTAACACTGCCAAGTCCACCACTAAACCATGTCCTCAAGCACCACGTCTACCCATCTTTTAAACGCCTCCAGGGATGGAGACTCAACCACTTCCCTGGGCAGCCTGTGCCAGTGCTTGACAACCCTTTCAGTGAAGAAATTTTTCCTAATATCCAATCTAAACCTCTCCTGGCACAACTTGAGGCCATTTCCTCTCATCCTATTGCTTGTTACTTGGGAGAAGAGACCGACCCCTACTTTGCTACAACCTCCTTTCAGGTAGCTGTAGAGAGCAATAAGGTCTCCCCTCAGCCTCCTTTTCTCCAGACTAAACAATCCCAGTTCCCTCAGCCTCTCCTCATAAGGCTTGTGCACGTATCGGTGTACAATTCTACCTGGACACCTGGAATTTCCCAGAGGCATGGGAGCAAAATCAAATTTTCTTCACAAACTTGTGAAACAAGGCATGTCTTACAAAAGTATATTCTGGGGTGTTTTTTTGGTAAAAACAAGCATTAAGATAGACTCCAGCAGAATTGTATTGAGTTTTCTGTCTTTGTTTTTAAACTGAGATGAGTTAAATGTATTTTGGTTAAGATAATAGAAATGTCTACTGTTATTGTACATATATTGTTACCTTATCTGACAGGAAAATAAATATTAAAATCCTATCTCTTACATGTGATATGTCAACCTATTTCAGGTAATTGTTACTAGATTGATGAGCTATGCACTATCATCAACTATTATAGAATAAACATTCTATAAATAGCTCTCCCAATGGAGTATACCAGATGCTCTTTGTGTTTAGTCACACTGGTTGCAGTGGAGATCTTGCATGGGTTCCCTTCTCTGAAGGCTTGCTTCACATCGTTGCATCAAAAAAACCCTGGGCCAACTTCCCAGAAGTTGACCTTAAGGTTACTGGTCTTCATTCACAGCGCAGAAAGTGTCCCCTGGGAACAGGTAGAAATTTCAAATAGCAACACAGCTCACATATTCTCAAACGCTAAAAGTAGGATTTTGATGTTCAGCTTTTTAAAAGCTCTCAGAAGTATTTTTGTCTCATTATCACCTCAGTTGGGTGAACTTTATAGCTGCCTTTCAGAAAAATGTTCAAGCACATGAAGAGTTTAGCTTCCCTATTGTTGTTATTTAAACCATAACAGATTATTTTCTGCGACTACTTTTATTTACACATTGGTTAGGTATTCCTGGCAAATAAGATTCAAGAGTGAGTAAACCAAATTTCAAGGTAATATCTGCAATTCTACCACACATTCTTGCCCTTGCTGGAGATAGGCACATCTATGTTCCAGCATGGTGGCAGGAAATAGCGTGTTTCATGCGAATGCCTGGTGTTAGTCATTTTGATTTGCCTCACAGTGCAGGAAGTCTCCTCTGGGAAGAGGTAGAAATTTCAAACAGCGATGAGGGCCCACATATTCTCAGCCACAATCTGATCAGCTGGAGGTGAGAACAGCCAGTTTCTCACTAAGAAAGAAAATCTTTCAGATTATCTCATACATTATTTCATTCGGGGAAATGAAGGGAGAGGGGAGAGTTGAGATGATTCAAGAGAGTCTTTGTTTTACAACTTTTATGAAACTTTATCTCAAATGCCCTGCCATCAGTCTTAGACCAGAAACAATTTCTAAAGAAGCAGTAATCCTAGAGGAAGTTGTAAACTGATCTTCTCTTTAGGCTATACTAGAACTGCATGTCTCAAACAGCACACAGGTTTTCAAGAGTCAAGAAAACAGGGAACTGTGCACTACATGAGACATGATAGTTTAAGAGATTAAACTGTTCACAGGATAAAAGTGCTGAGAACTAAGTGAAAGAAGGAGAGATTCTATTTTTAATTCACTGTCTTCAGTTCCTCTCTCTAGACTCCGTAGACTCATCCACTCATTCACTCACCTTTTTCCTGTTTGTCCTCCATGGTCAAAGTTTATTAATATGTTGCATATGCAAGGAGGTACAGTTTATCACACCTGGTCATAAAAAGGATTGCCACAATGGAGGGCTCCAACCGTGTGTAGGGAAAGTTATAAAGGGTTCATCAACTCATGACAGCTAACCAAGCAGGAAAAATGACTGGGTTTTAATACTCAGGAATTCTTTATTGTACAAAACCTCCTCATATACTTCAGTGCTTCATGAATAAGTAGTCAAGACCTTCATCTAAAAACACCGCTACATATTGAAGCAGAAACAGTTTGCAAAAATGAAATGGTAGAAATGGTAGCTTAGTGAATGGAGTGCAGGCCTGTGGCTTAGGGGAACAGGGCTTGCCACAGGTGAAATACCTGCTAATTTCTGTGCTCAGGAGGGAGTGTGGTGCCTAAGGAAGTCAGGATAACTGAGGAATGTCAGCCTGTCCCTAAGCGCAAGCAGTACTGTCGATACATTATAATGTTAGCAAGCTACTCCACCTTCTTGTGCCTCACCTACACACCAAGATAAGGATATTTTACTTCTTTCTCGAATTTTGGGAAATCTAATGAGTTACACACACAAAAAAAAGAATTATAAAGGATCATTAGAGCTACTAATATATTTTCATGTTTACTTGTTTACTTCTGATATCTTTCAGTGAGGACAATGGTAGAGGAAAGATTGTAGAAATTTCTGTGAGCAGCTTAGTACTTCATCTTGTTAAAAGACATAATCCTGATGGCTTTCACATCCCTGTAGTGAGTAGAGTTCTTTGGGAGTGTGAAGTTTTGGGAAGACAGTCAGATGATGTCCAGCTTTTACCTGCTCATCTAGCAAAATTTCTGCTAGATCTCCAGTTTAAAACCCTCCTCTCACTTCCTTTCTTCTCCTCAGAGGAGTTCTGTTGGTCTCCCAAGGATGCAGCTGATGGCATTTTTCCCCACTCCAAAAGTGCTGAAGAGGAAAGCATTTTTGTTGCCTTTGGAATTCCCTCTGTTTATGTTTCGCTTCAGTATTGGGGACAGAATATTTGTGCAGCATTCAAAATAATATCTATCTCTCATCATACCAGATATAAGTCCCCATTAAGAAGAGACAGCTTCTTCATGTTGGGCAGAGTGGGATGCCTATTGTTGCGATCTGCACCAGGAAAACAGGAGAAGACATGCTCCTTCCACTAAGATGCACTAAGACCCGCTTAGTGGATGAGGGGAAGGCTGTGGATGTTGTCTACTTGGACTTTACTAAGGCCTTTGACACTGTCTCTCACAGCGTTCTCCTGGAGAAGCTGGCTGCGCATGGCTTGCATAAGTGCACTCTGCGCTGGGTTAAAAACTGGCTGGACGGCCGAGCCCAGAGAGTGGTGGTGAATGGAGTCAAATCCAGTTGGCGGCTGGTCACGAGTGGTGTTCCCCAGGGCTCAGTACTGGGGCCAGTCCTGTTCAACATCTTCATTGACGACCTGGATGAGGGGATTGAGTGCACCCTCAGTAAGTTTGCAGATGACACCAAGTTGGGTGGAAGTGTCGATCTGCTGGAGGGTAGGAAGGCCCTACAGAGGGACCTGGACAGGCTGGATCGATGGGCCAAGGCCAACTGTATGAGATTCAACAAGGCCAAGTGCCGGGTCCTGCACTTGGGTCACAACAACCCCATGCAACGCTACAGGCTGGGGGAGGAGTGGCTGGAGAGCTGCCTGGCTGAAAAGGACCTGGGGGTTTTGGCTGACAGCCGCCTGAACATGAGCCAGCAGTGTGCTCAGGTGGCCAAGAAGGCCAACGGCATCCTGGCTTGTATCAGGAGTAGTGTGGCCAGCAGGACCAGGGAGGTGAGAGTGCCCCTGTACTGGGCACTGGTGAGGCCGCACCTCGAGTACTGTGTTCAGTTTTGGGCCCCTCACTACAAGAAGGACATCGAGGTGCTGGAGCATGTCCAAAGAAGGGCAATGAAGTTGGTGAAGGGTCTAGAGCACAAGTCTTCTGAGGAGCAGCTGAGGGAACTGGGGTTGTTTAGTTTGGAGAAGAGGAGGCTGAGGGGAGACCTTATTGCTCTCTACAGCTACCTGAAAGGAGGTTGTAGCGAGGTGGGGGTCGGTCTCTTCTCCCAAGTAACAAGCAATAGGATGAGAGGAAATGGCCTCAAGTTGTGCCAGGAGAGGTTTAGATTGGATATTAGGAAAAATTTCTTCACTGAAAGGGTTGTCAAGCACTGGCACAGGCTGCCCAGGGAAGTGGTTGAGTCTCCATCCCTGGAGGCATTTAAAAGATGGGTAGACGTGGTGCTTGAGGACATGGTTTAGTGGTGGACTTGGCAGTGTTAGGTAAACGGTCGGACTTGATGGTCTTAAAGGTCTTTTCCAACTGAAATGATTCTATGATCCTATGATTCTATGATCCTTACTAAGGTCAGATGCTGTTTTCTTCAGGATTCACAAATGGCCTTTTCTGGAAATATCAAAGCAAAGTCTTCTGTGAGTTCACACAGATGATGAAGAATCTGGCCCTAGTTCATTTTAAAATCCTCTTCCCAGATGACAGAGCACTGTTCTGTAATTGTGACTTTCATACTTTTTGGTGTGCTTTGAAACACAGCATTTGTGATCCCAAAGGATCTCAAAGTGCTCTGCAGTCATGGACAGTCTATTTGCCTTTGAAGAGCAGCACTGATGTAGTCTGCAGACTAAAGGCCTATTATTCTTTGATCCTCCAGCTGCTAGGAAACTTTGCTTACTCTGATAAGTGATCATAGATTTGTCTGATAGGCTTCTTGGAGATATAGTTTAAAATGGCAACAAAGTGCATTGGCAATTAAAGTACATTGATCTCTTTTGGACTCGGGTGCAGTTTACTTAATTGATTCTTTTGCTTCATTTTTAATGGACACATTTGGTATATTTAAAATTATTAAGTCCCAAGTCTATCCTAATATTCAAGTGCCCCTTCAAGCCAAAATGGTAACAAAAATAGCAGAGATGTTTACATGGAAAATTTGTATTTGTGGTTGAGGCTTTTTGCAGAAAATTAGGGAACAAAATGACAGTTTTTCATGTGAATCAAGACTTTTATTTTTCCTTTGCAATTTTAGTTTGCTTTGTTAAATGTTTTACTATTGCCCTTTAACTTTTCTTTTTTGCTTTTGTAATGGCTCAAATAAGGAAAAAGTTTTGAAAAGTAAAAAAAAATATTTGGGTGAAATAAAAACAAAGAAACAGTAAAAAGAGAAACAAACATTTCCCCACCTCCCCAGCTGTAAAGCTATTTAAAATTACCATGTTGTTTGGCAGAGTTGTGTGGCTAATGCCATACAATGACCAGCATTTTGAATTTGCTTTCCTTCTTTGAAATTTTTGTGGTTTTTGTTTTGTTTGTTTTGTTTTTGTTTTTTTTTTTAATTGTAAGGGAGCCAACATACATATCTCACAGAATCATAGAATGATTTGGGTCAGAAGGGACCTTCAAAGATCATCTAGTCCAACCCCCCTGCCATGTGTATGGACATCTTTCACTAGATCAGGTTGCTCAAAGCCCCCTCCAACTTGACCTTGAATGCTGCCAATGATGGGGCATCCACAACTTCTCTGGGCAGCCTGTTCCAGTGTCTCACCACTCTCACCACAAAAAATTTCTTCTGTATATACAATCTAAATCTACCCTCACAGTTTAAAACCATTGCCCCTTGTCCTGTCACTACAGGTCCTGGTAAAAAGGCTCTCCATCTTTCTTATAAGGCCTCTTTAAGTACTGAAAGGCTGCAATAAGGTCTCGCCAGAGCCTTCTCTTCTCCAGGCTGAATAATCCCAGCTCTCTCAGCCTTTTCTCATAGGAGAGGTGTTCCAGCCCTCTGACCATTTTCATGGCCCTCGTCTGGACCCACTCTAACAGGTGTATATCTTTCTTGTACTGGGGATCCCAGCGCTGGATGCAGTACTCCAGGTGAGGTCTCAAGAGCAGAGTACAAGGGGAGAACTACCTCCCTTGACCTCTTGGAGATGCTTCTTTTTATGCAGCCCAGGATACGGTTGGCTTTCTGGGCTGCAAGTGCATGTTGCGGGCTCATATCCAATTTTTCATCCACCAGCATCCTCAAGTCCTTCTCCACAGGGCTTCTCTCAATCCACTCATCCCCCAGTCTGTACTGATATTGGGGATTGCCCTAACCCAGATGCAGGACTCTGCACTTGGCCTTGTTGAACTTCATGAGGTTCACATGATCCCACTCCTCAAGCCCACCAAGGTGCCCCTGGAAGACATTCCTTCCCTCAAGCGAATCAACTGCATCATTTGGCTTGATGTCATCCACAAACTTGCTGAGGGTGCAGTGGATCCCACTATCTATGTAATTAATGAAGATATTAAATAGTATTTGTCCCAGTATAGACCCTTGAGGGGCACCACTCATTACTGGTTTCCACTTGGACATTGAGTTGTTGACTATAACTAACTCTTTGGATGCGGCCATCCAACCAATTCCTTATCCTTCTAGCAGTCCATCCATCAGATCCTTATCTCTCCAATTTAGAGGCAGAAATGTTGTGGGGGACCTTACCAAAGGCCTTACAGAAGTCCAGGTAGATGACATCAGTAGCTCTTCCCTTGCCCACTGATGCAGTCACTCCATCGTAGAAGGCCTGTAGCTTACTGTTCCAATACAACTTATATTTTTACAGTGGTGTTCATGAACAATGCCTTTTACAAGCAGCATCCAGTGAGTCATTAAAACAAGTCTGTTTTGGAGAATGTATTATTTTATGTGTTTCACAGAAAGAAAACAGGCCAAAAGACACAAACAAGACCTGTTATTGGCAGAATTTTGTCACCTGTAGAATGAATCATTTCCTTCCCAGTATTTCTTATTTATCTCGCATTCTGACAGCCTGAGACCCTTGTACCTGGTCTGCAGTACGAACCTCTGCCTTTTTAATTAATTTCAAAACTGATCTTTCACAGCTGTCAACTACGGGCAATTGCTGGAACTGGACCTCTTTCACACGTGTTCACACTCTCGTCTTCGTTTCACACATCCTCTGAGCCACGAGTTTAGTTTATCAGGTTTAGTGTCTTTTCCCTCACTTTCACAATCTCGAAAGCTGAAGGTCTCACCCACATCTCAGGTCCAGTCTCCTTTTGCTTTCTTCATTATACACTTGTATAACTTGCCACTGACTCTTCTGGATAGTGGCTGGATAAAGTGGCAAGACCACAGCATATAGAAGTGCAGCAGATTGTACTGATCTGATATTTGATAATGAGCTGCATTCAGACTGATGTAAATACTTCCAGAAGGAACCATATCTTATATGGTAAGAGAATTATGGGAGATAGATAGCTGTCTTTGGGCTCAGTGCCCAGCACTGTTGTTCTCAGAGTAAACATTTTACTTTTCTCTGCTTCCAGTCCACAACCAAAATAGGAGAGCCTTGTCTAAAATTAACTAAAGAGGCTCTTTCATCTTAAGAACATTTAGATTTGGTATTTCAAGTAAATGCTTTAAAAAGAGTAATTTTGTTTTACAGCAGCAGTCTCTGGGAATGTCTGGGCTGGATGCCCTTGGCCAGATCCACATGAGGTCTTCATAAGTGGGAAATGATCTTTATCTCCATTTATCCTTCTTTTTTTTTTTTTTCCCCCCCTCTAATTTTAAAATACATTGGCTGGAGAATTGCATTTCAAACTATGTGACATGTCTTCTTGAGGGTTTGTGTGTCTATTAATAGGCAGGACTTGAACATGTGCTCCCACATCACGCCTTGTTGTGGGGACAGAATTGGATGGATATAAAGTAGAAAAATGAAAATTTCAGCATCAGTTCATTTCAGGTTCTAATGTGTACTTTTCAAACCTCTTTCCAAATGACAACAAGTTCTGTTTCCTTAGAAAACCACAGAGTTTCTTGCCATAAAGATTTCAGAAAGACAGTCTCTGTAAACTCAACTGTACTTGCTTTTCAAAATTCATTTCCTTGAGAAAAGAAAAAATGTAATACTTATTTAAAATATTTGATGGCCTGACTCTTGTACCAGTGAAGGCAATAGTAAACACTGTCTTGATTTCTATGGAAGAAGGATCAGGTTCCTAGATAGCTACAAAAATATTTACCAGGCTGGGAGGAGCCTGGTAACACCCTCCAAAATAAAGGTTGCAATATAGCCTTCATTTATAACTTCCTGTTCTCACATGTTAATAACTTCCTCACGCATTAGTCTTTCTGGCAATTCTCCATGTTTGGTTTCTGCCTGGAGGTGATGTGTGTATTTGGAACAAACTCATACCACACTTTTGACTAGGCAAGCAGCCAAAATGGCTGAGATTTGTTGCTTGGTCTAGAAGTAACTGTCCTTGAGGACTAGCACCTTCTCCTGAATGGGGAAAAAATTATAATTGCCAAAGCTATTAAGTTATTCCAAGATCACTTTTGAGCCAGTGTTGGACTTTTTGGAAGTGATTTAATGATGTCACATCACATTATTATTGCTGTTTCATGTCTGAAGAAAGCAGTCCATTTGGAGTCTCAGTTAAGTCTTCTTAGAGGTCAAGAAGTGAATGGGTAATTTATTCTTAGTTTCCTCATTCTTTCATGTGGGCGAAGGAAGGAGAGTGGAAGAAAGTACAGATGACTTCTAGAATACCTTCTCTCCTTTACTTACATAAAATAATGTACATTTCCTTTTGCATTTGGGAGAGTTAGCCAAAGGCAAACTCTTCCTTCAAGTATTGAACAGCGTGTCCAAAACAACACAGATCAACCAACTAAAATCTTTTGAGTACTTTGAAAAGCTACGAGGCTTTCTGCCCAATCTTGAAAGGTTCTGAGTTTCTGCAGCAGAAATAAATGAAGTCAAATGTACTTGTCTCTCCTTTGTTCATTACAGACACTAATCTGAAAGCTGTGAGTACAGAGCTTTAAAGGTGTAGGTAGAATCTGTTAATTCCCCTTTCCCTATTTCTTTTTTCCCACAACAGGAATGCTGTCTTTAAAAACTTCTAGCCCCGTGGTTTGGGGTTTTTTTTGACATTTCAGAAGCACACTATCACATCTCTGTATACGATAACAATTCTGAACTAGAATGCATGGTATTTCCTTGCTCCCGTAGAGGAACCAAGACAGGATATTGAATCAGACATTCTGAATCTGCAAAGTTCTCTCTTTTTCCTTATCCGTATGGTCTGATGTCTTCTATATGTGCAGTGTCCTGACTACTGCTTGACACAGAGACTGTGGTAGGAGAGTATGAAAAGACTGGAGGTTTTTTGCTTTCCAATTTCTAACCCATCAAGTAAATAAAAGTGAAAAATGGCACAAATAGAACAACCTTATTCAGGAAAAAACATGTTTGCAGTTTGTAGCAATGGCAGATAGATAACTCTGGATGACAGGAGAGCCTTGCACTTGGTGAGGGGTGAACAGGTGTGTCTGCACAGGTATGAGCTCATTCCAAAATGGCAGGATATCCGTCAGCCATAATCCAAAAGCTGTGTGATCCTGCTATCTGAACACTATGTCAAAGCAAACATAGCCTGCTGTTCAGCATGGCTTTTTAGCTTGGAATCATTACTGTGCCAACACAGGTATGCAACTTCTGGTTGCTTCAGAGAGTAAGCAGACATCAGCCCATAGCATATCCCATGGACATATCCCAAATGTGCCCAGTGAGGCAATCACTGAATTTATTTTCTCAGTTCAGCACCAGACAGGATTTCAACCTGCAACTGAAGGCCTCCACTATGAGGCTTTATCTAGCAAAATTATTCTGGTGTAGTCCTGATGGGGTTGGGTGAGAAAGGGTCTGATATGTTGTTAACCCAGCCTCTTTTCCAGGAGAGCTATTGCTGGGTGGGCAACATAAAGAAGTTGACTTGACACAGCCACCCAACTAATGTATTTGAATTTCTCTGGACTTTGCCTGACCAGATGTAATGAGGAGTGCAATGAAGTGCAAATGTCATTTGAATGTCTCCTCTGATGGCTGCCTAAGAAGGAAATTATGGGTCCCGCTGTCTTGGAAAGATCTCTTTCAGCACCGGTGGCTTTAGGAGCTGAATGATCCGACTTTATGGATTGGGCATTTCAGACCTGTCCCGTTTCCCTGAAGTGTTTCCTGGATGACAAACAGTGCTAGAGAAAGTGATGAACAGGGAAGTTACTGTGCTAGACTCCACACAAGCCAGTCTGACTTTCAGCCCTAGTTTTTGCATTGCATTGCAGGATACTATTGTGCCAAGGCAGATTTTGCTAAAAATACAGTTTCTCCTTCACAGAATTTAAGTACAATGTATGAAGAGCAAATGCAGATATATGGGAGAGTACAAGAAAACAAAATGAAGCAATATTAGTCACTGTGATAGGCAATGACTGACTGAATATATGTGAATAAAACCGAACAAGGGAAATAGGGACCCTTTGCTGAATGAGGTGAGTGATTTAGAAGATGGATGGGATGCATGACACAGGTAAGGCTGAGGTGTTTCATGCCTTATTTGTCTCAGTCTTCGCAAACAAGATTTCCCAGGCCTTTGCTTAGTGAGAAGGTTCAAGGAGAAAAGGATCTACCAGCAGTGGAAGAGGGTCAAATCAGGAATTACTTCTGAGAACTTGACCCGTCCCAGTCCACAGGATCAGATTGGAAGCATCCATAGTGCTGAGATAAATGGCTGTTGTCTTTGCACAGCCATTCCCTACAATCTTTGAAAGGTCATGGAACTTAGGGAGAACGCTGATAACTGGAGAAAGGCAAATGCTGCATCCATTTCAAAATGATGCCAAAAGGTCAACATGGGAAACAACAGGCCAGTCAGCCTCACTTTGGTGCCTGGAAAAATAGTGGAACAAGTCCTCTGGAAACATATTTTTTGCCACATAAAGGAGAAGGTGATTGGGAACAGTCAAGATGGATGTTCTGAGAATAAATCATTGTTGACCAAACCAGTTGCCTTCTATGTATACATTACTTGATTTGCACATAAGCAAAGTCCAGTGAATGTCATTTACCTCCTAGCAAGGCTTTAGATGCTGTCTCCCACAATATTTTTCTGTCTGAGTCAGGATGTTACAGTCTCGTTGGGCAGACAATCAGAAGTGGTTGCATGATCAGGCTAAAAGGGTAGTGTCTGATGGATCCTGCCCTACCTGGAGGTCAGTAACAAGTGGACTGCCACAAGACCTACCCTGTTTACTATCTTTATTAATGACCTGGAGGAGGTGAAAAGTGGATACCTGACAGGTTTACAGATGACACCAAACTGAGGGAAACAGTAGATGCACTCAAGGGCTTGGCTGCCATCCACAAGGACCTTGGCAAGGTGGAGGAACAGGCTAACAGGAACTTTATGAAATTCAACAGGACAAATGCAAAAATCCTGCCTCTTGGAAGGAAGCGTTCCTTGCAACAACACAGGCTGGGACTGACTGGCTGGGGAGTAGCTCTATAGAAAAGGCAGATAGTAAGCTGGACATGAGCCTGCAGTGTGTCCTGGCAACAAAGAAGGCCAACAGCATTCTGGGCTGTAGGAACAGGAGCACAGCTAGTAGGTCAAGGGAGGTGATTGCCTCCTTCTACTCAGCATTCATTAGACCACATTTAGATACTGTGTCTTGTTTTGGGCCCCACAGAATAAGAATGACATTGGCAAATTGGAGCGATTTCAGCAGAGACCACCAACATTGAAGACCACCAACCTGTCCTGTAAGAAGAGGCTGATGGACCTGGGCTTGTTCAGCCTAGGGAGGAGGCAGCTTTAGGGGGACCTGATAGTAGCCTGCCAGTACATGCAAGGAGGATATCAAGAAGATGGAGCCAGGCTCTTTCTGGTGCTACAAAATGAGATGAGATAACAGTTACAAGTTGAAACAACAAAGATCCAGGCTGGAAATAAGGAGAAACACATTGAGACAGTCAAGTCACAGAGGAGTTTGCCCAGGGAGGTTGTACATTCTACATCCCTGAAGATTTTCCAGAACAGACTGAATAAAGCTCTGTTCACCCTGAGCAGCCTGGTCTGATGTCATTGCTAACACTGTCTTGAGCAGGAGGTTGGTCTAGAGACCTCATGAGTTCCCTTCCAAATGGGATCCTGTGATCCTATAAATGCATATTCCCTCTTCCATTATTGGTCTTTTTTTGACTATACATAATAACATATAAATATATTTATAAGACTATATATAAAACAGAGCAGAATGTGTTTCTCAAAGTTTGTTTGCACTATCTCTGGTAGGGCAGGGTCCAGTTCTCAGTTGAGGCCTCAAAGAACACTTCTGAAATAATTTTCTGCAGTTGATTTCTTGAACCATGAAACTATAGTGTCAGTATCACACTGCTAAACAGAAGGAGGAGTGTGGGGTGAGATTGTCCACCATGGAAAAGGTTAAGAACTGCTGTCTGTAACTTCTTCCTGAAATTTAGCTTTCCCTAAAGAATTGTGGAGTATGTATGCAGGGTTTCAGCATTCTGGCCTATAACAGATGAAGTAAACTTTACAGTATGCTAGCTGGTTGAATCATCTCTCTAATACACACTACAAGCTCCCCTGAACTAATGCTTCTCTGGGTTAAAGCATCTGTCTCTGTAACTCTACATGTGAGTCATGAACACTTCCTCCTGTACTTAAGCCCAGTAAACTTGCCTTCATCACATGTAGCTTATTGCTAAGGACACCCATCCAAACAGTTGGAAATTAGCTTGAACAGAAGGTAAACTATACACTTAAAAATGCCTGCTTCTGTCTTCTGACTATATAGGAAAAAAAACAATGAAATCAGATTAGATGTCTCCAATGTGGATACCCATATTTGGTAAAATTAATATCTTTAGTCAAATTAAGGCAGTTTGAGGGGAGTGAAGAAACAGATAGGCCATATCAACACAGGTAGTGTAATACATATCTTATGGAGAAAAAAAAAGACTAGCCTTCTTTTACAATTTACCTGTTCTGGGAACTGTTTACAAGACTTAACATTTTTAGAATGGTGGTTTTTTTGGCCTTGCCTTCAGCCATCAGATCTTATTAAATCCTTTTGTGCTGGACGAAAGAAGCAATTATTGAAATTTCATTCCCCGAGTAGGTACTAACAGGCTGTAATCAAGTCATCCCTCAATGTTTTCTTTGATTAAACTAAACAAATTGAGTTCCTGAGTCTTTCTGTAAAGTATGTTTTTAATCCTTTAATCACTTTGGTGGCTCTTCTCTGAACCCTCTCCAGTTTAGCAACCTGGAGCCAGAACACTTTGTATGATTGTATGATCTTTTTTTTTTTTTTTTTCCTAATCTTTTTTTCTTTTGCATCACAAAACCCACTGACATCCAACTCCTGGATCTGTTCCCACCAAATGCTGATATCAATCTGTGTGTTTATAGCATGTTCTTCTTATGCCTGGGTGTAAGAGTGTTAACATGAGCTCAGTGTTTGGCTGCCTGCCTGGGCTGATGTGAACTTTCCCCTGCAATCTCCACATCAGGACTTCCACTTGCAGTGTCAGGGTTGGATACAGCCATAGTCTGAATGAAGGAAGATGAAGAAGAGGCAACTGCAGCCATATGTCTGTCACACCAGCTAGTGATAAAGGAGTGTGTCTGTCACAGCAGTAAAATGGAGAGGAAAAGTGATGAGGGAGTTGTCTGCAGTCCTCTTCCTGTACAGAGAAACCTGAACTACATAATGCTGCATGAATACTGTAAAAGATTCTTAATTTATGTAATTTAAAGTTGGAAAAGGTTATTGAATCACCCAGACTGCCCTCCTTTCTGTCATAGAATGTTACTTTTCATCCATTTATTCTTGTAATTATCCCAGCAACTCATAAGTGGCAAAATTCACTGAGAAAGGCAGTCAAGCCCAGTTCTAACTGGTGTCTAAGTTAGGAGCACAATCCCTGTGAGTTTCCTCCACAGTCAATGGAAAAGACTGAACTTCCTCCAAAGGGTGATCCTCCAAAGGGAAAATATGAATTGCTCTCGGGAGAGAAGTAGCATGAAAAGCTCCAAATTTGGCCATCTCGGATAAATCACTACAGAAAGGCAAAGCCAGTTTGGACCTTTGTCTTGATTTGGAGACATGAGAAGTTTTTCCCTTGGGATCCTTACCCAATGGCTATTCATCCTGTCATTTTGTTTCCTTTCTAAAGTATTCTGTCTTTGATTTTCAGCCATGAACTCCTGTTATGTCTTTCTCTGGTAGATCAGAGAAACCTTTATAACCAGCATTTTATTTCTGTGAAAGGAGCAGATTTACCACATGCTGGAGAGGAGCAGATTGAAGGAGACTGCAGCCTTCTCTTACTGAGTGATAATCTGCCAAGTACAGTCTCATACAGGTGATGGAGAACTCTCTGCAGCCACTGCCACTTACAATCTTGAAATCATCAAGTACTATAATAGTGCACCACTGCCATCCACTACAAAACTTCTCAGCATTACCCGAGGAACTGGAGAGGGCCTGGGCTGTGACCAGAAAGTGGTGAAAATAAGAATATATGGTCAAGACTGCCTGTTCTACCCTTTCTGCAATTGTGAAGACTTTGCTTTCCTGCTACATGCATAAGTGCTCAAAACCAACATACTGTTCTTGGTGTCCCTTTTCGGTCCCTCAGTTCTTACCACGCTGCCCCTAGATGTACCACATCTACATGTCTTTTAAATACCTCCAGGGATGGAGACTCAACCACTTCCCTGGACAGCCTCTTCCAATGCTTGATAACCCTTTTGGTGAAGAAGTTTTTCCTAATATCCAATCTAAACCTCTCCTGGCGCAACTTGAGGCCATTTCCTCATGATCTATTACTTGTTGCTTGGGAGAAGAGACACCAGCCTCGCTACAACCTCCTTTCAGGTAGTTGTAGAGAACAATAAGGTCTCCCCTCAGCCTCCTCTTCTCCAGACTAAACAACCCCAGCTCCCTCAGCCACTCCTCATAAGATTTGTGCTCTAGACCCTTCACCAGCTTCCTTGCTCTTCTCTGGACACACTCCAGCACCTCAATGTCTTTGTTGTAGTGAGGGGCCCAAAACTGGATACAGTATTCGAGGTGCAGCCTCACCAGTGCCGAGTACAGGGCGATGATCAGTTCCCTAGTCCTGCTGGCCACACTATTTCTGATGCAAGCCAGGATGCTATTGGCCACCTTGTCCACCTGGGCACACTGCCGGCTCATATTCAGCCAGCTGTCGACCAACACCCCCAGGTTCTTTTCCACCAGGCATCTTTCCAACCACTTTTCCCCAAGAAGAATATCATCTTGGGGAAGATCTGACAGATACCTAAAACTTTTATTCCTGTTAACAAACAAGAAGGCCAGCATCAAGGTAACTTGCCATTCACAGCAGTCATTGCAGAGGCAGGCAGAGCCAAGATGAGTAAGGATGTCTCTTGAGATCTGCCCTGACCATCAGCTTAAATCAACTTTATGAGGTTTGCTCAGGGTCTCACAGAAAATATGGTGTAACAAAGAATCAGATCGCTGCTTCCTAAATTCCACAGTAATTCTTAAGCTTTTGGTCCATCCTGTCTCAATATGCCATTAACTTGTCTCTGGAGTTACAGCTATCACTAGCCTAACTTTGCTTCATTCTTGAGTGCCATCCTATGATGCTTGAGATGCCTGATGCTCTATTTGTAAGTCCCCACAACCAGTGGAAATTAACAGCAGTGTCTCACAAGCTCTGGTCTCCAGCAGCTCAGGGAACTGTGCAGTAAAGAAGTCTGAGCAGACATTTCGTGCGTTTCCTAATGAGCTGCTGCCTGAGTGCACAGTCATTAACATCACTCTGGCACTCACCAGCTGCTACTTTGAACAGCCCCTGAATGAAAGGGTCAGCTGCACATGATCAAGTCAGCTGAGTCAGTGATCCTTAATCTACCCTCCCATTGAAATGTAACTCTGATGCACATCCTCTGACCAAGCGGAGAGCCTACCCTGAACAGGTGCTGGGCAGCTCAGCCAGATAAACTCCTCTTGGAACGAGCACAGAGATGTGCCTGTGAATCCAGATACTTGGAACATGTCGGAATAAATAGAAGTTTTCACAGGACTGGGGGTGTGCGTGTGTATGCAACATACGTCAATCCTCTATAAACAGCCCAATGCAATTAGACAGGAGTATGAAAAAGTAACTTTTCACAATACATCCTGGATGGCTGAGTTCTGCTCTGTCCTACAACAGCCAGTCTTGACATTTCATCCTCTCCAGTGCAACAGAAACTAAAAGCTGAAGATTCCAATGAAGGAACAGAGTGTGCTAACAATGCTCTCACCCATAGGCAGTCTTTTACTCCAATGTCTACTTTATGCCCTCAAGAGTCTGTGTAACGTGCATAGCTGAAAGTGAGCTGGGCCTGCCTTCTGGGTCAAGAGGTGCTGTATGTATTACGACATACACATAGCTATCTGCGCCTGTTACACAGAAGCATGATATAATGCACAATTCATACCACTGCTAGCAGGATACTTCTTTTCGAACAAAGGAAATAGGCTGGACCTATTAATAGGGAATATTCGTACCGGCCAAGCTTTTGATCTGTCTGCCACTTTCTGTTCCTTTACAAACAGCTGTTGTCTTAACAGAACACAACCTTCAAAAACTGAGTAGAGGCAGACATTTAAAGGTATGTTTTTAAATTGCACATCAAAAATGGTAGCAACCCACCACTGTGCCTCAGAGGTGTTTCTGGGAAGTATCCATGTAGTTGTGAATGACCTAGTTGGAAAGGGATGATGGTTGGAGGAATCTATGGATGACTGGAGAACCTATGCATGATTTATGTTGCAGCTACCAAGACAGTGATAAATTCAGAAGAAAAGTGATTTTTGTTCAGGCTGGCTAACTTTGAAATTGTTCTAATGTCTGTTCAACTGCTAGCACCTATTACATAGTTAGAAAAACAAGTGTCTTGAAAATTCAGCGTTCTTGTTCTCTACAGCCAGAAAAATCCCAATCTGTATGTCCGACTATGTTCTGTCAACTAAGACCTCCAATAAATACAAAGGATGGGTTTTACCATTCTTTAAGGTCCTTAAATAACAAACCATAAAAATATATTTTTATTTTTAAAATGTTTTTTTCAGGCATCCTGCCATAGAGATATACAAAATCTCATAGTCCCTGCAAGGATGGGTTTTATCCAACAAGACACAAGGACTATTTAAACATCAAGTGTATGGATTCTGTGACAGTCCTGTGACAGAAAGGCTTAGACTAGGGAAGCCTAGTCTGTGGATGGCTTGTGCTCTCCTATATAAACACAGAGCTATACCTCCCCACATCTTCTACTATAATATCATAACCAAATTCTATGATTCTATGATTCTATGAATATCATCATCTTCCCACCCCAGTTTTCACCTTCCACTGTTTTTCCTCTACTTCTTTTGACAACTGGAAGTTATGCATATGTGGTTTAAGCTAACCTGTTGTACCTTGTGTTTAAATGGAGGAGGAATGATCACACCATCACTGTTTGTCTGTTTCCACAGATGTGAGACATTTCAGTGTGTTTTTTCTGAACCAATCAAGAAGACAGAGAGATGCCATCGTGGCTTTAAGCCATTGTTGTGCTCCTTCTTCCTGGGACGCCCTGGGGGCAGTTACAAATTAGCTGGCCTTTCTAAGAACAGTCCAGCCAAGCATCATTGCAGTATACTACCAAAATGGGCTCATCACTCCCCTATCCTGCCCCTTACTGAGATTTTCAAAGATGTCCTAATGAAGGCAGTCTCATATTTATTTTCTGTAGCATATACACTAAGAGAATCTTCCTTCTAGGAGACAGAGATGTTAGGAAATGCCTTATAGCACTTTCAGGTAACACAAATAAGATGGAACAGGATGGACCAAGAAACAAGAGGCTTTATCCTTTGCCTTTTGCCCTTCACTAGTTAAGACTGGACTTTCTGATCTCTCTCTGCAATATAGCTCACCAGAAATATGCATCCAGGCTGAGTGCCAGTTGAAAGAATATGCAGTGGGTACAAAATTTAGCCTGATATATGATCTAGAGATGAGTCAGTCTTATGCATGGTAATCTGGGAAGTATATAGGAACACAGGTTTCTCAGAAGATAGAAGGAGATGAAGAGGGAAGCAAGACAAAATTTTGAAAACAAAACAGAAGACTCAAAAAGAAAGGCCTGGAAAAAAAGTTGTGAGAAGAAAGTGGTATGGAGTTGAAAAGGACCAAAGGAAGGGGGAAAAGCAACTGAGGGTCAGGTCGGAGTGGGTGGAGAAGTGGAAGATTAAGGATAAGTGAAGCACACTGGCACAATTTCTTTGTCCTTTTCTTTGGCCTTTGGGAAGGCACAACCAGGGCTTCGGGGTCTAGTGAATTTGCCTTCCTTTCTTCCCTTAAAATCTATTGATGTGTGCAGTTTGCAACTATGATGTGATGTAAAAGCAATGTGTATGCTAGGAAGTGTTTGCAAGATTAAGCCTCTATAATAGCAAAGTCTTCAGAGCACGGACTAGATTCTTAGCTGGTATAAAGTGAGAGAGCTCCATTGAATTCCCATACTCTTTAGTCTTGAATTAAGTACCAAGCATGTTAGTGACTGAATAATGTCAGGAGAATCTCCTTTTTAACTCCTAGAGGCCCTACCTGGGTCCTTGAGCTCAAACTTTTTGTCTCTTTAGAATTTAAACCATGTTTGTTCCATTCTCACACCCACTGGAATTTGCAACATATCTGCTTTGTAGTCTGGACAAAGCTTGAAGATTTCCCCAAACACAGTGTGAATCAAACCACACAGGAATGTTTGTTAAGAACATCTTGGACCCTTTGAAAACATATTCAGTTCTCAGAAGCGCTAATGCATTCCACATTTGGTCATTAAACACTAATTGGTAACATGCTGTGGATGGGTTCACTCTCTGACCAGTCAGTATTTCCTAGGTCACAGCACTGCAAGACCTCAGTGCCCTCACGTGACCTGCCCTTTTGAACTTTTAATCCTTCAACTCGTCAGAGAGCATTAGTAGCTCAGGCCACTTTGGAAACCACAGGCATATTTTTCCCTGGCTGTTTCAAAGTTTGCTTGGTTTCCCCTCCATCTCCCACTCCCGCCCCCTCCTTGCTGATGATGCAGGATGTCTTTTGGGGGCCTAATTGAAGGCTTCAAAGTGCCTGATAGTTTATTATGAAACTATTGTCCTTGGTAAATGTCATGGGACTCATGTTTTATTATATTTATAACCTTTTTTCCATTAGTCTGCCATTTCCCTGAGAAATTATGACCTTGGCTCTATCAGTTTACCCAAGCTGGTTTTATATATAGCAAATATGTGCGTGTGCAAAAAAAGGAGAGATGGGAGGAAGCCACCAAATAGCTTTCTATTAAAACAGTGCTTGTACTGGCCCCTCCTAGAGTATGGTAAGCAATTTAATGGCTGCGATAAGGGAAGAAATCAGGAAACAAATTATGCCAAACATTAAAGTCTCAGGTGGTGTCTCTGACTCCAGTGGACACAGGGCAATAGATCCTGGTTGCTGTCAGTCTACTATTATTATAAAATAAATTTCACTTGATATTTCTTATCAGAAACATGTTTAGGATTTCCCCTCTTCCTGCTTGTTCCCTCACCCTCTCTCCCTTTGAGTTTTGGACAAATTTAAGCCATTTTGCTTAGCTATATAAAACCCTCCATGGTCTAAGTCTCAGGGTAGACTACATATAAACTGTATCTCACCCTTCACAGAAGCTCAGAGGATGACATCAACTGGATCTCTGCAGGAATTTGGGAGAGAAATCATCTGGGCACACTGAGTGCAGGGCTCCAGGCTGGGGTGAGTCACATGGTGCTTTTCAAACAGCAGTCCTTGGGTCATTTCTAAGGGGTCCCCCAGAAGTAACTAAAAAACATCAAGCCTGTTAGCAGCAGATATATATCTGAAATACTGAGGTCTGCACCTCACCTGGAAGGTGTGGGGGGCTGTGGGCTGGGCAGTGGCTAGTGCTTTCATTCAAGGAGGGACCCAGAGCCTTTCTAAATAAACCAGTAAATGAACCAGTGCCAGGAAATGTTCCCAGGACAGGAACGTGACTGCCTGTACACTTACATTGTTAGACCAGTGCTGGGCACATTAATTTACTAGGATAGACTTAGCCAGAATATCTGGGCTCTGTATGTATGATCTTAAGGAGCAGGTTGATTTCTCATTTAAGAAAAGAACATACTTAACTGACATTGGTCTTGCTTGCCTGCCACTGGGAATGGGTGAGGTCAAATTCATTAAAGTCTGTCTTTGAGAAGGAAAATGCTATAAAAACCAATGGATTTTTTAAGGAACATTTTTGAAAAAAGAAGTTTGGAGTTGTTTCCATGCTGCAGGATTTGAAACGGTTCCATTTTTCATTCCCTTAGCCAACCTCTTAAACAAACAAAGCAGTTCTCACTGTGGATAGTGAAAGAGTTCTCCAACTGCTTGCCTTCTTGGCCAGGCATGGGGGGGCAGAATGACAGACAAAAAAAGGCAGAAAATTTTTATGATAGAGAACTTTTTCAGAAGACTACATCTTTATAAGGAATTTCACTTTTGAAAGCAAAAAAAAAAAAAAGACAATTTTGAAAGAAAACACTTGCTTTTTCATTACAATCTGGCCAGCGGCATTTATTAATTGAGATCACTGAAACTGATCTTTTGCTTTTTACTACCTCTTCTGCAAAGCACCCGTGTATATTGTATACCTTTGTTATCTTTTCCTCCAGATCAGCAAGGGCAGATCTATCCTGTCCTTCAAGGATCCTGTCCTCTTGCTTTCGCCCCTCCCACATGTCACTGACAGTATGTTAAGCCATTAGAGTCATGTTCTTGGCAACATCCCCACTTTTCAATGCTTCATTCCCAATTCCCACGTAAGGGTTGACAGACTTTGGTGACCTTTTGCATCAACACTTGTTTACTAAAATTAGATTTTTTTTCTTCCTGGCATATAACCAGACAGATTATACTCCTCAACCTGTCATCCATGTAGGGCAGGCAGCCCCAGAAATTGATGATGCAGAGGAATAAACTTCTCCATGAAGAGTAAAAGGAGCTCAAGGGGAAAAAAAGCAAAAGCAAATGACGTTCTAGCAGTTTGTATGCATCTATCTATAGTGGGTATACACATGCACATATGATATTAAGTGATAGTGTCAGCCACAAAATGTTGGGAGGTTAGATACAGGTCAGATAAACATATAGCTATTTAGATCTGTCTTGAAAGTTCATTTGAATTTAAGATTCATGGAAGCCATTGGTAAAAATCCAACAGAATTGAACATTGCAGGGCTACTGGACATCTTTAGCTGGCTGGAGACAATGCTTGGGGTATCTGAATTTCCTCATAATATTTCCAGGACTTTTTGTAGCCTGAAAGTGAAAATTAAAAGGAGGACTAGGAAAGGAAAGGAAAACTTTCAAATATCAGTGTGATATTTTGAGGAATAAGTCTGCTCCAAAGAGAAAAGCTGCTTAATATTGGACCATTATTAAGCCCAAAGAAATAAGCTGCAAAAGCTACATTCATCCTAACCTGAGAATTATATTACACCTAGACTTATGTTAAGAATTATGGTCCCATGATGCTTACCGGTGTATTAGGACATACAAAGCAATCACTCTCCTACAAACTTCACAGTCTGGCTCATTCTGAGATCGAAGAAGGTGATAAGTAACTAGCAGAAGACAGTGAGAAGATTAACAAGAAGTTTTGATAATTTGGGACTAGCTGTACACAGAGACTTTGGGATTTTCTTCCTGACCAATGAAACATTTTGTTAAAGTGACCTAGTCTAGTAATCTTTTTTGAATCAAGAAGACATTCATCTTCCACTGGAGCTCGTAGTCTGTATGAACTGCTGGATCTCTCTTTTCTCGGTGCACGTGTCTGACAAACTTGATGCTGTACATTGCTGTGCTTAGTGAGTGACTGGTGTGTCAGCGCTTCAGCATCTGCACCACTACAAACTCTGGAAAAGCCATTCCCAATAGTAGCTGTTCCACATCACTCTTCCTTTAGGTCACCAATTCTGAGAGCTAATTGAAAGTGTGTATTAACTATATCCCTCCAACCAGGACTATACAAAGCCTTTGAATACTAACATAAAATGAGCTTTAAGGCCACCTTGCATATCTTAAAGGAAGCAACCAAATTATATTTTCATTGGTTATTGACCAGTAGAGATGATGGGTTACTAATACCAGCGCTCTTTGGACAGACTGCATCGATGGGCTGAGGCCAACTGTATGAGGTTCAACAAGGCCAAGTGCCGGGTCCTGCACTTCGGTCACAACAACCCCATGCAACGCTACAGGCTTGGGGAGGAGTGGCTGGAGAGCTGCCTGGCTGAAAAGAACATGGGGGTGTTGGTTGACAGCTGGCTGAATATGAGCCAGCAGTGTGCCCAGGTGGACAAGGTGGCCAATAGCATCCTGGCTTGCATCAGAAATAGTGTGGCCAGCAGGACCAGGGAGGTGATAGTGCCCCCGTCCTCGGCACTGGTGAGACTGCACCTCGAATACTGTATGCAGTTTTGGGCCCCTCACTACAAGAAGGACATCGAGGTGCTGGAGCGTGTCCAGAGAAGAGCAAGGAAGCTGGTGAAGGGTCTAGAGCACAAGTCTTCTGAGGAGCGGCTGAGGGAGCTGGGGTTGTTTAGCCTGGAGAAGAGGAGGCTGAGGGGAGACCTTATTGTTCTCTACAACTACCTGAAAGGAGGCTGTAGCGAGGTGGGGGTCGGTCTCTTCTCCCTACTAACAAGTGATAGGACAAGAAGAAACGGCCTCAAGTGGTGCCAGGGGAGGTTTAGGTCGTATGTTAGGAAAAACTTCTTCACTGAATGGGTGGTCAGGCACTGGAATAGGCTGCTCAGGGAAGTAGTTGAGTCTGCATCCCTGGAGATATTTAAAAGACGTGTAGATGTGGCACTTAGGGACATGGTTTAGTGGTGGACTTGGTAGTGCTAGGTTAACGGTTGGACTTGATGATCCTAAAGGTCTTTTCCAACCTAAATGATTCTATGTTTCTATGATTCTATGATTCTTTTACAGTGTAGGTCATGTGTGCACCTGAGAAACAGCATCTGCAGATGCGGGCAGAGGGAAAGGAGGGACAGTGCAGTCCTTCCAGCAGGGCCGTGAGTCTGGTTCTGCCATGACGTACAAGCAGCACAATACCACTATCCTCTCCAGCAGGCGATACGTCAGGGCAGAACGTTACTCGTGTGACTGCTTCGCTCGGCCGACGGCCCACATACTTTCCTATGTGGTGCTGGGGAAAGCGGAGTGTAGACCATCAAAGCCCGAAGTTTTCATTCTCTTCATGTGGTTACATTTGCAGTTGTGACACTGCAAGTGACGTAAAGGGAGAGGAAAAGGCTGCTTTTTCAGCAAGATGTAAACACAGAGATATTATCCGTCCACTGATTTTAATCTTCCTTCACAAATAGTCATGTATAACTAGATCCAAGCCCCTGATGTCGTCCCTCTTTCTCTACCCCTGCTATCAGGTTTCCTAACCCTTCTCAGTAATGGAGCGGGAACATCACTGCCTCTTATTCAACTGGGACAAGGAACATTTCATGTTCCTTAAACTGCACTTGCTGCAGCATGTTTATAATACCTGGAGACACAATTGCAGAGCCTCAAAATCCAGCTGGCAGCTTATACCACCTTAAAATGCAGAATTAAAATCTGGAACCGCTAACTGGGATAGAAGGAAGGATCCTGATCTTATCCTGCCAAATTAAAAGGAAAAATAAATCAGCAGTAGGCTAGCTTGACATTCTCACACTAGAAAAATGCTGAAGCAGTTTTTAAATGAAGACATTTCTTTTTTGGCAAAAAATATTTTTTCCTCTTACAGTGTATTTTTGTTGGAAATGCTGGACTTCCTTAATTATAAAAACAATCAGATCACTGACACCAAAATATTTCAGGAAGATAAAAGACTGAAATAATTCTTTTGTGTTAGCTGGCCCATGTTCTCCACATTTCTTCACCTCCTTGTTCTTTTGTATGTGCTCCTTAGGCATGTTATGTGTTCCATGACGGACCTTCTTAAATACTTAGTCAGAAAGACTGTCTCCATTGCATCTTTTCAACTCTTTAAGAAGATGATCATGGACACAAGTGCACAGGCTGTGCACAGAGCACAGGCCATTGGCCAGGAGGGTTAACTTATTAGGGGAAGCATTCCAGATCCCACAAGAAACAATAACACTCTCAGTCAGAATATTTCAGTTTTTACTTCTTTGCTGAAAATGTGAGCTCTCCTGAGAAAATACTGGTATGTTTTATTTTCTTTGAAACTGCCTTGCATACTCCTTCTACTACCTCACCCCTTTCTGCAGGTGAGAGATTGACTGTTCTCTGGATTTCTGCACGCTGTCATCATTTTATTTTTTTCATTTTCACTGAAAATTTCCAGAGAGTGATAGCACAGGGGCAACACTGATGATTCATTTTCTTACCATCTCTAGTCAGCATTGTTGTGGCTGTGGCAGGTATTTTCCCTTTTGCTTTCCCCTGAGGGTCCCTTACATGTATCGGTGGAAGGTGTGAGTTTTATACAAATTCAGTTTTATTGCTTATCCATTATCCATTGCTTATCAACTGGATCCTCTCTGTTGGATTCAATAGGCTTTTGGGGGTCCCCTTCATAAAGCTAGTCATTATATTGAGCAGAATAACTCATGAGCAAAGGTGTCTTCTCGTTCTACTAAATCAGCAACTTTTACACTCAGTTGGGAATTCCCCTTTTGTTACATCAAAATGTAAATGCAAGCAACTCATAACTTGCTGTTTCTGCCTGTACCCACTCCTTCTCCTCACCCGGAGACTTTGGTGTTTTCTGGGGTTCTGCTTTGAAAGCTCTGGCTCCAGTCATGTGCTGTCCTCAGTCCTAACACAAGGGTGGTCCCTTGCATAGAAACACACAGAAAACTATGCACTGATCTCAGTTACCTTTGGAAAAACAAACATCATTAACTCACTATGATGTTTCATCTTTTTTTTAAATTGCAATGAATATTGATTGCCTTTCAATAACGTGCTTCACAAAGATTCCTCCATTCTTTTCACTTCAACATTATTCCTTGAGTTAGTACTGTGTTTTTAAAAAGTCTTAATATGTCACATGTATAATTATTATTTTCAATCCTGACATTATTCTCACTTTTTTCTTGTTCATCTGTGAAGGGCAGACTGACTGCATATGGTGCCTATCATGGATCTAAACCGAAGAAACGTGGGAACTATAACTGGTCTAGAACCCGTAACAAGAGGTCACCATTTTGTCATCCACCTCCAGAGAGCCTTGGCAACACTGGGTCTGAAAGTTACAGTCTTGCAGTAACAAAACAGAGTTACAATAAAGGTCAGAAGTTTTGAATTTCCTGAGCTGAACTTTTTTCTTCTGCGTGAATGTGTAAGGTGAGGAAGAGAGAGGCCACTATCGTTGTGATTCAGTTTAGTCATTGGCTGAGAAAGGAAGAAATCCTCGGAAATGTAACCAAAAAAGCAGTAATTCTCAATGTCTGAAGTGTTTTGCAAGCATTTAATTTAGTTTTTCATGTTTCGGTTGCCTATCCCAAGACTGGATAGACTTTGTATTCAGTTCTTCAGGTGGGATTGTTGCTAGATACGGACTTGAAAGACCTGAGTTCAGGGGTGGCTTCACCACAGGTTTCCTGTGAGATTTTGCACAAGATGCTTAGGCCCAGTCCTCTGCGATATTTAATTTTCTATATCTCTCCTTCTGAAAGAAGCAGGAACTGAGCACCAAACACCTTTGCCTTGGTTTTCCTGCTTAGAAAATGGGTATAATTTTTCATCACTACTTCTTAAAAAAATACAAATAATGCTCAGCTTTTTAAACTGTCATAAATATTCCATTATTATGTGATTGGCTATCAGTAAAAGTACTGCCCATTTTCACTGCACGTGCTCAGGACTACCAGACCTCTGACCTTCACTTACAGGGAGGAGTTTTTCAGTGTCCAGTGAAGGCGGGCGAATGATGGCTCTGGTAGAGCAGAGACAAATGTGAGCGTTGAATGGGGAAACTGAGGCATTGAAAACTTATGGGATGAAGTGACAGTACCATGGAAACATTTTCCACTGAGTTGTTTCTTAGATTCATTTTGATTACAAGATTACCTTGTCATCTTCTGAAGGGTTCAGAAAGATGGTATTTTTTTAATTCTTACCTCTAAATAAAAGATCTATGTATTTTCAACATAAAAGAAAATATTATGCTAAGAAGCAGATTTTTTTTCTTTTTACTGAATCTTACCTGGTTTTGATAAACAAAAAATGTAGATCGTGGTATCTTTTTTTCTTACAGTGTGGTTTGGGTTTTTTTGTTATCATTTAAAAGACAATATTTTAAGATGACAGTGACCTTTATTGCTTTTAAAAATATCTTTTCACTAAAGTGTTCAGTGATGGACTTCTGTGCAGAAAAACGTTGTTTCGGGGAAAACAACAGTATTTTGGGGACAAATATCTTACAATATTTACTTGAGCTAGGGTTTTTTTCTTTTCTGCTATTGCCTTCAATATTATTCATAAATGGTCTTGAGTACACATGCAAGTGTGCTTATCAGCAGCCTGAACTGTGGTATATCCAGTTATCCAGCTATGACATTTCAGATGATGACTTGTGTAGTAGCCAGTACCGAGGAATACATGATCTCCTTCCCAAACAGCTGGAGGTCTTAAAATGCAAAAGAAAACAGAACTGGAGATGTGTAAAAAGGATCACAAATCAAGAATAAAGTGAAGTCTGCATGGAGAACCTGTCTCATATTATATGAGAACAAGGGAGCACAAAGTTCTGTTCAGGCTAAAAGCAGCTGTACTGCCTTAGAACAAGTAAACAGGTTACAATAGCAGATATGAGGCTGAACTTTTATGTAATGATGAAAAAAACACATAACTTTGGTTTCCCCCACTGCAGGTGGGAAATGATGCATTATGTTTCCCTTGTTGAAGCATTTTGAGCTGGATGTAGAGTAGGGCCTAAAAGCCTCCTATTGTCAGGAAAAAGAGATGAGGATCCTTGCCAGAGCTCCCATCTGTGGTCATCAGCGGACAAAGGTGTCCTCCTAGGCAAGCGACCTGGCTGAGAAACATTCATCCTCTCAGTTTTCTCTGTGTGCAGTAGAATTTGAGCTAAGCATGGGGAGCTACGGTGATTACAAAACAATTTCCTTGAAAATGTCTTTTGATCTCTGGCCTCCAAATTGCATCAACCTTCTTCCCTTCCGAGAAGAAGTTTCTCAGTTCTTAGAAACAGCCAGCGCTCAGTGGGGCTGCTTATGAACTTGTGCTCTAATGGAGGCATAAGCAGGAGGAACTCTAAATGCTCTAGTTAAAGGTCAGAAGTTTTCTGGGTTTTTGTTTTACATGTGAGAGATCTGTATTGGTGATTTTTATTTCCTTCACTCTGCCCCATTTTTGTCTAGTCAGCTTGAGGAACAGATGTGGGCTTTCGTCCAACAGTGTGTAACACGATAAATATGCATTCTGTGTTTTAATGCCTGGCGTAGTGTCCTCTGGAAATAGACTTGAACAATGACAACTATACTTGGCATTTGGTAGAATCAGCTGGGCTATCTAGGGATCACGAGGTCCGAACAGGAGAGCTGCAAGCCCAGGAAAGGTTTTTTCCAGCAAAGCTGACTTTTTTCAGCCTTATTTTTGCTGACATGTCTAAAATCCTTTGTCAGGAACCCCTCTGTTCCTCACAGCTATTAGACAAAACCAGGGAATGCTGTGGAGGGACACCTTGCAGAATTAAGCATTCTTATGCAGTTTTCTTGGAAGCAGGACGTTTCTGGGTGCCAAATGCAAATTTATACCTTGGAGTCTTGCAGAACAATAAAAAAACCAGAAGTTTTCTTTTAACTGAATTTACAGCAAGTTATACATTTGGATTTCAGATCACTCGGAAATGAGCTTGGCAGATGCTGGCTGTGATAATGATGCTGAACTAGAGGAAATGATCTGGCCGTACACCTAAGAGGTGAATCATGCTACATCACAGACTTATTTTTAATATAAAGAGTAGTGTATCTCAAGCTTTTATATATCCCTCCAACCTCTCACGTGGAGTTTTTGGATGCACTTCCCCCACCCACAAGTATCTGGCTGTGGACTTGACTGGCATAACATAGGATGTAGCACCTGGCTATGCTACTATTTGTTGGATGCATTTCATGCTTATCTGGAAAAAATACTGCAAATGACTCACTATTTCTATTTTTTCTTTAAGAAATTAGACACCATAAAAGTTCTCAGGAAGGAATCTTTATAGTAGCCTTATCCTGTGTTGACATCCAGACTCCCTTGTGCTTCATATGTAATTTCAGTGACTAGTAACTTAGGAAATTTGGCACTTTCATTTCTAACTCATTGCTTCCTAAGCCACATTAATTTAGGCTTCAGCATATGTACAGAAGCAGCCCAGGTACTACTTAAGCACAGCTGAAATCCAAATAGGAAGTGGCATACCACCACGGCATTTGACTGGCCATGATGTAGTTGGCTTGAACCCGTCTTTGTCTACAGCAACATCCTTCTGGGTATATGCAGCAGCAGGACTTCAGCCATCTGTAGATATGCACAGCTACAACAGGAGGCATCCTCAGAGACTAGATCCATCAGCTAAGCAGGGTTTTTCAGGCTCTCAGTTTTAGACCTAGATCTACTTAACTTGCACTAATGTCCCGCACACAGCATGCAGATCTTCCTTTTAGTTTGTACCCTTAGACATACTGATAAGCATTCTTTAATATATATTAAATTTTTACATGAGGTAAATGTCAGCTATCTATCTTTGATAGAAACAGCTGGCCTGGTTTCCAAAGGTGCTGGTCATCACATATGAGAGTTCTTCATTGCTGAAAATCAAGACTTGTTTACTGACATTGTGGCATATGGGCTGGAGGAGGATTTTCAAAGGTTAAAGATAATTTACTCAAAGGCAATTAACTGTCATCAGTAAATCTAAAATTCCCCTTATTCCCCTCCCTACACAAATACATCAATTAATCATTAACCCCTAAACTTCCATATAGTGAGTATGTTTCAGATCTGATATGCTTTCTGGAAGAAACTGCAAGTTCAAACAGTCTAGAGAAAGACTGCTGATGAATCTCTGTAGGCTTGCTTTCTTTTCCACTAGAAATTTATTTTCATACTGCTTCTACTTATCTGCTAGTGATCGCTATTACAGGCAGGATAGGAACACTTCTGACCTGACCCAGTCTGGCCATTCGTACATTCCTGTTCTTAACACTATATACTAATGCTGTCTCTGGATTATGCAATTAATCAGTTACAGAGGATATGGAGATTTAATTACACTAAAAAGGGGAAGATGATGTCATTGATTATTTTAAGATGGAAACATCTGAAAAAAGCATACGTAGTGAGAATTTCTTCTCCATAAGCAACATGCTTAGGACTTGAAGACCTAGACTACGAGTTACTATTAATGTAGAAAGAATTCTTTTTCCAGATGTTACATCTGCACTAAACCCAAAGAATGTTATCTCAGCTGGAGTAATACAGAATTTTACTTACTGAAATAACTTAAGCTTATGACTATTGTAGCCTGCTTATAAAAAAAGAAAAGCAATTAGTTACCTGGTTACATAGTTTCCAACCAGGAAAAAAAAGCCAGTTGATTAACATGAGAAAATTAATATTTTAGGTAAGCCTAAATGACTGATGTGTGCATGTAATTTTAAAAAAAATAAAAGCATGAAAATGGCAGAATGAATCACATAATTTTTTGATCCAAAGTTAATACTTGATTTAACTATTTAAGGGCTGTTATATACCTTTATATGTCTACTGCATACTTACATAGCTGCGTATGCTATAGTTATATATCTATGCAAGTAAAAAGAAGTGTTTTTAAAGTTGAGAAACCATCTTACTGTGTGTGCTTTTGACCTCAGGAACATAAACCATTTAAGCTTATTACAAATACATAACAACAAGATTGTCCTTCCCCCACAGCATTTTAGTCACTTATCCCTGAACCAAAGTTCCTGACAGCTGGGAGATCTTCATCTTATCAAGTTAAGATGAAAATTCACTGGACACAACCAATCAAAATTGTTTTCTTAATATGCTCAGACAAAACTTGCTTTTGACAAATGCCCTGACAACTCTTAGCTTCCTAATGACTGCATGTCGGAAAGTTTTACAGGCCACAATTCTGCTCTGTGGGAACACATGGGAGTCCTGTCATAACACCTCTCTGACTTTCTTTGAGCATACCCTCTGTTACCCCCTTGGACACTCTGAAGAGATGTTGAGGAGGTAAATAGTCATGAACGTGTTCCATTACTCCAATAAATAGGTTCACCTCTGTATTACATATTTTTGTAGATGTTAAATCAACACCATAATTGTTCCTGTAAGCTGTCATTTTAAAGTCTATTTTGTAGATCAGAGGAAAGAGAACTGAAGTGAACTGGTCTTGGATAGTCTCAGAAGAGCGAGCAACACATCCCTGCAACAGAAGCTCCTCTCTGTTTCTTAAGCTAACTACAAGAGCACAAAAATCCCAGGATATTCTACCTGCTTTAACAGGAAGTCCTTTAGCATGCCTATCCTGATACTTTGATGGAAAGTTATTAGCCTGACCTGCAGTTGGTTACACTTCTGTCACCTTAAAATACCAATGTAATGCCTGTCAGTAAGTAATATCTAAATATCTGAACAGGTTACTATTATTCAGCTGAGTTTCATTGCTGGTCACATAGATTTAGAAGAGCTATCACTTAATGAGTGTTCGTCTTAAGTCAAATGAAATTACAGCCACAGATATGAAGAATTATTTTTTTTTTTACTTGGAGCCATATGTATGTATGCAAAATGTATACAAAATATTGCAAAATGTTAACAATATGTTTGAACCAAATGAAATGGAATAAGAATCTGGACTTGGTTATCCATGAGGAGACCTCTTTTTCTTGGGAAACAGAGTTTCGGCAACCTTGTAAACAGAGAAGGAACATCACATGGTTTGCATTAGAATTTCTCCTACCAGCTTTCTCTTTCAAAATGAAGTACTCACGCTAAGATTTTATGTGGTTGACTTAATGTGGTGGAGATATAAGAATAAAATACTGAAACTTTTGCGTTCATGATTAGACCAAATTGAGTCTGATCGAATAGAGCTTTAGGAATTCCAGTTATGCTTCAAATCTCCCATAGAAGATGATGGGGAAAGAAACGAACCCACTAAAGTCATCAAGAGTCTCAAAAACGATTGAGGAAAAAAGAAGAATGATCCTGTGGTTAAGACACTTGATTTCAGTCTTGGCTCAATTTCTTCCTTGGTTTGAATGATCTTATGGTTTAGTTGAATTTAGTGTCTCTCTGCCTCAGTTTCCCATTAGTAAAACAGGCAGTGATTAAATCCTTCCTTTACCACTGTCTAAGTTATAAATCTTTCCAAGCAGGAATCCATCCATAATGTGTGCACGCAAAGGAAACTCATAACACTTGGTTTCTGAAAACTGGTAATATTCCTGTAGGAGCATGGAGACTGCTCACAACAGGTGTGCTTCTCTGTAATCCCACATTCAAACTCTTTTACATGGAAACTAAAGGCTAAATTCAGAAAAACATGGGTGCCAAAATCCCAAACTGCAATGCAATACAATCTTCTCTGGGGGCTGCTTGAAAGAGTACCTAAAGCCTACAAGTAGGTGAGGTATTAGCAGCCTGTTGAAGAAAAAGGATATAGGAACTAATGAGAGATGGAAACAAGCCTCTGGTATTTAACCTCCTCTTTAATAAATCTAAGTCTATAAAACACCAGACCATGCTTAATATTTTACTCTGGCTGATCTCTGCAGCTCCTCCTTGAAGATGCTGGGTATTTTTAATATGTTGTACAGATGTGCTCGCCATCCCAGATTCTGCTGCAAAAACTTGGCACCAAAGTTGGGTGTTGCACAGCTTTCCTATGCAAAGGGAAAACATTTTTTTTCAGTGAGGGTAGACTTGTCAAGTCCTCAAAGCTGCTAATGACTTTGCTGCTTGAAGAGAAATGAAACCAAAGCGTGTCACCATCTAGGTCACTGGTTCATGCTGGAGATGACTGAAATATAACATCAAAATCAAAACTGTAACTAACATGCTTGCATTGGGAGTAAAACTCTAGTTGAGTAACTTATGGTAGGATATCATCCTGTTCATTGCAAAAGTCCCATCCTTGAAGAATCATTGAAATCACCACTGGAGAAGATTTTAACAATTCTTTCCATCTGATGGAAAGAAGTTAACAGGGGGCTAAGTGTGTGTGAGAGGGAATGATAATTATTGTGTCTGACCTGCTGTCTTCCCAGTGCATTAGAAGGGATGGATTTTTAATGGTCAGGTTGAGATGGTTAGGATGCAGACAGACATGCACATGGCAAGAGATGCATTGGTTGATCACCTTTTCTCTTGAAGAAGGTCTGCGAAGGTCTCACTTTTCCTTCACAAATCATCTTAACCAGCATTTTTAGGACAAAGTTCTAAGGGGAAGCAAAACTTTAATGTACTTTCCAAGTGGTGTAGAGATGATTTTGTCTTTAAAGATATCTAATTTCTATAGCAAGAGAGATTATTTTACACCATATGGTAGCTGTCCTGTGATGTCATAGTGATTAATGACAGGATCAGTTGGATGCTCCAGTAGCATAACAAATGACCTGGGTTTCCTGTAATGGCAACAGTTACACGCTTGTACTAGGACCCTGCAATTAACTGAGCTCTAGTCTTGGCTCCTCCTGGGTTTAAGTACTATAAAATGAATGCAAAGACTACTACCAACTTCATGAGGATGTGGGTCAAGCATTCTGTGACTTTTGGCAGATCCCTTAGACTGTTGATATCTGTTTCCCATCTGTAAAACTGATATTATAATTAGCTATCACAGGCTTGATGTAAAATTAACTGGTTGAAGGTCTGTGAAACCTTTGTAGAGGAAAAATATTAAGTGGAAATAACATATTTTAGGGAAATTATCTGTGTATTTTTAACTCTGTATCATAGACTGAAGAACCTCCAACACTCTCTGCCCAATGTTCTCTTTTAAATGTGTAGAGTTTAATTGATCTCATGAATATTTGTCAGATAAAACCAGGAAGTCTTCATTAAATGCTTTGTGCTCTACTTTCATGTCAAAGATTTTTTGGGTAATCATAGATCCCTGTCTGAAATAATTCTGGGAGCAGATAAAGTATTCCTACTGTACTGAAGCAAAGCAATACAGACAAGGAATGATCCATTTCTCCCAATACCAGCTTTACTGATTACTTGATGACTGTCACTCTAGCTGTTATTTTAGGTCATGTGTAAAGATGCATGTGATTTGTCATTAGCTGATGAAAAAAAAAAAAAAACAACTGAAAAATTATTTCTTTTCTTCATTCAATCTTTACCTATGATTTTGTTCAGTCTTTCCTGATCACTTTGGTCAAAATTAGTGTGTTGCGTATATGCTGTATTTGGGATCAGGCTTTGCATTTATCAAGCCTCTGAGGTTCTTTGAACCCAGGATCTCCAAATGATTCCTCTTTTTGATCTGTCTTTCTATGTCTCTAATGATAGCAGTATAATATTAATAGGTCATTTCATCATACTTCAATACCTCTTTTCCACTGCTGGTTACTGGACAGTTCAGTTCACGAAGAAGATCCTGTTGCTACTGGTATTGGGTTTTACCAAAAAACATAACATCATTTTTGCTTGGTTTGGGTTCTTTCATTTAACAAAAAGTAAATGCTTCTAGATTACGAAGAGAGCGCTTGAAGGCTGACATTTGGATTCTCAGCCTAGTATTTTATGGTTTTCTTAAATAAATCACACCTCTGACTGGTTTCTGAATCTTGCAGTTCATGAGCGTGTAATTACTTCACACTGGTGAGAGGAGCTCATCCAAAACTCTCCTACACAACTAATATTCTGACTGCAACAGCATCCTGGAGGTAAGAAAAAAATTGCATTTCTACAGACATTTTTCTTCAGGTTAGATGATCCAGGCATGAACACTGTGCACTGTGCACTGTATAAACTAACCAAACCAACTCATAGATTCCTGTTCTTCCCTGTTCACTTACTGTTTTTGTGACAGGTTTGGAAGTGAGATGAACACACAAGTTTCAGACAACTTGGTAGAAGTGAAGAAGGAACATTCACACAGATCATGTTCCAGTGATGACACCCTGGATGATGTCTGGAGGATACCACGTGCCAGACACAGTGATGGGAGAAGGTGGAGGTAAACACAGCCTATTGGCTGACTTCATTTTGTTTCTTGCGACTCATGCAAAGCCACTGATCCCTACTTGCTCATGGCAATGTTATTTTGCGTCATTTGGAAGTGACTATTGATGGCTACTCTAATGGACAGGAGAGTGTATAAAGCAGACCACAGCTCTGATTTGGTAATGACTGTTCTGGTGGTGTTTTTATAGTGAGTAAAATTGCACACATCCTATGGATGCTCTCCTGTTTTTTTTCTGAACATTTTATGTGACTATCCAAAGACTTTCTCAGGTGAATTTGCTTCATTAGGCTAATTTACAACTTTTTTTTAGTGAACTCGAAATTGGTACCTCAGCTTTTGCAGAGGATGGGCATTCCTTCCTATTTTTAATTCATCCCATGTAGCTATTGAGCGACGAGGGCAGTGTTAATTTATGATTGAACATTGGAACCTGAAATAAAAAGTGGAGAGGGAGAGACAGGGAACTTTCAAAGCATGAAATTAAAAGCTTTGGGCTATGACTTAACTTACTACTTATTTTTCTCATTTTGATGCCGTCAATACTTTTGTTCTATTCTTGATGTGATGTATTTCACAAGGCATGATTTAGGGTCTTTTTGGTCTTTGTTTTCATGTGATATATGGAGTATTTCTTAGTTCGTATTATAACCCATGCTTTGTCTATTCTTATTCAGATGTGTGTTATTGTCTTTATGGGAGCTATAAACATTTCTGAGATATTTAGCTGTAGTTAACTTGCACAAGAATCAGAACTGAGTAAATAGAAAATGTAAATTTCTGGGGAAGCCTGAGAGCTGGCAATCTTCTGCCTCTGCACTAAACAGGCTCAGGGCACCGGCATGCCCACTGACTAGCAGTCAGGGAAACCATCAAAGCTGATCACTTTTCCTGGTAGTTTTGACCTGGGCCAACCAATGATCTGCCAGACAGTGCCTGGGCCCAGTGTGTGGGACAGGACAGGACAGGATGGGACAAGACAAGGGCTGGTCCATCACATGATGGACCAAGCCATACTGTTCAACTTCTCTGAAGGGGAAGAGTGGTGAGCCATATGAATCAAAGTCCCTCTGCCTGCTACATGGGACAGAGAAGAGGCACAGAACATTTTTTAGTATTAATAGTATCCTTTAGGAGTAAAGAAGGAAAACAGAACGACAAGGTGTAAAATAGAGAGATGGAATTCACTCTGGGAAATAACTCCTAAGCGGCTTTTACGAACTTTGGTGAAGGATGAAAATCTGAAGTGAATTATTTATTTTCATGACCTCCTGTCCTTAAATGTACTTGAAATTGTCAGGGTCTAGGAAAGATGCTTAGGGGTTAGAAAGAACTGCCAGGAGATCTTATTTATGTTCCTTACTCTGCTACCACTCCAAAATAAGACCCTGGCAACTTCTTTCTTTTGTCGGTAATACAGTGACAGCATTTTCTCCTATTCTTTTTTGTCTTTTGTCTTCCACATAGATTGTTCTTTCGAAGTATAGACACAGCTTGCTGGCAGTGAGTCCATAGCAGTGACTGCTCTGAGCTATTGCAATACTGGTTATGACTTACACTTATGGTTTCACAAAGCCATGATTTGAAATATTCCTGTTATTTAAAATAATTCGCAAGTGCCAAGCTTCTCAGATGGTGAGTGTGAGACAAAACCATGATCAAAGAAGTGTAAAAGGATGTTACTGCTTAAAGATTTGCCTTCTTGGCTTTCTGTGGTATAACCAGGTTCCACTGCTGCTGAGTTAAAAATTCTGTAGCTACATAAGAAAGCTCAAAGGTGCTGTAAACTCATTCTGCTGGTTCTGATCTATTCAAAATGTTCTCTCTGTAGCAAATTTAATGTTTTGCTGGAAGAGACATCTTCTGTCTCCTGCAATGGGCATAAACCCGTAAAACCACTATAAATTCTGCAGTTTTTCCTGCAGTGAGTTCAACAATCATGAACCCACTCCAATCGAGATCAGAATTGATGTTTGAGCTGGAAGGGACAGACCCTTTATTCGCAAACAAGGAACTATGGCATGAGTGACAACTGGATTTGTCAAATAAATAATGCCTTTCACACAATAGTTAGGGCTCCTATTTCTGCAAGAGGAAACCTAGGGATTTAGCTGATGTCGTGACAAGTGTGCATGTTAATTATTAAATTGAAGAGTCTGACTAGAAAGTTATTAAAAATTTTGCCTGTGTCAAATTTGAATGTTCACCTTCGGGCATAAACAGCATTGCTTTTCACAAGGCTGATGCTCAATCTACAAATCGCATAGTTCTGAGGGGTCTAAGGTTGAACTCTCCTGACTGTTAGTCATTTAGGTTTAAAAAACATATACAAGCTGCTGATAGGAAACAGGACAAAGTAGTATGACTAATGTCTTGTCATAACAACTATGTTTTGTTTTATAAATTGTAGACAGCACATATAAGAGAGCTAAAGAAATAAAAGAAATTTTACTCATTGGAGTAAAATTTACTCATGCCAAAGGATACAATTTTGTTCTTAACTAAGAAATCTTTATGGCCTTGACTTACTGCTCTTATGTATCAAGCTAAACTCTAATCTCTGTTATACCAGGTTCAATCGAGATCCTTCCAAGTTCTGTAAACACAGTGTACCTTGCTCAATCAGTGCATCATCAACATGTTAAAAAAAAGTACAAATGGAATCTGAATGAATTCTTGGAATTTGTGATAGTTAGAAAACAGAAAGTACTGAAGTATAGTTAAAACCTAGAAAATACTGGTGTATGAATGGCAGGATAATTTTTTCAAAAAGGTGTTTCAATGTTTCAGTAGGAAAAGGTTTCAATGATAACAACTAATACAGCCAGAAAGAGCGGAAGGTTGTGAATAAATCCTTTGTCCTTTTTTGGACCGCTCACTCTGCCAGGTTTGCACATATCTGGCAGCCTTCAAAAGCTCTAGAACTCTACAAAAGTCTCCTAACATAAAGGAATGAGGTGAAGGAGATGATCTAGCTGCAATGAGTCTCAACACACTATCAATGCAGTGCAAGACCAGACTTGTCCCTTAGTCTCACATCCCCCACCATTCAGAGTGGAAATCTGACCATGTGCTTCATTGCTGCTCTCTTGGCACAAGCTCTTGGGTTGTCTTGGTGGTTGGGGAGGGGATCCAGGCTTGCTCAATGCTTTTGTGCAAAGGCAAGCTCTTGTTCATGCAGTCTGAAAGAGTCGGGCTTGCACAGGGCTAAATGTGCTATGGTTTGCTCTATTGAACAGATATACTGAGCAGAGCTCTTCCCAAACACAGGGGAGATGTTCTGACCCTGAATTACAGCCAGGAACGTGGCTACAAACATGCAGGTCATAGGGTTTTGTGTGCTTAACCCAGCTTTCAGGTCCTTTCTTCCCTTTGCAACAGCAATGAGTACGGCATGAGTTCTCCTCCTTCGTTAGTGTCAGGGCATGAAGGCAGAGGGAAATGAACCTGTCACTGGCATGGCCAAGAGAGGTCACAGATTTGGTCAGGAGACCGCTGCCCTTAGTTCCAGGTAGGCACAATTTGAGCCATGCTCCTTATGACTAACACAAACTTTTAGCCATTTATCACTTTCAGTGCAAAGATGAGGGGATTGTGTTTGACAAGGCAGTGAGAAATTCCCACAGAAAACTTGGATTCAGTTTTTGTTGCTGCCTGTCGCTTCCCGGTTGCATTGAAAGCACCATTTATTGTTATCCTGCCTGGGTGTCCATGAAAATTACTTGAGTCAGGGCCAGCAGTAATCCACTTCTTCTTTGCCATGTAGCTTTGTCTTTCCAGAGTCTTAAACTTTGAAGGGCTCCACTGCAGCAATAATATTGTTAACTCTAAGCACTCAAAAGTTTTTAATCAAGGACCCTAGAATTGTGAGACAAGCTTAAAATCCAGACGTTATATTACTAAATGGTTATCTATTTTGTCTTCTGTTTTGTAAGACTGAAGAATACACTTGATTGACATTTTAAAGCTTTTCCCTGCAACCATGCAGACCAGAATGTTGAGACTCTTGTGTATTTAAATTCTAGGATTTGTGACTTAAAGAGGAAATTTTAAGAAATAAACTTCTCATGAGGTTTTCTTGTACCATAGAAATTAAAGGGGTTTTTTTCAGCTCCTCCATCTTTGGTAAGGAATTATGTTGGAAGCACTTCTTAAAAAAACTAATTTCTTTTGTTAAATGCAAGTATCTTGAAAAATCTTACTTGTAAGGAGTAACATGTAGACTAACAATTCCATAAGAGTAAGAAAGGATAAGACAGTGAGCTGGATAGTAATGTTGCTGCTGAAACAATCTGAAGAAAATATATAAGCCAGTTACTAACCACTAGAGATTTAGAAATCATTTCTCTATGAGCAGACTGTTTTCCTTTAACCTTTTAGAGATTTCTTTCATCAATTTGGGCAAGATAGAGAACTATTCTTGTAATGGTGCCAGAACCCACCACAGCAATTCTAAATGCACTAAATAAAATGTTTTATGTCAGGCAGATACAGGCTGAAACACTGAATCCAAATCATTTGTGGAGTAAGGAAAAAGTTAGATGCATTTGCTTACTTCCAGCTGGTTGCAACCTCTGTTATCAAGCAGAATAGACACCAAACGCAACCAACATCAAGCTTGAAGAAACTCAATATCTGAACCTGACTTTCACTCTAAAGCTCAGGACAATTTTGCTTAGACATATTTCAAACAACTGAATCATTCTCATCAAAGACATGAGCACTCTTGGTTGACTTACAGGAGAATATTCTTCAAGAACACTCTAGTGAGGCAAGCTCCCACAAACATTTCCAAAACCTCAGAACTGGTGAAATGGACCACATTTCATGCAGGTTTTTTTTTTCCCTACACCTCTGTCTCTGTTGCAAAATACATTTCATAGAAAGAATCTGTATTTATCGTTTCCTGTACAAAGAGAACCTGACTCATACCTAAAGTAATGGCTCCGTCCTCAATGTAGTGTTGGTGTTGTGGTTATTAGAGTAGCCTCAGAAAGGCAGACTGAGAAAAAGCCACCAAAGATGAAGGCGAATGAACTGACTAGTGAATCACGATCAGTTTTCTGGTCTACAAAACTTTCCGATCTCCTGGTCTTGTTAGAGCTGGTTGTTTAAAAGTCCATCAAGACATGCATGGAGAGCACTCAGAATAAATACCCCTGCATCTTTTGTAAAGGTATATCCTTGTTGCCATAAACTGAGCAATGTATTATAGAGCACATCTGTGATTTGTATATGTGGGTGCAGGTTACTTAAGCAGAAGCAAAACATAGCAAATGGCCCTGATCTTCTGTCTGGTATGAGCAACTTATTTTTATAAGCTCACATGTTCAGATTGAAAGTGATTCAATTATCTGCAGAGATCCAAAACTTGTTAGTCCATGTTTGACGGGGAGAAGGGAGTCATTCTTCAAATATTGCAAAGGGGTGTGTGAATTGCGTGTTAGTTGTGTGTGCACGTATATGCATGTCAGCTACTGCCCTCTGCTGCACAAAATCACATCTTCCCAGCACCTAACGACCAGCAGCCTTCTTAGATCAACTACAACATGCTCATGCTTTTGAAGCTGGAGAAATTACTTCCCTCCTGTGAGTGAGATATTCAGAGTCACCGTGCTTTACTCTGAGCCTGCCATGAAACTTCTAGCAGGTTATAGCTTTCTTGCAGTGGTCTAGAGCAGTGCTTCTGCTCTGGAGTCTGGTGAGTGTGCAGATCTCTTCAGCCTAAGCCAAAACTTGCCTGTAATTAAGCCATCTTCACTATCACCTTAGCAGTAGGCAGAGGCTCTGAATAAGTTTAAATTTATGAGGTACCTCACTTCCCCTCCAAAGCTGAGAAGAATTTCCTTCAGCCACCACTGGGGAGGTTGTGCCAGCCCCTGCGCTCAGCTTTGGCCAGACCATGGGCCTGGTCTTACATCAATCACTTCCCCATGCCGCAGGGGACAGCAAGACATGAACATCACCTTCTTTGAGAGAGGGAGAAGGAATGTCCTGCCTCGCTGGAGGTCACTGCAAGGGCAATGGCTGTCATCTTTGAAAAGCTGCCTGAAGGGCTCAATATTTGTATGTCTGAGGAGGGTTCTGGGGAGATTGAGTGTGCTGAGAAATCTGCAAGTTAAGAACAACACAAAATGTGTGTGTTTGGCAGTATTTGAGGACAGAAAGCATAGGTTAGACTGTCCAGAGAACTGTAGGGGGTTTGGATACAGGAAAAGATTTTTTAACCTAACCTTTGCTTGGTTCAGATTCAGGGTCTCCATGTACTGATAAGGTGGTAGTGAAGATGGCTTAAGTACAGGCAAGTTTTGGCTTAGGCTGAGAACAGCTGTGCTCTCTCCAGACTCCAGGCCAGCAGAAGACCTTGCAGTCTGCTCCCTGCTGCTCATTCACATATCTGCAAGAGATTACAGCCCTTGCAGATCTGCCAGCCAATTTGCTTCTCTGAATGCACCCTTAACCTAACTCAGCTGCAAAAGAGTTCATCTAGGTGAAGCTGTTTAAAACAGATTTTGCTGGCCTGGTTCATTCTGATTCAGATAATTTAAATAAGCAAATTTGTTGTAAGTGGCAAGCTGGAGCTATCAAAAGGGTAGTGAAAAATATCAAGGGTGCCGGGCTGAAGAGCATCAGATCATAAAGTGCAATCACAAAAGGACACACATTCAAGACCCAAAGTGTTATGATTAAAAAAGCTCCCAATCCTTTTTCCTTAAAGATTTAAATTTGCATGTGTAATTGTGGAAGTGTGCACCTATGGTAAGTATATGTACACAAGCCATGTGCCTGGACAAATGAGGGATTATGGAAAATGAATAATAAGAAATGAAATTGCTCACAACTACACCTTGTCAAACCTTCCAAATTGGAACACTTTTTCTCTTAGGAGATTGTTAATTAAGACTTTCCAAATAGGATTCTCATGTATTTATCTTGAACATGCTTTTATTCCTTCCACCTGCTCTCCCTTCAAATTATTTATAACTGTGGCATATGGAATTGTGAATTGATTTACGCTGTCTTAATGTGGTCCAGTGATATGAATAAGAAATAATGGTGCAATGCCATGTTTTCTTGTACATTTTCCAGTATGTGGTTAAAACAGACTGGAACAGTCCAATACAGAAAAAACATGAAAGTATCATGGCTGTGTAAGCATATTGAATTACTGATGACACAGGCAGTATAAAACTCTACTTAAAAGCCACTGTTAACCAGGAACTTGCAAGTGACCGATCATTGGTTTTAAAGGACTGAACATTTTTGGCTAAAAATATTTCTGCCATTTCAAATTCACCAATTATCCTCCCTATGATTCACATCTCCCCTTCATTATTCTTCCAATATTATCAGTGTCTTTACTATAGCCATGAGAGTAGCTGGTCCTGGCTACATCCTCTAAAGGCACATTCAGGACCTACCCCGATCATCTAAGAAAAAATGAACATGTCTTTTTCATGGTTGGAAGCTTGGTCTGGAATGACCACTGTATAAATATGATCAATAAATGTGTGACTAGACAGAGTGGATTTTGGTTGCACAGAGCCTTCTCTGACCGGCACTTCAAAACCCTCTGCATGTTTTTCTTACACATCTGGCCTCTGAGAAAGTTTATGTACAAATTGTGGTTTTTTTGCTGCTATTCCACTGCTTGACAGGGACAGTCATGTTACACTTGCTTAGTGACCAAGGGGAAGACATTCTTACATTAGCACTGTAAGCAGAAAGCGGCTGCTTTGTGCCAGTATGAGTTTAAGGCACATTTAAAATATGAAGGAAGCTCGTCAACTCAGATTAACTTTGCAGACACCTCTTCTTCATCCCATGTTGCAAAGGAAGGAAAAGAGTCTGGAAAAAAGAGCGTTTCTGTGAATACATGGCCTTGGCTGTGTGTGATCAACATTAAACTACTCTTGTTTGTTAGCTACCAAAAATGACAAAACAGAGCAAGAAAAGTTGCTTCATTACAGCTCAGGTTAGTAAGTGCAGTTCAAGGGGAGGCAGGTCCTTACAGATATTCTCTTCAAACATATAGATGCAAAAAATGGACTCTAAAAACAACAAACTGAGATTATATAAACAATTTCAACACCCATGTCATACACACTATTAAAAGGATATGTTCTCAATGACAGCAGCTCAAATAAATCACTCCTACTGAGGTTGTAGCAGTAGTTTAGAGCCTGAATCTCTCCTCTGATTTAAGAGAAGCTAGACTGAGCATGTTTTTTTTGAAATAATTGTGGACTTGTTGCTAATGTGGGGTTTTTAAGTTTCTGGAAGAAGTAAATTGCAAGGATGAACACTATCTCTTTGTGGAAAATTGCCCAGCAGACTGGAGCTCTAGTAATGTAATATGGAGTTAATAAAATCCGTATAGAAAAACAGGAGGGATGATACTGGGATTGCTGTGATATTATTTTTAAAGGCTGTGTGAAACTCTATTAAATACTTTGTATAAATACGTTTTTACTCATTTTTAGAGCAGTTATGGGATGTGTTAAGTACAGTGACACTTTGTAGTTATGGAGATATTTAAGGGAATTATTTTAATTCTGGTGAGATGTACAAAAACTTGATTTTCATTGTCTCTTTAGCTGCATTTGGCATCTTACCTGTGTCTTTAGGAACTCTTTTCCCTTTGTGTCACTGAGCCTCTGATTTATCACAAACACTGCCATATCATTACTTCATGGGAAAAGAACTGTATCGTGTCTGCTGGAAAGTCAAATTATGGTTACTGTTTTCTCTTTCAGACACAAAAAAAAGAATTTGATAAATAATTAGAGCAAAATTATTTTATTAGAGCAACACGTGCTTCTGGCTTTTTTGCATATTTATTCATCTGCATTTCTATATATAGACCTTTTTTGTGCTTTGAGAATGTATGTACACATCAGAAGCATCCTTTGCTGAGCTATGCTCATAAAAGTCACTTCTCATCTTATGGCTTACGTACCTTTGAACCCACCATATTTCTACTGTATATAATACTTATTCCCAGTAAAAATAAACCTCTTAGAATTCTGCCCTGCATTCACATTTGATATTTTGGGGTTTTCAACAAGATTGAACTTCATTCAACATTGTATTGCGCATCACATAACTATTTGCCTCTGTGGAAATCAAAATATAGTTAGTATAAAATGTTACCACGCTGATTCTGTAGCATTACAAAACTGCATCAAAATAGTTCTAAGTGACCACACACAGTGCAGTGAAGCAGGAGAGGTAGCCAAATATTTGTAGCCATTCAGTATTTCCTAGTAATATGCTGGGACACTAGCTTCTATTGTCTAAGAAGGAATTGTGTCACCTATTGAATAAAATGATGGTTTGCATTTGTTTATTGCTTGTCATGTAGAATTAGAGAGTGTATTAATCTGCCTGTTGATGTAATTTTGGTGTTCTTTTGCGTACCATTGAAATGCAGCCACCTCTGGGGAGATGCATGGCAGCTGTGAATAGCTTAGGGCATTGCCATAGTGTGGGAACCAAGTGAAGAACTGTGATTTAGTAGCAACCTGGATTTTTTAACAGTTACTGCTCAATAAGTTCTTTGAAATGGTGACTTTACTGCCAGTTGCAGCAGCTGCTGGACTCTTATACTCCCACAAGGAGAAAATTAGAAATACCTAATTCCTTCTTGATGTTTTGTTGTTGTTGCTACTTCAATAAAACAGCTTGCTATTTTTTGTTTGTTTTGTTTATAGAATTAAAGACATAATAACAATAAAATATTTAGGAAAATAAACTATTCTTAGCCACTAAGCGGACACACACTTCATAGACATTTATTCTGTTTGCTACCTGCCAGCATTCTTATGCAGTTAGTCTGATGCTTCTCTTTTGCTGCAAGTTTCGTCTCTTACTGTTTCCACAGAGCGAGATTCTGCATGTTTCTCACAATAAATCCTTTCTTACTTCTTCAGTTCATTGTGGTTGATGTCAACATTCACAAACTGCTCAATCTGCTAGTCAACCTGAGCAGCTGGAAATTAATACACTATGATAAAAGTCAATGGAACAACATTATTTTCACAAAAAAAATGCTTGAAGTAAAAACATCATAATCTGACCCCTTGTAGTAAAAACAGTTTCAACAAGCATAGTGTGTCATGTTATATACTATAATAACAGTCAAATGTAGTCATTTGATCTACCTATTGTAAAAGAGATGTATCCAAAGGCCTAGACCCACCAAGGACTAGATTTTGGAAGTTCTGCCTTGGGGGTCCCTCTGCCCACCTATTCAACACCCAGGAAAGCTGGTGGCAAGGAAAAAGATTCAGAAAAACTAGGATGCCAAGAGGAGAGTCACCTGAATGAATATTTGATGTTTTTTAAAATATCCAGTGAATTTTTCAATATTCAGTGGAAGGGCGCAGCAATTTCAACAAGCAAGAGTGAGAGTGCCCTTTCCCACAGGACTCTACAGATTTGGACTCCCTCCAGAGAGCACCACAACTTCCAAGCTGTAAGTCCACCTTCCCTCATTCAGAAGAATGAGTTTAACCTAGGCCTAACTCTTCACCGGAATACACTTGAGTGCAGTCTCATTCTCTGCAGACTCCCATTAATGTTAGAAAAAAATGCAAAGGTCTACATTAAAGAAATCAGACAGAAAATAGGAGTCCAAGACTTCAATCTGTATGCAGAATTAATTAATAATCTGCAGCCCATTAAAATATTCAGAAAAGTAAATTCCTACCACATCTATAAGGAGAGGAACTATAATTATCTGAGTTTTATGGGTGAGGAAACCAAGACATATTTTAGTTTATATCTCTCACTTAGCAAAAATTTTAAATGTCATAAGTAGCACTAAATCCTAGAAATACTTCCTAAATCTCAACTCTGCTGCTTCGTAATAATGCTGTGTTAATAATGTGTAATAATTTTGCTTGAAGAAACATTTTCTGTGCACTCTATTGATTTTTCAACATAATAGTGCTAAAGAAAAATTGTCTGCAATTAAAACAAAGTTAAAAAATAAAAGGTTTCTTATAAATTTTTAAATCAATTGTAATATTCAGTATGAAACTAAAATAAGATGAGACTAAGTTGATGCCTTTCACTTTGCATTGGTTCTAGTAGCTGATCAGAACAGTTCAATCTAAGCTCCAGACAATTAGATTTGAATTCAGTTCATCCTCCTGTAAGGGAAGAAATCACAGTTGGCCAATTTAGAAGCCAGAATGTTGCCGCAAGTAATCATTGTCTGACGCAAATCAAATAATAGTTACTGCTTAAATGTGCTGCATAAAATCTGTATAGAGGATGCACTTCATAAGCAGCATTGTTTTCATACAGTCTCAACACATATGATGCATGAGCACCAGAAAAGCAGAAATAACAAGACTGTGAAGAAAACTATGTAACAGTAGATTATTATCACTTAAGGCTCTGGTCAGTTTTACAGCCTTATTACTCTGACAAATTCCTAGCATAGTCATGGTTTTTAAAAAACTAATGAATTAAAAAAAAAGGAGGAGAGGAGGGCTTTTGGATATGTTAGTTCGGTTTGGCTGTAAAATGCATAGAAAGTTCATTTTACAGTCAGTGCCAGTGTCAGAAGGCTGTCCCAGGATCACTGTCCTTCTTCTAGTGAGACAACGTTCTTCAGCAATGAAGTTTAGCAAGGGAACTGAACCTAGTTTGCAGCTTCATAGTCTCCAGCTACTGCAGGGTCTGTAGTAGAAAATGATGCTTTTGGGCAAAATGCAGCCTCCTAAAATTAAGAGTTCAGAGGAAATTGCTTATCTGATGCATCTCACTGCACCTTTCTCCTCAGTGTAGGAAAAAGCACATTTGGCTATCGTATTTCCCAACAGTATTTAAAATAAAGGATGGGAGAAAAGAACCACAAATGGCTACTCAGCATTTTTATTCTGTTTAATGGAGGAGGTAACATTGCCAATTCTGTTTGTGTATTTTAAAACAAAGGCAATCAAATAATAAACTTTAATTTCCTATGCCTTCATTTTATTCTCCACAAAGCTGCTTTTGCACTGAGCTTTCAAAATATTCAGGGAGTTCTCTGAAAGATTCCCATGGCTAGTTTCCTGATTAAATAGTGTATAATTCTTCATGGATACCTGATATCTTCCAGAGATTACCTTTGGGGAGAGTAAGTCATTACTGGAGTAGCAAAAGGGAGATAGCAGATTTATAAGAGGAAGAATCTAAGTAGGCTGCCTACACAGACTTTTCAATTCCTCCACAGCCTTTGGCATATAATATATATCCATTGGAAGAAATCCTGCTCCCACTGAACTCAGTGGGAGTTTACTAATAATTTCCATGGGGCTAACATTTTACCTAAGGAATTTTGGAATGGATGTAAGCCGTCACTCTTCAAGACACTGAGGAACCTCTAACTAGTAGAGTTGGAAAGGGAATTTTCCCTGCGGGCAGGTCATTTAGGGTATGGTAGGACTCCAGGCTCCATGCCCCAGTGTGGAGCCACACAGAGAGACTGACTCCGGTCCTAGCAGGATTATAGCTTCTTACAACAGTGCTCCAACTTGACAGTCTCACCAGGACTAATTCATATCTTCGCAGTCCCTGAAAGAATTTATTCAAGACTCTTTCTGGCATTTCTGGGCATGCCATGTCATCATCCCTTCAATGACTGTTTGCTGCAGAATTTCTTACACATTACCCTCATTTATCTAGGACTAGTCCCTTCTGAAGACAGGACATTAGACTACATGGACCACTAGTTTGGCTTCGTAAGCTCATTCCCATAAATATTTCATCAGTGTCATGTAGGAGATGCAGGAAACATTTCTTAGTCTCTGACACAAACATGATGCAGCTATGGTCACAGAGAGTCACTGTCAGTGCTGGGATTCCATATTTCACTGATCTGTATAAGATTTGCACATTTCATCTAACCAAGCGTCATCTCCGCTCATTCTCTAGCTCTCCAGCATTTCCCTTCTGCTAAGTACAGAGGTTGGAGGGTTTTCTTCCTTTTTGACTTGCCTCATGTCCAGGATGGATTTCAGCTACGTATTCCCAGCCCGTATATCTGACAACTCTAGGTCCTTCTGTTACTTCCCCATCCTCCCTGGTGCTTGCAGCACCTCCTAATTTAGTAGTTTCTTCAGATTTAACAAATGTGGTGTGTGCTGCTTCTTCAAGATCATTAATAAAAATGCTGAATAATGCTGGGCCAAATTCCCATCCCTACAGACTTCCCCACAGCATGATGCATTACTGTTTAAATTATACCACAGTGAGCGCTCCCTCACATTGTACATGCCAGTGCTGAGGATGTGCTATAGTGTAAAATCATAGAAAAAGGCAGACTAGAATATTCTGATATCTTAGGCTTAGTTAAGTCGTATTTCAGAAGTTTCCGTGTACCTTTGAAGCTTGAAATGGAGGTGTACAATATCTTAGTAGACAAGGGAGTGATATTAACAGGTTTGGCAAAGCTTGGAAAGTACAGATTGAGCCAACTGTTTGACTTTGGGAGAATGCCTAATGTTTTATTAGCACTGCTGCTTCTTTTCAGGAGAAGTCAGTGGTCATTTGGGAGGTCTGATGAGAAATGTTTCATCAGCGGAATACTGGTGTTTCTGAAGAGGAATATTAAAATCATACTGTATCCCAAAAAGTTATTTGTTTATAAGTAGATCTCAAGTTATTCTAACTTATACCTCCAGTCATAAAAGGCATGAGGTATGAGGAGATTGTCAGGGTAATGACATCTCTTTCCTCCCTAGGCACTTCACTAAGTGTAAAGCTAAATAGCTGTTCCAAATAGTTGACTTTACCTGGGATTTCTCAGTAAGGTCAACCTCTTGTCAGATAGTTATTTTCTGAATGCAGCCTAACAGAGAAACTTAATGACCTCTATTTACTTCAAGTAGAAATCCATCAAAGGGACAATTAGCTAATTTTAAACATAAATTGGCTCCCTGGTGAGAAGCAAGCTTATAAATAAACCATTTCATTTGTTCACTGAACTAGACTGTCATGCAAGTGAAATTGCTGACTCCAAAGCAGACAAGCCATTCGAAATGTTTACATGAATGACTTCAAATTGGCAAACTTCTCTTGCCTTAAGTGCCCTGAGAGCCTGACTTAGGGGAAGAAACCACGGGAAGAGGCTTCCTTTGCCACTGCTGATGTGCAGGCAGGTTGTAGCCAGGCTCAGCCCTGCTGTATCTACACCTTCCACTGGAGCAAAGCAGCCCAAGCTTTCTCCAGTGATGCTGTTAGCAGGCGGTAAATGGTGCAGAGAGACACAGCTCCTCAGCTTTCCAGCTTGCAGGCAAGTAACTTGGATGTTAGTACCGCACATGGAGGGAAGAGCAGGTTCATGCTCCCGATTAGCCTATGTAGAATTGCAAAGTGTTTGCAAGAAAGCTGCACTGATTACTTGTTGGTTTTCCCTCTCTGGAATGTTCCCATCACCATGATACATGAGCACTTTTAGTCTTCACTGCAATTATTTTTCCAGTATAGAACTGTTTTCTTAAGGAATGGAAGTGCTGCTTTCTAATAGAGTCACTGTGCCTCAGTTTCCTAAGTAAGTGAGGTGTTTGGTGGGACTTAGGTTTCCAGAAAAGCAAAGCAAGGAAGAAAGGTCCATATCTCAGGAAGCTGCCTTATGACAGACATCGAGGGCTTTCATTTTCTTTCCAAATCAACATCCCTGAGAAGCAGCATGTGCACTCAGCATGTATTGCCAGTACTCATCACCACAGTATTTCTACAATACTAACTTTGTTTAAGGGGTGAATACATGACAATAGCCTGAAGGTATTTAAAAGATGACGAATAGGGCAACAAAGGAGAGACATTGCAGGCCAGTTTCCAGTCCCATGAGATATGGGGACTGTGAAAATATCTGATGAGACCCCAGTGCATTCTGAAGCAGAGAACAGGATGGAGCCTTCCTAGGTCAGATATGGGGCTCAGGACGGAAACTTTATAGCTGTCTTCACTCTGTTTGAATAGAGCTCTCCAGTTTGCTGTGTGAAAAGTTATCAGACCAGAGATTAATTGCTTCTAAAGGCAGCCAAGTAACTGCTAGAGGTAATAAAAAGGGGAAGAAAGAAAAGATCCTTTAAGTAGAATTTAATGACCTTCTCCTGCACATTGTTTTACTTTGCCAGATTAATACATAGGCACCTGTATAAATGCAAGTGTGTGTGTGTGTGCTTGTGCATGTGTGTGACTCTGCGTGTGTGGTGAGATTGTATTGCATACCCAGTTTGCTCTCTTCTCTAATGCTGATTATCTTTGCTCAGGGGAACATGCCATGATTAAATCAACTAATCTCATCTAAACTAATCTGAAAACAAGAGATACAACTGTTTCCACAGCTGGGAAACAAGAAGCCTCTATCCTGAGCTAGATTATCTGTGTTCAGTGGACTTTTGGGACCTTCATCATTCTTTGAAACAGGTGGCAGAAAAGTTCAAATTGTGACACTTTGCTTTGGTCTTTCATGCCTGCTAAGTGATAGGAAGGTCTGTTCATGCTGAAAGTTTCTCCCAGAAATATAACCTTGATGGGATTTTATGGGGCAATATCTGACACATCAATGCATTTAGGCATGATTTAGTAAACTTGTGACTCAATCTATTTCAAAGTACTGAAGTATCGGATCATTTTCATCTGTGAATACTGAAATCTTTCCAATAATCACATGGGAGGAGAATGCACTGAGAAAACTTAATATGCAATTTTTGCCCCAGAGAGGTCAAACATAAGATTTTACTTTCACCTCAGCTTACTTGTTACTGTCTCATTAACTACCCATAAATATTCTTTATTTTATATATATATTTTTTTTTTAATCCAGAAAAGTGCATCCTGGGGAGAAGGAAAGCTGAGGAACATCAACAACAGGTTAGCTTTTTCTTTCCTTGAATCTTTTTACAATCTGAGTTGCTAAATGACATAACTGAAATTAAGTCATTCTTCAGAAGTTACAGATGTGGCAGAAGAAACCAATAAATACTATTAGTTCAGTCCTTACCCGATTCACATCAACATATACCAGACCCACAGTTAATGGAGTTACCTCCATTTACAAACCATTTACAGACACAATCAAGCACAAGAAACATTGTCACTGATTTTTTTTTTTTCTTCCACTTAATCTCAACATTGAGGAAAGAACAAGTCTGGTACAAAAAAGAGGCTAAGAATAAACCATAAAGTATGTTCGGTAGAAGAAGACTCATGCTCCCAGCATTTTGCGGAGAACCACAGCTGTGGGTCAGCACACATTCCCATAAAATGGTTATCAGATGCAAGTATGCAGTTTCCCAGCAGTACTCTGTGGTTCAGAGTTAGCAGCTAGCAATTCTCACCACACAGCTGAAGTCATTTCCCTGGGTTTGCCCCCGTTTTTTAAACAAAATGAAACACACCACAAATTCTGGAAAGCTGAGAAGAAAGTCATGAAGCCAATGCTCAATTTGGGAAAACTAATGGAGGGAGAAATAATTTAAGGTATGCATGTAAGACATATAGCCACATTCTGTCTTTTAGTGTATCTTCATTGTGACAAAAGGAAAAGTTGTTTTTAGTTATTTTTTCAAAGACAGACCACACACCACCTTCTTCACAGCTTGCAAATTTTATCTCTTATTCCCACTCTGCAGGAAGGAGTAACTGAGATATTCATATCAAAGCCACAGGCTAGGGTCAAAACAAGGATCGTTGATGAAATGTTCCCAGCGTTTAGAATCATCCCTCATTTCAGTGAAAAGAAAACCCGTCTCTCTTCTGTTTCCCTTTACTGGCTGATTTGATCATGCCTTTGAAGGATAACACTTCAAGGGTGCTGTGTGAAGATGACTGCCATATCATGTGGTTGTCTTGGACCCTTCCCAGGAGGTTGAATCTGAACTGAAATCAAATGCAAGTCCTTTCAAACTTGCTTTGACAAAATAATGTGTCCTCTAGATGGAAAAACAACTAGCTGAACCAACTAGTTCAGCTTATAATGATGGGAAAAAATTATAAAGGTTTTTAAATATTCTGGTTGCAGTATGAATGAAGATATCTGTTGCTTTCTGCTTTGGGCATCCATTGGCATAGCCATCCCCAGTAAGTCCCCATGCAGGGAATGCTAAAATTACAATTTCTGCTATGTTACCTTCCAAAGGAGCTGTTTAGTCTATTCTTAAGATGGGCTTGAACAGAAAGGATAGTGTCAGCACTGTGAATTAACTGTGAGTTACATAGGCAAGAAAAGTGGGAAAAGAAAGGAAGCTTGTTGAATTTTGGCACCAAACAGAGATGTCTAATTCCTCCAGCTAGTCTTCCCTGACTGTATCTCTGGTCAACAAAGACAGAACAGCATCCTTGGAATGCAATTCAGGGCACCTAAATCAGACATCTGCTCAAAATCACCTTCTAGAAGAATCTCTGCTTTTATCCATTTACTATAGAGGGAAAAAAACAGCTCCATCTGGTGATGTCAATACCTCCTGACTAGTAGTGTCACCTGAGGCAAAGTCCCAAGAAAAGGCTAGGGGATAAGATCACTCACGGCCCCTTCTGTTCTTCCGTGCACATCCTGTGTTTCACTCATCAGTGCACACAGATTCCACTTACAGCTGGATTGTGAAGTCCCTGAGGTTTACCGTGCTGGAGCATTTGGATTCATTTGCCAGATTTACTCTCCAGACAAGAATATGGATGCTCTAGATTTCATTATTTTATTTCTTGATAGACGTATTATTATTAAATCTCATGGCATAGATCAAGATACAAAGAAATCACAATCTGAATTTGAAGATCATACAAGAAAGTTGTGAGACCTGATAAGAGAAAAATGTAATTATTTTTGTGATCTGAGAAAGTATTTGCATATGCTAGAATATTTAAAAATGAGAGAAAGTAGTCTTTAAAAATAAGAGAAAATGAGAGAAAATGAGAAACAGGGGTTTAGGAAGTACAAATCTCACACTCTAATCTCAACCTCAACCTTGCTTTTTGAGCACAGGCACTCTCATGTACTTCCCTTATTTCCTAAAGAGATTCAGTAATAAACTGTTGTTGTTATTATCTAGCTCCTGGGTAACATTCTTATCCATCAGTCTCAGACTACATTACTAATGAAGCAGCACTATTTTTTCCTTTCCAGATTTGGGACAGGGGCTGTGCAGAGAAAAGCAAAAGGACTTGTCCAACCTTCCCAGCAGATCAGATTGGAACAGGACACCCTTCTCCTGCATCTCAGGTTACTCCTATACCTGCTTACCCCCACTTTGCAAATTGTTCTCTTATCCACAGTGGGTTCTGAACTAAATTAATTAAAATTGGAGAAGCCTACTGGTCCTGAGTTGAAAGAAGCGATGTACACTAAGTGCATGGTAAATATTTTATGCATTGTCTCCATAAGACACCAAAGATTACTGTATCATTGCTCAAAATACGAGTAAGAATTTGCTTGAAAGAAAAGAGAAAATGTTGTTTTGTGACTATTTTGTATAGCTGGTCAGCAAACAGATTTTCCAACCAAGGGGGAAAAAGAAACAAAACAGAATCTTACAGAACTCTCTTAGAGAAGAATATGCAAAAAATCAGTTTATTTCAGGTCAATGAAAACCTTTTATTCTGATCAACTGAAAATATTATCTTATAGGCAGACCTTTAATATGTCCTTTTAAAATAAGAAAACTTACTTTTTCAGTATGCTTTTCTACTGATTTTAAAAGAAATATAATAAAAATCAGTAAGATTTCCAGATTAATTACTCTTTCATTATAGACCAAAAATTGTCTGAAAGTGTTTCCCAACTCTTTTCTTCTCTGCTCTTCTCATTTTAGGTGGTTCTTGCTGTCCACCAAGGAAATGAAATAAACATACTGTGTATTTCTGCCACTTGGGTCACTTGCAAATGAGGCCTTCACGCAATTCTACAACCATGTTGTTGATTGGGAGGATTTACCCTTTGTCCTTATCCTTGGGGACAGGGAGAGGAAACAAGTTCAAAACAAAACTAAAAAAAAGTGTGTGAGAGAAATGCAGTTCATGGGGAGGATGTCTGAAGTGCTTGGAATCAGCTCTATCCTTCCCACAGAAGCACCTCAAGTATGTTGCTTGTTTGCACCAGGAAATTTTGTCCCAGTGTGATCTTATAGTTTATAAAATTTACCAGACGTTTCTGGACAAACAGCAACCTGTTTAAAAGACTGTGGGCTATCTGACTCAGCTGCTGTATAACTGTAAATACCCACTTCTCCAATATGCAGATCAACTATGTTATGGGTAAGCATGAAAACAGCCCCTTCACTGAGCACTAGACTTGGTGTTACGCCATGCAGAAGCTTGCCATGAAGTGTTCTCTGTCCACTTCCCTTCCCAAGAAACTTCATGTGCAGCAGAAGACCTAAGACATTCATTCCTTGAGAAGTTTATCGCATCTGAAATACCAAGCTCAGACATGCACCCCTGTCTAGCAGCTCTGAGAGTCCTGGGCAGAAATAAAGCAGATTTACAGCTCTTTAGGCTTGCAGTGAGAATAGTTAGGCTGCTTCAAAGCTCTCTGGAGAGTTTTACTTAAATATCACTTTCCCAATATTTCTGAAAATCCTGCAAAACTTTATAATAGTGGAAGAAAAGCTAACTAAAAAATCCAGTGATTACACTTTTTCTACTGTTTCTGTTTCAAAAAGCATGGTACAATTAATTTAGGTACAAAGAAAACCTACTGCTATTGTAAATGTAGATGTTTACTTTGTAGTATGTGCTTTTGACCCCTCTAAATACTTCAGATCTGCTATTTTATAACAGTTCCTATATTATTGTTCCTATCTCTTCTGTATTTTTACAATAACTACCCTAATCTTTTCTTATCAATGTATTGTAATGATTTACTTAGTTCTAGTTAATAAGATACTTTCGTTTACATTTATGTTTCAGGATTTTTTACTGATTTAGTTGTTGTTTAACAGTCATAGTTATAAATGGATCCAAACACATTAATATGGTTTATTTGGCCTTGATATTGATGTCAGTGTAGCACCGATTCAAAAGTTATCAGAAGTAAGCTAGATGGAGGCTTTATGGAGGAGACTGCTCAGTGGAGTGGCATTCTTCTGACACCAGCAATAATTTTCCTTCCAGATCTGCTAAAGCAAAACTGCTACAATGACAACTTCCAGGGTTTTTAGATGAAAATTCAGACATTTTGACAAAAATTATAATGGATAAATCCCACCTGCCTAATCCTTCAACTGGTATTCCTGTATATGTACGTCATCTGGTTATCAAGTTTGTGTGTAGTGTCTATCTCATTTTCAGTGAGTTATGCCAAATCACAGGTGGAAGGAGGCAAAACGCAACAAAGCCTTGAGATATTTAAACAAATCTCATATTTTTCTGTGGCCTGACTTCTGACATTTGAATATTTGGATTTGACATCCCTGCCATGGCTTTCCATCGGCATTTCCCAGTTTTATCTTCTTGGACAAGGTATTAAGATGCTGAATCAGAAAAGAGCTGTCAACATTGTAAGCAACATAGGCCAGAAGGTATAAGTTCCCATTTGCCACAAACTGGAGATCTGTAGTACTGAGCTACTCGGACTGAGTTATTTTCCCATGGGGTGTTATGGCTAAGTGTCTGTAGCGCGTTACCACTCCTACATGTAATAGCTGCAAAAAAGCTTATGGGCAAAAGTCAAGTGGTAAAAGAAAACTGAATTAAAAGCAGTCCTTCAAGGTAGAAAAGAGCTAATATAGCCCGGCTTTCAACAGCCCTTTCTGATAGCTAGTAAAATATGTTTGCTTTTTGCTCGATGGAGACACCAAAAGAACATCCCTTTTTTATGAAACTGCTTACTTTTCTGAAGCTGTTTGGTACTTAACATTGTTTGGGATTTCTACTTCTTCATCAGATTTTCTTGAAATTAGGCAAAGACCTAAAACATTATTAGGAAAGGTCAGACGGATAGACAGACAAAACACACGCACACAGAGTATGATCAAACAAGCCTCATTTCCTTACAAGCCTGAGGTAAAAATAACATTTTGGAATTTCCACTGCCAGAGTTTTGAGCACTTCTCATTACAGGATCAGGAATGAACCTTGGCACTGCTGACTGAAGTCATTTATTGCAGACACTGGAATTATTGTTAACCCTCCAACAAAATGTTTCCTCCTTCTTCTGTGCCTCTTATGAGAAGTGGGCAAATTGCTTAAGAGCAGAAATCTAAATCCAACTATGGCTACCAGAATGCCTCAAACTTCTGAGGAGTACCAAAGGAGTTGTAGGTGAGGAATAATTGATTTGACATGCCTGCTCTATTCCTTGTGCACAGATATGTGTGAGCATGTTGCAGTTTCCCCACATTAACCCATTGATTGAGGAAAGTTCACCTACCTCCAGTCCAGAGAGAAAAAGCTTGTCTGGGCATGATAACAGCACAGAAACTTTCTGCAAGATGGTCTACAAAGATTTGACTGGTGGAGAAGGTGAATACAGAGCAATTAGTCTCTCTTTCTTGTAGTAAAGGAATCAAGGGTTCACAGTGCAATGCACAGACAGCAACACTGCTGCGAAAATAAACAAAGGGACAACCTTTTTCACACATATGTAATTTCAAGATTGTGACATGCGTAACCATATAAAAATAAAAGCCAATCATTGTGTTTCGTTGGAACAAGAGGATAGCAGAAAAGGAAGTTAAGCACAGCAATTAGTTGCCTCTTACTTCTCCAACCCTGTGATATAGCACCTCCATTACATTTGTTCTCCCTCCCTCTAGCAGAGAGCCTCCAAGATGAAATTAAGGACTCTGACTCGGCAGTTGCCCTGGGAAGGAGGGATTTACACAAGGGCAAGATCACCTCTCTCTGGCCTGAGCTCTTCCTTGCACTGTATTCCTGCCCCTTATTTCTGAAAATTAGTTCTCTGTCCCTCTCCTGCTGACTACACAACATCACCTTAGCCAGGGAAGGTGGCAACTGTAGAGTGGCAACACAAGTTGCTCATGAATAGCATCCAGATATTTGACAGCAGGATGCAGTGGTTTCAATGACATCAGAAACAACATGCTAAACTTTTCCAGCTGAATTCAAGCTGAAACTTGTAGCTTATGCCTTGCAATGGGGAAACATGAATTTAGCACAGGCAAAGTGCATGCTCACTGCAGAGAGCAGAGAGAAAAATCTCCCTTGCATACATCATCCTGGGGAAATGTTTTTCCCAGGAAAATACTACTGAGACACATCTGAAAAGGTGTGTTGCTACAATTCAGCTGAACAATAGTTGAACTGTAATAGCAACTTTTCAGATGAAGGCCTAAAAAAATACAAATCAGCAACTTTAAAGATGGCCCAAATTAGTGCATATGTTGATGAAACTGAAGTCATCCAAGAATACTTGTAAAACCTCAGGCAAGGAGATGCCTGATGTCTCCTTAGAAAAAGTGATGAGCTTTTCTTCATATATCACTGACCTAACAATGAACTCGAATCTTGCAGAAAGCAGTTTGTACCTCATTGATGAATTTCCCTGTGTCTGACAACCCTGTAAGAAAACCAGCTGATGAAACAGATGCAAGAGGAATGGTTATTTCTAGCATCACACATCAGAAAACTAACTTTATGCTTGTTTCAAGTTGTTCTAATAGAAAAATAAGCTCTTTAAAAGCATGAAGTGATGCCTCTTGAAACTTTGCCAAAAGGATTTTGTGACAGTTAACCGGAAAAAAAAGGGGGTGAGTTACGAAATGGTGTCAAACTGTATTGAAAACTGATATTGGGGTCTTTTATTCACAAAATTGTCTCACCTCAGCTAGTGGAAAAGATGACAGAAAATCTCTCTGAGTTGGAATTAGCCTGGCCATTTCTAGAGGCCAGATAAAATTACTACAGCCATGTGACAACGAGTAATTAGAGCTTTTAATAATTTTTGACAAAAAAAATGAAAAGAATCAATAAAAGAAAGTTTGCAGCAAGAAGAATTAGGAGAATTTGCAGAAAACTCGGGTTGTCAGTGATTGAAAATCTGTCCATTAAGAAAAAGAAAAAAGGAAGTTCCCCAAGCACATGAAGGCTGAATTCAAAAGGGAAGATCATGCCAACACTTCAGAAAACTAAACTGATGAAACTTTGCTCTCTCTCCAAATGCCAACTGTGAATATGAAACAGCTGCCAAAGGCAATGCTCTTCTCAATGACAAAATCTGGTATATGCTTTGAAGCAAGAAAATTGACTTCATTTTGATAAGTATGGTTGAAATTTTGGGTTGTTCTGTCATTTTCTAAAATTATATTAAATTATAGCACTATTTATTCATCAAGCAATTATTTTAAATGTGTTAATACTGTCTCATACTACCATTAGTTCTTTAACGAATTTTTGTGGTGAACTACCTGATGATCTAAATTATCCACAGATGTATATGAGTGGTTACATTCAAGAAATTCTATCTTTAGAGAAGTGCAGATTGCTTGAGATGTAGATTATTCGTGTCAATAACATGTAATAAAGCTACAAATCTCATTCACCACATTTTGGAAGCCAAAGCCCTAGTTTGTTCCCTAGCAAAAACCCAAAAAATAGGTCACATTGCATTTGTTTATGGTTAAGATGCAAATTCCAGGTAAGAAAGTGCCTGAAGGTCCACTGCTGGGACTGGGAAGGATAATAACTGCTACACTATATTTGTCCTCTTCATTATATCCTGATAACTATTCCCTACCTAGGACTAGATCTCTAAATGGAGATCTTTCGTGTGCTTTCTTTCACCTCCTGAAAACAATGTGCCATGATGTACTTAATTTCAGATCCCAGGCCAATTCCATCATCTCCCTGGCTGTTCTTTCCACTGGTACTCCATTCTTTTTAGGCATAAATAGATCCTTTCAGACAAGTGATCTCCTGGTTTGTAGCCTTGTATCAGCTTCACATCAAATTGGCTCTTTTCTTTATATACATTGGAATGTATACTAATATCACGTAATTTTAATCATATTCAGTTTAGCCATGAGTTTGCTTACTCAGTTCTTTTGCTCCTCTCTTAAGACTCTCTGGAAGGTTGCAATTAACACCATTATAGCAGTATCTTAGTTGTAGTTTAATATATCTTCACTTTGTTTTAACTCTTGTTTTTGTGGTCCCCTATTCAGCTTGTGATATAATTTGTATTTCAGCATCACCTCCCTTTAGGACAACAGTTCTAGAAAATTAAGGTATTACAAATTGCTGCTAAAAATGACATAAACAGCTGACCACTGAAAAGAAATGTTGTGAATTGGACTGGTAGGGATAATAGGTCATCCATTAACAATAAAGTGCATTGTCTTTTGAGGCCTCTTCCTTGGATAATAAACTAATATGTCATATTAAAAATTCTTATGGGGGCACGTACTATTTGCCAGCTACAGACAACATAAGGACTCTTCTGCTTCTGACCACCCTATGTTCTTATGACCTATCTGCCATAATTATTGAAGGGAAATTGTTCATTAGGCACTGCTGTAAAATATTTTTTGTATAATACTGAAGTGCTCAGAGGAAAGAAAAATTGCTACTAAACAAAAACAGTGACAAGATTGCAGGTCTTGTATTCTTTGAGCAAGAAGGGAATTTACTTAATGTACAGTAGGACACAAAATAATGTCTGTGTTCTACAGCAGCTTTTATTCAAGAGTTCAGATGGTGGGTGAGGTGTCTGAAGCTAAAAGAAATGAAATGCCTCAGAGGCACTACTTCAGACAGGGTATTTTTAGCCTACTGAGCAAGAGAAAAAAAATAAGGCAAACATTTCCCAAAGTCCTTAGTTTTTGTATGATCTGCCTGACACAATCAATTGAAAATTCTTAGGAAACAGTCCTGTATGTGCTCATGCACTAAAATCAGTGAAGTCTTACACATAGCTTCTTGGTGTAATTACTCAGGGTTTTGAGATTACCCACAGTCACTTGCATTGATAGGGTATTTCATTCCACAAAAATTCCTGGGGATGTCTTTTCTTTTCCAGTCTTTAATAAACCCATATTCAGACAAAATTCCTATTTGAACTGAGCAAAGGTTTTTGAGCTTAGAAACCAGTCAGAATCAAAATAGTCCATACCTAGAGGTGAGCTACAAGAAATCTCATAATCCCCCTCTGAGAACACAGTATGAGAATATACTAACAGCTGAATCAGGTTAGACCAACTCAGTGGCTGAGATGGATAGTGGTGTCTTTGTGTTTAATAAAAATTCTTCTATTTCTTTTTCTTCTCATGACTTTTTCCAATCACTTTTGGAAACCATGAAAGCTTCCAGCATCCACAATGTCCAGGGCACAAGGGATTCTTCATATCTGGGTGAAGAAAATCACCTTTTGGTCTATGAACCTACTGCTTGGTAGGTTGATGTACTAGTTCTTGTACTAGAAGTGACACTGAACAACAGTTTCCTATTCACCTTCTCCATGTCATTCATACTTTCACAGATCGCTTTCCACTTATCTTCTTTTTCCGGGCTGAAAAGTCCCGGTCTATTTATTGTTCCTCATATGGAAGCTACTTCATGCCTCTGATTACCCTTGTTGTCCTTCTTGAAAACTTTCCTAGTTCTACTACATCCTTTTTGAAGGTGTGGGGGGAGAGAGGGAAGGAAAGCATCCTAAACAGAGCACGACAACCAAAATGCAGGTGTACATGGATTTTACAGTAGTATGATGCTTTCTGTTTTGTTCCCTATTCCTTTCCTAATACATCCTGATATTCATTTTTCATTTCTGAAGACTACTAAGTGAGGAACTGACAGTTTCATCTGGCTATTTATTATAACTGCAAGATTTTATCTCTCGGTGGTAGTAGTTGGTTCAAACCCCATTTCCCTGTTTACACATGGTTTTTCATTGCTCATCTTTGCTCTGTTTTTCTTAAAGTCACAAAAAACTATGAAAAAGTAATCTTCAGCTGTGACACTGCAGAGGAATCAGCCAGTCAGCACTGTCTGACATGTCACATCATCTCCTTCCTTGCACTGGTCTAGCTCGCACCGTGTCCAGACTGTATCTATCTCTGAGACTCTCTTGACGATTTGCCTGGGATTCTGGTCCATTGGTGGTGGGAATGAAGGACTTTTTTTTGCTCTGCATTCCACCAAAGCCGGGGAAAGAGGTGACCAGCTGTTTTCTCCCGCCAGGCAACAACAGCTTTTATGAGGGTGAAAAAAAACATAAAAAATCTCTGGATCTTATTATTGCTCAACATTTTATGTTCAATAGTGAAAAAAGAGTCAGGTGACTAACCAGGACTGTTTGAAGTTCAGCTGGTGCTGTTTGGAAGAGGATGTGTCACCTGTAGTTGTGAGGTACTGAGGTGAAGTGGCAATTTAGAAGGTGCCTTCGTAATAAGTCAGTTTTTTATAACTTGAGTAGTTTAGCCTCTATCAAACACATATCACCTGTTGTCCCTTATCAAGCACGCCTCTGATGTTTTTGATTCACTTACTTCATTCATTCTTACCATACAAAACAGCATTGGTGGGCCTGGTCTCATAAAAGCAGATCAGTAAGGCCCTTGGGGCACAGGAAACCAGCAAATGCATGTCTGAAAAAAAAAAAAAAAAGAAGAAGAAAAAAAAGAAAGAAAGGAAAAAAGCCATATGACCTAGCACAGGAAACAAATCTAATGAAGGAATGTCCTCAGCTTTCACAGGAAATTATTTTCATTTTATGCCATTTTCTGCCTCCATAAAAAGTAACAGAGTTGACCTCCTGCGCTCCTACCTAACCTTTCGGCATCAAGGACTGGAGAGGAGAAGTGTTGCCTCAACCAACAAGATGCTAATCCATTAAGAGCGTAACAGAGAACAGACTCTTTTCATCATGGGCAGCTTAACTGTCACACCACAGCCAATATTTTCTGAAAAAGAGCTTAGTAGGAAATGGGGGAATATTTGCTGTTTTGTAACCAAACTGAGATATTTAAAAGGTGCTTCATTTTTAAGAAAAAGCACTGAACACTTGCTTTGTTCTGGCAAACTTTCTCTGTTCTGGCAAACAGACCACAACTGGGATATTCAGAATCACTGACTGTTCCTTAAATCCTGATAGTTTGTACTAAACAGTGTAAAGCAAGGCTGTAATAAATTACAGGCAGTTGTTAGTAGGGAAGGTGGTTTAACCTGACACTTTTTGTCATACACACGTGCTGATTCTGTTTGGTTTTGATTTAGGGCAGAAGCTGAAATAATGTTTTTATTTTCACCTCCTGTAGTCCACACCTTAGTTCGCTTTAGCCTTGTGAAGGAGCTCGATATCTTCCTGCATGACAGACCCTGTATTCACATCTTTTATTGCTGATATGATATCTAAGGAAGAAATTGTATTGGGTATGGCCTGATTGAAAGAAAGACAATCCTACAATGTCCTTAGGTTGCACTGTTAATGCTGGAACCGTTGATGATTCAAACTCTCGTGTTTGTTTTCTCATGGTAGAAAAGCTCAAGAAGGTAGAAGTAACAGTAGTAAAACTACTAGATGTCAAAATGTTATTTCTTAAATTAACTACTTCTGGAGACAATTTTACAAAATACTTTGGGTCAGGAGGTGAGTGCCCATGCCCGTCCCCCTTCATTAGTTAGACATGTTAAAACTACAGAAAACAAGCCTCAAAAACACAGTTCAAAGGAAGCTTTACAGGGAATCGATGATCAGCCTTTAAGAAATAACTTTATCTGCACCATATTCAATTTCTTTCTGCAACTTCCTGAAACTCTCAAATTAACACCAGTGCAATGAATCTTTGTAAATTAATGAGTTTAATGAGTGAACAAGAATCAATCAGTCTCCCTTGTTTCAAAACCGCTAATAAGAACTTAAACTAAGTATAAACCTCTGAGTCACAGCCTCTTGCTAACAACATGCTTTTTTCTTTGAAGAGAATAATTAAATCATCACCACATTCCTTTTTCTCTGTATAACTTCCTCTATGATATGAATTTAGATCAAAACATACCCTTTCTCCCCTAAGGGTTCTTTGTTATATCGCTTTGGAAAATTATTTCATGAATGACTTTTGTCCTTGAAGGCATACGAATCAGGCAATGAAGTTAGCAGTGAACCTCAAAAGGACTTGATAAGGCAGACATACCCTAACATTTTACAACTGTGTTAGATAGCACACAGATCTATGCAAAGCTTGTTATAAAGTAGAAGCTGTAAATATCTAGACACTGACACAACGAGTACAACAGTCTTGACAGTGAAGGGGTATAAAAAAGGCATAACTGAAAAGCATGGACATCCAGAATCTATTTAGTAATGTAATATCTGACTCTAAAATACATATGAAATTGTGGCTGGGTCAAAGATGTAGGGGAATAAGATTTGCCATAAAAATGGTATGAGACTCTAAGAAGAGCAAAAATCTAAGTGAAAAGAAAGCTACATTAGACTTTCTCTATGACTGCGGACCCTGGGTCATAAAGCAAAAAACGTATTGTAGCTGGTTAATATTACCATTCTCCGGATCAGGTAAAGGCTATTGAATACAGAATGTGGAGAAAGATCAGAGGCAACCCAAGTCTCATAAAATGGTGATAATGGGTGACCTTTGTAACTTGCATATAAACTGGTCAAATGTCACAATGGGAAAAGGTTAACAGAAGCAATTTCTTTGTACCTTAAATGATTGCTTCTTGGAATAGCTATTAACCTACTGTATTTCCATCTCCTGGTGTGTTTTTAGTTCAAACAGGTAGTTTATTATTACTAACAGCTGCATATCCCATATAGTTATGATGAGGTTCATGGAGTACAGTGAGGTCAGAGCACTGGGGGAGTGAATAAAGTGCAGAATCACATGTAAAGTGACCTGGTTTCTGTTCCCCATCCTGCCAAAGATTTGCTGAGTGATCTTGAATTCAGGTTCCTTGGCTTCTTCAGGCTTTCATCTTGCCATCTGTAAAGCAGGAGTATTGTCCACTCATTGAAGGCTCTGGGAAGCTAAAGTCACTGGTATGTAGAGAGCTTTGAGATCCTCTAATGGAAATGGTGGGTAGAAGTGTAAAACATCGTTATGCATGTTGAGTAGTTATTGTTTATGGTCTGTGAGAGCCTCAAAAGGATGTCATCTTTCAGCAGATGGTCTAAATCAGCAACATTGTGTCCAATTAGACCAAAACTACCGTGACTGAGACCAAATACATGAAGTCCACTCAGTCATTGACATCATGGCAGATTAATCTTCTTTAACAAGGGAAAAGCATACTCTTATTTCAAGTGGTGACGGAAAGAGTCTGAGAAGGCTCAGCATAGTGGCAGGAGCTTCAGGGAACTATTTTCATGCTTGCCATGGTGCACAGATGGAGAGAGAGCTGGACGTCCTAGCTCCCTGTGGGAAGGAATCTGCAAACTATGAGCATTTAGTTCCTCATAATGCATGACTCCAACTATCAGCTGGTCAACAGGTTTTCTTCTCCCACATAGAAGAGGGACCCCTTTGTTCAACATTATAGCTTTGCTTTGGTTGTCAAGCCATGAAGTTAAGCCCACAGCCATATTTGTCTTTATGCTAAACATAAACTCCCCAAAAAATGTTACTCTCACACTCTCCCTTTACTTTCAGCAAGCTAACTCCCAACTCTGAATGCTGTTTGTGTAACATTTCTGAAAACGAGCTAAATCCCCACATCTCAGCTTGTTATTTCCATCTTCATTTGTTGATCACTTTATACTCCAACTTTAAAATATGTTTGTTTCCTCTTAGGCATGTAGCTGTTGATTTAACACTTTAAATATCTGTGTGTGAGTGCAAAGTTGCAAGCTCCCACAAAATAGATTGCACATACATTTTTCATATGTGTATGCTATTTGACTCTTTCATCTTGTGCAATTAATGCCACCTACAGCTGTGCATTTTGCAGAGCCTTTATTTTTGAAATGTGTGCAGTAAAATTCCAGTTAGTAAATTTGTCTTCCTATATCTTGAGCCAAATTACCAAAAAAGAGCCCTGATTCATCTGTGACCACAGACAATTAATTCTCTTGCTGGATTTGGTTTAGCGCAACCAGAACTTATTTTGGGGAGAAGAAACATTGTCTCTTTCTGGGCTACTGCCCTGGGAAAGGGGGAATTCTGCAGACTGGTATGCATTTCTCTGAAGAGTGGCTTTTCTTTCTAATTATGTTTAAAAATGGAAGGAAGTGCGAACAAAGCCTTCAAATATGGGTATGTAGAAACAGGATTTCAAATCTATTTCGGGTCTGGTCCTACAAAAAATAAATGGGTACATAGCTTTGGTGGAGACTCATGCCTTGTACTCAGCTTCTGCACGTTCTAAGCTCAAGTAAGATCAGAACTTTTACTTTGAAATAGTTCTCGTGTTGTAGAAGCCCGAAGAATCTTCAACTCATTGTCTTTCCACCTTGTGCTTCAACTTTTATAGGAGGTTAAAAATAATTGCCCCAGCTGGAAAATGTTAGCATGTAAATGGGCAAGGCAAAGATTAATTAAAGGAAGAAGTACATGTGCAACAGCATACATGTTTCTATATATGCAGGTACACCTATATATGCAGGTACAACTACAAACGCATTTAAAAACTGGACCCTTAATTATGCAAATGTTAAAATGTACATTCAGCTCCCTCTTTACTGCAATGCAATCCCAGAGCCCACATGCTTAATTTAGGAACTTTCTTGTCCAAGAGTTGCTACAAGCTAAAATGACAATGGTCATACATGGGAAAAATAATAGACTGGATGCAAAGATGGTGTGCATCCATTTCTTCGTGCATGTACGATCCGTGTATGCACACAGTGACTGTGACTGCACCAGAACAACATTGCTTATCTCCACTAATGTTCCTTGCTAACGTAGCAGTGTGTCCATATTCACCAGGTGTGAGGTGCAGAAATCTCCCCCCAAGCTCCTCACAGGTTAGTACCTCCACAGGGCATGGTCCAGTGCTCTTCTGGGACATGATTTCAAGCCCAGAAAGCAGGACAGCCTTCAGGCTGATTAGCCTGGGCACTGTGCCCTACTAGTTATACTGATACCCTCGAGTGTCTCCCTGCTGCACTCAGGCATATGCTGTCCTTGCACGCTCAGGCTGCCAGAGCTGACCCAGGAGCTTGTATCACCCCTCTCCTTTCTCCTGCTGAGCTCTCAGCCAGGGAGAAAAATCTTGGCTCACAGCTCTCTCTTTAGATGTGCAAGTGGGCTCTGGAGAAGCTGGAGAAGTTTGCAGCTTCTGAAGTGGGTCTATATAATATGCTGCAGTTTGAGACAGAATAAGCAAATTTATGAGAGAATATAAATACAGTGCCTATAAAGCCATTTCACAGTCACTTTTCAGAGTATGACTGTTCTTTAAAATATTTAGAGATATTTTTTAATATTTTATTGGATATCCTGGTTTACAAGTGCCTAACAACCCCACAATGTAATGCTTGACATTTTCCTGCCAATATCTCTAGCTTCTAGTGTTTCGAACTCTGCTGCAGCAATGATATCAACTGAATTTATTCAGCTCAGTTTGCATCCTCTGGAAATGATGTGAAGAGGCAGAATGAGGATTCAACTACAGCAATGCATACATTAGTACTGGCCAAAAAACCAGGAATCCTCCCATTAAAAAAAAAAAAAAAAAAAAAAAAAGCCCTTTTTGGGGAAGGAAAAAATTATCAGTCGTGCATTGGAATGGAAAGTCAAGACTATGAAATTTTACATGCAAACTGGCTCACTTCCCTTTGTAGGTACTTTGTGTTATTAATTATTCACTGGGGAAAAGCCTGAAATTTAAGAATTGCACTTCGCATCTATATCCTAATTGTCAGATGAGAAGGGCTGCACTTTTTTTCTTCATCACTGTCTCAGTGTCTCAGGGCTGTAATGAAATAACTCCTAAAAAAAAAGGAAATATTGTCTTTGTTTTATAGTATGCGATAGCCAGTGGGGAAGAAAATTCACCTGGGAAACTGAAGAAAGTGAGGTCATGTTAACATCTTTTTAAAAGTTACTACTTCTGAGCTGCTTGTTTCTGCTGAAAGCCACAGCCTCAGTAACTACTTGTGTGTTTTGCTGTTTCTGTGGTGCAGGAAAGATGAAAATAGATTTTACTTTGGAATGGATACTCCAAGGATTTGTATAAATTGCAACATCTCAAAAGAGGGGCTGAACCTTGTTAAAATGTGCTAATGAGATTGTGAGTAATCATAACCTGTAGCTCAAATCCCTGCCCTGGATCAGAAATGCAGTTACTCTGAAAATGGTTACTCTCTCATGAGAAGCCTAGCCTTGCTTTCTCACCTTTCATGAGAAATTCCTCCCCTATTGCAGAGGTGTTCAACTGGTTCAAAATGCTAAGACAGTTAGTGTGACAGAGGTGATTCCTCACCTAGGGTAGCAGGTTGAGTTCAAGCCACAGTGTAGTCGGTTGTAAATATTCTTAGAAATCAGGTCAGTGTCAAAAGGAAATACTGCAAACAGTGCTTAATATAGGGCTGGTGACTTGTGTTTTGCTGTAGAGGTCCAGGTTTACTTCCCCTAGGTGAAGTTGAGCAGAGAACCTGGGCTCCTTCTGTGTACACCCCAGATAAAGGTTTGTCCCCTGAGATACTTGGTGAGAAGAGAAAGTCTCTTTCAATAGTTTCATAAATCAGGCTTTATCCCTATTAACCCACCCCTATCTCTTCCCCTGATTTCACCACCACCACACAGAAAAAAAAAAAAAGCTTATTAGCAGCAGTCCAACTAAAATATCAAATTATTATTAAATCCTTTAATTAACAAATAGTTTCCAGGGAACCAAAACAGTAAATGGTCATTCTGTTATTTTTCCCAGTCCAGAATATATTTGGTGGTTTCTGTTTGGTGCTGAATTTCAGCCCAGTTTCTAGACGACAACAAGATGAGTTTCACTGGGCAGTTGTAGAGGCAAACCACTGTGGCTTGTCTGACAGCTTCATCCTGCAGCACCTGTGGGCCATAAGATTTATAAGCAGTGAAAGAAATTTGTTTGAATCTATATGTTGCCTCTTTGACATCAGTCACTGGTGGTGACATTATCCTAACATATGGCAATAATCCTGACCTTTGCCTTTCATGCTGTTTTCATACAGTAGGACCTTAGCAATGAAGAGTGGGCTCTAATTACACTGTGGTATGCCCCATTCTAGACTACAGGCATCAGAGGTTTGGCATAAACAGAAAAAAATACATTGGAGTCCTCACGCTGAAATGGACTTGATGGGGTTTGAGTGGAGGAGAAGTTGTGCTGTGGTGAAGCAAACAGGGTAAATATTGCTCCTGCTGCTGACAGCAGAGGTAGACACACTGGTGGCTTGTGAGAGGCTGAGAGCAAGGGAGCGTGAGAAACCCATGCTCCTCAAATGTTAGCAAGTGGTGGTGAAACAGAAGTGTGTCTAGTTATAAGCACCAGGTAAGCCTCCAGGCAGAGTATTAGTGTCAAAGAATGGAGATGCTGTTAGAAAAGAGAGTGAAAATGAAGTCAGAGAACAGCTCATTAACTGTCATTCATCTCCAGACAGCCCTTTGTGGTAAAGGCTCTGCCCAGGCAATAAAGCTAGCAGCACACTCCAGATTTTCAGAACAGCAGCCAGTTTTGAGAACTTCAACAAGCATACTGTCAGATCACTGAATGGTCCTTTTTAAAGCCCTGTTTTAGTCTCAGTTGCCTCTTTTCAAATCCACATGGTTTGCATCAAGGTTAGTCAAGACATAGTTTATTTCAGTAAACTCATCAAAGAGTGGACTGAGGTAAGTCACAAGGAAAGGTGAAAGGGGCAGTCAAAGATAATGAAGGGTTTCTAATGAACATCAAGTAGGTAGTCTAGAGATTTTCAGGTTTAAAAAAATGAGGGGGAAGACATATACTTTCTAATCATCAACCATCTATCTTAAAGTGTCTTGTGAATGTTTTCTGGGTGCATTAAAGGAAAAAAGTATTTGCATCCATGATGCCCTTCAACACTGTATTGGGTCTGGCTGAGATGGAGTTAATAGTGCTGTGCTTTGTATTGGTAACTAGAAAGGTGTTGATAACACACAAGTTTGGCTACTGCTGAGCAGTGCTCACACAGCATCAAGGCCATCTCTCCAACATTTCCCCCCCTCACCAGTAGACTGTGGGTGGGCAAGATCTTGGGAGGGGACATAGCCAGGACAGCTGACCCAAACTGGTCAAAAGCATATTCAATACCATATGATGTTCTCTCAGCAATAAAAGCTAAGAGAAAGGAGGAGGAAGAGGGGGCATTTGTTATTTACAATGTTTGTCTTCTGGAGCAACTGCTATGCGTACTGAAGCCCTGCTTCCTGGGGAGTGGCTGGACATTGCCTGCTGATGGGAAGTAGAGAATAAAATCTTTGTTTTCCTTTTCCTTCCACGCATGGCCTTTGCTTTTGCTTTTATTAAACTGCCTTTATCTTGACCCAGGAGGGGTTTTTTTCCACCTCATTTTCTCCACCCCCCATCCTGCTGAGGAGGGGAGTGACAGAGCAGCTTGGTGGCACCTGGCATCCAGCCAAGGTCAACCCACCACAAACACACACGCTTTGGAGAAGTAAGTGTTTAGGGTCATAAATTGTTACTGACTGTGGCTAGACCTTTTCAGCTTATACAACAGTAGCAATTCTTTCCAAAAACAATGAGGTCCTGAAGTACAGCCTCATAAAGAAGCACAGATAGACAGTATTGTTGTCTTCTCTTGAAGGTGAAAGAAAAAGCAGAAAAGACTACCTGTCCTTGCCCCCTCCACTTACTCCACTTTCACTCTCAGTAATGGATGTTAAGTCTGTTAACATTAAAGGGAAGTTTCCTAAGTGGATGTGGGAGGAGAGGAAACGAACCAGTCACACTGCAAACACTCTGTACGCGCTCTCCTCCGAGTATTCCCACAAGATCAACACACACTGTGAATACCAAACTCGGTGTTTTTAAAAATGCAAAATCAGAAGAGTTGAGCCTGAAGCCAAACATTGGATCTGGAAACCTCTGTAATTTGGGGAAGATTGAATCAGTATCTGAACACTGTGGCTCAGACCTCTTCCTAAAATATAACAGTTGACCTCCATCTGCCCTCAGCATGTCCTCTTCTCAGATGACTGCAGCTCCTTTGCTTGCTGTGGCCGACTGCTTCAGAACAAGACTGCACCAGAGGGCTGTGAGACGATGAAACGTAGTAGCAGTAGGAGTCTTTTCTAATGTGTTATTCTGCAGTATGCTTTTTTATTGGAGCCAGAAGAAGTTTTAAGTGAATGACTCAGTGTTATTACATCATTATGTATTATCTCTTGAATAAACCTACAATAATAATAACTGTAAGTTTCAGTGATGTCTATTAGCATTTGCACAAAAATTGTCATGTTAAAATTAACAGCTTTACTTTTATGATGTATCATCAAGATCTGCTGCTAGTCATCGCCTACTGTAGTGATTAAATAACCAAATATTCCACCATAAGTTACACCCTTTCCAAAAGATTGTGGTGATTTTTAGTTTCATCCACCCTGCAACATTACAAGCTCTGTTAAAAGCCACTGGATCTTCTCTTACTATGGGTAGGAAGTCCCAGAATATCATGGTTACCACGAGCTAAAAAAGTTTATACTTTAAGGAGCCAAGACAGTGGCAGAGTTTTTATATTTCTGTGGTGTTTGATTTGCGTTAGAGAGTTGGGAAGGCTCTTATATTTGTGTTAGAAGTGTTTTATGACTGGTGCTTTGAATGGGTTCATGGAGCCAATGCTCTGCAGATCCTTCTAAGTAACCTGCTGGCTTTATTGCCTGTGGTGCTTGGACACTAGGTTTAGAGACCCCAAAGGCTGATTTCAGCCATTGTGGCTGAAAGGGTAATTTATTACTCTAGTTCATCTGAAGTACCCTAAAAGTCTTCAGGAAGAGAATACAGCATGCGGCTTTAACCTCAATTATTTTACAATAGCAATCTTCTTGGACCTAGCAACTGCAGTTGCATATGCATTCATGGAGGTGTGCCTTCAGTGGAAGTGGAATACATCTGCACGGTGAGACCTGCAACTACTGGATACTGTGAAATCTGAAACGGTAAGGTGTACGGCAGCTCTGTGGCGTTGCAATTGAGGTCTAGATAATCTGTCTCCTCTAAGAGGCTGCAAAAGCAGCACGGGTTTCTGTTTGTACTTACATACTTGCAACTGCAGCCTCACAGCTCTCAGAGAAGGAAAAAACCCACAACCTCTTCCAAAGAAGGATGCCACTCACAGCAGGAATGGTCTTTTAGATTAAAACAGCTTCAGTGGCCAAAAAGATTTGTAAACTACTTAGAAATAAATCTTCTTAGAAAAGGAAAAAATGAGTATCTTTTTTTAAAAAAAAAGAAGAAATAAAAAGAAAGAAATCAAAGATTTAGTTAGCCAAATAGGACAAATGCAAGGAACAATATCTTACCTAACCGCCTTGCTCTTGGTATAGCTCTCACCTGAAATAATGGAGTGACCCACATTAGTGGTCCTAGATGATATCTTTGTCTGTGATGTCTCTGACTGAAATAATTTGTGACTGGGTTTAATTTTTTTAACTGAAAAAGAAGCATTTCAAAAATCACAAGGCAAATTTCCAATTTTTTTGGTTTATCTTGCAAACTAAAAAAAAAAGCTAAGCTATTTCTTAGAGCTCACTGTTAACTTTTTCAAGATATTTGGAAAGTAGAGATATATTATTAGCCCTGATCTTACGAAAAGGAAACAAGAGCACAGATGGATAAAAAGCTCCAGATTTTCAATGGAACTTAGGCATCTGTAGCCTACTGATTTCTAAATGTCTTACCCAAGGTCAAAAACCTTTTGTAACAGAATAGAGACCTGAACTAAATTAGCCCCATACTCAGTAGAACATCTTTCATCTTAACTGCTATAGTGGTAAAATTTAATGGCATTTTAAAAAATAAATTAAAAAATATTAATACATAGTTATGTTACTACAAAGTTCTCAGTTAGGAATGGGAAACACATATTACTACTAGTTTTGTTCTCAGTGTTGTATAAAATAACAGTATTTTTGGAGGATGTCATTTTTGGCCAGATCAGAAAAAGCTGGGTACATTTTAAAATACAGACATATGGGAAATCCTGGTGATTTAGTGACTGCATAGTACGTTTGCTTTACAAGGGATCTTAATTTGTGCCTAACTCTGTGGGCTAAGGAACAGTCTTTGACAATGTGGTAGAAGAGAGGGGGGAAAAAATCAACAACAAAAAACATCATTGGCAGATTCTGGTGGACACAAAATAGTCTGAGCATCTAGACATAGAAATTCACATGGTCAGCAATGTGTCAAAAAGCTCTATTGTTTTTAATCTTAATTTAGTGTGCAGGAATGATTATAGTTTTTCATTTTTTTCCCCTTGTACTCAGTTTCTAATTTGTCTGAATCATACACGCTTAATGAAATCCTGCTTTATAGTTCAGGCAATGCAGCTCTGAGCTCAGTGGGGTTGTTTTCCTTTGTGCTCCAGGCATATCTACAATATCTGGCTTGATTAATCTGTTGCCTTTGTATGGTTTATTTAAAATGTCAAATGAATTGTTAATGTGGGAAAACATTCTGGGCCAAATTAATCTTCCAGCTACACCTGTGCTGCCTAAGCAAAATCCAAGGCATCCTGCAGCTGTAAAGAGAGAGCAGAATATGTAGCTCATTCAGAACAAAGAAAATACCCAAATCTTGGGTTAAATTTGTCAATGCTTGTAAGAAATGAGTGTCTACAATTAAGCCTCTCATCAGTGTTAGAGGAAGTTCTATTGGGTTTGCATGGCAAGGTTTTGGTAGTGGCAGGCTACAGGGATGGTTTCCATGAGAAGCTGCTAGAAGCTTCCCCCATGTCCAATAGAGCCAATGCCAGGCAGCTCCAAGACGGACCCACCGCTGGCCAAAGCCGAGCCAGTCAGCAACAGTGGTAGCACCCCTGGGATAACATATTTAAGAAGGGGGGGAAAAACCTGCGCAAGTGCAGCCGGAGAGAAGAGTGAGAATACGTGAGAAGAACAACCCTGCAGACACCAAGGTCAGTGGAGAAGGAAGGGGAGGAGGTGCTCCAGGTGCTGGAGCAGAGATTCCCCTGCAGCCCATGGTGAAGACCATGGTGAGGCAGGCTGTCCCCCTGCAGCCCATGGAGGTTAACGGTGGAGCAGATATCCACCTGCAGCCCGTGGAGGACCCCACGCTGGAGCAGGTGGATGCCCAAAGGAGGCTGTGACCCCATGGGAAGCCTGTGCTGGAGCAGGCTCCTGGAAGGACCTGTGGACCCTTGGAGAGAGGAGCCCACACTGGAGCAGGTTTGCTGGCAGGGCTTGTGACCCCGTGGGGGACCCATGCTGGAGCAGTCTGTTCCTGAAGGACTGCACCCTGTGGAAAGGACCCACGCTGGAGCAGTTGATTAAGGACTCCCTTGTCCAGCTGAGGATGGGGAGTGATAGAGTGGCTTTGGTGGGCACGTGGTGTCCAGCCAGGGTCAACCCACCACAGAAGTCCAATAAAATTAGAAAAAAAATCTCACAATTTGGAGCCTGTTGACTGAAATTTAGAGGATGAAGATTTTTCCTTTTGCGATGGTCTCATGCCCACACATGCCAGGTTTTTCCTTTCGCTTTTTCCTATGTAGCCACTCATTCATCTATTCCCTTACACATACCTGTGTTTGCATCTTTCTTTGTCTGAAAAATTTGTATAATTATCACGCTTTCCACCTAAAGTATTGATGAAACAACATAAAGTATATTCACTATAGCAGTCCCAGCTTCAAATCCACACCTGAAACAATCACAATCTGTGCACAGCACAAGCACATCGGAACAACAATATACACAAAATTCATAGAGGAGAATACTGAAAGGGTCATTCTGAAGGACAGCCTTTTGATAGCCCTTCCAACGGGAGAAGCTTTCCTTTTTCCTTGGAGGTTGTGTTGTATGAAAGAGTGCTTTTTAGGCCAGTGGCAAGCCCAATATAGCTGTTTTGATCAACTCTCATTGCAGATGGGGGGACAGCATATGGAGACTGGCAACTTTAGAATCTTTGCTGTGAACTACACTTTTATATTTCTAAGGATTCTGCCCATCTGTAGGACTAGATGTCATTTTTTTGTCAGGTTTGCTACAGATGAGACACACACTCCACTCTCTTGTGGACATTTAGTTTATTTTTCAATCTTCCTTTTAACTACACATTCTAGTGGAAGAGTTAAAGCTTATGGTTGGAAGTTAGAAAGAGTTCATTTATTTTTTAGTACTGTTCTTAGCATTGTATTGGGCAAGCACTCCATTGCCAATCCACTCCTCATGCCATACTGTTAACACGGTAGTTCACTGCTTTTCTATTTGGTGGCTGGAGTTTAGTTTCTTCTTTATTTTTGCTCTCAGACAATACTAACCTGAATCTTGCCTTGTAAAGCCCATATATACTGTTTCTGCTACAGACTCCATGATCTTTCAAACAGAAAATATGGCAGCACATCCTGAAACAAAATTGTCAGCTGCCAATAAGGAAGACTTTAATGATTTTAGTGGCCTAAATGAGAATTAAGTTGTCTTTCCATCCAAACCCTTGAAGATCCACTTCTGTGTTAAGATTTGACTTTTGGTGAGTTAAGTGTCTAAGTTGAGAGTCCACAAACCCTAGGCCTCTTAAGCCAGCTGCACAGAGAGGAAAGGTCCACCAGAAGAGGAAAAAGAACCTAACTGAGGTTCAGGGAATTTCCCTACGGAGACGCCTGTGCAGAAAGATGACCCTCTTCAATTAGATAAGAATGAGGATCCAGACACCAGTTTAACAGCCCTGGAGAGTGAGCTATTCCCCTGAAAACAAAAGCAGACGGAGCAACAGTGTCAATGAGAGCTTCCTGACTCTGCTCTCCACATGGGCTCCAAGCCTGGTGAGGGGGTCAAAGGGAGGAGTTCAGATTCGTTTGCCTGTTCAGTCCTTGGGCTGCCACCCAAGGCCAACAGCAAGAATGCCAATGGTGGTGGAGGTTTGTGTGATGTGGCGTACCCTCTCTGCTGCTCCAAAACTGTCTATGCTTTCCTTATTCTCTTGTATTCTTGGAAATTCCAAGGTTTTTTTAAAGATCTTACGAGAGGGTAACCAGAAACATTCTATAAACCAACAGCATTCTTCCAGAAGCGCGTTTTGCTGCCTGGTAGCTACCCACATTGCTTCAGTGTCTAACGGCAGTTGACTTTTGAGGTTGTGTTTCTCAGTGTGCCTAAAGGTGCTCAGTTATGTGGTTTCCTGACCACCGCGGTCCCTAGGGACTGATGAGCAGAATCAGCTCAATACAGAATTCAGTGCTGACAGGAACACAAATGCCCCAGTTTGGCATCGCACATAAGTAAATGCTTAAATCACATAGAATTTAGTGAGATTTAAGCACAGGCTTCTTGTCAGCTGCCTTTAGCCGCATTAGTCAGCTCAGCCACTTTCAGTTAGTATAACACAGGCCTGACTGCAATTTGAAGACCCCAAAACTGTGGCTTATTTAAAGATCCTCAAGGTGCAGAAAGGATCTTAACAGTAGGCAATACAGGAAATACTGCAGTGATTGGTAGGAGACATGGGAATGATTAGCTTATCACTGGACAAGCAGAGACAGTTTGAAGAGTACGTACAGAATCACCAAAAGCAGATACCTACTCCAGACCATTTTTTTCTAGGTATCCAAGGTGAATTACTCCTACCTAACTCATTTCTGCAGCAAATGCAGTGAAGTATGGAGTCTTACTTTTTGTTCCTACTTCAATTACACTGCACTGTAATTTATTGGTACAGACTCCTTAATGATTTTTCTCTTAGAGAATATTAAGAAGTCACTGACTCAGAAATATAACTGACTGCAATGATCAGTTCCACCACCCAATATACTTGCAAGGAAAGGCATTTGTTGTAGTAGTTCGAGAGAATTGTCCTTTGAGAATGGCATTTTAAAGTGTACACCTAAATTACAGTTGTGCCATAAATATGACAGGTTTAAACTACGGCAGCTGAGAAATTATATATATGAAAAATTACAGGGATATGATCTTTTTGCACTGGTGCATAAAGATTTAATCTCCTGGGTTAAGTACCCAGAACACAGCAGTTGTGTCAAGATAATAGTTAGAAGGATGCTCAGAGAAATGTTTCTCGTGGTTATTTCTCAGAGCTTTGATGTTTTCTTTGAAGGAAATGCCTTTCGTGGAGTACAGGTGCAAAACTCTTGTGGTGGCCCCTGGGTGAGCCCTCATCTGGGGAAACGTTGCAGGAAGGCAAAGGAGGCAAATGACCACTGAAGGGCTGGCCCAAGCGCCAGTTCATATCTCAGCCCCTCATGTTCTAAGAATGCCCCAGACATTTCTGGTTAAAGCAGCACAAATAACTACCAGGAAAATGGCAGCATTCCAGGAGAGCCTGTCAGAGAATAAATGAAGAAGAAGCTACAAATAATTCCTCTGAACCTCTGTAACAGTCACAGAATATCCTAACAACTTTCAGAGAGATCTAGGTACTCTGGAAAATGTAACCTGTAGAAAATCTGGTAGACTAATGGGGTTGTGACAATAAATACTGTTTTTTTCTCCCCATTTTTTCCTGGAGTAGAAATTATAAACTCTACCTATTATACCTACCCCTTGTAACCATTGTCATTATTCTACTTAGAGTGTTGTGGATAAAGTTAAATATGTAGCCATGAAACTGTAGCTTTTGGTGTGATACTGAAGCTACCTTTGTTCAACGTTTTAGCTAAGCTCCTAAGCATCAGGAATCTGAAAAGGATCTAGGGAACAGTGGGTGCAAGCACGACACGTATTCCATGACAAAATAGATTAATGCTGTCTTTAGTGCACAAGTGAAGAGTACTGAGCCAGCAGAGAGAGGTGGCCATGCCCTGTGTGCAGCACAGTCTTCTGCTACCCTCTGCAGAAGGATGATGCACGCTTTTCTGGCACCCTACATCTTTTAATTGTTGTAGAAAAGCCAGAGACTGTTCAGAAGAAAGTTTAAAATGTTTTGAAGATGATGAAAATTTTGTCCATGGAGAGACTTAAAACATCTCAATCTGTTTATCTGATCACAAGAAGAATGGAAGAGATTACAAGTCTGAACCCTTTCCCAGGGAGAAGGGAGTGGGTACTAAAAAGTCACTTTGATCTAGGAGAGAAAGGCATCACATAATACAAGAAATAATGGAAAAATATTTAACAGGGAGGATTGTTATCAGTATAACAAACCACTGACATGGTGGTAGAGCATGAGTAGATTGTCTTTCTGGAATACATCTTTAAGATGAAGTAAAAGCAGAAATTACAGTTTTCATATAAGACTAAGTAGGTGACATTTAAAGGCCTGTAATATACGAGAGTTCTAGGTAAATAGTGTAATGGTACCTCTTGGCTTTAAACTCTGTTAATTCACTTCTCTTAGTGACAAAATTCATATATTTATTTCCTTGACATAAAATAGGTTGCTGTTAATAAGAAACACCATTTTAAAAAATAAAATCCCATCGAATGAACAAAGTGAAATCCCAAAGAAAAGTAATTACACAATGCAGAAACATAGGAAATCTTCCATTCACATTCCAGATACCACTACTGTAAATAGTTACATTTGTTGCAGATTAAAAAAGCAGAGCAATTGCTTTTAAGTGAGGTTTTTTTATATTTCTCATAAACTGTAGTCTGCATTTCAAGCTGTTGAAAAAATTCTAGCAAACACAAAATCAGATAAAAGCTGTGGGGTGTGAGCCCTCTTCACTTTATAGGTTCTTCACAGCATACTGGGATGTGGGCATGTGTCCTACATCTTTCCTTCCACAGAGAGTATCTTTAATTTATTATAGGAGAACCTAACATTTGTGTGATGCATCTCTCAAGGATGCTTTGGATGGACCACTGTATAGAATTGCATCTCTGCTATGAATCGTGACAATACCTGATAAATAATATTTTAACTATATGTGTAGTAAAGACAACTCTTTAAATTGCATGTTGCAAAATGCCAAAAATGAACTATGAATGTCCAGTTTTCACTAGGGGGAATAAAAAAGAAAAAAGCCAAATTATATAGTGGTATTACTCAGTAGTTCTTTAAGTATTTTCTAGAGGAAATCAACTATTACTTCCTTTTTTATCCAAGAAGAACATCTCATTAAATGCAATGATTTGACCAAAGTCACCAAATACACTACTGGCAGACCTGGGAGAAGACTTAGATGTCCTGAATGTCTGTTTGGTGCTCTATCCTTCAAACAACTTTACAAAACTTTCCTTTCCTGTATATATAGAATCCCTTCACATTTCTTTAAATCCTTTGTGCTTAAATTGTCTTCAGGTCTGTGAGACTTTCTATAAGATTTCTTTTCTGTATGTATTTGTTCTATGCATGCTGCTGGCAAAGAGAGGAGGAAAGCTGGCCAAAACTCAGGTATTTTACTGTACATCTGGAAGCTGGTTTTGCAGACCTGGGGCGAAATTCTGGCCCAACTGAAATTAATGGCAAAACTTCAGTAGGGCAGAATTTCACCCCTGGGAACTAAGCAAAAATATCTCCACCCTTACAAGCTGAGAACAGAAACTTGCTTTCAACAAGACGTTATTTGCTACTACCTGTTCCGCAGTAGCTTTAAAGAGAGTTTTGTAGTCAGTTCAGTTAGCTGTTTAAAGGAAAAAGAATAAAAATTGTGGTAAATTCCATTTCACCGACTTATGAATACAGAGACCAATTAATTCACATAGACAGAAAAATAACAACAAAACCTTACACCTATGTTGCAGAGACCTTTGGTCACTGATTTAGAATGAGGCTATTTCTGTTAGCATTCAAATTTTTTAAATTATACATATATATTTATCTGGATTGAATTTGGAAAAATTTGCTATAGGGTTAAGGAAATAAATTGAAAGAAGCAATAGCGCCCTCTCACAAAATCATAAACAGACAGAATCTGATCTCCTAAATGCAAAAAAGAAAATGTCTTCAAAACTCAGAAAAAAAAAAAAAAAACAGGGTTGGGGGAAAAATAAAGCTCCTTTTTATTTCAAACAAATGTTAATTCAAAGCTAAATGGAAAGGAACACCATAATTGCTTCTAAGACTTGTGCGTCTGGGTCTCATTTTATGGAATTTTCCAAAATCTTTCCATTCTAAGGACCTAAAGTCATTCTGTGCCTTGTGACTGGATGCTACAAGGCATTGTTGAAATGCAAACTTTGGCCTGAGCCATCTTAACAAAAAGAGGCCAAGATGTTTGTCCCGATGTTCCCTATTTCTCCATTTTAAAATGGAAACCAAAAGGATGAGCAAGCTGGGCTGGAATCCCTCTTTTTCTTTTTGCAAGGGGTCATAATTGTGAAATCTTTGAGACCAATCACTAGGACTTCAGAATACTTGAGGCTGGGCCATTGCTGAAGTGTGCTGCTGAAAGAGCATGGAGTCTTGAATTAAGGTCCAACAAGGTGGCATGTAACAAAATCAATCACCGCCTAGGTCCAAACAGTTGTCAGCATAGGTTTTATAGGAGGAATTGATTTACGTAATTATTGGTTAACTGTGCAAATTCACAGGGAAAGGCTAAAGACCGGTCCTAATCCAGACTATTAAACCAGATTATGTCTTTCCATTTACAACTCAGGTTTTGTGTTGTTTCCTCTCTCTCTCTCTCTTTCATTTTTTTGTATTTGCTCTCTGGTCAGGTCTCAAGACACTCACCTCCCCACTTCAGACAAAGCATTTTCTCAGGTGCTGCTGTCCTAGTAACCTCAGTTAGTAATCGATTCACATATATCACTTTCCAAGATGGCAGTGCTAAGATTACTGTGAGGAGATACAAACAAGGAGGGCTATAAATTACAACAGCACATTTAGTGGGCACAGAGGGTCACAGCGTAGCAGTGGGTTGGCTGCTTCATTGCTTATATTCTCATGGTATTTTGAAAAGAGAGATATAAGCACTCATCGTGTTCTGAGCACGATTCAAGCATACTAAAAAATCATGCTTTGAAATATGTTAGATACCTTCTGGAAGAGCTAAAATTGGCATGGGATTTTAGGATCAGTTTGCTTCAGACAACATTGTGATTTTGTGCAGATGCTGCTAAAATGTGATCGTGCCACTGTCCTAAAGTTCATGGGGAAATAAGGAGAGGGGCATGAACCTGGAGAAAGTAATAAAATTGACAAAGTCAAACAGTCATAAATATTTTTTTTTTTGCATCTATCTCTATGAAGTACTCTACAGTATTAGGAGAGTGTTTCACTTCAGACAAGTGAGGTCAAACTATTGAGAGAGCTCAGAGCTAAATTTACAAGCATCTAGAGCAGGGACCAGACTTTCAAAAGAGCTCAGCTTGGGCTCAGCTATGACATTTGTTCCTTAGCCTGACTTTGCCTTGTTTTATGCATATTGTTTTATGATTCTCCTTTTTCTTGCCTTTTTTTTCCCCATTCTGTTTGCTCATCTTTCTGCTTCCTTTCCTTTCTTTACTCTTTCTCCCAAGTCTTTCCCATTTATGCTCTCCTCTTTGCTCTTCCTCTTAATACTTTTTCTCTCACTCTGTATCTCATTCCTATTGTCTCAGTTACTAATGATTTTATTTCCAATGCATTCTACTATTAATAATGTATGTGAAGGCCATTCAGTGTCACTTTGTTGTGCTCCCAATGTCCCTGCATCTTTTCCTAATACCCAAACATATGGAGGATGGCCAAAGCTGGGAGATAGGATATGAAAGAGGGGGGTTAGATTTCAAGATATGGGGGTTTAGATTTCATGATACCTGGAGCTGCTGGTTGGGGAAGTATAATACAAATGACTGAAAGAGGCATCTAAGTTCTGTTTGCACCATCTGAAGAGAGAGGTAAATGACTAGCACCAGGCAGTTGATAGGAAACATTTGAAGAAGGGCTGTGTGAAAAAACTGTCTCTCCCTTGAACAGCGACGATAAGCTCAGGCAGGCAGAGAGATGCCTTTACAAAACTGGAATTCAGACTCACAGACTGCTTCCTGCCTTATTCGTATATTTGGGCAGGGACAAGTAGGTTGCTGTTCTGGTGCCAAGGCAGGTGGTCCAACTCTTGCACCTAATCCTTTCCCAGAACGCCCTTTGGAATGGCCTGAGGACGTGGAAGACGCTAGGGAGGCTTCAAAGCATGTCTATTTTTGCTTACTGAAGTTGTACGTCACTTTAGATGTGCATCCTAGGATATGAGTTTTCTTAAGCCAAAATGAAGAGGAGGTAAACTAGTTGGGTGACAGTTCAAGATTTTGCTCAGCCTATACCCTAGTGGAAACTTTTTGTCTGACTTATATGGCAGGACCTGACTCATTTTTACTGTTTCATATTTACTGAGAGTCTGCAGTGATCAACACACTGATCTTGTCCACACTCCATGTACCTTCAGAGCTGGATCCTGGCAGGCATCATTCCCTTCTCTCATGTGGATATGAGAAAGAACAGAGTGTATGCAGCACCCAGGGGATTAGGGCCTTGTGCTCCTCACGTATTCTTGTTCTTTTAAAATAAAGGCAAGAAAAGCCTTTGGTTGAATATAGCTATGAAGATACGTGTCCCCCGTAATTACCCAATTTAGCTGTACAAAAGAACACCACACTTAGATCTGGAAAAGGGTTGCATTTTTGGGAACTGTTTTGAAATAGACCAAATTTGAGTCAATGTCCATCTGATATCACTTAGTTGTTGTGGCAGCATTGTTTGAAGTGGTTTCTTTCAGCATTGGCTTGGGCTCATAAACCAGTCAGCAATGGTACATGCTGCCACCCACATTTAACTCAGAGGCAAGCAATGCACAGCTGGAAATAGTCATTGCTCTAGAAAGAGCAATAAGAGCAGAGTGAATGAAGAAATTGCTGACTCATGTCTTTGGTTAGCTTGGTTTTCAGGAATTTGATGGTTTATGAAGGGATGAAATCTAGAACTGCTTAATTATATAGGGGGAGATGTCAGGATCCTGTAAAAAAATTATCTATCAGAAAATACTAGCTCTTTCTGCCTACAACAGGCACAATGTTAAGTTCCCTTCATTGCAGAGCTTTGTGGATTTTTACTGTAACTTAGTAAAAATATAGAATAAGCATATGCTAATTGCCAGTGAGGACTGCAGAGAGAGGTAAAGAAAAGCAGTGGTGGTAGATCCACAGAGCTTTAAGGAAAGAAAGAATTAAACAGGGTTAATATGCTGAAGTGTAAGAAGTGAAGCTTTGCCTGAAGTCTAATAACAAAACATTAGAGCAACAAGTAGAACAGTGCAGAAATTAATCAAAAGCAAATGGACCATAAACTTGCAAAACACTAAGAAAAGTGCCAGAGTCTATAACAAAAATCCAGTGGATGAATGAAAAATTCTCTTTATCTTCCTTCCTCCTACAGTACATGAAAAAATGGTGTGTAGATATAACAAATATCTAGTAATTTAACTTTTATTTTTGCTCTTGTTTGTGCTCCCCTGCAATTTTGTAATAATGTTTTCTGCATATTGTTAATTATTTGCATTATAATAATAGCATGCTGGATGTTAAAGGAGATCAGACTCTCACTTAAGTGGGTTGCCCAATGCTAGGAAGTGTAAAAAATGTAAAAACAAACAAACAAAAAGGAAACAACACCAGGACAAATAAAAAGGAGAAGAGAGGAAGGGGCACTCTACCCAGTTTACAAATAGAAGACTGAATTGTCCCTAGTTCATACATGGAGCACTTAGGTCCATTAGTCCTTTAAACTTCAAGTTTCACAATCAAGGTTGCAGAGTGACAGGGTGCCTTGGAAGCAGAACAAGAACGTTCAAAGTATGGAGGAGCAGAAAATAGCACTTCTGTTTCATATAACATATCAAAGCTACAAATGTGTTTTCATTGCTACAAAGAAGGAAAGCAAAACTTTTCAGAATTTCTTGGAGGTAACAAATGAAAGGGAAGCCTCAGGAAGACTTGGTAATAGGTACTTGCATGTGATGTGGGAGACCAGGCTCACAGGCATTGCAGAAAACAAGTGGGGACTTGAACTAGAGTGACTAGTGTTACCTATGAGGGCTTAAAACCGAATCAGTCCACCTGTGTTTGCAGAGTCATCCTAGAGCTGAGGAAAACAGTCCACAGAATTGATGGGACATTTTAGCTTTAATGAAGTGTCGTTTTTTCACCAGGTAACTGTTCTGTAAAAAATAAAGTTTTTCACCTGCTCTGAGTCCTTGTTTACCAAGGTGCAGTGCAGGTTGGCAGCAAATTTTTCCCTTAGTAGTATTTTGCTGACAAAAATTTTGTGCAGCATTGGCTTATAAATTTCATATATTCGGACTTCAAAAAGACACTGGAACTTTACCACAAAATAAAATAGAACTGCTTTCAATGCTAACATCTCCCAGTCACTCCTGGTAACATATACCATCATTTTTTATTGATTGACTTAGCTTTAAACATATTTCCTGCAAATGAATTATGGTAGACTGAAGACCTGCAATCACTTTTTCTAGTCTCAACGAGCCTTTGTTTTTCCACACCACTCACTCCAAAACTGACAACAGGAAAGGTCAGCTAGGTCACGCTTAGCTAGTCCCAAATGCCACAGCATATTATCCAAGACAGAGAATATAATTATCTTTTCACAAGTGGCAATTAGTAAGAATACCCCCCATCAATTCTGTTTAACATTCGACATTTGTAATGTGGCAGAAGCCAAGGCATTACAACAGCAAGGCTAAAGTTACCTTAATAAGGTTAAAACTAACATCAAACACAGAAGGTTTTTGTGTCAGCAGAAATGTTCAAAAACCTGAAATTTGAAGAAAAGGAAATAGTTATTCCAAATACTTCAAAATATTTTTGTAAAACTCTATATTGTGAAAATATGCATTTGGTTAGGGTGTTCCTTCTGCATCTCAGCATACCTTACAGATGTAATGGATAAGAAATAAGTAGCAAATCACTTAGCATTGTTATGGGGTAATATGCTGAGAGTATTACCATCTCTTTTCCATAGATAAGCAACTTTTTATAAAGGAAGTAAATTATCCTCCTTGTTGCTAAACTCATTTACATTGGATAGGGAAAAATGGAGGTAAAGAGAAGTTAAGTCAGCAGTTAGAAAAGAGATAGTTAATTTGGGATACCTCTGTTTCTGGGTGCCTGATGTAAGCACTTGGAATTATTTTCTGAAGTTTTCAATTGTGGTCTGGCTTCAGCCCAGATTTCCTCTGTCCCAGGTCTGTGCTTTAACCACAAGATCATTCCTCAATCCCTCTACAGTGAATAAAATGAAATTATATAGGTATTGAAAGTCTTCATTTTGGTGTCTATGGACTAACACTGAAAGTATCCTGGATCACCAACAAAGAGTTCATACACTACGAACGTTTATTTCCTATCATGCCATATCCACAGGATCATTTTTTTGCCAAGTTAACTTTCCTATGTGTAATGGTCTCCAGTTCCAGCACTGAGTGAAATGGCCTTGGACTTGATCATCGGGGGCTGTGCTATGCACCAATAGCTTGAATATGTCTCTCTGATTTCTTCCAAGTGATGTCTGTTTTTCTCTTATTTGTGTCAAAACTAAGAATCCTTTTCTGATGGATTCTCAGTTGAAAAGCTCTTTCTTTGCATTGTTGAGGGGAGCAAACACACTCAGTTTGGTACCAGACTCACAGAGAATTCCAGTAATTCCCACAGCAATTTAATAATAAGCCATTTGGGATGATCACAGAATTCCCCATGGGAGGGATTGAATTAAAGTTCCCCCACTTCTTTCAAACAGCTGAACAACACACTGCATCCTTCCTTTCTCAGAGGGCACAGCCAACCCCTAACAGTCAACCTAGTGTCCACTTGCAGCAGACTCTGACTGTATATTGTGTCCAGGAAAATCAGCTTTTGGGTAGTTATCTAGTGGCATAACATTTGTAGGTTATAAGAAGGAAGGGTAATTTTCCTTCTTACTGTCTTTCCTTTCTAAGAAGAACTGGCAACGCTGCAGACAGTTGGCTGAAATGGAAAAAATTCTTAACAAAATGTGTACAGAAGAGTCAGGGTTACAGGATGTCTGATAAAAAAGGAAATACTTACTTGTCAAATGGCAATTACCCTTGAAGCAACAGTACAGGGTGACGACACAGTAACTAACAGATTGATGCATTGAAGTTTCTCCCAAGCATTTGTGGGTAGCTCTGAAAGACTCTCTCACATGAAGTTCTCCTGTAGAAACGGGGAAGGATTCTGCCAAGTTCTGACTACAACCCAGTTGATTGAAGGCTTTAAACCTTTTACATATTACCCACACAAATTCACCTGATTTCACTGGCACTCAGTACTTCACAGAAAATAATACAGAAAACATTTTTATTGTTACTGGATCCGTGACCAGTACCCCATCACAGACTCTATTGCCGTCTTCTACCATAATGACCAGTGTACTAACTCAGTATCAGGTAGTTCACCATTATGGTTCAGTGAAGACCTTTCAGAATCATAGAATCATTTAGGTTGCAAAAGACCCTTTAGATCATTGAGTCCAACCATAAACCTAACTCTGCCAAGTCCACTACTAAATCTCATGCCTCATATGCAAAATCTTATTCATATATATCTGAATCTCATTCAGATATACATATCTCACTCATGCAGAAATTACTTTTCCTCCTCTCTATCTGTCAAAAAGATATAATGTTCTCAACAAGTCTTTTTTTATGGTTTACAGAAATCACATTGGCCCTCAAGACTGAAGAGAAAGCCAAGAAGTCCCCTGGCTGCTTACAGATGGAAGAATTTGTTGAACTCCCTCAAAGCTTATGAGTTTCTGTCTCTCCATTTGCTATTTGACTACAACAGTGTATAAGATGCTAGAACTAACTTCAAGGCCTCCATCTGAGACCTGAGAAGCACATGATATAACTGGCATGACAAAATACAAAAGAAAAGAAGCAAAAACTGCTGGATTTTTATGTGCATGAGAGTGGGATATTGGCCTCAGGCCACACAGATAGTCAGCACCAATGTCAGGATCTGAGCCTGGGTACCCCAGGTACGTTGATCTAAGCCTTCCGCTTGTAGTTGCCTCCTCCAGGCTCAAAGGAAAGGGCTTTTCAAAGCTCACCACTGCGAACCCACTACAAGTCTGAAGAAAACCCAGTTAGTTACCAGCAGTGACCGCACCCTGACCCTCATTTCAAATGCATGTAACATTAAACATTAACCAGCCCAAGAACTAAAACCTTGCAAGGGGCCAGTCTGAAGCATGAATCAACAATAGCACGCAGTGTGCTAGGAACAGACATGCAAACACCAAAGATGCTCGTCTCATCTATTCCTTGGTATTTGGCTACCACTTGAAGCCCTTTAAACAGACATAACCTACTTCTCCGACTTTCCTTGCCTTGAACTACTACATAAGGCAAAAGAAACTACCAAGCAAAAAAATAAGGAAAACAATGGATGTCAGTGGAACAGTTTTCACTGTGAATATCACTGACAGCATCACTTTAAAGCAGAGAGGTGAAAGAATTTTGTATAGCTGCCGGAAATCCTGGTAACACACTCTCTTTGTTTCCAAGCTACTGAGGCCAGAAAAACCTTGTGTGACTTCTTTATGTCCAAACGTATAACATCCTTGTTCCTGGCTCACGGGAGACACCTCCTAATACCTGCTGTCAACTCATTTGTGACAAAAAACCGTAGTCGAAAAGTGGTTGAATTGCCAGTTTTGTAATGCATACATTGTTCAAGATTATCTAACAGCATTAGCCTCTGGGAAAAGGATGGCTTCAGGGTTCTAATTAAAAGAAATCATAGACAGTCAAATCAAGTGCTTCCTATTTGTATTTTCTTTAATAAAGAAGGAATGACACAGATATAGATAGTATTTCTCCCAGCCTTGCCTTTTCAGTAAGGGGCAGGGGGGACAAATGGGCCCTTCAAAGCTCTGCAACAGCCGTAAACTAGTCCCAAATCGATTGCCATCCCCAAACCTCTTCTCTGAAGGCTTAATGGCATTTTCACGTGGGATCCAAAGCAGGCGGTCTTCAAGGAAAGTTATTGCATCTGGTGAAAAAAATAAAGTTGACATTTTTTGACAAAACCCTTAAGTATGTCTCTCCCAAGAGGGCTGTAACATAGAAGAGTCTGAGCAGGTGGTAATAATCAGCATTACATACATTTGAGCATTTTCTATAACATGGATTACCGTGGAATTCCTTCCTCCCCCTCCTCTCCTTGGGGAGACTTGCACAAATCACAAGCATTTTCAAGGCCCTTTGATAAGCATTTCTATCACCAGTTTCACAGCTGTATCTAGATTGTTTAAAATATATAAAACACAGCCCCACCCTCCCTCGAAGACAAGGAGTAGGAAAGGAGAGGACTTTCTCTCCTTTCTTTCTCACCTCCCTCTAAGCTTGTTTTCTAAATCCTACCTAAACATATTCTACCATTGTGCAGGAACAAGCCACTGTTTGTCTGCTTTGGAGTGAAGGGTGGATGCACAGCCACATCTTGGAGGAAGTCAGTGAGGAAAAACAAAAGTAACTAAGCAAAGATTAGTGTGTTCTTATAAAAGGCCAAAAGTAACTTCAAATCTTTTATCCCAATTTTCTCCTGCCTACACCAGAAAGAGGTAGATAGTGAGAACGTTTAATCACAACCAGAGGGAGGAATCCCACAGGAAAGTGAGATGTGACAATCTTTCTCCCATTTGTGCAGCCTTATACAAGGTCCCCAGGATGGGAGCCCTGGATCCCATGGTGCTCTCTGGAGCTCAGCTCCCCATGCTGAGAAATGGTCTCTGCTACAAAGGCCTTACAGTTTAAGATGATGTAATGAAGCAATGAAATATGTGGCATTAGTAGTTGACATCAATAAATGCTTTCAAAATTGGAGTTCAATAATATGTTTTCATTGAATAGTAAATTGACAAAAAATACAGTTTCCAGAGGTCACTGAAGCAATTAGGAAATGGTGAGTGGTTTCTGCCACAAAAAAAGGGAAGAAATGAACTGTGGAAATAGGGGATAGAGGAAGGCCCTTCGAGATAATGGCTCATTTCTATTCAGCAATTTTAATCATCTTTTAATTTTCCATTTCAGAACTTTTTCTTTGTTTTAATACATTGGCTTTATTGGTTTTGAATTTAATATTCCTTCTTTTTTTTTGTTTTGTTTTGAGAGGGGAAGATTTTGCTAGGGAAAGAAAGCACTGGCCAAAGTGCTTGGATCAAATAATCCTTTCTGAGTCAACATAAAACAATTATTGTTGTTTCTTCATAAAAATCCACATTTGTATCTTCTTGGGTTTCTCTGTATGTTTTTTAAGTTTAGAATTTTTTTACTTAAAAATCCATTATTGAATTGGCTTCAACCGAAATACATCACATTCACATGCCCTCCTCAATCTTGTAATATTTCTGCATCTTCATGATTATTCTATGAATTTCTGTAGCACTAGTCTTTAATACCTGAGCAGTGACACTGATAGAGACTTTCAATTCTATCTCAGCTAATATTTACCTCATTGATAAAATCAGACTTTAATATACATATGTTTGTAAAAGAATGTAAAGGGTTCTCTGTATTTTTTTTTTTCCCAGAAGAGCTCTAATTGTCTTTTCAGGTAGTTATTGGATACTAGATTTTTTTATGAACAACCCTGATAATTCAGGTGCTTCTTAGCTGAAAATCATAGACCATAATTTTTCTTTCATCACAAATATGCTTACCTTCCAAAGAGGAACTCTGTTAGCTCTCTCCTGGTTTCAGTCATAGTCACGTTATTTTCTCTTTTTATTATTTTTTTTTTTTTTTGCCAGAAAACTGCAACATACTTTTATTTTGCTTAAATTCTAGAAGGGCTTCAACAGAGGGAAGCCTCACTAAAACCTTAGCATGCTCTCTCATGGTCCCCTCTGACTGGGTAACGTTCATGTTTCGGTACACTGAGGGTTTTATTTCCAAAGCATACAAGCAATTTCCCCTGAAGCCAGAGAAAATAAATGATAATTTTACTGGTTCATTTCTATCACTTGTGTTGCAACTGTGTCTAACAGCGTGGTTAAGACCAGATTATTAGGACAATATATTCTTACATGAAACAAGTTAATATCCATTTTAGCTTTAAAAGATCATTTTGCTAATGATATTTGAATTACTTCATGGAAAGATTAGGGATGTGTCCAGAGAAGTGTCTCTGGGTGTAGGAGAAAGAGGCGGAGAGACTGTAATAATCTTGGGACATGTACAGGATTGTCTGCCTGTGTTTCCACATCTCTGTAAATTCATAGTACATTTGTGAACTAGCATAAAGAGGAGAAAACTGGGGTATTAGCGTGGCCTCAACAAAATGAAGCACTTTCAGTGAACTTAGTAAGATCTGACCATCACAAGTCAGAGTAAAATCTGAACCACTGTTGTTGCACAGTATGCCTTTAATCTAAAAAAATGTCCTGCCATGGACCTATGACTCTTAGAGCTCGCTCAAGAGAAATACGAAGACTATCAGCTGTGTTTAAGCTACCAACTGCTGCCCCCTGGGATACCTTCTTCTGCCATGTTACGACTTTCAAGAATGCTCTGAATGGGAAATACATCTCACTCAGCCCTACAGGTCCTGTTTTAGGCATTGGGACCTCCGGACTGATCAAAGAACTCATGCCTTAACTCACCTTGGACAAAGCCTTGTAATCTCAAAGCTCCTCACTCCAGCCTAAAATTGGAAGTCAGTCTCTCCAAGCTCATAAATAAGGAGTTTGAAGCTTATTTCAGATGCCTGAGTGTTGACACATTAATAGAGCAATCCAGAATGATTTATGTCCTTCTCATGTGACAAGGGATGTAATCTTTCTATTGATAAAGTAAAATATTAAAACCAGCAACTTTCATCTGATACCTGCAGTCATATAAATGCACATGGGAGAGCAGACTGTAAAATGAGAGCTGGCACTTGAGGTAAATAAGGTCTGATTTGCATACAGTCAAGTAAAACAAACTAAATAAAACATGGATGCAAAAGCAGTATTCGCACACTAAGGAAAAATAAAAGACTGGTTTCACAGGCATATCTGTTGGGGAAGGAAAAACTTATTACTAATAACTAAGCCTGTCGTATCACTATGAAACTTGCTGATTCTGAAACCAACACAAAGAACACGCTAGTTGGATTTGTGGATCAGTGCCCTGTTCTGTGGATGTTTTGCAAGTTCCTGTTAAGGGAACTAATATTACTATCCCCACACAAGCAGGTCATTGTGACAAAATGCGGAGAAGGAGAAGGAACTCCAATAGCATTAGTAGCTGTATGCAGCTGTCTTAAGGAGTTTCTAGCTTTCAGGCTCAGTAGTGCCTCTGGCTAATGGAACCATAATTAGTTAAGCCAATTACTTAAAGAGGTCTTCAGACTCTCTTCCTTCTACTTCCTTTTTCCTTGCTTCTCAAGCTGCCTCCTATTAGGCATCTTGTTGCTGCCTGCTTTCAGCCAAAGCCTCTGCATGGCCACAGCAGGACGCAAGTCTCTGATTTCCATTCACACACAGCATTCCTGTTTCTAACAGGGGGGTTGTGAGATCTTGGACCTCAAAGGGAGAATAGAGGGCAATTTCACAACTGGGGAAAGGGCAGCAGAAAATGTGGTCTGAATTATCATGTCATTCCAAAATACTGGCTTTGGTTGCCATCAGTTCATCAATACAGCAGTGCCTAGCAGTAAAAAAGGTTCAGCTATACTTACACGAACACATCCGTGATGCATATTGCTTAGCTGACATCTGTCATTGTTTCTGGCTGCCACTGCACACACCACCCGACATCAGCCAGACTTCACCGTTTCATTAACATCTGATCAACAGAACTACTGATTTTATATTGTATCTTTACTCTGGAGGCTTGGGATGAAACACATTCCTCTCCTACAAGAAAACTCCCAGAGTCTAGCTAGAGTCAGCGCAGGTAAGGAATAAGAGAAATGTCAGATGTGCTACTCCACTGCCACCTGCATCTACTGCATTTGAACCACTGTACTGCATTGCAAAATTTGGTCTCTACAGTCTATTGAACTGAGATCAGGCCAAAAATTTTGAAACCGTATGAGATGTTCAGCAATATGGTTCTCACAGTCCACACAGGGTAAACAAATCCTGCATGGATTTCACATTTGCATGAAGAATTATACATTATAATGTATAAGGCACGATGTCATATTTACCATTACTGCACCTTTAAAAGACATTGGGTTTATGTTAGTTTCTTCTAAAGTTCAAATTTAGGCTCTTTACGTCAAGACAATACTTTCTAAAAGACGTGGGGTAGCTCGTGTAAGAGCTGTTAGTTTTATTTCCTGGAGTGCCTGCCATAAACTGGCTTTTGTTTTTGACTTCTCATTTTACACTTTGGAAACTAGATTCGGTACTCTTTTTTAATGTTAGCAATTAATCTTCACAGCGCTCAACAGCCTATTCTGGACAAATATGGAAGCAAATTCAGGAAGAAGTGAGTCCTTCATGGAAAATAACCCAGCTAACCATGTGCTGGCTGCAGCCTCCCCATCTTTTATCCTGTGGGATACATCACTTGACCAAAGCTGAAAAGATATGCTGATACACAATTCATGCAAGGGAAACAGTTTATGCTCCCAGTTTGCCATTGGCAGAGACTCTTCTTTTCTTTCTAGCAAAATAGCTGTTGCCCACAGAAATGCTGACTTGTAGTTGTAAAACGCATGGTCTAAATGCCATTCGTAAGTCTGTGGTGACTCATAAGTTCTAGAGACTTTCAGACTGTTGCCCTGAGCCAGATGGGAGGCCCAGATTCTTTTAATGTTAAGTGTGATTGAAAGAGAGCCTCTACCCTGTTACTGGAGCTGCTAAAACCAATTGCACAAGATGCAATATTAGGCATGTTTAAAACATTTCAGGAAGAGATTAGTTAAATGGTATGCTGGGCCTTTTCCTCCAGCTGGGCCCACAAGCAGCGATAGCAAATCCAGACTTCTCACTGAGGTTGGTAATTAGGTCTGCCTCACTCCCAGGAGATTAATTCTCTGCAGAACAGATTATTACAGTCCAGCTCCTGTATCCATGGGCCGACTCAGTCAGCAGGCTGATTTCAATTAGAGAAGTTAAGTGCTATTGACTTCTCCCATGTACAAGAAGAGGTAGGCGTGGGAGGTAGGAGCCAGATAAGAAACCAGATTACTGAGTTAATCTTACAGTTATAAATACTATAAAGAACCTTAATCTGTTATCTCCTAAAAGAACAGGTGAAGATGCATTTCTTTATTTCATTGCAATCAGCTGAACCCTTATAAATGATGACTTGCAAAGGAAGAAAAAATTATGTGTTTTTGTTCTAGTTTTCTTTCATATGAAATGAGAAAACATGAATGTTTTGTATCAGCAATTAAAGTCTTGTCTACCTTAAAAGGCACTGTGGCGATGGAAGACTAATCAAGTTATAACCTCATAAGAGGCAGAGGGCTGAGGTCATGGTTTAACAGTACAGGAGCTCAGACAGCACTAATGCTTTTCCATGGATCTGTTTCCCTGCTTCTGGCAACGTATTCCCACGCCATTCGTACAAAATCCTGCGCCGTAGCTGTGACAGAAAATAGTCCTCTTTTTGAAGTACTTGTCCAAAAAGAGGTTGTGGCCTCCTCACCATGCATTGCAGTTGGCCAAAATATCAATGTATTTGTTGTCCTTGACAATCTCATCCCAAGGAGGAATACTCCAAGGGGAAACTGTGCATGTTTATGGTTATGTATCTGTTTCTTTGGTCACTACTTTCTTAATGTGTCCTTACTGATGGATTAAAATGAACTCACAATTCAATAACTCTGAATAAAGCACCCGTGATTTGAGTGATCACTTAATATGTAGAGTGCTTGCTGTAGATCTGTTTTCTGCTGTGTCTGAATCCTGTTGAAAATGAATAGAGATTCATTTTGCTTTCACAGCGATAATCAAAATGTTGATGTTGCTGCCCCCTTTGCACATACTGAGAACACTCACAGATTCCCGCAAGGTGATGTATTCCATAGCATTTCTTACAACACCTATTCAGGAGGTAAGAAAAATGTTCTCAGAGGGGTTCACACAGTCTATATGTCAGAGACAGTAAGGACAGATGTAGAGGAGGGGTTGAGGATATTTAATGCACACTGTTTCACTTTGTTGCACTGGCAGAAAAGCCAAATGTTTTCTGTTCGGTGACAGCAGGGGCTGCCGAGCAGGTGAAGAGAGATGTGCAGGTGGGGAGATCACACAGGTTTCAAGAGCGATTTCACATCTGCGCTCAAGGCCTCTCTTTCATCACAGCATTTATCTCTTCTTTTGAGCACCCTGACTGCAGGAGGGTTTTTTCTTTTGTAGCTCAAGAGTGATGCTCAAATAACAATGCTTACCTTTTACCTCTTCAAAGTCACATACAAGCAACAATTAATTCAGTGTCACAACAGTGCTGTAAAGTGGGAAAGCTCTTTCTGTATTGTTATTTGCAAAAGATAAAGGAATAGAAACAGGCAGGTTCAGCTCCCTCAAGACATGCATCCAAATATTGGCAGAGCCTGGGCTACAGCTTGGAAAACACGGTTAACATCCATATAGCGTACTGCAACGTGGCAGTGAGGTCAGAAAGCTAAGCAGTGGGTGGGTCTACAGGATTTCTTGTGAAGGGAAGAGCATAGGCAGGTTGTAAACTCTGTACTGAGAAGACCTCCTGGTGCTCAGCTCCAAAGACAGGTCTAGGACCCAGCTCTCCCACTTGAAGAACAAGAGAGCTGAGACAGACATGGGTGTTCAGAGGAAGGACCATGCTTTGAAGTCCCAGTGCTCAGCTTGGGTCACAGCTGGGCACCGCTATAGCACAGCTGTAGGGGTTGTGGTGGATTTGGCATATTTGGAGGTGGATCTTCCAAATTTAGTGGCTACAACCTGCCTAGATTGTACTTTTGTTACCTAAGGGACATTTCAGGTTTTCCCTTTACAGTTTTACTCTGCTGTCTCTTTGTATCAGCATTTATTTTCATTCAGAATTTCACAATTCACTTATGTCATTGCAGTAATACCAGGTGGTGCTCAGACATGAATCAAGTGAAGCCAGTTCTGCCTGGGCGATTTGAGGTATCAGATGAATGAAGAGTCTGAAAGTCTCTAGAACTTGTTACTGACAGATCCATTCTGATTTCAATTTAAAGTGGTGAAAATTCAGATTATTTCTATTTTTTCCAAATCAATTTATCTACCAGTGACAAAGCTGCAAAATTCTCAAATCTTCTCTTCACTATGTGTGTGAATTTCTTGCTACTACTGGAGATTTTCTTGTGTTCAGTTTCTGTACACAATAGGGCTTAAGCCACTGCAGAGGTTGGGAGTTTTCAAGTCTTATTGAAAGTTAAAAGTAAAAGTAATTTCAATAGTGTACTATTTCCAAAAATTATTACCTTTTCTTTAGGTAAAAAATAAAGAAATATGATGAAACTAGGAAAGCTGTGTCTGATAGCTAAAATAAACCAAGCTGTTTAAGCTTAATAACTGAGTTATTAAAAGACCCTGGTATATATGTGTACATCATGAAAGCTCCATTAAACATTCCTCTCGTAGGTAAAAACAGCTGCCATTTCCATGTTAAAATATTACTGTGTCATGATATTGCTATTTCCATATATACAGAAACATATATATGTGTGTGTATATGTGGAAATAGCAATATCCTGGCAAATTTGCCCCCATACTCTCTCTCTATAAGTCTATAGGAATATATGTTTTAGAAAAGGTAGAGCAGATTTGTATCCTGCCAGTTCCCCAGCAGTACATAAAGTAATATGATTTGACCAAGTGTAGAGTAAAGCTGACAAAGGATTACAAATTACGTAGCCAGGTGTATTCCAAGTGCCAGATGAGCCGTGTCTGAATTTCTCCTGATATTTGTCTCCCATATTCTTTAAAAATTCCTTGTGGTGAAGACATCAAAATTTCCCTGGGCAATCTGTTCTAGAACTTAACTTTCCTTACTGTTAAAAGCCTTTTCCTATTGCCAAAACTAAATCACCCTCACTGTGATTTAAGACAGTTACTTTTTGTACCATCCCCACTGGACAATGACAATAATTTGTTTCTTTCCTAGTATAAGAGGAAACTAGGTAGGTCTAAAATATTATTAATTCTTCACAAGACAATATGAAATTGTTTTCCACTTCCTTGAGATTTCCTTGGAAATCTTTTTGGCCAGCCACCTGAGTACCCTAGGAAGAATTTCCTAAGGCCTAGGTAGGAGGTACCCAACTCATGTAAGTCTGCCCAGCCAGTTCATCCAGTGTCATAGTCAGAATTTAGGAAAAAAGAGCTTAAGCCTTCTCAGCTCCATCTGCCAATCATTTTCCCTCTCTATCGAGTATCATACCAACATTATGTCCTTCTTTTACAATAATGCATTATGGAATATTGCCTTGTGTTCATTTACAGTTAGATCTAATTTTTGTCTTTACTCTTCTGATTTTTTTCTGATTTTTCTTCCATCCCATTTACACTTGGTCTTGGGAACTTCGATATCATTTCCACTTTTTCTCTTTGGTTCCGGGGCTCAAGTTCTTTGAAGAACACATGGCTTAACCAAGTTTGAATCTCTCTAGATTCCCTTTTTTTTTGTATTTGCACAGCTTCTTCTTGTATCTTTAATATAATTTGTCAGAAAACTGCGAATTCTTTCAAATGCATATCATCTTTAATTCTGTTTCACAGGCTATGATCAGTTAGTGTCTATAAACAACAAATAAGACTGGTTTCAGCACAAGAATGACATTACTGTAATTTTCTTCCTCATGTCATAAGCAGACCACACTTGTGCGCTGACTTCTGTGTCACTAACCGAAGTCTGATTCCAATCTCACAAATGCAGGTAACGTCATCACTTTGCTTTCTGCAAGTCTCTTTAAAATGTTTCATGCGTAACAGGTAATAAAGATGATATAGTCACTGCTACTGACTTGTATGAGTTACAAGAACTACAGCAGATAATTAAAATTGTCAGGTATGATATCTGCTGAACACTTACCTAATTCGTAAATTCTTATTTGATCTATATCTATTCCAATCATTCCTAATGATCAGTATGACTGCAGTCACTGTGTGCTAAGCAAATCTGCTATAAATAACCATTCCTGTCCCAAAGAGTTTCCCAGTATGCCTTGTCAAAAGCAGAAATGTTTATTCTGCAGGAAATTCCTAAATTCAATATTTTTTTCCTGAAATAAAACTGAAATCTAAAATATGGCTCCAAATAGTTCCCAAGAACCTAATTCAGGAAACCTTTTTTCTTTGATATTATTAATCTAGTAAAATCCAAATATTCAATATAATAAAATAGCTATCTTTCTATTGCAGTTGGTGTTCTAATGTGAGAATGAAATTGAAATTATTTAAAATACATTAAGTATACACTGTGCATGAATCAGAAAGAAACACAGTCACCTTATTAAAATGAAAAAGCCAATTCTCTTTAATAATTTTTCTACTTTAAATTATCAAAACTGATATTGTCCAATTAAATGCTGTGATTTTTATTGAAGTGTTTTTTCCTGTAAAGGCTAGTCAAACAACTAATTGTGTCTCTTTATATTCTTATATAACTGACAAAAAGTAAATGAGATAAACAAGCAGGACTGACTCATCAAAAATAATCAGTCGGATGCAATTAGCCAATTAAAAGTGACTATTATTGTGTTTCTCCTTTGGGAGTTTTTGTTCCTCCTGCTCTGTGGACACATATGCACTCGTGTTCTTCATTCATAGCTGAGGACCTCACTCTTCGAGTTCACACTTCCTCCCACACTAATCCCTTCCTGATGACGACTGAAGATGGTGCGTGTATGCAAATGTAAATAACTTCACTTTAAAGATAATATAAAATGTATTTGGCTAGTTGATCAGCAGTAGAGCAGTAGTGCCTTGCTCTATCACAGTTCTTTGGTATTCAGTGGTCTGTGAGTTTTTGGTTTATTTAAAGAACTAACCCTTGGCACCATGTAAACACATTGACTTTCTAATTTTGTAGCAAGTTTTTGTCAACTCTCCCAGCTTCTCACCTTCCTGCTCCTTTCTCTCCTGTTATTCAGAACAGCTTGGGACTGTGGTCTGTATGCATCCTATAACACACTTGGGGGGTCATTATTTCCTCAAAGGTGCCCATCAAAAAAGGAAATCTAGGAGGTTTCAAACCCAACTAACAATCTTAGGGTTCTAACTCACAATCTCTATATCAAAGACTGGCAATATTGATAGACTCTTGTATGTGACCTCAGCCTTTTCCCATTTCTCTGAAATCATGGTGGACGCTTGCTATTTCTCTTCAGTTGAGTGCGGCATTGAGATTTGCTTGGATTTGTGGTCAAAGCTCACTTCCAGAGAAAAAAAAAACACAAACAAGTTGTAGTATAGGAGTGTAAAAGGCTGTCCTCCTCTTCCTGCATAACATTGGCTTTTTCTTGAGTGGTTGGTTTTATTGAGTTTATGTGCCCAGGTGTTGGCAGCACGGGGGCTGCATGGGGGCCTCTGTGAGGAGAGGCCGGGGCCGCCCCGTGCCACACACAGCCGGTCCCAGCCGGTCCCAGCCGGCTCCAAGGGCCCCACCGCAGGACACAGCTGAGCCCCTCAGCCAAGCTGGGGGCACCGGGGGGAAAACAGGTTGCCGAAAGGGCCAAAGGCGGCCCAGGCAGAGGAGGAGGGAGCCAAGGCGGGAGCAGCAGCAGAGGCAGCCCGAGGGCGCAGGAGGAGGAGGGCAGGAGGGGCTGCAGGCCCGCAGCAGGGATCCCCTGCAGCCCTGCAGAGGCCCCGCTGGAGCAGAGCCCCAGCCTGCAGCCCGGGGAGGGCCCCAGGCCGCAGCAGGGGGATCTTTCCTGCAGGAGCTGCGGCCGTGGAGAGCCCAGGCGGGAGCAGGTTGTCCCTGAAGGACTGCAGCCCGGGGAAGGGCCCGCGCTGGAGCGGGGAGAGGTGTGAGGAGGGAGGAGCGGGCGAGAGGGGCTGGGGTGGACTGACCGCAACCCCCATCCCCACCCCTGCGCTGCTGAGGAGTCAGGAGTGAAGGGGTGAAGGTGGGACTGGGGAAAAGGGGTGGTGGTATTTTAATTTTGTCTTTGTTTCTCACTGCCAAAATGTATTTTAACGCAATAAATTAAATTATTTTGTCCCCAAGTTGAGTCTGTTTTGCTTGTGATGGTAATTTGTAAGTGAATCTCCCTGTCTTTATCTTAACTCAAGAGCTTTTTCATCCTATTTTCTCCCCTGTCCTGTTGAAGAGGGAGAGCGAGAGAGCAACTGGCTGGGCATCTGGTGGCTGGCCAAGGTCAACCTGCCACGTTGGTGTGTCATAATATTATTTATCTATATTCAGGAGCATCCCTATCTTCTGTCTTCAATTACAGCATGTCTTTTAGATCCCAAAGTTACTGGCTGAGAGCTGGAGCCTGCTCCTTCTCTATAGTCAATGAAGAGGAGGAGGGTCCTCCAGAACGGATTTGGTGATTCAGTGCAAACTACCTCAGATACTCTGAATTTCTTTCCAGAGGAGAGGATGAGACAGAGGATATGTCTCTCTGAACTACATGCAGAGGGAAGCATTCATTCCTTCATTTAGGCAGTAAAGAAGGTGTTTAATGCCAGATACTGTAAAAATGCCTCTTAGGCTATGTTTGTGTTTTTAAGTTAACCATTCCCAGCACCTTCTCTGGCACTGATGCCAGGCAACATGAAAAATTATAGGGCTGTAGTCTTAAACTCCTTATCTTTTAAAACAGTGAGGGCTGTATTCTTCTTATTTAATGTGAATGGCCTTTGGCTCCACTGTTCCCTAAACAATACGCAGCATTGTTTGGAAGAGCCTGGGTTGTCTTGGTCCAAAGCAACGCCAAGGGCCATTCTAACAGTATAGCAATATAAGCAATCAAGCCCCAAGGCCCTAGAATGCCCCCGGTACTCTTTAATTTACTAATACAGGTTTAACTTCAGAGTCAAATTTTAATCCCTGCATCAAATTTGAATAAATGTGTTGAGTCAAAGAGGTTTTGCAGGAGGCCACAAAGGTGTGAATCCCACACTTGACCCACAACGCACATTGCCCTGCAGGCTCACATCTCCTATTCTGGGGCTGCTCAGTCCATTTCTTGCAGTGGGTGAGGTCCCTTTACTATCAACATCTTTCTGTCAGGGAAAGCAAGTGATTTCCACAACTTTGATGTACTATGTCATTTCCTTCACAAGCCACTTCTGCCTTGCCCCTCACATCTTCAAGCTGCCATTGATATTAAAGCAGTATGTATAATATTGGGCAAATCTTGCCATTCCAAAACCTTCTCTACTGTTTTCGAGGACCTTCAAGTTTTACAAGAAACTAATCAACATCCACCACAAAGGCTTGAAAACTCTATTCTGTCTCTGTAATTGAGAACTTGCTTTCATTCAGTGTGGGAAGAAGCATGAAGATGATTTACTGATTTAGGAACTGGGTGGAGTAGACCACAAAGGAATAAACTGAAAACATGTGGTGTGAATTATTTGCAAAGGAGGAGGGAAAGAGGGAAAAAATTGCCTATACATCTCTATAGATAGATCTGGATATATAATGCGGAGTACTAGTGAAACAAAGCACAGATGATTAGGCCAAACCAAACATTCACATTAAACATTGCGCTTGGCCTCATTTCAAAACAGGCAGCAGTAACAGCAGGGAGAGACGGCTTGCCAAAATTGCATCAGACACACATTAGGGAAGGAGGAAATGAGTTTACTTGAGCCAGCTGTGACATCAAAGGGGTTGGTCTTGAAATGGATTGTGGGAAAGGGTTCCCCCTTCGGTAAAGTTTGCAAAGTTCAGCCAACCCTTTATAAAGAGACCCAACTCTAAAGAGAACTTGACTGTTTTTTTTTTTTCTTTTCTCCTTTCCTAAAGAAAAACAGCATTCTCAGTCAGTTAGAAGTGTGAGACTAGGGACTGCTATAAGAGGGGAATAAACCTTAAGGGAAAGGGTGGACAGAAGGTGTAAAGATTTGTTCTGGAAGAAGAGGATTGAACCCTAGTTTGAATATTTCTCTCACAAAAAGTGCCTTAGTAACAAGCATTGCTCTGTGCTAAAGGGATTGTAATAGTTTTTCATTAAGAACGGTCTTACTGAGATGAATTAGGAAGGAGAAACTATGAGAAACCATCCACTGGTTCAATAACTTTCCTGAACTGTGGCCAGCCTAATGGAAACTGTAGATAAAACTTAGAAAACAAAATAAGATGAGACAACTCCTGGCATCACTGAGATCAATGGCAAAAGTCCCACTGACATCAGGAAGACAAGAACATATATCAGTCCACCAACTGCTCAGTTAAGCCACTCTCCCACCTACCTCGCAATCCTGCTTTAAGGCCTGTTGCAAATTTTCACAGTTGTAACCCAAGGATGTCCTGCTAAGGGAAGTCCCTGACTCAGTCCAGCCTCACTGATGACAAGAGATGCTTCAAACAATGCACTAACCACACTGCTTTGCTTTGGGACACCTCATATTCAAAGTCATATGGAAAAGAGGCTGCATCTAAATACTGTTTTCCCATAGGGCTTGTTTAATCTTTAATGTCACTTAAACAGCTTAGTTCCATCTCTGATATATCTCTGTTGACTATGTCCTGGAGATTGAAATTGTAAAAGTAAGTCATTTAATGGAATGTTTTCCAGTTTTTCAAAATATTTTTTCTTGTTTCTCTTGACACTAATTTACAAGCGAATGCTGACAAAAAGAAACAAACCCAATACTATTCAGTAAACTTAATCTTACTCTTTTGAAGGCAAATTTGGTCCATATCTGTAATAGTATTATCATTATGCTCAAATAGCATTTTTTTTTAACCAAGTATTTTCCTAAGACCATTTTTACTTTGAATCTGCCTAGCTGTGCCATAATTTATCCTCTCAGAGAATGTGTCAGTGTGTCATAACAAGTCCATGCACAATACACAATTTAGTGTATTCACCAAGGTGACTCAGAAGAGCATCCTAATTTAAGGTTCCTCAGTATTAGGGGTTTCACGTGTGCTGGTAAATTAACAAGTGCCAGCATTGAATCTCCATCACCTCAACTGCTGAACGATTTTGACCTGGATCAGCAGGCATTTCCCCAAGTAACTCTAGGTGCAGCTGAGTGTTAGCACTGGTGGGGAACCATTCCCAGTATGAAATTTGGTATTGCCTTCCCAGTGGCAGAAAAAATTTGTAGACACACACACTGTAGCCTATAGCAGTCTTCAATTCCAATTTGGGATATTTTCAAGGATCTTTTAAGAGATGAGCAGGAAACTGAACTGTCCCAAAACTGAGACCTCCAAAATGACTAATTCTTCAAAAAATCTCCACTGCAGTCTATACTTTATGAAGTATTTTAATGCAACAGCCCCAGCCTCTCTTAGATTTCTTTGAGAAGAAGGAAGACACCCACATGGTATTTCAACTTTTAATCATCTTTCTTTCCTGGTTGTTGATGTAGAGGCTGAAGGAGGTCTTCCTTGAATCCTGTGATTCATGACAGTCTTCTTTAATTGTGTGGCGCTCTAAAGAATTGGCAGGTTATGATTGCCTTTTGCTGTCAATAGTGTAACAATACCTTTGTTTTTTTATATAAAAAATACGTATCCTCTCTTTTCTAGTTTCTCCACAGTGGTTGTAGTCGCACTACCATCTTACAAAAGTCACTTGTATGTTGTCATGACCTAAGATCTTAAACATCTCTAACCACATTTAAGGGAAAAAATATCCATACCAGTTCTTTTTAAAGCAGCTGGATCTCATTGTCCATCTGCTTCCTCCTTTTACCTGAGATCCTTGTATTAGCTGGGATCAAATGCTGTTTGTTAATCTTTCAGGGTAAAATAGTGTATGAGATAAATTTTGCTACCTCCTAAAGGGCCCAATTATGAAGCTTAATCAACATTTATAAAGTGCTTTGAGATCTTCAGAGGGCAACAGTTATAATACTATGCACAAATATTTATTATTACTGATGTTGTAAATCTCCCTTGTCAATGCTTTATCAGTTAGATACAAAATTATTTCAGGTGCCAACCCAAGGACAGTAGCCAGCACTGGTAATTGAAAGTATTGAAACCATTATAGTAAATATAAAGAAAGAGGATGAAACGATATAAATCAAACATGCAATGTGAGGTGGTTGGAATAACCAATTTATTTTCAATCAAGGGATATAACCTTGTGTAATTGGTACTAATGGTTTCTTTGCGCTTCACCACTTGTGAATTTTGTGGTCATCCCTCAATCATAAAGATAAACTGATCTACCCCCATATGTAGTAAGTGAAGTTTAAAATAATTGCTAAACATTTTGTTTCCATTATTGTAGTTGGACTTTAGGTATTGTAAGAATTTTTAAAAAATGAAATGAAACTCTATGCATGGAAAATGGGAAAATCCTGAGCCTAGGCAAAGGTTTCGCTATTGCTTATCTGACTACACAGTTCTAAATAATTGTCATGTTTATATCTTGCTCAGTTTTTTCTGTTAGACTGTGGTGGGTCCCTGTGAGAAACAAAAGCTCTTGTGCCTTTCAGAGCATCACAATAAACAAACAGCAAATGTACTCTGGTACTATGCTATCCTTATGTCTTGTTCTTCACCTTCTGACTCAACAGCATACTCTATGTATTTCTGATGCTAAGAGTTAATTCCTGCATTCCTGTTTCCTAACAGGTCTTCCTTTCTATGGCTCCTTTAGGCCAGAGCCTCTGGCAACAGCATAGGGTTGCAGAGACAGACACAACAGTTGTTTCTTTGGGCATGACCTCACCTTCTTAATATCATAAGTTGGAGAAATTCTCCATGAAATGAGAATTCGTGAAACTCATGAAATTCTATGCCTTTCAATTTTTCTCTAGTATTTATTTGTACAGAGACTTTTGTTCTTGGTTCCACATTCTTCTTGGGAAGCAGGACACTAAATTTCCCAAATAGGCTATTAACAAGAAAAATCACATTCAAATGTGAACAGAGGGTGAATCTTATCTTCTAACATTAAGACAACCAGAAAGCTTAATGATGTGCTTTCTTAAGAAACAGAGAGACATTTAAAAAATACCCTAACGCTAAAGTTCAAGCTTATATCTTGAGTCCTTTACAAATTTTAAATATTACTTCTTCTCTCTTTGTTTAAAATTAGCTGAAGTAAATTTGCCTTTGCCCTCAGTTGCATAATTAAGTTATTTTTTCTACTCCATTTAGCAAGCCTGGAAGCCTGGTGTAGTCCTGAAGCAATTTAAGTACAATGATGTCTATAAAATGTTATACTTCAGTGCGCTCCTCTAATCATCAGTTTTTGAGTTAGAACTTCAAACTCTTGCTGTGCAAGTTGTGTCACAGTAAAACCAAAACAAGCTAAATTTCAGCTTCACACATTACTGCATGTGATTCAGAGCTGAGCTGGTGAAATAGTATCAAGTTTCAAATAAAAAAATACACACATTGAATCAAAGTTCCTGTTCAAGCAAATGTTAAGTCATCTTTCTCTTTTCTAAAGTCAGCAGACTCATGACTACTCTGTATCGTGTATAGATCTCAATGCCATTAACATCACCATCATCTCCTGGCCACACAATCAATGCCAGCCTGGTGAGACAGAAATCAACAGTGGGATTTACAACTACTCGTTTAAGCCTGCTATTAAGCCATTGCTCTGCAAATCCAGAGTAGGTGGCAAGACTTTCCTCCAGTATATAAAAACAGTGCCAGACCAAAGAGTCAACAAGCTTAAACTCTATCTCAATTCTCATTAATCTAAATTAATTCCTTGAAATCTGGAAGATATGTTAATTTTCGCTTGATAACTACATTTTGTAGAAGATGAAGGTGTACTGCTTAATATTCTGTTAAAACTGCTACTTCATTATATGACTTGACTTTGCTGACATATTGCTACTAAAATGGCATATTATGTCATGCGTGGACATCCTGGCGATATTGACACTATTTAACTTAAGGTACATGATCCAAGCATGTAAACTAAATATCAGTGTCCCAGGTCCAGGCAATATTACTGCAAAACTGTGACTTCCAGAGGGCAGTGCAGGAAGCTTGCCTCTCTTTTTTGCTGATGAAGAGTCCAAGGAAAGTAGTTAAAAGGTTCTGAGAAAATGCCTCTGTGAATATCCATGGGTTTTGATTGATTACTAGAATGATGCCTCTGTTGACCAGAGATTATTTGTGTCAGATTCTGCCGTAAGTTATTTTACATCTAGAAGGAAAGGGCATTTTTCTCTTAGTTCGTAATTTGTTTGTTACATCAGTGCTGTAAAGGGTCCAGTACGGAACTTAACTGACCATGGTAATAAGGATTTTTCCTGTTTTCTGAAAGAAGTTTTCATTGGCAATCTCAAACCTACTTAGACATAAAACCTGCCTCATTTTTCTACATCACAGGATGCAAAAAACGAGTCAAAAAGAAAGAAGTAATTTATCCAGAAGAAACCATTGCAATCATCTGATCTGATCCATTTTGTAGCCTGGGCTGTCAAATTTTTCAGGATTCATATTTGTTTGAATGGAAGCTTTATTCAGGGTATGTATGCATGTGTACAGGGGGGAAGATGAGGGACTGTACTCTGCAACTTTCCGGTCTGCAATATAGCAAAAACGATCATATTGTATTCAGTCTGAATTCACCATTTTTTTTTTTTATCCTTCTTCAATCAGATCGATAAAAAATCAGATCGATATATACAATGAAGGCGCTGTCCTTTTATTGTCTATTAGCTGAGTATTTCCCTGGATGTAGGAGAACCTGCTTCATTTCCTTCTACACCCTGAAGTGATTTCAGTGTGATTTCAGACAAAGGATGGATATGGACTTTAATTTATGTTTTCCCATTTCAAACATCAGTGTAATGTGAGGGTAGAAGGAGGAAGCTGGCTCAGAACTGATGTTCACTATTGTTAACGATGTTCCTTCCACTTTGTGTAAATAATGAATCCTTGATTAGGGCTGGACATGGAACCCAGGAGCTCTGTTGCCCAGTTGAAGATCTTGAGGACCAAGTCTGAGCTACTGGTTGACTCTTAGTGCGTATCACTTAACCTCAGATGCAAGGACATTTTAGTTTGCCTGTTCTGAGGTACTTAATCTATTCATCCTCAGACAGGCCCCTGCATTTCTTTTTAAGTCAATAAGCAAAGCCTGCCTCTCTGAAGAACAGCAAAGCAAACCCAAACTGGAAGAGTCATTGAGACTTTCCTAGAATATCCTAAAATCTTTGAAGGGACTGACAGACCATGGTTCAGACCTCATCTTATCTTGGATGTTTGTCTACCCAAGTGAGCAGCAAAACAACTGGATGATGGCTTGTTCTGAAACAGGGTTTCCACTGCTTCTGCAGTTAAAGTTGTTTTCATGTGTATCAGATATTTAGCAATTAAGCAGATGTTTCCAATAGAAGGCTAATAATCTAAGTAGTGGTCAATATAATATGTTTTACTGTTTGCCTCTCAGAAATAAATGCTGAAAATTGCAATTCAGTGTTCTGAGCCTAGTTGGATTCCAGATAAGTTTTCAGGCATGGAAAATGGACTTTTACAATGTAAAATGTACTTCTCTGCTCTTCTAGAAATGACACCCAAGAGCTATAATTTCCCTGGAGTCTTTTTCCTTGGTCCTGATTAACATAGTCCACAGGAAAAATAATCCTGCAAATTAGTGAGTTAATAGTGCTGAGGAAGTAAAAATAATTTATTTGTGTGCTATTTTTAAATGTTTTAATTAATTTTTACGTCTGTAAGTACACAAATGAAGCTAGATCCATGAGCCATTTTGCCATGTGTTCTCTAGAGTCCAGTCACAGAGGGAACTCTGTCACAGTAAGGCAGTATGTGTGTAGGACAGAAATTTGCAGTGCTGCACTAGGAGTCTTTGGGCTGTTTCTTTGTGGAAAAGCCTGCAAGCATTTCCTGATTAAGCTGGTTTCTTAAAAGATACTTAAGGCTAGACAATGAGCTCATTGTCACTGGGCTTACTTACACCGTTATTTTTGAAATTATTTTTAAGTGTCTTGCCCAAGGTTAGTATTAATATTTATTCCATCTCATACATAATGAAAATAACTTGGTAAAGTAATGTTATACATGTGGTGATTAAGATTTGGTTTCTGGAGTTACGTCTTTGTTTCTGACTAAAAGGTAGTTCAGCCAAAGAACACGCACAAGATCTACCCACAAATATCTTTTCGTTTTGTTCATACAATAAATAAAACCTGTCTTTTTCTTTAAAGGAAATTGGGGAGTCAAGAATCTTTTTTCCTCTTTTCTAGCTTCTCAAGGGCAAAATAATAGAAAAACGTATTCAGATCAGATGTGAAAATCGTATTAGGAACATCTGTGCTAATCAATGTTTATAAAAAAATATAAATAAATTATACAGGAAGGGAATATTAGAAAAGACAGTTTTCTTTTCTCACTCTTCAAGCTATTACATATATAAGACCTGATCCTCCAAATCTGGAGTCATGTGAGTGATCTCTTTGAAGCTGGTGTATTCACTGAATTAACATGAATAAATTGCTACTCACATGACTTAGAACTTGGATGACTGAAGCTCCGATATAAATATTTTTTTTGTCTTGCACATCAGATTGAATAAATCAGCAAATTTTTTTTTTCAACTTTTTTAAGACTGAGAAATCAATTTTAGAAGCGTTCAAATGCCTCACTATTCTTGGCCTTAAATTCAGCTCCAGCCCTAAGGCTACTCCTACTTCAGAGAGTACTAGCAGCTCACAGAGGTCATCTAGCTCACTGGAATCAGAGAACAGAGCATTTTGACTCTCTCTACTGGACCCCAACCATCCCATGTATTAAATGACATGCAAAAGCCAGAACACTGAAATCAGGTCCCCCCTAACAGGGAATTCTTTTGTGCCAAAGTTTTTATCTGGCCCTTACCCAGGTGACCATTTTGCCAGTGTAACTAATCGCTCCTAGCTGAAATTTGTCTCTCTCCACCAACTGTGGGATCATTCCTCTGCACTAACCTTCAAGAGCCAAGAAAAATTTGATGCCAAAATATATGGCACAGGGAAAAACATGCCTACCCTCAGTTGTTCTTTGAACAATTTTACTAGCCTTGACTCAAGCAGAGAAAAGTTTATCATATATCCTGTAAGATCTCACAAAATAACATGATATAACCTGACAATTCAGAAAGCTTGGCTTTGGGGGACTGACAAAACACTTACAGAGATGTAGCTACCGTGATTCTACAAATGCAAGGCATATGATTAGAGTAACACGGTGGTCAGCCTTGGGACAGTATGTCCATCAATTGCCTTGTACCTAGGTTATTTCTGGGATGGGTGGCCAGAGGGCATTGATAAACATTTGTATGGACCAGGTGGTGGTGAAAGGCACCAAAAAGGTATTTTCAACATCTTCCTGAGATCAAAAGTTCACTAAGGAAAGATTGATCTGTCAGAGGTAAAATATTAATTCTCTGTAAATGCCAAAGGTCAACCACTAACACCCTTAAAATGAATCCCACAGTAGATTCCCCTAACATTTTGAAGTATTTCTTGTCTCTAGCAATTTTTTTAGTCATAAGCCAAGACCTATGTTAAAATTGGGTGGAATTCCTACAGCAAAAGGATTTTTTTTCTATTCGCCCTCCTTCAGATTATACTACTTGACCTCTGCCGTTTTTTATTTTAAGGATATTTAGCCATATGATCCTAAATTAATTTTTCAAGTTACACGCTCAAGAAAGGAGATGTCATACTGAAACAGACCAATGACTGTAGGTCTCTTTCCCTCCAGCCATAGCTTACATACACCTGGTGTTTCAGGGGTATTTGAAAAGCTATCACTGTACACAATGCTGGTAATGTAATACCCTGTTAATTTAATTTACCATCATTTAAAACAACATAGCATAATCCCTACATGATTCAAATTCATTCTACTATTCAGCAGCTGTGCAGTTATAGAAAGTCAAGAAAAGTACATTCTAATTTTCATTCAAACCCTGTCCTTTAACATTATTCTTGTTCACTTCTTAGGTTTGTTCACAGGGTACATGTTCAGGTTACTGAGATCAGCTGGTCTTGTCTGTCTTTCAATAGCTATTTTCGCATAAAAGCATTGGACATAACCTGCCAGTGCTGATTTTTAGTACCATTCAGAGATGTACAAACCATGTGTTGCTCTAATACGTGCATACATTTAGCATTTAATTAAAGACTCCAAGTTAATTACTGAGGTTTATTCTGACTGAAACTTTTCCTTTCTGTGTGTAAAGCCACAGAAGATAGGGAAAGTTTTATTGATCTTATCCAAGGATAAGAATCTAGTATGCTGAAATGAATTACCCTGTAGTAGCACCTTCTCTGATCAGACTGAATCTCTTATAGTGACAGTTTTGTGGAAAAGTCCATATTTATATCAAACCCTGGAGCAGGTATTTGGGTGGAATTGGAGACAAAGATATCGGAAGTCTTCCGTTCGCTAGGGCAGATCATTGCCAGCTGTACTGTAATTTCACTGGGTCTTGTCCAGGTTTGGATGGCTTATCTTGGATTTGATTTTCCAGCTGGCATTTAATATTTCCCTTCTCCAAATCAGGTTGTCAGATATTCCCAAGGTAGACATCTAATGTTAGTTGTGACTTTTGAAAATCTGGCCACCAACCCTCACATCTTGTGCTTTCCACTGTAGATATTATTGGTGTCCATTTCTGAGAAAGAAAAACATGTTTGAACCTCCTTGACTCTTGGCTTTTGACTGCCTAGTGTGACCAGCTCTTACTTTTGAGCTCAACTACACAATCACTACCAAGAAGTTTTATCTGTTTTTCTATTCTTACATCATCACTACAGTTTCCACCTCCACTTGTGGAGTGCAGAAGCAAACAATTGAATGGTGCTTAACTCAGAAGAGCACTTAGCCTTGAGGTTGGCAGCACTTTGCAGTCACAGTTCTTCATTCACATTTCAGATATTTATTCTATGCACATCCTTTGCAGCGAAGCTTTTAGCTCGTGTTGTGTTCATAAATAAGGTATGGACACTAGAAGCCCAATAGTCACAACTTTAAAATCAATTTTATTTACTAGCATGTAACAATCAGCTCTTATTTATGAAGATGGGTCAAGGATTGTTGAGCCTTCTCAAAAATAAAAGAAACTATAATTGGTTACAGTCCCACTCTGGAGCTTTCAGCCAAGAAAGTTTCAAGCCATGTGATTTGCCTGCACTATTTGTCGAACATGTTTCCATGCCTCCTAGAAACAAATAATCTTGACGCAGTGGAAACATAAGGGCTACTCCATATACAAAAAGGAGAAAGTCTGCCTTAGCCAGCTTCATCCAAGCTGTAAACCTTTTCAATAGGTTGGGTCTGTGGCATGCAGAAAACATAGGGGCTGCACTGTAAGTAGGGCCAAAACTTACTGTTCTTAATCCTACTGCTGCCAGTGTGGAGGACTCAGTCTCATTCACTTCATGGACTGAGGCCAGGGGCTTGCACCACAGGGAGCTGTGAGGTGTTTTGGCACTGTGTTTCTACTTTCTTTAAAAAATAAAAAAGATTTTTAAAAAAATGTGGTTTGTGCTTAGCAGCTTTAAAACCTCCAATAACCTAATAAAAAAGAAGTCCTTTTTAACAAGTCTAGCACTTTGTCAAGTGAGCTAGCAAGAGGAAGAAAAAGCTCTTCATCTCACACAGAGGCAGATTTGGCTTCCCCAGAGAGCACTTGAGGGAGCAGCTTACTCCAGGGCCTTTGCTTGGACAACTACGGGCACAAACAGGACAAGGGCCGCTCTCGGCTCCTGGGTCTGAAGGAAAAAACCATCATCAACTGCACAATCAAGTCTTCCCTAGATCCCCTGGTAAAAGTTTGACATAAATCAAGTGCATTACCATGGCAGGGAGCCCAAGACTTCTGGGAAGTACGCTCAAACAGCTGTTGTGCCAGGGAACTCAGCAACACTTCAGAAATGGATGGTGAGCAGGCTATAATTAGGATGTTGAACTACCCGTGGTTGTTTGCTCAGAAATCCTTTGGAAACCTCGGACGATAAAAAGAGAGTCAAAGTGTACTTTCTGTTCAGGGGCAGAGCACTCCCACAGATCTCCTTCAAGTGTGAGCTAATGATTACTTTCTCATCTGGCCTTTTGTTTTGGTTGTCTTGCCCCACTTTGCCCTTTCCACCGTGCCCCCTCCTTTCACTATTTACACAGATTTTAGATAATTCTCCTACAAGACACAGATACTCAGAAGCAAACTTCCTACTCTCCCTAGTGCACTGTTTGTCCCAACAGAACCTGCAGCAGGACGTCAAAGTCTTCTGACATGTTTCCTGCATATGCTTTGGGTTATTGTTTTATCTCTTATAGTCTCTTTTTTTTTTTTTTTCCCTCTTATTGGATGTCCGTAGTTTCTATTAATCAAATCTCAGAGGAAAGGCTTAATGAGCAAAAATCAACATCATGAGCCTTTAGTCAGGTGAATCCTTTTCTCCCAGTAATACCCTCTTCCCAGCCAACAGACAATCTGTAAAGGAAGAGGCACTCATCATTACTGAGGTAATTTCAACCATAACTGTAGTAATCCATTGGAATATTTCTTCCATTGTCTTTCAATGGATTTTTATAAAACAGAAGGGCACAGCTCCGCTCTGCAGGTTTTCAGGGAAAGCATTCTGGCAAACAGGACTGGCAAAGCCAAACAGCGTGATCCCCCTGTCCTCACCCTGCATGTCAGGAGGCAGAGAAGCCAGGCTGAGAATACATATGTGAGAGTGCCTGAACCACTTGTATCTACATGATGTGTGAAATTTGGGATGGCACCTCAGCCCCCTCAGCCATGCCATGTTCTTGTAGGTGCAATGGGAAAAGCAAGCCTGTTTCTTCTGGCCAGGTCTGAACCATCAGCCCTACAACAGCAAAATGCAGCTTTGCCTTCACTGAGAAGCTTTATGCCAGCTCTGTAGAGAAGATAGCAGCGAGGAGCCAGGGTGTGAATTTACAAAGCACTAGCTGCACGTTGGTGAGGGTGTTCCCAGCACACAGTACAACGCCTTTGAAAGACACTTAGTGAAATATTCACAACGCACCACTATCTTCCCCAGAAGGAAGGGCTCCTGAGAGGGATATTCAATATACCAAAGGAAGGTTCTTGTTTTGAATCATTTTCTGTAGGATCCTGACTCTTTCCTTTGAATACAGTGGAATCCTAGAGGCAAAGATGCAGTAAATTTTTTTAGGAATGTACTTACAGAATAGTGTCATTCTCTTGTAATATCTGCCATTAATTTCATCAGGGTTACTTGCAATAAGTTCCTGACCAGATTCTAACCATATTTTACAGTTTTGATGGTTCAGTAAGATTTGAGTAGTCATTATAAATATCTTTAAGCTATCAATAGCCAGCATATCTGGTTGTGTGTACTAGCAAGCAATTTCAGTGTGTGACCTTTACCTGCTGCTCCCAAGGATATGGTGAGTTTGTATCCATTTCAAAGATCAGATAATTGTTAGATGGTTCTCTAGGAGTAATTCTACAATAAAGCCTTTGGTTTTACAGTCTAGGGGCATGACTGAGGAGATTAGAAAGTAGTAATTCACACTCTTGATACCTGAGATTGATCTTGAAATGACCAGCTGTTTTCCCCCAAAATTAAACACTTTGCATATATATCATACTGTTAGTGACCCTCAGTAGTGCTATCTTCACATGTGCTCTAAAGAAATCATCATCCGTGTTCCAGCTAGAACTATAGTGAAAAAAATACACACAAACAAGGCATTTATCAAGTCCATCTTTCATGACATCGAATCAAAAAACACAATGCACAATTCATAAAACCACAGCGTTAGAAAAGAGTGATGAAATCTGCTAATCCATCACTTTGACTATGTGAGATTGTTTCTGACAGTGTGTTTGGTAGTGCTCTGATACTGTCTAGACTTACAGAATGAAATGATCGACTGTCTGTGCAGAACTGAGACCACTTTGTGAGCGTGTTTGTCTATGTGTTCAAAAGCATGATGATTTCTGGCGTTTATCCCATGTGTTTTCACAGTGAAGACAATTTCTTTGTATAACAAGAACATGATAAGGCAACAATTTTGGATAAGCAAAAAGATTTGGAAGTTCAGGTTTCTTATTTTATGTTTCACTGCAAATACTTTGCATGCTTCTTGACTTGTGTGCTGGAGTCAAGGACTTTGAACGTGAGTTTACTGCATCTGTCTGCCAGGAAAGAACAGCATCTGTTTACATTAAAGGCCTGTACTACCAACTGCTAAGGGAGATTCATCACTAGCATCTATGGTGTTACAGTAGGATAATGATGCCCGTTGATTTTGAGAATTTAAGTTGCCATGAAATGGATAAAGATTCTTTTTGAACACTATTACAGAGGTAAGTCCCAAGTCATCCTTGTTCAAGTTATTAGTGTGTTAAAAACATTTATTACATATTAATTTTAATAAATTCTTTTCCACTTCTGAGACTCTCAATTTCTTTTTTATGTACAAGATTTATGCTTGTCTATCATAGTGGCAAGAGTATTGAGGGCAAAGAGTAGGTTTCAATGTTTCTGTGACTATAGAAATGATTCATAGTTCTTTTTGGATGAAAAGCATCTTTCAGACGTTATTTGACTATTAAATACTGTTCCAGCCTCAGACTGGCTTCACAATTGTGTATGATTCACTAATTATATATGACGAATCTACTTACATTTGGTTTTAAAAGACCTAGTTTTAGCACTCTTGGACACTGGACAAGACAGAATTCAGTGCTGACACTGGACATGGCAATTCTTACATCCCTTACATGCCATGCCAAATGCCTGAGACTGACCAAACTAGCAAACTGAGATACCCCAGTCTACTAACTGTGGTTTTAATGGCAATCCTTGAGGAACAAAAGCCCAGTGAAAGAAAACAACACACTGGTGTCACTGTATTTCCAAGGGCTGGTCAGAAATAAGTAACCTGAAACGTTATTTTATTCATGTTGTCATAAAGATTAAGAACAAATCTAAATAGCTAAGGCAGCAGATTCCATTAATACTAACTAATTAGAAGAAATAAAAAAAGATACCACAGGGACTGCTTAAAATGTGAATTATTTTTGTGTGTATCTGCAAGAGAGGACCCAGGTTTTGTCCACTCTGAAAGACTTTTTCTCTGAGGCAAAGTTAAGAAAAGTTGATTCTCCTATATGGCAGAGAAGGGCTATGAGGTGTTTTCATAACTGACAGCAAGGATAAGAGAGTGATAGCATATGTTTTCAGTTGTCATCCTAGATTTATGCTTTTCTTCTGAACAGTTTTCCAGTTTACTCTCCAAATACTTTAGCTTTTTGCTTGGCTGAAAAACACTGATCAGCTTGTCCAGTGTTAAAAAGCATAAGGGTGAATCAAAGGTATGAAAATATGTTTGATGTATTCACATATGCAACAATCCCAGTGCCAATCCTGAGTGGGCTTTGTGATCTGGGATTGGAAGCCCAAGTGCTGCAGGTCTCTGATGATGACTGGTCATTGCAAAAGCATCACCTATAAGAGGATGTTCTGCTCATTGACTAAAAGCTTGGAGAGCAAAGGTATGAGAGATGGAGCCATCCTTGCTGAACTCACTCACTGACAGGAGGACAAACAAGGAGGCCAAGGAGGAGTAGAAAATACCTGCCAACCTCTGCTTGACTGAGAATGGGGGTTACCTACGAAGTTTAACAGACAATCAGGATCCAGCCACCAGTTCAACTGCCCTGCAGTAAAACACCTCAGGAATAGCCTCAGTTAACGTTTCTCTACCCAAGCAGATGACCATCATTGCTAGTCTCCACAGGAATTGCCATTTTGCTCTACTCAAAGTCAGTGTGTGAAAGGAAGGAGAAGAGGAAACCCCTGTGGAAGATACTCGCATACATATTAGGTTTTGGCATTTCACCCACCGGTGTTTGCATGCTAGTCTACAGCCATTTATTTGCTTTGAAATCGAGCCATCGCACTGTGAAAGGTCAGGTCCTGATACGAAACAATGATGTTGGGAGCAAAACTGCTTCCTCAGTGGGCTCTGGCCTATAGTTACTGGTATAATAATGACAAAGAAACTGCCTTTTAGGGCCCAAACCCCGAAGATACAGTTGTCTCTCCCAACCTCCAGGAAGCCAGGTAGGGCCATCAGTGCCTTACGCTTATTTAAATAGCATTACACCCATCAGTGTGTGAGGGCTGCTACCCCCAGAACCACACAGACTTCAGTATTGCTGCACAGGGCAGATCCTGGTGCTCAGCATGACCAAGGACAAGTTCAGAGGTATGCTCTGAAGTTAACAAATACATTCTCTGACTGCAAATCTTTATTACTTTTTAAGTGAGCCAATGCAAAATGGCATTATCACTAATGAAATAAGATAATTACACTAATGGCATGACCGGTGATGGTAAGTTCACATTGTACAAGTTGTAATGAGGCTTCTGGATCAATAAGCAGCTCTTTGGCTGGTCACATCAGGCACACAGGGTATAATGCTTGTGAGAAAAGCCTTTAGGAAACGCAGATGCTTAACTCTAAAAATGCTGGAACAGCTCTTAAAAGTCCAGGTTTTCCTCTAGTTGCACTTATCTCTGTTATTACATGTTTCATTAAACAAAGTGATACAATTCTACGTTAGAAATCTCAGTGAGCTAAATGGTGCCAGTTTTCTCATATTTCTTGAAAATTATGAATGGAACTGGCATTGTTATTATTCTTTGGAAGAGTTAAATGTTATTCTTTTAGCTAGGATGGAAAATTCACTAATTTTATTGGTAAAGTCTTCTTGATAGGAACTTTCCCAAACAGTGAAGTATTTTTCAATGTTTTTCTGTTTTCTTTCCACAAAAGGAAAAAAAATCCTGTGCAAAACTAATTTAAAAAAAAATTTGCATTTCTATGACACATCTAAGTAAGTAAACAAAGTATTTCTCTGTGCCTCTCTCAACTGTCACTGCTGTTGGGAAGGAACATAAGGACAAAGATAGTGAAATCTTTTGTCTGCATATTTCCCTTGATGGTAATATTTTTTTTTTCTTCTAGTGGGCAAATTCTGTACAGTCCATAAAACTATGCTCTCCTTCTTCAGGAGCCAGACAAGAAAAAAATAAACAGCAAAAGCAACTGGTTGGAAAGTAGCTTTGCAGCTGTGCCTGCTCCTACAGCAGAATACCACAGTGTACACACTATGCCCAGCTCTACATCGCACCCTGGCAGCAACACAAAGGGAATGTAAAGCCAACAGACTTGTCCTCCTGGGATTTCCCCTGGTTGTTATTGGTGAGGGGCTGAATGCCTAAGGAGTCAGAATTAGAAGAAAAAAAATGATGTGGCTGATGGCAAAATGATCTGAGCACAGGAACTGTCCCTACAGATCAAGATGACCCACATCAATCACCCAAAGAAGTCTCCAGGCTGCTTTAACTGCAATCCTGGATGGTCTTGGGATATTGCTATTGATGGAAGCAACATGAATTCCCTTGACAAGTTACTCATGGGACTTGAGGGCATTCAAAGGACTTAGTAAGACTCTATTATTTCTATCACCAAACAGCAAACAACAACAAAAACAAGTATAGGGCACGACTTGAAATATCCCAGTAAGGATTTTTTTTACTGAAGTTCTTCACAGTATACTTCCCACGATGCAGAAAAATTTACAGCCTTCTGCCTGAGGAAGGTGTTAATAAAAGCGAAGCTCCAGGCATTGTGTCGGGGCTTCATGGTATGCTTGAGAGGCAGGAGCAAAATATAATTGACAACTTTATTTAATAATAAAAAATACTATAATATATTCAAGTAATGTTTTGGTTGATTTTCAAGTCTTTATTTGCCATTATTGAACTGGGTTGGAAGATGATTGCTTAATTGCTGTCCCACTGGGCCCATCTCGGAAATGAGATGTGTATCTCATAAGCTTATCCCTCAGAGTTATGTTTTAAATAAGTTCCATGTCAAGTAGGAGATTTAGATGTATAACTGATGCTGGGTAAGAGCTTACAAAATGAAACTGGTAAAAAATGGGAATTTCCAGTTTTCTGAAGAAATTCTTTCATAATGAGATGTGTTTTCATCCAGTTTCAAAATATTTTAGTGACAATCAGAATATTTTAATTGCATAATATTTTAAATCTAGAATTTTATTCAAGTTCAATATTATTAATATGTATTTATTATCACTACAGGAAATTTCTATTTAATGATGATTGTTCAAAATAGAAACAAATTTTGTTCCCATGTCCCTTTTGTTTATGTTCTATGTGTGGAGTTTCCTACAATTTAATAAAAAAGATGTAGTTTGATCTAGAAGGACAAATATTAAAACATTAGTAGCAATTCCCTAGTGATTCTGAAATAAAGTTATAATAATATAATCTGTCATTATAATAAGAGGCTGTAATTAAGTAACATAAAATAGAATGAAAAAAGTTCCAAGCTGAAACTAAAAATGTCAAAAAAACCTGTAAGACTTTTCCCAAATGTAAACAAACCCTGAAAGTTTTTTGGTTTTGAGTTTAATTTACAAGTTTTCCCAGAGGACTTTTCACTGAGATTGAAATGATTTGGAAAGAGTGTCTATTTCAAGAAAAACTGGTCTTCAATGCAAAAGAAGATTTCAGCCTCACTGCTATTAGGAGGCACAAATGAACCATGGCAATGCCTGTGGCATAAGATGTACAGTGTAGCTCAGACATCTGAATGCCGTTCTGCCCTTCTTTGGACCAGGGAAATCATGCAGAGTTATGAGATAAATGTAAAAAACTTCTAAATCTCACTCCTAAATTCTTTCTTGGTAATCAGCAGGATATTTGACTCCAAAACTAGCCCCTTCATGATTTCCTCAACACCTGCATTCTTTGCTGCTACGACCCAGCAGAAGAGCTGAGCTTAACATTTGGTGTATGTTATAACCTGTGCCACAGCCCCTACCTGAAATATTATTTTAACACCACCAAACAAAAAAGCAGCATATAAAATTGACAGTAACAGGACTAGCAAAACACACTTCCTTCAGAATTAAATGTAAGCTGTAAACACCCTTTTTGCTCTTCACAAAAGACATAAGTGTGTTTACATAAGGTGTGAGACTTAAAGCCAGACAAGGTGTAATGTCGGTAACAAATGTTTATCAGTCAGTGAGATCCTCCACTTGGAGAGACTATTAAGAGAAGTTTTGGACTCTTCTGCCTGAGGTCTGCACAACAAGGCTGATGAAAGTGTTGTACGCGAAGATGTATCTGAACATAAGGCGGTGAAATCAATCACAATCCTTTGTGGTTGATTAATATCAGCCAGAAGATCAAAACATTGGTGATTGTTTACACCAAAAAGAGGACCCAGAAGCAAATGCTTAACTTCTTCGCTAAGCATTTTGCTAAGCTAAGAGCAAATTAGATATCCAGTTGTAACCAGTGTGATATTTCTCCTAGGAAATTCTCTTCTGAAGTCTGTGGCTTATAGACTTTCCAAATCAGAAACTGTACCTTTGCATTCCATAGCTCTTGGGTGACTTTTCTTCTATAAAATTCTAGTTTAACTTTTAACCAGTTTGTGAGTTTGCCATCCAGAATCCAGTTTTTCATCCAGGTATATTATCCAGGTTTTTCATCCAGAATATCATTACAAAGGCATTCAACAATTGACCTATATTGTCTGTATAAAATAATAAAAAGGATTTTGTTTTAAATGGACAACCCTAAAATTTAATTTTTTAGGTCCCCAGTCTTTTTAACTGCCCTTGTTAAAAGCTATTGCACAGACAGCCTGATGCCAATAGCAATTCCAGTATATACAATCCAAATCTATGAATTTGAGCTGGTTTATTTTTTTTTTCTCAGACTGGAGTCTAAAAAACTTTAAACACACCTACCATTTCAATTATAACCTGTTTCCACAGTGGAAGCCTAATTCAGGAAATAGGAACATAAAGCTCTGTAACTCTAGGTAAAGTAATTTCTAGCTTGAGAAAAAATCTGCTCAGGTCTCAACTGGGGAAAGCAGAGTAGGCCTTGATTGAAGGGCACTAAGCTAATCACATTCTACAGTTATTGAGGACAGTTAAAACATCATTTATAAAGTAATGATTGTTTAAATTATCTTATTGAATCCATTTGCCAATCCCTAATCATTTTTTTATTGCTGATCAGAGGAAATAGCTTTGTTATTGGCATCAGCTTGTCTATGCAATAGATTTCAGCAAGAACCAGTTAAAAATCTATACTAATCTAACAGCCTTGCTTCACTCTGTTTCTATTTTTTTTTTCTTTAAAAAAAAAGAAGAGTTTTCAGGTTCAGCCTCTGCAAAATAATTGTTCAAATTCTGTTGTAAAATAATTTTAAGGCGTGTGATTTTATTGTTGTTGTTGTTGAATATTGTCAAATAAACAGATTAATGTTTATGACAACACAGATCATGAAGCTGAGGAAATATCTTTTTGTGAAATAGACACAGATTAACCCAATCTGACTGGTTACTGTGCTACTAAATCAGTTGTTTCTATTCCCATGGTAACAAAAGGAGTTACCCTAGGCAGCACTTCTCACTGCAGGTAAGCTTGAGACAGACTCATGCAGTGTAGCTGGTTTAACCTCCTTGTATTTTAAATTTTCTGTATTTCCAGCATTCACAGCCAAAGTTATTTCTTCTTTCCTGACCAATTCAACTGCCTTTCCTGTGACAGCAGGCCACCATGGAGAGAGGATGATGGGAAGAGAGTCTTTAGTTCTTCTAGTTTTACTCCAAGTTTTTTCTACAAACTTTTTTACCACCACCAGCAGATAAATTCTGCCCCTCCCATGAGTTTTGCTGCTGTGCCCCATGCTGTGGCTTTTTCCTTCCCCATGAACTCTGACTCCCTCCCACCACCAGCCTGGCCATTTCTCCACCCAAAGGAAAGAGAGTATCCACGGAGATCTTGCTCTCAAATCCTCTCCCAGCTGTGCAGGAACTTCTTTAATTTTACTGACAAAGGCTATGGTTGATAATAAAATTATGGCTACTTGGTAGTTAGTGTAGAAGCCAGAAACTACCACTCTAAAAATACAGATTCCCACTTTCTAGTCTTAATTAAATACCTTTGATCACCTGTTTTATGGTTGATATCCCCTGTCTACTAGCAAGATATATAGAAGATATATATGTGTATGAACAGTACAGTTACATGATAGCCAAGAACGAGCTCTGTTGAATTAGGCAACATAGATTTTGAAAAATCTTGTGTTTCAGAGGAGCTTGAATTCCAGAAATTGATTATCAGATCTAATTAGCTCAGTGAGAGAGAGAGACACAATTTTCATGTCTGGTTACGAACGACATCAGAAACAAAAGCATGGACTGAAGAAATCCTGGTTAGCTACACATATATTAAAGTCTATGTTCTCCATAGACTGCAGTCATGTATTTTCACATAGTGACGGTTATCTAATTTTGCCTAAATGGGGAAAACAATGCTATAGGTAATCTATATATTAATGATGTATATAGGTCTCTTCCATCATTTGATTTTGCATCCCTCTCTGAAAAGCAAGTGTCATCAGCTGACTCATGGAAAAAAAAAAAAAAAAACAACAACAACAACCTTAAATACATTTGTAAATAAGTGAGAAATGTGACTCTCAGCTCCAGGAAACAAGGGAGAAAATGCAGAAGGAAACAAAGACCAAATAAAGGATGTCAAAGTTATCTTGAGTGATAGAGCTGAAAAATTACAAAGCATGCCAGCCCTCAAGAAGAAACTGCAGACTAAAACCTGTCAGCATGATGGAGACATTGGATGCTGGGGTTTTCAAAGCCACCTAAGAGAGTTAAAAGCATGGCAACAAGAGATTATTCTGACTTTTGCCAAGGGTTACAGAGCTGCACTTTGAAAAGCAGCAGGGACTCATGAGAGCATATTACTTTACCATTCAGTCTCAACAGGCAGTTTGTAAGATCTTGCAAAGTTTCCCGTGAGTGATCCTCATGTTTTAGTGAATGGTACTTAGTGGAATAGATGGAGGCTAATTTTTAAATCCCTCTGTGTCATGGTGAATTGCACTGCTTGTAACTGGCAATAAGATAATATACAGAGCAGAGTCAGGACTGGCACATGTGGAATTAGTGAGACTTAAAGTGACTTTATGTGTATTGCATCATTCTATTTTTCTTCAGTATTAGTGGTGTCAGTAGTTCATTTTTAGTTTGCTTTGATCTGTTTGGACTTAGGGTGAGCTTGTGTGGTAACATCATTAACTAATCACAGTATAGGATATTTTTTAATGAACTAGGAAGCCACACACACGATATATTTTATCCTATAATAATGGCAAAGAACAAAGAAATAGTCACTTTCCTTCTAAAGATGAACGAGGAAGAACAAAGGAAACAGTGCATAGCCCTCAGGTCTGCTCTTCTTCCTTTTAACTATATGTGAAACCTTTTTTTATGTTTTAGATATGCAGAAATAATAAGTGGCTCCTATGAGAGGTAATATTTCTGGAAATCTAGAGAAACAATCAGTAGCTGCTGGATAATTTATGTGCCTTTGCTTCAAAATGGCCCAAGTGTTTTTTCTTCTAATGTCTAACAAGCACTGTTATAATTAGAAGCTTTTGAAGCAGGCAACCTGGTCTTTTGGTGGTATTTGCAGGGTTCCACCTCATGTATTAGTCTGCTCCCCAAACTTGTCATCCCAGACTTATTTTTATTGCTGTTTTTATGTCTCCACCATGTAACATTATTTTGATCTATTTTACAGGCCGTAAAAACTGTAAAAAGGTTCTGCATGTGCAAATTCCTTTGAAATCATGGAAGCTGAGCTTGCAGGACTGTGCATACTGTGCCGTACACTCAGTCCCGAGCATGTTTGGCATTGCTCTGTAGTCCTGGATGGCTGCATTGCCTCAGCTCCCTGTGGAGATGCATTTTTAATTCTTTGATGCCAGCAAAATGATACAAGGCATGAAACAGATTTGATGTTAACACCAAAATTAAATTAATCACAGGTTTTGATTTAAAACAGACAACTCACACCCCACCCATAAAGCTAGACTTGCTTCACAAAGACTGTGTGAGATTTTTAAAAATAAACTAACAAAATAAAGTAAAATAACACTCAGTCCAAGCTCTTGATCCAGTCTTTGCGCATAAAAAGGAAAGACGGGTTTTTTATACTTTGATCTAACAGCTTTAATGTGAAAAAATGGAGAGGAAAGACCTAATTTGTTGGTTTAGAAAAGTAATGCCACTCATTAATCAGAGCACTGAAGAGAGAAAACATAAAGTGACTTGAGTTGGCTTTTATCACACAGGCCTGCTGATAAAATATCCACTTCTACTGGAAGCCCCGCCATCCCAGTTTCATTGAATACACAGTAATTCAATCATGACTAGGAATAATTTATTTGTAACAAGCAAGGCTTCTGTTTCTCCATAATGAGTTGATTATATCTTGTCAGAGGAACCTTAAACCCATCAAATGTCAAATGAATTATATCAAACATATTATTTTCATAGCAGCTGGATATGAGTAACTGATGAAACAGAGTTCTCTATTTTCATTTTGTACTGTGAATGATAAAATGCAGCTCGTAAAATGGAGCCTCTGACACAAATTCATGCAGGTCCCTAATTTCTTACTTTTAAAAGGTCTGTTTCATAAATATGATCTACTCATTTACTTGAAATATTAAGTCATAATTTGCTGGGAGAATTGTACACCAGAATTCTTCTATACACCACATTTTTCTATAAAATATTTGTGCTTTTTTTTTTTTTTAACATTCAAATGACAGTAACCCCTGTTCACGACGCATGGCCTGATAATGCAGTTATTCAAAAATTAGATTTCAGATAACATTTGATCCCATCTATCTCTAAAAGCACTTCCTGCAGGGCCAGAGGGTGGGAGGCAGCCACAGGAGTATCTGCGTATCTGTCCCAAAGAAAACAGATGTGTGGGTGGCCCATGGGGATTAACTTTACCTCGCAGCCCAGACCAGGGCTTAGGGTGCCCTGCCTGCACTGGTATATGGCATTTACCTATGGCTAGACCTCTTTGACCTGTCTTGCTGCTCCATCTCACTGAAGCAATCAGCATGGGGGAGAGGGAGAGGAAGATGAGTTTCTTGTGAGCACAACTGGAAGAAGAATCATGAAATTATAGCAAACAGATTGAATACAATCTGCAGCAGCTGCTGGTAGATTATTAAAATAGATACCAACCTGTTTTAGAAGCATGCAGTTCTTGCTTACTGTTATATGAAGCACCCCATACATTTTGATGTATCATCAGAGACAATCTTCTTTGAAGTGGACTGGGTTAAGATGTTAGAAGGAAAGAAGAGACCGCCATATATAAAGGGAACAATTTTCTCTGGATGAGAGCCGGATAAAGTAAGAGAGTGGGTGGCTCATACCCATGCACCCGTCAGCACACCTAGCTAATCGTTCATGGGCACTGGCATCTTGCTCTTGCTTCACTGTTATGTCTGAGCGGATAACATTTGCTCACTTTTTAAGTAAAAAAGCCCAGCACTTGTTCAGTGTAGATTTTATCATTTAGGTCTTCTACAGAAAATGGCTGCTGTGCACAGATAGAAATTGTAATCCCTCTTTATGATCTTAGGAGCAGTATCTTTCAAATGGTATCTGCCTGTACCTAAGCTCTATGTTTTTTATGATGCACAAAATGGTGAGCTTGCTACTAGCCTCTGAGGAGAGGGGGGAACAATGGACAGAAGTTGTACATTGGAATGAGTTTTTTGCCACTCCACATGGAGTTAGTGAAAATTGCAGCTAAAGAGCTGAAATTTTCTTCTCTTTTACCTTGACCAATAATTTCAGGAGCCCCCAGAACTGACAGAAACCAGACCTGGGGAGGTAGCGCGACTAGGTTGGGCAAGGTAAAAGAGAAGCAAAGACTCCTACCTTTTTGTAGGAACTGACTCTGTGACGAATTATGCTTGTGACACATCACCCTTGAGAGTTTAGTAATGGGATTTTCTAAAAACAGCTGGACAGCAGGAGGTAGCATCAAAGATGCTTCTGGTTCTCATTACACATGACTGCAACAAAACTGAGTAAATCCAGGTAAGAATTCACCCAGTACCAACAATACTGAAGTCACTGCATCTGTCTCTGATGGTGATCCAAGCAACACCTCTAGAGACTGAAGACAGACCTTGAATACTTGGACCATGCTGAGAGCCACCTCCAAATAGGTCTTGCTTCTAGAAAACCCACACTCTTGGACAAGGAAATGAAATAATGTCTGAGACCATGGTTTTCTTTTCCCAGATCCCAAGGTCCTTCTTATTTATAAAGTATTTCCTTGTTTTGTATAGAATTCCTGTGCTTATGGCTAAAGAAACACCACTTCTGAAGAGAACCTGAGAGAAGTATTTCTTTTCCCTGTGTTTCTGGGTGTGAGGCTCAAGCTAACAATATTTCTTTGTTTTACGAAGAAATGTAGGTGTTTTGAAGTCAGCTCTTCTTGCTTTGAATAATACTTTAGCAGAAAAGAAAATATATCTAGGTGTGGAGTTAATTAATAAAACCTGTCCCATCTTATTCATATGAACACACTGCAATAGGTGTAAATGTTGGTAAGTGTAAGTTTAATGAGGTGGTTGTCATCAATAACAGGTTGCACCTTCCACCAGGTAGTATGATGTTTAGTTTTAGGAAACAATGCAAGATGATATGAAGGTTATTACCCAGCTCTTTCCCTACTCCTCCCCATGCATTTTGGTGTGTTCTGTGGCCAGACCCCAGAGCAGGAGGCAGGGAGGTGTCTTGCATCATCGATTCTGGTTCATTTCCAGACTCTACTGTCTTACTTGGTTACAGAATGGTGGCTAGTTTATAACCAAACAGTATATTTGTGAACCAAGGATATTTTCAGCTGGGTAGTCTAAGGTAAAGGAATCACATTTGTGAAGAAAGAACAACATTTCCTCCAGTCCATACTAATAGCACTGAAGTAAAAAATGAATTATGAACAAGAAAGCGTATGTAGTTTAGTAATTGTTATTCCTGGTCAGAATGCCAGACTGAAAACCCACTGGCTGGAGCTCCTAAGTTGTTATTTTGTTCCCATTAGAGTAAGGAGATGAAAGAATTTTATTCAAATATATTTCTATTAACAAAACTGCCATATTATCAGTGTGATCATAATCAGTGAATGGAAATATTCTGGAATTTCCCAGAAGTTTAATATTCTTAAGACAAAGTTCTGGAATACTGTTGTGTTTGAAAACTTGCTAAGGACAATATTACTGTTCTTCTTCTCATATTTGATATCCCTTTTATGTTACCACGCTACTTTCTCAATTTACAGATTGAAGTGTTGCAAAAACCCTGTTTTTTACTATTTTCCCAATGTATTTCTCACTCGTGTTGTTCTGTAAGATCAAACTAGCTGTCCCACAAGTCTGTAGCTGTGAATTTATCTAATATTTTTTATTACATTGGTAGACTTGAATTCTTCATTAAGACCAGTGAAAACTCAAAATAAGCGTGTTGTCTTCTGTGAGAGCTGTTCTGTTTCCTACACCCTGAAAGTAAAGTGGGCCTCCCACTTCTAGAGTCAGCTCTTCAGGAAACCTAGACGCCACTACACTTTAACTGTCTAGATCTAACTGAACTGTGGTTATAGTCAAGTATTTAACAGCATTTCACACTTCTCCTGTCATCTGGATTACATAACAATGTGCTGATTTTATAAACAGCAACTACTCATTTTTGTGGTTGAGTTTTACTGGATGCACAAGAGAAACATCTGACTAAATAAAGCTGGAGACAGGAAAATTGAATGCAGAGGAAGGGCACGCATTCCTAGGCACATGCAAAACCAAATGGTGCCAGGATTTGCAGACTGCAGTGCCACCACGCAAGGCCCCCGCATACATTTCCAGCCAAGAGACCATAAGAACTCACTTTCTTGTGGTGTTGAAAGTGTTTTTGCTTGGCACGTGCTCTTAAAAACCCTGTGAATGCCACTTATACTATTAAGTGTATGGGGGGAGGGTCTTTAACTATTCAAGTGCAGGAGGTTAGCAATGCCAAAAAGCGTTAAAAATCAAAAGAACCCACATGTATAAACACAAATGTTGGAAGTGTAATAAAACTAGTGAGGCAGACACTTAAGCAGTGTAAATCAGATGGCTCTGCTGGCTTCAGCAAAGCTCTGTCAGCCTAGGATAATTTGGGCTTTGCTCTGGTAAATACCTCTAAAACAGACACCTGTATCTGTGCTCTACTTGAGCTCTGCTGAAACAATTTTCTCTAAGCTATTGTTTTAAGTGTGGGGTGGGTTACACTCTGTGATTGCTGTTACTGCTTCAGCAATGTGCAGCAGCATGGAAACTCAGGGACACCTTTTCTGCTATGTTTTATACTATAATAAAGGACTTCTATTCCTGTGTCGTTGTCCTGTGAAGGTGGTAGGAGATACCTCTGTTGGATATAGGCCAGCTGAGAAGATGCTGGAGAACATTCATAAACTCAGCTCCTACTAAGAGGTTCTGAACTACCATTTTCTGCAGATTTCTTGAGAGCCATGTGAGCATAAATATTCTGCATTGGAAATGACATTTGGAGCCCATCCTTAAGAAATCTTTGGTCCAGACGGTCTACCCTGCTCTTAAGACTGAGGAAAGTGAACATTGTAATTCCCAAGCATTAGACAGTACCTCTTTAAGGTTAATCCTTTAGGAGTGATATAGAACTTGGTGCTTCAAAAGACAGATCAGTGTAGCTCATATGAGTGGGCATGTTTCCGTGTGTCACAGACAACTTCTCCATGATGCTTGCTATAGGAATTGTAGCAACCCTGACTCAGTCCTATTTTCTTCCATAGTAACTGACTTTTAGTCTTTTAGAAGTAGTGATAAGATAAAGCTGGAGTGTGGCTTTTCTTACATTATTCTTATATCATCCAACATGACCCATATTAAGCCACATGCTGTGAAAGAGGGTTTTATCTGGTTGGCCACCAGCTCCTTCTGCCCATACTGGCACCTTTTGTGTTCACAGCAAACTGAAGACAGCAGTTACAGAGAGGGCCTACAGCCAGCTTATGTCTCCCAGCACCAATGGGGGTTCAGAGACGATGTGCTGGAAGGCACATATACAAGGATCAGCCCAGCATCACAGATTCTTCTCATCCATGAAACTTAGAGCAATTGGGGGTTATTCAGCATATGACCATGTGTGTCACACATGGCAATACCATGCCACACAGGGCAATAATGCATGGAACAGCCAGTTCCTCATTCACTACCATGTAACCTGGCACGTGGCATCTCATGCACCACAACAGGGAAGTCAAGAGTTCTGCATACCCTTAGAGTAAGAAACAAAATGTGACAGCATTGTGGGATTCATCTAAGTAACTGAGGTTGTCTATAATGTAGGTATTCACAGGTGAGAAAATCATCTTATCTCCCTTTGTAGTCAGTAGAGAGCCTGCCACTGGAGTGTATGAAGTTATCTCAGCTTAAATAGGTGTTGCTATGAGATCAAACGGATGCCAATCAGCCTCTGTTGGCTCGTATTGATTACACCTTAATGAGCTTTAACAGCAGCCAAGCAAGTAGCTCAGGACTAGCTCAGATGCAAACATCCATGCTCTAGACACCTAAAGTAAGCTGAGATGAATCCTAGTTCAAATATACTAAAGAAAACTTTAAATCCATGTAACTTAGAAGGAAAAAAGCCTTTTTTCTTATAGTCTCAAAGTTCAGGCAAGTATGGAATTGAGGTGAAGTTTCTGTAAGGTAGTAGTGCAGTGATAGGTAGCGTATGAGTGATTTTGGCTCCATCTTTGGCTCTCCTTATTCCACTTCCATATCAGGATGCAACCTTGGGGATACACCAGCTTAATTGCCCATTCCTTTCCCTCATTCACTGCAATGATTTGCTCTAACTCACATTTTAAAAATTAAAGTCACCAATTTAGTTGGAAATGTCAACAAAAAAAAACTTTAACCAGTTTTGCTGTTTGTTTCTTTTTTTCCAGAAGCACAATGGTTGTTCAAAGATGGTGTCTCATTACAGGTTTACAAATGGAGGCTTCAGAGCTCACTGTGGACTAAGCCACTTAGAGTTGGACCCTGTTCTTCCATGTGGGGAAGCCATCACACAAGTCAGCTCACTCCTTTGTGGGCCAGTGACTTAGAAAATGCCTTAAAGACAGTAGCCCAGTGAGACAGTAAGTATTGAGTGGATCTTTACCACTTACTGGACGCTGTTTATCTGTAAAGTCAGATTTAAGCTGCTGCATCCAGACTAAAATTCTTAAACTTGACACAGAGCTCACATCTGAGGCTTTTCCTTTCCTTTTTTGTTTGTGACTCATTGCCAGACAACATGGAAATGTTAAGTAATCTCAGGAAAGCTGGTAGGAAAGGTGTTGCTAGGAGAACTTTCAACATAGTAATGGGGATTTTTCAGCAGAAATAAACAGGTTTTTTCCTTTTTTTTTAACAATACATGACTGAGTTTATGGAAAACACTCGGGTCTATGATAAATATATGCGAGACTTCCACGTGTTGTCAATAGATTTCTCTTTGTTCCAGCTGTCTGCAGCTTCTTATCCTTAAAACGCAGTTTCTTTTGTTGCCAAAATTTTTGGCTGTGAGAGAAGGTTCTACCTTGTTACAGTAATTTAAAAACACCTGCTGTCATATATTTTCATATGGCAGTTACACTGGAACTAATGCCCACATAATCTTCTTAATACAAGATACTGTGGACTTACTCTATAGATCGGGGTTTTGCATTTCATGTCTCACTACATTTAGAACTTAATTTTACTTCTGATACTTCCATAGTACATCTAAATGTGTCTTTCCTTGACATGTTTGTTTTTCATCAGTTTCAAGGAAGAAAAACAAGCTCTGCGCTTTCTTTTTTCTTTTAAATAATAATTATTCCCACCAAGTGACTATCACTGGTCTTCCCTTTGACTTGTTTGAACTCCGGCCTTTGTAAGCAGCATGATGCTCCCCACTTGTTCTCCAGGGCGAGATGAATAGTTGTGTGTTCAGATTTGTGCTGCCTCAAGGATGAAGAAAAATACTTAAACACATGCTTGATTTTAAGCGTGTGTCCATATCCTGTTGATAGCCAGACACCTTCAGTGTTACGTATAAGCAAGTAAAGAATAGGATAACAGACTTGAATTTAGAAAACAATTTCCAATATGTCATTTGTTTTTCTGTGCTATTAATGTACCGTTATCACATTAGTAAACTTGTTTATTCAAAATCCTTTTGCCTTCCTTCCTGACTGAAAGTCATCAACTATTTGAACTCTCATAGGCATAATTTTATTTTACCATACACACTGTTGGTCTCATCTTTATTTCTGGTTCACGATGTTTTGTGTGTTTTAACCACTATTTTAATTTCTTTTTAAATATTTAAATATATTTGTTTATCCACACTTTTTATTTATTTATAGGTCATGAACACTTGCTATCTGTACATGGTCTGTATTCAGAGGGCTAGCTGGTTTAGAGGTACGTGCATATTTTGGAGTGCATAAATACATTAAATCCAACCCTTTGGTTTAAAGAGCAATAAGGTTGTAAGACCAAGTAATCATTGGCTGGGAAGTGCCATCATTAAGGATGAATATACAACTTCAGTTAAACCTTGTGTGCACATGTTATCAAATAGCCTTTAATTACAGAATGACAGATTTTTTCCATGTGCCCTCTTTACTATGCAAAAGCAATTATATTCATTGAATCCACATCTTGCATATTCCCCCTTCAACCTCACTGATAGGTATCTGCTTTCATGCTTTGTTTAGCACACTATCTTCCAACACTGCTCCAAATATAGCTTCTCTGGCTTTTATCTGATTTTTTCCCAGATATCTCAACACTATATGTTTGTGATGCCTGTTAGAAGGAGTATCCCAAGTTATGGACTGAGATCCTTTGAACACTTAGACCAAATACCAGATGAAACAATGCTGCAAAACATTGCTTCACTAAACAGCCATTTAGAGAAGAAGCTGTTATTCTCCCTCTACAGGTAAAAAAAGTTACAATAGTCATCACAATTTCTTAGTTTCCTGTTGTCCAGCTATCTTTTTTATACACCAGTCTCCAAAAACCAATTTCAATTTCAGATCTCTCCTAGGAGTATTGCTTTCATTCAAACCCAGGAGCACATCTGTGGCCCATACATGCATCTTATCCATGCCTCAGCTCCAAACTGAGGTGACACAGCAGAGAAACATTAGCTTTCTGCACCCTCTTCTTCAGCTTCTCACCTGGTTTCCATGAAATGAAAGCCCAAGCTGTAGGCCAGAAGATAGCTGTGAGGCACTCAAAACAGACTCCTCACCTGGACAGTAAGGGAAACTGGACTACAACATTGGTCTGTTTATCATTTCAGTCTTCTTTCCTGCCAGTCTTACTCTTGATTAACAGCCTGTTAATGAGCCCTATTGGCTCTTTGAATAAATTTCAGGACTAATCATCTCATTTATCTCAAGGTCCCCTGGGTCATTTACCTAACAGGAAAAAGCACTCCAGGTTTCTTCACAGCTGGGAACAGTGATGACACACTGCAGTACTTCATGGTCAGTAAGAAACATAGGGAGCAATAGCTGGAGTCCTGACAAAAACAAGCAAAATTTTTTCATCAGCCATATTCAGACTAGAAGGAACTGCCTGAGTTGTATTGGTACATCCAGAGACATTCCTTGTATCAATATGCTGCCATCATATCTCTTTCACTCTGTCTGAAGTTGAAGGAAGAAACCCTCCTGGCACCACACCGGGATTTGGGTATCAGACCGGAGGAGGGAGGATCGCTGCTCTCAGTGCCGATGCACGCTGACAGAGGAGTCTGGAGCAGAAGTTGTGGGGAGAGGTGTACTCAGCTCCTGCTGTGCCAGCTTAGCGTGAGCTCAGTGAGGAGAGAGGCTTTGGAAGGTCACCTGCCCAAAATAAAATTCAGAGCATCTTTTAACTAAGAGTTTTCACTTATTTATAGCTTAGCTACTTATGTTGGGATTTTCAACGTGACAGCAGCAAGAGATCTATCACTAACAAAGCTCACAAAGTGCCAGATTTGAAACACTTATTTCAAAACATGGTTTCCATAAAACATGGTTCAATAGGGGCAAAACTGCATATTTTTCCTCTAATCTTTTTCATGAAAATAACTGAACCACTTTTTGCTGGGACTTATAAGTAAATCCCTCTCAGACATATTCACAAAAATAATCTTCTGAAACAGAGAACTGTCTAGAAACTTAAATAAAATTGCTTACCCTTGGTGAAGCTAAAGTACTGAAATCAAAGACTTATAGTATGAAATGTCAGGCAAACTTGACTATATATTTTCAAACAGCTAGTCCTCTACACCCCATAAAATGCATATAACATACGCAGTTGAACCCCCTCCCACCCTCACACACGGAGACTTATAGATTAACTTATGTGTTTAGGTCTAAATTGATCATTTTCTTCCATGTTTTCTGACTTTCAAGGTGCAGAAAATAGTTGCCAGCACTGTATGAAATGCCACAGACAGATGCCTCATGTCAACATGTATGTGGCTCTCATTCATTTTACAGCAATGCTATGGGGGAAGGGAATAATTGCTGGCAGTATTGCTTGAAACCCACCGCTGCCCTGGAAGGACAGCTTGGAGCCATGAATGTCATTTTAGCAAATGGCCACAAAAATGGCCCTGGCTTCTGTAAATGTACAAGTACCCACTATTGAACTCATTTTACAGAAGCTGCAACACTTTAAGCTTTTATTTTCACTGGAAATTATGAACTTTGCAACAATACAGTGCCATTTTGGACCGCTTCACTAAAACCAGTACCACTTGCCACCCTTCCCAGCTTCAGATGTTGAAAATTATGAGATTCAGAGCTGGGAATGGCCCTACCATTTTTAATGTAAAGCTCACCAAGCACTATATACAAGCTTAGTTCAACATTTGTGAATGTGGCCCAAGGGCAGACAGTACACATAAGGCTTTATATTCTTCATGCTGTTTTCCCCTTAGTGTCAGGGCCCAGAGCACACCTCCCCAGAACTAGAAGTGAGAGCCTGTCCCTCCTTTTCGTCGGGATTTGCTTTTAAGCTGAGGCTTTACCACTGGCCCTTGCCTGTGCTACATTGCAAGTACATCACAGCTACATCTCTGCCTGGTCTTGTACCTCCTCTTTTCTAGCTTTCTTCACAACGGCTCTTACTAGCGAAGGTAGACTAAGCCAGACGAACTCCTTAAGTCCAGAAAGGGATGTGCTCAGGGTCTTGAGACTTAGTACATGCATGCATTCTGGTAAATTAAGTAAGCTCAAGAGTTTTACATTGCTACCTTTAGACTGGTAGTTTTCTCAAGTGCCATTCATACACTCCGCTCTTTTGATATCATGACGTTTCTAGTTCATTTCCATGCTTATGAAAGCCTTGGCTTTGCTTCGAGTTTCTTGCTCTTTATTTTGTTGCTGAATGAAAATTCAGAGATCTCCATGGGTCTTCCAGGACTTCACGACTGTTTACAGAGGGTACTTTTTTCCCTCCTTCTCATGAGCTTTTTTGCCTGCACAACTAGACAGACTTCAGCTCTAGACAGTAACCAAACTACAAAATCTGTAGGACAGCAATATCTTGGGGTATTTCATGGTTTGGTTTTGTTTCTCTGTAGCATATTTTAAAGGGAGCTATTTACTCTGGCTGTAAAGCCTAAGCCATTGGTGATTTAGAGCTATAACAATATTGATGTAGATGAGCCTTTGTGGAGATATTTGATGACATTATGTAAATGTAATCAATGGGCTCAATAAAGCATAACAGCAATAAAATACTGTTCACATTATAGATAAATAAACTCACATGGACACATATATGTGTTTCCTACATAATTACTGTAACTATGCCTATTTGTATTACTGCTCTTCCATCTCTCTATATGCCATCCCCATAGTGTCTGTTTATGCAATCTTATTGAATCCATAACATCTAACTAAGTGATTAGGATCTTGACTTATGCCAGAAAAGCATGAATCTTCTGAGAGGAAGGAAAAAGAAGTTGAAATTAGAGCAACTCCAAATTGCCAGATGTTGCAGTTCAAAATTTTTAATGTTTCTTCTTTAAATAAGAAATATTTCAGTAATTTTTTGTGACATTCTGTCTACATTTTAACTTCAGTAGAGGAAGTTGAGTTTATAGTCTTCAAAAACAGAGAAAAAAATGAATAAAATACTGTTGGAGTTTTTGTTGCCAGATTATGACATTAACTTTGGATCCAATTATGGATTGGAGCTGGATTATCAAGTAGTACATTATCTGAGCACATGAAGGAGAAACAAAGAATGGAGGAAGCTATGATAGACCAATGCTTGCCCAACTTCAAGATAACTGTAATCTGCATAGACCTATGGGGGAGTGTATAAATGTTGAAATGTTTATATCTGAATCCTGACCTCAGAGTACTGAACTAGATCTCTCAACAGGACCTCAGGAAAAACTCTGGTCCTTCATGTTTCTTACTGTGAACTACTTAGGCCTCAATGTTATGTAGTGTGTCACTTCGTGTGGCACACTTAGACACATGCTTAGATTTACATTGGAGGTGATTAATAAATTGGAGCTCAATGTGATCATAACTAGAAGATTACACAATGTGTATTATATTATGAAAATACATGGTATTTCTCAAAACATATGGTATGATATGATTTCAGTCATGAAGGTCATAAAAGGATGACAGCCACATAATACTACTCCTGGGAAAGCAATGGAAAAAAAGCTAGTCTAGTGATTAAGGCAGAAACATGAGAACAAAGCTAGCTAGAAAAGAAAAATTGCATTTGGAAAAATGCTGATATTTCAACATTTGCTTCCATACTGCTTCAGGATATACTTTTCACAACATACTGCAGAGAGAACCAAGATGACTCAATCATCATTAACTAGGTTCAAGGAATGATGACATTCTTCAGAATACCACTTCTGATCTGATGCAAGAGCTCACAGGGGTCTCCCTGTGAATGAATGAATTCACAGGGTCTCCAAGTGCTAGGTGATTAGTGAGGCTGTGCAGTCAGTCTCACTCTGGCCTAATTGAAATTTATTGCTTGAAATGGAACAGGTCCCAAAAGATGGGGTGATGCCCTAGCCCCCCAGTTAGGACACTCAGGTGGAAAATGGGAACTCAAGGTTCACTTGTCTGCTCTGAAAAAGCCATAAAGGTTGTCTAGAATGCCTTATGTTTCTCTTTGAACAAAAACTGCACCTTGGCACGATTTTTACTACAACAATTTGGCATGTGCCCAGGTCTTTGTCTTTGGGATATCTGAGTTCAAATACAGTCTCTTCTTTTTCTGTAGGCTTTTTATATAGATGGTGGAAAGAGATAGTAGTTGACAATTTAGATTAAATTTTAGCTGGGCTGAGTAGTCCTCTGGAGATAATTATCTCTTTCTGATAGCTATTTAGTGAAGCAGTGTTGACTACACTCATGACTTAGTTGTCTCATTTAGGTGTTTAATGTTCTCAACTGAGTTTCACCTCTCCTCTTTAAATGTGTATTTCTCTCTCTCCCTGACATGGAAACTATAAAGAGTCAATGTAAAAATGATCACAAACCAGATGATATATGCAGTTGGTTCTGTACTGGTACTAGAGCAGAGAAGTGAAGTAACTTTTAGTGTGGGGAACACAGCCAAAATGAACACTGGAAATTATTTTTACACAGGACATGAGGAAAAAAAGAAAATTGAGACAGGAATTCAGAGCCACAAAATTCACAGATTTCTAGCAAAATAGAAGAGGATGCACTGAAATGGAGAAAAGCTCAACTGGAAGAAGGAAATGAGGTGAAGAATGGACATGGGACTGTACACAGTCTGATAAAAGACATGAAGCAACCTCTGTTACCATGTTTCAGTATCACTTGACTTCAAGTGCCACTAGGAATGTAAACAAAGGGAAATGTTAACTAAATTCCCCTCCTGTTCTTCCAACCTCTTCAAAAAGTATTTGGGTCAAATTTCAGGCAAAGAACTGGAGGCACTTTTTTTTTTCTACCCAGGTGAGGTACTTGTTCATAGCACAAGTCTGAATTCATGAAAGTGGCTATGTTACCAGTATTCATGGTTACATTCCTCCTGTTTTCTATTTTAGTTTAATTATCATGTTATCAGCAACTTGGAACTTGACATAAATCTCAAGGTAGAAACTGCTTGAGAAGAAGTTCAGTCCAGTGATTATTCTTTCTTGAAAAAAAAAAAAAAAGAGGGAGAGAGAAAAGAAAGCCATAGAAGTCTTTGAAACAGCTGGGGTCAAAGGAACTGTGCTTTCTTCTAATTGTCCCAATAAATTTTAAAGATGTTATTACTCTGTAGTGATTAAGAAATAGTAAAAAGAGATGCAATGCTATAACATCAAGGCCATCAAGCTTAATAGTCCTTAACTGATTGTCACCCCGCCCCAACAAAAATAGACATGCTGTTCTCTCCTTTCCCGTCCCTCCTCCATTACCCTTCCCCCTCACTCAAAGGCTGCTAAAAGCACCTCCAGCCAAGCCAAGGGGAATTTATACTTCCTGCAATAAAATCCTAAGAACAGAACAGCTGGCAGCTGAACTTAAGATTGCTAAAACAAACATTGTGACATTGATGTGGGGAGGGATTTGGTTATTATTACAACACGGCATGACTGGTTCTGCAGGGAAAAGATGCAAGCAGAGCTTTTTTTTTCCAGCATGCAAACAAAAGACTTTTTAAAAAAAAAAACAGTAAAACAACAGCACTATTTGCTCTAAAAATACCTAGGGGGAAAAAAAAAAAGACAAACAACAAAACAACAACAACAACAACAACAAACAGTGGGCAAAATTCACAATGTTGGCTGCCTAAAATTTAGAGTTGAATGACTGAAATTGCACGAAGATTGTTCCACAGAGATGCTGTTGCAAATAGACCAGACAGGATCATTATTAATTCATCTACTCTGACAAGTACAAAATATGCAAATGAATACATTATATCATAACAATCCTATACATATCACGCTCAATTTCTCTGGTATATTGAGTCCTGTTGTCTGTGATAGCTTATAGCAATCTTCCAGAAATCACCCAACTTTAAGTGGAAGGCTTAATCAGACAGCCCATCACTATACAAATTAGGGTAGTGATGGAGTAATAATAACTAATCAAAGGTTGGATTGATGACAATGGTTGGTAGACTTATAACAATAGCAAGTGGATTAATACTCCAATGTTAAATGCGTTTTTGGTTATTATTTCACAGCAGAATATCTTACATTGTAGATCCCAACATGAGTATCCCTGTTTCCATAAGGTTCAAGGACAACCTCTAATGCTTGTTTCACTTCCCCTTAAAATCTGGAATTCCCAAGACAGAGAGTTAGGAGAGGTAGATTCCTAACTGCCACCTCTCCCCACTGGTGTTAGGCACCTAAATTAGTAGCCTTTATATTAGGTGGTTTATTAGATAACTACAGTCACACTTTCCAAATAACTCTGCATTGGGAGCATTGATTGACTGCTCTTGACTTTTTCCTGAATCTGATGCCTTCTATTGATGTCTTCAAAACACAATGATGGTTTTGTTTGCAGGATCCCATTATAATGAGCACTGTAGCCTTAAACACTGTGTAGGGTTAAAGAAACAATCTAAGTTCTTGTTGTTTGCACTTGCTATTATTTTATCCTGTGTGAAAAGAGACATTATCTGGCATAATTTGCTCTCAGTTGAATCTATTTTTCTGGGTGGAATTAAAAGCTTAAGGTGATATTGCAAGCCCACACATGCTGAAAAACGTTACAGTAATGACATAGAAAATTACTAGCCATCCAAAAAGGTATGCGGAAAAAAAAAAAAAAAAAAAAGAGAGAGTGTTTCCTTGTTCCATGCTTGAGAAAATGGGCTTGGATTAATCAAAGATTTAATCAAATGTGTCAACATCTCAACTGAAGAGAGATAAAAAGCATACGAAATAAAGGTTGCCATTGTGTAGGATGCATTAAATAAATAAATAAATCAAATAATAAAAAAACACATTCACACCTTTTTTTTTCCTAAGGTGAGTCTGTTCACACCTGTCCCAAAGCTAAGCAGCTCTGGCTTCAAGGGAAAGGAAATATTCTGATTCCAGCTATACCAACCTGCCTGTTTACCACCGTCTTCACTTAGCAATACTGCACCCAGGTCATTGCACATTGCACAGCCCTCTTCCTGGTAGGTATAGCAGAGGGCAAAGATAGACTAATCTCTCAACTGCGCAAGAAAGGAGTGGCGGAGCATAGGTTAGTAGCCTAGGGAAAAAATAACACCTCTGCTTCCTAGTTGGGTGGTGAATCAGCAGTCCCCACAACTCCAGATGCTGCTTCTGACACCCAGATGGTTCCTTGGTGGTTTCTACCTTTTCCGAACAGGTGTGAAAAATCTGTTTGAAGATGAATTGCACTGGGTTTCATGGTTGAGTTTTCAGTTAAAGAAGAGAAACCTGCTGGTGCTTTTTCACCTGAGAAGCTTTGTCAGGGACATTGACATAACCCAACCATTAACCACATTATCTTCCAGGCTCATTGTTTAAAATAGCTTTCTAATCCTCAAAACAAACATGTGGGGCTGAAGCAAGGCAAAAGAACAATTCTCAGTCATATTTTAATTTATATGTAGCTGAATAAAATATACTCCTGCAAATGACCACATTCAGAATGGTACTTCCCATCACAGACCCTTCCGCTTGTGTCTTTGAAACTGGAGTTTAGGTTCTGTTTTAGCTTAAACCTGAGTAAGTTTGGCATTAATTTCAATGGAGCTAATGTATGCAGGAAGCTGCTTACAGGCTTGACTACCTTTCTGAAGCAGAGCACAAGAGAGACATCCTGAAATGTATAGTTTTACAATCGTCGTAGAAGCTGGGCACTTCTTCCTTTGAATCTAAACTAATTCTGTGATGTAAGTACACAAGAGCAGCTACACCACCTCACACCAAAGGTCAGTGTAACCCTATTGTAGATCCCCGTGGAAGAGCTAGGGAATGCATTCAGGGATACTTTCCCAGAATACTATCCCAGCTGCCAATAATTTGTAATTCAGTGATGTTCTAAACCAGACTTAGAATTTTTGTACTTAATAGCCCTCAATGGATTTTTTTTTTCATGAACTGGTCCAGTCCCTTCCTGAACCCAGATCCCCCACATCCTGTGGAGAGCAATCCTACAACATGCTGTGTGAAGAGTTGTCTCTAGGCTTGCTTCCTGATACTTTCACACAACGTCCTCTTGTTCTGCAAGAGGCAGCGAAGAATCACTACTTTTTCACTTTCCCTCTATTGCTTATGATTTTACAGACTTTTATCATTACTGTCAATTCTCTGGGCTGAAGAGTCGTAATCTAAGAGTAGTTACCCAACAGGAGCTGTCCATATATTTTATCGTGTGTTCTCCAACATGTTGCTCTCATGCTGCAGATAATGTGATCTCACAGATTAAATTTAAACTGTATGGCCAGATCAGCTCTGTCAGAAAGAATTTCAGTACTCCAGATAGGATCTTCCTACAAAACTCATGCCGACTTTGATTCTTTTGTGGAAATTATAAAATTGATGGTATTCTAAATGAGCATCTCTCTACAGGTCTTCATGCTCTGTCTTCTGCTGGGATGAGAAGTAGAAATATATAGATCTTCCAAACTAAAACGAGGGAGAAGGGAGAGACAGGACCTTGCTACCATACTGTGCGTTGAAATAATCATAGGAATATGTAATTTTTTAAAGAATCTGCCACTGAAATGGCGTGAAGTCACCTACTATGTCTAGTACTATAACTTGCACTGCCTCAGGATCTCATTCTATCTGTATTCATGTTGTTTTCTACCTTATTCTTTGTTCGTGAGCTGTTAGGTACATGTACAGCTCTTAGCTGCAAGAGGCCAATGTAAGCTCCAGAATAAATAAATAGAATAGTAACAAATGTTTAACCATTTGATTGTTTCTCTGTATTCAGTGGAACTTCTGTAGCCCAGGAATTTCACCCACTCCTGTGAGTCTGACCATGTGCTTTCCCTCCCAAAGAGATCCTAGCATTTCACACTGTCACTTCCCCACATCCTCTATCAGCCCAGCCAAATAATTCCCTGCTTACTTATAGTTTGAAAAGGAATTATATAGATAGTGTAAGTGTTATCCAAATGATAGCAGAAAATTGCTTATGATTTTGCCAAAATTATGTTCCATAAAAATATTGACACTTTTGATCAGCTCCATGTTTTGTGGTTAATAATACCTGATGTCTCTCCATTAGCAGATTGTGATCTTAAACCTGTGCAGCTTTAACTAACTTAACAGGAAGATATACTTAAGTCTTCAAGGCTGAAGTATTACTGAGGCATCACGCTGTGCATAAGAGTAAACCATTTAGGGGCTGTTTGTGTGGTGGCAAGGAAGCAACATCAACTGTAGGTCATCATATCTCAGTGCTGCTTCACACAAGCCTGTGTACAAAAAATCATTCTGTTCATTGTGCATGTGGAGCAGTAATGATATAAGAAAAACTTGTATGAATACATGCTTATAAGCTTTTATTTATATAAGTCACTATTAGTGCTTTTGCCATAGGCATTTAGAAGGGGTGATTGGCTGATGAGCAACTTCTAACTGTGTTTTAAAGGGTGTCTTTTAATGCACTTTTTAAAGGACTGATTTTTCACTGGCAGCCATGATAATAATAATAATAGTAATTATATTCTCCTATTCTCTTTTAGGATGTCCCAGGAACATGGGACAATTTTTCAGCTGTTTTTAGTTAAATAAACATATGTGCCTAAGCATCCTGGTCTTGTTCATGACTCTGCTGTGGTAGGGAATAAATAGCTGGTCCAGATCCCAAAGAAGTAACAGTCAAAACTAGAAGACTGAAGACCAATAGGTGTAGGTAAGCAAACATATAAACTACACCAGAACAACAAAATTACTTCTCCTGGTAGACAATTAGGACTCTATTAGGCCAAAATGCTTTGGAGAAATCAGTATGTCGTTTGCTGACATGAAAGTTTTTGGAGTTATGTCATTGACTGTACTGGCCACCATTAAAATATCCACAGTTCTTTTTTGTCACCTAGTGTTGCCATGGAATAATTGGAGGATAAACTAATCTTGGAAACAGCTTTGGAAATGCTCTATGACAGAACACAACTGCATTGTTAAGGTGAATATGATGAACAGGGCTGAACTGTGTCCTCTACTGCAGGTCTGGGGTGGGTTGTTTGCCAGGGAAACACTGAAGTTTCTTGAAGCGTGCTTAAAAAAGGTGAATAAAATATTTCAGCAGAGCTCCTTGAATTTAGCCAGTAAACTCTGCTGAATTGTCTGTCTAAAAATATAATTTTTTGGATTAAAATTTAGTAACACTCAATTGTGTGTTCTGGTCCATGTTTTTGCAAGTAGCAGCGGACAATGAGAGATGAGAAATTTCACCTAAGCAAGAAGACTGGTGGTTGAAGAATGATTAGCCAGTAGAGTTTCTTAATGGTGTGCCAGGATTGTGTCTTACAGACACTCTCCATAAGGAAATGAAGCTGCATCAGCCAGAAAACCCCTTGGTAGCTTTCAGAGAACAGTAAGAGCATTAAATTTTGACTCTGTTTAGTATATGCATTATACTCCCACTTGGGAAGGAGGATCAGCCAGGTGTGTGTATTGTTTGAGAGAAAGGTACAGAAGGAACATGTCTTTATCCTAAGCCAAATGTTAGACATGTACAGCCAATACTGGGAAATGGGAAGGGGGAAAGAGCAGTAACGTTGGCTAATGGGATTCTGAAAAGCCCTGCTCATGAATGCAGATATGAGGAACGCAGAAACAGTTCCTCATTTTTTAAGTTATGGAGTTACAGCAAGATTGTCTTACTAGACATTTCTAGCAGTTTTCTTACACTGAGTACCATCTGAACTTACTCTATAAGCTTTTTAAGTCAAGGGCGGTCTCTAATTAAGTACTCCCCCTTCTGGGCTAGGATCACTGAACACTATTAAGACAAGTGATAAATTAAAAATGCAGAAGATGCTGATTCTTGGATAAGCTGATTTGCAGTCATTTCATCTGGATTATTTCTGTATAAATTTGTTAGTAAGAAAGTTAATGTTTTATCCTTTAGAATATCTTCCCTTTTTCATACACAGGAGCTCATTAATGGAGGCTGCGCACTTCCAGTGGAGGCCTGTACCGTCATTAATATAACGACCTCCGGGGAGCAACCAGAGATACCGCACAGGTAGTCTTGTGAAAGAGAAAGATAAATGTTAAATGTGAAGCTAAACCCTTGTGGATAGTCTGGTTACATGGATTTGTTTCACTTCTACCCACTGCATTAGGGACCTCACAAGGCAGTTCATTAGGGCTGCTTGTGGTCAGAAAGGAAGGAAAATACCTTTGGGAACTGCACCCCAGTGCAGCCAGGGATCACTGCACTAGCATCAGGCTAGGAACCCTTGTACCTGTGGCTGTTTTCATTGAGATGGTTTTATTGTTCTTTGCCTTTGAGAAGAAATCAATGGCTGCATTTTTTTTTCCCTGGACAATATTTATCTTCAACAGTTTTAAAACCAAAGCCCATGGAAGGCAATTAACATCGATTTCAGTGAATTTGGGGCTGGAGCCAACTGTCTGTGTATCCCAACAGAAGAAGGGGCACATGCTGTCTTCTGCTGCTTCTGTGTTGAGGTGGAGATCTTGTAGATACTCTGCACACGTGGGCAGGGCAAAGCATGGCAGGAGAAGAGGCTGCCCTGAGGTTAGCTATGGCTATAACCACTTAAATTTAATTCATTGTAGCCTAAGTGTTAGAGGCCATCCTTGGTTTCCAATATGATCCATGTGCCAACAGTTGTTAAATTTTCGTTGTACTTAAGATGACAAATGACTTCACCTGGATCATGTGACTTTAACTAGCCACAGGACCCAAATCCTAGTTTCATGACTCTCTTTTGGAGGCCAAATTGGAGACCCAGTCCAGAGCTAACTGCCAGACTTAGCTCATACGCAGGGGTCCTTGTGTTCTCCTATGTTCACACAACAGTCGTGGTGGCTGGGCTCATGTGTCCATCAAGGGTTGGCATTGGAGCAAGTTGCAATTATGGCAGCATATTCACTGCCAAAACAGATGTCCCTGTCTCCTCTGTGGGGATTTGGTGCACGGGCCAGAGCCAACCCACAGGCCTCCAGCTGACCTTCCTGATTTAGACCTTTCAAAAAGCTCCAATTAAATAAATAATTGCTATATAATGAAGTGAAAGCTCTGACCTACAGTTACTTACAGAAAGACATTAACTTCCAGGCTCAATTGAAATTTAAGAATATAATAAGGAAAGATAAATCTGACACAAAGACCAGGAAAATGCGTGAGGACTCTTAATGAATGAGGAGATATAAAATGGTCCCTTCAGACCAGAAAGTAAAAATAAAGTAGTGGGAAACAAACCATTTTTTTGCTTAAAAGCCTGCAGTTTCTAACCTGCTGGGAAGAAGGAAATGCTCTAAATTCTTCCTTGGTTAAAGTGTTACAGCAGAAGGGGAAGATCCTGACCAAAGGGACACAGAGGGTCCTGCACTTGACATTTATGAGTGGGAGGCAGCATTACCAGATGTTCATAAAAGTGCAGCTTCCAAATTGAGTTCCATGAAGCCAAATATCTCATTTCATTTGGTTTTCTGTTTCCCCTATTGACTGAGCTACAGCAGGATCTACCAAGAGAATAATCCCATACTGCAGGGGGCTGGGGTTCAGCAGCTAAGAGGGCTTTTCCGTCTCTGACTGCAGTTAATCCTTAAGCTTTTATGTGAGAAAGTACAGGAGACTGCAAGCTGCGGATGGATGTATCACCACATATGACCTATGTACAATACCACGTCAGCCCAATGCAGTGTATTGTCAGACCTCACTTGGAGAAAATCAGGTCAGGTACCAAATCAAGCTGATACAATTTTTTTCTTGACTTTTCCCTATTATCTGAAGTGGGGCACCTGGAGGGTTTGGACTTCACCCACACCAGACCTCAGTGTTTCCTCAGTATCTGTAGCTGCATGTCCTCCCTGTCTGGGCAGCAGGTTGGAGACAACAGTGCTCCTCAGACTTCATGTAAGGAGGAAAGACACTCTCAGTTTCTGTATTGCACTCCAGAGACCTGGGTCCTAAATGTCAAGTATTGCAGCACATTACTTCCAGGCTTCTAAATTTCTTTTCAAATCTGACCCTAATCAACTCTGAGATCTAAACAGTGGTCTTATTTAGCAGTAAGACAGGTGACCTCAGTATCTTTTGCTACCTGATGTATGAAGGATCTATTAAAGCACTTGGCGTGACTTTGCATCATGTGGATGCAAGGAAACAATTTCACAAATGCAACTCCACACCCTTAAAAGCTAGAGCAGCCACACACACAGACCCCAGCATTTCCCCCTGCTTTTCTCTCCCTCATATGGAGGAAGAATCCCAAGGGGCATCCCCCAAGGGGATCCTCTTATTTGGAGCTGAAGAACACATAGAATCTTGACACAACTAGCTGTACTGAGGCTACTGTCATCCCAAATTTCTTTATTATAGCCCATTGCAATTAAATGTGTGTGCATGTGTGCATATATGCATACATATATGTATGACACAATGTGCTTGAAAACTTCTTCCTTTGTGTATTGCTGGTCCCTAGGCCATAGGATTTAAACTATCTCTTCTGCCTCTTTAAAGAGACACCATTCTCTGTCATTTTTTCTAACAGCTGTGGGCCGCATCCTGCCAGCTGTTTGGTAGATGCCTGGATCAGCTGTTAGGGCTGCATGTCGGCTGGAGCTGGAACGGGGCCTCTTGGCTCAGCTACAAATGTCCTCACATATCTTGGTTAGAGCTACTCCTAAACAAGTCTTGCATTAGCTCTCATGATGAAGGAGTAAGTTTTGAAGTGAATTAATCATCTCCATGGAAAAACAAGGAAACGAAAAGAATCACTAAGATGATGGATTGCTCAGAAAGTCAGTATGGGTTGTGTGTGTATGTGCCACCACAGATGGATTTCTTACATCTGTGCAACAAATGTTATGTATTTCAGGTAGGAACCCCAGTTTGTCAAAGCCCAGCAAAACAAGATTGGTGGAGATTTAGCACTGAGTTTTCAAATCCAGTGAAATGGGACTGGTAACAATATCTTGAACCGCTTTAAATCACCTTAGTCTAGTACATGCAGTCTTTGCAAAACAGGGTTGCAGGCTAGTCAGAGAGGAATGAGGAAGAAGACTAGCCAAGGCAGAAGGCCAAATGGGACCCTTCCAACTTTAACCTGCTGAAGAGTATAAAATCCAGGCCAGAGTTGTAATTACTGAGAGCACAGGTGAAGCAAGCCAACTACACTCTCCCTGGGATACTGTGGGACTCCACCACTGTGGAATTCACCAGGTACTGAGAAACAGCATATTGTTGTACAGGTAGCCTGCAAAACAAGGATCAAGTGCAAGCCAGGATGGTGATGGTTTTCTGATGACAGTTTAAATCCCACCATTCGTAATTACTTTGATACTTTGCCAATACATCCACTTAATGTGCTTATCCTAGAGCTGCAAACTGACTCCCAAGGCCTCCCCAGGTGTCCAAAGCATCGGCTGTCAACTATCCAGCTGTCAAAACATGTAGCTTCACCTCTGACAGCTTCTTTGATGCAGTTTAAGAACTGTCAGTGCAAAACTCTGTGGCATGTTGGAAAATGGCAATGCAAGGACTGCAAAACCTATGCTCAATGCAATATGAACATCAGTAACCAAGGACTGGCTTCCTCAAATTCAGACTAAATTATCCCTGTCTCTGTGTCATCATATTATTCACATCCATTGCTAGGAGGATGTGAAAGGAGTCACTGTCCCCCATCTAAGAGCTGGAAGTTGCCTTCAGATCGCAGGCCCTCCCATACACATAGGAGAACAGCTCCTGGTCAGATGCACGAGCACTTGTCCATCCCTAGTCTGTGAGTTTCATGACAGAGGGATGAGAGCTGGGAGCTCCCAGTTCTGCCCTGCTGGGAGTTACTTCAGGGGAGAATGGGGTTGGGGATGAGCGAGCCTGGGAGAGACTAGGCTGGGGATTTCTCTTCCATTTTTCCTCTTTCTCTCTTCCAAAAGGTAGGTACATGCCACTGTGCCTGTGATAACATAACTGTTAACTGACCAGAGACAAAAGCTGGAGCAGTGCAGCCTCATTTGTGTGCACTCTGTGTTGATGGAGTGCATAGGCAGAGCTTCTCAGGGGACGTGCATTTGAGAGTTACCGCCTGCTAGAGCCCATGCATGCTGTTGTTACCCACATCAATGAGACAGGTCAGTCAGAGGCATGCCGGCTTGTTCTTTTCCCTCTGTCTTCACTGTGCAACGCAGATGTGGAGTGAGGCCCCTTTCTGCCAGGGGCAGCATTCTGCATGGACAAAGCAGGGTGGAGCACGTGTCTTCACCGCTGGACGGAGATGAGAGGGGTGGTTAGCAGAAGACAAAGGAGGAGAAAAAAAATCTCTGCTCTCTCTTTCTGATCGTTTTGTTATTGTGGTGGGGGTGGTGGTTGCTGATTTATGTCTGTCTCTCTTCAAGCTCTTCTAGGCAGGACTGTTTTATCCTTCTGTGCTTGTGCAGTTCTTGAGGCCACAGCCACACTATGCTTTCACAACAATAGCAATGATAGTGGGATTAAATGTGAAGCTTTAATATGCTACATAAGCAAGTCTGCATTCCTGCAGAAATCACCAATGAATGCATGTGCAGAAAGATCTATGTGTGAACTTGGTAAGTATTACCCCAGCAAGAAGGGACCTATAGAGAACTGAGTTGGTGGAAAGCAGGACAGTAGCAGAGCCCACGCATGTGGCCAGAAGGAAAACAAAGAGGCTCTGGGAGTTAAATAAAACCCATTGGTTTTCTTCCACCAGATTTTTTTTATTTTATATTTGTTTCTAGTGGCAGACATACAAATGTGCGAGGCTTTTTTCAACCTCAGTCACATCACAGACAAAGCGATTGGATAGAGATGAAGGGAAGGGTGATGCTTCACAAGCAAGTCCAGTGACAATTCTTCACTTCCCAGTAGGACAAGTTTTAAATCTAGAGGTTATATACCTATACGTGTGTGGGTGCCCATATGACAAAGATATTTCAGGTGTGCTTTCTTTCATGTAACCATGAGCTCTATCTAAGCGTCCGCTGGATCAGAGTCAGCCAAGTGAAAGAATGTAACGAGGAAACATGCAGAGGATGATGCTTTTAATCCTGGCAAACTTTTCATTGTTCTGATTTTCTCAGCCCTGAACCCTCCCAGCTAGCATTTATCCACTTATTGTCTGCTCACAAAATGAGCTTTCCCCTAGTTCTTCAAAAGACAAACCTCTCTACCACCACCAGAGCCTAACTTTGATCTCCAAGCTCTGCAGGGCACTTACCCAGACAAAAGTGCATTCAGAGATGTCCACACCTGTTCATGCCTTAACATTCCACATCTGGTTATTTCAGACTACATCAGCTGTATGCCTCCATCTCTCACTGCCTCTTTCTCTCAGAGCTGGCACTCCCAGCTCTTTGGCGTGCAGAGCACAGCTGAACCAGCGACATGGTGACTTTCTGATTTTAATGCCTGGACACTGCTGCCATTTCTTCCCCTACTTATTAGCACTGCTTTTCTGGAAGCTCAAAAGGGACGGCTGTAGCATGTTTTCTCCCCCTTCCTTCCCCACCACGCATGTGCATATTGTAACTAACTCAGGGGTTTGAAATTTGGGTGTTAGATCGGTGTGTGTCAGGAACAGACCTCCATGAGCTTTTCAAACAGAGACCAGGAGGATCTTGTACTTGCAGTTGAATAGTTTGAATGGAAAAAGACACAAAAAAAAAAAAAAAAGTTTGGGTGAAAATGCACATCCTGACTGTGAACAGAAGGACATTAGGGTACTTTCCTATAAGTCAGCTAGTTCCAGAAGATAAACGCCAACTTTCGCTGAATGAAACAGAAGATAAGTGCTTAAAGACAGCTAAGGAGCTAGGAATGGGTGGCCTAATCCTTCAGCTGTTTCTTCCAAGTCTCCATAAGTGTTCCCACTCCTGTGGTATTCAGAGATTTTCCTTCGAGACTAGTCAACAGCCTGATAGCATTTCACTATCAGGTGTTTTCTCAATGTCTCCTGTTACTTTCAAAAACCATAAAAAGAGGGATTTCTTCTTTTCTGTTTGCACACAGCTTCCAGTGACACATTTTCATCTTATGTCCATTAGAGGCTGGCAATGGCACACTTTTGGTAAGCGATAGTTTACATGACTTCCTATATAAATCAGTGGAGTTTAATAATTGCATAATTAATCTGTGTCATGTCTCTGAAATCACATTCTTTTTGCCATTGATTGCTCTTCCTTGAATTGCTCTGTTTTCTAGTACCTCTGTTAGTAAGGTAGCCATTGCCCAGTGAAATTTTCCAAATTAAAAAAGCACCAAAACCAGAATGTTTCAAGAAACAGTTGCATTTATAGGTCTTTTTTACTTCTCTGTTATGACTGGAGCTTCACAATCAATTTCTTGCCTACCCTCATATTTGCACTCCTGTTGGCACACTGACTCCTGATTTGAAGATCAGTCCTGAGTTTGTTTCTTTGCCAGTTCTGAGACAGTTTTCCACTTTATTCTCCAAGAGTTCAAGTGGCACAGTCATCTCAACAGCTGGTCTTCTGAGTGCACGTTCATTTAGACATGTGTTTTTCCAACTGTTTTGAATCAAAAACCACCACCGTTTACAGGAAGTCTTAGGGCAATTCTATGCAATGCTACCCCAGTGACATGTCATTTAAAAACAAATAAGGATCAGGCTGAACACTGAAAGCACTCTTATTTCTCCCATTTTGTTTGCAGCTCTGGAAATGGGGTGTTTGTTTCATTTTTATATTTTTGCAGTCATTTCATGGATTGTCTTTTTGGGTTATGTGCCACCACTGGTCAATGAGCTACCAACCTAGTATATCAATCTAACTCAGATTTCTGTACATTCTGTACATTCTTATTTTCATATGCTATGTTCTTCTAGAAAGAGCTATTCTTAAACAGGTCACAGAGTTACCTTACCTCTTTCCTTTTTTTCTTAGAGTGCTTCCAAAAATTTGACATTTTAAAATTACTCTTATCAAGAAGGGAGATAAAATTCCATAAATAAAATCTTTGTAACTCAGATATGCTAGAAGAAATAATACGGTTCTGACAGCAGGTCAGCTGTGTGACAACATAGCTATAAAAAGAAATCTTTCCTAACTAGCTCCAGCACAATCTACATATGTGAAACTCTTAGGATTGAAAAAAGCACTTTTTTCCCTGTGAGAAAAATGCCAGAATACAATTGAGCTGAAGGATTTTCACAGGTATTGACTCACAAAATCTGTACTTTGGAAATTACAAAAATATACTTATTGTAGTCTCACACTTGAATTTTTTTACAGAAAATGTGAGCAGTACCTGGAGCTGGGCATATGCTCCTCCCTCTTAGCAAAGCACGTCTTCAGTCTCTATTCATAGCACTCTTCTTTCCCAGTGAAGCTAACAACACAGCCTGGTCTCTACCCAGAGGGAATCCAGTCCTGCCCACAGATGACAGAGCAAAGAGCAGTGGGCTACTCTTGACTGACCCTGACAGGTGTTGGGTGATGGGTTCCCACAGGTTACTTGGGGTAGGTTGGACATATCACTTGGCTGTGTAGGAACTGGCGGAGTTGTCCCTGGACAGGGCAGATGGGTGGTGGTGAGGAGCCAACAGCTCTGGAAGAGAAAGTCTGAGCTAGAGTTTGTTATTCCTTTGGTAAAGGAGCTTAACTCTGAGATGAGAGTGACAGTGAGCTGATACAGATGAGTAGCTTGTCTTCTGGAGCAAGGCAGGGTTTGGTTTTTATCCCTTTTGCAAATGACACAAAAGAGAAAGGTGCTGCAGATCAGCTGCCAGAGGGGCAGAATTACTTGCAGGAGATCCCATTGCAATAACAGAAGATACGTTTCAGTGAGTGACCAACAAGAAGCTGCCTCCCTGGCTGCCACTAATCCTTTATCACTCAAGAAAATCTTCCGTGTTTATATTTACCGTAACCAAATGCTTATCAGTGGGAGAAATCAGCCAGCCTCGTGTTAAAGGTTGCACATTGTGCTGTGGCTGGGGATGCAAACGCAGACTACAAGGCTGTCAAAAAAGCCAAACCATAGTAGTCAGGGATCAAAGAGTTTGGGACTCTTTTGGGAGCACCCTACTCTACAGATTACGCTGACTGCATGCAGAAAGCAGCCTGAAATCACGGAAAGGCCTCAGCAGGAGGGGGATGAAGATTTGCCTTTCCCTTCTCTATAAACTATTGTTACGCTTCAGCGATCTTTGATCTCACTACAAGGGATGGAAGGGAGGGAAGTACTGGGAAGACTCTTTGTTCCTCTTAACACTATCTCAGTTCTTCATCTGAGATGCAGCAACAAGTTTAATTCAAAGACAAATCGTGTGAACTCCATGTGTGTTCCTAGCCCCAGAATCAAGGATATTCTCAGATGAGAATAAACTACAAAGCACCATGGAAAAAGGGAGTGAAGTTACACTGCTGTTAGCAAAGTTAGAACCTAATACTCTTAATAATTTTAATAGCCTCATATTGCAATTACTCCCTAAAACTCTTGTCTTCAGTGCAGACAGAGGACAGACAGGATTGCCTTTTTATCTAGCCAGTTTCCCTGTATGTGATGGGAGTGGTAATGATGTCAGTGTAATGCCCTGAAGAACAATAATGAAGGTTTGAAAAAATACAGCAACACAAAGAAATGCAGTGCTGTGACCACAGCTGGTCTACAGCTCCTTACCCACTGTAGAAACTTGGGCAGGGAAAGGGAGGGGGTGGTATTTTGCTGCATTTTCCAGAGCCTGTAATCAAGATCGTGAAACCAAAAGGCTACTAACTTAATGGATGTATGTAAAGCTGAACAGCAATGTTCTTCTTTCTGTTCCTATTTGTTCTGGTGTGAACCTTTTAACATAGATCAAGATGACCAGATACTGAACCCATCAGCTGCATGAATCAGTTGCATTTACATATGCAAGTCTGTGTCCCCTCTTCAAACACTTTTGCACCTAGGGCAAAATTTAATGGGGCATGCTATGGCCTTGCTCATGCTCCCTGACCACTGTGCCAGACACTTACTGTGAGCCAACCTTCAGATGCATGTGGAAGGTACGATGGAATTGGAGGGTAATGGCTGCTGAGCAAGAGACACCTAACAGCATCTCATGTCTGGTACAAGATTCACACTGCAAACTAGCGTTGTGGCCATCTGACCTTATGTTGCTATTTCTCACCTGAGAAAAGATACTTGAATCCATGATGTGTGTGTATACGCTGCAAATACATCTAGAAAATAGTTTTTTCCATTCACAACCCTGGCTCACTTCAGAGAAGAACTGCTGGAGAAAGGCAATCTGGGCATTTGCAGCTGTTTGCAGAAACTGGTAGGGAGCAATGGTGTAATAGGCTCCTAGTTTTGCAAGGTGCAGAAAATCCCATGTGAGCTCCTCAGCTTGTTCCATTTCTATTGACTGGTGAGAACACAAGTTACTCAAAACATGGCAAAAAGGGCTTGGTATGATTCAGATCAGCAGCTGATGTTCCCTAAAATTTCTAAAGGGTTGGATTCCTGCCTAAAGCAATAAAATAACCCAGATCAAGCCCTATTCCAGTTCTTTCATGGATATACTAGACCTTTAGAAGAGAAATGTGTTGCTTGTTTTAATCAAATTGGTGCTTCTTTTTGGAGATGTGATTTCAGACATGTCCTTTGCCTCAGAGAGATAAAGGAGGAGTATTCATGTCATCAAACTTCAGACATCTAAGTAAGATTCTCAGAAGAATGTTCAAACTTCCATTGACCACAGCAGCAGCCTCACCTCCAAAATTACAGTTAGCAGGTGCAAATCCCATTAGGTTTAAATGGCCTTGAATTGAAGGAAATTTGCAGCCCACAGGGAGCCTAAATGAAATAGTCCCAAGTTACAGATACACTTATGCAGCATGCATCTAACTGCAAATCAACGTCTGGATCTTCATGAGAGGCAACTGAGCTAATAATGACAGTTACCAAGGTCACACGTATGGGACTTGTCAAGAGAGAGCAACCTATATTGTCAGTAGTAGTTGAGGATGGGGGGGAAGCATGTCTAATATTAAGAGGCACCACAGTTCTCCATGGACAGAAAGTAAGAAGCCAGCTATCTCCCACTGATATTGCTAGGAAGTGATTTTGTCAGGATACTGTGGGATCACTCAGCCTCCCCCCGATCGCTAGCCACACACCAGGTGTTGCAACTTGCTGGCATGTACCTGGAATCACTGGAATCACCTGTGGCCAACAGCTGGTGCCTTTAGAACCTATTATTCCCTTTGCTACCACTGCTGAACTAGAGCTTTCTGGAACAGTTTGAATTAATTCCCAACAGTTGTGAATTCTGCATAATTCATTTATTCATGTGCCTGTAAAAGGCATTAAAATTTAAGAGTCTGAAATAAAAATGAGTGTAATTGCACCTGTTTTTAGATTCCTTCCCATTCTGCTCTACCATTTCATTTTTACTGCCATTTAAATGGCACAATGTTTAATTGAAAGCTCTGAATTGCTGATTGCTGTTACAATGCAACTTCTCAGTGGGGAAAAATACACCCTTTGTAAATTATTTGGAAATGAAGTGGTATCTTTGCTATGCACAATCTCCTATATGGATGGGGAAAGCCAGAATTAGAGCTGTGATAGTGCCTATAATTTCTGACTTAATGAAGAGTCATAGGACTGGTTTTAGTGAGCAGACTGTGTGAACCCTGTGAGAGCTCTGGCATGTATGGGGACACACAGCACGCATTTCACCAGGACTCTTCCCATGCTGGGTTAATTAGCAATTAGTAGCCTTTAGAAATGTATTAATTTGTTTAATCATAACTCAGAAATTGAACATGGCAAATTTCTGCAAAAAAAGACAATTAAACATTAATTAGACATAAGATAACTTGGGAAAGCTGCACAGAATGGAACTTACGAACCCAGCTAAAAGGCTGTTGGTCATACCACATGAGTGATGCTCTACATATGTAGCACAACATCATAATGCACTACTGTGCAAAGTGGCAAGCGGGTACCAGCGGTACCTGGAGGCAATAAGGTAGCTCTCTCCTAGCAAAGGTAGGAAAAAGAAGGTGAGGCCAACTGAGGGAGCTCATGGTGTCAGTGAAACACTCATGATCAGGGAGCTAAATGGTGAGTTTATACAGTGATCTCAGTATGTCACCTCCAGAGGCTTTGAGCCAATGAGAAGGGCTTTCCCAACAGTGCAGGGGTCTGTGGATCAGGCTCCTTTCTGCCAAATATAAACTCTAGTGAGAATTTTACACGTTTTGAAATCAATTGTAAAGGAATGATGAAGTGTAAGACTCAAAGACTACTCTTAAAATAGGAAATATCCAGTAAGGACAACTGGGATGAAATACGCAGTGTTTGTGCTCAGGATTCCCTGCACACTCCTGCTATTATTATGATGGAATGGAGCTGTTTGGATTGGTTTTTTACTTCATTCCTGATCCAAAACTTTGGCCAACATTTGCAAAAACAATAGATGCCTGAGCTGGGTTGTATGTTGACTGTGATTGGTCTGTGGTTTTGGTCATTCCTTCATCCTTGCTAAATTTGTGCCTGAAAAAAAAGTACAAAATTCAATGCATATCAGTTGTTTTGCAGTTTCTTTTTAAATTCAGAAATACTGGGTTCACCTGAATACAAACCTGATGGAGAGGGCACAAGAGGTGATATTTCTTGATAATATCTCTGGGAAATAAAACTGCTGATACTTTCGCATAGCTCTAGTTTCCAGCCACTGTTACGTTTTAATGATATGATCAATAACCATATAGATAGAAGGGACATTTCCTACCACACAAACTACAATAGCTTGAAACATGAGAAGTGGTTTCTGCTTCCCTTTAACTGGTGGTTAACCTCATCGAATTACTGCACCTGCCAAGGCTGTGAGAACTAAATACAGCTGGTGTCAGCGTCTGGCCAACTGAACCCAACCCTATGTTAATTTGAGCAGATGTAAGCAACCACATGGTAGACTCTGGCATGACGTGATGAGACGGTGCTTCACTACAAGCTAGAGTGATTGGTCCCAAGGTACAGAAACCAGGGCAAGATACAGCTAATTGCTTCTCTCTCCTCACTGAATCCAGCCCTGGCAAATCCGCAAAATCAGGGAGTAATTCAGGCTGGAAGGGATCATGTCCAGGAAGCTTCTGGAGGACCAGGAGGCTACTTTTACCTCAAGGCCTCTCAGAGCAGGTAGTTGTTGGGCAGAGACAAGGAAAGAAGAAAGGGCCTTAGGGGATACCTTGTCTAGGCATCCCCTAATCAGAAGCACAATGCAAACAGAATAAAACAACAGCCCTGTATCCCAAGGGGCAGAGGACAAAGTAAGTCAAGACTCAGCAGTGTAAGAACACAGAAGCTGTAGTCTTGGAAACTAACAGGCAAGGAGAGTTTTGAGAAGGAATGTAATGAAGAAATGAAGTAGCTGAGCAAATGTAGTTTGAGGAGAGGCTCTATCTGAGACTCTGTTTTTGTTGTTCTTGTGTTTGGTTTTCCTTTTTTCAGGAAAGGAGCTTGCTTGAAAGCTAAGCAAGAGGGTGAAGGAGAACAAGAGGAGAACTCCAGGGCACCTCTCTCTATTTCCTTCCATGCCCTACCGTAAAATGACCTGTACTAATCCCTTCAGCAAGCACCACATAAAAGACCGAGCCGGTGAATGATTCCCTGCTTATAAGGAGTTTCTCCTGAATCTTGTGCATGGTCCCAAGAATATCTTGCTTGTCCTACACTGAGCACAAGATGGCTAGGAGAGGGATGCTGAGCTAGACAGACCTTTAGTTTGACCCTGAATGCAGGTCAACTCTCAGTGACTCCTCTGAGAGCTCATCACATTTACATTTTTGAAGCCTGGAACAGAAGCCTCTTAATGAATATAAGAAATGCAGCCAGCCTGTCCCTCTTCCTCCAGTGCTGCATAATTTCCTATATTATTTTGCTGGGCTTTATTAAGTTTTAAATGGCATGAATGTAAGGGTACCAGATCTTTAAAGTACCCTCAGTTCTATAACAGATGAGGGAATAAAGTAATATACACTTACACAGCAACCTGTGCTCACAAAACCTACAGGCACATACATGGACATGTAATGCCTTCTAGCAGATGGTTAGAATCATGGTTACTCTATCTGTGAGAAGTATGCTCTTATGTATATGCAGATTATGTAGAGATATTAGTCATAAATTATATAGACACAGTAGAAGGCATCACTGAGAAAATTCAGATTAAGACCAACAGAATTAGTCATGTGTTTACAGTTCATATGTGCATTTTTTTTACGTTTCTGAATTGGAGCCACTAAGCAGTCATCCATGCATAACTTTCTTCCTCTGGCCATGGGTACAATAGGGAGCATACATAACATGGACATGAATTCTTATTGCCCTTCCCTGCTCTTCTTACACAGAATCCCATGACCACATTGTTTGCAGTTAAAAGATTACTCAACACTATTTTAATTTCTCACTTTTTATGAATACTGAGGCTGTATTTGTTTTGTCAGAGCAGGAAAATCCTCAGGATTATGTCTCAGATTAGAGACATGCAAATCATTGCAATGTAGTTATAATGTGGCACCTAATAACAAGGATGTTATTTCAGTTGCCACACTTAGGTCAGGAGAACGTCTGAATGAGGTATAAGACACATATGATGGGACTAGATGACCTCTTGAGGTCCCTTCCAACCTGAATTATTCTATGATTTATGATCTTATGATTTTAGGGGACGAACAGTTAAACTGGGTGACTGCAGCATGAAAACCAAAGAATGAAGCTTTTCCTTGCATATCTGTCTCCTCATGTAGCTCCCATTATTTTCTTCACTCTCTTTTTCTGCTCCCCTGCAGAGCAATCTTGAAGGTTTTCTTAACTGGGATTTCCCACGTAGAGGAGAAGATCTATGAGAAATGGAAGTTTCATGACAGGTTTCGTGATATCCTGTTTCTCTTAGCTGCTCTGAAGCTATGTCAGAGTAAATTAAAGATTTTCCACCTTCAGCAGTCAGGAATCAAGAGAAGGAGAACCAGATTCTCAGATGCTTGTTTCTGCTCCCCATGCCCACCTTTGGTGTGGCATTGGTATAATCAGTGCAGGAAGCAGCTCAGGTTGCTCTGCACTATGGATGGCTCTGTGCCCCCATTGCCAAACTGACACCTTAGCAGTCACACCTACATTTTAGCTCAGTCTATAAATCTCAGCCACATAAGGTGGTTAGACCACATTAGAAGAGGAAGTTTCTTAGTGTATAGTCATGGGACAAAGTCACTTTCTGGAGTGTTTCCAGAAAGGCCATAGACAAGTATAGTGTTACAGTCCTTTTCATTTAAGATGTTAACCAGCAACATGAGAAACCAACCTACTCCTAAAGCAGGCTGGTTAAACTTTTCAGGTTGACCTCAGACCATTAGATAAAAAAGTCCAACATTTTAATATCACAGAAATGTCAAACCTGCCACTCAGTTTCTGCCTACCCTGAAGGCACCTAAGTTTTTTTGCAGGGAAGTTCCTCCAGCAGCTACATTTCTTTTTCTAGTGATGAGGAAAGTGACCTGGTGATCTGCAAAACCTCATCTGCATTCACAATTTGTATACCACTCTGTCCCCACACCTCTGAGGCCCAATGTGGTGAGCAGTCTTACAGCAGGGCTGGCGCCACTTCTATGCTCCATGACCCAGTTATTACAGCCTATCTCTCCATCAGGAGAAACACAGCTTTTCAGTCTTCCAGACCAAAGCAGGAACATGGGATTATGACTCAGCTCTAGGAGAGTTCTTGAGTCACCAGACTATTATTTTCTCTTCATGAGGCTGTACAACTTTGTATAATATGTAGGAAAGTATTCAGGAGGCCAGAGGGAGTAAGAGAAAGGCACCCTAACAGTTGTGGCCCTTCACTGAATGAGTAGGGTCCAGACGCTGCTGGGGTGAAGAGTGATTCTAGGTAAAGTGGAACTCTCCCAGAAGAAGGACTGTATTTTTCACTCACTTTGGAGAAGGGAGACTTGATGCTTAAGCCCTGGTCCAAATCAAACAGTGGCTGGATTTGAAGCTTCCCTGTTCATGAAGAGCTAACTTGGATTAGGTGAAAAAGCAGTTTACATTTCTCTTACTTCTGGCAGCTATTTGGCAAAGACAAGGCTTAAGCCTAAGCTCCTTCTTACTGTCGTTACAATCAGCTCAGCAGCTAGCTGAGCATGCAGCACAGCTTGCTGTCTATTCCAGTTCACACTTGTACAGAGAGAAAGTCTGTGAACTGGCCTTCAAACAGAAATACTAGCATTTTGCTGCCTCTCATGGATGTTGAGAAGGAAGATAGTGATGTGACCTTATGCTATATTAATGAAGACCACACAAGTATCTAGAAGATGAGGCAATTTCTTGGTTTTCACTGTATAAGGCCTAAATGATGTTGCCTGGTTAGATACTTAGCTAGTGCAAGTCCAGACTACTTTAAGACAACACAAACATTAATTTTTTGTACATTAGGATGTGTATGTTATCCCATGAGGAAATACTGGTCTGTAAAGAAAAAGAAAGTAGCAAAAAGTACTTATCAGATAACATCTATTAAATGTTGCCACAACCTTAGGCAAACATGGATTAATCTCAAAATGATCCAACATTAAAAATTTCAGTTCAATTTAACAAATGATAATTTTCTATTTAGTTGGACCAATCTGTAACTAAAATATAGCAAGGTCCCCTTTGGCAGAACTGGATTTTCTGTAACATAGTTATTTCCACAAAAAATTCCCGGCCAGTCCTGTATATAAACTAGGAAAAACTCTGATCTCCATCAGTAGCAACGGCTCAAGTAGTTTAGTAATAATCTCAGCAATATTAGCCTCTTTCCAGACCTGTGTCTGGCATAAATCTGAGAAGCTTCTTGTAATTTTGGAAGAAATAAGCTACAAAGGAAGTTCCAGCTACAGATTAACTTGTCTATTACAAAACTTTTTTGCTGTATGTGTCACACTAGGAAAATAATAATAATAATAATAGCAACTCTAAAAACTGTTAGAAGTTGCATTTTAGTGCTGCCAGCAGCTGGTATAGCAAGCAAGATAGTCGGGGATGGAAACATATCATCAAAATAATGTTAACAGCTTTTGCTGGACTGCTCTTTTCCAGATGCCACAGAGCTAAATGGCAGTTGCTACATATTAGAAAGGGAGAAAAATTGAAGTTGTCTAGTTTTCTAAGCATTCAGCACACCATTTGCTTTATAGCAGTTTTGGTGCAGTAATTATCTAAACACAGGTAAAAAACTCACAACTCTACTGTAATCAGAGCTTAGATTATATTAAGTTTATGGCACTAGAAAAATATCTTATTCAGGGTTTTGTTCAGAACATAGGGAAGTTCTGTCAGAACAGATGGGCAGGGATAGTAAAAGCTACATGAGGAGATTATAAAACAACAATGCTACTGACTTTTAATGGACTTTAAACTCCGGTCTTCTGCAGATGCCACCTTTCCTCCATACTGCACAATCTGTCAATTCGCAGTCCATTCTGTACAATGTAGGCAATTCCACAATGTCCAGTAACATTGCTCAGAATGGTAAAGCCTTTGAAAGAAACTTATCAAGTGTGACTGCCCTGTGTGGTTGGCTTTTAGTTATGCTAAAGTAGCACTTAAAGCTGTATCTGCAATTAGAACTGTCTACACATAATGTGATTACAGTCTCTGTAGAATGGGTCATTCCTCTCTTCCAAGGAATGGGAAAAAAAATCAGAAAAAAAAAGATCACATCCAGACCTCCTACTGAAGGGGCCAAACTATGAGCTGAGACTAATTCTCTCTTGACTGATTAGGGACCAAAGGTCGGGCAGCTCTGGATAACAGACAGCCACAGTAGCTCATCGTCGAGTGTAGATGTCAAACAAGTAATGATGGCATTGTTACACTCTTACAGTAGAAAGTCTACATGCAGCCTATATAGCCTGAAGCTCAGCTATGAATCAGCTTCCTACTGATTTCAAAAGGAATCTTAAAAGCATTGGAAGTGCTTAACCTGAGTGAGTCAGACAAAATCACAAAGGAAACCGCTGGCAGAATGGAAGTTGGATCGCTTCCATCCTCATGCAATGCTTTCGTCCATGGTCACCTTTCTTCTTTAAAGATAGTTATTAATAATTTTAGTGAAGAAAATATGTTAGCACAACAAAGATGTGTCATACGCCCTAAACATTTACAACCTAAGGACCAGAACCTATGATTAGATCAACATTGGATAGCCTATGAGTCCAAAGGGTTCTGTATGTATTTTTATTGCCAGGACATCAAGCTGTGCAAAAAAAATGCACAGCAAAACTTCTAGACAAAAAATATACATGTGAGAAATTTTTTATAGACTTTGCTTCAGAAAGATTAGAGTGGCCATCCAATATAAAAATGTTCACAAAGTACTCAGTCCATTAATATGTAGCACATCATTCATATGTATTAGAACACATCTTTTGGAAAGATGCCCAGTCTTCACGTCAGCTGTTCAGGAATCTACCACAGAGCACCATAGAGTGTCCCAGTGATTGATACCACCCTCAGTTCCACGCAAATGCTTCCACTGTAAGTTTCTTGGTTATAATACCAGAGAGCCACTTCGTCTTGTCACCTGTAGGCAAATTCTTCTTTTTAAGCCAGGTAGGTCAAGCTCTTTCTCATTGTAAAGACTTTCTACACAACGCATATACTCTTTAGACTTTTTAAAATTGTAACCATGCAGAACAGGGCTCCTTTCACCTAACATATAGTTATCTAAAAGTAGCATCTTTTCACATCACCTCTATGTTCAGCTCAAGAAATTCACCTCACCACTAAATAGCTGGAGTGAATCACCCTGCTGAAGTACTAGTCTATCCAGTGACTGCAGAAGGAGCCTGGGCAATAGAATTTGACTAGATATCAAATGTTTCGATCAAGACGGAGAACGTCCTTTAAGTGGTAACAGTAATCCAGTGGTAGCTAAAATACTACCCTGGTAGCTCATCTCCCAGTCCTGCCCAGAGGAGCAGACATTATTTCCCAAAGAGATCATGGCTGGCCCTCATTTCCTAATAGCTTGTTCTGGCAGGATCACTTGTACCCTGCCATAGATAAAAGATTGAAGCTGATGGAGAAGAAAAAACTGAAAAAGACAGACTGCTCACATAGCATTTGTGAGGCAGCAAAGTTAATTGCTATGTAATTACCACCCAAGTAAATTGTTTAATGTGGTAAAATGTGACCAGGGTTGTTACTTCTGTTGCAAGCGGTGGCTCATGATGCCATCTGCAACCCATCAACAGATCACACAGTGAATTTGCTGCAGATGTAAAGCAAACCCTCGACATCTCCAAGCATGTTGTTAAAAACCCCCATCAAGTGAATACTAACATTTCTGTTGTTTCAGATGTCACTGTGGCTATTTACACAGAGCTCAATGGTGCCACACTTGTTCATGTTGATGAGGGAAGAATATGGTTAGTTAAGAGAAGAGCAGGTTGGCAATGGCTTCTGAGGTTAGAAACAAAAATAAAAGGGGCATAAAAGACACATCAGTGTTCAACCATAATTGGAAATCCAGCTACGCCGTGTGGAGAGGGGAGCGATGAGGGGGAAAGGAATGTGGTCTGTCATGAAAGCAGCTTTCTGGCAATTTACTGTGGGATCCTGAGCAGTTCCTATAAACAGCAGGCAACTGCTGGATCAGCTACTGACTCTTTCTGAGTGCAATGCACTCAGTGCCCAAAGCCAGCGGGTTGGTGTGCCAGGTCACAGTCATAACCACACCAGGCGCCGATGCTCAAATCTGTAAAGCTGACTTAACACACTGAAAATGGAGTGAAATCCAAGTGCATGGAGACGTCATGCAAACTGCTCATGGACCTGCAGCATCTTTTGCAGGGCATTGTAAGGGGAGACAGGGCTCCCTGGGAGTCATGGGGTTTGGGCACAGTCTGCCACTGCCAGCATTACAGGGACTGCCACTATACATGGGGAGAACCTTTATATCTTAACAGTATTATTTAATTACCTGCAATCTCTAGTTCCAAAGGTCATTGTAAAAAAAAAAGAAAAATAGTGACACTTTCAGTCTGTGCTTTAAAACACTGACCTATTTACTGTTGCTGCACCTCTTGTCCCCACACCACGTGTCACTTGTCCCATATAAGTGCTTGGATTTGTTTCTCATGTTTTTAGGTTTTTCCATAGTTTTTTAATTTTTTTTTTTTTTTTAAATGAGAACATTTCAGAAGCATTTCAAAGATCCAGGAACCACCAAATCTCTTTAGATTTGAGCTCCTTAGAGCCTGAGGTGCCTTTGAAAATGTCTCCCATGGTTCACAGTAACCCAGACACTCAGCAAATCTCATTCAAAGCAGAAAATTGAGCCCTATAAAAAGCTGTTCTTCCTGCTGAAGGGTATCTAGGATTATCAGCACACATTACTTCATGAGAGAGAAATTCTTCCCAGCTCCACTGATTGTCACACTTTGAGCCATCTCTCATGTCAGTGGCTGTAGCCTGGTTTTGCTCCTTTGGTTACTTTGCACAGAGTTTTAGGGAGCATGAAGGAAAAAGCAAACAACCTGCAAAGCAGTTTTATTTTGTTTTGTTTTAAACCCAGGTAACAGTACTGCCCTAATACCACTTTTATGTATCTGATGTGTCTGCTAAGCTCCTTGGAGAATCTGTATTTGTGCAAAATTTGGAAGCTTCTCAAGTACATGTGCTTGACCCATGCATCCAAAACCAGCAGATACAAGTATATACACCATTACCTGACACACACACACTTTGCAAGAGCAACATGTACATATACTTCTAGAAAATGACCCACAGGTCTTATAAAAAATGAGACTGATTTTGACTTAATTGGAACTAAATTCTTCCTTCAGGTGAATGCACACGCTGGGATGAACAGAAAAACTTGTTTTTATTTTGGGGAAGAAAAGTAGCTTCTGGATTGTCAAGCTGTTTGCTTTCTTTTGTGGAACAGTTGGTTTGGAGAAAGAACTCATGTGCGTAAAGCTGCACCATTTTGCACCATGAGAAAATTTGTCTTAGCAAGAGAGAGACTGATCCACAGCTATCTCCAGCCCAGGGGAATTTAACAATTTGAACTGGAGCAGAAATGTTGCAATGGACTAAATTGCCATAGTTCAGCTGATTACAGTAGCTGAAGAGTTATTATCACAGGTTTGAAGGATATCACCAGACCGAACAACCTCTAAACTGTGGAGCAATGCTGCACGTTTACAACACTGACCCTCGGTCCTCAGTTTTGTGCATTTAATTTTTATGAACAGCATAGTGACAATGGTTAACATACGCTAAGAACAACTAAGGCGTGCACCTTCTTGCATTTTTTTTCCCTAATATTTCCAATTGCAAAGATATTTTTATTGGAAAAGTGATTTGCAATGTACAATAATGCACAGCAATTTTTGCTGGCATTATCATGGGAACAAAGCAGTGTCATAATAATGTTTACTATCACAAAATAAACTGTAGTAAAAATGGAGCCACTATTACTTGATGATGTCTTCCATCACAGAGGATTTCAGGAACCAGCTCTTTAACAGTTTATGCACCAGATAAGAACTAACACTGGGCACACTTCAATCATGACAGATCCACTGCAAAAGCCCAAAACATTTGCGTACTTTTATGACTGGTTTTATCAATAGTAGGAAATGGTATTTTGTCATCAGTTTTGTAATGCCAACTAATCAAACTCTTTTTTTGTTTTTATGATCCTCTCCTAATAGGTTGAAAAAGAAGTTGCAGCAATCCAGAACACAAAATACCCTCATTGGCCTTGCATAGCTGTTCTCGTCCTTTGGCAGTTTAACACTGCAGCAAATACGGTGACCGCACTGTGAGCTGTGATTTAAGTTGGTTGAAATCCGGCACTTGAGACATCACAGAGGTTGCAGAGGCATATTTACAGACTGACAAACGGTGAAGTTCTGAGATGTGAGCAAAGATGGGTCATGCCCATCTGAGCAGAGTCTTTCCTGGATTTCTTAAACCCATTGTAGGAAATCAGCTTGAAAAAAATTTACTTTTAATATGCTTAAGATATAACCAGGGTCCTAATGAGCATCATTTGTCAATTATGTATTTTGATGGAATATGTTTTAATAAAATTATTATTTTCAGTGGAAAAATGTGTCATACATCTAACCTTTTTCAGTTTAAATTCACACAAGAGAAGACACATAGAAAGAGGAGGTAGACAGATGGCTATTTCACACTAGAAAATTGTATTCAACTTCACAGTCTAAATAATGTTTTGGTATTTCTAAATCAAACTATTTTGCAGCAGTTTATTTCACCAGTGATAGTTTTTTCATACTGAGTGAAGACCAAAATGAAATACAGATATTCCACAATTCCATGCAGGTTGTAAATTCTATTTTCTGACTAGGTCTAAATACAACTGAAATAAACAAATTCAAGTGTGAATTCTTTTTTTTTTTTTTTTTTTTTTTCCCTTTTGGAAATATATTGGTTTTGCCTAGAGTGTAAATCAATAAATGGTGTAAATAAATCCTTGCAATAATTTTTTTGAGGAAAAACAGAAGACCACGAGAATAAATAAAGACAGGTATGTTTATGGTATCCACATTTTCTTTTTAAGAAACCAGGGAAAATAAAGCCTTCACAGCTGAAGGACAGTTTTACATTCTAGTTCCTCCAAGATATTTTTTTCAGCATTTTTTAAAGTTCACAAATCAAGGCAAGGGCATGTTCTCTTGTTCTCAGTAGGCAAAGCATATAGTTTTACCACAAGGGGAAAAGGGCAGCAAAGTTGATCTGCAAATCTCTTACTTGAGCCTTAGTAATTTTAGACAGGTGCCCTTTGCTTAGCGATACTTTTTTCTTGAAAGAATGTATCTTGGCACAAAGGGGAAAAAAAAAGTAATTTTAGACATGTGGCCTTTAGAAAGCCAATGGCTTACAAATTAATTTTACTGGAGGCTGTAACAATTACAAGACTTGATATTGCCATCTGGATATTCACCTGAACCTCACCGCAGAGTCCATTTCTCTGTCCAGGTTTCTGTTGCAATTTGTTGAGGAAATGCTGTAGATCTTGACATGTCCTGAAAAACAAAATATTGTACTCCTCTCACCGTTAACGAGAATCAAGCTCCAGGTCTGTGTGTTGATATTCAAAGTCTTTCAGAGTTAGGCGCTCTTACATGGAAGCTCACCTTTTGCTCTGCAGTTGCCATTTCTTTTTTTGACAGTCATCTCCACTGAAAGCAAGGATGCTGCCAGCTAGGAATGAGCACTCATGCTCTCCAAGGAGCTCAAAATGTCTTTAATTAAACTTTTTTTTATAGATTGAGGAGAGAAAAGATGCTGTCCAAATGACATGTCTGGGAAACAAATTCTTTTTATAGAGAGGTGCTAGTGCCAGGGAAAGATCTATGGGCAAAGATCAGGACAAGGGTCCTATTTCTGCCCAAAGAGTGGGAGACTGAAAGTAGTTTGAGAACAAATCGGTAACCTAGAGAAAGCCAGTTCAGATCTGTCATCTACCGAGTAATCAATCACAAGTGTCCGAGTAATCCTGAGTGTCTTAATCCACAGGACATGGGCACAGTACCTATTGCTCACTTTTTACACAGAAAACACCAAAGGATTGAGGGTCATTTTCTAAATAAAACAGGGCTTTGTTTTCAAAACCATGAAGCATTTTTGTGTGGTGGAAAGAAACGTTTACAGCTTAATTCTGATGCTAGCACAGATGAATAAAATAGAATAAAATAAAATAGAATAAAATAATTAAAATAAAATAAAATAAAATAAAATAAAATAAAATAAAATAAAATAAAACAGTAAATTAAGATAAGACAAGACAAGAAAAGATAAGACAAGATACTCTTTTCTGGGAAAGAAAAATCCCGTGATCAATAATACAATGGAAAAGATCCCACTGTCATCAGCAAACTTAGAGTCTAGCTTGTACCCTCAATATAATACAGCATCTCCCAAGTTTGCAGGCCCCCTGTTCTGTAATCTTACGTTTGGATCCAGGACCCATGGACAGCACTATACCCCACACCAGAAACTCCTTTTCTGTCTTCAGCAGCGTGTGGGACTGCAGAGGTCATCAAGGACGTGGCAGAGCAGTCACCAAGGCCATGGTACCTTTTGAGACAACTACATGATGCTCACCCAGCTATGACCCTTCAAAGCTTGCCTGCATTTGATGAGACTCAAAGTCTGGTGTGGTTTCCTGGGAACTTCACCCACATCATTTCTGAAACTGCCTACAAGAAACATTTTAAAGCCAAAGCTAATGGCACATGTTCTGAGAGGTATTAACATGTCATGATTCTTCTCATTAAAACCCCTTCACAGTATTTTTCCCAGTTGTGTCACTCTTAACTTTCTGTGCTTCTTAAATGTTTGGGTTCTTGTTACTTCTGTGCTGCTTTGGCTTCTTAAACTATCTGCTTTTGAAGCGCCTTTTTTTTCCTAGTAAATAAACCAAAAATTTAAATAATGATTAAACAATCATTCACTAAAGAAGATAGTTGTGGCATGTTGACTCATATGTGAGTTTATTTTCCATAATAAAATATGTCAATATTTATCCTTATTTAAAGCACAATTTTCTCATATAATAGAGTCAATATTAAGGGAACTATCTATCTTAGAAATATATAAGATGCCATTTTTCATTGTCTGGAGATTGCAAAGCTGAGAAATATTGTAACTGCTGCTATATGAGCATAGTTCTTGAGTCAGCTTCGATAGGGAGACATGAGATTTTTCCATTAATCATTCTTTTACTGCTACTCAGTTTCAGCCATTAACTTGTAATGCCCAGAAGGCTTATAGCACAGAGAATGTGACTGCTGCCAATGTAAAATCACCAATAAGAGACTGGAGTTTTTAAAAGATCTGTAGCAATTTGCAGAAGTTTTTAACAGCAGAATCCAGAAGGTAAATAACTCTTAAAGGTTTTGAAGCTTGTGAAACTAGTTATAAATTCTCAGTATGAATATTGATAACATTATTACAATACCTTGTAAAAAGATGCTTACACTCAAAGCCCGACTGCTTTTCAGTAGCAATGAAACCAGCAGTGGCCTTGAATCAAAACCCTACATCTATGGAGCTTGAAATAATGAGATATTAAAAATGCAGCTCTCAGTGTCGATCTTTGCTGTGTTCTAAACTTCGAGTTAATTTTGCCCCACAGATTGAAGCCTTACATTTACAGCTTGGCCATCCAGGGAAGGAAAAGGACATAGCCCTGCAAATGTCATGCTTCTTACTTCTCAGCACACCAAGGCAGGCACATAACTGTAAACAACTCTGTTTCTGAATGCTTATCTGGCCAATTTATAAAAGGAAAAGAAAATCCTTGAATTCAAGAACTGTATTTTTCTTCATATATTTAATTGTATCAAACTGTTTGTGCATAAGTATCAATGAGTTAGTATTAATCTAAATACCTAGGTAACTATTAGCACCTGCATCATAGAAAATCATCAATATCTTTTTTGTTTATTGCCTGGCTACCATACAGCTAATAATGGTAGTACCCTGATCTCAGGTGAAAGCCAGCACTAAGGATTGGTAGGCAATATTTAGGTGGTATAAAATGAGAAATAAAGCTGTTGATAACAGCTTTATGTTTGAGGACTTTTGCAGGAAAGGATAGTGACGGTGCATGAGATTGGTCCGCATTCTCCATGCGTGGTACAAAAGAGCTTACATGGACCATGTGCACAAGCCTGAATTTCAGTGGCTATGAATTCTGAAACATAACCCAAAGAAAAGGACAAATAACTCCAGATGTCTTGAAATAAATCTAGATTCTCCTGCTCCTGGCTACTGTTTCAAACTAACCAGCTTGTTGGCGGGACCAAAAGTGTATGGTGAATTTGATTTTAAGGTGAATGTTCTCCTTTTTTAACCTAGTTAATTTGTCTGGAGACCTTCCTGCTGATGGCTATCTAGGATAGAGATTACATTTCAGTCTGGTCTTAAGTGGAGACCTCAAATGGTTCTCCCACAGAATATGGAGTAAGAAACCTTTCACAGACAGGGAGATGACAAGAGGCAGCTTAACTTTTATTACATCAAACATCTGTCTGTTTTTCCGGCGTCCGTTGTGGTTTTAGGGACATTAGTGAATACATTTGTTGCAATTATATGGGATCTCTGTGGCGTTCTAAAGTTGTTTCCAGGCAGGACCAGTGTGAGCCTGTGTAAGTGGGTAAGAGTCCCCTAATGTATGGGAGACACTAACTTCCACCAGGTTTCAATTTGGCTTTCCTTCAACAGGTACATTACTGTCTCCCACAACATGCTGTAACTGTCAGCTTCATCATTTAATGGGGAAAACTTCACTAGTTGGCACCCAGTTTTCCTAAGAGGATGCAACTACTAGGGCTTATCATTCATATTCCTAGGAGTCTGGACTCCATGCCCAGCAAAACTTACACTTCCAAAACTGTACAAGAGAGTGCAGTTTTTAAAAGTGGATGAATGCATACTAGTCCCATGGGAACTCTTCCAGTTGAAAGAAATGCCTTTGCTACATTGCTGCAAATGCAGGAGGTAGGTTTGTTTCACTTTCCTTCATTGTGGCAGAAAGCTTCTCAGCCCTGTTCACAGCTACACTGGTGTACTTAAGAAGATACCTGCAGAAGACACTTGCAACCAGTCACACACGCATATGAGTGTCCTGTATTTCAGCCTGACAGCCAGATGTGGCACATCTGCAGAACCTGAGGGAACTCTGACCGCAGCGCCAGGTTTGCATTCTCCCTTGCAGACTCCAAACTGGATGCACGCAGCTCCTAGAGGGCAGATTTGCTGAGGTTTTATGAAGAAAATCTTCTTCCAGCTCCATCTGGCACAGTGTATGCCTTGTGTCACATGCAGGAAGGGAAGCTGTGATGCCTGTTTGTCACTGCCCTTCCCAGCCAGGCAAGGTGACGCTGTGCCCAGCAGTGTGACAGCTCTGCTTCTCCCAGCATCTGAATTCAACATCACAGAGCAGCACGACAGAGCAACACACACCGGCTGGAGCAACACCGCCACTCAAATCAGTGTGGCTCTCACACTTATGTGTCCTTGCTCTAGTAATGAGGGTGAGAGAATGTAGGGATCAGGGGAGCCTGCATGGATTTCATCCCAAACCCCAGATGGGGAATGTGGGCAGCGTTCGCCATACACACGTAGCATAAGTCTGTTGTAGATCTGTGGCCGTGCGGGCCTCACTGCAGGCAGCAACGAGTCCTGTTCCTGGTTATGTGGTTCCCTTCCTCATGCAAATCTATCATCCCATTCCTTTCCCACTTCTTCACCAGTGCCACAGGGATGGAACCCCCTTAATGAACTAATCTTATTTCTGAAGCTTTTAATTTTAACCTTTTCTTGCCATCCTGGGGGCAAGCAAAAGAAGCGCTATGGTCATCATGGGTAAATTATTATTGTAAATATATAATTAGTAGCATGTAAAGTATATAAACAGTGCAAAATTATAATTTCAACACACAAAAAATTACACAGGATCAAAGCATGGGAGAGTCCAGTCAGGGCCATAGGAAAAGAAGTGTGACATGGGAAAAGAAGTGGCCACTTGCCTGGGAATATCTTCCAAGCAGGCAGAAAATTGCTTGGGCAATCATCTCACTTTAAAAGCTACCTTCTAAGACAGAAATTAAGTGAGATCAGTTTTAAAGTCTCAGGCAGTACAAAGATGTAAGTGAGGTGAAGAAAGCAAAGGTTTAAGAAAAGTGCTAAAGCATGAACCTTGTGACCTCTTTTTTTCCCCATGCAGTTAGTGATTTTTCACTTTTGTTGTTCTGTGATCAGCAGGATGGTTCATCTGAAATGGAGAGTTCTCAGATCTGGCATGGAAATCAGGCATAAGACTAGAAAAGACATTGTTATAGCTTTGGAAGACTGTCCCAGAGAGCCATTACCTCAGTTGCTACGCGGAAGGAAGCATTAGACAAGGGAAGTAGGATTATATAAAGGAATACAGTCTTTAAAGAAAATCAACACTCAGTCCTTTCTGTTTTAAAGTGAATTGCTAATTTAATCCCAAGAGGAATGTGGTATGATGAACTGGTCAGAGAAACTTCACCTCTGAAAGCAGGTAATTCTGGCATTGGGTAAAGAAGACAGTTTTTCTTCTTCTTCCACTTTTCAGCTAAAAACCATGTTATTCATCATTTGGGTTGAAAGTGATAATTGCTTTTTTAATGGAAGTGGGTGCAGAAAAGAAGGATAAAAGATCTCAGATCAGCCCAGGTGACAGAATGGGAAAGCACTGAGCTGATGCTGCCATTGGAGACGGACCTAAAACCTAGCACTGTTGGGGACAATTTGAGTGATCTGTGAGAGGCATCAGCCGGTTTCACTTCAGCTGAACAATTCTGATACGTATTGTTTCTGTTCTCCTCAACTGCAAGTCGCCAGACCCTCTGATAAATATGGACGAAGATGCGTCATAGCCTTACAAATAAGCCCCCCCAGCATTGTGCAGACTTTCTTGGTTAGCAGTGAGGAAGCTGCCATGGTACCTGGATGGGTCCATGCAGAGTCTCAACCCATTGGTTTGTGGGTGTTGTTGAGGCACCAGAGTATGCACAGGTCTGCTTCCAACAGAGAACTGTGGCTTTTAAATACAGGGTGTTGGATGGTAACCTCCACCACGACTACTCTAACTTTTCCTCCTGAATAGTGTTTAAACAGGTATCCACACAAGCAGATAGAAACAAGTAGACACTGAAAGTGGTCATGCCTGATGAGCTGCAGGCTAACTCATATTTGTTCAGCCCAAGGGATTTGTTTGTCTCTGTGCCCAGGACAGCAGAGACCAGCCAAGTATCCCAGCCAGCCAGCTAGCAAAACACAAAGATCATAAATGGAGCAGGAGGAGGAGTCCCCACCTTAAACAGAGCAAACACAGCACTGAGTAGGTGGTATCGTGCCCTAAAATGAGGCAAGGGTTTCCTGATCCCACCTTTTAGAAAGTCAGGGAAACAAGGGATGTGATTGCTCACAGAAACAAGACACCTACCTAAATTGAACTCTAACGTCTCTGCACAAAGCAGTATTGCACAGCACGCTTGCAGCCACCCACTCGGAGAGTCCAGGGCTCCTTCCCACAGCTCTGCACTGCACCAACATTACGCTGATCACCTGGCCTCTCGCCATTAATCCAAGCAAGACCTGGGTAAACATCTTTTGACATACAGCTTTGCAGATGAGCAAATCTGAGCACATTTGTAAAGTAATTAACTTTCTTACAAATCACTTAGATTTGCTTCTCTAATCATAAAAAAACCACACAATACAAATAGCACTGGCTTTCTCATTACAGAAATGACCCTGTTGCTATCCACACTGTTGTCATTCTGCTAGGCTAGGGTATAACAATTAGAATTTAGAGACATAATCATCATATTTCATCCACTCCTCTCAAAGGTAAACTTCTTGGGACAGATCCCTGGGTTCAGAGAGACTGTTGTAAAACTGAAGCAATGTCATCGTGTTCAAAGAGTGAGAGAGAGAGCAGAAATCTCTCTTGACCCTTCTTTAGTAATAGCTAACAGACCAATAGTTTATTATCAGACTTGACTGTCAGTTACTGCAACAATCCAGCACAGGGAATCTCCAGCTTGGAGGCATCAATAAAAAAATACCCAGGTAAAGCAATATCTTACCAAAAGCAAAATATAGTGTGTATCCACTGGCTTTATTGAAGGCAAACACAAATAACTATCTGGTTAAAAGGAACTGATGGAAAAGGTTGCTATGAAAAATTGAAACTAGGTTTTTCAACTTTTCTTTTGATTGCCTTTCATAAGGGTTTCTATTATAAGAGTTCATTTAAGAGTCTTATCTTTCTAGTAAATGGTTCAAATAAAGACTCACTTAAGCTTTTGTATTTATGTGCCAGTTGCATAGTAAAGAGCAAAATTAATAAAATGTGATCTCCATGTGATTGCTTATGGGTCAATTTTTGCCATGCTTACTCCCAAGGAATACAGCTTATCTGTTTTCACTGGGTCTTGAGTTATGTTAAGTTAATAAAAGTCTTTGGTACCTCTTCACACAGTCTTAAAAGAAAGGTTCCTGGTTATATTCTGCCCCTTGTACTGTTCTTCAGCTTCAAATCCATGCTCTGTCAGTCAAAAAATGATCCTTAGTATGAAAAGACGGTGCAACATGTATGATTTAAATTGCATGACCATGGCAGAATAGTGTCCTTAAATTGAACTTTACACTCTGAGCTGTACTCAGCATGGGGTCATTTCCAGTTTGCATCATGTCAGAACTGTTGAAACTGTTGTGTTACTAACCATACACATCTTTTCAAAACATTACTTTTCTTGCTTTTGAGTTTAGGGAATAGTAGTATGGAGTCCAGGCTTCTTGTGTCCTATAGCTGGAGCCAGTATTCTCTCCCCTCTGCACTTCCATCAAGTTTTATTTAAATTCCACCTAAGAAACTGAGGTCTGAAAAGCAATGAGTTCTGGAGAATTTCATGGGGATAAGAGGGAGAGTGAAGTGTTATCGAACAGATAAATAAAAAAGTAAATAATCCATATATATTAGTTACCCTATACTGTGCAGAATAGTCCCATTGGGTCTTGGCCTGTACAGGCAAAGTTCAAGAGAATAACTCAATGCTTCAAAGAGAGTGAAACAGTTGTAAAAGTAGAAAGGCTACTAAGCATTACTACTGGATATAGGATACCCATAAATGTATAGATTAACTCAATAAGCACCTTCAAAAATCAACTAGAACATTGTCACCAATTGCAACAGACCAGATGTTCAGGCATGCAGGCATGACAACTGGAGCACAAAGATTTGCAAAATGTTAGCAAGGGTGTATTTTATCAAAGTCCTTATGTGTAAAAATATATGTACTTACTAAAAACAGTGCTAATGAAAGGTGAGTCACCATGTATATACCAAGATTTAAGCAAACACCTCCTGTATTTACTGATACAGTTCTAGAGGAAGTGGTTCCAATGAGAAAACAGTCAGCATTTCAGGTCTATATTCAGCCATGAGTCTAATCTCTTTGCTTTTTCCACCTCAGAGACAGAGTGAGATGAAAATGGTAGGTGGGAAATAGCTTTGGTTTATCTACAGTGTCACCTATTATTTCATGTGGCTTTGTTCGGATCAAAATCCACTGGTAATGAAAGGTACCGAAGGATCTGAAGAAATATAGATGGCCAAACCTCACCCCACACCTCTGGAGATGTTCAGATTGCAGTGTTAACTTGATCTCATCTAAACTATGAAAAAAATAATGATTGATAGATAATGAAGAGAATAAACTATAGAGTTATCATCCCTCACAATCATTCCTGGCAGATTTACTATGCCAGTTAACCATTGTTGCGTGCACACACACTTAACAGTGATAAGAGTCGTTTTTGAAATGCAGTGATTGCAGCCTCTGAGAGATAAATCTCAGTGCCCGGCACTGTAATTAACTCAAGATTTATTAATTTATCAAGACTCCTGAAACAAGCATGTCTAATTGCCCTTCTTTATTAATACATTCAAGAATGTTTAGCATTTTACTGCCATTTAAACAAGAGTTCTAATAAGATATAGTATCAATTAATGGTCCTGTTAAAAGTCAGCTGGTATTTTTACAATAGCAGCAGAACTCCTTGTTACACATTAACCACCATGGAGCAATCATAAGGTTTGTGGTTTTGTTTGAAAAGGTGCATTGCAATGATACACTGTCAAGATTTTAACAAGCATCTCCCACAAGACATTCCTTCCTTAAGAGGATGGTATAAAACTCTTAGTTTTGGGCTTGCCCAGAAAAGGAGAACGAAAGAACAGGAATTCCATTAGTGTGTTGGTCCTTTAAAAGCAATATGCTTTTCCAAATCTCTAAGGATGTAAATGAACTACACTGCACTGCTTTTGTTTTCGTTCTTGAAATGTGTTGATCTTACAGTCTGCATTCAGGTTTTTGGTTTTGTTTTTTTTTCTGGGGATGTCAACAGTTCGAACCAAACTGGGATTAATATACATCCCCACCCCTATGCTCCTCACTCATGGTGTTCCTCGCCTCTGGAAGTGTGACACAGTCCACCGCTGGGTGAAGGCTGAGCTGAAAAGCCTTAGTCAGAAGTGGTAACTCCCATCCCATGGATAGAGCAAGACTTCATAGCTCACGTGCACTAAAGCAGTCCTGTTTTGGAACTACAAATAATGGCCCAAAAGCAGAAACAGAGCTGACCAGAATGGCTTTTTAACAAGGCATGCTGTTATTTTGAAACCAAAGTTTTCTATAGGTGGACTGGTTTCCACCCAACTTTCATTAGGATGCTTTCTTTCAAAGCCTGAGACTTGGTGATGATACACGTATAATTGAATAGTTGACTACAGTGTCACTTAAAACACTGGCCTGTGATGCGAGCAACACACCACAAATGCTCTACACTGTTTTACAGTGGAATTTATCAGGGCACCTTCAAAGTAACCAGACTGAATGATGCATGATGATTCAGCAATGAAACCCAGTTTCTTACTTCAATATTGGCCAATAAACTCATACTTTTACTTACTGAAAGACTTGCTATAAACTTTATATGTTAGACACATTAAGCCAATTGAAGTATTTTTCTTTCCTTTGTGAACATGTCACATAAATTTCCATAAGCCACTGAACACTGAAGAGCTGAACACAATAGACTGGGAAATAACTTTCTAACTCAGGCATAGTAGGTAGTGTATTCAAAAACCACCAGACACCAGGAGCTATCATTTTGGCTGCCATAATCCTCTGTAGTTTTACCTACCAAAAAAGTAATTTGTAACACTTGAAGATCCCAGCCTTCTCCTCTCTCTTTCTGGTTGTCCAGCAGCCTCTTTTCACAGGCAATAGCATAGACAGGCTAGCAGATAGCAAAGCAGGTAAGTCTTGGGAGGTTCTTACTCCCTAAAACAACTGTTGCAAGAATCCCAGAGATACACAATCAGCTTTTTACCTTGAAATTTTAATTTTCTTCCCTGAGATGCATAAAAAACTCAGGATCTTTGCTGTTGGAGTTCTTATGCTCTTTCAGATGTGTCTTAGTCCCTTCCAAATTGGACATAATGTTCCCCAATTATTAAAAAAAAAAAAAAAAAAAAAACAGCGATAACAACAATAACAATCAAACTTTCAATTGTTATTTAAAGGAATTTAGCTATTCCTTCCTCTGAGACATTTAAGAAGCCTCCTGTGTTTGAGCATGCATACAACTTTTATTCATGTGAAAACTTTTTCCAATTAAAATGGAAAAAATTTCCAATGAACTTTTCTGAAGTTCAGGTGCTGAGTCAGGTCTAGGATACTTTGCACCACAACCTTGAGCCAAGAGATTTCACCATCATAAACCTTTCCTCCTGGTATTGTGTAACATAGGGCTCACCTTGTCCTTCAGGCAGAAGGTTCACATACTATGATTTCGGTGGGCCAGAAGAAGGCAGTCTTCACAGTCAAGTATCCACCAGGGAAAATGCTCTTCTTTGGACAGTGCGTAGTAAGCCACCTGTACTTACCTTATCCATACATTTATCTGTCCCCGCAGTACTGTGTAGGAAGACCTAGGCTGGCTCCAAGACTAAAAGTATCCATGTACATGTGACAAAGAGGCAACTTGATCCTGTAGAAATTTTTAGGGTCCGCTCGCCTACAATGTAGTTGAGCTTTGTGCCTATAGCTCTCTCTTGTGCCCTTCTGGTGATAATGCCAGCCCAAGAAGAGAAATAGGCTCCTTCTCAGGAATGTGACCTGCTGTGGCAGCCTTCAGGGCCCAGAGACAGCTCTGGTCCTCAGAGGGGATGTCCATCCCACAGGCACTGTGTAGAGCTGGGAGGAGACAGTCAAGTTAGTGCTGAATCAGAAACAGCACAATCATGCTCAGACCATCTTTTCCCACGCTGATGTGTTTTCCTTGATAAGCTAATTTGCTCCAGTGGATATTATGCTAAACTGATGATAGCACCCCAGGAACCAGGTCACGTAGAGCCAGTACTGCACTGGGACGTATAAATAGATTCAAGAGAAGCAGAACACTTTTTTTTTTTTTTTTTTTTTTTTTGTGGTCCAGGAGTGTAAAGCCAAAGAGTTTCAGTCTTCACACCAATGAGCCTGTGCAAACCCACAAGTGCTCCTTGCCACAGTGCCAGGTCTTGTATTCAGGGAGTCTCGCACTGGGATTCTGTTACCGTATGAAAACAAAGCCTACATAATTGCTGGAAACAAACTGCTTAGCTGGGAGAGAATGACCTGTGATGTGTTAAAAGCCATTAAAGAATACTTAGCAATGCCATTATCATCTAATTATGACATGCTGACCAGTGGAAGGGATTGACTGTCTAAAATACTGTCTGCTTTTTCTAGCTGTATCTCAGTTGATCTAAGAAAAGATTTTACCCCTCGCTATTAAATGTGCCGCTTACATCTCTCATACCACACATAACAGTCAGCTCCTCAGTTTCATAAATGAGGGAACAGCGGTTCCCTGGGGTTTCCTCTGAGGAATGAACCAAAGTGCTCGATGCAATATCATCATGCTTCCATAAGTGGCTCTTTCACTGTTTTTGACCAGTTGTACAGTGGTTATTCTTGTTTCTTTCTTTGTTTGTTTTCAGATTATTAAGGCAAAAGGAATAATGTTAGTAGCTGATAGCACCGAAAAGGCTTTTAGATGATTTGGGTTTAGTTCCTTCAAGGTCATACCTGGGTCTCTGAAACTCAGTTTTAATCCCTCAAATCTCCATTGATAAGTAGGGGGTAATAATTTTTTTGTCTGTTTAGTCTGCTTGGATTAACACCCTGCAGGATCTTGAATTCTTCTCTGGCAAAGGCACCTTTTGCATGGAGCCTGAAGGTACCATTGTAATACACATATTTATTAACACAAGCTCCTTTTTTTCCTTCAGAAAAAGCCCCTTAATTTAAAATCATCATTGCATTTCCAACTTCTTCAAACATCTTTTATTGACAACTAAAACAATTGAAAATTAAACTTAATAACAACTATTTGTAGCAGGGACATTTAAATGCAACCATGAGTGAGCAGGCGAACATGTGCAGTGTGGTTTAGAACCCCACCTCTGTCACTGGAGAATTTTTCAGTGTCCTTTTGCTTGACTATTTTTAAAATGAAGGTAGTAACATCTACCTTCCCCATTAATCACTTTGGAATATAAACATTTCAGTGCACTTCTCTGAAGAGCATCTCCCTGCCAGCTAGTGGGGGTTACAGAGCGAAGGTAAGCACCCAGGTTGTCAACATGTTGAAAGGGAAGAGTCTGTCATGTAAGAAACCAAGGCTGGTTGGCAAGCTGCTGAGTTAGCTAGCACTGAGCGGCAGAAGGAAAAGGTTTACATTCTGTCTACTACCTCATGGCATTATCAACCTACTTCAAATTTATTGCAATTCTAAATCCTGTTAAAATCTAATGATTTCTTTTTAAATGTTGAGGGTTTAGGGTAGGGATTTTTCTACTTTCAGGTGTTTCAGCTTCTGCTAATATTCAAACTTTCATTGCAAACTCTGAAACTGGCATTTTTAATGTAAGTAGAAATACAATTTCAGTTTGTCACAAAACATCTGAAACTTCTAAAACCACCATAACATCATGAGATTTTTACAGAAAAAAAATGCTGAATTAAAAAATCTTTTCCACTCCTCTGTGAATCCCTAAGCATCCCCTCTGCCTATGCCTCTCTTGTAGACTCAAGTCCACAAGACTTTAGCAAGTACAATATTTTGGTTTCAACACAACCAGCTGCCCTCTTGCCACTTAAAGAGCAAAACAGGACAGAGCTCCTTGGTGTCTCTCAGGCAGAAGCATTTAGATTGAGCCCATGGAAAGCAGCAGATTTCGCTTGCTCTTTCCAGAGTCCCTGTGATATGAAATTGCTTCCTTTCATGACTGATACCACAAACTGAATGGCCCCAGATAGGGGCAAACCTCATAATTACAGGGAGTATCTCCAACCCTGCCCACTTGTTCGTTACGTAGCCATTTGTGAACCAGCAATATCAGAGCAACTGGTTCAGAATATCAAAATCAGGACAAATTGTACTTGGTTTATGGCTGCCCAGCTCAAACACAGAATTTTGTGGTCAGGAGAGCACTTGCTGGTGGCCCACAGAGACCTTAGTCATGTGTATGATGATGGCTCCTCCCCTGAATGTCTGACGGGAAGAGAGGAAGAGCTGATGTCAATGGTACAATTACTGTCTCATAGGGGCTGGGATGCTCCTAAATCCAAAAGGGCTGAAAATATTCTGCAACCTTCCTAATATCAACATGCTGAGTGTAAGCCATTGTATCCATTCCAAGAGTATTCTGGTGAGAATTAGCTTACACCAATGCCAGGTTAATAGCCATACAAAACCGTTGCTATTAAAAGAAAGTCCATGATGAGCAAAGCTTTGGGAGTCACTGGAACCTAGTGAAAGCTGTGGAAAAGCATCAACAAGTCAGTAAATACCTTGCAATAAGTTCAATGTCATAAAAAAAGGTTAAATGCCAGTTAGTTCCTGATGATATTGCTTTGTCAGATTTGTGCCTCAGAAATGTTTAGAAACACAAATAAGTGAACTAATGACTGTTGATGGATTGATGGCAAACAGGGCATGAGCCACTGCATAGTGGCCCTAAGGCATCCAGGATGTCCACAGGGGCTGTCAGGTATGACACAGGACCTTCAGCAGACCGTGATCTGCAGCATACCCAGTGACATCTGAAATGGCGCTAACTCCCCTCTTGAGAGACAACTAAATGACAACAAACTTTCTTGCGTGATGTGTTCTATGTAATGACAGAGCATATCTTCCTAGACACACTTATAATCAAAACAGCCACTTGAGGGTTAAGGGGAAAGCGATTATCATGTTGTTTTTACATAAGTAGGCAGAAAGAGACAATGGTTTGCTTAGAGTTACTGAGGAAGTCTATGGTTCTTAGACCAGTCTCATTCTGGTGGATCATTCAACAGATCATGCTCCCATAGCCCCCGTCTGTGTGCAAAGACACCCCATAGTAGGATGCACCACCTGGCAAAGGGCTGCAGCCTTACCCAACTATTTCTCAAATGCTATATTAGGACTATGGTGTTACAAGGGTGTACACAAGACAGAGCCCCTTCTGGGTCATCCAAATTTTGACAGAGAGAGGCTGTGTCAGAAAGGCAACCAAGATCAGGGAAACATAAATATTGCTTTAAGTCTGCCTGAATTCTCTCCAGGATCTGTGTTAAGTACTGCTGGCTGAACATGAGAATTTTATCCCTCTCCTCCCTATTCTCCTTCTCAAACAGCGATGCGTTTAGGACACTGCACATATCTGTCTGCCATGCCAGGAGTCAGAACGACCTGACTCTGTCTGTAATGCAGGCTCCCATCGGACAGCATCATTGATGAGTGATTAACATGGACACAGAAATGCTCTGCTCCCAGAGCCAGAGACACAACCAACTTGTTAATTATTTCCATTCCTTCAGAAACTTCACAGAGAAATAAAGAGTCATGGAAGCTCTTGCCAGGGTTTGGACCTCACGTAGCAGAAGACACTCGGTTTCTTGGGAGCCTTTCCCCTCAGGACTCTCAAGTTCCTTTCATGAACATGACAATTAATGCCCTGCAGACAGGACGGACATTGATGGATTGTGTGTCCTCAGTGAGGGATTGTAAGGTCTTTCTTTCCCCCATCCTCTTATAATTTGACATCTTCGCTCTTCGATTTTACATTTCTTGCCCTGCTAGATGTATTTTTTCAGCTTCAGTTACATGGGTAAGGGTTTATCCCAAAACAGCCTCTCTCCTCCCAGGTCCCTCTCCCCCGCCTCACTTGCTGTGAATAAGATCTCCCTGTCTAAAGCAGAAATCACTGAAGAGCCTCAAGAATTCCCATTTCTCTTCCTCTCCCTGTTTTGATGCACTGATTATCCTCTTGTCGGATCAATAGCCCATCTGCTTTTAGGGGTTTTCTAGCATTCTGATGCTAAATTAAAACAGAGGGAATCAATCCTCAGTTAATTTCCCCAACCAAACAATTTATATCTCTCTTCTGATCCACCATCATGTGAATTATACAATACTGACATACTGTGAGGCCTCCCCAGACAAAGTAAGCACTTTTATAGTGCTGAATTACCCTCTTTATTAGTAACTCTCAAATGTGACAAACCAGGAGATTTATTTTATAATGTTGCATAGTCCTTGGTTGAACTTGTTAAAACTCCCAGCTATTGTAACAGAGTAAATCGCTAATTAACAGTGGGTTTTGCTTTGTTTTTAATGGACTTTGGGGATACATTTCAGACTTAGATTAAGATTAGTGCAAAACAGAGTTCTCCTTAATTATTTCAAATTGAGTGTTATGCTAATAGTAAACAATTAGTTCTTTCCTGACTGAAAATTAATGTTCTATAAATAATTACAAAACCAAGCTGCTATGTGAGTCCCAAAAGGAGCTGCCAGACTTAGTGGTTAACCTACAAGAAAGAGGCACGGATCTTTTCCATGGTCTCACATTTTGTGAAAATTAAGCATGCGCTTTGGTGGTTTTCTAAGGTTTTTCTGCCCCAGCTGAAAAAAAATAATAATAATAAAAAAAATAACCTGCAGAGGGTATTTTTGAAGGCAAAGATGTATGGCCTTATGGCTTACCAACTCTTAGGTCACTTCTCAAGTCAAAGCTTGGTCAAAATATTAGCATCTGTTCCAGTGGAGATTTCTGGGTTTTGATGCTTTGTACTTGCTTTTGCACAGGGAAAAATGGGAACACAGAAAACTGAGCTATCATCTCAGCTGATCCCAGTGCAAGTTTAGTTGACAAGGTGTGAGACCATTATACACCATGTCCTAGATCACTCGATTCTCTTGCTGAACGCCTAGAAGCTAACATTTTTCTCTTTATGGCTGCAAAGCTTTGGTTACACATTTTGATTTATATCAGCTTTTTCTCAGGACCTCTGAGGCACTCTTCAGCATCTTTCCATGCCCTTACATATCCCCTCTGCAGTCAGTGGAAATGGACAGACACCTCTTGAGCACAAATCAGTAAAAGGTGGGATTTCTAAACTCACAGAGTAAAGGATTTCTCATCAGTGAAGGCAAAGTTCATGTTGGCAGGGAAAGCAGAGCAGCTCCTCTGAGCACCAGCATTACCCACATAACTCAGGAGGACAAAAATCAGTGCCCTGTTCTTCTTCAGCAGTCCATCATGGCTCTGCACTACCTGTCCCCAACCCATTCCTCTGCCACAGCTGACAGTGCGCACACTGCCCCACGGGGTGATGCACACACCCAGGAGCCAGGTCTCCCATGCCTTGCCTTCTCTGTGGATGCAACTCTGAATGTGCACAGCCTTTTTTTTTAGTGGTGGAAGAGGCAAAGCTGCCAGGCAGCTGGCAACCCTGGGATCTGAGTACATCAGCACTTGGTAGTGCTGCTCGGGGTTTCGCTCCATCCTGCCACACCGTACTGCATGTGTCTGAGGAGCCCCACCACCACCACTGACCCAGCACACAGCTCTTACAGAGACACCAGTGCTGCTCTCTCATTGTGCCTCAAAACTACAATTTTACCATTTCTACTTTTCCACCCTGCGCAGCTACCTACTTTGCCTTTGTCTTAAGCCTGCTCAGCCTTGTGCTTTATCTTACACAGCACACCAGAGTCATAGAAATCAATAAAATTTGCAACAGACACTTGCCTCAGTTTCCTCATCATTTCTGAGCATTTGCTTGAGACTTGTCAAAACCCTGTGATAAGCCTCTCCTTCCTTTCTGCTGTCACCTTATTCTGGCATGAGGGAAGATATCAGAGATTCCTCAGAGCAGATGTGACATTTTGTTTCCTGTCATCTCCTCTCACCATTCAGCCTCCAAGCCCTCCTCAGAATGGGCAATGTAGCTCTTCTCTTGCCTATGTGTTAGCCGGCTAAAAAATCCCTACTACCTCCTACAAACCAGCACTCTGAAGTGCCCAGAGACCTCTGCTAAGGTGCTGGTGAATCTTGATGTCAAGTGTCCAAGCCACAACAACCCAGTTCTTATAGCCGCTCGTCTGTGTTGTGGGAGAGAAGACACAACAGCATTAACTTAGAGCTAGATAAGCATGTGTGTTTTCCTAATGTTCCTCCCAGATTTGTGCCAATCCTGAGTTCCTCCTCTAAGCCTGAGTTCTCAGGTGAGAGGGAGATAAATTCTGTCTGCTCTGTAAGTAAAATAAGATTTCAATTTGCTGTCAGAACTTTAATTAAAACACTTATAGATCAACTTTACCGTGGCAAATTGTCTGCGCCACTATTACTATAGGAAGATGAATGTTAGCTGTGAAACAGGCAAAGTACACTCCCCTAGACTAATGTGTAATTTCATAGCCATTGATTTTTGACTTTGAAAATTCTCCCACATGCTTCTGAGAATTGGAACTTGTTACAGGTGACCTGGCAGCAGCTTTAGCAATTTTTTAAACCTTTCGTGAATGTGTAAGAAGAGTCATTTTGCCCATTCACGTTTTTCCATAGCAGGCATGACCTGCAAGCACCTACCTCCAAAGTTCTGAAACCCAGACTAATTGTTGGATGACTACATTTAACAGATAATATATAATCTACAGCTTTAATTTCTGTGGTATATTGATAGACAATCACCATCTCCTGTTGTAAGACTAAGGATCTAATTCTGCAGTCATTCTGAATATTAACTTTCTTTTGGATAATAATGAAAAGTCAGATCGTGTACCAGGATAAATTTAATTACTGGAATGAATCTGCTTATGCCAGTGAGATACATTAAAAGAGCACAAAATGTAAGTAACTATTACTGACTTGAGAGTGAGTGTGTGATTTACTATATAACAGGCTATTTGAAATGGTCACATAACTAAATGGGCAATTTTACTATCAAAATTAACCATTTAATCCAGATAAATGTTGTGATGCTTTTGGTAAATTCTGAATGTTTAAAATTAGTCAGTGCAGCATCTGAGCACCTCACAGTCCCTAAGATATCACGTTCAGATCACTTCCTTGAAGCGGCTACATTAACCGTGGCCATCACTTCTCTGCTCTTCACTGAGCCCAGCATGGCAGGAGGTCAGCTCTCTCAACGCTCCCTTAAACACAGAGGCATGAGTAGGAGTGAAGGCTAGGCGGTGCACAAGGGATCTGAGCCACAGACAGACAGACACCCGGCTTTCTAGCGGTTTCTGGATGTCTAAGGGGCCTGTCCAATGCCACATAAGAAATCAATGGCACACCATCAGATTTAATTGAGACCCTGTACCACCCTTTGCCCAGCAGTGGAGCGCTGGGTTTCTGTAAGGATGTGTCATACATGCTCCATCATACATGACATACATGTCATACGTGCTCCATCCCAGAAGCACCTCCAGGGGTCACTCAGGAAGAACTGAAGAAAGAAGGAATCACCAGAGAGACAGTGAAAAACAACCTTTTCTAAGCAGAAGAAAATGCACTTGGGGTTGCTCATTGCTTTAGATCTGCACCACAACTACGGGACCACTGGAAAGTGCTGGCAATTAAGACGCACCTCCTGGCAGTCCCTATGGTGGTCCAGTTGTAGCATGTCAAGCAGAACAGAAAGAGACTGTGGTAGTTTCAGCGTATTTACATTGTTAGCGGTGGCAGAGGATGAAGGCCACCAATTAGAGCAGATAACACAGATGAGGTTCAGGATGGAGGTCGGAGTGAAGGTCGAGGCTGCTTGGGGGCAGTTGTACATTGGTACAAAGCCTCCAAAAGCAGCTGCCCAATGCTCCAACCACCTCATACCACAAGCCCTCATGCCACAATGAGATAATTGTGCCCTGACCACATCTAGTCAAAGCCCTGCCTTAGCACATCTGGGCCTTGTTGTAACTGCATTTATCTACGATCTGAGTTAAATCCATTAAGAGAGAAAGACTATACCAGCATAGCTGTGATCAAGAGTCAGGCCCGACTGGCTACAGGAAGGTGGGAAGAGAGCCTGATGGGTATGCAGTTGTCCAGCAATATCCAGCATTATCTGGGACCCATGTCCAATTAAAGCAACTATGTATATACGCTAGACATGCAATTGCATCAACCTCATCCATTGACTTTATTTACGTATACTTAACAGCAGTGGCAATTTTTTCCTTCTGTCATGGAGTTGTCAAATACATCCTATCCATCAGTGCAAATGTGAGGGCTTAATTCCAGCTACTGCATGCATGGCCTCAGGGCACTGATGAGCAGAAAAACAGTGTGATTTGATTAACCGAGTTCCTGTCTACATTGTCAGATGAGTCCCCTTCTTGAGCAAACATAGTCAAGCTGCTTCTTGTGTTGTTATGCATTTAGGTTTACCTCTATTATACAATAAATGAGAAATCAAGGGTAAACAAGAAGGTTAGGGGTTTATTAAGTTCCTTTAGCGTGACTACTGCTTCTACTGACATTTCCTTTGACTTTTGACCTTCCTTGATGCAAAGGCTCTGGTGTCATGGCAGCTAGGCTGCGGCTTTCTCTGAAGTACGTGGTCTGTAATGTGATATCTGCGGATATGGTACCTAGGGTAATTAAAATGTTTGTTGACTTTGGTTCTGCCCCCACCAGTGTGTAACTATGTCCATAGGAAACCAGTGTTTTCTTGCTGATGAAGTGCCAAACATTGGTGCATAAAGTCACCAAAGTTCTTAGTCTTTAATGTTTCATGCTTCTTCATTAATAATTGAATAAAGTTAAAGTCAATGTGTTTGGTGAAGAACACCTGAAGGTGCCATTTATGATACAGGAAAGAAACATTTATAAATTGGTTATACAGTGAGGACTGTACTGGGCTTGCTCTCTAATGATAAACGCCTGAGGCATCACGGAATTATGCAGTCTTGTAAGAGTGAGGCCAGATGAAATACACTTGGCCAAGTATCAATGTCTCTTAGAAAAGGTCATATATGGCACCCTAGACTCTACTAATGGTATTGACCAGTTCTCCACTGACTACAAGGGAGGTAGCCTAGCCTGATGTCTGACTTTTTAGTTACAGTTCAGTGAGATTAATCCTCCCTTTATATTATGAGCAATTTTCAGTACCATGGTTTCTTTTCATTGTTGAGTAAGTGATTTCATACCTAGAGTGCTTCACACATCTACTGATCTTTCATGAAGCAGTTGACATCAGCACTTTCCACATCTCCTGGTTCCCCATCTTGTGGTCCAAATAGCCTCAGCTTCTTCCTTTTTCAACTCTGTATACAGAACTTTATTGATGCTCTTGATCTCTTCTGCTCATTTCCTTGCTCTTCTCCTTTCTAGCTCACTTTCTATGGCATGCTAGTTCTGATGGCTATCAGACCTTTTTCCTAGAGGGCTTTGATAAATGAGAGATCATTGGGAAGTTGTCATGGATGTAGGCCATCAGGAATGGGTCTGGATGCTTCATGGACCTTCCTTACTTCTGATTCCAAGGCCTGGACTGAATCACCAACATGATCCTTTCAGTCTGATGTGTCTAATGTTTAATGGCATATGGAGATTTCTACCCACTTTTAACAGGATCCTGTGGGGCTCAAAAATAAAGTAACTACAGGTATCAGACATAACAGAAGCATTGAACTTCTATAACTCTGTCAGTGAGATCCAAGAAATTTAACTCCTTCCTTTGAGGCACAAAACTAGAAGAAATGGTTGCAGTTTTTCTGATTGTACCTGGAGGCAAGCATGACTGCAGGGAATCTAGACAGAATGAAATCTTCCCCAGTATTGGATGTGGCAGCTCCAAAGGCACTGGAAACTGATGGTGTGCTTTGGAAGAAGCATGAGGACTACTGGAAGCTGCTAAAACAAGACTGCTGAAAATGAATAGTTTAGGAAATGGATTAGTTAGCACATTATTTGCAGTGTAACTGATAACAAGGTCAGAACAAGGTTATTGCAGCAGTGGGCTTGACTTTGAAAAAAAGAGTTGATATTTGCAGGTCAAGCCAAAACTCTACTTTTCAAATGAAAAGTTCAGTAAGACCAAAGAGAATACGATTAAAAATGCATACCAAAGTGCAAAGATGGGCTGCAAAGGTCAGCAAATGGCCCGAACAAAATTTACTTGCAGAAAATGTGGCATTAATCACAACAAAATGGAAAGGGGTGCGTTGCCAGAAGAATGTGGCTGTGCAGAGAAAACACACAGCTTGCAGCCACCAGATTCATTTTTTTATCATCAGTGGACAGAAACATGCTCTTCTGGGGCATAATTCATTTCACAGTGAGATAGACATCTAAAATACATCACAGGGATAATGTTCTGAAAATTACTGTTTCTCTCCATCAGCTGTGAAGAAAGCCATGGGTGACTGGTTCATATTCATGTGTTTCTACACTGTGGACATCTAAACCAAAGCAAGAGTAATCCAGCTTTTTTGGGAAGCCACGGGCATGTCTAGCCCATCAAATGCACCAGTTCTGGAATGAAAAGTCGCATAACCATTACTGCACCTAAACATTGCAGAGCTTCTGTATTTGGGTGTGAGGGTAGGCATTGCAGCAATGTCACCATGCTGCTTTGGGGACCTGTTTATTCTTCACACACACAGAGAACTTAAGTAGCTCTTAGATTCACTCTCTAACCTGTACATAAAAATCACACTTCTGGAGCGGCAGTCTCCATCCACTCAATAATGCCTTCATTTTTACACACGTTGAGTGTCTTCTCAGATCCATCTTTCCTCTGCTTTTCTGCATGACTCTTTTCCACATGATGAGGTCATTTCTCTTTTCTTTGATGCTCTGTTTTCACTGGAAGGTGGCCAAATGTCTTTCTGTGGGTGCATCCCCATGTCCTTCTCTCATGCTCCTATCCAAAAAGCCATTGCTTCTGCTAACCTCACTCCACAGGTAGCAGTAAACAGGTATGTAAACAGTAAACAGGTATGTACACACTGATGGATAACACTACTGCAGAGCAATTCTCTAACTACTACTACTCTAACACTACTGTAGAGCAATTCTCATAGCCTTGGTAATCTACTGGAGTCTGCTAGTGAAGCAACTGTTGACCAAATAATTCTGGACTGAATTTTCACCCACCAGTGAAAATTCCTTGGGTGATCATGAAATTAAAAAGTTTAGTGATAAAAGGAGTTAAAAAAAAGTATTGCTCTTCTAGTTAAATAACAAATCCGTTTTTTCTAAATTTTACTCTGGGAGTTTCAAAGGTTTAGATTAATGCTAGACTGTAGCCAAGGGGTTTAAATGTGTGCCTGAGAAAATGAGTGTATTGAGGTGAGGAAAGAATGATATGATACACACAGATGCATGAATATAAAATACACTAACTGTTACCTGATCTTGGTCACAGAAAACACTGCCACTAAATTTAACACAGCAAGGGTGTGGAGGGAGGGCTAAAACCACATCTGATAAAAGGAGAATCTAGTTCATGCTGTTTCAACATCACTTAAAAGTGACTGTTGCCCAGCCGTGTTTGTTGGGGAAAACACTGACATGTGCTCAAGAGAAGTAGTGTGTGCTGATTTGGGCCAAGCCTCCCTGAAAAGAGAAACAATTGCAATCTCCACCCCCATTGAGCACATGAGCCCACTCCAATCATAGGCAGATGGAAAGCATATGTGGGCCAGGAGGCTTCCACTGAGACGTGTTCTGTGAGAAAGGCTGACAGAAAACATAGCAAAAAAGCACCAGATCCAATCCAGAGAAGACTCTGAAATGAAGCTTCCAGACAAGTGCTGGTGCAGAAAGAGAAATTGTCAGACGAGATACTGTATGAGGCAGGCACTATTCAAGCCATTGATTTTAGGCATCTATTTTAGGAAATCTGACTCCTCCAATGGAAACCTAATCATTGCTTGTACAGATGTGTCTAGGCTCCATCCAGGTGTGCCTGCAGGCTGGCAGCTGGGCAGAGGCTGCAAAGACAGGTACCTAAAGTGAAGTGTGGTGAGCATCCTCAGCATCTCTTACTGATCCCACCAAGGAACGATAACCTTGTCTCCCCTTGGTGTAAGAAGACTATAACAAAGAGAAACCTGACACATCCTTGTTTTTTTCCTGTTAACTGGAACAAACAGTCATTCCTATAGTCAAAGAGAGCGTCCTGCACCATTAAAAGCAATGACACCCTGGCAAAGGTGGTATTCCCTTGCAAAAAGGATCTTACTAATAAAAGGAGGAGCAATGTAGGAGAAAGAAGGAAAACAGAAGAAAGGAATACTTTTTCTTGTTCTCATCTAAGTGGGAGGATGTGGTTTAAATTTTGACCATTCTAATTTTAAACAATGCAGCTGAAACAAAGTCACCCCCACAAGAGTATGATTAAAAATACACATTTCTCCCTTTCTCTTTTTCTGATTAGTCTTTGAGATGTGGGTAACTCAACCCACCTAGAACTGAATCTGTCAGCAGACACCTTTCCTGACCACTGTATGAAGAGCCCCAGAGATCAGTCACTCAACATTATGGCAGGGGTATATCCTCCAAAGTATGCTGCAGACATGGAAGATGAACACAAAAATTATACCCACCCAAAAGGTTGTGAATACCAAGGTCTCTCCTTCAGTTTGATGGATTCTTCAACCTTTTCATAAGGGAGTATTATATAATAACTCCCAAGCAGATTTGGATTACTTAAACCTAGGTGTCTGATGCCATTTGAGATGCCCTTGTGTATCTGAAATAGATAGATGTGGTCACACTGCTAGATGTGACACATAAGCTACAGGAAACTTGTGGCCTTCTCTAGCAGCTGAAGGTCAGGTGGGACAAGGCAGGGCATCTGAAATGTCACCAGACCCTATATTTAGGCTGACGATTGAAGTGGAATACAGGCAACTCAAAACCTGTCCTAAGCAAAATCCTTCTCTGCCAGCAAAGTTGATGCCCCCCATCCTTCAGGGGAAGCTTAACTTTCACCTAGGACTTCATTTGGAAACATGCCAATGGAGATTTCTTGAGATTTCCATTCTGCCCTTTCTTAGGCCATTCCTACACATTTTGGCCCTTGATTATTCTCTGTAAGCTGAAGACTCATCAGTGGAAAGATACAGGTGCCTCCCTTGGTTTGATTTTCAGTGAGCTAAAGCATGCCCTGGAGAAGGCCATCTCTCTCGCTTGACTGTAACAGCTCTAGTGGTAAAATCTTTCAGTTTAGCTTCTGAATTAAGTAAATAAAACTGGATGGATGAATCCAAGTATTAGACCTTATTAGTCTAAGTTGAGAGTGCCATGTCCATGAGAAATTTTCTCTTTTTTTAGTCCAATATTATGCCCAGAGTACTTGTAAGGTACGTGTATGTAGAAAAATATAGTCTGAGATTGAATTTCTGCTTTTCTTAACGGGGACTTCTACAAGGACATCCACCTATAAGGAATCGATAACTTCCACTGAGTGAAGATCGTACAGGCTGTGTTGATGGGTGTGATTAATTGTGGAGGGTCAGCTCAAGCATATCCTGCAACTGGGTAAAGGTGGCACTACTGCAAATTGGTCAACTGGGAATAAACATCAGTAATTCCACATGACATGTCAGATAAACAACCTATGGAGAGGTATGCATTTACAAAGCATCAAAAGACTAACTTGTGTAGAGTTTATCCTGAGATAGCAATAAAAGTAATCAATTTGGATTTAAACATGTTCCCAGTGATATGATGAACCAATTGAGATGAATGGTTAAACCATGTACCTGCTAGCTTGCTTGAACTATCATAACACTATCAGTCAGCAGTAACTGGCACTGTAAAGAGCAAGGTTTATACTGTACACTTAGCCATCAGTGAAATTTCTGTTCCACAGAAAGCAGCAGAGTTTCAGAAAAATATTAGTGCAATATGGGACCAACAGTAAAAAACTTACCAAATCTGAATGCTGAATGCCCCCATCCACACATTCCCAGAGCACACTGTGTGTGGAGGTACTGGGCCATCACGTTTTCTAGGAAAGCTGATTTATCTGGGACTATCCTGTCCATCCCTTCTTCTACCACTGAGTCTCTAGCTCAGACTAAGACAGGCTGCTTCCTCGGCAGGTGTCAGTGAGAGCAACCGAACATGTCACTGGACTCCCAGTCGGCACACACCGTATTTTCAAGTTCCCAAAAGAAAACTCAACATTTTTATGCAAAAGTTCTGTTTTCCCTAATGTAAATTTTAGTTCTGCAAAAAAAATATCTCCTAGTAGGAAAATTCCCAGCCATCTCTATACACAAAGACAAATTCTGGGAAAAACAGTCTTAGCCCCTCTCCCTCTGACCTTTGTCTTTTTCTTCTGCACCTGTATAACCCCTAGGACACAGGCACTGAGTCATGGCTGGAACTGTTAAGTACATATCAATTAATAAAAAATAATAGTTTCCCATGAGTAATAAGAACTCTACTGCAGTGTGCTCATAATAATGTAATTAGTGTAATTCTGGTGGGGGTCTCTTTGCTTGGAACAAGTAATAAATTGAGCTCTAACACTGGTGCCTTTCACACTACATTTCTTTCATTAGTAACTCTTGCTTTACGTACAGAATTAGCCTGCTTGTCAGGGTCCTAACAAATATTTAAAATACAAATCCAGCCTTCTACAATTATCCACATGATAACTAAACCCAGTATGCCACTAAAAAATCACATAGAGTTGATCAAGACCTTCAAACAACCAAAGCACAGATGCCACGAGCTGATGTGATTTTACATACATTTTGCAAAGCAGTTGCTAACCGTACCTTTTGCATTTGCAACACCTCAACAGGAGCTTCTAGTACATCATTGTGGCCTCTAGGCCATCACATTCACAGGTCCTTTGCTTTCCATCATATCTCTGTAGTTAAATCTCCATAGATCTGAATGTGGCTATTTTGTAGGTGGAGCATACTGAGAAGGCAGCACTTGTTAGCACAAACAATTTTAATTTTTATTTTTTTTTTATTATCTGACTGTTTTCCAACTAGATTACATGAAGCATAAGAAATCAGGCTGTGTAATAAAAGATCATTGGCTCAGCTGCTTAAAAATGGAGACATTTGCACTAACACAACAAATGAGCAATGAACGGAGAAGCCACTGGCTGTTTGAAGCTCTGAAATCTCTGTTATCCTGAGAACATGTTCCCATCTAGGAACATGTCTAGCACCTTCCTTTGGTACCAACGTACCAACATAAAGGAAATAAGCAAATACTTCAGTGGGGAGGGGATCCATTTGCCACGTTGACTCTATATGGACTTGAAATCACTTGTTCTTTGTCTATCCTGAGAACTGATGATTGAGAAAAGACAAATGGTGTTTCACTTTGCCCTAGGAAAATACCCCATTGCTAGATAGGATAGTGAATGCAGATACTTGTCTGGATCTCCTCATCCCCCTCATCACAGCAAAAATGAAAGAAGAACTAGTTCCTTTCTGAAACCTCGTATTCCTGCCTAGGTTTATAATCAAGAGTATACATAAGAAATGGTGTTTACCCAATTCTGATTTGGAAAATACTGCATTTACCTTCTTTCTCTATTTTCCAAAGGGCTGAGATTACACATTTTGTTATTTAACTCCATTACAATGGCTAAGAATTGATTTCTAAAAGCTTTCAAGCAGAAAGTAAGGAGGAAGTCTTACTAGCTCTGTCAAAAACTCTTCTGTTTCCTGCACAAAGAGGAAGTCTGAAATATTCTGAATTCCAAGAAACAGATAAAATAAAAATGTCACCTCAGCTGACCAGAGGCACAAGAATGAGATTCCTCTTCCCTAACTCTGCCTGTGATATGAGTTTCCGTCTAAGCAGTGTCCAAGCTCTCTTTATGGACACTTTAGGGAGTACAACACTTCTAACCAATGTGGGTGACCACTTTAGGAAGTGCTCTAGATTCCCCGAACTCTGCTGACAGCTCTTCACTGATTGTAAAGGCAGCCCAGGTGACTAGCTCAGATATATATGCCTGCACTGTAGACAACCACTTTAAGCAGATAAATCCCTCCCTGGAAGGCCACATACTCCCCTGAGGCCCTGTGCTTCTGGGAAGGGGAGGGATGATTAAGACCTGGGCCACCAAACTTTCTTCATTTTGTAGGACTTAAAATATCTGCATCTTCTGGGGGGTAAGATATTGAGAGGCAACTGAGAGATGGTCATTTGTGACTTTGTCACAGTGCTCTGTGCAAGTGCTGATCATGTTCTGGATCTGAATGTTTAGGGGAGACAGGAATTGGGCAGAGAGGGGAGGTGGGGTTTGGGAATGTGGGTGCATAACTGGAGGGGTTAAAGAAGGAGTCCCAGGGCTGGGTTCTGGTTGAAAAAGAGGGAAGAAAGCATTTCGCAGCTGAAAAGGAGGAACAGAATTAGAGTCAGGATGTTAGGTAAACCCAGGGAATGGGCTGCCAAGGGAAGGACAGGAGAACTCACTGCCTACAGAGTAATTGGGTGCCCTAACTCTTTGCTTGAGGCTCCTCTCACTGGCAAAATAAGCGAATAAATAAATAAATAAATAAATAAATAAATAAATAAATAAATGTTCCATTTTATTCTTGCTTTGATCACAACTAAAGCATTTAAGCAGAAGTACGTAGCACTCCTGGAGGAGTAACTCCCAGAGATCCACAGCACCCAGCTGCAGGGGACAGCCAGTACTTCCCAAATGCATATGCTAAATCAATGCCTGTTATTTCACATTTCATCTCACAAGAAATCTCCCTATGAAACTCTCATATGTCACCACTGAACTCCCCCCTCCCCTCCTCTTCCATTACCATTGCTGGTATTTGCTCTTTTTTGTGTCTGACTGATTCAAAAATACAAACTGAAGTTGTGCTGCAAATTAACGACTGCAAAAGCCAGCAGCAACTGCTGTGGCTGTTTCTGTTCCAAAATTAAGGAGAGTTTGCCATCTAGAGGGCAAGCAAGACAGAAATTTTGATCTATGGTGGGGAGCAGCTTTCAATTTGAGTACAGACAGTTCAGTATTACAAATTGGGCAGCACGACAACGACAGACTTACACCAAATAAGGAAGAGGGCTAGTGGTTTCTTTCTGAGTCTGGGAGGAATAGTCATTTTCTTATCTAAATTGTGCAAGCTGAAATAGCCAGACAGTTTAATTAAGCTCAGCAGATCAATAGCATTCACATTTAGTAGAGGAAAAACCTTGCCAGAGACTGTACTTTTTGGGCCAGTCTGCTCCACGATACATGTAGGCAAAGCTGGTATGATAACTAGCAGTAGGTAAAACTTTTTTTCCAACGTAACTGGGTGTTAGTTGCAAATTTCTGCTGAATCCCAAACCTTTATCTGATGAGAGCGGAAATCTTCCATTTTTACACCCAGATTACGCAGAAAATTAATTACTTCTCTCCAGTCCTATGCTTTCCCCAGTATATTTCCTCCATGATGGATGTCAAAAAGTGCTTTCAGGGTCTCTTTTTTTTTTCCTGAGAAGCTATGGTTTTTTTCCCCCTTTCCTTTTTTCCTTTTCCCTTCTGGTGTTTCTTGACTGCATTGAGATGCTCCATTCCTGAAAGCCGTGTGCTCCCATCCATGCAGTGGCTCTGCATTTCACTGCACTTGGAAATATTCCTGCTTCATGGGGGATGGAGGACTAGATGACCTCCAAAGCTCCCTTCCACCCACCATTTCTGGGATCCTGTGGAGAACAGACAGAGCCAGGAGCAGCCCCTTCTCTGTACAACATGCCATTGAACATCATGGGCCCCATGTTGAACGGGGCTCGTGGGTCTGCAACTTGGGGATGGTGGTTCAATTAGTCTGCAAGGCAGCTGAGACATGCTGAACTGTTGAACAAATATCCCTTTTGTAAACTACCTGCAAGTGTTTAGGAATGATGGCAAAGGCAAATACAAGGCAGACACCTCCAAGCATTTCACGAGTTTGAATGCTTGTTGGAGTCCATGTCAGGCACTTGGACATCAGTGTATTGGAAAGGCAGGTTTGCACACCAGGAGAAAACCAGTTCTGCATACAGGTTTCAGCTGCTCTCTTACTTGTTCCTCTGAGGTTTTTATCTGCTGATTTTGCGAGCTTGTCTTTGCTTTCCCTATGTCTTCTGGCACTCTGTTCTCAATATGCTTACAGACTACTGCAGGCATTGCTGTCATGACCTGTGCAGTACTAATGAAACCATCTGCTGGGTCAACCTGTCATTTTACATGCCATTCCAGGCTCTGATCGCATGAGATCACACAGGCAAAGCAGCTACAGGCCTCACAGCAGTGCCCTCATGTGATTTTAGGAGGCAGCTAAGCTACCAAAGTTTTTTTGCTGGATGAGACGCTAAGCTGCTGTTGTGAACGCTTGTGACCTTTGAAGATCACAGACTGCTTTCTCTAAAAAAAAAAGCTTAAGTTAGAGGTTCCATTTCTCATTGGAGAAATGTAAATTTTGCCTCTGTTTGCCCTTCACTTTCAAATAACACAGTAAACTGACTTCTGAAGTGCATCCAAGGCCTCTTCTAACTTATAAAACATGTCCAGGGACAACTAAATGAGATAACAATAAAGCTATTTAGATCTTTTCCACCCGCTCCTTTTGGGCTGGGGTGCATGAGTGAATTCAGACAGTTAATCAAGCTACTGATTGTCAGCTAAGCCACGGTAATGGTTGGTGCCTGACGGTGCATGTGTCCTTAGCATAATGCAGCTGCAAAGTAAATTGTGCTAGCTTAGATCCTAATAAAAATTAAATTCATTGTAGAGACAGTTTAAACTAACACACTTCTCACTGGGTCAAGCTTAAGGCATGCACATTGTCAGTTAACGGGTTTCATATGATGGGCATCTTCAGTAACTCGGTTATTCCATATCATGTGCTCAGACCTGGGAATTTATCCATTTGGAACAGTGATGTAACAGAGGATTAAACTGGCTGAAACTGGTCTGCATAAAGGGCTCACACAGCTTGAGTAATATCTACGCGTAATCTTAACTAGAGATGTGGCAAATTCATTGGAAGTCTTCTAAATCAAGACTGAATTTTTCTCTCTAAAAATACACAGACACTCAAACAGAAATGAGCCTGGTGTAGAAAGTTTGATGTAAGCTTCTTTCACCCATGTGACACAGAAGGTCAGCCTAGATGTCCACAATGAACTCTTCCTGACATTAAAACCTATAAAACTATGAATCTCTGTGTTTCAGTAAGGTATAATTCACTGCCTGTGCCAACACTCCCTTCCCATCTCCCTGGCATCTGGCCCACTGAGGCTACACATCTGTAGAAAAGCTGTGTGCCCATGGGTCTAGGACAAATGAATGGGAAAACCTAACTGCTTAGCAGAACAAAGCTAAAACACATCAGCTTCCACTCCCTGATGCACTGGTATGTGGAGCATTAAAGGCATTTGAACCACAATCCCAGCTCAAATTAGCTTGTGCATCACCTCTGGACAACAGAGCAGCATTCCCGTTCCTTGCTGCATTGGTGATTTGCTTGGCAGTAACATGTTGAAACTCCCTAAACCCAAACTGAGGTGATATTATGTCCATCCCATCCATTCCTGCTCTGAAAAATTCCCCGTGTTCAGTCCAAAGTTTCTGCATTGGAACAGCTTATGTAAGAGGCAGCTATTATTTGTCACAGAAATACATCATAGAAATAAGAGTTTTCAAAAATTTACACTAGAAGAATGGATGGAAAAATGTTCTTATGTCTTGGATTTAAAGGAATTTTGTTATTGCTATTGACATTAAACTTTACTAGGACTATGAAGTGAACTCAACTTCTGAGCCTCAGCTGGTATTTTGCAATTTTACCCTCCAGCCTATTTTTTTTTAATTGAAACTTCTAGAATATACACTTTCTGTTCAGCTTTTGCAACTTCCTGCATGAATGAAATATCCCCTAACCCTGACCAGAAAACCCTTCCACATCTCTTTCAGAAATTCGCTTCAGCAAATGTAACATCCTCACCAGAAGGAAACACAAGCTATAAAACATGCTGCAGCCTTCCTTTCTGTCTGGCTTGCTTCAGACTTCATTCATAAAAAAAAAAAAAAAAAAAAAAAAAAAGAGAGAGAGAGAGAGAGAGAAAATGAGAAAAAGTGACAGTTGATTCAGAAAGTTGTAAAATGTAAACACTCGTCCACAGATGATGCATGGATGGTTAGTGTTGCATATCTCTGGGGACAACATATGCCTGTCTTTCACACTTGTCAAATCCTAACGGCCATTGTTATCAGCACACAAAAGCTTCCAAATTCCTACCTGTCACTGAAATTCTTAGAAAATGAGAAACCATAACAGACTGAGAAAAAATAACTGTGATCCTTCCTATCCTGCCACAGCCTGGGTCCCCAGCCCTTGCCTGCAAGCATAATCCTTACTCAGCAGAGCCATCTTATTGATAGTCTCAAGACTTTCTTTAAATGTTTGCAAGGTCAGATGGCCAAGCAAATTTCTCAGTCTTTCCAAAGGCTGCGGACACCTTGGTGACTTTTTTATTTATAGCCAACATTAAAACACTCCTTATGTGACAGAATTATTAATTCTTCTAATTGTTATTATTGTTTCCACTTTACAGACAGGGAAATGAGAGAAGGATAGCCTTCTTTTTCAGCCCTGCTCAGGACCAGTGAAGTTAATGTTTGCCAAGCACCCAGAGTCAGGACAAGGATGAATGCTTTCCACCCTCCTGGGATGGCAAAAATGGCACTTTCTCCTGAATTTTAAGGCTTTATGAAACCTTGCCCACAGCACACTCAAGAGACAGAAGCAGTACCCTTCCCACTTTGCTAGGTCTCATTAATGGGGCTGAGGCACAGGGGGCCACCATATCTTGTCCTCTTCTCTAGACCTCTCTTCCCTTCCCAGCTCCATCTCCATATCCCCCTGTGATTGGACATCCAGCTTCCCAAAAAATCCTTTCTGACGCCTGCCTCAGTTTCACTCCCCAGCAGACAGTGGGATTTACATTGCACCAGGGCTCTGAGAGCACATGGGTATCCAGCCCGTGGGTGCTGGTGGTGACTCTCCAGATACTTTCTCCCGCTGCTCCCTACCTATATCCGTCCCCAGCACGGGTGGCCCAGCAGCTCCGAATAGAAAGGCATGCCTGGCACAAGGAACAGGAGTGGCCGCCCCCATTAGCTGGTGCAAAGGTTTCCCGCAGCCTGCTGGCCTCTGGAGCTGCCTTTGAATGGGCTTCGTGTCAGCAGGCAGCAGGAATTCGGGGAATGTTAAACTGCAGGGCAGTCCACTTTGGAGGATTAAGGCACATGACACAGACAAGAGCGATAGCTGCCGCCGTGAAGGCCAAACCCCACAAAGAGCAGTTTCTTCCCCAGCAAGCGAGCCTGTGAGCGCCCGCTGTCCTGGCCAGCACGAGGAAGCAGGACTTGTCTGCGTGGCACTTAGAGCTTCCTACATTTCATTGAGAAAAATGAGATTGTGGTCGGTATCTGACAGATTATCTCTCCCGGGGCAGAAGACTGGTTTAGGAGATGGGTAGGGACAGGGGAGGTATTTCTTCAATGAATTCAGTTTCCCACTGCGTGTAAAGGTTACTTCCCTCTGTCACCTCGCCGGATCCTGTCGCAAGCTTCCCACTCTGAATGAAAAGCAGAAACTGCCTTTCTGAATGAAACCACTTCTTATTTTGCTGTGTTGGAGCGGCCAAGATCCCCACCCCACTCTGTGCCCAGCTGCAGCTTGGTTCAGCACTGAAATTCCCGCGTCTCTCTCAGTGGCTGTTGTGACAGGAGACCTGGGAGCCCTCTGTGCATTTTGCTACTAGAAATGTTTGTCGTGCCCCACGGGCTTTGCACTGTGTGCTGCACTGGAATCCAGGTTTTCTCAGCAATGCTGCGCTGTGCATGTCCTCCAAGCCGCACGGTGGAAGGATACAGCCCTCTCTCTTTCTTGATAAATCCCACAGGCCCTCAGGGTGCTGGGAGGACCTGAGGTCAGTTATCTGAAGCACACCCTGAGAGGTCTCCTCCTTGCCGCCAGGAGTTCAAAGGACCCCAGGAGTCAGCCCCAAGCTCGCCCTTCCTCACACACCACCTGGCATTACTGCCACGGGCTTCCCAGCAGGGAGGAAACCTCTCTCACCTGATATAGCTCCAAAATCATTAAGCACCCTTAAGTGCAGTCCTGCACTTAAGCACAGGACCTTAAAGCAGTCCTGTGTTTGTAAGTACACAGGACACATTGTGGGCCAGCAGTAGGTAATGGCATGGGTTTGAAAAGCTCTCACATGGTCTGGAGATGACCATGAAGAAAGCAACATGATCAACCTTGATGACCTTCTCAACTGCAAAGCATTTGGGGGGTGGAAGGACGATAGGATTTTTTGTCTTTTACTTAAGCAGATAGGTTTCACAGAGCATTTGCAACAAAAACCACAGGGATCCAAATGTTCCTAATTGCCATTTGAGAGCTACACCTGCACTGTCAGTGGGACAGGTAGAGGACAGACAGGAGGAGCTTGCCCTGGCTCTGCTGTGTCTGACTCAGGGAGAAAGGGCACCAAGGTACCCATGAAACACTAAAGGCTGGATCCTGCTCATTGTCACACTGCCCCACATCTACCAACTGCAAAGGAATCCTTCTCTATTTATCCCCATGCAAATAAAAGCAAATTCAGTCTCCAAATACTCTTTGCAGATTTTCAGTTACAAACTCTTGCTTGTGGGATAAATAATTGATTATAATTAAAGCTATATACCAAAGAGAGCAAGTTTCACATTGCTCCTTTCTTCCCAAGCGCTCGGTGTCCACAGCAGAATACCAGCTGGAGTAAAGGCACCGGAAGTTTGACATAGTTGGCCTTATCTTTGCTGTGCAGGACTGGATAACTTCATGTTTGTAAGCTAACACCCAGATCTTATTCTTCCTTGAGAATACATGACCATACAGTTTGCCAGATAAGCTACTGCATTTGCAGGTGATAATTCGTGCACAAAGTGTGACGATGCACATTCACGTCTTAAGTTGCACTCACAGATTATTAAAATATTGTTTATGAAGTGTAGGAATGGTTGTGCTGGATCAGATCAAAAGTCCAACATCTCAGTTTTCTGTCCTGAACCTTTACCACTGCCACATTAAGGAGGAGATTGAGGGGGTACATTAAGATTTAAGGAACAGAGTAGAGCAGAATGATCCTTTTCACATCAATTAGCTAATAGCAGTCTTCCTGAGATCCTGAGATCTTCATATTTAATAGCTGTCACTATAGTCCTCCTCCATGAGTTATCTAAGCTTTTTAAAAAAAAAAAACAACTCCTTTATGCTTTTGGCATCTGCAACATCCTGTGGCACTGAGTTCCACTGCTCAGTTCTGCACCCTGTGAAAATAATACTTTCTTTTATTTGCTTGAAATTTAAGACCATGACTTGACAGCCCTAGACAGCAAAAGGAGAAGCTGCAAAGGGAACTCGCTGAAGGAGACACTGGCACTGATTGAACCAAACTGCCCAAGACAGCGCAGAGGTACAAAGCTGGGCAGGGGTTATAGTCAGGGGGGCTGACAGAGCAGACCTCCATTTACAGCCCTTTAACTTAGGGAGTTAATGGGCCAGCACTGCAGAGCTGAGGCAGGCAGGAGCTTTTGGCTACGTAGGCAGCTTAACCTGGAGCTTCATGCTCACTTTAAGCCACCATAAACCAGCACTGCAACCAGAAGAAGTAGTCCTGGTCTTCCTTGCTGCTCCCGGCAACTTATTTCTGCTCTAGTGCCACCATGCCTTGGGGCCAGTATCTGTGGCTGTACAATAAATCATATCAGTTTAAATTACTTTTTGTTGCTGTTTCCTGGATAGTTTTAAACCAGGTCACTTCCAAGACCCAGTTGCCTGCAGAGCCGAGAAAAAAACTACTCTTAGTAGCGGCTACAGGAAGGGCAGGAAAAGGCAGAGCTGCTTCTTTTAGTGGCAACGGTGGCTGCTGCTAGCTTATAGTGAGCCTGGAAACACAGCGCTTGACTCCTGGGCACTGTCTGCTTGGTGGTGTGCCCTTTGACCGCAGACCAGCTTAACTCACAGCACTGGGATCGCCCCATTGCGGCAACTACACCAGACCTGCCAGCAGCGTGCTGGACACCGTTCTGACGGACACACTCTCCATGCAGAGACACTCACTGCTTCGCTCCCACTTGCTTTCTCTCTGACAGAGCTTTTTCTCAGATCTTCATAACCGCATTTTGAGCAGCTAATATACTTATTAGGAAATAACTGCTCTTTATTGGCACTGAATGAACCTCTTTGCCTGGCTGAGACTTGGGAATGTAACATGTCATTTACAAAGCTGTCCCAAGAGAGCACAGACAGATTACAAAAATATGCCTTGTATTCAGTCCATTTAAATGAGTAAGATGACAGCATGAGGATTATGCATTGAATTTACATGCTGAATGGTCACACTTAGAAACCTGACAAATTGCTTTGGAAAATGAAGTAGTATTACCTTAGAGCAGGGGCAGTGCCAAGTGCTCTCCATAGGAAAAACAGGAGAGTAGAAGGAAAACTGCAAATACCGAGATAACCTTATCATCTACTTCAAATGAGTTGCATAGTTTTAAGCACAGTGGTTTACAGGTATACAGGGCGCAGTCCCTCTGCTGCAAGTGAGCCAGCTCCCAGCTTTGAGATACTAAAAGTAAACAGGCAAATTCATTCCTATTTAAATTTTATCCACTGATCTGAATTTGGTTTAATAAGCATGAGGATCTGGTTACACAATTGTTCCTGTCCGTTAAAAAACAACCCTCATGTGATAGCTGACATTTTTAATTCAGCCCATGCACATTTAAAACAATACCCCGCGTATTGCTTCATGTGGCTGAAATACGCTCTTACACACTCGGTGCACAACACATGCTGGGCCTGCAGTAATTCAATCTACCCCCTCTTTTAGTATGAAATACGCCATGTGATGTTATCAGCCTGGAATAACACCAGTGACACCGTGTATCTAATCTCCACACATTTCTCGTCAGAAAACAAAACCTAACAACATTCCCATCCCCAATTAGGAAAACAAGCACAGAATGCACGGAGACAGGTTACCCGAAGCCATGATCCTGACAATTATTTCCAAGAAAAATGGTTACAAGTCAAAAGCAAAGGTTAACTACTGAGTCAGATGCTCAACTTTGCTAAGATTTTGGTCCTGGGCCTTTGTCCTTTTTCACAAAAAGTCCAACTCTGATGTCATTCACAGGAGTTTGCACCCGTGTAACTTCCCCAGCTTGGTTTGAATTACTCCGGTTATGATGGAAATGAGAACAGGGTCAGGATGAGGGAAAAGACTGATGGTTCAAACAAAGGGCTGGTGAAATGACAGAAGAAAATTATGTCAAAGGTCTCCCCTGCTTTTTTAATGTAGGTTAACAGAAAGGCTAAAAGGCTTCCCCGGCTCTCCCAGCCAGCAGCAGAAGATCACAGTGCCACCACAGTTTAGCTCAGACATCTTTCTTCTATTGCATACAGAAAGCCAAACAAATGAAAATGAAGATATTTATTTACGAAGCACCCTCAAGAGCTGACATGATTGACAGTGCTGTACAGAAAGGTGCCAACTCATGAATCAATTGAATTTCCTCACTGCACAGCAGTTCAGAGCAGGTCTGGAGAAGAGAGCAAAGGGAGGTTGGGGCTTGCTGGGGCAACAGCTCCCTCTAATGATGGCTGGAAGTCAGTCTCAAGGAAGAAGAGATCCTTGATTCAATTTAGGAAACGTGTCAAGACGATCCAAAGGAAGCAGCAATCCTCTCAGTAATCTGGCACCCAGATGGAGCTAGTGTCTCCATTTACTGGTCACTCCGTACTGACAAGCAGTAATAAACAGTATTTTAACAGGAGGAACAGATTAGGGGTTGAACTGCTGTAGTCACACACGTGCAGTTTTTTTACTGTGGCCCTAGAAGCTCGGGCAGGGCCTCAGGCTTTCTTTCAGTTGTTGATGGAAGCAACCCCTTTACCTACACAGAGAAAACTAACCATATATAGGTACCAGCAGCAAGGCTGCCTGTGCAATGAAAGAAAAGCCAAGTGCTACTCTGGTTGCATTGAAGGGATGGCCACTGCATAGGTCAGAGAGGGGCATTTCTGGCCAGGCTGTGCTGTTTTTTGACCCAGCTGCCTAACACTATTCCAGCTTTTTTCCTCCCATTGAGCTCTGCCTGTTCAGGGTAACACTTTAAAGTCTGGTCTCATATCTACAGAAATCAGTAAGAGTTTTTCTGGTGGTCTCAGGGAGAGTAGGGCTGACAATAGTTCTTGGTTCACATAGCCAGGGAGAAAGCCCCACATAACTTACCACATGCACAAAAAGTTCATTGGTTTCTAGTCTTTGCTTCACTAATGCCTTTGGGTAGGCTACAAAGCTCCTTTTCTAGAAGACTTTTGAACTCCTAGCCTCTGCAGCTATCGAGGTTCCCAGCTACACAGAACTAATTACTTTTATCTATGTTAGTAAGTAAGTGCTGTATGGTGACCAGCAATCGCTTAGATGATCTGGGATCAGCCCACACACCTGTAGGAGCTCAGTTAAGAAGACTAAGTCAAGAAACTTTTCTCCTTAAGTTTTGTCCTCAGTCAGCCAGGAAAGATAGTCACTTAAGAGCAGTCCATAGCACCTGCACTCCTTAGTCCGGTGCTGAAAGTAACCTGAGCTTAATTTGGATGACACTGTGTGGTCTGCACCACTGTAGGGTATGTAGGGCCCTTTACACCAGACCAAAGTGAAAGGCAAATGATCTGATCTGGCAGAACATCGCATCCACTCGCACCCTTTGGGCACTGATGGTTCACACCCCATGCGCAGTGCAGTGGAGACCATCCTCTTCTCCCAGCTATGGCTTATTCTGCAAACCACCCAGAACAACAAGCTCTCCCACCTGCTCTGTTTCCTGAGAAACTGCTGCCTGATCTGAAGACTTATGAAATCAAAAGAAGTTAAAAATAGTCTCATGAAGACCCTCTACCTTGGACCAAATATAACTAATAGGAGTTTTGACTGTATAGACACCATGAGAGTTAGCATTTAATTAGAATTAGTAAATTGCCTAGAGAGAAGTTAAGGGGAGGGTGGGAATTCTTGCTTATAAGCAGTGTAGAAACTTCTGATTACTATTTAAGTGCACCTTTTTAGTTAATTTGCTGTGTGTGAAAGAATTTTTTTCTATCATTTCTGCAAAAATATGCTTAACGATAAAAAGTACAGATAATCTTTCTAAAATATATATAGGTCTGAAACTGAGGATCCATAGGAAGTCATTGGCCTGCTTTTCTAAAGGATTTAGTGCCAAGAAACTGCAGTGCAAAATGTCCAGTTTTTAAGATGTCTAAATAGGATGTCCAAATATTCCAGCTAGTCACTGAAATCAGCATTTAACTGCTATAGCAGCAAAACACCAGCTTGATTCACCTGGTTTCCAACTTCTTGTTTCCTCCTGGGGCTTGGCTCTGAAACTGGGATGTGGGCATCAGCCTTATATATAGTAGTGCCTAGTCCTACAGACCACAAAGGAGGGAAAGGGCTTTTAATAAATTGTGCAACAAAACCTTGAAAATGCAAGGTCAGGCTACATAGTAACAGTCCTTTCTGCTTTTAAAATCCATGAATCCTAGCAAACGTGATCACATCACTGGTGCAGTACAGCTAATTGATCGCGTGTTTACCTTGCACGCCATTCAGGAAATCGGACACAGCTGCGGTGAGCACCACTGCACAGAAGACTCCTGCAGGGAAGGCAGTAGAGTCAACATCTTCTGGCTGTCCCTAACAAATGGCACAAGACTCAGCAGGCACTTCTACGGAGGCAAGAGGAAAATGAGAACAAACAATGAGTGGAGAATGTAAATACCAAGCAGTCAAAGTGTAAAAGGGAAATGGTTTCCATAAACTATGTTTTGACTGGAGTCCTAGGAGGGAAGGCAGCGTGTACCTTGAAGCAATCGCATTATCACAAAGAGCAACCAAATAAACAACCCACAATTATTGCGGTTATTTTGAATCATCCATCTCAGCAATTCAGCTCCCTTCTTTACAGGAGAAGGTTTGTGTGGAGGTGACAGACCTGCAAGGCTTATTTTTACTGCCAACATTTGCTGTATTCCATCATGAATACTTAGTATTGAGCAGTTTTACCATCCTAAAAAAGACATGTGGAGCGTCAGTCCACACTGCATCCATCAATATTACCCTTGCCTGGTTGAAAGCACTGAGCTCTGCACAGTACGAGGGAGGTTCCCTCCTTCCCTCTGAACTGGAAGGAACACCAAGTGAGTCTCATAATGCACTTCTCTGATCACCAACCCAAAAGATCCTGATCACTGCCTAGCACTAATACTCACTTTTCAGTTCAGAAGCAGGAGAAAGTATGTCATGATATGCATATTTTAGAAAGAACTGTTTGGCTTTTCTGCCTTGTGTTGGGTGTCTGTTTGTGGGAACACCACCTTCCCAAACTGTCCTGTGAACCAGCTCTGAGTTTAGTCCACCCAAGAGACTGTCTGGGACTCAGACAGAAATAGTTCATGCACAACAGCAGCTTCATAAGGTTTTTCCGTGTGTGCAGGCCCATACACTGTGGTACTTGTGGTGTAACCAGAGAAATGAGCCACCACCTAGAAGGGGAAGCCACATCACCAGAAGCACAGTGTCAGAGCACCCCAGCCAAGGGGAGGAAAGTGGGTCAGCACAGCGCTGGGGATGGCAGATACTCCCAAATGGGTGAGCCATGGGGTATGGACATGCAAACTGTGAGGGCAGACATGTCCAAAATAAAGGGTATTAGGACAAGGAGCAGGGCAGATTGGCCTCTTTTTGGGGCGCAAAAACCAGAGGGGTCAGCACTGTTGACTGCTTGCCTTCACTGAAGTGAGAGTGCTGTCCTCGGCAGGCTGTGGAGCTGGGTCCTCTGCACGAAACTCCTCACGTTTATGAATGCTTTTACAGCCTGGCCCAGCAATGCCAAATCACTTGTCCAGCTTTATTGCAGACAAAATAAAATAGCTCTAGCAAGATAAGTGTATCCTGGAAGGCTAGGATTTTCCAGCAGCGAAGGCCAAGTCTCTGTTGGTGGCAATTGGCACTGCTGCACTCAACTCCACAGACAGGTGCCAAATGACCATAGCAGAGATTTTGGCAGTGGAACAGCAGTCATAATAAATGACTCCGTGAAGCCTTGCGTGCACTTCACCTAAAGTATTACAGCCTGCCCTGCCCCTCCAAAGCACTCCAGAAGTGTGAGATTCTGCTTATCAGCGCAATAAGCCAGCAAAAGCCCATCAGGAAAGTTCACCACCACCTTCAGTGGTGTGAAAGCAGCAACCACCTCCCCCTCAGTGAGGAGAAATCCCAACTACCTTTCCAGAAGGCTCCCATCGCTCTAGCTCCTGAGCCACCAGCCCCAAGGGAAGGAAACACAGCGTCTGGACTAGGGTCCGCAGGGGGGAAGGTTGGCACAATAACTGTAGCCACAGCTGAGCACAATAAAACTGTGAGTGGCTTTTGTTCTTCTGGTTGCAAGGAGCAATGGCTCCCAGACAGTCATCCTCATCCTCTTCCAGCCACCTGGGAAATCGTTTTTTTCAGAGAGACAATCATGGTTATTCACTGCTAGGCACAGGCTTACCAAAGGACCTTAGAGAAGCTGCAGCACTTACAGTGGTATGTGGCATGTGCTTGGGCTGACGTGTTGAAGGAATAGTCATGCTGCTTTGCCCACTCATTGCTAGGGTGGCCTCCTCCTGATCTGGCATCATTCAGATGTCTCCCATGCCCACGTGTTGACTAAGCCAAATTGCTTCTTACATTAAAATCTTCTGGAGCTGGACTTTATAATAGTCTTCAGATTCCCACAGATGTTTGGCTTGGGAGTCCTGGACTGGCCTGTTGCAAAGCTAAAAAACACATGCAGGTCCAAACTGAATTTTGCCCCAGCCTGGTTGAAGTGGTCAGCTGCCTCTGAACTTGCCAGGCAGATTGAACAGAAGGGAAGGGAGCAGGAGTCAGGCTTGTCAGTACTTGACCGTTTGTTGCTCACCCTGCTAGGTCAAACCTAAACTGCATCTTGCTGAAGAGTACAAAAAATAATGTGGATGTGTGCCCTTGTGTGGGTGAAGCTTGGTGGCCCTTCACCAGTTTGTCCCTGATGTTTTACACCTAAATAACTCTTATTCAACATCCCAAGTACACTCAAAAGCTGTGTATTTTTGAGAACCCCCAGGTGCCAGGTGACATCTTCAGCTGCCTACCTGCTCTCAGCCAGCACCCAGTGGAGGCTGAGCCTCCACACAGTAACTCCCAGCATGATTTTATTGTATTTTCTTTAATTAATCTCTGCAGGAAGCCGTTCCTGCCCCTGGAACCAGATCATTAGTTGGCAACCCAAACTTCACAGAAAGAAACAACATGACAGTGGTAATGAAAACAAGACAAAACGAAAAAACTGTGAACATTTTTATTGCCACTGGAGCCATCAGCATCCACAGAGTATACACAGAGCTGTCAGCAATGCCTCTCCTCATTTGGGACCCAGTCAAAACAAAGCTCCAAGTCAAATTTCTTGCCTGACCACTACATCAAGTTTTAGTTTCATTCTCAGTCATGGCCTGCCACTGATTACATTATAAAATTCATTAGGGAAGAGAAAATTGCAGTTATTTCCTTGATGGAGTTGAGTGGTGCTGTTGCAGAATAGCCAGGAGCAACCAGGGAAAACATGCCCATTAGAGGCTGGTGTAATTCCACCAGGATCACAGCCAGGCAGTTACAGGACAAAGCAGCAATGTGAGATGCACTGACAGATCACAGGCTAACTTTATAAAGGAGGGTGTTTTTCAAGGCCTCATTTTTTGGGTCATATTAAAAAACAAATGTACACAAAAGCCTCAAGGAAATGGAGTGAGAGACTAACTATATTACAAAGGTTTTCCTGCTGTAGCTATGCGCTATAATAGAAGTACCTGGTGGCATCTTGTATTGTTATTAGTGGTTTAATTAGGAAACATGTCAACTCACATCGCCCAGTTCCCACCTCACTGCCATTAAATGGTTCACTTCTTATCATTCTCACGGCAAAGGTAATGTCAGAGCAATGACATAAATGAACAAAGGCTGCTCAGTTTTGTTCAGAAAGTGTTAGACAGAAGAAGGCACCGAGATCTTCACCACAGACTATTATCTCACATGTTAGCAGAGATGTACATGAAAAATAAATAAAAAAATCTCAAGGGAAGCCTTGTTTCATTCCCACAGAGTGGTTGTGATTGAACGCAGGTAGTTTTCACAAGGCAATGGTTTTCTTTGTGGGACTAATTTGAACAATTTCCCACAGAACGGAGCCGCTGTGCCGGAAAGTTCGAAGCCGTAGGCTGAGGACCCCAAACTGGCAGCACGAAGGGGCTCAAAGCCTGCACCAGTCCTGACTGCCTTGGATAAGAGCACAGTGTAATTCTCACAAACCACAACTGACAAGGTGCACTGGGAGATTGGAGAGAACTTGTTTCTTCTGTTAGTAACCACAGGAGTTTCTTGTGGTTGGTAGTTCTGAGAACGGGAAGCTGGACAAGCCGTAGGTGCGGGAGATTCTCGCCGCCTCTGGGGTTACCCACCCAGCCAGAGCCCAACTGATTAGGAGGGTATCGGAGTTACATAATGACATTTCTGGGCTGTTTTACTGTAAAGATGTGGGGGGCCTCTTTGAAGCGAGGGGTGGGGGTTGTGGATAGCAAAACCACAAGAAATTGAATTTAAATGGGAGAACAATTTAACAAATTCATGTAATATATAACGTACAACAAACACATATTTGTATAAGTAAAATATAGCAAGTCAGTATTTAAAACCTATTGAATCTATTAGTGGATTCAGACTGGTAGTTCTGCTTTCAAAATGCCCATAAAATTGCTTGGGATCCATAGGGATCCATCTCTCCTAACATCACACATCTGAAATACTGACATCTATCTCTGAGCTAATCTCTGAGAGCTCCAGAAAAAGAAATTAAAAGCCCATTAAAAGAAAGAGGCACTTTTAGGATGTTCTTAGGATGACAGTTTCCGATGTTTTCTTCAGTATGTATCAAACTGTTCTCTGGTCTCCAGTGGCTACCAAGAGTGCGTGGTTACTAGCCCAGATGTAGATATCTGTGCTCTAGATGCCTGTATTTACCCACAGGAACACCATCCCAAATGTCCTTACATGTGTTTAATAATACGACATAATAATAACTTTCAACAATATTTTAATGGGAACTAATTCAGCTTCTGATAGAAAGTCCTTTTCAGGTTTTTGTCATTGTAAGAGGCATCAGCCACCTCCAAATTGCTTGTCAAAAGGATGTCTTGTGCGGGACGCATCTGTCAAAGGCCACTAAATTCAGGTGTTATGAGGCCAGCATGTGTCAGAAAGCATTGTTACCCCTCACAGTGGAGTTACTGCACATCATTTTCACAGCAAGGCTATGTAGCTCAGGTGGTTTTGCAGACGCAGTGGTTTTCTGTGTGAAAGAACTACAAGCAACTTACCACAAAAATGCCCATGAGGGATCAGACTACCTGAAAACAGGTCAGAGGAGAGTCGGCCCTCACACCCATTCCTCCCTCCTGAGACCAAGTGTGGCAACAGTTTCAGCAATATACTTTTTTTTTTAATACGGAATTATTTTGAAAATACACTTATTTTCAAATGAGCACCAGCTCCATAAAGCAGGGCTATAATTTCTCCAGTGTGTTTCTTTCCTGTTAGGTTCTTCATCCATAAGGAAATTCAAGTCTCCTTCTATATAGCTCCTACAGCATTAAAATTGTATATGGATTTCAGATGACAATATTCATTAGACACTATCAACTCACATCAACATGAGGAAAAACCTTCCTTCATCGTCTCATTGGATGTGGGAAAAATAACAGAAAAGCTGCAATTGTTTGGATGTTTTGTGTGATAAAACTTTGAGAGACAAAACATTTCTCCTCCCAGCTCTAAAGCTATTGAAGAGATTTTCCTGACACACTCTAAAATGATTTATTGTGGGTCAGAGGGCAATCGCAAGACAAAAAGATCAATCACACAGGAAGAGATAAGTTTTTCCCTTGATCTTTCTTTTTTTTTTTTTTTTTTAGAGTGAACAGCTTCACTTGTAGGATTTTAAAAATTATTTCAGGACTAATTTCTTCAGTGATGATATAGTTTGGAGTTTGCTTATGGTTAAGTCATTTTATAGAAGAAGAGGTAAGTTCATGGTTCTGACCTTACAAAAGCAAAAATCCAACCATTGCATTGTAGCAAATAGTCAGCTGAGATGTTGTTGTAAGATATTTTTAGTGACTGGAAAAAGTTCTCTGTGGGTGAAGAGAAAAATATAAACTAGTCTGCAGTACTCTGAAACACAACCCAATGGTATTCTCATAGAGCTGCATATTATGATCCCATAGATGCCACACAGATTCATCATGATTAATGTTATCACAGCCAGTCCCGAGGGTTGCAGTAATGATTGGCCACTTTTCATGAGGAGCTGTGAAACGTTTTTTTTGCTTTGCATGCTAGACACAGAAATCATTTAAGTGCAATAGACTGAGCAAAGCCTATTATATTCACATACAAATTCACTGTATTCACCATTTAAATGTTTTCTTTCTCTCTACTATTAACAAAGAATATTGTCTTTTCATTTCTCATGGAATTAGTCATGCAGATCCTATTGCCTGTCAGGAGAATAGCATGGCTGATTCCTCAATAACCATATTCAAAACATATCCTTACCTGGTAATTCGTATTTATTATACTAGCATACTGCAAGTCTGAAGAAATAGGGAATACAATGGTTTTGCGTTCATTGCAATAACCACAACATTTGGGATTGCTTTTATTAGCCAGATATTATCTGCCTAGCTGTAGTGTCTACATGTCCCAGCATGAGCAGACCTGTAGATGAACTCTGCAAGAGATGGAACCTCCTCCAAACTGTTCTGAAGTCAAGTTCACAGAAGATCTGTGGCATGAGAGATGTTACAGGAGCTGGGGCAGGATAAATGATTCAGTTATGGCAACGACCTACCCAGCCAGTGACAAACAGAACCAGCCACATCAGGTTATGTGGCTGGCTCTAGCAGTCAGCCAGGTCTAATCTAATGGTGTTACTTCTGGCTGTGCTCTTGATTCCCACTCTCTCTCCACATGTTAGACAGCTGATGCTACGCTCTTCCTGGCGAAGCCCAGGTTTCAGGAAACAAAGTTGAGGGTGTGCAAAGCAAGGTCTGGATACTCCGACACATAAGCACTTATTTAGAGATGGGTGCATGGTAAGCTTTATCACACATGCAAATCAAGAGGAATGAGCTTCAGCACAAGCCTGGAGCCAACCTCAAACTCACCTCCCAGACCCATAGAGAAGCCTCTTCACTTTTGGCCCATACAACGCTCAGGCTAAGCAAGAAGGAAATAAATTCATCACTTTCATTCAGATGAGCTGATAGCAGATGCATAAGCCTGGGCTGCTAAGGGTATTTTCTGCACCAAAATCCCATTTTTAGGCACAGTGCCATGAAAGTCTCCGCTATTTTTGCCCTAGGTAATGTCTGGCACATAGTTGTCAGCTTGAGCAACATATGACATGGAATGAAATCATACCCTCCCCAGAAGTAAGAGCAAATCATAGAGAATTGTCACACAAGCCAGAATTTTATCCAAAGGTTTCACTGACACTCATCTGGAAGTGTATCCAGGTCCACTCTGGCAGCTTGAGCAGCCTCCAAAGAGCCCAGGGTCCCAAAGTGGCACTTGGAATGCAAGTGGTAGGAGTTGTGGTGTTAAATGTAGTTGCTTATAATGCAGGTATATACACCTGAGCACATCTCTGCAAAGTCAGTGGAGAGCTGATCAATAGCGTGTATGCTCTTTAGGGTATATACACCTCAGCCTAGAGAGACCGCTGACCCTGGTGAGTCAGATCTCACCCTGAACTCCATTGGCTGCATTGACAGGTCTTCAGAGAATGTCACAGAGACCTACTGCCAGCCAGCTCGGATCCAGACACCTACACTGTGAACACCTGAAGTTAGAACACATGAAACCCATCCTTAAAAACTTCTCTCATTTGAGCCTTGGTGAACAATGACAATATAGAGAATGGCAGAGTAAGAAAGCAAGACCACATGAATGCTGGTTTCCAAAAATTTGCTTCCCTCCTCTCCTCCCGCAAAAAAATCAAGGATTTTATGTTACTAAAGGCTAGGAAGGATTGAGCCAGCAATCATCACTGCTCTTGATATTTCTGTAACAAGATGGAAAATGCATCTCATTAATTTCCATTGTATAGCATATCCACAACTCAGTTTAGAGCCACTGCTCTCAGTGTCTTATTTTCTTCATGATAAATCATAATAGCCTTCCAGGAATGTTTCTTATTACTAGATTTGGTTTTTGTCTGCTGGAAAATAGCTGAGTAAATAATTTATCCTCTCAGATTTTCAGTAATGAAATAAATTATTCAACAGAAACTAGTAAAAGACTTACCTTTCCAATCTTCTTCAGTTCTCTTCTGAAAGATGGCTCTCTCCTAAACCCCACCTGAGTTAATGACATGATTTTACCAACTGTCCAGGTTCATTGGCATTGGTCTTGCTCTTGTATCTTTGCACCGTATTTTTCCCAGGCTATCTATATATCAGTAGCATAGGTTTGTGACCAGTTAGTCAATCTTGTTGGTAGAATGGAGCTATTTCTTTCTGTTCCTGTTTTTTGCAGCATGTGAAGGAAAGCACCTGAGTCATTTGGTCACCCTGGGTACGCGGGTCACCCTGGGTACGTGGATCACCCTAATCCCATGAGCTGCCCTGGCCAGCACAGTCAGCTACATCCCCCCATCATCTGGATCAAACTCCTCAGCTCCCAGTGGAGCGTGAAACCCGAGTGCTGAGGCCAAATATCCTTGAACTCAGTGGAAGTTAAACTGAACATATTGCAGACAAACAAGAGCGTTATATTCAAGCTATGCTTAAATTCAGCTCCACATTTGTGAACATGCAATACTTCATCAGAGACGATATCTGTGTGTTTGTTTGTTTGTTTGTTTTTTCCCATTATCCAGATATGAAATTCATCAGGCATTAATTGCAGGTGTAGCAAAACTATATCAAGGTCTGTCCACATCCATCAGGGATCATAATCTCCTGAATGTGGTGGTGCTGCTGGTCTTTCATTGCCTGGCTTTTGGAATATAGAAAGTATCCTTTGACAACACATCTATGGTGATCCATCCATTCCCCTTTTCGGATGGTTTGTGAGGTGAAAAACTAGAGAGAATTTGTGAACATGAAATTGCACAAATGTATTTCCCCAGTATTACAGGATCCACATCAGGTACCCAGTGTGGAAACACCATGGGCTGGTCAATGGCAAGGGAGGAGAGCAGAGAGCCAAGTTAGTCACAGTCTAAGAGGAGCCCCTGCTGATCACTGGAGGGATTGCAGTGAGTACTGAGGCAAAATTCGGGTATTTTTCACCAAGCCAGGCAGAGAAACTGTGTTAATGCGAATTGAAAAGAAACAGAAAAAAGAAGAAGACTCAAAAGCAGTTGGAGAATGAAAAACTAAAATGGATTCAGTCAAATATGCTTTCAATATCAGTTGGTTTTGCAAAGGGTATTTTTACAAGTAGGAATATCTGAAAATTGTTTTGTCCAAGTGAATTCTTTTATAAGACGTAATCAAGAAAACACATGTGCTCTTGTGGCTTATCTTTATTCACCTCCATTAATCACCCAAAATAAATACCACTCATCAGACAGACAAAATAGATTGAAAGATTGACATGAACTTTTGATGATTTCATAGTAAATTGGTAAAACTAAAGAAAACACCACTTGTATATAATGATTTTATTTCCTTGTTGTTTTATATCTTGGAGGTTGAATATTCTGTATTTTCCTTTTCCCCTTCCCCCTCCAAAAGGAGGTCCAACTGTGTTTGCATTTCTAGTGCCCAAGATCAAAGGTTACCCAAGATCAAAAATGTAATCTGTGCCACAGGAGAGAATAAAGCCTGGTTTCCATATCACCAGACCCAACTCCGCAACAGGGCCACAGACAGTGTGTGACTCTTGTACCTGAGGAACATGCCTGTTCTGTCCACAGATCCTGCAGTGCCTGAATGGTCTTCAAAGCAGATGGACGGACTGGAACCAACAGTATTCTTCTTCATCTCCACTCCTCACATGGACTTCACCCATACATAGGTTTACAGTCCAGATGCAAAGGACCTCATCTTCTTGCATATGTATTTGCTTACTTATAACCAGTTCCATCTAAACTTGATTGTTCGAACAAATCACATATACGTAATGATGTAAATCATACCACTATCTGCTGGTTAAAAGATTACATTATGTCTTCAAGAAGTGCAGTGTAGAGTTTAGGAAAAGAAAGACAGAAGGAGACTGTACAATCAGTGAACACTGGGATCATACCTACATATGTCTCACACACATGCAATATCACTATCTCTTCATTGAATGCAATTCGTCTTAACCTATGAAGAACCTAAAAGAATGAAGATAGACAGCAAAAGACATCAAAATCCATACACAGTATATAACAGGTTGAAATTCAATCATCAGATGTCTGATTTGGGGCCCAAAAAGTGTTAATACCTGCTAATAATCAGGGCAGGATGGCCACTAACATCTATAGTGCATTATGCACCCTGCCTAGAGCCTGGAGACCAAAAGCAGAGAAGGTAATCTGCCCTCTCTAATGCTTTTGCTAATGTAAAGCTGTAGCATTCAACAACTTCTAACACACACAGACATGGCACCTACACTCTAGGATGTGTGCCATGCTCTCACAGCACCATCATCAAAATGGAGGATCTTTGCGGCTCACGCTGCTCTTGCTGTGCATGCTCCTACTGAGATAAAGTAAAAGATAAAGTTGCAGATAGGAAGCAGAGCGCCCTTCTCCTCTTAAGAGGGGTGTCTATGGGAGGAGAATACAAGTTGCAACCTAGCCAGGATTCAGATATTTGAAGTGTCTGGGTTTTTTGCAAAATGCCAGGAGATCTCTTATAAACACATATAGTCAAGGCTCTTTTTTATCTCTGGTGTGTTAGCTAGCAACCCCATCAGCTTTACACTTTCGGTGCCAGTCAGTGCAGAAGGAATGCTCCTGCTAAATCACCCACCCCCTTCCAGAAGCTCCCACGTGATTCTCTAGAGACCAGAGTCGTACCTCACGTGACTTAGATTTATACCTCCTGGGGGTAGTGTGAGCACAAACACATAAAGCTGGTAGGGTTTAATAGCACACAACATTTTTCCAAAATTTGTATCATTAAAGTCCTACCATCTCATTGACTGCATGTTACTCCAAACAACAGCATTAAAAAATTTCTCTGACTGTGCGAGGACCGGAGCACTCTGTTTCAGTAGTGGTATTGTCTGCAGCAAATCTTCTCAAAATTTTGCAGACATCAGTGTGTCATTTTTGGTTGGAATATACTGGAAAATTTTCATCAAAACTGTAGTTTTGGGAGCTTTAGTTCAGGGAAGGAAAAATATCAAAATCGAACAAATTTTGCTTGTAAAATTATGTAAACTTGAATTCATTCATTTACCTGTAGGAAAAATTTAAAAGTTTATTAGAAGTTAAAGTTAAAAAAGTTTAACTTTGGCAAAACCTTGAAATTTCATCAGACAATTTTCCAGAATGATATACTGTATTAGCACTGCTCACATATCACAATGCAACAGAAAAGCTGAAAGCTATCGTCACTTTTTCATCTGACTTTTTAAGCCATTAAGAGTAATCAGCTTCTCTTCTCTAGCTCAGTGTCACATATTTATATAGCAATTATTTTTCTACTTTGTCATCACATTAGAAATCAAAACAAACTTCAACCATTCCTGGGGAATGGAAGTTCCAAGTTTCACCCCACACAGATGCCAGTCAAGTGTGTCTGCCCAAACTTGTGTCCTCCAGCCTTCTGGACCATCACTGGAGAGGAAGAGCAGCCTGGTTCACATTCAATACCAGCCAGCTGTGACCTCCTCTGTGACAACCGTAGAATCATTTAGGTTGGAAAAGACCTTTGAGATCATCGAGTCCAGCCATAAACCTAACACTGCCAAGTCTGCCACTAAACCATGTCCCTAAGTAAGTGCCACATCTGCACATCTTTTAAATACCTCCAGGGATGGAGGCTCAACCACTTCCCTGGGCAGCCTGTTCCAATGCCTGACCACCCTCTCGGTGAAGAAGTTTTTCCTAGTATCCAATCTAAACCTCTCCTGGCACAACTTGAGGCCATTTCCTCTTATCCTATCACTTGTTACTTGGCAGAAGAAACCAACCACCACCTTGCTACAACCTCCTTTCAGGTAGTTGTAGAGAGCGATAAGGTCTCCCCTCAGCCTCCTCTTCTCCAAACTAAACAACCCCAGCTCCCTCAGCTGCTCCTCAGAAGACTTGTGCTCCAGACCCTTCACCAGCTTCGTTGCCCTCCTCTGGACACGCTCCAGCACCAAGATGTCCTTCTTGTAGTGAGAGGCCCAAAACTGAACACAGTACTCGAGGTGCGGCCTCACCAGTGCCGAGGACAGGGGCATTATCACCTCCCTCGTCCTGCTGGCCACACTATTCCTGATACAAGCCAGGATGCCGTTGGCCTTCTTGGCCACCTGAGCACACTGCTGGCTCACGTTCAGGCGGCTGTCGACCAACACCCCCAGGTCCTTTTCAGCCAGGCAACTCTCCAGCCACTCCTCCCCAAGCCTGTAGCGTTGCATGGGGTTGTTGTGACCCAAGTGCAGGACCTGGCACTTAGCCTTGTTGAATCTCATACAGTTGGCCTTGGCCCATCAATCCAGCCTGTCCAGATCCCTCTGTAGAGCCTTCCTACCCTCAAGTAGATCAACGCTCCCACCCAATTTGGTGTCATCTGCAAACTTACGGAGGGTGCACTTGATCCACTCATCCATTTGACTATGTCCTCCAGCCTCCTGGACCATCACCGGCGAGGAAGAGCAGCCTGGTTCCCACTCACTACTGGCCAACCATGACCTCCTCTGTGACAACCAAGGTAGTTACTCCCTTGTGTCAAGGTTATAATTACAGAAAGACATCTTCTAGAGAGGTCTGTCATGGCAAGCAGAGGTTAAGGTTAAGACCAGCAAGAAAAGGTAAGAAACAGATGATAGTAATAAATTTAATTTAAGATACATTTCAGAGGGCACCTGCCCAATGCAAGAGCATGCTTCATTGAGCCACTGTCACAGTGCAGAGCGAAGTGCTGAGGACAAGGGGATGAGTTGCACAACCTCAGACCTCACTTCATATGGCCAGAGTCTAGAGGGAAGTAAAAGTGCTATTTTCATCTAGAAACTACTTTTCTTTACACTGCCCCTTGCTGATACTGAATTACAAAAACTCAATGCTGACCAGAGCAGGAATGGTCTGGACACTCAGCTGTGTCAGGAAAGTCTTATGCTGTTGCTGACCCTTTAAAGATATACATATCTATAAAGCAAATTGGAAAAGTTTGGAAACAAAAAACAGAGCAGACTGTCTCAGAAAGTCAGATCTGAGATGAGTACATAGGCCTGGGAGGGGGTAGTCTCTAGAGATGTGTGCATACTCACATTACAACTAACACGCTGTTCTTTGTTCTTATTTAAAGATGAAGAAGTATGTTTGTGGATAGATGTAATTAATGTACAACTCCAGCTGTTTAAAAGGAAACTTGGAGTTGTATATCCTTAACATGTTATTCCTTATGAAACAGCTGACCCTGGATGTCCTTACCCACAGGAGAGCCAGTGGTTAGTGCACTCAGAGTTAGTCAAACAAATGTGAATTAAGGTCATCTTAACTCTGAATAGAAGCTTCTGTCCTGGCTTTCAGTTACACTTGACAAATTCATTTCCATTTCATACCTTTCTTAGGCTTAGATTCATCTCCTCATCTCCTGATATCCTGTGGTCATTGTGGGGATAGGAAGAGCTCATTAGCTTCAGTGAGTGAAATGCCATTGAATCACAGCCCTCTTCATCCTATTAGTACAAATTTAGAAACACCCAGTGATCCACAATGATCCATCTCCAGATTTCTTGTAATGCATGCAAATGGTGACCCTTGCTCAATTTACTTCTATATGATCAACGGTTTTAGTTTCCAGCCAGCTCTAAACATGTGAGTTTTTCTCATGACCTGCAACCTATTTACGGTATTAGAAATGCATTATGCATGCACTAGATCTCAAAATTATTCTGAACTCTCACAACCTCTCACACTGAGGATGTGTTCTCCCTTAACCCTGCTGCAAAGCTATTTGCTCGAGAACATTTCCTTCTCTCCCCCTTCTGCCTGTGCAGAGCAAAATAAAGAAGCAAAACAGCTCTACAAACACTAAAACGCTATAAGTGAAGAATACATTTATAATGGCCTTCAGAAAATTTTGCCTTAGCAGAGCTACCTGGCCCTTCGGTATCCAGGGACTGCAGCCAGACCATTCAGGGAGTGGGATTAGGTCAGCATCCCCTTATTTCCCCAATTCAGCTCAGCACAAGGTAGGGGAATAAGCTCAGGCCCAAAAGGATGCCATGACAAGGGTGTAACACCAAGCACTCTGACGCCTGTTCCTACACTCGACTACTAGGCACGTAAAGACCAGCACATCTTTCATTACAGACTTGCAGTACAGATACTGTGATACAGAAAATGCATATAACAGTCAAAGGCAGGGATGTAGGATCAAGAGTTCACAGGTTAAAAGCTGGGAAGGTGATGAAGTATTGTAGGCCAACGTGCCCGTTACTGACACTTCAACAAGCACAGCACACTTTTTTTCTGTGGGAGAAATGTCCTTTATGGTGGGCTGGAAGCACATCTTAGCTGCTTTATATTGCCCACTAAAAAACTATTTCAGGTGCTCATAACTTTTGTGAAACTTATGCTGTTTAGGCTTATTTTTTTATATGCAGAGACAAACTAGTGAAAATCTAGAAAAGCCAACCAAGACCTTGCAAATACTGAGTAAAAAAACACGCAAACAAAAAAAAAAAAGAGGGAAAAAAAAAAAAAAAAACAACACAAGAAAACGCTTCTTTTGGTACTAGCACGTTTTTTTCATTTTATTTAGAAAATTCTGCGGCGAAACTAGTAGTATGCTGAATTTGCAAATTTACATGGCACCAGAGGTGGAGGTAATTACAAATGAGGGTACCTAGAAACAGAAGGGAAAAAACAGAGCAAAGAACATGGAATTGAGAAGGCCAAAACAGCTCTGATCCCATCAATCCACAGCAAGCAATTGGATCAAGCTAAAACATTGTCCCTTTGTGAAGGCAAGCAAAGATACTGAAAAAGGTTACTAAAAGCAGCCTTTTCATCAGAGAATCACAAACCTTGTTTGACAATATGCATGTAAGTGAAGAGCAAGCTAGTGATGAGATTATGAAAAGAAACTTCATTCCAGACAGAATGAAACTGTTGAGGGAGATCTTATGACGCCTGACAAGATATCATATGGGAACTCAAAAAGAGGGAAAAATAGACTTTTGAGGCTTTGAGAACAGAGTTGCAACTGTTGAATCAACTGTGTTGTTTGGAGGGTTTATGGAATCCTTAATTTGAGGCAAAAGTAGCAGAGAGACAAAACCAAGAACAAGATTGCAGAAAAGATTTTTACTTCAGTTTGGAAAAGGCAATTAGATCATAAGTGGAGAATATCATTTGCAGATTGAAAGCTCTGAAGGAAACCAAGTCTCATTCAGAGGATGGGGTTAGTCAAAGGAGCAATTGGAAAAAAATCGAAAGCTCAGAAAGGAACAGGAAAACTGCACAAAATTTGAAAGAAGGAGCATGAAGAACTGCACAAAAAGTGGAAGAAAACACAAACCAAATTTACGTCTAGCCTGTGTAAAGAGCTGTTATATTTTGTAACAAACAAAATAATTTTGCAAAAGCCTGCTGGAAAGACAGAACTTACTGAAGTGGGTGTAAAGCACATTACCTCTACACAAACAAGGATCATTCATTATGGGAAAGGTTTACATGATACCTAAATGGAGCAGATTTTTACCATACACACTAGCAGATCCCTTATTAGTTTTAGATTGGGTGCACAGATCAGTGTGATACCTGATTTACAACACAGAGTGTGAAGACAGAAACAATACCACCAATGCTTAACTCGTACAGGGAAAAAAAACACTCTTGAAGAGGTGGCATGTAAGTATAATGGTACAGTCACTTGGCTGGAGAGGTGGAACTGCCCAGACCCTTCCCGGGAAGTATACTACCCAAAAAGATACCTTTGCTTTGAGTAAAAACTTCACTTTTTAAATTAAGAAAACTCAGCTTGGTAAACCAGGATGGAAGGAGCAATGTTTACACACAACCATCTCCTGTCCGTGGCCCCTGCTCTTCCAGGGAGTCCTTGTTTCCAGCCAGCATGATCACTGCCCAGTGCCCTCTGCTCTCTAGGGAAGTTTTTCCAGTCATTCCTGAGGCCTAACCAAACTAATCACAGTCTCAGCACATGCTGCAACCTCCCAAGGTCCAGCTGCATCCTCGATAATGCTCCGTTGATGCCCTGGGTTACTCCCAATGGAAAGGAAACGGAAAGGGTTCAGGGATGGGAACAACATTCAGCCAGTCTCCTTAGTGGATCATAAACGTATCTACAAAAGCCAAAAGAAAACAAACACCCTTATCATGAGGGCATATAAATTGAGATAAAACAAAATCTTTAAAAGATGAGGTTTACAATTGCTTTGGGAGAAGGTGCACCTGAAACGTTACAGACTGCCACTGGGAGAGTGCAGATCAGAAGAGGACTTCAGGGAAACAGGAAAAGAGAAAGCAAAATTAGAGAGAGATAAGGAGAAGGGAGAACTAGATTAAAATATGGAAATTACAAAAGAGAACTCAAAATATCCAGGATGTAGAGAAATGCCATAAAGAAAACAATACAGACTAATACGCTCTGAGTAATGCTGTAAAGAAAAGGCAGTTTTAAAAGACAAAAATAATAAAACAGGAGCAGCCTGGAATGATAACTCCAGAAAATTTAAATCTATGATCCAAGACTGATATCAATTAATTTGTATATGCTGGGGGAAAAAGCTACCTATTTGTTCTAGATTATTATCCTTGTTATGCATAAACAGCATTATTAGAGAATACAACCACTAAACATGCAATCTCACATGTGAAATCTTTCTTTGTAAGCCACAGCATACCATCTGCAGTAATAACGGGTCACAGACCACAATTGCCATGACTCTGTTTTGCAAAAAATGTTTGATTTAAAAATAGCATGATTTCAGCTCTACGATAGCTACATTTTATTGCTGCTACAACAAAATACTGTTAAAAGAATGCTTAAAAGAGATGAAGAGTCAGATCTGGAGCTTTATTTGATGCTGCTAGACTTCAGCCCAGTACTCTCTGAACAGGGCTGCCACCTGCAGAGAACACTTCAGCCCAGACTGGCAGGTTATTTTAGGTGCTGATGCTAAATACTGGGGCATTTTCACAAAAAAGTGAACCAGAAAATTTACTGTGATCATGAAAAACATGAATTTAATGGGGCTGCAGGACTCTGGACTAGTATATTACATCAGAGGACAATAGTCTCTTGTGAAGTAGCTTCCCTCCCACGAGGTGATTGCTAATGGAAGACAGACCTACAGCTTCTGTAACAAAAGGAAGAAAAAAAAGAATGAGTCTGAACCCTTGACATCAAAACCAGAATTACAGAAGTGAGGGATAAAACAAGGGAAGGCACAACACTGAACAAAGCAGAGCTAAAACTCATGAGATGCTTCAGACATCCACAAGACAGAGGTGGTCAGCTGGGAGATGTGTTGAGACCTGGTGATGCCTCATTAGAAATCTCTATTTTGCTTCTGAGTGGGGATGAGTTGTTAGAGTAATTGGCTCTTTAGGAAGCTTGAGATAAAGTATGATACACTCCCTCCCAGCATGTTTGAGTTGAAAGCAACTGCTGAGGGACTCTGCACTGATGTCAGTGACTAGAACAGCACACAAAGATCCCCTGTCCTTCCTTCCAAGCTCTTTCCTAAAATGTCTTTTTGCTGACCTCTTGTTGCATTAAAGAGTCATCATAGTTCTACACTCTAGACCCAAATTCTCCTTAGTTCTGTCCTAAAACCACTTCCCCTCCATGGACCAAGTCTCTCCTTTTTCAAATCTCCTCATTCCTCTGCTCTCCACAAACATCTGGGACGCTTACGGACAACATGTTCCATTTCATTTGAGGCAGTAGGGAAGATGGGGACCCACTGTTGCTGTGTATTACCCTATTGACACATTTGGCAGGGCTTTACACAGTGAATGTAAAGTGTTTGGTCCAGCTGATACCAAATTCAGATTCCTATGTGATGTTGCATGTCGTGTTTCCGAATTTCTGAATGTATTGAATGTATAACCTAAAAATGCAGCTTGTACCCACTTAAAGATAGGAAGGACTATTTGGGTTACAAAGTTAGTAAATACATGCTGAAATAAAGGTCACATACCCAGCCTTTTTTTTGCACATTTTATAGATCCACTTTTAAATACATAATGCCATACTCAGCCTGCTTTTCCCATGTTCATTCAGTGTGCAGAACAAAACTGGTTTGCAGCTGCTGCTGCCTCAGCTGTAACTGGAGGTGCAAGGAGCCATACCCCGGGCACACACAATACACCAAGGGCTCTGAAAAACCATGGCCTGTAATTAGTAGCTATTGAATCTCTCTCTGCTACCAAAAATGAGAATGATAGCTTAACTTCATCTTTTGGCATTAGTAAGAAAATGTTTTCTTTAGAGTTGGCATAGCGTTTGACTGCTACCATGATAGAAAAGCTCTTGGAAAATGAGCGATGCTGCGCCTGGAGGCTGGTTTGTGTTGGTCTGATAAGATGAGCCTCCCACTGACCATGCTGAGCTGCCCAGTGTTAAATGACCACTATCCATGGGAGTCCCAGGAGCTGCAGGGGTCTGCAATCACATCATTAAAGATGACTTGTTCATATGAAGAGATCAAGTTGGGCCTGTGTAGACAACTTTTGGGAGTACTTAAATTTGGAAGTACTTAAATTTGCCACCACGGTAGACTTCTTTCAATACTTGCAAAAGGGACTGTTTCAGAGATTTTAACAAATATTGCAGGGAACTTTTCTGAACTACCGTGCCTGAGGTCACAGGTCTCACTTGTCACAGCTCATGGCCAGTAGCTGCTTCTTTGTCCTAGGAGTGTCCCAGGAGCTGAGATACAGCTGGCAGCAGAGGAGCAGGCAAGACTTCTGTGCGGTGCTAAGAAACTGCTCCTGGCTTCTGAGCTTTGCACAGTAACCACTGCAGGGGGGCTGTGTGGGGGACATCAGGTTTGTTGAAAGGAAGGATATTTCCCCTGAAAATGGAAGAGGAAAGAGAGGAACAGGTATAATGTTCTCAGCCTCTCCAGCTCCTGCCAGGAAGGAAAATCAAGGGTTAAGTCTAACTTCCTTTTCAACTTATCACAGAGCAGAAAAACTGGGCATTTTAAGTGGTTATCTAGAGTTATAATAAAGTAATTTAAAAGGATATTTAAAAATTATTTATACATGATTGAAACTAGACTAAGAATCTTTATTCACCTGTAACACTGACTGTGCTCCACTTGACCACATCTGGTAAGTGATTTCAGCTTTGGCCAGGCTTTGGATCACCTAAAATCCCAAGAACACCAAGGACAAGCCACGCAGTCACAAGGGATCACTAAATATCGGTTTAGTGAGCAGAGAAACACTTTTAGTCTGAATGGAAATTAATCTGAGCAAGAAAGCGTTACAGACACACAACAAAGGAGAAACAGACCTCTGATACATAGGATCAAATATCAGCTGAGAGAGGGTTAAGAGTATTAAACATGAGGTTACGATGGAGTGAAGATAAATAAAGGTATCTGATAAGCTAAAGCAGCAGCCTTTCTGTGCGTGTATATACCACAGATCTGAATCTTCATTGCTTTGCAATTCATTTTCACCTGTGATAAGGTGGGTGTAACATACTGAGTTGGCAATAATTTACAGCCCCTTTGAAAGGGTTTAAGAGATGAGTGTAAATGATTGCCAGGAACCAGGGTGTGGTGAGAGATGCATTGACCAGCTTCCAACATTAGAAATAGCTCTTTTTTCTTTGTATTTAATAACTTCCCAGAGGGACACACCACACTCATTTCTAGTCCTGGGAAAACACATTTTAAAGTTATGATATTATTATGTATCAAAAAGCTATTTTGCATCATTTATTATTTATTCACTGAGGCCTTGAGAGCACTTGAGTTTCATCCATGCATGCAGAAAAGATACAACCCAGTCCCAAGAAATTTATTAGCTAAGACATTTGCTATAGATAAATTTGCATCAGATTTACTTAACAGATTTCTAAATTGATTTTAATGGTGCAAACCTTTCTGCAGACAATGTAAACTTAGTTTAGATGTTACTTACAGAAATTTAGTATCCATAATTACTGACTGGAATCAAGTAAACTGAAGTGAGACTCTCAAGTTTAAGACGTTTATTATGTGGGTTTTGTATCTGGGATGTATAAGTGAATTGCAAACAAAACTTTTCAAAGGCATAATTTCTCTAAAATATCAGTTTTGAAAGAAGTGATCTTTTATGGCTAGAAAACTTCTAAAACATTAACTGGCTTTTACACTATCATTTTGCTGCCTGACTTTATACTTAGCTGCAGCTGCCTAGGGTTTTATAAGGTGTTAATAAATCTACCCATACTATTCTTAAATAATTTGTCAGAGAAATGCTTTCTCATTCATGCCATGAAGACCAAATTTGTCTGGGAAGTACTTGGCTGCTATACAGATGGGCACTGTAGAAAACCCCTTGATAAAGATGCTGATTGTGTTGTAACCAAAAATAGTTTCTGCTTGTATTAAGGACACACACTGAATGGAAAATCTGACAGTGAAGAGGTGCTTAGCACCTGTGGTTGGTGCTAATCAGAGCCAAGCCAAAAGTAGCCTGCAGCCTGACAGCCTCTCTGCCTGTTCCTCCTCTTCCTCATATACAAATTTAGGTATAGCTGAATTTCTGTGGGGAAGGGGGATGGGCTAGACAGCTCCCACGAAATCCCGTCAGGCCCTAATTTCTATTGCTTTACACTGCAAAGCTGAACTTTCTTAAGAGAAAAGAAATGGGGGCAGACAGGGGGAAAGAAAGAGGGTGGGGGGGTAGCCAAAAAAACAGAACACCAGGGATGGCTGATTGCACAAGGAAGATGGGGGTATAGCTTAGTAAGACGACAACCTCTGTTACAGGGGGGACAAACTCTGGCCAAGATGGCTGGAAATTATGTCTGTCTTTTTGAAAAGGGTAAATGAGATCTACAGACCTTCCTCAGAAGTCACTGCTGCTCGCTGCAGTGGCCCAGAGAAGCCCATCACGGGTAGCTGAGCTTTCCCTTGCAGTCTGCATGTCTTAGTACGTCGTCTTCTGAGTGCACTTTTTGTTGAGGAATCAGATTCAAAGGCCTTTACGCCACATCAGCTTCAAAGTGTCAGGCTCTGGCAGTGGGTGGGTGAGAAACACATTAGTACACAGACCTGGGAACCAGCATACCTGCATTTAGTCTAACCTTAGTCTGCCTCTTGAGATAGAGGTTTGTACTCCTAGGTCAGAGACTGTAAGAGCAGTTTAATACACTCTTCTTTCATTAGACGACTGACAAAGTGCTTAGGTGAAAATCATAACATTAGAAAACCACCGTTATCAAATGGAGCATTTGCAAGTTAAAATTTAAAATGCAAAAAGGGACAATAGATGTATAATTTGGAGATGCAGGGTTCAGAAAGTCCTTACAAAGACATGTTCTTGGCCTGAGTTCTCTCAGTGTCTCTGTCAATGCTCCTTTCCAACTGTGACACCAGGCAGCCACTGCATTAAGCCCAGACACTGCTGATGGAGCAGGGGCTGCCCACCACCCAGCACAGGGCTCCCCACTCAGAGCCACAGCCACTGGGCTGCACAGTCTCACTCACGCTTCCTCCTCTTCTCAGGGACCTATGAACCTTCCACTCCTAGCGATGGATTCAAAACACAACTTGTGCCCAGTCTTGCTGCAAATGCCCTCCAGGCATGCTTGGCAGGATGCTCTCCTGAGACAGGAGGACAACAGGTTCAAATACCCCAGGGTGCATGACTGGCTGTGAGCCACAGCCAATTGGTGTCACGTAGGTTTACGTGGGAGAAAGGCACTGACTGATCATAGAATCATAGAATCATAGAATCATCAAGGTTGGAAAAGACCCTTAAGATCATCAGGTCCAACCGTTAACCTATCACTGCCAAGTCCATCTATACCATGTCCTCGAGCACCGTATCTATCCGTTCTTCAAATACCTCCAGGGATGGAGACTCAACCACTTCCCTGGGCAGCCTGTTCCAATGCCTGACCACCCTCTCGGTGAAGAAGTTTTTCCTAATATCTAACCTAAACCTCTCCTGGTGCAGCTTGAGGCTGTTTCCTCTCGTCCTATCACTCATTACTAGGGAGAAGAGACCAACCCTTACCTCACTACAGCCTCCTTTCAGGTAGTTGTAGAGAGCAATAAGGTCTCCCCTCAGCCTCCTCTTCTCCAAACTAAACAACCCCAGCTCCCTCAGCTGCTCCTCAGAAGACTTGTGCTCCAGACCCTTCACCAGCTTCGTTGCCCTCCTCTGGACACGCTCCAGCACCTCGATGTCCTTCTTGGAGTGAGGGGCCCAAAACTGAACACAGTACTCGAGGTGCAGCCTCACCAGTGCCGAGGACAGGGGCATTATCACCTCCCTCGTCCTGCTGGCCACACTATTCCTGATACAGGCCAGGATGCCATTGGCCTTCTTGGCCACCTGAGCACACTGCTGGCTCATGTTCAGGCGGCTGTCAGCCAAAACCCCCAGGTCCTTTTCAGCCAGGCAGCTCTCCAGCCACTCCTCCCCAAGCCTGTAGCGTTGCATGGGGTTGTTGTGACCCAAGTGCAGGACCCGGCACTTGGCCTTGTTGAATCTCATACAGTTGGCCTTGGCCCACCGATCCAGCCTGTCCAGGTCCCTCTGTAGGGCCTTCCTACCCTCCAGCAGATCGACAGTTGCACCCAACTTGGTGTCATCTGCAATGCAGATAAAACAGCTCAATAGCCAGCCACGGTCAGGACTGGGAGAAGCATGAAGTGACACAATCCTGCATGTTTGTAGCTTGTTTTATCTATTTATCTCAAAAAGCTTTCTACATCCTGCTTACAGCAATGGAAATGGATACGATACTCACTCCCAGGTTTACCAAGGGGCCAGTGAAGGCTCCAGTGCATTTATGGATTGAACCCCAATTTACATGGGCGTAAGAAATGGTACCCTTGGCATCAATGGCTTCCTACTGAACAAAGAATATTGCCGCTAAAGTGAGTACCCAACAGACATGCAGCAATGGCCAAACAAATGAGCAACTCCCTCGGGCTCACACTATCTGCCTCTTTGCATTTCCATACTCAGGGCCTGATCTTGCTTCCATTAAGAAAGATGGAAACACTCCAAGTGCTTTTGGTGGGAGCAAACGCCTGCCTCTATACACTCGAGCCTCCTGGGGTGTATATATTGTAGACTGTATTCAAGCTACGTGCCTGTATGTATTTCCTATGCAGTTTCAATTTTTATAAACCTCTGGAGTTTGCAGCTTTGTCAGCAATGACAATGACGAGTTTCGTTCCAACTGGTGTGTTCCCAGGGAAAGTTTTTATTTTAAAGAAATGTCACTTCCCAATGAAAAAATCTGTTCTGCTGAAAAATTCTTCATTGGTTCTGTCTTTTGAGCTAATTTAAAGGCTCAAATACTGAATCAAAACATCTGATACTATAGTAATTGTACTCTTCTTCAGTTCACCTTCTGCAAGTGTTAAAATGCACCATTGTAGGTCACCGTTCCAGCTGGAGAGGGACAACAAACTGTCCCTGGTCATTTGTTCTTGCTCATCCTGCACAGACAGTAGTAGTAGAGGCTTCCAGTTCCTTTTCTGGCTGCTTTTTGGGACAGAAGTTAGCAACCTTTGGAAGGTCTTCTACACTTCTTCAGCTCTGTCAATGTCCTCAGTATAAAAACCAAACACCTGTAAGTAGCCTTCGAAGTTTAATGGGAAATTCAAATAGCTTCTTCTAGATTTGCATATAGTATTGATTTTGGCTTCTTCTACTCACGCTATGCACTCCTCCATGCATTTCCCAGTCTTCGGATACTAACATATAGCATATGTTCCCCATTTAGCTCTTCCTTAATTCTTGTTGGCATCATGTCTGTGGCAAAGGAGAAGCAAAACAGTTGCTTTGAGAGAAAATATTTGTTTGCAAAATAAACTTTTCTTTATATTTGTATGTGAAAACAGTCAAAGCCTTTATATTCTTTTTTGAGATAGACATATCTGCAGGAAGAATATCTTTCATGACCATTTAAGTTATGAAGCAACAGTCATGTTTTAATGGAGCTTATCTAAAAAAAAAATTAAATAGAAGAGCTTGTTAAGGTGTGTTTATAGTCTTAAACTACCTGTGTGTTTCATGTGTATAGAACCAATTGACTTCTGCAATGATGCTGGAATCTTAAAAATGCAAGAAAAACATTCTTCAAATAAATTGCCTTGCCCATAGTTGAAAGGTTCTCGAAAAATGTTATTTAGCTAACATTTCAGTTTCTGTCACCAGTTTGCAAAATACTAGTCTTCATCCATAAGTCCCACAGTGAAAAAGCCTGCCTGGACACCTTCAGAGAGGGAGGACCAGGAAACTAGGGAGAGAGCAATGTATACTAAGTAAGCACTTGTAAATCTCACCCAACAGAAAGAGGTTTTGGAGACACATTATGCAAAGAATGAGTAAAGTAGATGTTAGAAGACCACGAATCTGGGAAAAAAACAAAACAAAACAAAAAGACCCACCACCATCATCACCAAGTATAAAATCAGACAGGAAGAATTCAGAGTAGCTTTGCAGTTCTTTTTCCCAATGACTACAAGCATGAATCATTGAAGTCAACACTGATGATTGCAAAGTTTTGCCATATCCTATAATGGAAGCTGATATAGACCAGATCTGGGGTATTTTTAGCAGGGAATAACATCCCAGGAGTTGCAGGTGCTCTATTACTTCCCAGAATTTGGCCAAAGATTACAACATCTTTTTGCATCATTTTCAGAGGAGAGCCGTGCTGGTAGAAATACTAAGGAAGCATCAAATGCACAGACATATGAGGCGCCTTCTTTCCCAGGACTGGAAAACACTCTGCAAATGTCATGGCTTTAGCTCCTGCCAAAACCCAATGGGACTGATATCAGAGCTCTTTGTAGAAGACGCAGGCAGGGAGAAGGCCTATGAACTATTATCACTTCCACCCTCCAGGCCTTCTTGTCTTTACCAATATTTCTTGATGCCAAGCCAAGAGAGGGTGGTGGTGGTGGTGAAGGGGTGGGAGGGGGGTCTTTTCAGGGGATTGAAGGGGACAGCAAGCTCTTAATTCAGTTAACGATTACAGGAAGTGGTTTGTCAGTTTAGAGGTAGTCCCTGCTCAAAGCCAGTGCCCTTCTCAGAAATGAACTTGCAGTTCTCTAAAGATAGATTGCGCAAAACACCAGGGGGCCCTCGGGAACCTGCAGCCACAATTCCCCAGGCAAGGAGCTCCAGAAAAGCAGTGAAATGCCCCCCTTTGTGCAGCTGCTCTGTGGACTAAACCAACGCTCAGTGGAGCGGGTCTCTTATGCAAGTTCTCAGGTTTCATATCCGCAGTGACCAAATTTTGTTAAAAATATGACAGCTGCTCCTGTCATTTTCTTTCCATGTAATTTTAACCGTAACTTCAAACTGCACATGCACTGTCTGCCTTTCAGCGATGGTAAAGGGAGATTTGCATAAAGCAAAGGGCTTACCAGAAGTTGCCAGCTTTGGCACTGAAGGATCAGGTCCCCTAGGCACATCTCATAGATTGCATAAAAGAGTTTGAAAACTACAGCAAGTAATCGATTTGCTAGGTGATACTTGGAGCAGTCTATTCAAGCAACGTGGCAAAGTAGGATTCAGTTGGGTATAATTGAAACAAAACAGGAAATTGTTTGATGGCACTTCAAGGAATAACTCCCAGGTCGCCTTGAGCAATAGTGAGGATCTGATCAACGTAACTACAGAGTATCAGGATGTCTCATCCGCATTCCCAGGAACCATACAATAAATCCTTTCATCAGAGCCTCTAACATGCCCTGTGAGAGTATTTTATTCAGCCTTAAGGAATCACTTCAGCTAATCCATCTGAATGACAACATTTCGCACTGGTGTAAATCTAGATTATCTGCACTGATGTCAACAGATTGACTCAGAGCTTAGCATCCTTGCAACTGGAGAAAAGAATCTTTGCATTATTTTCAACCCAATGGTTCCCCAGTTAATTTATACTCCTTTTGTTAAACAAAACTGCAGAAACTGGCACAAAGGTGAAATAAGTGCTCCATATAACCCAGTCTCCCACCCTTGGCACAAGTAACTACTTCATGAGAAGACAGCTTAGAGTAGGTCCATCTTGCTCCATAACTGCAAGCCCACATCATGCAACACAACCATGTAACTGGGAGCATAATGGTCCCGTTTCCATCCCTACTCCCACCTCAGCAGTGTATATCTGTCCTAAGACCCAGCAGCAAGAGGCTGACTGTCCCTTTCTCAGTGGTGGTGGTTGTATCTCAAGAGAGGAATGTGTCAGTCCATCATGGTCCTGTCACTGTGTCTCTTCAGAGTGACTTCAGCAGTGACAGCTTGTTTGTTATTTTCTCCCACAGATTTTTTTACCGTATTGTAGACCAAATACTTCAGGCAAAACCAAAACTGTGTTGTGTTTTTTTCTGTTTTGGAATCCTTCTTTTTGTTTGGTTTTTAGGTCCCTGTTTTTTTTTACCAATAAGGCATTAAATGCTATACGACAGAGAGGGAAGGGCTTATTTTAAGGTGTTTTAGACAGAAAGGTCACAAAGCATGGCACTAGCCCTTCCCCAAATATCTCAAACCAGAGCTTGTTTTGTGAGCAGTGGCTTGGTCTAATCTCACATGGCAGCAGCTCCATGAGCTCTCCCCTTCAAGACTGGTAGAGCCACAGAGACAAGAACCTACCTGGTCCATACTGCAAAGAAATGGAGAATGTGCAAAAAAAGGTGTCAAAAAATATACAACAGAAATCAATTCACCTTGAAGTGGATATTCCAGAGCAAATGATAATTGTTAAGTAAGAGTTCAACTGGCTTATTAAAACAGCTTTTATCCACGGGAAGCAGATATCACAATGCCCTCTCCTGGCCAGTGGCACCTCCACAGCCCATCTGCAAATATTTCTCTTTTCATCTCTCTCTTCCTGAAGCATTTACCCTTAGCTTAACATGCTTTCCTCATTTAAAGGTACTTTCCTCTGCCTCTCTCTTTGTTTCCTTCTTGACTAGTTACACAGGCAAAGAAACCTTTAAGTGATCTACAGAAGACACTGCTCTGGTGAAAAAACCTCGAAGAGATGGCGCAACATCGCAGTAGCTGCCCAGCACCAGGTACCTCCCATGTTATGACTGGTCTCCCCCATTGCATCTCCCAGCACAGGAGCTTGTTCCAGCCTCAGGAAAGAAGGTGGTTTGAAATGGTGCTGGCACATGCAGGGCTGCAAGCACCCAGGTAGTTTGTTTGTGGTAGCAGCACATCACACTGCTGCTGTCATCCCTTCCCCAAATGTTGCTCAAAGACTTTACACATGTGAGTAAGTGCTCCACAGACTCATCCGACACAGTGAAGAACGCAGCTGGCAGATGTGGCCTTGAATTGTTTGCTACTGAACCCTCCCCATGTACCTCCTGCATCCTTTTAATGGAAAACATTAGCTTTCAGGAGAGCTCATAAGATGGTCATGTATCAACCCACAGGAGACGGGAGTCTGCTCTGCTCCCCGGTGAATGAATCAGACTCATGAATGAGTGGGCTCTGTCTTTCCAGCTTCCACTTTCCCAGTCATGGCCCGTTCTCGTGTTCCTCACTTACGTTAAATTCCCACACTGGGCCTTTCTTGTGTAATTTAGACTGAGATTGCCTCTCCTTTCTTTTCCCTCCCTCCTCTCCACCCCCCGCATCCTCTGTACAACAGAGCTGGCCACACAGCAACAGAGGAAATGAACAACATCTGGCGAGACTGATTCCTCGTTCTTGTAAGCAGTGTGAGCTAACAGCTGTGTCAGGCATTTCATCCAGCTCTGGAACAGAAAAGAAATCAATCATGCATTCCCCTTTACCACACCTCCTCATTCTGGCAACTGCACCAGTCCTGCAAGATAATTGTCTGGTTCACTTTCCTGAAAATATACTGGAATCCCACCCTTTGTACAGAGGACACTCCTTGAAGCAAATATAACAATTGAAAAAAAAGAGCAGAGCACTTAAGTGCATGTCCACGTTAAAGAAAAGGGCCTCACTGGATTTAATAAAACTGTGCATGAGCTTACATGTGGGTTGAAAAAACAGCGTAGTTTCTTTTTCTATGCATTTAGATGCCTAATCACTATTGTATCCTATTGCTCTTGGTAGTACCTAGGCACTTAGAAAAGCCGCCTTCAGGCGCAGACAGGAGTTGTACCATTATGCCCAATGATGTCCTACTGCTGGCAGCCTATCTTGTTGGACTGAAACCTTACTGCTGACGGCTCTGGAAATCAGAGCATGGGGACAGATGAGATCCAAGGCAGTAGTAGCCACAGGATGAGCAGTAGATGTACCAAGAGAAGGGCAATTTTCTTATAACTTATGGGCCCCTGAGCCAGCTTTGAAGTTAAGGATTAATCTCTTTTTATGAGTGTTTCTGCTGACACTGCCAAGGAGCTGCCAACTCTCCTCAACTGCCTGGGCAGCTTCTGCGATGCAGACTTCTGACCACTAAGAACTCAGCCAAGATCCACCACCAAGTCTTCAGTAATAATTACTGTCCCACAACCTCATCTGTGACCACAGAAAGCACAGCCCAGCTCAGGAAGGAGGATTCAAAGGTAGTTTTTAAGAGAGTCTGGGACAGCTGAGCACTGGGAGACTTGCCCTGTCTGTCTCACAGCTACTCATGCTGATGGTCTCACAGAGAAGCCAGCTGCAAAGACCCACAAGCAGGGAGCATCTTCATCTGTCCCTTGGGATGTCGTTCACAGGCATGCTGGTTTTGACTCAGTTTCGTTGGGATTCTTGCTATCTAACTGCTTTCTTAGGAGCACTTCAGAGTAGTGATACACACCTCCAGGTTTCCAGAGATGTTTCCTGAGGGCCTTATATGATTAGTCATGACCACGAGTAACTGAAAAGCAGAACATGATCCTGAGAAGGACAGCAATGTATGATATTGCATGTGGCACACCATCCTGCACAGTTTTGCTAACACTGGAAATGGCTAACTTAAGAAAGTAAAAAGAACACTTTCTTTTTTTTTTTAACTTCAGGTACTGTCACAGGTCTCTTATGCCCACAGTGAATTTTCCAGTGCCTCTGCACTGACCTTCATCCTGAAAATCCGAGCACTACTGACCACAAAAGTCCTATGAAGTAAAATGCAGGACATATTTTATCTTCCTTTTTGCCAGCCATATGCACGTGAAAACAAGTCCTCTTCTCAAACCAGTGAGATTCACTACCGCAAAGTGGAATGGAGAATTTGGAAGCAGAGGGAGAAAGCAACCTAAGAGAAAGTGGGAAGCAGCCAATAAAAGACATATGTAATCAAGGGAAGCAAGCTATAGTGCTAGGGGTTTGCTTGGGTTTGAAGATTTTCCAATAAGCAATGTAACAGAACAGATTTATGATTTCACCATAAAGTTGCATGATACCATTTAATGAATTAAACATTCGTATACGGGTTCAGAGAAAATATTACTAACTGGGAGAGCATAAAAGCGTTGGGACATTCTTCATGTTTATTACTCATGAAAAGCTAAAGAAAGAAAGCAATCACGATAGCAATGAAACATACTTTTCCACCCACATAGCATCTGATCAAATATTCACAGATGGAATTTATATGGGGGTTTATGGTAGTTTTTTTAAGCTGCAGTTGTAAGTTAGGTTCTGCTAAAATCCAAATATCCATATATATCTTAGGTATTTATAGGACTCCTATTACCATAATAATTGAGCACTTCACCTCTTTTAATATATTTATCCTCACGCCATCCTTGGAAGGGAGGATGGGCTACCATTCCCAGTGCTGAGATGGGAACTGAGGCACAAGAGAGGCTATGGACAATAAAGTGCCTTAGCTGCCTTCAGGTTGAATATTGCAATGCCTCGAAATTAGGCATTTGGCCGCATCAGAGTGCTTAAAAGAGCCGGAGCTAGACAGCTTCCTAACATGTCAATAAGAAAGGCTACATGCTCCCTTGGACAGAGCAAGGAGGATTATCTAAACTAAAATTAAATTCCCCAGGACATTCACATTTTGGAACACTCTGTCAAAATGGGAGAGTCCTGTCATCCAGCAGAATTCAAGTAAAATGCAGCTGATGAATATACAGATCTAGAAACCAGCTGATTTTTTTTGACCACTTGAGCACGGTCTTTGCAGATCACAGAGATCCTTCAGGTCCTAAATTCTGCCTAAGTAGCCTCTGTGAATCCCGCCTTAAGACACTCACTACAGGTGAGTGGGGGGGGCTGTGATAAACTCGCTGTCTCCCAGGAGCAGCAACAGCTTCATCAAATAGAAGGGAAAATGATCTGAGATTACGATTATGCTCCATTGCCTTTGGTCCCACACCATCACACCAGCGCCTTCATCCCACCAGCACTCAGCTATGGCGGGAACAGCTCACCTGAGTGACCGAACTCCGCTCAGTCACATACCTAAGTGTTTTCCGCACTGACGCCCAACCTGAACAGGTCCCTGATGAAATACATTTATAGAAGTTGCAAGATTGATCTTTCTGAGGTTACTGAGCAGGAGCAAATAACTCTTCTTTTGCAGCTTCCAAACCCTTGCTGTTTGTTTGGACTCATGTCACTGACATGAAAACATCTCACTTAAGCATGTGTGATATAACAGTAAGGCAGGGAAGTCTTACATAATGTGGGCTGGTTTTTAGAAGTATAATTCACCAAATAAATGAGGTTGAGTATAAGTCTGAGACCCAGGAAGGATCGTTCAGTTGGATTCACACAAAGATGGATTTCAATCCAGATTCAATCACTGGCACATTGTCAAAGGCCTTGTGCCTATGAATTTTGCTCAGAACAACAGAAACCCATAATCTCACAGAGAAATACAGCCCAAAGCACCCAAAAGCAGTAATGGGCTCATAGCAACATGGACATAGGCCAGAACTACATTTGCTTCAGATGTGGTGGGAAATCATTCAAACCTTAACATCAGTGCTGTGGTCAGTTTGGAAATTGGGGTAAATTTGACACCACTACTGTGTTGAAAACGTTCAAAAGATTTTTCCCACTCTTCTCCCATCCCCACCTCTAAATATGAGCTCAGAACTGCTCAGCCTCCAGCATTTAAGAAGGATATACATGTTACCTAAATCCATTTTGACAGCCAGAGATTAAAGTATATCTCCATAACCAAATAAGCTCCATCTAGTTCCCAGTTACCAAAGGGAAAGGAAGTTATATAGCAAAATCCTCAAAACACACAGGCATCTGGCTTCATTCCTCCCAAAACACACAAAGGCATCTTGTTTGATCACTGATGGGCAGGTAATACAGAGGAATACACCCTCGCGCATCAGGAGGAAGCACAACGTCAGTACCATAAGGTGCTATGTGCCATCAGCTGTCACTGAACTCAGCAATAGATGACATCGGCCATCTGATACTCATCCCTGCAGATTGTGACTTCTGCAGGATGCTGCTTCGGAGACTGCCTGGCCTTTCCCAGCATCATCAGCCCAGCAAAAGCCTGGACCTAGGGCTGTTCATTCATGGCAACTGCCAGGTTAACCACGGACAGTTAGAGGAAGTACCTCCCTCAGTTGCCCATTCTGCCCATTTTCTAGAGACTGCTGCACTGCAGTAGATACAGTCAAACTGTATGTGATGCGGTTACCAAACCATCATCTAAAACCTGCGTGATTTTAACAGAGCAGATGCAAATGGCTGTAGTCCAAAAGTTACTTTACATGCAATACAGCTTCCCTGCAAAGGAAAGGAGCAACCTCTGGGAGAGGGGAGGAAGGAAATATTGGGGAAGGTAATTATCTTTGCCATCTAGGTTTTATCTTTCTGTCTTTGTGAATCAACATCCTTAGGAAAAAATCCATTTGGAACTTTGAACAATCCTACTAAAAACATCCTATGTGTTATTTTTTCAGCAGCATGTCTCAGTGCGTTATTGGTGTCATCTTATTTGTTATTTTAATTTTAAAAAATATTTCATGTGAAATGAGTAAAGAAGAAAAACCTCAGGCTCTTTTCTTTTGGTTCATTGTTTCTAGACTGAAGTTGCAATATATGAAAATCACTTCAGCTGGTTTTTGTCATTACTAGAAATAAAATAATAACTTAATGACTTACTATCACATGGCATTCAGATTACAAAAGCAGCTCTACATAAAAACGAATGCAGCACATATTAAATGGATTAAAATTGAACTAGATTTCTAATAGTGACTGTATGATGTGGTTACTTGAAATAGCTGGGGATTAGACTCAATGACCCAGGAGGTCTCTTCCAGACTTATACTCCTAAAAAGCAATTGTTAATAGGGAATCATCATCAAAGAGGGGGTATTTTCTGTGGGTCCTACAAAGATCTCCTTTTGTCCAATGTTATTCAACATCTTTAGCCAGGATGGTGAAGTTTTCAGAGGACACAAACATTTGGAGAACAGTAAACAATAATGGGAACTGGTCAATTGTGCTCACAGCTTGGTAAACTGCCTTATTTTGAATGTCAATCTGCAGTGAAATGCACTATTCCTACATCTAAGACAAAGTCACTTTTAGAGCATACTCAGAAGCAGGCACTCCCAAAACCCCTGTATAGTATCCTGTAAAACAGAAGATACAATGCTTGGTTATACAAAGAGCATGTTGTGCCAAAGTGAAATGTTATTATTACCTCTGCATAACAGTGCTGGTGAGACCATTACTCAAATAACATGTACAGCCCAAGGAGGTAGCTGAAACACTGGAAAGGGATCAGAAAAAGGCTACAGCAATGATTTTATGTCTGGAAAATCTGCCTTAAAACAAAAGACTTAAGAAGATCAGCCTCTTTAACTTCTCTAAGAAAAAGTTGAGAGGCAATGAAATCACAGTCTGTATTTGAGTAATGGAAAATATTTCTGATAATAAGAAGTTGCTCAGTTTAGCAGACAAAAGGCATGCAACGTCTGACCAGCTAGAATTTAAAATTAGATTCAGGTGAGATAAAATGTACATTTTTGATAATGAGTTCAGATAATCACCGAAACAACTTACCAAGGAAAGATCTGGCAGATTTGTAACTCTCATGAAGTCTGAAAGGTCAGGTATCTTCCATAATGATGTGACCTGGCTGAAGGAACTATTCATCTTGATATGGGAATGACCAGGGCCCTAGCTGAGAAGAAAGCAGTACAGGAGATCAAAGCCCCTTTACTGATTTTAAAACCTGTTAAGAAAGCTAATCTGACCGCTTTTACGGACCATCACATACAGCCTCTTGGTCACAATGCAGGAATCTCTCCATCCAACAAGCACATTTATTTTGAGTTCAGTGAGCCACCTATTAGACCTTTATTCTTTCTAAACCTTTCCATTCTTTGAGTTCTGTTTTCATATCTTCTTTTAATCCAACAATTCCTCCTTGCCTTCCCATAAAGTTGTCATTTCCTTCACATGCTCAGACTGATGAAAGAGCCATACTGAAATAAAAGCTAAATGAGGTGAAAATATATCCCATAAAAACCCCCATTAAGGAGTTTACGGAGAGATTTCCTACTCCTCTGGCTCAGATAGCCATATTTTATTCCTTCTAGGAAACAGAAAACCCTTAATCCCATAAGAATGCAGCCAGAATCAAAGAGCAAAAGGAGGCATTAGGTTGCAAGAAGAGGAGGGGGGGAAAGAAAGAAGAATTTTATAGGCAACCCTTCAACACAGTGTGAGTGAATGGGCCATCACCACAGCTACTGCGTGGAGCACAGGCACCAAGCGGAGCGGATACGGGGGAAAAATATGATAAACTGGAAATCTGCAGAAAGTCCACGGTCAGATAGCACTGGGTTAACATAGTGTAATAGGCTGTTGAGTGCTTAATGAGCCAGATGCCATTAGGAAAAATGTCTATTAGAGGAAAAGAACAGAGAGAGAAGAAAGGCATGAAATGCTTGTGTTTTTGGTCATGATTAATTAAGAAATTGAGAGAAACAGTAAATTTGGTACTTTCTCATCCCTTGCACAAGAAACTGAATCTTCTTCGGAGCAAAATATATTCTGTCCCCAACCAGCTCTCAGGTTGTTGCTTCCCCTGCCTTGTCCGTTTGTTTGTTTGTTTGTTTGCTTGTTCTGTGTGTGTGTGAGTGAGTGTTTATCCTTCAGTACTACAAGTTGGTCCGTGATCAAACAAGACCAACAACCACTCAATATGACATCCCAGATTATGGAAAACTGGTACTTTGTTAAAGGTGCCTGGTATAAACGCGACATCCTTTTCTGAGTCTGCTCAGTTACATGGTTTTGTGAGTTATTTAATTTCCATTTTTGAACAGGGTATCTTATGTGTTTTGTTTTTTTATTTTTATACATTAATTCATGTGAGGTAAATACAATTCTTTCACTTACATCTTTCTGGTCTCAAGTTAGTAAGAGACAGAGAGGTTAAACCTGTATCTGTATTTTAGTGAATCAAGACTGCACTAGATGATAGATGCAGTTTTTCCTGGACATTTTCATATGTTTCTGGAACAAACCCTGCCTGAACCTCTGGCACCTTCTGTTCAAGCCAAGTCAGGCACCGTACAACTCAGCATCACTCAGGATTTGGGCTTGTACTATTTCAATTACTTTTCCCTAAAAAGGAGTCCTCATTCTTTTTGCAATTTTTCTTGTCTTCATTATTGTCAAATTGCTTCTAAGAGACGAACACATGGAATTCATTGAGCATACAACAAAACCCACATTCAGTTAGATATTGACTGTCTTGAGGGATAACAGCAATAAAATGCGGCCAAGGGGAAAAACAGTTCACGGGTTATGGTACAGTGACCCAAGCGTTGTGGGCAGAGGGGAATGTTGCATAATGAAAACAACAATGAGGAGAGCGTGGGGAACAGCATTGTCTTCTCCACGCCCTGCCATCACAGTACTGTTCCTGGAACCAGCCTTGACACTTGTGAGAAAGCATCTTTGAAAATCAACCCCTCAAATTTTCAAATCGCCTTCAACTGTGTGGACCACAGATTCATGTGAACTGAGTCTGGCTAGTTCTCTGCCATGAGTACGACATGTTTTCTCATTCCATCCTCCACATCCACCACACTAATGAGGCCAGCAAAGTGAACTGTCATCTGTTAAGTTCAGTTTCTTAAGAAACCATGCATTTTGCCCATTATATGAACTAACCCTGAGCAGATCACCATACCATAACTTCTAGTACAGCCTTTAAGCCATCTGTCTTTGGCTATTTATCAAGTCTAAGCTATTGGACTGGACTTTATCTAGTCAAAGGAGAAGGATTCATCTTAGAGCAACTCATCCGGCCCAACAGAGGTGTCTCAGGGAGATGGCTGTCTTGCTCCTTTGATGACATATGGGCCCCGAATGTGCAGATGGCCACGTTAGACAGACTGAATTACATCCTTACTTTCTGACTTCAGAGGACAGTTTTCAATGGATGTGTCAGTAAGCCTATTGAAATCCCCTTTATTGACTTAACTTGGCTTCGAACCAGAACAAACATGAGCTAAGAGCATGAAGAAGGATGCTTATCCTCTGTGAGACCACCAAGATCTGTATCCTTCCCTGCTTTCATTGGTTATTGAAGAGGTCTAAAGTTACTCGGCTCCTAAATGAGACACCTCACTTGAATGACTGAAATGAAGCAGGCTAAATCTCTGCTTTCCTGACGTTCTCTGAAGTTATTTCTTTGCAGTACCTGGATCTGTCAGATGTACAAATTCTGCAGCACAAATCCTGATCAAAATCCCAGCCCTTCACCTGCTTTTGCCGAGATACATTTTCCCACCAGAAGCTGAAATAACACTGGCAAGCATCAGGAGTGACACTAAAGCTCACACACCTTAAAGCTCCAAGTGTATTTTCTTCTTTATTCTCTTACTCCAACTCACATTTAATCCTTTCTTCTCCTCTGACACTTTCTAAGTCTGCATGTTATGAAGTTCCCATGCCACACTCCTTCTCGCTCTCTCCTTTACCACGCCTGTAGGAGTTTATACTAAAAATTGCAGCCCTGTTGTTCTGTGGCCTGAACCACAAGAGAGTCTTAAGTAATGTTCTGTATAAAATATTCGTATTTCCCAGAATTCGCTCCCACTTTCAGTATTTCTTTGCAAAGAATCTTCTTTGGGACCATATAAATAATTTTCCCTTTCTCCTTCCTGGCTTAACATTATGGTTGATAAAACGTGCTAATTTCCCTTCTTCCCTTTCATAATATGTCAGATCTGGACCAAAGCAAGCAGCACCAACAGGAAAGCTCTCTTCTGAAAACAGCTGAGAATACCCCATACAGTATATCTGCCATCATTCATGGCTTGCTTTAACAACTCAGGAACAGGACTGCTCCATCCCAAGGATGTTTTGGGGTACTGTTTTTGTCTCATTTTTGGGATGAGAGCATGGTCTCAGTGACGAGTTCCACCCAAACATGTTTCTGCTCACAAGTTTGTGTGATCAGACCTGGTCTTTAGTGGTTTTGCATATGTCTGCCAGTGCTTCAACGTTCATCTCCAAAAGAAAAGACTCAGCTGGAACTGTCATCTACTGGACAAGAATTTGACATTCCCATATACTTTAACACAGGTTTTACAGGATGGGGATATATTTTTCACTGACATTCTGATCTCACCCATCTCTCCACTGTGCAGCCTCCGTGGATCCAAGTAATAAAGCTGAAACACTTTGAGGATATTACCCTGAAGGAGGCAGGTGAAATCCCTTTCCCTGTTGCAGATTCACCACTGGAGTCAGCAATGCCTTCCCATCCTGTTTCCTAGAGGGAAGCTACGGTCTCTCCATCATCCCACTCCACAAACCTGGGACATTGCCAAGGATATCTGCAGCCAAAGGAGGGGAATGCAGTTTCCTACCACAAGAAACAAGGCTGCCGGTGCAGATGTTTATTGTGTACTCTTCTCTGCAGGTTTGTACTAACTAGGGACACACAACTCAGTTTACATCAAAGAACCAATGTGAACTTTCATCCACAATTCAAATTACATACTAGTCTGAAAAGCATGGGGAAATGTGGACCAGAAGCAAACACCTTGGCGTTGGACACAGCTTTGTGTTACTCCAGTGCTAACATTACTTACATTATACTGTACAAGCCATTTCAAGGAGTACCTTAAAACTAATGCTAAAACATTACAGAACAAGAGTGATATGGCGGATATAATTCATCCATGCGTCAGAGCAGCCTCATTCCACAGCAAGAGATACAAGACAACACCAGTGGTTTGCTCATATGTGCAAGTTACCAGCAACACTTTCTTCAACAAGGCTAAGGCACAAATTCATGCAATGTGTTCCATAATTCAGCCTCTTCCTCTTTAAAAGCAATCGTATAGATAGGCATTGCTCACACCAGTTGCAGCACATATTTCTGTATTTCAATTTAAGTTGACCCACTGAGATGCATGACTGCTTCTTTTGGTCATGCACTATGTCTATGAGTTCATGTGACACTTGTAGCTTTTAAAGTAACGCTTTCTAAGCTGCTGTGACATTCATCTGTTTGATGAGTTCAAACAACCTCTGTTCATTTATTCATAAAAATCTCAGTTTGGGGCTCCAAACATCTGGTAACAGAAATACAATTATTCTCAGAAAGCACATCAAGTAGTCAGGAAGAGCCCAGACTGATTTCTAGTTTAGCAAATCAGTAGGCAATAGAATTTTTTTTCTTTTCAGTTGTCCAAATCAGGTGCTCTCATCTTTTCTATATATCCAGAATCACATGCCATGAGACAAAACAATGTTTTCTGAGAATATTAGGCAACACATTAGATTATATATAGGTGTAGCTGAGACCAACACACTTCTTGCCTTCTGCTCAGAGTTTGGACCTTAAGAACAAGGAACAAATCTAAAACGTCACAGCTAGATCCACTGAAGACGCATTTATCAGAGCCTTTATGACCATTGAAGTGAATTTTCTGAAGCGTATGAAAATCTACACATTAAGATCAGTTGTCTCCGAACAAGTTTTTTAGAAATCTTTGTGGTTTTGGCTTGTGTAATCGCTCTGTCTTGCAGAGCAAAAAGGATACTTAATTCAAATTCCAGTGTCTGCTGATGCTGAGGAACCAGGTACCTTTTCATCCTATTGTTAATTTTGCATCATGCATCAAGTTTTAGAGACTGATCATTCACTATCACACCCTGCTCACCACCACCTCTATGCGTAGAGAGTAGGTGTAAGATTGTTCTAAAGCACAGAAAGTGTCCTTCTCCCATCATACCTCATCATCTTCCCACTAGCACTGGATGCAAACCACCGTGCAAATCATTAACACGCTTGTCTCCCTTTGGGTTGACTGATAAAATGGAATCAGACAAATGAATTTTTGGTCCCCACTGATCTTTGAGTGCACTGTGTTATGACAGGGTGTGAGGTGACATGTCTGATAATGTATCGTGTCACACTCCACAAGTATTTGATGCCATTTAATGTAATCCATCCTGGCATGCCATGATGGGATGACACAAAATGAGAAAGAAACCAAACTGGAAATACCAATTACCCACTCTTAACCCTGAGGCAGTAGGGGAAAAATATGTCTGCGTCTGGGTGACCCTTGCTCTGCTTGTTGCCTAAGCTTCATAATTCAGAGTTTGTTTCGGGTACTCCTCAGTCTGAGGTCATTACTAACCATTCAGATGGCCAAAGTGCCTGTAACCCTCCACTTCATCGGAAATCCAGGAGAAGCAGCAGAGAAATCAATTGCAAAAAAGATGTAAATCGCTGTTCCCAGAGTGTCAAGTTAAGCTGATATTTTGTGTCTAATGAGCTGCAAAGAAAGCCACAGGGTATAAGGAATAAAGAAAAGGCAGGAGAGAGCAGGGAGAAGGGAGACTGCACTGGCAAAGAGGCTGAGCCGAAGAGCAGGCTTGCATCCAAAGGCTGCACGGACAGACAAGGTCAAGGCTTGTGAGCTGTCTAGCAGAGTAGAAACAAGCAGGACATAAGAATAACGCACCCTGTTCTGCTGCAGGTCAGCCCTGGGAGAAGGTTACTCTCCCAGCCTACCCTGAGCAGCTCACTGTCACCTTTCTCTCCATCTGAAGTCACTGCTCCTCTGATCTACCAACCAACCTGCTTGGGTAATTCCTGCCTACACAGGTCCACTCAAACGATCCAAGTCAGAGCACAGCCTCCTGTTTGACCCCTCGAGCACTGAATGAGGGTACAATTTCACATGTGTGTATGTTGGCAGACTGGAGGGAGAGCTAACCACCCAGCAGAGAGGCAGGGGTGATCCCACAGGATCCCATGTCTCTCAGCTACACCACAACAACACATGTGGCCAGCATGAACAAAAGTCTCTAAAATACTCCTGGCTAGTGGCACAAATAGGGTGATGCAGAGTCATGGTTTCATGACAGCTGAGCTTAATACCACAGACAAGGCAGAAGTCAGCAAGGTTTTGGCAGTTTTCTTTCTCAAAGTCACCTTCCACCTTCACACGTTCTTGCATCCACACCACATATTTCTAAAAGCAACAATTTCCACCTGCGTGTCTAGATCCCAAATTCCACATACATCATACCAGGAATGAGTTCAGATCAAGGATACAGCTTCTGCTTGATCCGAATCTAGTCTACCCTGTTTCCTCTCATAGGTCTGTATGAGGCTGTGCTCTCCAAATACTCCTCTGCCAATCTCAATGGCCAGTCCTTTCTCATGACAGCATTCTTTTTTCCCCCATAACTAGTTCCCAGGAAACAATAGCTGTGCAGTCCCACTGTCTGTGTCTTCAAGCACGTGTCAGTGCAAATATCTATGTATGGTTGCATGTACCATGCCATTATTTGCCCATCACTTTGCCCAAACCCATTATGATGGATTGGCTGAAAACACTTGATTCTTCAGATTTTTTAATGGGAATAAAGGAAGTTAAACATTTTAGTGTGATGCAAAACACTTGTCACACAAATCCTGCTCTCAACATGTACTTTTTTGAAACCTCTAAAGGCAAATTTGTATTTGTAAGCTCATTCATAATACTTTTTTTGAAAAAAAAAAGCAAACAAACAAACAAACAAAACAAAAAAAACCAAAAAAAAACCAAAAAAAAACCCAAAACAAACAAACAAAAAAAACCCACCATGATTCAAACCAAAATTATACCTTTGTGAATAATGTCACAAAGATAAGAGATGTGCATTCGCAGCATCTGTCAGAGGCTGCTTGGTCTGTTCCCACATAGGTTTGCAGCAGTCTGAAAACAAACTGTGTTTAATGGTATACTTTTATTAATTACTTCCATGGTTGGAGAAACATTACCCTAGCTATAAAAAAATGTTTTACTGATATTGTGAGAAAGATGGAGAAATGCTCCAGAGTGCTTTCTGTTAGAAGTGATGATGAGCATATTTTGTTATATCATTTAACAGCTGGCAACTACAAATATGATATGGCAGATCACAACTATGCTGGACCTCCAAATGGACTAACAAATTCCATGTTGTTCACAGCCAAGCAAAATTGGGAGATTCCTTATAGCAAAGCTGAGGGAAACACAGATTACAGATTTACCAAAGATTATTTTATTTTGTTGCGCTGTATACTGTAGGTATTATCTACTTTATTTGAACCTGCTTTTTAAACAGGTTTTTTCCCTGTTTGTAAAAGAGAAAATCCTAGCCAGTCTCCAACAGAGTGGCAAAACTGAACAAATTGCAAAATCATACCATGTAATTTCCAGAAGAACGGTGCTAAAATGATGCAATCCAATTCCAACCTGATGGAATACTGAAAAAAAAAAAAAAAAAAAAAAACCAGACATCTGAAACTGTTGCACCAAATCAATGTGGCAACTGCAGGATTTAAGATAAAATCTCTGTGTCAGGTCCTGAACAAATGATTGTAAGCAGGAATCCAGACATGAAACACTCTCAGTTCAGACAGAGACACAGACTCAGCCCCATGAGTGACACAGCTCAAAGCTGCAGGATTTTTCAGACCTAGTGATGACAGGGTGGTTTTTTGAAACACAATGTATACAACACTTGTTCAGTCCTTGAGACAGTCCTACGCAGAAGCAAAGTACATTTAGGAGTGCAATGGAGGCTAATAAGGAAATAAGCTTCTTAGAGGCAACAAATGGGGCAGCCTTGGGGTAATCAGCAAGATCCACCTTCACCCAAAGCAAAGCATATAGAGTTGATCTGGTCCTGCTGGCCTCCAGTAAGCCACATTTCTGCACCAAGGAATAAATAACCTCATTCAACACTGCCCCATTTCTGACTCCTCATCCTGTAGCCCACCTCTGAAAAATGGCAGCGTAGCCCTAGCAATCATCAGTGCAGCATGCTTTTCTGTTAAAGTATGTGTGTATATGTTAGAAATGCAGGTATATTGACATATACATACACGAACAATTTGCTATAAATAGAATAAACAGGTGAAACAAGCCTATCTACCTCTACTTCTCTCCCAATGCATGTTTAATACATTTATGAGTATTTCTACTTCATTTTTCCCTTTGACTCCAGACTTGCCTGTGTTGTGATTCTCCTACAGTTTAAGTAGAACACCCTTTGTGTTCAATACTTAAATTTCACACTTTATAGGCTATACAAAATACTGTTAAGCCTTAAAGGACAGGCACTATAAGAACAAGAACAGTCATAAATATTCCAGAGCAGCTTCTCAATTGCCTTAGCTTCTTCTTTTATTGCAGTAAAACTTTGCATGTTCGAGTCATTCCATTCTCAACAAATTGGTAACTGCAGGTAAACAAAATGCTTAAACAGTTTGGATAGTGATCGAAATCTCAGTCCTGCCAATGACCATATTTGTGGTGTTAGAGAAGTGTTGGTGCAATATGAAACTAAAATTCTACCATTCAAAGGTCAAGCATAAAAGCAAAGAGGCATTCATTGGTTTGTTAAGGAACCTGTGAGCATTATAATATCCTGGCAACTACTGGTTATGAACATATTTTCCCTTGAAAATTCTTTCCTCTATCGCTCAGCACTTGATCTGTTGACATAGACAAGATTCATCAACATCCAACTCAAAAAGCTACACTCAACTCTGTAGTAACATTGCTCACGTAAGTTAGACTGAACTTTCCTCGTAGGGTAATTACGTGCATTTCAGTGGGAAGGAGGTGCCAAATGTGGTCTCAGTGTCTGTGTCCAGAATGGCTCTTACCAGAGCATGACACCTGCATTCATGCTAGCACTGCTGCTGGGGCTTCAGCAGAAGGGAACATATAAGTTAGAGTAGAAGAGCCACAGTCTTATCAAGGGCTTTTTCCAATCTGTACCTCAGTGTCAGTAATCCAAAAACTGCTTCCAAGTTTTCTGTTGGTAGAGCATTTTAGAAAGGCTTGGATTTCTTTTAAACCCATTAATTTTCTTCTTGGTTTAAATCAGCAGCACCATGTAGAAAATGATAGGTCACACATACACCAGACTTCATAGCTGAAAGGGTGTAATCTACTTGGTTTGAAAAATCTGATCCCAAAGTTTATTTTTCTTTCTAACCTGTCTCCTTAAATAAATAAGGCTTAGCATAACCAAATTTTCTGTCAGACAGTCCTTCACCAACATGTCAGGCCTCATCAACTGAACGTGGCAAAGGAATAGCAACCTCAGAGATGTTGCATTCCTGCAGATTTTCTGGATATAGGTAGCTGAGTAGGGAAGCAAGATTTCTTAATGACAGCAAGGTCAATAGGCAGTAATTTATTGTAGATACCAAGAATCTTGAGAAATGGTGCCACTCGTCTCTTCCAGTGGGTTCCTTACAAACATGTAATGAACTAGATTTCTGAAATTCTACTGTTCGTAATGCTTCCATCCCTCCATCAGGCAGTAGACAATACTGAGAAAGATCAAGAGGCAAACTCTCTTTTATGTTAACCCAAAGCAAAGCATCTCCTTTTTCAATTTAATTTTATAAATAGAGGAAAAACAAGATCAAGATTATAAGGGTCTTATGCACAATGACAAGCAGCTGTTAAGACATTACTTTACATGACATTGCAGCTATCATTCATGCCTCACTGAAGGAAATAGTGCATCCCCTGGAATAAGGTATTACTCAATATTCAATCAAGTATCAGGTGCTCACCCATAAACTATCCCATCAGCATCATGAGGTTCATATGGACATAAATTTAAAACAGTTCTAAATGAAATCTTGAGCACTGTAGCAATCAGACTTGATAATTCCTATATGGAGTCCTATTACTTACAGATGAACAGCAACCTACAATTAGGACTATTTTTATTTCAGAACTGTAAATAACCAGTCTTTGACTAACTAATTATCACTGCAAGAACAACAAATAATACAATCTAAATTAAGGAGCAATAGACACAAAATATTATCATTCAAGACAAGATTTCTATAGGTAACCCTATTTGAATAATTAGCAGCACCATCTCTGGTCCTCAGGGTTTCAACAGACAGGTAGGTATATACAGGGGTACATGTATAACCCTCTGACCCTGTTCTGCAAAGTTAATGACTGGCTCAAGCAATATACTGATGGAAATCCAGGCAACTCTGGGAAAAATGATGAAGAAGAACCTTCAATACTTTTATAAGATTCCCTAACTATAGTATCCTAAGAGGATGATCTTCCTTACACTCGCAAGGGGTTTGGGGAAGCTAGCTTACTTCAATACTCTTCATGCAGACTTATTTGATGATAGGTTTTGTTGTTGGATTGTTGTTTTTACTTTCATTGCAACACTGGGAGCCAGTCTGGGAAATGATGCTGTAATATTCCAGGAAGAAATGCAAGAAGTGAGGAGCCCTCCTCCTTTCATACCCCACAAAGCAGCTCACAAATCATATCAGAGGGGCTTAAGCCCTCGAGTCCTGGGGACCTGTGGTCAGCCTTGGTGGGCACTTTCCCAGATAAATGCCATCTCTTTCAGCCTACCTATGACCTTCTCCTACACAGAGATTTTGGCAACATTTTGAGAAGTCAGCAAAAGTATTCTGCTTCTTGGCTCTGACATAAAATACAATCAGAGTATGCCATGAAAAGCCCAGGAAAAATAGCTGAGAGGAACCACGACCCAGTGGAGCATGTCTATAAATCCGAACAGATCAGCCATGCAGTTTCCCTCACTTTCACTAAGGCACCTGGAGAGGAAAGATTTGCAAGCAAGAAAGTGAGTGGAAGTTTTCCTGTACAATGTCCATCCTGATACACTTAGGGCCAAACAAACCGATAGGAGTAGAGGGAGCCTCTGGAGCATACAGAGTTCATGTGTGAAAGGAGGAAAATATCCAACATAAAAAAAATCTTTGTTTTAAAACAATCCTTTCAGCATGAGCTAAGCACTAGTGTGGCACTTTGTTCTATTTATTGTTTGTACAACAGTAGGACATAGAGGTCTCCAAGAACAAGGTCCTTTGTGTTAGGTTCCTTACACAAGCATTGTAAGAGATACTACCTGTCAAAAAGCCATTCTAAATAGACATGACAAATATGGGGAGAAAGCAAGCAGCATAATTTTTTTCATGAGGAACTGAAGAGAAATTAAAAAACATGCCCAAAGACATTGCAGAAATTACTAGCAAGGTACTGATGTGATCCCAGCTCCTTGGTCACAGTCACTTGTAGATGACTACTGATACAGTAATCACCTGACCTAGCACATTAACCACATGCTAACCCTCCCTGACTACAACCCACTCCCTTACTCAGACCTCTAATGCCTGTAAAAATGGAAGGTAGACAAACAGAAGTACATTCCAGTGCACTTAAAAAATCTGCTTTTTTTTTTAATTATGAACATTGTAAAAAATCATTAAGAAAAGCTGCCAGTTAGTTCTAACAAAACCCACTTAAGCATATTCTCAGGTACCTTCTTAATTCCTGTTTTTAAGATCCCTGATTTCTTTTGACTGTGGGCTCTTTATGTGTTCACCAAATATTCTTGCTTACTTGTTGTGTTACTCTAAATATTTCTGTCCCTTACCTAAAATCTGAGGGATCCATCTGCCTTTTTCAAGTGACTAGTGCCAGTGCAGTGACTGGACTGGCTGGTCTGAGGAAAGCAAGCAGAATTACACCCTTGAAATACACTTTTCAAAAGGTAACAAGAGATCACAATGAGGACAGCCAAGCATTGGAACAGGCTGCTCATAGAGGTTGTGCTCTCTCCATCCTTGGAGGTTTTGAAAACCCAACCGGATAAAGCACTGAGCAACATGCTCCGATATCATAGCTGACCCTTCTTTGAGTAGGAGGTTAGACAAGAAACTTCCTGAGGTCCCTTCCAACCTGGATTTACCCTATGATCTTATGATCTTACTGTGTGAGACAGATTATTGGCCCTACAGAAAGCGGATTCTTATTTTAAAGGTGCAGTAAATTCTGCAGTATGATTCAATTTGAACTATATCTCACTAGAAGAGACGGAAATAAAAGTGACTCTTCTGCCTACATGAATTTGATATTAGACACTAAAAAGTCATTTGTCTTATTGATACCTGCAGCGGTGTTCCCAACAGTAGTCAGATAGCCTAATCACCTTCTAACGTTGATCTCAGGTGTATAATTCTCACCAGGAAATGTGATAGCAGTGTGGTAAACCAGTGTTGAAACTTGATGTCCTGGCCCACCCTGGATCTTGTGCTCCCCTTGCTGTCTTCCTGCTGTATCAACTCACACCATCCAGCAGAGCCACTCGAAGCATCTCAAAGTCCTAAGCAGTGTGCATGTAGGCATGCATGCAGGTCTCAGATGAAATATGTATGATTTGCTGCACAAACTTGATAAACTGCAAAACACATAGGCAGTAGAAGCCCAGCTGCATCTTTTCAGTTGTCAGTCAGGGCCAGCCAAGGCAATAGGCCACAAGCCCATAGCAGAAGATAACATTGGTGTCTTGCCTTACACATATTAACTCATTTATGCTAGACAGTCTTTGTCCTATCTATACGGTTCATAAAACACCTACTACAAAGGGTCTTGAATTTTGACTAGGCTCATTCATTAGTATTCAACATATCCCAAGAGCACTTAACAGTTCCTAATCTGTAAAATTATTTTTCTTGCTTGCTACTGGACATTTACGTGTTATATTTGTTCAGATGCAGCATATTATTTGCCTCTGAAAACTTTAAATCAGTGCTGACTGTCTTCCCAAAATTCTATGCACCAGTCGCACGGCACATTTGATTGATGAAGTGTTTGCTGGTTGATGTGCTATAAGCTGTGCCACAAGAGTTTATTGCATAGACTCTGGTTGGGTTCATTGCTTGCACTATAGGTTGACAACTTCAAAGTTGACTCAAATCTATCCATACAACTCTGATTTCAGTTTGCTGAGATGTGAAACTACCATACTTTCCACTGGCACAGTTTAGTCTGATGCTCTGTATAATCATTCTGCAGTACATTAAAAGAGAGAACATGGTCTGCCACTGTGACAACCTTGACGTTATACCACTTCACACAAGCCAGTAGCCCTATCAGGTACTAATATCACAAAGGGCTTGGTACACACAGCTGAGAAACAGTGGCTTCTTTAGTTATCAGTGATCAGCTGAATTGTGGAGACTGTCCATATGATTGCTTATCTCCAGATATGTGGAAATATAATGTAACTTTAATGTTCTTTATCAAAGTTGAAGATATGAGACTTGACTTCATCATCAGGTCAAGAGCATGTGCTCTGAGGGTTGTGGAGAGCTACAGCAGCTCAGCTGCTACACTTCAGTAGGTTCAATTGCCACGTCTCCATTGCATGTTTGAGCCCTGTGTACGCTTGATTTAAGCTGCTTGATCCCATTGCCTGAGATCCCTGTGCAACGCAGGGATCTAGCTCTCCACAACTTCCAACGTATCCATGCAAAAATACAAATGCCAGCTTTGATTTTATAGGGACAGTAAAGGAACCTGTAAACATAAAGATATTTCAAGAAAAACCTAGGACATCCCAAGAAAATCATGTTGTGCAACTATTAAAAGCTAATGACGATCTACAGTCAAGGGTCTGCAAAAAGCATAACAGCAATTAGAGCCACCACTCTTTCTGTTCCCCTGAGCATCAGAAAACACATCAGATACGCAGCAACAGTTATGTAATAGGAAGCAATAATTTCCGGCAATTTCCACATCAGCATATTATATAATGAACACATTGACGTGGAACTGACCAACGACCAAGCCACAGAAGGATGTAACTTTGGCAAGTAGATTTATAACTCTTTAAAAAAAAAAGAAAGCGGAAGAAAGAAAAAAGGTGTTAGTTATAATACCATGCTTTTTCAATTAGAAATCTTCCAGGCACTCTGCAAACATTGTGCAACATAGTTCTACAAAGCTTCAAGAAGGCCACTGAATGGGTACAAGTGTTCCTATTTCACATCTGTGTAAAGTAAGGGGAGGATGGGAAGTTACAAGGTACTAGAATGAGACTGCAGGAATTTGAATTCCTGTGCCAGTCCCACCAGAAATACCCAACATGACATTAGGAAAGCCATTTTAGGCCAAAATTCAAAGGCATTTAAAAAATTTAGTTACCCAGACAGATCTTCAAATGCTCCATACCTGGAGTTTATTGATTTTAAGGGAAGTTAGTGCAAAATCTTTTCAGGAATCTTTGGGAAAAAAATATTTCTGGCGCCTCCTGAATCTGGCACTGGGATTAGGTCAAGAGACTATATACATGCTTGGTGTTATACATATGTCAACCTGAGGTCTTGCTAAGTTTGTGCTTAGATCTTTCTTTGTAAACTTGAGTTGCTAATATTGTTTGCTTATTCACTTGTCTGTCTAGGAGCTAAGCTTCTTGGAGGGTCAAAAACCTACATAGAATCATAGAATAGTTTGGGTTGGAAGGCACCTTTAAAGGTCGTCTAGTCCAACCCCTGTGCAATTAGCAGGGACATCTTCAACTAGATCAGGTTTTTCAGAGCTCCATCCAACCTGACCTTGAATGTTTCCAGGGATGGGGCATCACCTCTCTGGGCAACCCCTTCCAGTGTTTCACCACCCTCATTGTAAAAAACATCTTCCTTATATCTAGTCTAAGTCTATCCTCTTTTAGTTTAAAACCATTACTCCTTGTCCTATTGCAACTGGCCCTACTAAAAAGTTTGTCCCATCTTTCTTATAAGCCCCCTTTAAGTATTGAAAGGCCTCCCTGGAGCCTACATGCTTATTCCATGCCTAAAACAAAATCACAAAGGAATAACAATGCTATAAATAATTCCTAATAATGTCATAACAAGAGGCAACATTAAAAAGGCAAGTCCTTTTTAATCTTTAAAGGGGCAAACTCAACTTAACTTACGCTTATTCTCCCGCTCAAGTCATCACAGCTTTCACAAGGTGAAAGAAGGCCTGATTCAAAGAAGGGTTAAGGCTCATATATGTCCCCTTATCTCTCCAGGATAGAAAGGTTTTCCAGGACAGAGCATAGGAAGCCACAATCTTTGTAACCTCAGTCTTGCCTAAAGTACAGTTTACTGTGATTGATAAACACATGCAAGAGTCCTGGTCCCTCTTCTGGGAAAATCAATGGAAGCTTAGCCACTAATTTCAGTAAAACCACCTGTGGCCAAAGTAAAATATTGCTAGTCCTGTGGTTTTTTTCCAGCAGTGGTGTCTACAGCCAGGGAATGATGAACAGAAATGTCAGCATATTAGTATTTATTCTGAAATGACAGCATTGGGTTTGACAAGTGACAGACTGAATGCAACAAGTCTTTGATTCTGGCAGGCAGTTTCTTTTCGGAGTCCTGAAGGTTATACAGACTAGGAGACAACTATTTTTATATTCAGTCTGCCGAGTCAGGACTCCAGGGAAATTGTTTTGTTTTACTTTGAAGTCTCTGGAACATTAAATTTTACAGACATAGATTCACATCTGCTTCCACACTTCTAAGACATTTACAAGTGATCTGACCTCTTTTCAGCCTCATTAGACTTACCAAATAATTGCAAGCAAACAATCAGACCCCTCTGAAGGAGAAAAGCGTCCAGACTGTGCAAGTAGGATGCATTCTTAATTGGCACATCCATGCACCACTGAGTATTGCTTGGGCTCATTGCCGCTATGTGATTTAACGCAGCAGTCTGTACTTCCCCCCGTGTCTGATAGCAACGTGACAAGGGATGTTAAAATGTATGCATCTGGGAAACATAATGAAGTAAAAGCACTGGGGAGAAAGCAAGGGAGCGGCTGCATATTTATAGTAGGTTTTGTATAAGCAGAGCCAAATCACAGTTCTACCAAAGTTTGAAACTGGGGAGAAAGTGTCGCAAAGGGGGATTTCAATAAAAGTACATGGCTAAGCAGTAACAGAACCTGTGGACGCTTAGACCAACTGAAAAATCATAGAATCAGAGAAAAGTTTAGGTTGGAAGGGACATTTAAGGGTCATCTAGTCCAACCCCCCTGTCACGGGCAGGGGCATCTTTCATTAGATCAGATTGCTCAAAGTTCCATCCAACCTGACCTTGAACACTTCCAGGGAAATGAAGCCTAAGTGTCTCAGAGAACTTGGAGGAATACAAAAACTGAGACTTCTTAAAGACAAACACAGATAGTTGGTGGCTGGGACTTGACATAGCCACAAGGATTTATACAAAGAGGTAAAATCCAGGGCTCTGTAAGTGTTCCCAAGTTAAATCAGTAATGTTTCTACACTCATGTTTCACTCCCATGTCATGCACAGCTCAGGAGGTGATAGCAAAGGCAGCACTGTGCCAATTCTTGATTTCTTCTGATCTTCAAAGCACCCATCACATCCCTGGAAGGAACAAGAAGGAACCTACAGGAGAGGAGACAATGAGCGATCAGGAAGCACCAGGTAAAAGGAAGTCTTGGCAGTGCCTCTCCTCTCACTGTGACCTTTTTGACAAAGGGAAGAATCTGCTTAAGTTGTTTCAACTCTACAAACTTTTTCCTTCTCCTGGGGAGAATTTTCCATCAGCTCATTAAGCAGGCTCTGATGTCAGTGCCTGAACAAAATGGTCAGTGTGCCATAGTACTAAATTATCTTTCTGTAGGCATAAGGGTTGATTTATAAATGGTCTTTACAGTGGGCTCATATTTTAGAAGGGATCCAAAAGGAAAAGACCAGAATGTGCTTTGTGGGAACTGAAGGTACAGGGAATACCCTGCGAAAGTCTAGTTACACTGATGTGCTATGTCAATCCTAAGTGTTTTGAGGTCTCTCTAGAAAATGAAGAAAGCTCAGCTATTTAAGGATCAAACGTGCCTTTAACTTTTCCACCATGTAGCTTATGAAGAGTGTTGATTACCCACAAAACTGGTGCAACAAAACCGCGTCAGTGGTCATTTAATTCCTGCCCTCAAACACACTGCAGTGGTTGAAGGGGGAGTTCGGTTTCCACAGTCAAGACACATCAAGGTCTCTCTGCTGAAAACACAAGCAACGCTGTTGATGTAGCTCCACAGGACTGGTGTACTCTAGGATGAAAACATGTGTGATCACTGAAAAGTGAGTAAACCCCACCACCTCATTCCACTTTTCATTTCTACTTCCCAAGGGAAAATTTGACCACTGCCTGGAAGGGGTTGGTGCAGGCTGGAAAGGAGAGATATCCATCCAATTCTAACGCCTTATGTCAGCTTGCTCAGGAGTCACCTAGAGATGGCAGGGTCGTCTCTACATCCATGGACACCAGCATCAACCAGGAGCAGTGCTCCAGGAGGACCAGCAGTCCAGCATTGGAAGAGAGAATAGAAACCTGAGCAATTTGGGGCCATTGTAACAGAGCTCTGGAATGCCCTGGAGCGTACGCCCCCACATCTCTCGAAATTTCCTTCAGCTCTCACTGACACAAAGAAGGTTAACAGTAAAACTCTGGGCAGCCCACACCCAGCACTTTGAGTTTCAACAAATTCTAGCCTGGAGCAATAAGAGGAAAGAAAGGCCTTTCTCTGTTTCACAGGGATGGGGAGATGTGGAACATTTAATCTGGTGCAAGATCTTGTGTCCCGTCTTGGACAGCAGCCAGAAGCTGGAGTCTGAGAAGGCAGGAAAACCAAGCTGCTTCATGGATGTGGACTAACACGCTGCCCGCAGACCACGCAGTCCTCTGCTTTCTAACGGCAACTGCATTGCAAATCAAAACCTGTCCTGTGTGCCTAGAGCAGCGCGAGTCGTTCTTGAGTCAACTCCACCTTTTTTACTGATATTATTTCTAAATTTTCAGGGGATTTAGAGCAGAGATAATCATGTCTTTTATTTTCTATTTTTCAAAGAAAAAGATCCAAATATCACTGAAGTCAAAAGGAGTTTTCAGCCCTTGACGGGATCCGGACAACAAGCCACAGAAAAAGGCTTTATTTCAGGGGGAGACCCAGCAGACACTCACTGACAGTGATCAATGGGTCCCGAAGCAGAGAAAAGGGAAGATCGGGAACACTGATCTCATTTGGCATGCAGACAGCATCTCCGGTTCCCCGCATGTCCAGCTCAGTGGCAGAGCAATGAGTAAAGGTCGCCCTGGTGACCCCAGTCTGGGTAACGTCCCCATATGGTGCGCTGACACACAGACCTGTACAATGAGCTGTCAGCGGAGAAAAGACTGGACACTTCTTCACATTCAAATTGCACTGTCAAAAACTTCAGACAGAAACATGTATTTTCAGTCTTAAATCACACTGCTCAGCACAGACTGAAAAAAAGTTGATGCTTGGAAGGTTGTTCAGGGTCTTCTTTTAGTAAAACAAGGAACTCTGCACCAATTCTCCCATTAAAAAAAAAAAAAAATCATAGCTCATACAGTAAGATTAATTGGATGAGATTATGCAGAAGCATAGCATCATTTATAAAGATTACTCTTAATAACTACAGAATTACTTCAAGAATGAGATCCTTAATAGGGGTTGCTGAAATCATCCTGGAGAAGCCAATAACAATACAAATATCAATTTTTCAGTCACGTAGCATAGTCAATAAAACACTGCAGACACTAAAAACTCTCTCCTTGGCCACTGGAGAAGGCTGCAATGAATCCCTCAGTGGAAGCCATTCATGATCTTTTGATCTGGTAGGCCAGGCCTGAGAGAGACCCCAGAGATTTTGCAGCCTCTGAGCAGCCAGTCTGAGCACCAGAGAGCGACGCTTTGTGCTCCAAACTTTGTATTCCCCATCCAGTCCCTTACACCACAGACAGGACAAATCCCACAGAGCTAAGCCTTGGCAAACTGGACTTGCTCTTTGCCCCATCACTACGCTCTTCCCCCAGCCCCCGTGTCATTTCCACCACCAGATACTCCATTACCTGACTATCTGTGACACCTGTGAAATACTTCTGCAAAAGGGGAGTTGGGCACATGCATAAGTGTCCTCTGTCCTGGCTCCTTTCAAAACATTTTTTCTGTTACTAGTCACTGCCACCGAGAGCAGTGTCTGAGCTCAGGTGCTGGGGGAATAATTATACTGAGAGACACACAGATGCTTGACACAGACCTTCTGCACATCTCCTTGGCTAGACACAGGGAGGAGTACGTAGCCTTCTGATGGCATTATTCCTTTTTCTGATACTCCAGGCACAGAGACAGTCCTTGCTGCATAACCTCACAACATACTCTGTGGTGGGTCACACTACTGTTCATAGGATATCCTGTCCTAGAAGATATATGCATGGTGGACAGGGCTTTGGGATTTCATAATGAGACAGTGCTGGCAGGGAGAGGAGCAATGGGGGATTCAGCGTACTTGGAAAACCCAGACTCTTCCCTCTGGATGTACCAAAAGGATCATGAAAAACCCTCTGGGTGAGCAGGATCTGAAGATATACCTAGTGTCCATTTCTTCTGGGGAAGAAGCCCTTGCCTGGCAGACACGAGCATGGCAGAAGCAGTGTCTCCACCTCCCACAGGCTGGAGCAGAGCTGCACTTCTGATGGCACCAGCCAGGACATTTCTGTTGGGGGAGAGGAACTCATAGTACATTGTACCCAAGAGGGGCTAAGGATGAGCAGCAGTTACCAGCCTCCCATACACAGGTACCTAAAATATCCTCTAAAATGTGGCTAACCTGTGTCAAACCCAACTGCTGGCACACAAGGGAGAACAGGGTCCCTTCTCTGCCATTCTAAACCACTGGCAAAGGCTCTCTGTGAACTGGCCCACAGCACCCTCCTTGGAGGAGCGGGCTGGAGCCACTTGCCCTACATGTTCACTCTTCATTATGATTAACTCCTCCGTCACAGAGAGGGACAGAAGCATCCATCTCCGCTCGGCCAACTGGAATCACTGGCCAGCACACCCCGTGCCATTTATCACCAGCACTTACACGGGAGAGGACAACAGCAGGTGCCATTTGTGTCAGCGTTGCTGTGTGAGCCGACTGATTAATTAAAGCCACGTGGCCCCCAGGCTGCTGGGAGGGCAAGGAGGAGCAGAAGGGATCGTTTGTTACCTCTCCCTTAGCACTTGCTGTCTCCTTCAAAGGCCCTTTGAGTAGAAGCACACAAATCCCACGGCGCCTTTGGGCCATGGAGATGGGGAGGGTGATGTCCCTGGAGAATGGCTCTTGGGGGTCACTGTTGGTGGACGTCAATACCCCAGGAGGGGGCATGAGGGCTCCACGGACTCACCCCTTCTCCTGCAACCTTGTTTTTAAACATGCTGCTTTAAAAGAAGTGACAAAACGGAAAAATAATCCCAGCAAACACTAAGATAATTGAACAATTGCCCCACATCCTGCAAACCAGGAATCTCTATTGTTCATGGACCAGAGCTGATGGGTGCAATACCATTTCTTTTTGTTCTCACATTACAATTGCATCCATCCAGTTTCACCAGCCCTCACATGAGCCTCGGTTCAACCAATTCCAGTAAGTCTGGACAGATACTGATGTAAGTACCAGACCCTGCCATGCAAGTCCCCAGGCTGTTATAGAAGAGCTGTAATGACAGACCCCAAAGTGCTTCTTGCCCATTTTCAGCTAGGCTGGGTTTTGTAACTGTATAAACCTCAGTGACATGATATGCCACATAAGGGTTGCCCAAGTGAAAGAAGTCATTCCGGTATGAGGCAGGTCTGATTCCCAGGGGATGAGGCTACATGTTGCACTGAAGCAGCCATTTGGGATTGCCATCCATCCCTGGCACAGAGAGGCCGACCTACTTCCTACAGCACTGGCATTGCACATTCACCCACAGCCAGGCAGTTTTCCTCACTGCTCTGGGATGAAAAACTCTTCCTGATCCTGATCACTGGCCAAAACCCTTTCCCATACTTTGAGACTGGGAAGTAGAAGATACATTTCACTGTGTAGAGACATCAGCCAGGACCCTGCTACTTTTCAACACTTGCTTACATCTTCCTGGAGCAAAGGGCGCTGGTTTCTCTATTATGTATGTGCAATCAAAATAAAGAGAATTCCTGAACTTTTAGCACACTAGAGGTATTGCCTACTTCTCAGACTCAAAATAGCCAGTTGGCACAGTTTAAAGGTGGCTTGCACTCAGATTTTTAGCCTGCCAAGTAACATTATTTCAACAAACAGCACTGCGGCATTCACTCCTTAGCTGTTGTGCACGCCCCCTGCCCTAGTCTTACATCATGCAAAGATAGAAGGAGCTTAAAGGACAAGATTTAAGGTGATTTTGCTGAAGATTGAATGTGGATCTTTCATTTGGTTGTCCAAGAGGAAAATACAGTTTTCCATGTTATCAAATACACTTGCTGGCCTCTGATCAGTTTTCTTGGGCGTTGCCACCAAAAGCCCAGGGAAGAGTTAGGAAAGGAGCAGCCGAGTGGGTAAATTCCCTCTCGGGAATACCCACGTGGTGTCCCTCAGCAGCAGTGCCAGGGACACCATGGTCAGGCTCAGGATGAAAGGCCAACATCTGAGCTCACTGAATAGCATTCATCTGGGTGTATTCCCCTGTACCTGCATCTCCCAGCCCTGTGACTTTAAAGGATAAGATGGCTCCCAGCTTGGTTACCCTTCAGGGAAAAGAGTAATATGGGGTTAATGCACCAAGGCTGCCCCATGAGTCAGGAGGGCCAGCAGAGCTCCTCCCTAAACCAGGATGGGCATTAGCAATGCTCCCCGAAGTCCTGTGCAGCTTCATGTGCCAAATATGACACACTGGTCATTAGCCCCAGCTCAATCAGGGTCCCCATCATTTCTAGGAGCAAATACCAGGGAGTTCAACCCAAAGCACCATGTTCCACTCGTTGACTCTTTGTCCGACTGAGGAGACAAGGGTCAGACAGCTACAGACTCTGAGGCACTGCATCTGCAGATCAGGGAGGACCCCATAACTTGCATCTAAAACTAAAAGCTTACCATCTGCATATCCCATTGGGCACTGTAATTGAAGCTGGGGAAAAAAATTGTTTAGTAACCATCAAAACAGAGTAGCAGGAGAGATGATTTGCTGCACCTCCTCCACTGTCCCCTCCTGTCTCTGTGCACCTGGGGAGGAGGCAAAGACTTCTGGGCTGCTGCATGCAACACCAGCCTTGTACATGGGCCAACCAAGGGGCCAACAGCAGCAAAAGCACAGATGGGATTTGGATAATCCGGACAGGGCAGTAGGCTTTCTAGTCAAATATAGGGTTAAACACATACAAATGCAGAGAGCTCTCCTCTCCCCTCCTGTCACCTCCCTCCTGTCTAGAAGACAGATCCTCTCCAATGTCTTCTCGGCCCCAATGGTGGGGGGTGAACACCCTTCCTCTTCCCACCACCTTGCAACGCTCGAGCCATTGTCCGCGCACCCGCCGCCTCCCCGGGAGCTGATGAAACCAGCCCCGACTGCGCCTTCCCATCCCACAGCCTTTGCTGCCATCTACAGCCCCACAACTCCCTGGGGCGACGGGATGGGGATGGTGTGGGGTGCACACCCCACGCACTCCCACCCGAGGGCCATGGCGATTGCTAGCCTCTGCCTGTCCCCCCTGCAGAGCTCCCAACAGCTGGCTGAATAATGCATGGGCAGTAATTTAGTTCAGGCAATTTGCCCTTTTTTGTCTGCAGGTTTAATCATTGGGAGATAAATCGCTCGCATCCCTAGCTTCCCGGACAAGGAATCGTTAGGGGCCAGACCTGCAATTTATTATATTTTGGCAGAGAGAAGGTTTAACCACTCTGGGGTGGGGTGAAGAAGGAAGGAGCTCTCACAAAGACCATGAATTAATGCTGCTAAATTCTCACCTCTAATCCCATGCATTCCTAGGCGGAATGATTGCCGTTATTTGAGGAACGAGGAGAAACTGAGGCAGTGGGAACTTGCATGACACCCTGCACCGTCAAGCCCAGACACCCCCCGTAATACTCCAAATTACTTAATGCTGCAAATGGGTGCATTCCCACATTACCCTCCCTTCCCTCAGTACCCAGCAGCACCTTGTCACAGCAGCACCCCAATATAAAAACAAAAAAAAACCATTAACTCCTACAGAAAAGACTTTCTCAGTAGGTTTCCATGTGTCCCAGGGTGGCAGCAAATATCACCCTACCAGGATACAAAAGGGCAGGATTCTCTTTAGAGGAGTCCCCAGGATTAAACCGGAGGCTGGTCATCAGCTCTGCAGTAACAGCACCCAGGCAGAGATGAGCCTGGTGCCGAGAGATATGTGTTCTCATCTCTCTTTATATGTACTGGCATAAATGGCAAACATAGAAAATTGACCTTAATGTAAGGTTAATTTAACATAATAAGTGACATTCCTTTTAAAATCAAATGCATGCACTTTAATAGTACACACTATAGAAGTATCAGGATGAGATCAGCAAAGCTACTGGTATGTTCAGACAGTAAATAAGAAGTCAGTCAAATTTCTGTTTTCAGTGAAAAACAGCTTTTTAAAAAATTTTTCCTTTCCATTCCTTCTCTCCTCTCCTTTCTCCTTTCCTTTCCCCATTTTTCCCCTTTCCTCTTCCCTTCCCTTTTTCTGGATAAGCATCGCCTATTTAATTTGGGCATCAAGACAAATCAGGGGTGAAAAGAAATTGTATCTCTACATGTCTATGCCCTGAGATTCCTAGCACACCCTACAGAATTTGAACACAGCTCAAGACTGGCACATTTCAGCCACATTGATCACATCATAGGACTGCACCAACCTGGGAAAAAAAGGAAAAAAAAAAAAGCACAGTTAGTCATAGAGCCAGGAAATCTCTTCACATGAAAGTCCTTGCCCACTCAGAGAGGCTTTAGATCCCAACCTCATGAACAGTCTTTTCAGCAACTGCACCATGTGAGAATTTTGGAGAACTTGTCATGAAAGCACTGCAAAGATACCAGGGAAATGCATTTAGCAAGCAGATTAAACAAGGCAGACAGCTGGGGAAACTATATCCGCCAGGTACAGGCAACTATAGCTAATGTGAAATGATGCTGAAGAAATGTAAAACCAAACAGGCGAGTGTATGTTAGACAGGGAGGAGTTTACATGTTACTGGTACCTACAGCATGAAATGAACCCAACCTGCCCCAGTCTCATTGTCCCAAACCCCACATTCATCAGAGCTTTACCATGTTAACAGAAGTGTCAGCAGTTTTTGTTTATTTCTGACCCATTTCTAGAAATAAAGTGAGAGCTACGTACCATCATGCAGTACTGAGTTAAGGCAAAGGCCAATAATCCAAAGGAAAATGAAGCCAGGATGAGGAAAAAAAGGATACCTCTGAGTGACAAAACTCAGCAAAGTGTGTAGGTCTTGGACTACACAGAAAAAAACAACACAATTTAGCCCAGCAGTGCACTTGGAGACATCTCAGTTTGTGCACAGGCCTCTCCCCCAGCACAGAACAAACGGACACTGAGAGCCAACGCTCTCCCTTTGCAAAACACTGCCTCGTTTTTTATGTTACTGCTGGTGACTTTGCTGGATGATACCTCACATTGGCATGGTCCTATCTGATTACCTACAATCTATCCCAAGCTGACTGCATCTCTGCTGGGTCATGGTAACCATCCACTGCCGTCACAGCTGTCCACACTGGCATACTGCTTTTACAAAGGGTTTTGCTTAAAAAAACTGCAGAAGGCAGTCATAGCGAGGGAGCCACAGCCTCCTCTGGGAAAATCTCCCCATGAGCTCATTGCTCCTCTAGGAATCTCTTCTAGAGCAGCTTTTTCTGATGTAAACAAATATTTTCATTTCCAGACTAAGCTTTTTCTTGGACTATTTGCACCACTTGTTACTCCTCTATGCTGGTCCCTGAATTAAAATATACTCTTGTTTTAGTCCTCCAAACCTGTGTCTACACTTCAGAAAAAGCTTTCTATACTCTCACTTCAGAAAAGGGCCCTGTTTCACCAGCATGAAGCTGAACAATCTCCACTAGATCTCCAGCCAAGATTGCAAAAGGCTCATGCAACCATCGGATCTTGGGAGATATCCACCATTGGCAGCAAAACCCAAGTGAGAACAATTTGGATCTGATCTCAGCCCTTGTCCTGATTTGGCCTAAGCTGCGTTCTGGATCCAGGCACTTGCTCATGTCTGTCTTTCCTCCACTGAGAAAGAAGAGGAGGGGAATTTCTTGCCAGGTCCTCCCAGACTCTCTTGATGGCAATCAAGAAGGCACTCGTCCCTATCTGATCATGCAAGAGTGCAGGTCTCTCTCCATGTCCTGCAAAGGGATGAATTTATGCTCTCACCTCTCCTTTGCAAAATCCCAAAATGGTTCTTCATGAGCTAACCCTTGTTCCTTGTGTCCCAGTCACAAGAAATCAACGTCAGCGTTACTACTTTGTGACAACATGAGTGAGCTCAATAAATCCTCCGCAGGCTTCTCTTGATTGTGCCCAGGAAGACTCTTTCCAAGGCCCTAATCCACTGTTTCAGAGTATTACTAGCAACAAGTAGTCCTGAGATCCTTTTCGTATAAGCCCTGTTTACACTGAACAGGCAGTCTGCATGGGGCCAGCAGCAGATGTGATGGGTCATTTCATTCAGAGATTGTCTGCAGCATACTTTTTTGTTTTTAAGAGTATAACAGTCAGTAACAGCACAAGGTGGATGACCCTGTTGGCTTGGAAAGATTACAAAATTGCATGTAGCTACCACTGTGCTATGGAAATATCTTGTGCTGACACGAGGGGCCCAGAAAGGCAATTCTTCGGATGGGGAAGTTATGCTAAGTTCAGATCAAGGTCAGATCTAGGTGCTAAGAGAACGGAGGAGCACCAAAAGGACGTGCCTTTGGGCTGAAGCTGACAGTCAACATCCACTTTTATTAGAGATGTACTTGTTCTTGTTCCAAATCTATCATTTCTACCATTTACGGTGGGGGATTTGCACATGCACATAGCAAAAGCCCAGCACTGGGAGTGCTTCTCCAAGGGAAGCTAACAGCAGCCCTTTTGCATAGATATGTAGGTCCTACTTTTGATTGCTCCTATGTAGTTGGGAAGACAAAAAACACATGAAAAAGCTATCCCATCTCCTGTTTTCCTGTGAAATCATGATGAATAGTGACTTGCCAACAGAGAGTGAGTCTACAAATTCATAAGCCAGGATGGGGGTTTGGGAAGGAGCCTGCAATAAGCTGTTTCACCCTCATATCCCTCCCAGTTACCTGTTGAAGTAGAGGTGGCTTTCGTGTCTGTTTCAGAGATGAAGAGTCTGATGCAGAGGTGAACGGGCTGATTTTACACCGAGACAGAGGCTGTCAGTTCTCAGTACCTCTGTCTTTTAAACTACTAACCCAAAACAAGAAGAAAAAGCTCAAATCCTTCAGTTGTTCTGAATATTAAAGACTTGGTCTTTTTTGGTATAGCATGTTTGAGCATCATCATATCGGCATCATCATATCAGCATCATTCTGGAAACAAGAAATAGTCCATATCTAGATCTTGAATGAAATCTTCCCAGGGACACAGAAATGCATGTCATAAAATCTAAGTATATTCTTAAGCAAGCTGTTGAACATATGCAGCAATTCTGAATGATTGCAATGCCCAACAGTCCTGCCTTCTGCCCAAAATCAGTATTCATGGTTAGCAACCTTACATCCATACTGGCAAATGAACCCTGGTCAGGGCAGAGGCTTGAGCACTGAACCATGACTGCCCTCACCATGGAAGTGCTGGTGGGCTCCCTTACGTGGTTTGACCCGTGCCAACCATCTTCCTCCCAGGTGACATTTGGGCATGGTTCAGGGAACAGTGTTTACTCAGGACTGTTTGGATATGCCCTCTCTGCTTGGCAGAAGACAAGAAGAAAGAGTTTAGTCATGACATTTGGGACTTGGCTTTGCTTATTAGTGCAGAAGCACTCACAGTCTCCTGATCTGGTTTAATTAGAGCCCAGGTAGCACCTGGTTTTTCTCTCACTGCCTGCCTGTGCACTCTCACTTTCTTCCAATGATTGTTTTACAGAGACGCTGCCTACATCCAACAGTAAGAGCACAAACCCAACTGTGTTTTTTTTTAAACATACTAGGAAAGAATTAGGAATAGTGTGCAATAGCAACACCCTACAGCACCCACCCATCCAACTGAAAAAATGAATAATTGCTGAGTATATATTTTATGAATGCTGTTTCCAGGATAGTCAAGTTTTCCTGAGTAGGTTCACAGATTCTTTCATTCTGGACACTCATGTTCTTCAAGGTCTTATTTCAGCTATAGATGATCAGCCAGGTGTCAGGCCACACAAATTACCTCCAGCTTCCACTCATTAAAGTGAAATAAAGACTTCAGGGTCAGTGAAGAAGACAAGAGGAGGATTCATTGGCCCCTTTGGCCGTATGCATATTAGCATTTGACACTTGACTCCTCTGTATAGCAGATGCAAAGATAAGAGAGCAAAGATTAAGGGATACCAAAATATCTTTTTGTTGCATACAATGAAAATCTTCTGCCTAAAAAACCCTAGATTTCTTAGATCACCAATTAGCATGATCATAATTTTTGCCAAGTAATCATTTCTCTTTACTGGAGTAACAAAATAAGCATATTTTGAACTAAAGGGGGAAAAATTATCTCCCTTTTGTGCTTATTCTCTATAAAGTGGCAGAATTAAGACTTCAAGTCTTGGATTATCAACAATGCTTGATATTTATGGAACCATTCAATGTCTTTAGTTCAGTAGTAAGGCTGTGTGTAAAATACTATGATAAATCCTTTGCTGATGTAAATTTTCATCACTTCATTAATTCCATGTTAAAAAAGGATTGGCTGATTTTCGCTAAGAAGAATGACTGGCCATATACTTAGCTGCTGGAAAGCTGGTAGGTCAATTGTAGGAAATTTGTCATGCCAGATAATAAGATTGGTGAAGTTAGGAAGGCAGAGAAAAGCTTTCTGCACCTGTAGTAACACTCCAGTCCAATCTGTAATTTAACTAATTTATAATAGCAGAGAATATTCTTTATACCCTCTGAGAATCAGACCAAAAAAAATATTTATTTCAAGCATCAGATCTGAGACTTAAAGAAATAAAAAGACAGTATTTTAAAGAGTGTGTGTGTGAAATCTATCAGGCATGAAAATTTTTACAGTAATTTTACTCATATTTTCCAACTCACATCAGGGCAAATCAAAGCACATGGTGCTTTGGTTCTGTAGAAACATTCTCTCCCAAATATAAGAGCAAAGGCTGCTATTGGAAAAGCTTTTTGAGCCATGGCCACATCCATTTCAGCATCTTGGAGTCCTTCTGCACAGCAGCCCCACAGCTGCAGGTAGCAGAGCCAAATATCTCAGCCAAATATTTTAGCCTGGGTACAGGCTTTTGTAGTTGTCCCATGTCTTGTTGAGGATGCCAAGTCGGAATTTCAGTTTGTGCACACTTGCCTGTATAAAACAGAATAAAACCAAGGAACTATCATTACTGCTGTAGCATCTAAAAATCTTCATCATAAACCAGAAAAGCATTGGGCAAGTTTCCATTACATGGAAAAAAAGCAAAAAATTAGAAAATAAATGAAATCAACTTTCTTTGGAAGTACTTACATGTACTAAATTTTTGATTTCCACAGAGAAAAAGGACTTTTTCATTCCAAACCAGATAGGTTTTCTGTACAGGTTCTTACTCCTGCTCCAGTCAGAGCAGTGGGAATTGCTTTTATTTACAGGAACAGGGTGATGCTTTCAAGGAGCTGTTACAATGTCAGGGACAGGAAGGGATGGGTCAGTGTCACCTGGAAAACTGTAAGTTCTACAGAATATTCTGGAAATGATAAATCCTTTTGCACATGTGATGTGGGTGCATTCTCAACTATTAACATTCAGTAAGGTGGTGCAAGTCAACAACAATGACCGTTACACTGCTGCTCTCACACATAGTCCCATGCTGGCTTCACCCCTCAAAAACATACAACAAACTACATCAAAACCAGAGATTCGAGAGGAGTGTTGTTATTAAATAGCAAAGAGGCTGCTGAGGTATTGAGGATTAAATAATTCTTCTTAACAAACAAGCAGATAGCTTATAAGGTCCAAAGCTGTAGGCACGGTTCAGCATGAAGAATTTTCTTTCCTCCTTGCAGAGTAGGAGGCAAATTCAATGTCATGCAATCATGAAGCCTAATCTCTGCTTTGACCAGGTTATAAATGATTGCATTGGAAACCACTGGCAGGAAGGTATTTATCTCCAAGGCTATGATTATTATCATAGGCTAGTTAAGAGTATGCTATTTCTTTCCCACATCTGTTACAGATGTCTATGGCAAACATTTAGCTCTTGCCAGGAAGCTCTTGCTGCAGCTTGAGAAGTTTAACATCCAGCCTCTGCTGGTCTCAGCAACGTGAGGTGCTACACACCCCGTGCTCCCTCCAGATCTTCATCCAGAGATTCCCAGCCTGACAGCGCCTGGTTCAGACCTCTGGCAGCCCACAGACCAAACAACCCCACCCAGTCGTCTTTGAATCAAGCCTGTCATTTCTGGGTTTGCGCAAACACGTGCGCATGTACCAGCGGAGAAGTGCCGGGGAGGTTAGCATCTCTCTTCGCACACGCTCAACCACCGAAAAGGACTGACCCAAGTTTGCGTCACTGGAGGAAATAAGCAGTGGCTTGGACCACAACAAACGCTTGCAGTCTGGCATCCCGTTGGAGAGCTTGTGACTCGTGTCACCCCCACAAGACAAGAACCCCCTCTTTGTATTCATCTGCCCCGCGCTGTAACAGGGGCCTGAGGCCTTGTTCAAAGGCTTGACATCAGCAACACAAGTCCAAAATAAAAGCAAGAGCTGGCTGCTCTCCAAGGATTCATCTTACTGATGTTTCAGCTGTGCCAGTTGGAGTTAGTTATCGAGGAAGAGCCGCAGGAACTACCACGAGTGCTGAAGGGATTGGGAACGTCATGTATGGCGTAAACAGGAACTGCAGAGTCTTGGCAGAACCTGCTTGATCTTTGTGGTGTGGGAGAAGACACGGTGCAGTTTGCTTCAGCACAGCCTTCCTCTCCCTTAGCCCAGAAGGCAACGCTCGGAGACTGTTAAAGTAGAGAGCACAAGGGTAAAAAGGGAGGCATTTCTAAAATATCGGATGGAATTGCTGTCTTCTGGCAAAATGGGAAGGTTTCTTTCCACCTGTTTTCTCTCTGACCTGGACTGGCTCTTCCTGCCTTAGCCTGGTTCCACAGGCAAGGCTAGCACCCCAGGTTTGGGGCTTTCCCCAACCTCCACACCTGCTACAGCTGCGATAACTAATGTGAAATCACACTAGGGAAGAGGAGATCCTGCAGACTACAGGCTCAATCACAAAGCTGTTCTTGGATCTCAGACCCACTTTAACCCCATCCCCAAGAGGTGCCTGCACCTAGGTACGCAGGCAGCTGCTTGGTGGGCTGCAGATTTCACTGCGATGGGACAACTCCCCACCTGATCTCCAGAGCTACTATGAGTTCAGTCTGAGTCTTTTTTAAAGGGGAAATTGATATAAGCAGGACAATATATTCTCTGTGTCCTCCCCTGAGACACATTCACATGTCTTTGCGGGAAATGCTTCCAGCATAGATAAGCAGTTTTTGAATTTGCTCATCTCCTACTCACTGCAGCATTAACACACTCCAAGTAACCGACCAGCCCAAAGGGGCAGGCATGACACAGCTCTCAGACAGCTTTTGCAGCCTTCCTTTGTTCCCCCAAACACGTACCCTGCAGATCCTGACTGCTCGTGTGCACAGAGCATCACTGGGAGTCACAAGACGACACGAAACAGGAACACACTGACCTTCTGGATGCTTTAAACTCTGGTCAGCACCAGAGAGAAAACATATAAGTCAAAAATATGATCTTCTTGGGAGACCTAAGATGAAAAAGAGTAAAATGCACCATTTAAGTCTGACAGTTGTTACCAAACCCACACATCTCTCCTTACCTCCCTGCCACTGATTTATGAATCAGATGCCTCATCCTCTGGACAGGCGCACACATGTTTCACATTGACACAGGTTTTCTTTCCCACACATCTCTGCTGTGTAAGGTGACCGTTTGAACTCATTAATTCCCATACAAAGCGAGTATGTTCCTTTAGCTGGTGTCCTACAGAGCTCAAATTAAGGGCAGGAAAGTAAAAAAGACTCCTGGTTTGGGGGAAGGACAGGAGGAGGGAAGAAAGCACGTGAAAAGGGTATACTTTAACCGGTACAACTTGCCTTCTCTTCATCCGCGGCATATGGTGTACACATGATTTGAATGCAGCAGAATAGCTCATTACTTCATGCAAACTAAGCTGAGCATGTCTGTAACTCTGGTGGGTCCCCCAATCAACCTGAGCTTGGAGATGCAACCACTGCAGCTTTTCCTCACCAAAGATACCTGGAGGGCTTCTGGCTCTCACACATTTCATTGCGTCGCAAACCCTCAAACAGTTGAAATAGAGGTGACTGAGATCGACCACGTGAGAGAGGCTGAAGTAAAGCTGATTTCCCTTGGCCTCACCCTCTATCTGACCTCATCTGAAGGCATCCCCTCTCCCCATCATCTGCCCAGCCTCAGGAGGTCCCACATGTGGGACACTGGCAGCTTGCGAGAAGCAAATGAGGCTGCTTTGCTCTTCCCTTTAACAGCACACATTTTGGTATGAAAGAGGTGAGAACTTGTCACTGAAGTGAGGTGCAATACAGCTTTGTAGATAAAGTGCAGGGTCCTGGCATCTGAGCCCCTATTGCTCCCTGCTCCATACCTACGTGTCCAAGCCCCATCTGTGCTCCATCACCGCAGTTCCTGGGCCCACATAAAGCACTTTCACTCATACAAGAAGTTAAAGGACGCTCCCAGCTCATGCATAATGTTCTTCATTCCTTCTCCCCAGAGAAATGAGTGAAAATCTGGCAAACTTGCACCAACTTCAGACTTACCCTTGGGTATCACTAATATTAGAGGTTGGGAATGAGTCTGTTTGTGGCAAGCAAAGAAACTGAGGGGAGGAAGCAACAAAATATAATTAGTAGGTGGATGTCTCTAAGGAAATAAATACATGGTTAAAAGTAATTCCATGGTCAAGAAATAAGTTTTTCCAGCAACTTTAGGGGTGATGATATGTACATGATAAACCAGAGAGAGGAAAAAAAATTAAAGAAATTAAATGCATATATATATATATATATGCACTTCTTTTTGTTAAAATGCAAGAAGGGTGCCCCCAGTAAACTCCCAGTAAACTTTGGGGTTCTTTGTAATATTTAAAAAAACAACATCCATCACCCCAAATTGTGATGGAGATGAATTACAGTCTTTAAAATGTAACTCAGTACTCGACTCCCACTGACAGCCCTCTGCAACTGCCTGAAAAGCAGGCCCACAATTAGTAGCCATACGCCGTGGATGGAAAAAATCCACGCCAACTATTACTAGAATGCAGTAACATTATTTCCAAGGGATTTTGAGATGCCTCCAGAGTGAGGGAGACCTGACTCATTTCTTGCATTTCGCTTTTGGCAGGAAGAAGTGGGGAAAAGGGGTTAGACTGAAACTGCCAAGTAGCAAAAGAAAATTATGAACTTGCCATGCAGAAGCTGGACATAGCAGGTCACTCACTATGGGGCATGTGGGGAAACAATTTGGGTCCCTTCCTCACCACTTCACAATGCCAAAAATCTCAGTTGATGTAAATTATCTTTCCCCCTTTAACTTCATGGCATCATGCCAGTTTGCAGCAGCTGAGGATGTGACACAACACTTTTCACTCCCTGTGAATGTTGACAAAGTTATGCAAAATTCAATAAAATGAATTTGAAAACTGACTGGTTTTGAACTATATCCTGTTTTTGGAATTTATTTTAAAACTATAGAAGAATTTGAGGTCTAACATCCTGCTGGGATAATGCCATTGATGGCACTGGTATTTACATGAGCCTATAAAATTGGCTTTTTAATCTTTTCTTGTCCTGACCTTGCGCTTAAGGTATTACAAGGGTGGGTGATAAACAAGCAAATAAATTCTTATGGCCAACAAGCAAGGGATCATCACTGCCACACTGCTTCTGAGCTTGAGTATTATCTCAGGCAATCAAAACTTTAAAGGGAAAAAAGTCAGCTGCAGCAAAACCACCGGCTGTGAAAGCGGCGTGTGTCCTTGCGTCCATATGGCCGCAGCATGCTGAGAGGGGAAATGCCTGTAGCCACTGACACCAGCCCACAAGGGGCCAATTCTCCCGGCACAGCACTGAATTAGCAGGAAAGAAATGTGTCCTGCACAGCTCAGTACTGTTACCTTCATAAATGGAAAATCCTCGCCTGGAGAGACAAGTTAATCCTGTAGGACTTGTGTGGGAGACCTCCCCTAGCACAGCGCAGGCTGGAGGAGCTACCGTCCCCGTCCTTCCCAGGTCCCATGGCCACTCCTTCTTCTAAAGCTGAGATGCTTTTGCTGCGATGCTCCTAGAGATGCTTTCTTCGCTCAGGCAGACACCCTTATAAACAAGAAGTCGAACCCAGCAAACCTAGCTGAACCTTGCCATTAAATCACATTCAGGAATTCAGTGACAATGACCTTATGCCATTTCTTTAACCACCTGTAGGTGAACACAGTCTCCCAAGTACCCACAATTTTGAATCCTTCTACTGGCAGCAAAGCTAACGGTAAATATAGCAAACATTCTGGGATAGTGACAGCCTAGGACACAGGCACTGGCCAAACACCACAAATCATCCTTCTCCTACTGTCCCACCAGCCTGGTCTGCCTCCTGCAGCCTCACAGCACCAGGGGAATTCCCGTTTTAGCGACAAAGTTAACTGGAGGTCTGAAGAGGTTTAGTACAATAGGCAAGATAACATTTAAAAGTCCAAGAGAAATAAAACCTGGGAGTCCTGCCTTCCCACTGTCAATGTAAAAGGCATGTCTGTTGTAAAGACTCTTCATTTATACTTCTTCAGCATCCTCATATGCCTGCAAAGCAATCCTAAGAAACCGATAAAAAACAATACACAAAATTCATCATCAATTGTGTTTTCATTTGTTAGGAACATCAGTGGTCTTCCCCTAACCTAGGAAAGGGTGGCAAGCCCTGACTTTCTGTCTGTGCGCTAACCAGAAGCAAACGTGTATATATATATATAAATACACACACACGCATCTATATATACATACACACACTACTTATGCAGAAGGAAACCTCTAATACTTTGTCTTATCAAGCATCCCTAGTGACTTTTATTACAACACTGCAAGTTTCCTAATGCTTTACATCCTCAGATCCTAAAGGGAACTATTAAAGAGCCGACGTGTGAGCCAGCATCCATTTGTGGATGAAGAATGCTAACGGCCCGCACTGCCACAGCGGGGGGGGCGGCAGGTCCTGAACGACCTCCAGACAATCAGGAGGTAGTTCAAAACACTGCTGCAGGGCTGTTAATCCCATCTCAGCCTGCAGTAAAAGCTCCCTGTGCCATTTTGCAATGCTGCAAATGTTCTCCCTCCTTAAAGCAGCAATTTCTTCTCCTCTCTGTTTTCTTGTACTGCATTTAATATCAGTGCCAAAGCTCCTTCTCCAAAAGCTCTCAGACACAGCCACAATACTTGCCAGATGTCTGGGGAGCCACTGAATTAATACAATGAATACACAGAAAAAGTCCTGTCTTTTTAAAATAATATTTAATTTCCTCAGAACTTCATTCCCCCCACAAGGAACAATTGTCAGCTACATGATATCTCAGCTGGACGAAACCCATACAGCTGGGACAAAACTGCTGGGCACATGAGCTTTCTGTGCAGAACCACAACACCAAGGGGCAGGAAGATGCAGGATCCAGTGGTCCGAGGCGGCTGCTCGATCCATGGGTTTTCATTTCACAGTTATGTACGATCGCCTCCACTCCGGAGTTTGAATCCGCAGCCAGCAGATGCTTATTTAACTCATGGCAAGATCTTGGCAGGCAGTCTGACATTTTCAGAAGATAACTGCAGTTAATAGCACAGATCTACTTAATCACTTCAGTCAGGACAGAATGACCCAGTGTCGTCTTCTGATCTGATTTATGAAATGATGGCATCAAATAGGATAGAGTAACCGTCTGCTACAGCATCGATGACATGATGTTCCTGCAGTGCTTGCACACATGGTTTTGGGGAGAGGCAGAAGGAGAGCTAATGAAGCTGCAGAGACAGGGCGTCACATCTTCTTCAAGGACCCCAGCCTGGCACTTTAGCATCCCAAAAAACAATACTTGGAACACATTTTTTTCCACAAGGCAAAATTTGGGCTTGGAAACTTGCATCACCCTCTAAGGGAGGGCCTGGAGGCAAAAATAAACAAGTAAAAGGAGAGATGCAGTCATTATTTCCAGTCCCTCCTTCCTTTTAATTCTCCTTAGCTACTGTCCCCTCTCTCCAGAGCGGCCACCACCCCCGTTGGGCTCAGCACACCATCGCTCCACTGACAGCTAGTTAATAAACAGGGTTGGCTCCTTACTGCGGTCCCTCCATGGTCACCTTCAGGCCTGCTCCTTCAAAGCAGTGACCTCAGTTCTTCCACAGGCTCTAGATCCTTTTCCCAGGCGATGCATAAGTCCAGTCCCCAAATATCTGCTAGACCAGTGGTTCGCAGCTTGTAAGGTATGGACCAAAGAGTGATGGGCTGCAAGGAACTGGAAATGGGTCCATGAAATGAATCAAGGAAAAACAAACTAACCAAAAAAGGGCTTTTCATGTATCAACAGGTATTTGACGTTATCTGTGGAGATGACTGGTGTCTGGTCAATTGGCAGACAAAGCTCATGATTAATTTTTAGTTGTCACTGTTTCTCATTTTAAAAGTTTGTAATCACAGCTTTGCACAAGAGTACAGTTCTGGTGATTTCACTCACCTCTCAGCAGTCAGAAACTGATGCAAAAGAAGCTGGTCTGCAGATTTTTCTCAAAAAAACTCTATGGTCCTAACATCACTGGTATACTGACTTCAGGCTATCTGGTGCTTCCAAAGTAGAAAAAAGAAAATGGGAAATGTCAGGATATGTTTGCACCAGAGTTTTGTGATGTCTTTGGTCTTGCAGATACCTCACAACTCAAGCATCCGTGCTATGATTATATACAATATACCTGTGCTGGTTCAAGTGTGGCCCTTCAGAAAACGGCAGCATTAAAAAACAGGATTGATCTGACACAACTTGAATTATCTAAGAAATAAACATGGCCACCTAGGTTCTCCCTGTAGCCACAGGGAGAGAGAGAGACACTTTCAGAAAGACATTGATCTTGTCTGTCTAACGATGTTAGGACAGGATGAGTCAAGCTGGAGACACAATTGTCTTTTTTCACTCTCTATCAAGAGAAGTTAGGTGGGACTCTTGCTTCAGCATCATTCAAGGTAGGTCTGACTAGCCCAAGACAAAAAGACTTGCCAGAAATAAAGGTGCTTGGCAGAGCCCCTTACCTTCTAGACCCTTTTATCTTCCTGTCTTTAACAACTAATTCCTTCCGGCATATACTGCAGGGTGCCAACTCATGGATCTCTGCCTGTCCAAGAGCATGAGGAGTACGGGGCGTGCTCCTGCCTCGGCCAGCCTGCCTCCTCCTGTCACACCACCCCGTTGCCCACCGACACCAGGGGAAAAAGCCCCATTAATTTCAATTGCATCAGCCCTTTTGTCTGCAACAGCCAAGCAGTGAGACACAAGGACTAGGAATGCAACCCATCCTTCCAGCACACCATTTTGCAGAGCATTGCCTGACACATGGCTTTAAAAAAAAAAAAACAAAAACAAAACAACCAAAAACCAGATAACTCTTACTGGATTTTTCTGAAATAATCAATGTATTATTTCTAACTACACTCATGAATTCAAAGACCACAATCACCAGGAGATGATCTAAACGAAGTTCTGAATAACAAGGGTCATGTCATGTCAACTGCCAACTATTCGTGAAATGAAAGACAGAGGTGAAAAACGGTTTTCATCCCAGTCAAAATAACACCTTAAAAACAGGAATGACCTTTTTGTGTTCTTGTTGCTGAATCTTCAGGTTTTGTATCATGGAAAACCACGTGATAAGGTCCCTGCACAAGATGCCAGGCATTTCCAGGCAAACCGTACAGACCGCAGTATCATTAATTTAATCTTCCACTACTCGACTCTTCTCCTGACTGAAAAATCAATGCTAATAAGGAGCTTTGGGAAAAGACTGTGTTGATGCCTCATCTTGTATGGACTAATTTTAAACTGCTATCAAATGACTAAGTGGCTTTAAAGAACCTATAAACCCAACAGAGAGATTTTTAAATGTCTCTTTCCCAAACGGTGCTCTCTGCTGATGAAGACATCTAAATGCATGAGGACGGGCTTATGTGCTACCTCAGCTTCTCTGTCAGGAACGGTGCGGACGGAGGCCAAAGTCTCGTACTTCAACCTCATCAGCCCCTACGCTTGCGTGCAGGAAAGCACCCGGCAATGCATCCGACAAAGAGCAATTTCAAATAGTCGGAGACACTAATAGGATCTGAATCAGCTGTAGCTGAAGGAAAAGAGCATGATACTATTTGCTCATTTGGATAAATTGCCTGCTAGAGCAAAACCAAAACCTGAAGAACAAGTGTGATTTTAAGCAATAGTTAAGATGGGATAAGAACAACACCCTGCATAGTCTCAGCTTCACTCTTGAGCATCCCCTCCAGCGCTGACCTGAGGTGTCTGCCTTCACCTTCAAGGTCTTTGGGGAGGCAGCCCAGCAGGTCACAAGGCATCCAGGAGATCATTCCTCACCTCTGGGAGCTGTAAGACTCGACTTTTCTGAGTCACGCAGCATTTTCCCACTTTTTGGCAAACTTCCCATCAAAATTTGCTACATGGCCACATTGCCTTACTTTAAATCATGCCACAATACCTATTTCACCTGGGGACCACTAAGTCATGTCCAGAAGAAATCAGCTAGGTGAATTAGGATATTGTCTTTTTTGAAAAAGTTCATTTTATGACTAGTTGGTTCTTCCAGTTCATTTGTCTCTTCCATTCCATGTTGCATCCCAGTGTGTAACCACTAATCATGTTGATCTGATCACTAAAGCAGCAACTCTCTTATTTCTTTCTACAGCTCCTAGCACTATGAAGGCTCAATCTTTACATCAAATGTCCTGAGGTACTTTGATTTGTACTTAAATACAAATAAACACACCAATAATGTTAGTGGATTTTTAGAAAGATGCTTTGCTTTCTGAAGATACACCCATCAACATTGGAAAGCACCTATGAATTTTTGTAACAAATGCAAGGCCTCCTCTGTAGTGAATGGATTATTTACTGAGTATTCACTGAACTTTCAAAGTCAGATTAAATTTGTTTTCCCTTCTATTCAGCAGCTTTGACCATGGAGGGAGATATAGGAAAGGATGGATCCAAGATTAAATATTCACTCAGCCTGAGGAGAAGCTGTCTCCCTCTTACAAGAGAGCCCCTCAACTGCCAATTTCACAATTCCCAGCTGAACACAATAATGCATTTATAATAATGCCTGCTATTAATACAAATGAGGGAAAAAAAAAAAAAAAAAAAAGAGCCAGGCTTTGGAATGCAGCAGAGTATTTATCCCAGCTAAACATCACTGTCTTATCACCGCGACAGCAGTGAGAAGGAAACCAAACTCCACAACATCAAACCAGCTTTTAACACTGAGATCCATCCTGATAATATCACGACAGATAGTTTATCAGCAAGATCTCATCCATCACTACTTCCAAACAGGGAGTCTGTGCTGAGGTTATCATCCCACCAGAACCCTGTTTCATTTCCCCAGTGCCTTGCTTTCATCCAAGTAACAGCATGCCTGGCAGAGAGACCAGTCCGGACCCCACAAGGCTAATCCCAGAGAGACCAAGGTGTCTCAGAAAAGCTCTGTGCTCTAAGGAGTTGCCAGCTAGAGTTTTTCTTTTGCACGGGACTCACCATCACTTCATACCTTCACCCTTACATGAGGCGGCTCTCAGATACCTGTTATGCAGGGTCACAGCCTATGGCTCACAGGGAAAACAGACATGGCCATGGGCTTTTTTGGTACTGTGTATCAGCGCTAGCATGACATTCGGCTACTCAGTTACCAGAAAAGCAACTGCTGGATGGATGCATGCAGATAAGTCCCACATCCCCAGACACACCAGACAGATCCAGCCTGCTGTGCATCTCCACGATGCTGACCTCTGCATCTGACTGCATCACCTCTATGCCAAATGTGGCTAAGTCACCCACCAGGGCCACATCTGCCTCCCAGCTGGCATGACTTACCTGCCTCAGACGCTCAAGTTCCCCACTGTGCTGTACCCAGGCTCTCCAAAGTCTCACATCTTGAATATCTCTGTGCCCGAGTCATCAGCGGTCCTCTTCTCTGCTCCCCGCGGGGCAATACTTGCAGCTCTGCCCTCAAGACCTTCCCTTAGTGCATGAAAAGGAGAGGGAAGGCAACAGGGAAGGGGCTGGTCCAGCCGCAGTCTTGGACCCCCATACCCGAGATGGCTCTGAGCGAGCAGCACATTGCGGCTCCGGTCAGGAGGGGCCTGGTCCGTGAAACACGCTTCGGGATTGCCGTCAGCATAGTTACCAGGGAGGAAAACGATCCCAAAATGTGGTGTCAAAGCCTGTGGTTGTGCTTTTTTGCTCCTGCTACAGTAAGTTACATGAAATGGAAAAACTATATATAGGAAAACTTTGTTGCTTTCCGGTAATTTCCCCAAACTCTTACCATTCTTTATTTGGTCATTCTACATATCACTGCTCTCACTCATCCTTAGATCATCAGGCAGCAGGAAAATAGGATGAAGCTGAAAGATAACAAAACCTTGGCAAGCCTCCAACCATGATTAGACATTTCAATGAGTAACGAGCGTGACCAGAGTTACAGCAGTAAATATTTAAAGTTATTTTTGAAACGAAGTCTCAGGAAAGATGTAAACTCTCATGATTCGAGGCATTAGCTAACCTCTAATTGCAGAGGGAAGGGGAAGAATGGAAACTTTTCTGAGATAAGGGATAACCTAACTGCTTGTTGCAGGGTTTCTTGGAACACCCTCGGTCTGCCCCATTCTGGTCATTGTCAAAATCCCGGGCTAGAAGGCTCACAGGTCTGAGCGAGCTTAGCAGCTCCTAAATTCCTAGAAAACAAATTGTAACTTATACTTTGCTTGCTACAAACGTTTGATTTTCTACACAAATTATAGAAATATATTGTTATATAAAATCAGATGTTTTGTTGCAGGCCAACCATTACCATAGCTACCTTTTTTTTTCCCCCCAGGAGTTGCAACTAATAGTTTGTCCATTACAAACATCTGTTTTTTATTTATATAACATATATGTTATACATATATGTATACATACAGAAATTAGATGCTGCAAACTATTTGTTAAAGAGCTTTTCTAGTGTATGAGAAAGCTAGAATGACAAAAGAGTTTCCCAGCACAGGAGACCTGAGCTCAAACACCTTTACAGATAAACTGTATAAAGAAAATAAGTAGAGACCATAGTACCTATTGATTTACAATGTGAACTGTTCAATTCACTGAAACTTTGATTATTATATACAGGCTGCTTTACTTCTCTTTCCTCCACATAGTTTTGGATCCATTCATTGTTTTTTTCTAATTTTTTGGGAAACTTATTTTCACCACCCATTTTGTAATGGCCAAAGCAATCAGTCTCCAACCTCGACTGAGTCCTTTAATCCAAATGTCTCACGATATACGTAGCTACACGTACCCAGGTTACCATCCCTTCTGCTTTCCCTCTGCCAAGGCAGGAACGCGTGGAGTGGTTTGTTGTGGAAGCAGCTGGCTTTGGGCAAGTCTTATACAAAGAAGGGCCAAAAGATGCTGCTTACAGCCAGGAAGGTTGATGGTGGTCCTCAAATCAACAACCACAACACAGGAACGTTTCACCTCCTGCCCAAATCTGTTTTCTTTTGCTGTAGCAGGTCACCAAAGGAATTTAGTGGTCAACCTCAAACGTCTGTCCCCAATACCTAGTGATTTTTTGAATGTTATGGGCTTGGGCCCACCCATCCCCTGGAGAAGGTGTAAGATAAGGAATGCCATGGGAAAGTGGTAAACGGGGCAGGAGCCAGCAGAGATGTGCTGGGGCAGCCGGTGCTGGCCCAGTGACACGCAGCAGTGCTTTGTACCAGTGAGAGCCACCCACGTGCTGCAGGCCGTGCCAGATTTACCCTACAGCCATGGCCTCACCACGGGTGAGTCTGTTCTGTCTGCAAGGAGCAGAAATACCTCAGCCATCCAGGTCAGCTAGCACTGATACAGGGAGCAGACGAGCCTCAGCAGAGACGCCCTGTCAATGCTCCTTTTGGGGCCCTGATGAGCACGGCTGAACTGGAGGAGAACAGAGGTGAACAGGTTTTTCTGGGATCTGCCAAGCTGGTGGAGTCGATCAAAGCATGGAAAGCACAAGCACTCCAAGCCAGACCAGTCAGTGCTGTGACCAACAGACGAGGGGATGCAATGGCAGCACCAGCTAACATTGACGATGGCACCATGAAGTGCCACTATTTCCAAACCAGCAGCATCAGCCAGCTGGGGCCGTGCACATCCACCCACGAGCCGGCACGCTGGGAGCAATGGCCTGTCTTTGGTACAGACCACGCAACGCGATTTGCAGTCACCGCAGTGCCTGCACAGGGACTGATCCCGCTTAACGAGTCTCAGCAGTGGTTGCATGCAGACGTCAAAAGAAAATAGTGGGAGGTTGATTCCTGCAGGACTTGGCAAGTTTAGCAGCACCAATCCTGGGCAGTCCGTTTGCCATTGCTGTTCATTGTGTGAATCCCTGCACAAAAAATTCAAACTGTTTTCGTGCATTTTCCTGCAAAACTCTTCCTCAGCAAGACAGCACCTAATGGTCAGCAGGGCTAACAGACACCAATAGGATGGGAAGCAGCGTTTGGTCTGAGTCCTGGTAGGTGATGATCTTTCAATGATGTTACTAAAGAGTTCCCAGCCTTTTCTCCTGGCCTGAATCCAAAGCCTGTGTCTGAAACCAGAGGAGCATTGATGCTGTTTACCTGCTGAGGACCAGGGATTTTTGGCAACGGGCTGTTGGTTAGAAGGGGTGACAGGACTGCTGAGTGGCTGAATCACTCCTGAAGAACAGGAAGATTCTGCCTCCGAATGCAATTTGATTAGCATCCCTGAAAGTTTCTGCAATGCAAGTTTGTTTGCTTTCCCCATTTACAGCCCACTCCGTGGCTTGTCAGCACACAAATCCTTGCACAAAAATCGCCTTAAAAAGGATGCCCCAAATCTCATCAGTGACTCAGTCACAGGGATGTGATTTGGGCTCCAGAGCCCCACTCCTTGATGCTCACGTGTTGCTTGTTTTATCGAAGCATCAGGCTGCACCCGAAGCGGTGCTCAGCGTGCCTGCTACCCGCTGCCACTCCTCCGGCACGTCCCCAAAAACCAGCCCCGCGCTTGGCTGCGGGCAGCCCTCCTCCATCTCCAACGCCTTTCTGAAGAGGAAGCGGCGCAGACTGACCAAATTCCGATCCCCTTACACAGCCCCTCGGAGCTGCTCCCCGGGCGGCTCGGCGCAGCCCTCGGCCGCTCGCTCAGGCCCAAAAACGTGGCGAGGATTCAGAGCGCCAAACTCTTCCTTTACAAGAGAAATCGAGTGTGGGATTTTCCTAACCTCGGGCTAATCAGACCCCAGAAATTTCTCTGCATTGGATGCAGTCTCAAGCTGCGTCTGTTGTTGTTGACATTATTAAAAAAAAAAAAAAAAAAAAAAAAAAAGGAAAACAAAACAGTTTTGGGAAAGAATGCAGCCAAAGACCCAGCCCAGGGGTGGGGGGGAGATGCAGCAGACTGAAGAAATCACTGCAGTGCATAATATCAGCTCCTCCCTTACCTGCAACAGAGGTTTTATTGTAAACTTATAGCATTTACAGTAGTGATACAGTAGGCTATTTAAAAGATATATAATATACACACACACCCCCCACACAGACGCACAGAGCACTCTTACAGCTATTGCTATGAAGTGCTGCTCTAGGTTCAGACCACAGAAATTTCCCATGGTCTGATATCGGGCTCACCCAGTCTCCAGAAGAAATCTGCTTGGGGCTGCAGAGACCAGGGCTCAGACCCAAAGAGTAAATACGAGTCCAAACCGTGGGAAGGGGCCGTGAGTTTGCCAAGCAGCCGCTCAGCTGGATGAAAGCAGCTGCTGCTGCCCCTGCAACCAGCATCATCCCCAAAGCCTCGCTGATGAGAGACAGCTATCTCTGCTAGAGGCGAAGGGGGACAGACTCTGAAGATGATGGTGCCTTCGAGGCTGAAGGTCCTTCAGCAAAGCGACTGAAACCCCACTGCTCTGCTCTACCTGCTCTGCTCCCTGAGCAAGAGCTTCCCATGCCGCAAAGACCTAGATAGCGCCTTCCGTAACAAAACCCACCCTGTAAAAACTAATTAAAACGTTTAATTAGCTTTTGATTAACAGCATATTTCAAAATTCTTTAGAGACTCGAAGATCGGCAGAGGCACAACTTCGGGGTCTGGGGCCGTTCGTTTTTTAAACGAGTTCCCTCCTTGAGAGCAGACACGCAATTACGCCGCGGTATCAATTGTTCCTCATTTGCAAAGCCAGAGCATGAAGCAAGTTGTGTTAATGTGTCGAAATGAGGGGAGAAATAAAGAGAGCAATGGATCACTGAGTCTTTGAAGGGAAAAGTAATATTGCAGTAATTTATAGAAGGGAGAGTTTGTGGGTGGGACAGTCGCTCTCAAAGAACAGTGGCATTCAGCCAGTAAATATGGCTTGTTTGAGAAGAGCATCACTGCCATCTTCAGGACAGCCGGTTTCTCTCTCCTGCCATGAGGCAGCTTTCCCAGGAGCATTTTTTGGTTTATGAGATACAAAAGAAAGCGTTTTCCACAGCTCTGGCCAAAGTTATATTTTTAGTTATTATTGACGCTCTGCGGACGATGGTTTGGTCCAACGCCTCCCAACTTCTGAATTTTGACACCTCAAACTGCCTACGCAGGAACATTTCATAAGCATAATTTCCAGTGCAAACCTCAGTTTAAGACGGAAAAGACCTGTTGGTCAGCCCAGCCCGTTCCAGTGCAGCAACATTTCCTAATGGACACCTCTCGCCCTTTATTCAGTTTAGCTTAAATGTCTCCAAGGAGCCATCCTCTTCCACTTCTCTTGCAAGATGTTTATGTTAGCGTAAGAATGTGTTAGGAAACTCCTCGTGACATCAGCCAACTTTCCTTCCCGTGGTGTTAAATCATCATTCTTCTAGCCAGACCGCAGTCAATCAGCTGGCAAACACAGAAAGCACCTCTAGCCCGGGTCTCACGGTGGCGTTTCACTCTCAGGCACTACGAGCCATTTCAAAGATGCACAGTGCTGAATGTAGAGTATATCACCTTAAAAACAACAGTAAGGATGCTAAAGATGACAAAGGCAATTGTTTAAAAGCTAGGAAATAGCACAGTTAAGACTTCCACATTACTTAAGCTCAAGTCTTTCAGCAAATGCACTCCCACACTGCTTTTAATTACACCAATGCTGATCAGGGGTCACATAGCTGGTTATGGGGACATCAGTTTTACACTGCAACACCTCCCTCCACCCTGCAATCGGACGCATGTCTCACGTGCCCCTTCACATGATGGGTGCGTTTCCAGCCGCAGGGGATGAGCTGGATGTGCGCACATGCTCCTTTCCCAAGCCTGGACACCAGCCCCTCATTTGGCCAACGTTCAAGGGTCACTTTGACACAATGGGCACGTGTGAAATCACGCAATGCAGGAAGATGGGGAGCCAGGATAAAATAAGCAGCTCAGTTTCTTCCTTGCATGCATCCAAGGAAAAGATGGGCCACAGATCAGGCCAGATACATGCTCCTGCCAGACCAGCTCTGACTTGGGGTTGTCTTAGACTCCCAGGACTACAGAGGCCACCCCTTCTCTGCCTCAGTCAGCTCACGATGTACATGGTTACCAGCAAGAAACAAAGCCATAAAGGACAGATAGATGTCACCTGCAGCAGGAGCTCTCCATGCTTCTGCAGATGGGGACATCAGTGACAGATCCTGGATGTCGAGGAAGGGGAGAATGCGCAGAGAGACACGTCCGGAGACCTTGGGGTCAAAAGGGATTTGCCATCACTAATGAGGAACCCCATGGCAGGAGCCAGGAGAGGACACAGCTCTCCAATGTCCCACTGCATCATCATGGCCACCAGGTGCTTGTTGCTCCTTGCCTCATTTATCAGACACCTCTGACCCCTGCAGCAATGTGCTGGCTTCTGGATAAGGCTGAAGCGTGAGCAGAGACCGTAGGTCCCCAGGGCAGGAGCCTGCAGGGGGTAGCAGGCTGCTATGGGGGCAAAGACAAATACACCTTCCGAATTTCTCCAACTCCTGTTGCACAAGCTGAGGTCCCAGGCGCCATCCTAAGACCTGTCCTCAATCACTCCTAATCACAGCAGCACATGGAAGGTAACAGAGAGCACCAATGCGTTTCCATACATATTAGATGAACACTTTTCAAAAGGAAAATGAAGGGTCTTGTGTGAGGCTGTAAGCATGAAACACGTAGACATGACTGAGCAGGGCAGCCAAGGAAAGGCTGCGAGTAAGTGTGGCCCCGGGAGCTCCAAGACCATTCGCGCCCACGGGCAACCTCGGTAAGCACGTTCAGAACACACCAAGTCCATGTCACTTGCTACCAGCCTACCACGCACTCAAGCATTTGCTGGTGAAATAATTACAGCGCTTGGAAAGCTTTATTCCCTCACTTGCCCAAGTCTTGTACCATCCCCGCAGTAAGCGGATGACTTCACCTCTGCCCCATACGACTCCACAAACACCCGCCTCACGGTACTACAGCTGCGACAAAAAGGGACCAGAACATTGTGCAGATTCAAGAGGCAGGGTCAGGTTGTACCTGGCTAGATCTGCTCCCAGGTACAGCCCTTCGTGTGTCGTTGCTTCGACAGAAGCGATAAGCCTGGCCAAGGCACCCTTCTGCCATCACGGTGATAAAGCAGAAGGATGAGACCAACCTGAAAGATTCATTAGCACTGAAGCGGGGGGAAGCAAAGCACTGCCCCAGGCCCAGGGCACCAAGTTGGATGCAATCATCCAGTTTTTAAATATCCCATGTGATAGCAATTCATTACAAAATTCATATGCAAATTGATAGCATGAACTTTATACTGGGATTGCTTTAGTCCTTGCTTCACCACCCCCAGATGGAGAGCTGCTACTGTTGATCAGCCAGCAGACATTACACCGGACTTGAGAAAAGGAGTGAAAAAAACTTTGTTTAGGCCAGTAAAAAGATCAAAAGAGCAAGCAAGAGCAAACAGCCTGGTGATTCAGAGCTAGTTCTCTATTTTGAGAAAAGAAGCTGCTTCACAAAGAGGCATTTCCCAAAATTTTGAGAAACAAGTAGCCCCATCAATCACCACAGCCAGGAAGGGCGTCCTCGAGGATGCCGCCCGCCTCAAGCAGGACTGGTCGGTACCCGCGTCTGCAGCGCCCAGTGACCATCGCAGCGAGGTTCCACACAGATGCACTTTTGAAATGCCACAACTAACTATAAACTCACAGCGACTGCATAAACTACTGCTTGTTAATTATTTACATTTATTTCACAGGCGTAAATCTTTTCAGGGACAGAGCCAACACTAAGTTTAGAAAACCCAAAGAAAAGGAGGATGAGCATCCTTCTAGTGAAGCAACGGCCTGCAGAGTCGCCACATCCCCGCTGCAGAAGATGCGCTGGCCTTGGCTTTGCGAGCCGGGAGCGAGCAGCCAGAGGACGGTGCATCCAGAATGAGACGTTCGCCTGGGAACGCTTCGAGTCCACCTGCAACAAACTATTTCAAGACCTCCCTCTCCAGATCTGCTCCAGCCATAATAAAACTACTGGGAAACAGGCAGCATTCCTGGCAAAGTGAAACCCTGATGTGGTTTATAAGCAGAAGGTAGAGACTGGAAAGGATAGTTTTTTAGTAGAAATGTTTCCATAATTTTTGTATTTTTTACGTGAAATTTTAAGAACCAAATCAATATCATATAAGCAGGCTGGTACTAAAGAACTGCAGAAAAACATCCAGGGCTGGCGGGGTGGCACACGCTACCAGCCCTGTGATCAGGAGCGAAGCTGGGCAGCCCCGTTGCCGTCCGTGAATGGCGACGAGCACCACGCAAGCCCCTGCGGACCCACCTCCCCGACAGACCTGTGCCCGGAATCTGCGGCCCGTAAGACAGCAGCAGTAGGGTTTACACTCAGAGACACAGCATCACGAGGAGAAGGCCTTCCACCCACAACAGCTACAGGGTGGTTACACCAGCTGACAGCAGAGGGAGGACGGCTAATTTGAGTAGAGCATGTATTTAAACCGTGGAGTGCCGCCCAGGCCAGGACCCCAGGCTATCACACAGGCCAGGGTGGTGCCATCCAAAGTGAGCGATTTTCCCCCAAAACTTACATAGAAGCTGTTTAGTGGCCAGTACTTAGTGCTGAGCCTGCCAGCTACCCTTCTGTCCGCTACCACAGATAACAAAAGAATTGAAACAGAGAGAGGGAGAAGACAAAGGAGTGATTTTGCAAGGAACAAGCACCAAAGCTTCAGCAGCGAACACGTAGCGGTTCCAGTTCAAAAACGCAAACAGCTGATGCCCGATGCAGCGGAAGGCCTGCTTTCTTCTCTTGGAAAGCTCGCGAGCAGGGAAGCTTGCGGAGCTGCGGGCCAGCCAACTCAAAGGCAAGCCAGCTCTCATCTCCTTTCCCAGCTGCATACACAGAGAAACTGCAGAACACAAATGCCGGAGGAAAAAAAAGGAAAGCTCCAAATATTCTCAGACCACAAGAGCAACGATGTTTAAAAGCAAAGACATTGGCAGGGCAGCAGAAAGGAAGAGCTGTCCAAAACAGTCGACCGAAGAAATTCTGGGTTGTTTTAGTCAGTAGCCACTGAGGCACACAACGAAGAAGAAACCTGCTCTCCGGCTAGTGCTTCTGTAATAGCACCCAGGCTGGATTTACTGTTTCAAGTGCTTTCTAATGAGATTGGAAATAAAAACTGAAATACCAAAGTTGTGCTTAAAATCTGTTCTCTGTAAATTAGGTTTCCTCTAGAAAGCTTTACTTCCAAAAAAATAACACTGGACAGCGGTACGACTTACCCCTCCTGGGATTATTATTCGATAACTGTATTCACAGTAACAAGGTTGACATGAAATTATTTTTTTCCTAGGGGAATGAATTCATGAGGACAGTTACCCTTTCAGATACATACAGAAGGGTTGGTTGCATACAGTTTGTAACATTCATACAATTCTGGGAAAGATTTTTTTTAAAAAAAAAAAAAAAAAACAAACCCAAACAAATCAAGTTTTGTCTTTTCTCAGCTGGATTCAACTGTGATGCTGCCAAAAGGACTAGACAGCAGAATCATGTCAAAGCAAGAGCATTTTATTCCTGTAGCCAGCATAGCACATGGTTTGCTTTCTCTGTAGCAGGGACCCCTGCTAAGCGTCTTTGCCAGGAAAGAAAGAAAAAAAAAAAAAAAGTATTGCCCTGCCTAACAGAGAAGGATGTACAGGTACCAGCAGTACACGCTTGTACCTCCTTCGAACTCTTCCTCAAGTGTCAGGGCTATAAAATTTTGCAGATCTCTTATTTCCAAAAAAAAAAAAACCACAAAAAAAAAAAACACAAACAAAAAAAACCAACAAAAAAACCCTAAACAACTAAACAAAAGTTAAAAAGGAGAATCTTTGCTGATGGTGCAGAAGGGGTGTCCACACGAAATCCAGCACGGTCACACCACTATGTTGTACTTGGAGCCACCGTGCCATGTAAAGTCACAAAATATCATTTGTCCAGCAAAGAAAGCTGAGGGTGTTCACACTCACCTGCCGGTTTCAAGTCTCCTTTCCTGAACACTGACAGCTCATTTTAGGCATCATCACAACAGCACCACACACGAGGTGCACTAATGTTTGCCCATCGATGCAAAACACGCCATTTCCCAGAGAGGTTCTTTCTAGTAATTATCAATTCTTGTTTTCCCCTTCAAGTCTTCTCCTCCAAGAGAAGCTTTCTTTTCTTGACCAACCTATCAAAGCTTAACACTTGTTGTGATAAAATGCTAGCCAAACAAGAAACATTATTTAGTATGCTAAGACTATTCAGATTTTACACACAGCTCAAAATATCTAGATACACAAGAGTATAACTTCCCTCACTCCCTACTGCTGTAATCTCCCCACCATTGGCACGGAAAGAGCCAAACCGGCAGCCTGATCTGGAACATCATTTCGGATGACTGTACTGAGACATCGACACGGGTAGCCAAGATGCAGGTTCTTCAGCAATGCCCACCGGGATCTATAAGGATTGCAAAAAATTCTTCGCCCCAAAGCCTGTACGAGTAGTATTTCTGGGGACAGGGAAGCAGCACAGAGTGGAGAGCAAGAACCCTGAAACACGCTAGGCTTAAATCAGTGGATTAGACTAGTGGTTACTGGTAATGAAACAGCAGAGTTTTCACTATATAAAATTTATAAATTTATTTTTTTGTAAAAATCCAAAGAGCACGAAGACATCTCACTCAAAATACTGGTAAATCAAACCACACTTAGAAAAATGAAAGCTGATTTTATTATCTTATCCACAGCCAATCATTTGACATGAACATGCATACGTAATTTTGCTACGCACACACCACAGTTTAACGTTAGTTATTAAAGGTTAAACATACAACATACATCCTTACAAAAATGAGTCAAAATGCAAACGTAACTTTTAAACAAAACAGTTTTTACTCATTTAAAAAAACCTTTGTGTTGGGTACCATTTTGTACAAACACAGTTAATTTAAACAAATCTGCTTTTAGTTTCCTCATGGTTGCACATGAAAAGGAGCTGCAATAGAAAATGAAGTCATCAAGGGATTTTTAAATAGCAGAAGTAGGCAGTCTTGCCATGCAGAAGAAGCAATATTAAATATTAGTTTTTCAAAAAAAGAAAAAACCACAAGTTTAAAAATATTTAGTTCAAGTCACAAATCTTTCCCCAGTACAGAGAAATCCAAATGCAACGCATAATTAGCTGCCACTTAGGATGGCTATTCTGAAAAGTAGAAATGCTTTCCAGAATTGATAATTTTCATTGATTTGGCACAGAAAAGAAGTCTGAGCTTACTTAAGAACAAGAAAGTGATTAAAAAAAAGGGTAAACAGGAAGAGAGAAAATAAAAAGCAAGAATGAACGAGATAGTAGTTGCAATCACTAAAAAAAAAATCTGTGCATCTCAGTCATTGCAGAATACTGTTTGTCTACAGCAGGAGCGAATTCCAGGTAACTGTTATTGCAACATGGATTTAATTTGCTTGGAGGTAGTCTCATCATTCAAATGCTTTGTTGTGTACCTAAACACAGAAATAAAAATCAAGTTGAGACAAGCATAGATGCTATTTCATTTTGGCTTAACAAATACATAATTTCTTTGTTTATGGCTCAACCTGAATGTACCAGAGTAAAACCCTCAGCCACTGATGACCCCCCCACACTCCACGGTTACCAAGTACACAAACCAGACATTGTGATCAGAAAATGCCATTATCAACCAGAACTATAACCCAACAGCCTTGCACCAAGGGGAGTTAAAAATAAGCCTCAGCTGGCTGTTGGCTTTCGTGCTCATAGGCCATTTTATAGTAAACTCATGTTACCTCTTGTGACAGGTAATTATCAATAAGACTAACTCTGAGGTCTCTGTCCACAGGAAACATCTTCAAATAAAACACAGCTTCAGAAACTTTTCTTCAAAACTTCCAGTGACCAAGCCTTTCTAAGATCGCTCAGTGAGAATGGATTTAATTGTTTTTCAGCCTAATTTCCTTTTTAGTTAAGTAACTGTGCTGCTGTGCTGCTAAAACTAAAGAGTGTACACATGTTTATTCCAGCCCTTTCCCCCTTCAAAATTCTCTAGGACATCAGCACATTTTTAAATCACTACAAAACACTTAGTCATCTCTTATTTTAAAAGAAAGTACTGTATATCCTCAACGCTGGCTTCTTTGTACGATTAATTTCCCTGATCTTCCTTTCCTAACTGTAATCTAAAAGCAAGTAAAAACTTATTCTGTAATTTAAATTTAACATGTTAAATTAGGACTTTCATGGTTATCTGCAACCACAGTGACATTTTAGTTGTTCACTTGAAGAATATATAATGACTTTTTGTTTTGAAAATTAATATCTATATAGATTTCAGCACTTTTTGGTAATTCATACATTCTACAAACAAGAGGCCTAAGGCTTTCTAAAATCCTGAAAAGTTATTGCACTGGGTATTCTGCCCATGTGAAAAAGCTGAACATGATTACAATACTTATATGAATTTCAAATTATAAACAGCTGATCTCCCTCCAAAATCCATACCACCTTCCATTTGCTTTTAAGACATTATCTATCTCTTGAGAAAACACGAGAACTTCTAACACTCCTCCAGAATCAAACACTTAGATTTGGACTTCATTTCTCATGACATCATCTTGAATCTGCTTTCACCACACACACATAGCATGTCACCGCTGCATCTCTTCCTAACAGTTCCAAATGTGATTTTTAAAAGATTTAAATACCCTACCCAAATGAGTAATCAAATGTATGAAGCTAGGACTGTTAAAGTAGGTATGCATGAAATGGGCTGGTGTGGTGAAAGGTCAGCATGACAGCACGGACTGAATTTACGCCACTAACCACAAAATAACGCACAACGAAGTGAGAACCTGAGCTATGCTTTCCATGTACTTTAATAGTGTCAACCATGATGGGGAAAAATGGGGGACCAGTAAAGATCGCTGTTCGTTTGCAGCTGCAATCGCAATAAATCAGTCAGAAAATAAATGCTAATATACCATTTTCCCTCTGGAAGCTTGTGTTTTTACTGATCACCATCTCAAAGACTGATCATGTACAGGAGGCTCAGAGATGAATAACAAAACGATTTTGGCATGGAAATTCTCACATGAAGTCTTAAATTAAGCCCAGATTTTTTTTTTTTTTTCTTCAGCTAATAGTCTGAAAAAACTTCGCAAGTGAAACCACTTATAATACCACACTATTTCACTTCTTACCACATCTTAACACAAAAAAAGAGGGCAAACGAAATTAAAGCAGTTTCACTATAGACAAGAAAAACAAAATACAACTGCACGCTTTCAGGCAAGACAAACTAAGGCTTCCACATTTCAAAGTGAGCACATGAATAGCAATACCTAGTTACAGTTAACTGTTACCAAAGTAATATGATACTTTTTCAAGTAGGGCCAGGAATGAAGCCTTCATCTGCCTATCACATTTTGGCACTTCTTGCCACTCCTCTGGTGCTGGACACCCACATGAAGAACATGCTACTGACTACACACACAGCTTTATGACTCAAATTAGCAGTTTCTAGGTTTCTATACAGAATTATTAATTTTTCTTTACCTCTCCAATTAATGTGGCAACTTTCTCATCTATTCTACAGCAAAAACATTGCCTTAAGTACCTCCCTATAAATACTTTGTGAAAGAGGAAGAATTTCTAGTTACATACCAAAAAAAAAATATCTGCCTTACATGTCTGAAGCTATCTGCGAAACATAAAAATCACATGAAACTACTCTTACATTCTACTAAAAATAAATAAAATCATTAAGGCATGGTCAAACCACACACAGCTGAGGATATGGCCAATGCCAATTAGTTCAGCCATTTCTTTGGTAATCTGGCACAAGTCACAGTGCGCAGGCTGCAGCTGCTCATGTGCTTGTTTGGTAGTTCAGTCAGTACACGTAATCGCAGTTAACTTTTAGTTAGCTTTTAGTATGTATTATACTTTGTCACCAGTTTTACCTTCAGGTACAATGTCTGCTCTGTCACACTTACCTCTACGGACTCATTCTTAACCTGTGTGCAGTTGCAGTATGCAAAAAGTTATCTTAGAATGAACAACTGTAAGTTTACAACCTAGCTTTTAAAACACAGTAGCTTCCTTCTTCATGCATCCCTGTCTCAAGACACATTGGAAGAGAAGCGTGCAATAACCACATTCACCTTTTACCCGTAACACTGACTGAACACTTTGCTGCTGAAGGAAATGCCCTGGACAATTTATGAAAATTCACATAAAAATATTTCAAATAAAAGAATAAGAGTACCTGAGAGCATTTAGAAGGCCTTCTACACTGTTAGGAGGCTGGTCTTTAAGAACTTTGATGCATCCTTTCATCTACGAGTGAAAAAAATTATACTTCATAAAATTATATTATTATTATATTATTATAATATATATTATTATATATTATAAAATTATATTTCATGCTAACATCTAAGTTTACGGAAGCGTTTTACATTCAGTTTGTCAGAGAGAAAAAAAAATAAGTATTTAAAAATTGCAGCAGCGTAAAGACATTTTCTTGATATCAGAAAGGAATTAAGCTTTCCATGTTATATTTTCCTATGACAGAATGGCTTAACTACTTAAAAATCTGCATAGCTTTAGACAATGCAACTTTGATGTCAAGCTCTGCTTTATCGACCTCAAAAAAAAAAAAAGCAAACTGTAAACAAAAATCTTGATCGTAAATCCATTAAGAATGATTACATTCAGCCCGCGAAATAATGACAAACTCTGTGGCTAATACAACAGGGTAACAGTCCACTTGAAACAACCACGAAGCGGCTACAGTAACAGCATGTATTCCATAGACTTACTATCAAACAACAGCAGAAAGTTAAAGACCTGAAGACTGGTGGATAACAAACCTAGCTTTTTACCAGATAGTGAGGAACAAGCTAGATGCCGTTGTTATTTCTAGTCATTCTGATTCAGATCTTTCAATGCAATCACTGTTTACAAGTATTTCAAGACACTACCTGAATTCCATCAAAACGAATTTTTCATGACCTAACAATGACCATTTATGTGCCTGAAGGCCCAGCCTGTATTTCTTGCTACTTATGTATATGGTTTTCTAACAGCTACCACTACCCATTTAGCATCAATCCAAAGTGTACATCGGCTACTAGAACCCGGAGGACAAAAAAAAGGAGCCTACATACAATTTAAATATTCAGAAGATTATTTAGTAACAATAAACTTACATCAATTTTTGAAGTTTTGGCAAAAGCGCCCACTGGATGCACGTGGTCATAGAGTATGATGACACCCACCATTACCCTCAGACAGAATGATACTGTTTCCTCATTTGTAAACCTGCTTCTATATTCACTGTAATTTAAAAACACAGATGATTATTTATCAAACACAAGATAAGGGTACATACTAGTAACACCCAAAATAAGATTAAAGAGAAAAATCCTACTATAAATCCTCACAGATAAAAAAAACAAAAACAAACAAAAAAAACCAAACCCACCAACCCCCCAAACTTTTGAGAGTTTTCCTTTATCCTTTCAATAACCTGTCTACAAGTCAGAACACTGCTTAGAAAGAGTTATCTGGAGATTAAAGATTCTCAAACCTAAAATAGCACACTGCTGCTACACCATTTCAGGTTTTTTGGGTTTTTTTTTTGGAAAAAAAAAAATTAAACCAATACATACTAACTTTGCTTTCAATGCTTCCTACCCTTTTCCCCGCCACACTCTAATATACACGCAACCCGAACTTCTGACATGGCGGGGGGGGGGAAGGGCAAAAAAAAGGCACACTTAACGAACAACGCTTAACTACTTTCTTGAATGGGGCAGACCATTCCTAAGAAGGGTAAGAATATAAATGTCTGGAGCTCTTAATGTGCTCCAAAACACATGTACTGTGCTATTTGGACAGAAACTTATTTAAATAAGACATACCTCATGCCTGAGTAATTTTACCAGTGGGAAACTATTTAGAACCCAGAAGAAACAGATAAAAAACCAAAGTTTAGTTTGACTTCTTGTTCATACTCCCAGTGCCTCTCACATTTACCCTAGACAAAAGATTGCCTTCACCCCTAAAAGTCATCTCCTAATTCCCCAGACAGGGGCGCTGTAATTTTGTTACAGCCATCAGCCAAGCCAGCTCGCAAGGAGGTACCACGCAACACATTGCACATAACCCCTCTTTCAAGAAGCCCTAGGCAATCATGCTCAAATAGTATATTTTCCTGAATTATACATGAGAAAACCATTTATAAAGAGTGCCAAGAGGTTGTCTAGCTTTCGTAGCCATTCTATTTTTAAATATTAATATGTTCAGAAAAGTAGACCACATGATTTGCACGGCTAGCAAAATGAGACAAGTTAGTTTCCTGTCAAGGTAAACAGCTAACCTGGTAAAAAGAAAACACCATAGCCCCTAATTACCCCAATTATGTTTCTTTCACCTTATGCATCACAACTCGCATCTTAAATACCGAGATGATTCACACACAATACAAGCACTGTTTGTACTCACGGGGTTTCCAGCATGACCCTGCACACACTAGCCATGGTGCTTAAGCAATCTGTAGTATTCTCTATCGGTAAATTTTTATTCTGCAGAAGAAGATAAACAGTTTCCAATTCAATTATTGTGAAATGTTATATGACGAAACCTAAACTAAATCAGTGATCTGCTGGCATGGCAATGTGAAGGAACTAAAAACATCAACACAACTATGGTAAAGCAGGTAGCCTTGCACTGGTCTTTAAAAATGTTACAATATAGATTAGCGACTTAGTGAGCAAAGTCCACCATACGGGTTTTGCTTGCTTGTTTGTAGTTAAATACACCATTGACACTATTGACTTTTGGGAAGTTTTAAAGGAATCATCTAACCTGCTTTTTAAAGACAGAAATTTCTACAGCCAAATACATGCACCTGCTTCAACAGTAAGACTTAAAATTGTTGCAGACAAACATCTCAAAGAAATGTAAAATAAGAGGCCATTTTTCTCAAACCATTTCCAGTGTAAAGCAGAACTTAGGAAAAAATATTAAAAGACAAATGTATCTTTTTATTAATCATGTAATGTGCCATTAATTTTTTATTAAGAAATAGTGTGCATTCTTTGCACGTAAGACAAAAATCATCACAGTTACCAGAAGACAAGCACAATACTCGTGACTGGATTTAACCACTAGTATTTACTTGGGTAGTTAAGGATAAACAGGGATGCGTCAAAATGTTGGAATACTTTTCCAGTGCAGGTTCCTCCCCTCTTCTGCAGTAACATAAGCATACTTGACTTTACAGAGCGAAAAAAGTGTCTTGGGAAGGAGAAAAGGAAGGTACATTTCAATTCCGTTCCCTATTTCAAGCACCGAGAATCAAGCTGTTTCCCTTTCAATTTTCTGAAGTTTCTGCTCTAAACCACCACCAAAATGCATGCAACACACTTACCTCTCCCACCTCCCTCCTTGAGGAAAGCTATCACTACCAATGTTGTAATGCTATCCATTACCTTTTTGCGACGCATCCACAAGGTGGCTATCTGAACTGACTCTAACCTCTACGGCATCTGAGAAAGATACTCTTATGTTTCTTGAGGCTCCAAAAACCAAGTTTGATTTCTAGATGCCAGATTAAGCCTGGCAGAAGAGTTTTGTGTTCCAAAATGGTGTCTAGCCCTGCAGTGCTTTCAAGTACGCTATCCAAGCCACAGATTTGTACTCTTACCTCTGACACAAATTTTGTTGTAGCATCACTTAAGGTTTTCAGCATTGGCGTTGCTTCAGCGTAAAATAAAGACATTCTGTTTGCCAACTCATTATTTACTTCATTTTCTCCCTCTGCCTATAAAACAGAAAGAAAAAAGAATGCAGTTGTTCTGTACGTGAAAAAGATAGGTGGTAGTATAAGATTACACTTCATCTCCTCCAAGGGTTACCTACTGGGACATTGTTAATCCTCATACGGCTCAGAGTTCTTCTATAGTAGCTGAAGTCATTCTGTATAGCAGGATTTGTCATCTATATAATATGGAAGCAAAAGAGTTGTGACAAAGTCAAGAAAAATATAAGGACACGTTTTCATAAAATATAATACTGAGAACAAGAAAATATTCACACTTCTGAAGTAAAAAGGCCTGTGACATGTTGGGAAGTGATATGTAGAACATAAAGCTTTCTGGTTAAATTCTCAGATTTTTCAGAACAAGATCTAACAAGAACAAAAAAAGGAGTAGACTCCTAAATAGGAGTTTGAAATTAGTAGGTTGAAAAAAAGTCTTTCTTTGTTTGACTCCAAGGATCAGGCCAGCAAATTAATATCATTTCAGCTTAGTTCTTTGCACATTAGCAAGAAAATAGGTGGACTATGAGTGTGCACATACTAAAGGCAGCAGCAGCATTATCCCAAGAGATATCCAATTCAGATGAAGAAACATGGTTAATATGAACATATAGCAACTGCCTAAAGCTAATATGGTTTTTCATCTGCTTTCCAGTTTAATCTAACTCTAGGTCACGCGAACAAGCTGAGCATAGTAGATATTTATCTAGTGCATGCTCTGTTCTAGAACAGAACACAACCCAGATTGCTTCAGTAAATAGACTCGTTTCTCTTTGCTAGCCTTTGTGCTTACAAAATTACAACAAGTTCTTACCTTGAGCTCATCAAATCGGAGTGTAAAGTGAAGAATTTCTGCAAACTGCTTAGCAAGAGCCTGCTCTCGCTCCAGGTGTTGCGTTGGTGAATATGGAGTGCTTGTCAGGGCTCCCAACAGACCTCGCAATCCTGCCTCTTAAATGAGAGGAGAGTATTTTGCAATATACAACCGCACCTGCTTCGTCGCCTCTACTGACTGATATTCTGAATGCTAGACTTAAAATATACATCTGCCAAAATACATGGTAGTTAATAATAATGGGTCCTGATGAATTGCTTCTATGTGCCACTGTTATCATGTTTACTTACAAACTGCCGTAAAGGCTAGGTCTAACCAGCACTGAACTTCTTGAAAAGTTTTATTCAAGCTTTGTCTGCACCATTTGTGTAAAAAATGTTTCAATTACCTGTGTTAGCACACTGCAGCCTTTAACATAACACAGAATTCAAGAGGTACATACTTACCAGCAAAAGTCATGTTTTATTTCTTTTTAGGATAAACTTATAATCCAACTTCCTGCTCATCTTCCTGAGAAAAATACCTCACCTCTTTAACAAAGCAGAACTTGCCTGCAAAAAGCTTCCATTTTTTGCGCTCATTTTCTCATGAGCTATGCTAATAACTCTGTCTAAAAGTGAGGTAACAACAGATAAAGTGTGAAAAAACAAATCAAATCTAACAGGTTTAATCAGCTTAGCCACAACATCAGTCAAGCTGGTTTTGTAAGAGGCATGAAGTGCTATCTTAAGTATTGCACCTGCATGAACCAAGATCAGGCATTTCCACAAACCAAATGATTTCTAGTGTTTGGGGGGGAATAATACAGGCACTTCTAATTACTCTTGGTGTCAGAAACATTAACAGAATTCATTCCCGATGAATTAGTCTACTAATTTTCAAAACAATCAGCTTGTTAGTGCTTTCTAGAGTTAGTAAAGGGGTAGAGAAAGAGGATAACAAGCATGCTCCCATTCTTTCTCTCCTCTCAGGTATCCACTGAAGCAAGTTTGCTTTCACATGCAAGGAGGTAGTACGCAGATATAAATAAGATCCATTCCAGTGTATGGAAGGAATCTATGCAATATGAGCTTTATCTACTAACAAGGGTTTGACCTATGCCAAATGTACTAATTAATGAAGACAAGAAAACCCCCCAAGTTAATACCATTCCACTTACCTAGTCTTTGAGAAAATTCATAGAATTTCTTTAGTTTGCCTACTAGTGGAATAACTGCACCCCATGCCTTCTCTTGCAGCTTCTCATCATTGGGATGCTGTATTGCCTTAAATTAGAAAAAAAAGAGGAAAAAACATATGCTTAGATTAAGAATAACCGATACACTACTGGGGGGGGGGGGGGGGGGGAATATCTATGCAGGGCAATTGTTTGAGGAGCTAGTAATTCAAAATTCTGCCTACTGAGAAGTTTCCAGTTGAGAGACAAGTCTGTCCTAACCCACATCTGTTCCAAAAAGCTCTAAATATTTGTGTTGAAAATAAGTATCCTGAATAGGAAAATAACTTGGAGAAAGTATAAAGAAATTGTTAAAAACAAAGCTACTCAAATAAGAAAATTTACATAACCAGATCTAGTTAATTAAAATCAACAACTGTATTGGGGTACCTCCAAGCAAAAAGGCCTAGTTATCAAAGCCTCATCCTAACATTGGTACCTATCACCAATTTCTGAATTTGCGAAGGAAAAAACCAAACAAATTTGTTGTGAAAATCAGGCTAAATATTACAGTAATAACATTTAAGCGTAATCAACAACATAAAGCACCACTAAGACATGGTGTATACAAGAGCTTTGAGATATATATGCATAGATCTCTTTACAGTAAGCTTCCCAGACAGACAAAGCCTTAAATTCAGTCTCTCCAAGTTTTTAAGATAGAAACTGGACTACTTAGCAACTGAAAATTACTAAGAAAACAGAAATAAAAATGCTCATAACTCTCCTGCTGTATCTTCACAGTCAACTCCTTGGTTCCAAAATCTGTTTCAGTGAGCCCTGGGCTGTGAGTTGCAGCACCCTCCTCTCTGGTCCCTAGGAAGCTTCCTTCCTGCCATGTCTGCCTCCTCTCAGGAGCGTCTCTCTTCCTTCTCCATGGGAGCTGCAGGCTTTGCTGCTGAGACACACATTCCTGCCAGATCCTACAGCCTCTCCCTGAACATGCTCCTTCCTTGAAGAACAAATAAGCTATCTCCCCTCCTAAGGGTTTTGTGTGCCTCCTTAAACCTACCTTATGAATTCAACAGAGACAGAATAAAAACTCATGGCACTTTAAAGCTGAATGGCTCCGAGTATCTCAAATTCATCTAGAGTGAACAGAGACTCCTCCTATGTACTAGGTTTTCTTAAGAGTACGTTACAGTAACTCCTCACTTTAGGAGCAATGTAACCCCACTGCTGCATCTGAGGAAGAAGGGAAGGGGGCTGAGAGGATATTTATTCAACCCTTTCTTAAAGGTAAAGGAAAAACGGAGTGACACACTGTAAAGAAACTTTGCTTCTGTTCCAAACACCTACTTTAGTAAACAAAAGCCAATTAAAAAGGATTGAAAATGAAATGTCTTTTGTATTAGGATTACCACACATCAGACTTCTCCAATTAGTGTACAAAAAGATGTCGACACTACTCAATATTGCATTGTAGTCGCGCCCTGCTCTTTCCAAATTCGCCACTAACTCCAGAAGAGCTTACGTGGGAATATAAAGAAAAATCAATGACAACAATTCCACAAAAAGTTTGAAAAGCATCATTCGCTATTACATATGAGCTTAATATTATTGAAATAAGCGACATCTGTTTCACTGTTAAAAAGGAACATTCCAGAGCAAACATTCAAGACAGCAATTTTAATAGGCAACATGCTCTGCCAAAACAGCTCCTGCAAGCAAAGTTAAAATCCAGCAGTATTTGGTTAGGATCAGACAATGAACAACCACAGGTTGTGTGCAATCATAACGCTCGAGCTCACCTCTCGTATTTCATGGCCAGCTCCTCTATATGACTGCAAGTCTTCCAGTATTCCTTCTGCATCCTTTAACACTACATTCACCTGATTATAAATTTCCTTTTCAGATTCTGTAGGTTGGGCATCTAAACAGCAGAACATATTAAATATATATATATAACAATAATATGGCAATAGGCACACCATCACCTACGGGACAAATTCTTCATGCAGCAACTCATCAAGAGTTTTCATTCTCTGAAGAGCTACTACAATGTATGAGAAACTCCAAGAGAGTAATTGTATTCGTTTTAGTAGTCTTTTAGCTTCATTTAGCATCCCAAAAATCCACCTGGAATCTCTCCTTCCTGACTTATTTAAAATTGGGTTAGGAGAAGGGATCCTGACAAGTCATCTTCATGACTATCATATCAATCTTGCCTTAGAGTGCAGTACAAGCTCAGTGCAAGAGACTTAGGTAAGCACTCAAAAGACACGCTCACTACAGATATTACAGGAGGTGTTCATGTCTATGGTTATCTAGAAACACTGCATCAGATTATTTTCCATCTTCCCTGCCTCCCTTTTTACTGGTTGCAGAAAGAACTGTATCTTTTACTTCTAAATATACTTAATTCTCAAAACATATTCTTTGTTGCACTAATTGCAAAAGCAGCATTGAGAACAGAAAGATCCAGTGTAAACTTATTTTTTTTCCCTCCCCCCTCTTTAAGGATATCTGCTGTCTCCCAGTTTTTCTATAATTAGCTAAAGACCTTCCAAAAGTATATTTGATCATCATTTCAAAAAAGCTACATATACATGTTTAAAGAAATGTCATTCAATAAGTATGTTTTGAGAAGAATCAACAAAAGGCTTTAACCTTTAAAAATAATCACCTAGTACAAACATCTCAGACCTGGTTTACCTGATATGAGATCAATTTTTCTTCTAAAATTCTGATGGAAGCTAAGCTGTGAGGTTACATCCTTTTAGATTGATATAAAGACAAAATTTAGTTAGTTACTGAAGCTGTCACTGAAGCTCTGAAAAAAAAAAATCCCACATCTCTGTTTACATGGGCAAAATATGTTATGAAATAAATATCAGGATATTTTAATCCAGGATTTCCAATGCCAAAAGTCAGTGTATTAACAATAGATCCTTTTTTATAGGGACAAACAAAAAGCTATCTACAGACAATATATCTTTGTGATTTTGTGCAGTTTAAAGGGTCTGGAAAATGTCTTTTTCAAAGTGCTTTTTCCATGATCCATATGTATAACTCCCACTAACAGTGATGGAAGTTAGGTACATACTTACATTTAAAAAAAAAAAAAAAAAAAAATCGCAATATCCTAGTGCTACACACTAAAAAAAAAAAAAAAAAAATTAGAAAAATGAAGTTTGTATGAGGAGAAAATAAGTTTCACATGCATTGCCTGTCTGGATTTTGCTGTCATTTTTGCACAATACTTCTTATTTTTACGGTTTAATGCATAGAGAGTGGGCATTATTAGCAAATATGCCTATGTATAGACCTTGCAACAGTTTAACTGTGATATTTTGAGAATCATCAAGAATTAGCACAGGTAAAAAAAAGCTGGTCACTCCTTTAAAAAAAAAAAAAAGTATTAGAGCACCACATTGATTAGGCATTGAGTAAAAGTGGCCAGTGCTTTTCAGATCATCACAAAGGTCACATTTATAATTTTGAAAGCTGCTGAAGACTGCTGTAAGAAATGAAGACAAAAAAAATGAGGGAAAAGGACAGGTAAGCACCAGTTGACTGGCAGCAGTTCATGCACAAACATGAAATGCTATATGACATACAGACTAAAACGTGAAGCTCTGTAGCATTCCAGATTGTGTTGTTAAATAATGCAATCAAGACTTGCCACTTGGATCATCTCGCACTGAGCACATCTCTTGCCTATTTAATTTTTCATGCCATTTTTTCTTTACCCTCTCTAGTAAGGAGAGTTCATATTTCAACAGGGGTGGGGGGGGACAGCAGAAGGGCCCATGAGAACTCCTCCTCCTCATTTCAAAACCCACCAACAAGCAGAACAGATGTAGTACTACGACCTTCCAACTTCAGAAATGAAAATCATCTTGCAGATACAAATTAAGTGGTCTTCACTGAACAGCTGGCTATGCAAGTCAACACCTTCGACACCTCTGTTAGTGTGTTTCACTTAGGACGTATCAGCCAACTACTGTATTTCATTTCCCTAAAATGTTCCAGGAAACCTAAAACAGTGGTTTATACTGAATTTGTTGGGGTGGTGGGGTTTTTTTAGGCTTTTTGCTTGTTTGTTTTGATTATAACAATATATATTTTAAAATCCAGCAGGCACTGGATTATTTCTCTTGGTATGTACATAATTTTGGTGCACCCAGCCCTCTCCAAAAGAAGAAAGCTGTAAACCCGATTTGTCCCAACTAAGTTTCTCTCCCATCTCTAATTCTTCTGCATCTAGAAAATAGCTCAAATTTAAAAAGCAAACCTAAATTCTTTTATATTCACAATACATTTAGGATATATTAGGATAGATTTGAAAGACAATATAGAAAACCTTGAAGCCCTAGGGCCAGCTGGCTTAGAGCAATTGGTTTATTTGCTTCCAAGTGCAGGTTAGAGCACTGTATTCTGAAAGCCCATCGCAGCTGGAGAAAGAGGGAAATGTTCCTCTTCCTAAGTACTACTGTAATCCTGAATAGATGGAGGCAGCATTCTCACATACCACTATGTACCTGAGGACTCAAGCTACAGGACTTTCACTTGAGAATCATAGAACTGTTTTGGTTGGAAAAGACCTTTAAGATCATCAAGTCCCACCATTAACCTAGCACTGCCAAGTCCACCACTAAACCATGTCCCGAAGCACCACGTCTACCCGTCTTGTAAATACCTGCAGGGCTGGGGACTCAACCACTTCCCTGGGCAGCCTGTGCCAGTGCCTGACTGCCCTTTTGGTGAAGAAGTTTTTCCTAATGTCTAACCTAAACCTCCCCTGGCACAGCTTGAGGCCGTTTCCTCTCGTCCTATTGCTTGTTACTTGGGAGCAGAGACCGACCCCCACCTCGCTACAGCCTCCTTTCAGGTAGCTGTAGAAAGCACTCGTTTTCCTCAATGTGGAGGGCTCAAAGCAGGTAAGGGAGTTGTGCTTCTGGAGTTAGTCTTGACAACTAAAGAAAAGCAACCAGCAATGCCAGGCATCCAAAGAGCAGGATGAAGGAAGCATACAATTTCAGGGATTTCCCCTTCCATGGATGTAAATTCCTGCTACAACTTTACGACAAGGCTTTGCCTTTACCCAGCAACATTTTCCATAGAAAGAACAAATACAGTAAGCACTCATTGAAATGTTCTGGGGTTTGATATTGTTGCCAAGGGAGCCAACCCCTCGTTATTCAATGAACTTTCTCATTTTTAATCCAATAGTAAGAAAAGTGAAGACTGAGGTTCCTCAAGTAAATGGGGAGTTCGTTTTTAAATTACTTTTAAATTTAATCAGAACATTACTACACTAGATGCAATATACATTTAGAGTTCAAAAAGCTCACACGATAACATATTCAAGACAAAAGAGTAGACTTGAAACAATATACAAACGCTGTTATGTGAACTAAATGCTATGGAAGTATGACAACATATTGCATGCGGGGAACACACACATTTAGTGACTATTTAAAAAAATATTTGGCTAGCCTACAGAACTAGTAGGGAGAGAAGTTTGGGGTTAAAAGTTTACACTGCACAGCAAACACTATTTAAACTGAGATTTTTTTCCCAGGGAAGAACACATCAAGTCGTCCGAAACTGGCTGGGACAAACCACACAAGCAAGGGAGAGAAAAATCCCAGACTGCTGGAGATGCAATAATTTATTCATCTCTATCATCATTACTATGGAGAATGCTATCTTTGTGGCTCCTCTGAAACCTAGCCAAGTTCTTTGGAGGTAATGCAGAATACTTTCAGTGCTAGCTTGAGATCACCATCTGCAACCAAAAGTATTCTGTATTTTAGCTACTATTCAAATCAGTAAATTTGGAAAGGATTTGCACTGTGACAGTAATGACACCGATGCAAAAGTTGAGCTGTTTCCCACGTTGTAGGTGGCTGTTTCACATTAACAACACTGTCCTTACAGAGCTGGGCGTTTTCCTCTGCTCATGTTAAAGTGGCACTGCAGTGATTTTAGTAGAATACTTAAGACGAATACTTGTTTCAAATAGGTAAGGTGAATGACCAAAGAAAACACACACTTAACCAGTGTTAAGGCAAGGAAAAGCCAACAGCCCATTATATCATTTATTGGAACATTTTTTGCATCTATTCTGATAGTCAGTCACACAAATCACTGGAATGTAGCACCAATATAAATATCTGGGGGGTGGGGGGAAATCTCAGAAACAACTCTAAAACCTTTCCAAATTTGGAGTTTGTATCCCTGAAAAGCTTTATGGACATTAGATGTTTAGCTCTTTATGGTATTGTGCAAGAAGCATTTAACTAGCCTGCTCACTCCAAAGATATAAAAGGATTTAAGAACAAAAGACTTCAAACTGTAGTATTGGGCCAGGCCTAACACAGAATTGGCAAATTTGTTTTTAATACAGAGCTTACTTGCTCTTCCACATAAAAACACAACGTTAAGTATCACAAGATTAAGTGCCAAGTCTTGAAGAAAGATCTTGACTGTGTCAAAGCCAAGATCCTGTCAAGGCAAGCTATCTGAAACAGAGTAGAAAGAAGCATGGATACACAGTATAGCAGCAGAAACAAACGCAGGACAGGGTCCAAAATGAATAAAGAACAGTCTAACAATTCAGCCATAATATAAGTCACTTAATTTGACTGCGTATGTAAACATTTCATGTCAGCAACCTGCTTACTCTCATGCCAAATCTTGTTCATGCTCAAAACATGCACTTTAAAACAAAATTGATAGCTAAAGAATCAATATTTTTTTTAAAAATAGCAGCAATTTTTATTGCAACTGATTTTAAAATTATGCCTTTTGTATTCGGCTAACTTTAATTTAATTTAGGCCAATGAAATGGTCAGTATTTGCAGATTAAGCTGGAGCTTCACAACTCCAATGTTCTCCCATATCAGTTCTCCCTACTTCACTAAGTCATACTTATTCTGATGATATGTGAGTTTTGAAGTGGTTTTAAACAACAGTTTTGCTTTCTGATTTTTTAAACACAGCCCTTGATTATCTTCCCTTTATGAATAATTTGTACTGCTATCATCTTCCAATAACAATATATTCAGAAGAGACAATTGATTAAACCCTTATCCTGTACTGTTGATTTTGAGAACTTTAAACATCACTGAAGCAAAAACAAGCATTCACTTTCACATTAGAACTAATATAACTAATTGCTATTGTTTCATCAAACACAACTGAAAAATAATTTGGGGGAAGAAAAGACGACATAACAAATGTCAAATTATCCATATCACAATACTTCATAGATTTTTTGTTATGCTATTCCATCTTATTTTATTACATGATCAAAATGCACTTGAACATTAGTTTTCTTATTTTATGCTTGCTCATGTGCAGCTGGGTAAAGCAACAGCATATCCCAAAAGAAAGTAGTTAAACATGCATAGCAGCAGCCAACAACACTTACCTGCCATTCTTAGGCTATATTATGTCATGCAACAAAAACTAAAAGCAGAAAAACTAACAATACGTGAACCTTCCAGAAGGCTTGGCATTGATCAGACAAGCTATACGTTTCTTCTTTTCAAAAGCAATTTCGTCTCTGTACTCTGAGCCCTCCTTTTAAGGAGGGATGAGGTTAACTGTCAAATTTCAATGCCAAATCAAGTAAGGTTCACATATACACCTTGAACGTGATGATGTTGGAGAGCTATGAATAGCTGTTGTGAGCCCATCTGTATATGTAGCATTACTCAGTATGCAGTGGCACATTGGAAGTGAAGAAAGAATCAGGTTTCATATTCAGTCTTTCCTTTAAGGTGCATGGTATCTCCTTGCAATTTCAGTAAGTCTTCAAATAATTCAAATTCTTTTTAAAGTTTTGATTAAAAGCAAACAGAATTCTGGTTTAAAAACAAGAACCATTTCAGATTCCAATAGTAAAATATAATTTTAAAGTCCTCCCTAAAATAAAAATTTTACATTTTAGAAACTGAGGTTATTTTAAAATACATTGTTGCTGTCGACAAAAGTTTGCCGAACAATTATCCATAGCTCAGGCATGCAAAGCTGTTAGAAGGATGGCAAAGTGAAAACATACATTTAGTACATGACAAATGCAGTCTACTGCAGGCAAAGAGTAATAGAGATATAAAATCATCTTCTCACTTTCAAAATCAAGGAAAAAATTTGGCCCCTGCTCAAGGTCTGTGCATGTCAAAACTTTTAGAAGGTTCCCCATGTTAAGGTACCTGCCAAGACAAGAATAAGAGAAAAGAAAATTTTCTTTTTATAAGAAGGAACAGCCCAAATATAGTTGATTGAAGCGGTGGGGTAAAGAAGACCAGAGATTTCCATCAGGCACAAACCCGTTCTTCAGGCTGCCGCCCTGATGGGTGGAGGGAGACCCCCACCTCGAGGACGTACAGCCGGTGATCCCAGAGATGCAATGCAGCTTTCCTGGAAGGAGTGTGACTATGTCACCAACATCTTCACAGCCGCCCCTTCGAGAAAGGGGCAGAACTCCAACGGAAGGCATCGCCAGTGACTAATTCTGTCCCGGTACACCCTAGCACCAGTGTCCTGAGCAGGAGTACCACGCTGAGGGCTAAGTACCGTATTTGAAAACATTGACATGGTAGCCATGCTACAGATTTTTCACCTGATGGGACAACAGCAGGAAAGAGCTTGAATTTTCTCAGCCCTTATAATTTTGCCAGAAAGCCATTATAGAAAACTGCATCAAGATACATCATTTCAGTGTGCAGAAAATGCTAACACAAGTATGCCACAGATCTTTTGCACAAGTTGCCTAAAACATTCGTGAAGCTCAGACAATTTCACTTTGGACTTTTGGATGTAAAAAATGCACATTAACTGCACCATGAATGACCAAACCAGGACCAGGAATGATTTAGTACTCACGCTTGTATAAGATAGGATTACAGTGAACAACTGCTCAGCACAGATTACTAAGGCATACTGACAGAATTTTTCGTTTTATGATTACTTGATTTGCAGGCAGATGGATGGACATCACTGACCACAGAGACCCAAAATGACTAAGCACAAGGAAAGAAAATTTACACAGTAGCATGATGGTGGCTTAGCTACTACTGGAGGGGAAAAAAGAAAAAAAAAAAAAAAGGAATGGGAAAAAACACATGCAACTTCTTCAAATTGCAGATTTGCAACCGAGTCCCCTAGCCTTCACTGCAGCAGGTATAAGCAACCCTACTGTTACCATTTTAAATGCACCAGCTGTGAAGGGCCGAGAGACTTACTTTCAAAATCCAAGAAAAAATGTGCTGCATTGTGGTCTATGTCCCTGGTTAGCACCTTAATGAGATTACCCATGCCAGCAAACCTAAAAATAAAAATGGCAAAATAATTTAGTTCCAATAACCATTTCCTATTTTAAGTACACGCCTGGGGCTCACCAGAGCAGGGCTCCTGTTGGGTTTTGCACACCGGATTCATCACCTTCTGGTGGGAGGCAGAAAATGTGCACTGTATAGCGCATTTCCACTCCCCTTCTTCTCAGGGAGGAGTGATTATTGAAAAAAAAAAAAATGAGAGTTACAGCTTTGACAAAAATAAAGATCTGAATTACTGGCTCTTTTTCATCTTTGTTAATACATTTAAAGAATTGTGTTACGTATGATGACTGAGCAATTGTTTTGCATAACTGCAGCAACCCACAGCCAACAAAGCCATTATTGCTAATGACAAAAGCAACCTCAAATGGAACTGATGTCATCATAAGCCTGATTTTTACTCCCCATCCATAATTCAAACCAAATTTCAGAAAGTCTCTTAGTAGTAGTCATCTGTGGCCAATGAACAGTTTTTCCTGTCAAATCATGTAAAGTGACGAGTTAAACCAAAAAAAGGAGATAATCAAGTTTCAACAGTTCTTCTTATGTTTGCTGTCACATCCCAGCTAAAAGAAATGAAAAGTGGAAGAAAAATTAAATAGTCATTAGATTAATCTAGGTCAGATAAATTAACGAAACAGTTTCAAATGTTATAATAAGTTTCAGAAATTGGTCCCTTCAGTAGGACTATGAAAAATGAATTTCATAACAATGCAGCCTTTTCAAGGACCCTCTGATGTTTTACAGAGGCTGAACACATACTTAAGAACCATTGCCCTGAAACATCAGGAGTTCATTGGAGTGCCACTGCAAGACAAACAAAACACTACCAAAAAATCCGATTTCAAATTATTTAAGAATAAGCCATCAACAGTCTGACATCTGGATTCAAGCATACGATCTAAAAATCAAGTTTTAAATTGGTGTAACTATACCAACCCAGCAGCATATGCCCTTTTTTTTCCTGATTTTTACCTTTACTGAAGACTGATGTTTACATGGAGAGGTAGCATGACAGTAAGAATTATCAATTTATTAGGAATCAAGAAAATAGAAGCAATGTGAAGTCAAAACAAATTGTCTGACAAAACAAATTTTCAGAACCAGGGTTGCCAGATTTCTTGAGTTCCATAAGAAAAACACAACTCGTGTGTGAGGGGAAAGCAAATGAAGAACAGCACGTGATTTATTTTTCAGGATCCACAAGATTCAGCAATACATCACACAAGCAACAAGAGCTAGAAAAGGAAGTGGGAATTAATCCCAGAGTGTTGAAAATGACTCAGTCTTTGCTCCAACAACTAGTTACATTAGTCTTTGCTCCAACAACTTCTACAGAATGACCAAACAACAGTTAAAAATCCAGATTTTTAGAAAAGCGACTTTGAGTGCAATCCAACTGATCACAGTGGATTCTGCATAGAACCTCATCGCTAGGTGTACGCTTCCTTTTTTACGCATTCAGCTTTCTCCTTGAAACACCAGAAAATGCAAGTCCCGCTTCCTAAGTATTTGAACTTAGTTTTCTGGAAAGTCTCATCAGATTTCCAAGCCTATGAGAAACACCCATTATTTAAGGAAGTTTTAAATTAGGGTGTCCAGATTAGACATTTATCTTAAAGATCAATCCATCAAAACATGCTTCTTCAAAGAGGCAGCTTTTCCAGAGCTTTCTGTTCCATAGCTTAGTGAGCTCTTCAAATGCTACACGTGCACCAATGCTGTGTAAACAAGCAACATCAGAAAGCAGAGGAACTACTCTTCCAATCTCGCAAGCATGTTCTGTAACACAGGACTGAAAAAGCCACTTCAGTCCACTCCCCAACCACGAGGATATTCATACTCTGGAAAAAGCTGAAATACAGAGGCATTCTTAAACAAATATTTTCAACAGGGGCAATAAAAAGCCAAAAGTACACGTTGCCTAATGCTGACTGAGTCTGTAGTCTCAGATTTAAAAACCAAACTTCAAACTCCAAACAATGTATTACATGTCAATTCCAATGTTAACAAGCAAGTAGCAAACACGTAGCAGTGAATGGTGTTAACTGCCTAAAGAGAACTCTAACTACACCTACAGTTACTGCCACGCTTCAGCTCTTTGGCTGCACCATCCCCTCCTCCACCAAAATATTTTCAATACCTCACGTAAATGCCTCTATGCAGGTTTTGCCTTTGTTTCGATATTAACCAGTGTCCTAAGAGTTTACAGGGTCATGCATGTGGTTTAAATATTGGATAACATTACTTCTGAAGGTCAGAGTAGGGGCATGCTTATAGGCTTGCAATATTTTCAAGATAAGTTTACAGAAGAGCATACAGCCACTGCAGAACAGATTGTTTGATTGAATCCCTACCATTTCCTAAAATGAGTAAGGCGTCAGGGACTCAGTTCTGCAATACAAATACCTTCTTTCAGACCTTCATCACTCAGAGAAGTGTGCTGATAAGAATATATGGTTTCTTTTCTGGGAGTGAGTTTAACAAATAGAGAAGCACAATAAAAGGTTTGGCACTACAATGAAACAGTAGATGTGAAACAAATTCAAGCAGAAGATGCAACTGACCCAATGGTAACAGTTCAGTGAACAGCCTCTCTCAGAAAAGGAGAGAAATTGAAGATGATGAGAATGGATTAATTCAATTTTGACAGCAACAAGAGGACAACGTGATATAGGAATACATTTCAATTTACATGAATACAAAGCCGCATGAACACTTGTTCGTAATAAAGTTCATAACAGACCTCTTCCCTCGTGCATTCAGCATACTGAAAAATCTTGATAACCTTTAGTCACGTCACAGTTTTGCATACAAGATACGCGATCGCATTTGCTTTCTCAGCAGCAAAACATTCACCGTATATTCAGCTTTTATGGAATGAATGGAAATCTAGCAGAAGCTGGACAAACCCAGTATTTTTGAAACTTGTATCAAGATGAATTCTAACAGTTGCTTAAGGATCTCAAGTATTCCTTAATACCAGATTTGCTGTGTTTTAAGAACTGTGAAAACGACCATTCTTCCAAGTTGTAATCCAAAAAGTTAGGCTTTAAGAAACTAGAAAAAGAACTTGAAAACTACATTTATACAAAAGTTGAGATGATAAAATTGATCTAGAATTTCCTGGGAAGAAACTTTCTCCTTCGCATTCAAGGTAATAAATGCAAGATCTGACAGACAGGAATTTATTCTTCTGGCAAGGCTAAGCACTAGTTTCTTGAGCTCTGAAATGGCCTTCTAGAAGCGAGACCGAGGTGTCACAGTGTGGAACTCCCCAGGTGCACGGAAGCAGCTGTAGGCCAACATGCAGTTGCTCAGGTTAGATGGCTCACACTTCTGTATGTTATTTTGCTTCCAAAGGTATAGCTAAGCAGGAATAGAATCATAGAATCGTTAAGGTTGGAAAAGACCCTTAAGATCATCAAGTCCAACCGTTAACCTAGCACTGCCAAGTCCACCACTAAACCATGTCCTCAAGAAGAGCTGACCTGTTGCACTCAGGTGGAACCTTAGAGAAGGGAAGATGAAAACTGACCTTTCTGAGAGGCTGCTATGTCAGCAGAATACCTGGACCAATCTAGAGTAAAGCAACCCAGCTCAGAGACGCATCAGGCTCCTGACAGATCCAGATTAGTTACCAGAGATTCTTATTTTATTCACGATAGCTCGTCATTTGCGTTTCTGCTGGGCCCAAAACACATGAAAGAAGGCCCACTACAGGCTCTAATTTTAAAAAGAGGATGACAATCTGCATGTAGTAAAAGAAACACTCTACAAAACTAGCCGTTACAGATATCTTCAGGGACCTCTTCTGCTATTTTATGCCCTTTAAAAGCATCACGAGCATGGAAGACTTTGGTAGTTCTATGAAGACTTACCTTGGTAATTAACCCACCCTCAGTACTGATTTACCAAGCATGCTTTTGATTTCCTTTGAAGTCCACAACTTCAGCTGAAGTAAGCAGAATTACTGTTTTAGAAAGTCAGCCGTGGTTTCAGTTAACTAGCCCTGACATTGAGCTACCATTGTCTAGTCAAGGATATCTTCCAGCACTAACTGCATCCTTCTTGAGCACATTGCCACATCATTCAGCCCCAAGTCAAGAAAGATTTGAGCCTGCATAATGACCAAATTCAACAGCAAGTACTACAACCCACTGAGTTTTATATCCTGCAGTTGGGCTTTGTCCCAGAGCCAAACAGCTGGCAAAGAACACTGACTGGCGGTGACTTTTGTGGGTGGTAACACACCTTTTGACCCGCAATTATTCCAATGCGACTGGAACAAATTCCACACTGAAGTTGCAATCCTTATCAAGAAGAGTTCTGCATATTGCAATCACCAACATCAAAATATTCACATGCCCAGCCTTAAGTACAGTTTTAGGTTACTACCTATGTGTTCTTACACAGCTTCAGATGGTCAACCTCTGTCCCATTTTATTTGGTATTCTCATTCAGAACAAAGTACACTTCAAAACTTTAAAACTGTTTTTTTTCTCCCAGGGGTCTTATTGATTTGAAGATTTTATAGTGTAGCATCCAAAGGTAACTCATTAGGTAAACTGACAGTGTAAGGTTCAGTAAAAGCACACTTGAGATCACTGCAATTTTCTCTTGCCACGAATTCAACATCAGAAAACCAAGAGCAGAAAAGACCACTAGTCTCTGTCCCAAAACTGACTGTCCCTGTGAAGCTGCCACGAATCCCTCCTGGCATGCTCTGTACTCCAGCACAATACTCGAGCCACGTGGAGCAGGTTATGGGAAATCGGAGCGCGAGCCAAGAACATGGTTTAAACTTGACCTACTTGCAGAGGAAGACATACAGAATGCCACATTTGATTACAATGATTTGGCCCATTACAGCCTTATGGGGTCGTATGATGTTGCGTGTAGTGTCATGATCAGACAAGCGGAAAGCAAAGGCATATTTTCAAAACAAGCCTTGCACGCATGCCCTTCATGCTGAAAACATCCCTGACACATTTCAGTATTTTTTTTTTTCCTAAGCTAAGCCCAGGGGAAATTTAATAGAAGTAACATGATGCAACTAAATTCAGCCAAGCACTAAAGAAATTTCTCCCTCTCACACCTGAAAGAAAAACTGTACATTAACAAGGATTTTGCTTGCAAGTGGTGAGCAGCTGGAAAACTCACTCTTGTTAAAGGTAAAATACTACCAAGACATTTGTAAGTGACATTTTTAAGTCTGCTTTGTTGTACTGGAAGAATAGCACGCTTTCAAACTAGTTAAAAAACCTGAGTTAAATAAATAGATGAAAAAAAATGTGTTTGTGACCATTGAAGAATGCCTGCTTCAAGAAAACATCAGAACACTTTTTGGAAAAGCATACGCTCTTCCCAAGACTACTTTTAATAAAGCTTAAGACTGAACAGGAACATCCGGAGTATGAAAGCGGGACTCCACAAACACCTCACATCCATGCTCTGGAGCCTGGAGGGGGAGAAGTTAAGCACAGCGCTATACGGAAAGAGCTTCTAATGGAAGAGCAAACATTTTCTTCCAGGAATTGAGTTTTAAATTTTCAATTGGTCATGTATGTGTGGCATAAACGTCTGATTCAGAGATATTTTGGTAAAATAGCAAGTGAAAAAAAAAAACACTTAGAGCGTTAAAAGTCTTACATTGTACTGTAACACCACAGTGTTAACACATAAACAAAACCGCAGCTGAATGTCTCCCTATACTCTTTTTCCAGAATGATAATCCTATCAGCCTGGCAATTGTTTCAAGGCTTACTGAACATTTTCTGCCTATGGTATCTAGCCACGAAGGGGGGGAAGACTGAATAGTGGCTGCCCACATCAGCTGGAATCCAAGGCAGCCCTTAGCAACACATGGTATCACAGGGCGGACAGCCTATAGGATCCAGTGTTGGTTTCTCCCCCGATGAAGCAGTTAAGCTTCACGGGCAGTGAGAATATATCTGCCCCCAACCTTAAAAGCCAGAGAGTGCTGCAGAGATGGAAACAGGCTTGTAAACTACATTGTGGGAATCACTCTTTTCAGAAAGTCATAACATTTTCCTTGGATCCAAACTTGTTTTTCCCTAGTCTAATGCACATTTATTTCTCTTCTGAATAGTGCTAGAGAAGCGTAGATGCCTGTGCTGGTTTTGGCTGGGATAGAGTTAATTTTCTCCATAGTAGCTGGTATGGGGCTATGTTTTGGATTTGTGCTGAAAACAGTGTTGATAACACAGGGATGTTTTCATTACTGCTGAGCAGTGCTTACAGAGAGACAAGGCCTTTTCTGCTCCTCACCCCACCCCACCAGCGAGCAGGCTGGGGGTGCACAAGGAGCTGGGAGGGGACACAGCTGGGACGGCTGACCCCAACCGACCACAGGGATATCCCACACCATATGGCGTCGTGCTCAGCATATAAAGCTGGGGGGGGTTGGCAGGGGGGCCACTGCTCAGGGACTGGCTGGGCATCAGTCGGTTGGTGGTGAGCAATTGTTTCATTTACATCACTTGTCTTTCTTGTGTTTTACTTCTCTCCATTATTTTCCTTTTCGTTATAATTTTATCATTTTTATTTTATTTCAATTATTAAACTGTTTTTCTCTCAACCCATGAGTTTTCTCACTTTTACCCTTTTGATTCTCTCCCCCATCCCGCCGGGGGGAGTGAGCGAGCGGCTGCGTGGTGCTTAGTTGCTGGCTGGGGTTAAACCACGACAATGCCCTCTGACACATGCTAATTCCTACTATGGATATTAGTGGTGTTTAAAGTAATAAAGATATGTCATTAAACAAAATCCCAAAGTACTAAAATACATTGTCCAGACAAGAAATAATGGTTGAGGTAATAGTGAAAAATAGTAGTTATCACTTAGAGTCTGGAAAAAAAGAGACCAACACGTGGAAATTAATCAGCTTTAGATTTAGGAAGGAGAACTGGTGCTATTAGCTTAAAACAAGTTAGATTTAGGATAAGCTGGTCTCATTATCAGGACTGATCATAGCTATAGTAACATTATTTAATATTAAAGGAAGCAGTTCAGATACTGACATTTAACTGCTGAATCAAACGCATGTACAAAGTGCCACACCAGTCACCAGTTCTGCAGAAAACACGCTATTTCATTCATTGCTGGACAATTTGTTCTAGCAAACATAAGATTTCATCAGTTTTTACATCCACTTTTATGACATACTTCACAGTCTAAACCTATGCAAATATCTGTGCACTGCTTTCCACTCCTGACACCTAGCGGTTATTCTTCCACAAGCCACTAATTGCAAATGAATCATAATAAGAAGAATAAAAGATATGTAAGCCAAAAAAAACCCCCAAAAAAACCCAAAACAACAAACCCAAAAAACAACTCCACCGAATTCCTGGGGCTTCAATCACCAATATCTTACCTGAATAGTGGAAAAACAATTTCTACTGCCAGATAGAAAATGTTTTTGTATAGGAAAGTAAGTATTCAGCTTACTTAAAAGCTGCTTAAAGCTGCCTCTGATGTCAGTCCTTTTGGCTAAACTTGACTTTGATACAATAAACTGTTTTAGTTGAAACTGAAGTTACTTTTTTTGAGATCACACATCATCAATAAGGTCTCCTTTCTGAACAAAACCGAATTCAAAACTTGTCATATCAGGAAAATGGAGGCCTGCCAGGGAAAACAGTCTAGTGAAAAAAGGCTCACATTCCTCAAAACCAGAGTTGTACAGTACGGTCAGGTCAGTGTTTATTCAGTCCATTTTTCCACTTAGAGGAAATCAAGGGAAAGGCGCTGAAGAATCCACAGTTCCTTTAGAAGAGGCAGTCTTAAAGCCTTGTTAATTCGGGAATATTTTAGTGGCACAGCTGACACTGAATAACTCATTTGACAGGAGCTACAATAAAATAACTAAGTGTGCCCACACAAGTCTGGAATAAAACCCAATTTGTCTGGAAGGATTACTCTTATTTTTAAAACAGAACTTGTATTGAAAAGGGAGAGACTATGCTCCAAAAATCTGCTCTGATTTACCCTTCAATTGCACAGTTCTTCCAAGAGTGAACCTGGGGCTAAAAAATAGCTAGAGATACTTTCCTCTTTTAAAATGATACAAGCTTAACATGCTTTCTAGCTTAATTCTTAATTTAATTCTGCATAATGCTCTTTTTAATTTAATTACATTGCAACCATCAGAAAAAAAAATACTTTTTTTAGGTCAAGGACATTTACATTCAAATGCAATTTGAAGTCTGACATCTCAAAAGCCTTTTGCAGTGCCGTAACTCCTCCAACAGAGGTCACTACCTTACAATTTGATCTTCCAGAGAAAGGGAGGCTTGTAAGAAACGTGTTCATACTATCTTGGAGCCTCAGAGCTCAGAGTCGGCAATTTCCTTCCAGCCCAAACACTGCATTTAGTCCATGATATTGTGACATTATCATGGAAACAATGGCTGATCTTGAAGTCTGTCTTTTTTCAAAGCAAGCTGAGAACATGCTATTTTTATCAGGTACATAAAGATGCAAAAAAGCATTTAACAAGAGATGCAGTAGATTTAGATTGGTTTTTTATTCTTTTACAGAAAAGCTTCTTAACTCTACAAAAGACAGTATGCCTGTTAAAACCGTGCTATATTACCACATTACTAAGAAAGTTTCCTATTTCAATGATGTCAGCCTGTAATTTAACAGCTGTCAAGCTCTCATCTCCAAAAAAAATCCAAAACAAAACAACCCAACAATAACAATTTGTATGGTAAGTCCTCCTCCTGCCAGCTTTTAATCTCAGTGTAAAGAAAAAAACCACCAAGAAAGCCCAAAACCTGCAAGTTTTGTCTAACTGCTAGGAAAAAAAAAAAAAGATCTTTTCAATCCCTAACTTCACTATAGTGTCTAGTCCAATTGATCTGCGCCACCTTTTAGTTAGCATTTCACTTGTGAATAAGCACTTCTTCAAGCCTAGTTTTATTTGGAAGTGTGTTTTCTTTCAAAATAGCTGAATTCACATCTATAAGAATCAGACTCCCATACATTATAGTACCCAAGCTGGATGAAGTTGGACTGACAAACAGCCTCGGTAATACTGCCACCTAATGTACCAGGACAAGGAATACAATCATCTGCATCGCTCTTCAATACTCAAATGTTTTCTTTTAGTTTGGCTCCAAACTGTTGCACCCCTTCATTGCCTTGGCTTGCAAATCCTACACCAACAATATTATGACAAATTATCTAATCATCAAGTTGATGGATATAAATATTCATTGACATAGTCTATCTCAAGGGATTTTTTTCAGAATGTGACAGTACTAAACCACAAACCTTGTGTGTACAAACCTGACACTGACCGTCCACTGTGACTTCAGTTCAGTGACACACCAGCTCTGAACTACCAAGGAGGAAGGGAAGTCCTATGGCCTTCCAAATCATGATGCTGGAAGCATATTTCCGTATTCCATAATTCCATATTTCCATCTTTGAGGATTGCTTTCTGATTATTTTGTAGAGTTTCCTTTTACTGAGACACCAGTCAGACAAAGTATGTTTTCAGAATATAGAAGGCTAATGAAACACATCAAGTTACTGATGGTACAACAGAAGATGACTAGCAGAATGATACTGCTTCCCATCCCATCTGTTTTCAGAAACAGCAACAAAACAGACAGGCATTAGGCAGGGCGGAGTGATAAAACTGGTCTCTACATGGTTGTTTGCGTCTTTAAAGTTCCACAAGAAATTTCTTGCAAGATCAAGGTTCTAGAGCCGTCTTTGTTATTTCCAGTTACTTCTTCAGATAGCCTCATGAGGCACAGTTTCAACTACTTTTATTGAGACTGGATAGTTTTTCTCATTAGAATGCAAGTGTAAAAAAAGCAACCAAAGTCAGACCACACCCGTCCAGAATCCTCTGGCTGTGCTAAATCTGATCATCTTTTATCTCATTTTCCATCCCTCCCAACACACCTCAAATTTTCTTTTATCTTAAAAATCAAACTAAAGGTGTCCCATAAGTGTAAGATACCATAAGACAATTTATTTTCATCCACCTACTGGAAATACAGAGGAACTGTACTGCTGTTCTCCAGTGATATCATACAACCTGCAATCCGTTAAGGTTAGTAGCAAGTATGCAGAATCTCATGCAGAGTTACGATTTTCTGCACCAGTCCATCTGTGAACTCTACATGTCCATCTCATCTCACAAGGAGTTTGCAGCAGTTCTTGGGGAAAACCAGGTACATATGGAGAACAGAAAGCCATTAAAGAATACTGAATACATTTAATAATCACATCTGGCTCAAAAAAATACTTGACCTGAAAATACATACCAGAAGAACCACCAATATATGCTTGCCCCATTCCCACTCTTCCCTAGGCATCTGCTCACGTTTGAAGGTTCAGGTTTTATTGGATATTAAGCTTTTTTTCAAGTTTTAACCTTATTCAGAAAGCAACATCTAGTTAAGTTTGCCCTATTCTTTGAAGCTTAACCAAAGTTTTCAACAGTCTCCAGATCTTCACTATTATTATCTTACTGGTGCTTTCCTACTGAAAGCATTGCTCAGTTAGGGCTTCTGCCAGCCCCTTCCAACCCTTCACACTGGTGATTCCCAGCTGGTTTAAGATGCTGTTAAGCATTTGGCAGCTACTTTCTCTCTGCACAGCTGGAGAAGGTGAAAGCATCAGCAGTCAGTCACCTGAACTTTAGGGCTGCTGAAGTGGACACTACCACCCTGGTTTGTAAACATTTTCCCTTCAATACCCACAATACTGTCAAAGAAAACAGAAGTGTCTTGCATGTGCTGTAGCTGTTCGCTGGACAGCCTTCCTCCTCCTGCAGGCAGTACTGTTCCCAGCAATGCACCTTGAGTTTTACCAGCTTTGCTGGTGACTCTCACCTTCCTGAGCAGAGGCAGCACTGTTCTAGCAGATGAACAAGTGGGGGGTGTGAAAGGATAAGCAAAACCAAGTGCACACATGCAGAGGGCAGTAAGCTGGTGATTCCTGGAGACTGCACTTGGCTAGAGGGACCCATGGTCTGACTCAGTTTGGTGACTCTTAACTATGTATCCCTTGCAAATGCACATGATGCTGTAAATAAAAGCTTGCACTAGTTCAAATTGCAACTTTGCTAATACACTTATCCATGACTTCCGAAGTAAAGGCTACCAAATGAAAAAAGTACTATTACTGCTGGCACTAGATGATTTTCCATTAGCATATTGTAAATTTGGAAAATATTGCTGCATGCTTGCCCAGTTCCTAGACTCATTCCGTAACTCCAGAGAGGCAAGACGGTAGGCAGAAGGACTGTTGGTCTGACCCAGCATTGCCATAAGCTCTCCTAAGAATTATAAAAATGTGATATAAACCTCATCAAAACCAGCAATCCTGTGAAACAAGTATTTTAATACATCAATTATGCACTAAAATAAGGAACGGTTACTTTGGTGACACATTATAATGCTGTATATTCTTAATTCCCGAATGGAGTATTCAAGTAGTTTTGGACACAGCACTTGGAAATGTTTCTACTGTTGCCAACAGAACTGATGACAAATCAATTTAATCAGCTCCACAGAATTCAAAGAGCTTTCTGATGATTAATCAGAAACAGAAGAAAAATAAATCCTACCTCACATTTGGTAGCATTACCTTCCCGATCTGACAGAAGATAGTCAGCTATGCCGGCACAGCACAATAAACATGAAGTATAACACGCATACTCTATGCAGTAGCTTAGATGACACGTAGCAGGTTGTAAAACTAAAAGCTAAAACCTTCACATGAGCATATGCTACCTCTTCAGTCTTACAAGCCGGTTCAAAATACTGGTTTCTGGTATAAGGCTTCTGGTTGAGAAAGGATTTGAAGTTAACACAGTAACTTTACTAAAGAGACTGAGAAAGAAAAAAAAACACCAAAACATTCTCTCTTCATTCACATCTTGCAAGAAGTTTAAGCACAATCTTCCAGGGTAAGTTCTTAAATGTGGCCAAACTACTATACTCCGTGCACACTAAAAATGCCTTTATTGAAACAATGGGACTTCTTCACATTGCTATGGTGAAGAGTTTTCAAAAATCGTTACTAGGCTGTGTGGTGAGGTACCGTGCAAGCGAAAAACCAAACACTTCCAACCTTGTTTAGCATCTTTAACCACAGGGAGGCATAAATTAGGTTATAGATCAGGACTTCCTAGTGAGCACTAGAAATTTCAAAAGTTGTAGAAGCAAATGGGGGCAAAGGAGTTCTTGAAGAGAAAATTGCTAGTATTCAGCACAGTCCCATTTTCTGTCCTTTAACGTATTATAATTTTTGCTTCTTATATGTCAGGAGAGTTTTCAAGCAGGTTAAGTTTCAATTCTTACCTACAGCCAGTGCTGCACTCTGTTCTTGGCCTCCAGTCTGTTTTAAAAGAAAAAGAGATTATGAAAATTCATTCTTTTTCACCAGAAGTCTTAAACGTAAGCTACATGACCCTGTAAAAGCAAACACACATCTGTTCCAGACACTGTATTGTTTTCCTGGATCTACTTCATAAACATAATTCTGGATCTATATGCCACTGACTGTTGAGAAAGACATTACAAAAAAACAGAATGCAGGACTGTGTTTTATCTCTAGGCATATAAATAAATAGGGAACACAATTATTTGGCAACAAATGTTTCTAGGGAAAAAGGCTGCTGGTGTTAGATAATCCCTAAGAACACACATCCCGTAATAAATTTAATTACTAAAGCATCAAACTTGCAATAAAATACCAATAGCAAATTGTTCCACTTGCATTTCACTTTGCACATACTAACTTTAAAAAGAAAGAAAGAGAGTAACACGCGATTCTTAATTCAACCACAGAAATTAGCTCTTGAAAAAAAACTCATGGCTTGCATGCTGACCTCCAGAGAAGGCACTTTTAAGTCGCCACTGAAAATCATTTGCTTAACACAGAAAACTAGCATTCTTGGACAGCCTCAGTCAGCTACACACATTATTAACCACCATCTTAAGGCTGGTAAAATAATCATGTTAATAGTACTGATTAAAGGAGAGGATATGGAGTACTACAGTAGCTCATAAAGCTTCATAGGAAGTAATAGTGTAACATTAGCTAGGGAAGGCTCTGAAGATCTACAGCACCATAGGCAAGAAGCAGAGTGGAGATCCTAGTGAGAACGACTCTTCACAGCCCACAGAACTGAACATAAGCAAAAAGACAACTGTCAGACACTGTTACGACTGTAGAAATTTATTTCTCCTGTCCAGTGCATGCATCTCTCTCAGAGGCTTCCCCCTTGACTAGGATTTCTTTGAGTAGCATCTGCTTTTTCCTTTGCTACTTGGTTTCAGCTCCCCTTTGCTCTCTCAGTAGTAAGCAACAGCTAGTACTTCGGGACAACAACTGCTTCACAGGACAAAAAGATGGTTAACAGCACTATCTTCGTATGAGCTGTTGCAACTTCCCTAAAACTCACCCACTCTCACGAGCCATGTTTTAAATATTTTTTTCCCCTCCTCATGACTGCAGACTGCTCAATTCGCGCTTTGAGACAAAGCGACAAAAAATCAAACACTGACTGGAAAACACTGGTCCCCTGCAGGTCAGGGATGAACATAACTGGTATCGCGAATAGAGAAACCGAAACCAAAGTCAGACCCAACATTACTTCAAAAAGCTCATTTCCTGAAATAAGAAAAAAGCAAAAGAAAAATCAAATAGGACAAAATATTTAAGAACACAAAAAAAGTTATACCTAAAAATAGGGTTTTTTTGGTAGTCAAGATATCTGGTTAAGATGATTTTGCGTGAGAGTCCAATTTAATTCACTGAGCTATAAACAGAAAGGAGAAGTCCAAATTCATTAGAATGACCAGACTATCGAAATAAATATGAACGTAACAGAGAAGAAAAAAAAAAAAAAAAAAAAACAACCAACCCAAAAAACCAAACCAAAACAAAAACCCAAAAAACCTAACCACTATAGCTGCAAGGCTAAGGGACTTTTTATAAAATGTTCCTAACAGCATTAGTTCAATACTAACAGAAATGTCTAAATTTCCAACTGATAAAATTATTAGGAAAAAACCTACAATTGCTCAGCTCTTACATCTTTCTGGACAGAACACTGCACTGATAATCACAAGCACTTACCACCTGCAAGAAAAGTGTGCTGATGCTCAGGCAGCTTGCCCTGAAGGCTTCAGTGAACGGCCTAGTAGAGCCATCAGGCAAAGAAGCAGCAACCAGGAAAGCTGAGAATTATAGGTCAGTTGGACTATCCTCAATAACAGGCAAAGAGATGTTAGCACAGGAATCCATTAACTGGATCCCTATCTTTTGGTATCGATGAGCATGCCTTCATGCAAAACAGATCAGACTGAGCACATTTAATGCTATCAAGTTGGTTTATACTGGCAAGCTGACAGATATTTGATTTTTGCACAGTGTGATTTCACAGCACATGATATTTTAAATTTAGAGGTTACCACTATGCAATATAATAAAGCACTGTCTAAATGGATAAGGAATTGACTTGCAGATCAAGGGGAATAACCAGCGAACATCCATTAAAAATGGCCAGATGTGAAATTAATGGTGTGATGGATTTTTTTTTACACAATTAATTTTTGCACGTCCGGATGCACCTTAATTCAGACACAACAGTGTCTAAATGAACAACTGCCTATTGCTAGGTTCAGAGTGCATTACTTGGGTTCTCTCAGTTAGTACAGAGGATCTGCAAAACATCTGAGCTTCCTTCTGACTGATTCTCAAGGCTTGGATCTGCAGATTAATATAGAAAGAACACCAACAGGCACAAGACGAGACATGTATACTATATAATTTAATAGGTAGTGAAAATTGAATAATACAGAACTGAGCATCTTTTCAATTGCTTGTGATTCTGAGGCAGCCAAGTATTTAACGTTATATTACACAGAGAAGCAGCTCTGGGCAGGAAAATTACCTTTTATTCAGTGGGTTAAGAGCTCATGGATTTTGTGTAGCTTTTTTTAATACCATTTTGTGGAGTCAAACAGCAAAGATTAATGCATCCCATCCTAGGAATTTCTATTATTCGCCCCCCCTCCTTGACTTGCAGCTTCACCACAGCACAAAAACGTCAAAGCATATGCTAACATCTCAGGCCAACTACAACAGGAATTCAAAGAATTGTCACAACAGTTGGAGAACAAATGTGAAAAAACATCTACAGCCATTAGAGAGGGACAGTGAATCATCTAAACTGCAGCTATTCACTTTCAGAAGAAAACAAAACCAAGCATCATTCGGTTTGTCCGAGGAAAAGCCTATAGTTGACCCAAGCCAAATGGTACCCAAATATAAAAGATACACAAAGTAAACTTGGCATCATTGTGGATAATGAAACTTGAAAAAAAAAAAAAAATTAGTAGCTGGCTCACCACTGAGTAAGCCCTGTGTTTTGGGTATCCACCTCGTATTGGAACTGATGCCGCTTAACTCAGCAGTACATGAAAACAGATTTCAGAAGAGAAAAGCTAACCATTAACGTCCAGTACGAAACCAATGTCTTTTGCCCAACCCTGGCTGAACTAATTAAGAAGCCTCTACAGACAAACATAGACTTGTCAGCAACTGTCAGTCAAGATTTGCTACAAGAACAGTGATTTTGCAGACTTTCCAACACTCGGGTTTTTCTGCCTATTAAGAACTGAAAACATTGAGTAGTAAGAAAGAATTAACAACAACTCTACAATAAGATTCTAAATTACTTTCTGTGTACTCGATTGGTACCTCAGCTTGTCAGGGAACTTCAGAAAGAATTACTTCATAAAGCTTACAACACTTATTAAAGAAAGCTTGCACAAGATTCAGGTACTTCATGTGAGGTATTAGGCACCCAGGCATTAGTAGTCTTCAAAACACAATCAACATTGCTGCTTTAAGAGCAAATGCTTAAATTGTCTGAAGTTCAACCTTGCACTAGGATTTCCCTTGGTAAGCATGACCAACTTGACCTCTGTGTGAGCCAAAGGTGGACTATGGCAGAGGTGTTCTCAGTCCATGAATCTTATCCACCCTTTGCATATTGCTGAAGAGAACAGGCCCTGGCTCAAAGACTGCTCTGGCAATTTTTAGACACTTCTGCTCTCTTGCTTCAGTTACAGACTTGAAATTAAGTTTGAGAAACTACTCCAAAAATTGGTTACCCTTAGAAGCACACACTAAAACATAAAACCCAAGCCCAGTCCAAAACAGAACCGCAAGTCAAATACATCCCACATCTTGTGGGTAGTAAAAAAAGAACACCAAGAAATGTTTAGTAATAAAACTTGATTTTTACTAAAGTAACAATAACAGATGGCTAAGCTATAAAAAATAAATCATAGCTAAGATCATGTTTCAAAGGAAGTTTCAGGGCATCTGCAGAAGAACCCATGGTTCAATGCTAATGGATGCGAACTCCAGCATTAACATCCGTGATTCTAAAAGAAGATTCTGCTCTATCTGTATGGCAATCAAACATTAGTTTAAAGTCTATGCAAAGGTAGGCTATCACTACTGCTAAGTGACCTTAGTTTTTTATAAGAAAGCAAATCTACTGGTTGTGTGCTATAAAACCACCTTTTTGACTTCTGGCTGTACAAAACTTCAGTCCAAATCTTTCTTCTCCATTCATTTTTGTTTATCCTTCTGAAGCTAAATTGCGTCCTAAAAGTCTATGTGTTACATTAAGCCTTTCCCTAGCCTATGTATTTTCTCAATGCTGTCTTATAGAATCTCGTATTACTTGCTACACTCAAACCTGTGTTTTAGGTTTATAATTTAACAATAGAAAGGGTGATCTGACATGAAAGCTTTCTTGGCAGTTCTCATCCTGCGTTAGACACCTGCCAAAAGCACGTTATGCTTTCTGTCCTTTATGTACAGATTAAAATGCTTTTATGCCAATATGACTCATATTCTACACAGTTCTATTGGCATACAGCTCTTCAAAGCGTGCACCCAAACATCTAGCGGCACTCTCAGTTCCACAGGCTAAGTTAGAAGCGCAATTAATTACTCGGCGTACTCGCTCCAAGCGAGGTCCAGAAAGCACTGTTTCCGTTTCTCTAAGGATTAGTCTGAAGATTTGGCTTCAAAAGGAAAGTAGCAAAGAGCCATCAGGTTTGCTTTGAAGAAAATATTTCAAGGAAGTTTAGGTGCTGCACTATAGATTAACAAGAGGGAAACAAGGTTATATACATATAGCCTTTTTATCAAAACAAAAAAAAAAAAAAGAGGGAAAACAACAGATAATTGTGAAGCTTGTATGGCATACGGGGATATTCACACATATAAAGACCAATATTCAGCATGAAAATTTACATTTCATCCACTTACAGCTATGTTTTCCACAACAAACCATTACTTTGGCTTAGTGGAAACAGTAAAATGAACTATCATAATCCTCATTTTTGCATCTTGTCAGAGCTTTACATTGAAAAAAGCTGCAAGTTGAAGACCAAGTACAAGAGATTTTTTAACCAAATCAGAAAGTTAAATATTTCCAAATAAACTTTTTCACTCCTCAAAGCAAGTGAGAATATTAAATGTTGGGGAACCAGAAGACAAATAAGGACTTTTAGGAAAACAGAGATGGGACTTCTTTGCGTTGTTTAATTTGATGGGACTTCTTTGCATTGTTTAATTTGAGGTGGTTTTTTTTTGTTTGTTTGTTTGTTTGTTTGTGGTGCTTGGTTTTTTGGCAGTGGGGTGGGGGGTAGAACTGTGATGTTTTAATCCAGGCTACACAACTTCCTGTTTTACTGAAGAAAAACAAACAAACAAACCAAGGGAAAAAAAAAAAGCCTGCGAGAATTATTGAAGCAAGTCCTGTATCTAACAGTCAATTATTCAAGCAACTCAACTTGCTATTTTTGGTAGCATATTATCTCCTATATTTCTTTTGAAGTTTCATAAATCTAAATCCTGAAGTGATTTAGTACTGGGTATATTACACGAGCAGAATTTTGAAGAACTATATAGCATTCAGGTTTTTACTCCTCAAAAAAATTACTTAAGTACTCCTAAGCTAGGGAGAGATATTGGATACCTTTATATCAAATGATATTGCCGTTTGCTATCTATTGCACATCTAACTTCCCTATGACTACTTGACATTGCTATTTTCTGCATTTGATGCTTCCTTTGATGTTATGCTGTTAACACCCAGCTGTAAAGCATTCCTGAATACCAACCAAATGATTCAACAGCTTTTTTATCTCAGCTATACAAATGATATAATTTCTTAGGACTATGGCAAAGTTTAAGACTGAGAGTTCTGACTCAATATCAGCATAACAGAAGTGAAACCATACCCTGCCCAGGAAGTTTGCAGCAACACTCATCCACTTGTGTAATAAAAACAGTAAAACAAGAAAAGGTCAAAAGGGCTTTCCCATTCAACATTATTAGTAGTGCATTATCAGCTCTGAGCAACCCCAAGACCCATAGCCCTATTCACTAACACTTAAACAGAGGAGTCCTTATTTCTTATAATCTAGATTTCTAAGCTCAGGGTAAACCACTTTCCTCAGGACTATACTAGGTCATATGAACAGAAAGGAACTTCTATCACGAAAGGAAACCAACTAGAGAAGAGAGTAACTTACCACCTAAGACATCTTTTTACTGGTTTCAGTGAGTTCTCACCATAAACTGGTTCCTCAACACTATCAGAAATTGAGAGCTGAAGCCATAGTTAATGCTCTGATAGGTAAAACTGTAAGATGAATCTAGACCTAAGACGATTAGGCTAGAGCTACAGAAGTTTCACAGACAACACCTCTGCTGCTCAGAGGCAATGGATTTGTTTATTCCAAATTTCAAAGAACACAGACTAGCTTTTAAAAAGCCTGAAAAGCTCCTCCTATGGAAATCAACAGCAGTCAATTTTGCCACATGCTTCTCAGACTTGAGAGCTGAGCAGGTTAGAGGGGCTACCTAAGCAGTTTGCTTTAAAGCGCCTTCTCCCAAAGGTCCCTAGTACTGCCCCCCTAAGCAAGTCTCAGTAGAGGCAGCTCCTTCGTAGTAGTAACTTGTGCACAAGCCAGGAGGCAACACTGTGCAAGAGTGACTCCATGGCAGAGCCTTGGGACAGGCAGTAATTTCTGCTAAGAAGGATCAGAGGAGCCCTGCTCCGGCCAGAGTAACTGTCACATAGTGCTGAGACTGTTGAAAGCACCTCCAGCTTGACCAGGAGTGTCCTGAGCTCCACCTACACGGAAAGATTTGTGATAACTGTTTCAGCTAAAATTAAAAAAGGAAAGATTTCAGAACGGTTAAACAGAAATATTCCAGTAATAGAAGTTTCAGACTGTTCTAATACAAAGAAAAACATGGGTAATTAGATGCCAGTAAAAATGATAAACAAGAATACTCAAACAAGTCATATCAATCACTAGCTGTCCAGAAAGGAAAAATCTAACCAAGTTATTTTAACCTGTGACCTCGAATGTTTATTGGGTAACATTTAAGAAGGAAGCATGCACAAAAAATAGAGAACACAGGGTAACAAACATAAGAGACATAATACGGGAATGTCTGGGCCCAGCTCCTAGGGGGACCATTGTGTGTTTTCAACACCTTTTCCACCAGTCAGGAAAAAAAACCCAGGAGCCATACCACAAGGTCTTAATTCCTGCATCGTAACTTAATGATACTGAGTCTCAACAGCTGCACAGTTATTTCTGCTTAATAATTTCCAAAATTAATTCCACAATGAGCTAAAAGGGGGCAAGCTGCATCGGGGAAGTTCAGATTGGACATTAGGAGAAGGTTCTTCACTGAGAGGGTGGTCGGTCACTAGAAGAGGCTCCCCAGGGAAGCGGTCGTGGCACCAAGCCTGGCAGAGTTCAGGGAGCATCTGGACGATGCTCTTAGTCATATGGTTTAGTTTTAGGTAGTCCTGCGAGGAGCAGGGAGTTGGACTCGATGATCCTTATGGGGCCTTTCCAACTTGAGATATTCTATGACTCTAAATAATAAAACTGCAGTTACGTGGTCAAGCAGTAAGCTGAATACTAACCAGGTCTGAGGGACTACATGTTAATAGTCCCAAGTCCCTACAGAGTTAAAAAAAAACAACAAAAAACCCATACAAAAACTAGAAATTTCCTTTAACAAGCATTTAAGAGTCCTTCTGTAAGTCAGGAAGTGAAATAAGCAACATCTGTCATTAACCTAATAGAACAGACCACATAAAACATAATATGAAAGTCCAGTCACCTGTCCCAACAAGCACAGCTTTTCAGGTCAAATGTCCTTCTGATGAGAAAAGTTTACATACTTCACTGGTCTGTTTAAAAGTGACTTTTCAAAAAGTCAAAACAACGCTTAAATTAATGTCTTTGATTTGAAGGCTCATTGCACAAACAGAATTAAACAGTTCATGTTGTCCTGAGCAATTATTTACAGGTGGAGAAAAATAGCAGCTTTATCTTCATAAACAATTTGGCATTGCCAAAGTCTCAAGCAGAACACAGTTTACTAAATGAGCAGTTAAACCAGATTCAAAATTCACTTCTTTTTAAGCTTGCTCTACTAACTGTTGCAGTAGGAGTACTGCATGTAAAGGAAGGATATTTTGAGAGCTCTACATTGAGTTCTGCTTGATTACAGTTAAAAAAAAAAACAACCAAAAAAAACCCCCCAAAAAACCCCATCACTGATCATTTCCAGATTACTACCATCTTCATTCAAGGTTTTAAGTAATTTTATGTCCACTGTGAGAGGAAAGATACCACATTGCATTGTGTCAGCACAGGCAGATTATTTACCTTAATTGTTAATACATACTATTAGACTTCAAAAACCACAGGATTGCACAAAAGCTTTTAGCCCCTCAATCTATTCCCATGCTATCACAACCAGCCACATTAAACAAGCCCCAAGATAAAAATACAGCAAATAAATAGGAGACAGCTCAGTTTGGCCTAAAAAACCATCAGCTATTCCTCTTTCTTGCCTTAGATACCAGCAGTAATACAAAATAAATGCATGCTAGTAGAACATCAGTAAAATGATCAGAATTTCTACCAAAGTATTTTATAGTGGGTGTCAAAAACACAAAAAGTACTTAACCTCCATATACAAAGAACCATTTCAACAAACCTGCTTTCACATGGATGACAAATCAATTCAAGAAGCTCTGCTGAATTGCAAATAGAATTTATAGGCAAACCTACAGCAATATATTTAGAGCAACACTACCAAAGGAGATGGTTTTTAACTTGTGGCACAAACGGGAAGTAAACGTGGTTTCAGTTGTCAGAAAGACATTAATTTTTCTTCATTTATTTACAGCATATAGCCTCATTGTGATGGATTATTCTTCTACCCCGATGGTTCCCACATTACCCTGCTGCTGGTATCTGGTAGGCTCTGCGGTGAGAGCTTTTCAAGTTGCTCAGAAGCATTTGTGACTTCACCACTTTATGTTGGTTACATAGGTTTCCCCAAACAAAGAAAAAATCCTTCTGAAACCACACATTAAAAGCTGCACATTTTTTAATGCCTATTTCCTCATTTAATAGAGGAAACATTTAGCACTGTGCAAAACAAAATAGAGCCTTGCTTTATATTTCTTGCAGCACGTTTGACGTTATATAAACTTCCAAGACAGTCAAAGCCATACAGAAGTCCGTAACACATGCAATGTGGCCTTACTCAATACAGTATCTCTTCTGAACGAGGTCCTTCACTTCTAACCTTTTGTAGGCACACAGGTATGGGGACAACTAGAAAGAAACTTTCCTGCACCTTTTAAGTTTAGTACATATTAAGGGATTTGCACTAAAAGACTGAAATAGTTACTGAAGAAATTTTAAAGATTCTCCCCATGAGGAAGCAGAACATTGAAAGATATGTCAGCCAGACAAATGCTACTCTTATAAGAGCTATACAAGCCACAACAAAGCGTTCTCAAAATTAGTAAGAAAATGACAGGTATGCATTTGCTTCCACTTTGCAAACATAATACTGAAGGCGTTTGCATGTTTATTAAATTAGCACAAAATGCAAAACCTGTTAATCCACAAACACTGCAATATCAGTGCTGGAACAGGGACTCCACAACATGTTAATCAGTTTGCTTAAAACATCTCCCCATCATCATTACAGGGGAACAATTTTAAGTTGCATGGAAAGATTTTTAAATCTTCAAGCACACAGACAAGTTCAAGCTGCATATGAGAGATAAAGCTATAAAATAAGAATGAATAATTATCAGAGATTATACACAAAAGCAGGAGATAATTATCAAGATCTTTTCTGAATGACTGATACTCTGAAAAAAATAATCCAAGTAAGTTAACATAATGAAAAAGAAAAGCTACTACAAGAAAAATAGGGCAAACACTAAAATGTTGTATGTCCTTCAGTGTCTGTGATGAAGGACAGCTGAAACATCATAACCAAAAGAAATACCACCTGGATGAAATAGGCACACGTCTCATACAACCACCTGGGCTAGTCTGCACCACAGCAAGGTCCAGCTGGCTTAATATTTCTGTCTCAGCACCAGGCACGCAAGACCCGGACACACTCTGCCCCAAGGGATGCGGTGTTGATGCGTCGCATTCTCTTTTCAGCATAGTCCCAGAGCAGGGAGCCTGAGCTGAGACCTGGGTCAGGTCTAAAACGTGGCAGAGCTCAGTAGGCTCTCAGCTGATGTCTTCCCAGACCAAAGTTAATGCTGGAAACAGTGAAATCAAGTTTGTGCAGCACCACCCCGAGCTAAAAAGCACTGCTTGGTCCTAAAGGAAATGTTGAATTAAGACAAATATTTTACCACAGTTGCAGACAAAGAGCTACCTTCTAGAATTACCTAGTTTCACTCAGCATGGCCATCCTGTTAAACTTCTCTCTCAGAGAGAGATGGGTGGATGATGGGATGGGAAGGGAAGCCAAAGTAGGGAAACAGACAGAGGACCCCTCACTGGCAGGCTAGTAAGATTTTGAATTTTCTGTATGGTGCAAGCTATGCAGTCAAATTTAGTGCATACACACATTATTTATTCACATCATATATGATCAGAATAGTCCAAAGGATTAACCTGAAAATTACTGTCAGATAACTACAATATGGTTCAAAACTTGTGTTGGTAATACAGTGCTTTGGTACCTCAAATTGTGACGTACTACACACCAGTGGTTCTTTCTCCTGCAAACTGACGGACATACATTTTCAAACTGGTTATTTGGGAAGGAGTCTCATACACATTTTAGTGTCAGGAGCTGCTATTTTCACAGAGCCAGGCAACAAAGCTCTTGAAATTATTGCTCACAAATACCTGTACTATACAAGTCATCCTTATATAAAAAAAGACTACATAAGGTCAAACACTGTTTCCACTATGTCATTTCTAACAGATGCAAATTATTGACCACTACAAGCCTTCGAAACTTTCCTATCATTAATCTAGGTTTCACAGAGTGGCAGGGTAACAGAACAAAGTATTTTAATATTCTCTGTGAACCCTGGTTATTAGCAACAGCTACACAACACAACTTCATACAGTTATCCTCAATTGCTTATAAAATTTAGGCAAATTAACTGGCATGTAAAGCATCTGTAAATATTTGGCTCATAAAAGCTTAATGCTTCCTTACTGGCTAGGATGCTGCTTCTTTCCACGTTCATCCTTGAACCCAGCTGCATCACCCCGTTCTGGGCTAAGAACCCTCTCCTGACACAAGTTTACTTAGCCCTGTAGCTCAAACGGTAGTAGGAAGCAGAAGGGTAGCATTCAAGCTTTATAGAACGTATATAGTAAGACACAATCACAGAGAAAAACTGAACACACATTTAGTTTACAACTTTGTGGATGTCTTCCCCCGTACTGAGGACTGCTACTTCATTTACAACATCAAATATTTGAGAAGTGAGCTGTAAATCTGGTACCTACTATCAACGTGCATACGATTTAGCTATATCAAGACATACTCAGATGTCCTAAATTCTCATGTTTGTTTGTGATTGCCTTGTAATAGCGTAGCTCAACGTCTTCACTTATGGGCTGGTAAACTGCTACCAAGTGGTCAGAGCTCTTCACTGATGATCCTTTTACCATTCCGAACCTAGAGGCAACCTACAAATGACTAAATGCCTATGAATTACAATACATCCTTAATTTTATTATCATATATTATTTTCAGTGAAAATTATGCCTCAACAAACACCCATAGAATAATTAAAAGCACATTAATGGCATCTTTCAAAGCACCTGGACACTCAAATTTGCATTCTTAGCCACGTTCAACTTCTAAACTAGATTTCCTTAAAGTTTCCTTTTTTCTCTCTCTCTAGGCTCTGAAGCATCAGATTTGAAGTTTCAATGTTTGCACTATCATGCTTCAAATAGTCTTTATATAGTAAGAGGTACAGCCACGCTGTATTAGTCTCAGTGGAAAAGGCAAATAGACAATGTTTAACATCCCACTTCAGAAAAAAGGCTAGTCTTTTTTCTCCTACTGTGAGAGCAGGAGTTTAATCACTTTGTAGTCCCATTTAAATACCCACATGTTATCCACTGCTACTCAGCCTTTTGTCTGGTAAGCTACAGTTAATTACAAAAAAAAAAAAATTCTGCATGAACTACTTCTTGCTTTCAATACATCAAAATACTTTGTATTCCTTGGCCTAAAATATTATGAAAAACAAAGAAACATTCTACAAGCAAAGACACCTAAGGAAGTGTTTACCAGTTAGTAGTATCTTCTTGCAGTCTTAACAGAGAACTCCCTTCCTCAGATTATCGATGCAGCAGCTCGCCTTCAGAATCTGAACAAATAGAAAAATCCCATTAAACATAAACAGTACACAGTATTTCAATTACATAAGCCAGTGCCAGGGGTAAATCAAAGTTAATCCTGCAGTGCCGAGGAACCTACATAATTCTTTAGGAATGCAAATAAAACATGCCAATTTCAAAAAACAGCTGTGATTTTATGGAAGTGACATTACAAGCAAATGGAGAGGCATCCTTACAAACTCTTCTGTGAGTCAGTAAGGCAATTAGCTATCCATGATCACAAGCATCAGAAATAGAGCATTGCATCTCAGCATTACTGAGTTAAGTTACACAGAGTTACAGCACAAAAAATAGAGCATTACATCTCTGCATTACTGAGCCAAATTACACATAGCTGCAGCAGAAAAAAAGTAGGTCTCGGTTCAAGCTTTATTTACAGTGTCATATATATTGCGCACAGGGAAAAATCCTTCATTGCTACAGTTTTCATCAGGTAAAGACAAATTCGGCCAATGGCAGTTTTTACCTTTCTGAACTTACTCTAGGATTACTTAGATATCCTGCTTCAAAACTAAGTTTCTGGTTTAGAAAATTAGTATTTGTATAGGCAGACAGAACAGCATTTCCTATGGAAATGCAGCACTGAGATCTATTGCAAGCATTCTAAGGGTCTTTAAGATCATTTAGAGTAGGTTTATACAGCAAACAGTCTACCTTTTTTAGTACAGTAACTGGATGATGAACCTGCCCAAACTGGCACCTTTCTTTGTGGTGAAGGGCTCATAAGCCTTTTCCATTTGGGGTTTTGCAGGCTGCTTCTGTTTCAGGATTTTTGGCTCATTTAAACACTTGAGTGTCGTCACTCTAACCCGTCTCCAGTAAAACCACTGTTGCTCCTACTTCAGATATTGTTCCGGGTACCAGAATCCACCCTGTCAATATGTTGCATCTCCAGGTTTCTTTTGAAGAGTGATCTTCCCATTTCATATTACAATTCTTTTTCTGCTTCTACAGCAAAGTCAACCACATTCTGCAATGCATCTGCTTTTAGCATAAACTTGTTTAAGGAATACAAAATCCCTGTCATGTTAATGACCTTTGCAGATCAGCTGAAGAGGCATGAAATACTCAGCGTAAATTTGTATTTAATCAGCTATCAGCAGCTCCTCTTCCATCAGATAATCCTGATTAACAAGTATTTAACAAAAAATATGCTGCTTTGCAGTGAAATTTCTAATCACAAAGTATTACTGATTCGTGCCAGCTTGGGAAGGGTGGAGGGAAGGGGAAGAGCTATGCAGTATCAAGGCTGAGGGATGATTTTAGTCACAGTGAAAACTATCAAAAGATACCACCCATTTCCATCCTCTCCTCTTGGCAAAAGAAAACCTTGCGACCTGCACAGCACAGCTAGAAGAAGAGGAGAAGGCAAGGACTCTGAGTTACTATGCAAAATTTACTCGACAAATAAAAATCAAGAGTTCAAAAGTAAAACCAAAAGGCCTAATGCTAGTCAATGATAACTTTTGCCAATTTGTGTCACAACATCTAAGATAAGCACATGCCTGGCAAATTAATGTGTTGTTGTCCCCTGTCCCGTTCCCCCCCCGCACAAGTGTTGTATGAAGCACGACCTTGCTCTCTTGCAGAAAGGGAAATCTAAAAAACATCCAAGCTGCCTTATTCGCTTTGTTAAAGCACAGGCTTTATTTGAACAACTGTTCCACTACCCTATTTCAGTCCCCTTCATTCACGGTTCTCTTGCCAAGCAACTGTATAAAGTTAACAATTCAGTTTAAAACTTCTGAATGGAAGCCGTAAGGTCTCATACTCACACGCTGCTTGGTAAGTCGCTGAGCAGAGCGGCACTGTCGGTGTCTACAGCCTGGTAACAGGATTTGAAAGTTCTCCTGGCTGAGTGACCATTTATGCAACTGCAGCATGTGCAATTTCCTTCAACACACTCAACAAAAATACTTCCTTCTACCCTGCTACGCTACAGTACGAAAAGCTTCCTATTCAGCACCAGCGAATGGATTTTTTTCAAGCATGATTGATCATTTCATTAAACAGAAAACTTGTGACATTTCCACTAGACCAACTCACGTATTGTCATGTTGCCAAATTCAAATGTTTAAACTTCCTCATAACTACCTACAATAGCATGCAGGATTTTGTTTTACTAAAAGCAGTATCTAAGCTTGCGTGGAGACTCTTCTGCGCCTGCAGCCCCACACTGCCCTGCGTTGCTGCCTCTCCTGGCTGCTCAGCATCTCCCATGCTGCATCCTCCCTGACAACCCATTCCTGCAGAAATGGCCTTCAGGTGGCCAGCAGCTGCAGCTGCGTAGCAATTCTGGATGGAAAAAGTCAGTGTGGCAAAACAGCAGCAGGTACAGCGGACTGGACGGATCACGGAAACATCCACATGCAAAGGAACTATGTAATCTGCCAGTGCTGGGCAAAGAATAAAGTCTGGGGCAGCAGGAGAGGAAAGAGGCTGCGGCGCAGGCGTGTTGGCCAGGAGCAACTGGACAGGGGTGCTGAAGTGGGGGCATGCACAGAAAGCTGCAGACAGATCGTGGAAGATCTCCCCAGCTTTCAAGGAAACAATTCCTTATATATGATCTAGATTCATCTGGTTCAGTTGATAAAACCTGTCAAGAGAGCTTTTTTTTTTTTTGCCTTTTTTTTTTTTTTCTTTTCTTTCCCTTTTTAAATAACAGATCCCCAAACTGTAACCTACGGTATGAATAACACAGCTGAGAAAAACTAAGTAGCTGCCATCTTAGTTTTCAGTCAATATTTGTTCAAAGATTAATTTTCTTTACTTCAATAGACCTTTGTGGAATAAATTAACACAGTTTCTTTGACAGGCTAATGAGGATAGCAAGTGAACAACAAAAGAGTAAGCTCATTCTCAGGAGATATCCTTGCTTGCCCTCCACGCACTGTGTTGGCATAGCTTTGCAGGATGATGAGTTCAAAAGAAGGAAGCAGACAATAAACCTACTTGTTCCTCATAAATTAGGGAGACTTCACCTATTCATTTAAGCGACCATCCCTGACTTCATTAGTTTTGTCACTTAAGGGGAAGGTGGAATTTAACTCTGAAGTACAGCACCTGATTAAATCTTGTTCTCTACACAAAATTCATGCTCAAGAAAAACTATCAACCGTAAAGAGGCAGAGAGTCTTCTGTGAATTGCATGTTTTTCTTCCCTGGTGTACATGTTTCAACAGGCAGAATCACAGCCACTGCTTCCCAAGCCTCCAAGTTTTGCACTCATTTGAGCTACAAGGAAGAACACCTCTGAGAAATTTATTAACGGCTACATTCTCAGGAGAGAATGGTAACGCCTGTAACACAGGGGTTAATAGGTTTTACTGAGAGATTCAGCATACTCCATGCACGAGTTTGCTGAAATGCTGGCAAAAGTTAGTTATTGCCAGGTATAGCAGTTTCTAGGTAGGGGCTTAAAGTTATCTTCAATAATTTTCCAGCCTTTGCCACCATTAAAGCAAGACTGCCACTCACAGCCCAGGTAAGCCCTGTGTCGGAGTTGGCTGTAAGTCTTCACCAGCAGGTAAGAGGGATGACTCAGGGCTGAGATGCAAAGGGAGACAGCTCAAAGCGTTTCCTTGAATTCTGCACAAACCCTCGACTGCCGACTCAATAGCCCGCACTCCAGTTCTCTGCCTTGCTCCAGTCGGACCCTCACCTCCCAGGGATACTACCAAGGTGACCACCTGGGGTGACCGGAGATGCCACTTCATGTCCTCTGTGACCAGTAACTTAACACAGCACCTTCAAAAGCCCAGAGAAATGTAGATTTCACAACTTAATATGCAGGTTATTTTAACTCAAAAGCTTTGTCTAAAGTACACTTAAGAGTAACTCCACTTAGCCTGTATACCCAACACTGTTGTATAGATATGAACCACATTTAAAATCACGTTACACACATCATCACTACCTATGCTTGACTTTGCTTAGCCCAAAACACAGAAAGCACAGAAGAGACAGCAACAGGGATTTGAGGTGATGCATCCTCCTCCCCAACGCAGATCACAACAGACCGCTAGCGACAACAGCCCATCAACAGGTTAAGACATATCTGAGCAGCAGAGTATACAAAACGAGTGAAACAAATCATAAAGATAACTAAGTGTCAGAAGGCTTATGGTAGCTTGTAAAGAATTTTGTTGCCAGACATAAGGCAGCACACAAATTGAGCAGTCAAAATAACTCCTGCAGAGCTTCTGACAGGCTACTCTTCATAGTAAGGCAGCTATGAAAAGAGAGGCAGAAAGCAACACACCCAGTGTCGTACAAAAACAGGAAAACCTATAACTACTAGAATTCACTGATAGCTCCATGGCAAACAAAACTTGTTTCACAATTTTATCCCTCACTAAAATGATACGGACTACTTTTCCCCCCCCCCCTTACCAACATATATTGCCAAAACTTTAATTTTCAGTTGAAAGAAGAAATTCTCCTGTGATTTCAGGAATTGATGGTCAGAGAACTATTAAAAAATCCCCAGTAGTTTACTTCTACACAGCTGAAAAAGTAAGTTCTCATTCCTTTATTTTCAGGACAGCAATGAAACCAAGTGTTTAAGACCAAAGTAATGATACTAAACCTCAATAGTTTGAGCTTCAACTGTACATCATACAGTTAATAACGGTGATGCTACAACATAATACAAGGTTAAAATTACTTGCTTCCAGAAGACTGCCCAGCTCTGCTTCCATGTAATACCATAGCACTCAAGAGATACCTTGACCATTTTCAACATCAAATTACTACTTTTCTTCATTCACCATAACATCATCAGTTACAGGACTTAAATATGATATTCCTTACAGGTTTGAGCTGGAAAGCATCAAAACATAGTCACGTACTAGAAGGTAATTTTGTGTGTAAATGAAGATTATCCAGTTAATTAAAAGTCGCAAAGACAGAGATGGAAGACTCACCCATAACCTTCCCTTGTCCCCACAGCAAACATTTGGCACAGGTTTAAAGTATTATCAGTCCAACACAATGCATTAATTGAAGTGTAATTTACCAAACAGAACTCTGACCAGCTTTTCCTCTGCTAATTAATCCAAAGTCATAGAAAGGATTTCTACCTGTGAACACTTTCTCCTGTCAGTGCCATATCTGTTTTCAAACACTGGACTTGATATTTTGAGCTCAGTAGTGTTGCATGGTTTAGCAACTTCCCTTAAAAATACAGGTTTTCAAAATAACTCTAAGTATTACAGAAGGTCTGAATCTTAGAATGTGACTAACCTTATCAGCTTTTTAAAAATGATTTAATTAATTACAATGAAGAATAGTGTGTGCTCCAGACCCAGGAGAGTTTGCTCACACTTCAGAAGTTCTGACTACTGTCAGATCATTTCTTACCTTCAAGCCCTCATGCACCCAGCTTCTTGGAGTTCAGGAACCGATGCCTATATTTACCATAAATGTAGCAGTAGGAAGAATGTAGCTCCTGTGTAAAACAGAAAACTGAAACTGCTAAATACCTATTCCATTTAACCATAACAAGCATATTCCTCTGTTTCAAAGACATGTGTGGAAGCGGAACTGCAATGATAGTGATCATTTGAATACTCTAATATAAGAGAGACTGTTTAACTATGGGCAGCCAGAATATATTCGAGGCAGGACCTGAAAAGACATAACCAGTATTTTCTTCAGTTCCCCTTTAAAAATAGAGCTACTCCTTAGAGAGCGACTCAAGTCCTCAGAGTGACTCAACTCAGAGACGGAGAGGCAGGACACAGATGACGTCCTCCGGATTAGTTATGGAATAGGCTTCCACAGCAGGGGGAAAAGGGCAGGTATGTACAGTTACACACAGACTGAAATAGGAGTAATCTTTTCCTACTCCTGGTGAGAGGTTGTTCTTGACACAATACAAAGGAGGACGACAACTAAGTTTAGATCACGTGACTTACGAAAAGTTGGTCAGAAATGTGCAATCCTTGAAAAAGCTCTGATAACGCTGGCAATCAGGTGTCAGGAGCAAGTTATTGATATGTACCCTCTGACTTGTAAACTTTTAGCCATATAGGGAAACAGGCACAACTTGGAAGATTTCCTCATTCTGCAGTACAGATGCCATGTACCTTTTGACCCTAGATGTCAGTTAATATAAGTTTGCTCCTTGGATACACAACGCCTGACCAAGGGACTGAACTACATTGTAGAAACCAGGAATTAGCCCATGGAATGAACATCGGACCAGTCCTAGTTTTTCTACTCTCTACAGAGGCACAACAGAAGAAGGTCTGTGTGTGACCAGAACCAGCAGAGCAGTAGGACTGCTTTCAAAAAGCCTACCTTAATGGTTAAAGGTATGAGCAATCTACATGAACTCTTCACTAAGTTAAGACTTTTAACAAGAGGATAGAAGCTGCATATCCCAACTTCAGGAAGAGTTCAAGATTTCCATTGGCCAAAGATCTATTGTAAGCAAAGACTAAACTCAAAGACTTTCCCACTCCATAAAAATTCCTTCTCACCAGGTTCTGCCATGCTTAGTCTTTCCTGGATCCACCCCTTAAAACCCCTACTCAAAGTGTCCCAGCTTCAGCTGAGCAAGGCACCAGCCTGGCTCATAAGCAGATGCTGAATGCAAGACTCCTCCAACAGAGATTAGAGTTAGGTTTCCCTTATGCTACAATCAGTAAGTTATTATGCCAAAGAGCCTGCCATTTAAAAACTATGAAGCAGGTGGGAGGGGGTGAGGAGAGATGCTATGAAGCCCTGGAACTGGCTAGTTGGTCAATATATCCTTTTTTTCTTATTTCCTAATCAGCTGGATTTAGACAAGCTTGTTATCTAGTCCACAGAGAGGCAGGCATTACTTCCAACTCTTAGTTATGTTTACAGTACCTAACTTTATCTGATGTGTAAATAGTTTAAGCTCTTAGCTTAAACAGTCTGAATGATCTTTTCAGGATCCAATATTTACTTTAAAAAAAAGAAAAAGATACTGCAGAGCTCACACCCGAGACCTTGAGTAGGAAGTCTCACCCTCAGAAGGCTGTCTGCAGACTACCTCAGCTTTTACATCCGCTTCTCACTAGCGAGACATTAAAGGCAACTGGACTCCTATTTCTGCACAGGAAATCTGATGAACTTTAAGCCATTCTTACACTCCCACATCCTCCCATTTCGGTCGGTATTGAGAGAGCACAAGATCTTTGTTCAAAGTGTACTGGCAGATGCCATCATCTCCAGAGGCATTTTTCCTACGTTTAATGTGCGTGTTACAACCTCAGTCAAAATAGGAGCGCAACAATTTTTCTATATTACCCTGTATTCGGAGTAACAAAGGAAGCATTTAAGAACAAGTCTTATCTTTTTCTGCTGAAGTGAAATAACAAACACCAACATTCACACAGTCATATACATGTTCTAGAGATTGAAACAAGGGAGTCAGTTCATCCTTTTCAAATCAAACTTTACCCTGGAACAGCAGTCAAGTAGAAAAAAACCACTACTCTTATTTAGAGACTTGTCACACTGCAAAGTTTTTTTTGCTACTGTAAGGCTAAAAAGACTTACTTGAAGACTAACAGATTCTGAAGCACCGTTTTTCCTGAAAAAATGCAGCCACAAAACTGCAGTTAAATACCCGCATGAAGCAAAGGCACTGTATTACATAAAATTCACATAACAACATAAAATTCACATTGTAAAGTCATGCCCAGCATAATTCCGGTAGACATAAAGCTGCTGTACAGACACGCATATATAGCAGCTTCCCTCCATCCACTTACCATTAAGCCTGCAAGCGGATGCAAGCACATGCAACAGCAGTATCATCAGTACAAGCACTGCACATACCTGCAGGCATTGAGACAAAGTCCTAGGACCACAAATTTCAAGAGTAATAGAATAACAGGGATAAATAAGCGTAACCAGACCTGAAATTAAGGTGCCTGGCTTCTGCAATCTCCAAATTTAGATCAGGGGCTCCATCTGCAAAGTGCTTTCAAGCCATGTGACAAGAGAGTTGCTCTACAGGTGGAGCGTGCTTTAGGCTGCTCCTTCATGAGAAACCCACAGGGCCCTAACCACAGCGTGGAACCAGAGCATAGGCAGTGTCACATATGAGGTTTACGTTCAACAAAATGAAAGGCAGAGACTCCCGAGCTCTTCAGAAACATGGTAGCCAGAAAAGTGCCACATGAATGGTGTAACAGGAGCCCAGAAAGCAAGCTCCAGTTTGGCAACAGGTATAAACGAAAGTGCGTGCACATGCACCATAGATGCACGCCTTCTAGGAAGAAGCTGGAAATACCACGTGGTGCTGTAGTACTCATCTCTTCAAGGACTATGATTCAGTGCCTACAGGGTGTGTTGGATTTAGTACAGATGCGCAGATTAATTGTACATCACATACGTGTCTGGCTGCTGACAGGAAAAGGCTACGCACACACACACAATTAAGAGCACTCAGAAAAGTTAAATCATCTGCTATAAGGATTGATTAAAGCCTTCTTGGACTTAGATTCACTCAGTGAAACTACAGAAACCTTCTGATTCATCTCTGTTGTAAGGAGTCTCAGAAGAAGTGAAGCTAGCTAACTTTCACGATAGACAGGGATTAGCTCAAGGCTCGTCATGCCTAGCATGGGCTAGAACAAACACTACCTACTATGGAATTATTTGCATTGCCATTCATGGACTTCTGCAAGTTATCACGGACATCTCATGTGGCAAAGACACTGCCAAAGAACTGGATGATTTATGGGTGTTCTTATAGCAGAACCTCCTATAGCAGGAATTTTCCGACACAACAGACATTTGCCAGCTATCTCTGAATACTGGAATACGGCAAAAACAAGACAGAGGAAGTGAGAAGACTTACATAGTGATAAATCTCATTAATAAAGATACACTTGTCACTGTGGCTAAACTAGAAAATTACTTTTGCCTTATGGTACTGTCATGAGGATCACAGAAAGCATACTAAAACAGGCAAGCCTACTTCATAAAGAGCAATGCAAAACCCATTTGGCTGATCAAGAGGCTTTCAGTAGCTTTTTTGTCGTTCAATAAAAATTAACCTGGCTTTCAAAAAGACAAATATTAACTTATTCAATGTCTTATCACCCAAATCTAGGAAAGGATGTTGGCCTTCTGGGCCTCCATCTCCCATATTTTTGTGGAAATTCAGTTATTTGCTTAAAAATACAAATATTAGCAAAAATAGTATTAAAAAAACCCACAACAACGACTGAGACCTACCACACCTGAAACAATGAAAGTTTTTCACTTGGATATACTTTCAGTCAATGTATCATTGCAGAGAAACTAAAAGAGTTTCACAGGGAATTACTAACCCTGCTGCCATCTTATACACATGGTTTTTTAGGAGTTATTCAACTACAGAAACTCAGTCTAACATTGCAGTAACCAGAGAAACACACATTTGATCCCCACTTTTAACTACAGACTTCCTATTTGCTTTCAGGTAATTAAGATTGCTGTACCTCAGTATCTTATCTGCAGTGAGACAAAACATGCAGCACTAAGCATAGCAGGACTTTAGCCAGGTATGTAGTCTTTGAATTCTGCTACAGCAAGAGTCGCTAAGGGTAGCATTGGATGAATCTTGAAGGGGATAAGCATAGAAGAGGCTGTTTAGTGACCCTCAAGGCGGTCAGTGAGTATACACTGGGTGAAGCACACATGCAGAATACCTCTGAAATCTCTGCACTACTTCACATTACAAACAGAAATTGCTGAAGCTGTACCGACTCCAAAAATCAGATACTGCATTCCTAACTGCCAAAGATATTCATGTTAAACTCTTATGTGTCAACCTGAAAAACAACGGAAGTTATTGTTTTACTGCTGAAAACTTAAACTTCTTAGGCCTTACAGAGATTAAGAAATTAGCTAATCATTTGAAACACTCCGGTCTAGTCCTGCACATAACAAAGAGTAATTTCACTTCAATATGTGGATTATAGTTCTGCCCATAAAGCCTTGTATTAAGACTATTTTGAATCAAAACCACCATCATGCAGGTGTTCCAAATTGCTGATTGACACGTTAAACCCAGCATGCTTGAGAAAGAAAAAAAAAAAAACAAAAAAAACAAGTTTCATCCAAGTCAACCAACTGCAACACTGCTTATTGTTGGATTATTACAGAGGAGTGTCGTAAGACGTCCTGTAGTTAGAATGTACTTCTTAAAAAATAACACTGAACTTACATTAGGACAACTTTCTAAAATGAAAAAAAGGGTGTAAGAGTACAATTTGCATTCTACTAGATGTACTTAAATAAAATTTATAGAAAAAACTGCTCCCCTGGGGAAGCCTTAGATTCAAAGATAAATTCATGGTCTTGACGATGCAGAGGTAGACTCAAACCATTAACAGGATCCACAAGTTCTACCCTATTTCATATACCAAGAGTCTGAAGAATAAACCACCCCTGGAAAAGAACAACCAGCTTCTTGGTTTGTTGGTCAGCCAGAGTATTCTCCAAGATCACGAACACCATGCTTATGACACAGCGGAGAACACATACAGTAACAGAGAAATTACTGAGCCGTTCATGAGAATGTGGAAAAAGAGTTTTCTCAAGAAACTAGGCTAGTTCAGAAAGGTGGTGTTTAACTCTGAGCTCCATGTCACATTCCTAATAGATAGCAGAGGGCATTAGCAGCTGCACTTTCTTTGCCAACTTTGAAACCTGCAAATAAAACGTACCATTCCCACAAGAAGCGGCTTCAAAACCCATAACTTTAGGCATACAGAACCGTCCCTAGATGGTATCACATCCTACTGATACTAGAAAACAGCAGTGAACATGAAGGACGTTAATGAGAACTAATCCATGCTAGTTGCGAGAAACCCCATATTTGTAAGGCAGTTTCTCGAGCCTCATTTGCTGCCTTTGCGCACATGCACAGCGCTACAAAAGGGATGCACAGTAGGAAATTAAAAATATGAGGAAGCATTTCTTCATTACCATAAACCCCTGTACATGCATTATCAAAATTTGGATTATCATAAGGAATTATCAAACAGTATTTTACGGACATTTAGTTTCTCCCATTGAGCACTCTGCCTGTAATAGGAAAGAGCTGCTTCAGCACTCACTTATGTCAAGGATCACCGTTCCTAAAAGGTTCATTGGGGTAGTGCCAAGCCACTGAAACAGATTTATTTCAGAAAACATAGTTATAACTTTCCTACTAGCCAATAAAAGCTACTACCTAAAGGCAGTGACTCTCAGCCTCCTTCCAGCTGCAGCTCTTTCTACTTTTTGTCATAAGCCCATACTCCATAAGGCCAAAGGCAGAATACTTATTTCACTTCCTCCGAGACATCTACATCACCGGTAAGAGCAGGTGAATGGCAAAAGGGATCATTCCGCAGCACCCAAACTCAAGTAGAATTAAGTCATGCTTATGCAGAACAACATGGAAGTTCAAAAGACACACAAGGTGAAAAGGAGAAGTGTTCTTAAGTCCAGATAGGGACCAAAAAAAAAAAAAAAAAAAAAACAAACAACAAAAACAAAAGAAAAAGAAAAGAGAGAGAGAGAGAGACCAGCCCACTGATGGATATACCTGGTCTTCTGAATGCTTCTGTTGATGAAAAGGTTTTCAACATAGTCACTGTACTCTAGAGCACCCTAGGCTTCCCCACACAAAAGAGCAGCAGCTCTAAAATTTCTGGTTTAAACTGAATTAACATTTCATGCCATCAATTTTATGTGTATCAAAATTCAGTTGTGTGTCCTAGTAAGTAAACAAAATGCTTAAATATGGGATATGCATTTCACATCTTACACCATTTTAGATATTTCCGGGGGGGGGGGGGGGGGGAAGAGTGAAGCAAAGAACCCTAAACAACTCACTCTCTCTTTACACAGAAATTACTCTAAATTTCACTCAGCCACATCACATCTTTCACGAGCTGACAGTCAGAAACGTGTTCTACAGGAGAACATAATAGTTTAGTGTTTTAATCCAAATTTATCACTGCATTTCATCAGAAATCAGAGCTCCCCACAAAGTTTTTTTTTAAACAATAAAATGTTTTGAACACTTAAGAATTAACAATGTTTTTAATATGTTATATTATTTGTGTCACTGCTCATGATTTTGAATCTGTCAACAGTGATCTGCCATCAAGCTGCACACTTACCCCCAAGAGGCTTCTCAGATGTGCAAGTATTGTTATCAGAAATATTCAAATCAGTAAGGCACTCAGAAGTGTTGCAACACAGTTCAAAGTCACTACTATAAACACCAATCCCAGCATGCAAATTTGTAGCTTTCAGCCTTTTCCTTACCTTGTAGCCCTGTGTTGAAGAATAAAAAAAAAAAAAAAAAAAACCACCCTTATTTCTGGCCTGTTTACTCTTTAAAGATGTCTAACTGCATATTTTAAGGAAAAAAGAGCACTTCTGAAATGACTGACCTTTAAGAGTTCGTTTCTGCTTTCAAAAATTCTAACCAAGTCTGCTTTTCCCTATTTACAAAATAGATACTCAGAGACTAAAATAGACACTATTGTAAGTTACAGAAACCAAAACCTGTCCACATGCATAGATTTTTTTTTTTTCCATTTCTGAAGGCAGAGAGCAAGCAATTCCAGATGCTCGGCTTAGTTAGGAAAGACATAAAAACTGTCCTACAATTATTTGAGGAAGAGAGACCAGGTCAAACTAATACAATTCTGGGAGAAATCTCTGCATATGGAAGCAAGTCCGTGGGCAAATTATTCCAATAGAGGTCAGCTCTGAACTTGCCTGAAGTGCTAGGGAGAATGAAAAAGTATCTGCAGCTACCACCCTTGTTCTTTAAATCCCTTAACTCAGAGCTGTTCAAAACATTAATTTATACAGCTGTATTGTATTAAGGTTAAGTGCAGGCAGGCTTTCAGCCTACCACTGTTACTTGACTAAAAGGGGAAGTTAAGCAAGACCTAATATCTGCTCTGCCAGTCTAGAATAATGCACTTCTAGTTTTATAACATTCTTTAATTTACCCTGTCTCTATATAGCTATACTCAAAAAGAAATGCAGAAAAGTACTGGCAGAGAAGTCTTGGCAGTTTGTTCCTTTCCACAGCAGAAAGGAGATAAAAATCAAGGAATGCTATTCCTAGATGCTTTCAATGTTGAGATAGCATACAAACTGTAAAAGCAATTTTGTTGTACATATATGAACAAGCATCTGCAAAGAAGGGTGAATGAAATACCTTCTTATAGGTGAAGGGAGCCTCCCATTATAACCTAAAGCACATACAAAACTAATATTAAATAAACTGTCACAAACATACAGAATTCAAAGGCAGGCATCAAGGCAATCAATCCCATGTTACTTCTGAATTCACACTGACAGTGGAAATTGCTTGTGACAAAGATCACAGGATTATATTTATCTCCAAACTTTTATTTAAAGCATTTGCCTTCACAACTTTGATGGGAGGACATCCTTTATAAAAGGTATTTGGAGAGGCAGTAAGTGGTTCCTAGCTTAAAGATTTGCTCTGTTATCAGACCTGAAAATGCCCATTTCTCCTCCCCGCAAAAGAAAGATCAGTTGGCCTGAATTACCAGCTTTTTTTTCCCCTTAGAAACCATCTAAAAGCAGGAAGGATGCTGGAATTTCATAAGACAGTTACAGGCATAACCCTTTCAGGTCCCCCATGAGTAACCTGTCAGTGACAACAGTTTATCAAAGTTGGATTAGTAAGAATTATTGCCACTTCTTTACAAGCCTGATACCATCAGAAGAAAAGCCTTGAGATACACAGGCTTAAAAACCTGAAATTGAAAATGAACATAACGAACTACAAACATTGACAAGAACTGCTACAAATTTATTTAAGCTTAGGAGGAGCTACTAGACAGAGGTAGTGGTAGGAGGTAATATTAACCACTTTATCACCTGTCCCCATTATCTCCTGGGGAGACAGGAAGACATCTTTTATTGCTGTAAACACAAAAAGGTTAGCTGCGAGAAAGAGCAGGAAATTAAGAAAAAAAAACATTATAAAAAGTGGGAGGGGGGGAAGGCTGTCGTGCCAGCAACACAGTTAGAGCCACGCGATAAATGAAAAGAGAGCTGTAACTGGTTCCAATAAAGCAGCTGTAGTTACGGGTTAGCTAGCAGCTTGCCTTTTTACTGGAGTTAAACTTTCATCAACTTCTGTGTTACAACAAAGGAGTTCTGCCTGTCAAGCACTTGCAGGATTTAATATCTGTATCCATTTACAGCTTTCCTCCATCTAACCATTAAAAACAATCTCAACTTTCTTGTTGGCAGGTTAGAGTCAAAACTGCGACTGTCCATCAACCTTCTATTCTGAAGGCTTTACCATTCATACAAATAATGCTGCCTCAGAGTAACTCCAATCCCAAGAACACACAGCCCTCGACACAAAATGCATGATAGTCAGGACAGTACTGTTATGTACTCAGATTTCAGTTTCACTTTGCATGCTTATTCAACCCAATTCCTCCCAACTCCTAAGAATAAAGAAAGATTTCTCTCCCATTTGCCTTACTCTTTCAAGACTGCCACAGCACTGAGATTAAGTACCCAGAAGTTCCCCAGAAAACTCACTTCTGCCACCAGGAATACTAGGCTTATGCAGTGAGACTGTATTATCTTCTTAGTTTATAGACCAGAGATTTATTATCAGTGAGTTTTGGTGTTTGGTTTTTTGCGTTGGTTTTTTTTTTTTTTAAAACCTTCCACCTTATCTTTCATACAGCTGAGCCTAGTCCTTCTACTTAACACAGCTTCCAGCTATATCATGGGAAGAAAAATACTATCCACTCTCATGAGATAGTTTTAAATGTAGCCATCTAAAGTCAGATCTAATCAAATGGTGGTTAATGAATACTGAGATACAAAAGAAAAAGAGACTTTGTCTATGTACAACAGAGATAAGAGCAAAAAGAATTTGCTGGAATATGTAAAATTTTTTTCATTTCCCCAGACACCATTTATAGCACTATGCCAGTTACTCTAACAGTAGCTAGCACACCAATCCGCCGTACAGTTGGAACAGCAATCGTTTCCTGCTCATCTTTACACACATGCACGAAAAACTGCTGCTCAGCAAGCAAAATTCTTTTAAGTTGTAAAAAAGTCATTAACAAATACTTCTTTTGCCAAATTACTGTTTCAGTTACATACACTATTTATGTCAGTTTTATACCAAGATACAGTTTAGAGTTTTGGTTTGGGTTTCTTTGTGAATACGAAGCCACTACAAAGATAAGCCCCTCAATTATATTTAAACAAAAGTTTGATAGAACTATCTGGGAAGGCTAGTACTTATCTCAAGTTTGCTTTGAGAGAACAGGTTAGTAAAACAAGGTCTTAAATAATGACCACAGTGCAGAGACAAGCCACATTTGGAACAGATTTCTGAAAGGATCAAAAGTGCAACATTAGTTTAAAACAAACCTGAACCTGAAAGAAAGTGCTGTTTAACTTCTTAGTAGGGCTTATGTTTAACATGAAATGTAAATCAGCAAAGTCTTGGACCTTTAGGATATTCCACTAACTGCCAGCACGACGTATGCCTGCAGTTTCCCAGGCTACTTTCAGTAGCAGCACAGTGTCACAAGAAAATCACAAGCATAATTAGTATCTGAGGGTGAGCTAAATTCTAGCTTTCCTCAACAGCATGTTATTGACTGCCTTTCACCTTCAGATTAAGACAAACTGTTCATAGTTTCTAGCTAGGAAAAAAGTTAATTTCAATTTTGCTGTTTAAACAGGTCCAACTATGTGTTTGTGAAACTGCTCCTTCTTTACTGATGCTAAATGAGGCTAATAGCTGCCTAAGTGATTAAAACACAAGTCAAAAAATTAACCTGTTGTAAGTTGTTCTTCTGATTCTGATGAACGACTCATCCTTAACAGAACAAGATGGAAACATTCAATTCAGACCATGAAAGCATAACACAGAGCCAATGCAAATCACCAGATCAGAGAACACTTGAAAACAGGTCTTCCCAACGCACCACTTATTGCTGAGAATCACAGAATGTTTTGGGATGGAAGGGAGGTTTAAAGGCCATCCAGTCCAACCCCCTGCAGTGGGCAGGGACATCTTCAACCAGATCAGGTTGCTCGGAGCCCCATCCAGCCTGGCCTTGAATGTTTCCATGGACGGGGCATCCACCACCTCTCTGGGCAACCTGTGCCAGTGTTTCACCACCCTCACTGTTAAAAATTCATTCCTTCTATCTAGTCTGAATCTTCCCTCTTTTCATTTAAAACCATTACCTCTTGTCCTATCGCAACAGGCCCTGCTAAAACGTCTGTCCCCATCTTTCTTATAGGCCCCCTTTAAGTACTGAAAGGCTGCAATAAGGTCTCCCCGCAGCCTTCTCTTCTCCAGGCTCAACAACCCCTCAGCCCGAACAACTCTCTCAGCCTTTCCTCATAGCAGAGGTGCTCCATCCCTCTGATCATTTCTGTGGCCCTCCTCTGGACCCTCTCCAACAGGTCCATGTCCTTCCTGTGCTGAGGACCCCAGAGCTGGATGCAGGGCTCCAGGTGGGGTCTCACCAGAGCAGAGTAGAGGGGCAGAATCACCCCCCTCGCTCTGCTGGCCACACTGCTTTTGATGCAGCCCAGGATACAGTTGGCTCCCTGGGCTGTGAGAGCACATTGCCAGCTCATGTCCAGCTTTTCATCCACCAGTACCCCCAAGTCCTTCTCCTCAGGGCTGCTCTCAATCCCTTCATCCCCCAGCCTGTATTGATACTGGGGGTTGCGCTGATCCAGGTGCAGGACCCTGCACTTGTCCTTGTTGAACTCCATGAGGTTCACATGGGCCCACTTCTCAGGCTTCTCCAGGTCCCTCTGGATGGCATCCCATCCCTCAGGCGTGTCAACTGCACCACTCAGCTTGGTGTCATCTGCAAACTTGCTGAGGGTGCACTCGATCCCACTGTTGTTGAAGATATTAAACAGTACTGGTCTCAATACAGACCCCTGAGGAACACCACTCATCACTTATCACTTATCTCCATCCAGACATTGAGCTGTTGACCACTACTCTCTGAATGCGACCATCCAACCAATTCCTTATCTACCAAATAGTGCATCCATCAAATCCATCTCTCTCCCATTTAGAGAGAAGGATATTGTGGGGGACCATGGAGCCCTCCTCCATTCACAAATAGCAAACCTAGGAGGGCATCTTCCCTCGCTGGCTCACTGAGTACTTGTGACAAGAAGTTATCTTCCACAAACTTAAAAGTATTTTCCTGATCTGCTTGTCAGAGCAGTATGATACTCCCAGTTGACACCTGGGAAGTTGAAATCTCACGTAAGGACAAGGGCTACCAATCCAGAGGTTTTTCCTAGTTGCCTATAGAACAACTCCTTGGTGCTAGCATTCTGTCTGGGCGATTGGTAGTAGGCACCCGCTACATCATCTCCTTTGTTTTCCATCCCCCTAATCCTCACCCAGAGGCTCTCAACCATATTACCGCTAACCGTAAGGGCTGTACAACCAAACCCCTCCCTTATGTATAGTGCGACACACCTCCACCTCACCTGCCCTGCCTACCCCTTCTCACCAGCCCTCCATCCCGGCACTCCAGCCATGGGACTCATTCCACCAAGTCTCATGAACACCAGTGATACCACAGCCCTGGGAACTGACCAAGGCTTCCAGCCAAAGGCATTTGCAACCGCAGCAACCGATGACAGCTGCCTGTAGGGGCAGGGGGCACCCCAGCCCCCCTTAACCCTTTCCCTCCCCATGAGGAGCTGGGGCAGAACAGGGGGAGCCCCTACATTCCCTCCTGGGAGACCCCAAACAGAAGGCCAGAGCCAGCAACCCCAGAGAGTCCTTAGCAACCAACAGACGTAACGGACTGCGGCGCTGCCAGCACTGCAGCTCCCACTGCGCAGACCCCGGGCAACCCCAGTGCCCCGTCTGCTTCAGTCTTGTCTGTCCTGAAACCTTCTACCCCCAAGGCAGGGACCAACCCCGACCCCTGCAGCCTGGGGATGCTCTTGGGGGCAAGAGCAGAGGTGATCGCCAGCAGTCGCTCCCATCTCTCTTTCAGGCTCAGCGAACCTGTGCCAACTGGCCAGGCAGGAGCAGCCCTTCCCCGCAGACTGGGCACCCCCAGCAGGTATGGCATCCCCGTCTGCCCTGGCACCCTGGTACTGTCAGCATCCCTAGCACCCTCATCCCTAGCACCCTCATCCCCCCAGCATTTCTGGCACAGGGGTTCAGCAATCCTATGTGAGTGTGCCTGCCCTTGTCCGGGTGATGCATGCCCAGTAAATAAAATTTACAGAGAATTTCCCAAATACTTGGGGCCATCTCTCCCATTTTACCTCCTATAAGTGAGTCTCCTCCCTGACCTGCAACCCCGTCCCACCAGCACAGCCGCTCACCCCACAGGGAGTGCCCCAGCCACAAGCCTCCCACACGCTCGGCGCAGAGCCAGGGGACATCTGCAATTGGGGCCGGCTTGGCGGGTGCCCCTGGAGGGTCCCCCCAGCCCAGCACGGCTCCCGCTCACCCGCACAGGTCTGCAGATGGCTCCATGCAGCTGCTTCTTTGATCTCCGGGTCTTCTGCACCCAGTGGATGAGCACCAACCTGCCTCCACCGGCCACCTTCGTGCTCGGCCATGGTGCTGCGTCCCTGCCGGGTGCTGCCCTGTGGGGTCCCTGGTGCTGCAGGATGCCTCCAGCCTGGGCGGCCCCTGGGAACCTGCAGGGCCAACCGCAATGCTACATACCCTTCAACCTTCAGGGGAGAGCGGTGGCCCCAGCCCCACCGGTGCTGCCGCCGTGCTTTCCCGGGTACCAGGCCATGGAGCGGCAGTTTGCACAGCTCAGCCTCTCCGACAGGGTCACCCCTGTGGGGGCAGCCCCGGGCAGCAACATCCCCCTGGGCAGCAACATCCTCAGCCACTGTGCTGGCTCCCACACCCAAGCCGTTGGGCACCCAGCAGGTGACCTCCAACTGCCCAAGGATATGCTACTGGATGGCTCCTTGGTCAGCCAGGACGGTCCCAGCAGCGTTCCCATGCCTGGGGACCTTGGTGGCACCGGCGGAGCCATCTCCCACTGCAACATCAGCTCGCTTTCACTGCCTGTGGAGCTGCTCACCCCTGACTACAGCATCCCTGAGACCTCCAACGCAGTCCTGAGCCTCGAACAATTCCACACCATCGGGAAGGGGCCCCAGGAGCCATGGTGGGATGCAGGGACGGACCTACCACCGCCCCAGCCTGGCATGCCAGAGAAGCGGGGGGAAAAGCGGAAGAGCACCTTTCCAAACCCACCCAGCAAGCGCAGGGCTCTCGCAGACAGCAGGAGGGTGGGAAGGTGGGATTAAACCCACAGCAGGGATGAGATGGAGATGTGGAGTGGGAAGTGGTGGTGTAGTTGGGGGGTGGGAGTGTTACGCTATAATAGCTTTCATGACACCTTTGCTCTTGTTTTTTCATGTAGCACACTAAACTACACATAGGCTATTAACTTCAGGAAAAAGTGAATCCACCAAAATAGCTACAAAAAGTCAGTTTACACAATATTTTAATACAAACAGGAATCCCTATAACTAAAAACCTATCTGAACTATACCTGCTAGCAGAAAAATCCCACTTTCAAGCAGTAAAAACCATCAAGTTCAGTTTCGAGCAGACCAGTATCAACAATTCAGTTTTCATAGTATTCTGATAAAGGGAAGAAAAACAATACTAGCACAGAGAAGTAACCACCCAATAAGTAAAGCATTATCTTTATGCAGAATTGTACAATTCCATACTAAACAAGACTGTCCAACACTGAATAACGTTAAGTGCAGCACTGTTTGAAAACTACAGTAGCTATTAACTGGCAAGTACGTCCTGCCTGCCCTTCTCTCCCCTCCTTGTAGCACTGTTAGCTTCACACAAACAAAAGGAGGGAGAACTTGTTTCTGTTCTGTTCGGCAGGTTAACCTGTTTCTCCTGCTGCACACGGTAGCAACAAAGACTCTAGCAAATAAAAAGACTCCACAGAATTTGGACTTGCAGAGCAAGAGATGCTAACTAGTAGACGGATGCAAGTATGCAAGTGATGGGCGCGTTGATTAAGAGCCCCACATCAGCAGCTTTACAAAGTCACCCTCCACACAGAATAGTGATAAATGAATAATCATTCAGCATCTCTAATAACAGAGACTACCACAGGAAGGACATTAGAGCCTGATTTAGGCCTACTTCAGAAGCAGCTCTCAAGGTATAGGATTTCATATCTAGTGGCCTTTACCAAGATAAGGAGACTAGCTTCCCCCACCCTCTATTTTTTTGTGTCAAAAAAAAAAAAAAAAATCTCACAATCAATATCACAACCAGCACTACCACTAACTTTAAATACATTGATTTTCAGCAATGATACAAGAATAAGTACACACATGTTCCTATTTTTTTACAGAAGCTGTAAACTCAAGCATTACTTATAGCTGAATATCCTCTTTGTAACAGAACATTTTTTTCCTGGAATCTCTTTTCTTTGCCTTTATACTTGCTAAAATCTGAGGACAAAAGCCCTGAACTTTCTCCTTAAAAGTTAAAGGATCTTGACACTGAATGTAGACTATTACCCATTACACTCAGATTTATTGAATGCAGATGGGTGTTTTTGGGCAAGGAATGAACAAGCAAAATGATTCACACCAAATGCTCACCTGCTCAACAGCAGGTTTTTAGGGAAATACCCTCAGGACGACTTCAAAAGTAGGGCAGAGACTGTCTGAACTAGAAGTTATGTCTGCACATTCGATAGGTATGCACATCTTCAGCCTCTTCAACCAATACTGACAGCGAGTGCCACAGTCCAATTAGGTACTGTGTGAGGAAAAAAAAGCAGCCTGATTTATTTTACACTTACTGCCTGACAACTGGATGCCAACTTAAGGTGCCATGAAGAAAAATTACTCATTCCCTGTCAGCCTGTGCTATATCATTTATTTCACATACCTTTATCACATTGCCTCTCAATTTTCTTAAAATCAAGGCCTAAGATGTTTAGGTTAGCATCCTATCTTTATATTTAAGATTTTCAATCACCTTAAACATTAGTTAGATCTATGACCAGATTTTACAGAAAGCAGGCATGGATACTAACTTACTAGCCAAGAAACTAGATCAATCATTTTTGGAAATCCATGCAGATTCAATCTCTGCAAACAAGCACAAAAAGGCGACGATGGTATGGTGGGGTTTTGTTTGCTTGGTTTTAACTCTTCAGCCTTTATTAGAGCAAGGCTGTTCTTCAGAAGCTTCATGGTTTTTCCTTCGTCCCTTGCTAAAGTTTAGTTCCCTGGATGACTGTACTCCTTCAGAGTGGCATCTGAACAGACCATTAATCCGATACCAAGCCAACAAGGCTGCACCTCTACCGAAGTCCATCTTCTACCACCTGTTCTCCTCCCATCTCTGTGTTCCTGAAGGTCTCTTCTTCGCTTACCCTGTTACTCAAATGGTAGATTTATCATGCAGCACAACAGATCAAGAGTAAACATACAGGGCAGAAGTCCTGGGTCAGCCATCAATCACATGTCTCAATCGCATCACAACTTTTTGTTCCTACCCCCAAACTACTGGGAATTTCCACTCTCCTCAGCTGCAACGAATGCCAGAACTGTTTGTATGCTTGTGCAAGCCTCTCCCCTGGCTCAGAGGGACCAGTTGTGTTTTGTGGGGTGGGCATTGGTTTTGGGGGTTTGTTTGGGTTTGTTGTTGCCTTTTTTTTAACTTATTATAAAACTGTACTTCAGTACACTGTCCATACCCCAGTCTGGGGAAAAAACCCTACCCTTACAGTATTACCATGAAGAAGATGTAATTGCTATGACTATGGAAAGCCCGTTCAGCACTAACTGTATAATAAAGGGAATAAAAGACAAAAATGTTTGGCTGCTGCATCTTCTATTCCTTAGCTAGCACACTATTTTTAGACAAAAAAAACCCACCCAAACTACCATAAACCAGTAAGTTTAATATTGATGCTCACCACTTTGGCTTCTACACTTTTACTGAGCACAAATTCATTCTGGATCAACAGAGGATAGGAATCATCATATTCAGACCTATAAATGACAAAATGATTCAAGTATCTATAAAAACGGAGAACCAGCAGTATTATCGTCCTCCTGTCCACACTTAACTTGTTTGCACACCAGTGTCAGCAAACCTGAATCCACCATCTCAAACTCCCGTCTCATACCAGCAGGGATACACTGCATTTTGTTCCCACATCCTAAGAAAGCGGGGGAGGGAAAGAACGGGACTTCACACTCCTTTGGATTGAAATTATTTAAATCAGGGGGTAGGTTGCTTTTTTGTTTTACTTACATGCAAGATGTCATTAACCACAATGTCTTTTTCATAAAGCCAAGAACACTCACACATAGCTCTGCTTTCCCTATTTTCCATGCACAGTACGGTGGTTCTACATTTACTTAGCAACAATACTGAGCCCTCTGCAAAGGTTTGCTCTAAGTTCAGAACAGGAGAACAGCCTACATTTCATGTTTCCTTCCTTCTGCAAGGTTGAGTCACATCCTTAGGTCTCCTTTTAGAAAGCTAACAAACCATGTTAGAAGAAAAAAAAAAAATCTTTAATGGACAAGCCTCGCATTCAAGAGAACATACAGCACTGACACAGGCCACAGTTCAATTCTTTGGCTCATTTTCTCAGTGACACAGACAAGACAACTGCACACCTTTTTTCCTCTTAGAAGCAAAATCTGGTGCTCTTCACAGCCAGACAACTTCGTCAAAGGATTTCAGAGATAAATGAAAGGCTTTAACATTTATGAGGAGTGAATTAGTGCAAACAAATTGCTTGAAATTACTGTATTTAAAAAACCTAAAACTCCCACATATGGGAGAAAGCAGAAAGTCCGACTACCTTTAAAGACAACGCCTTTCTAAAAAGCAAGTTCAGCATAAAATTAAGATCTGTATTTGTTTCCTTCGGTCTCTCTAGTGCTTCAAATAAAATAAAGCTTTTATCCTGTTATATTTTAAGCCATGACCGCCAGCAGAAGAAACAGTTCTTGCCTTATTTCCTCTATTGTACCAACATGAACACCACTGGGTTAACGTGGGTAAGTTCCCTGGTTAAAACTCCTATAACCCACAAGTTGGTTGTTTGAAATCTGGATCAGTTTCCCAAGCCTGTTTTGCACAGCTCAACCAGTACACAGGCCGGGGCAAGCAAAACTGTTAACTTAAAACAAGTAAGTTCAAGCTTTAGATAGCTACTTCTATTTATGCAACATACTACTACTTTCATCACACTGAAGCTGATGGACCTCCTCAAATCATCCACATTACACACTCGTATGACCAGAACAATTAAGCAATTGGGGTTAGAGCACCTCAGTCAACAAAGACAATGAAATAACATCCCAGATCTGCTAGTACAGTTGTTTTTGTCAGTGCAACTTTCAACTGCATACTCCATCTATCAGATTCTGAAACAAACAATTATTCACATATCACATAGTATTTAATATTGTGTGTTTAAATATATATTTTATATTGATGTATTATAAATAGTATGTTTCTATGTATTACACATTAGACTATGCATTACTATCCACGCCTTCCAGTGAGTCAGAAGCTGGGCAATGAGACAAATGCAAATGTAGTAATTTCCTTGTAAATATGATAAGCAGACAGAACTGATCCCCTGTTACCAGGCAAATAGACTAGACAACACATTTCCATCCTTTCTGCTCTGGATAGGCTACAGGCCCTGATATACTGTGTCAATCTTGATATGTACTGCAGCTTTCTATAAACACAGGTTTAGATAAAACCAATACATGTAGGGCAACTGCAAAAGGTGCAAGTCTCATTAAGCGTGGGACGGTTCGGGCGCTGTAGCTTTCAGAAATATTTTCCAAAATAATTTCTTTTAAGTCTAGCTAGTTATTAAAACAACAATGCAGCATATTTAAAAGCCATGGCCATACTATTTATATTTAAAGATCAAATCAGTGCCATTTTGCAAGGTACACAGAGCCAACTATTTGGCGCAGGTGCTACAGCAAAGGAGGAACTAATTGCTAAGCTTCCGGCCTGAGGACATGGCTGCTGTGTCAGAGACAAACTTCCCCAAAAGGTTTTCTTTTCATAATTAACCTAAAAAATTGGGGGAGCAGCAGGGGGATCCCACCTGTCTAAGAAAAGAAGATCACCTTTTTCAAACTTGTTCAAGACAAACTACAAAAGCCTAGCCAGATTTTCAGAATTACTCCCACGTTACTGAGAACTGTATGCCATTATAAAGTCTCAGGCAGTAAGAGACACTGACAAATGAGAGTTGCATCTTTCAACAGGTATTATCTGCAGCCTATTATAAACACTACTCCTCCTAGTTAAAGAAAAAAAATAGGAGATGCTGAATTTACTACTTCTGCTCAAATGATACTGGAAAAGCTTGTAGTATTGACCCTGAAGATCAGTTTCGTTGCAAAAGTGAGAATTTTATTCTTTTTTTTCTGGAAGCACTGTTTTGGAAACAGTAAGAGTAGTGCTCATGGCTCTTCGGAAAGAATAAAGGTTTGCTTCTGAACTGTAAACTTTACTCAGACCCAAAAGGAGCATTTGTCAGAAAAGCAGACTACTACATGCACACAGTCTGCCCCAATTGCAAGTACTGAGAAACCCTGAGAACCACAGCATAAAGCGGGGGGGGGGGGAAGCCATGTCCTGTTCAACAAGCCGTCCCCGACCGTCCCCGATTCCAAAGCACAGTTCCAACGAAACCTGTCTGGACTTCTGGCCTGACCGGCCCCGCATCCAGAGCTGAAAAACAGCCCCTAACGAGCACACTTCCAGGTTCCCTGAACCTGCTCAGTCGGGGGGTGGGGTGGGGAGGTGGGGAGTTCAAAGACAAAATTCAAACTATTTCCTTTTCAGGCAGTTCTAGCCTCAACTTTGTAGAGATGATTACAAGTATTAATGATGCTAAATGAAGGAAGCAGTAGGATAACAACCAGAGCTGTTGTACTACTGAATTAGATGCTACCAGTAGCAGCTACTCTAAACATTTTGTTTTTACGAGTATCCAGGGGAGAACAAAGCAGGGAAAAGTGTGGTCAGTCAAAGCAAAAGAAAACACAAAGAATGTTATCTATGTCAGATATTTCCTGAAGTACGAGCAAGAAGAGCTTTCTACATAAATGCCAAATAAAAGAGGATTAGAAAGGGCAGAGCAGTAAGAGTGAAACTATCTGATCAGACGTAAAACAAGAGCATGAACCCTACCTTCCAGTTACTTCTATTACAGTGTTCGCAGGCAGGACACAGCCTTCGCGTTTCCGTTACCAGCCCATCCTGTAACAGCAGGCTCAGCAATTTATGAAGCAGAGCACAGCTGACAGTAGTAAGGAAGAGATGATGTTACACACAATAACTGGTTGATAAGAGAAAAAATACTTTTATGAGGTGCCCTCCTTCAGTGAAGGGCAGCAGATTAAGTGTAGAAATCCATACTCTGGGACCTCCTAAGGCAAGGGATAAAAGAATAGCTTAACTAAACCAGCTTTAAAACAAACAAAAAAACCTGCACAAGTACTTTAAAGAATTAGAGTACTTATAAAATACTAAGATGACTATTCAGACATGTCTAACAAGGCCTTCACTCACCGTCTCCCATTTCTTTTCTTTCTCTGAACTTCCAAAGATCGCTGTAACACTAGCTCAAATTAAGATTGAACATTGTCTTTGAAAAAAAGATACTCTTAAGTACCAACATAAAATAGCTTTTTACTTTTTCTTATGATTTTCATATTTTTCTTATGATTATGTTATTAAGAAATATCTAGAACGTTAAATCAAATATGTGCTTGTTTACAACACATGATAAAAACGAAACACCCAATCTTTTTGCTAAGAACAGCATTTTACCAGGACTAAAGTAAATACATTTAGTTGGTTTTTTCTAACACTGATTCAGAACCAGGAAACAGACCAATTCAAAGCGCAACAATTTTGCTTTTCATTTTAAAGAAAGCATTTGGCTTTTTTTTTTTTTAAACATGCAAAAATACTAAGACCGAAGACGACATGTTCTCCGAGGAAGTTAAAGCTATATAATTGTGGAAGCTAAACACAAATTACTTGAAGTTACTAAGTGATTTTTAGTTCTTTTTCTGAAGCTATTGCATATACATCAGCAACACAAAATTAAGCAGCATTGAATCATTCTGGCAGTGCTGTAAAGCCAACATATTGTGAAAATTGAACTATATTGTACTCAGTATTTTTTATTTCCTGACAACTGTCAGCAGCACATAGCATGTGTGCCCTGATGAGCGGGTGCATGCATGCTTGTCCCCTGGCAGAGAGGATCTGTCCTTAACAGATGGAACAAGAGCATAAGCAAAGCCTACATCACTGGTATACCAACATAGAGGCTTGAAAATCACTTAAGTATTTTGGCCAACAATTAAAATACTAGTTTCCTAAAAATACATGTGGGTTCTACATCAGTTCAAATTTGCCCTGCTTGAGTACTGTATTGAGATACAGCTAACTCTACTGCACAGTGTGCGGACACACATGTAAGTATGTGCACGCACCTGTGTTTTTATAGATATATACACACACATAGAAAAATCTATACACACAGAGAGTAACTATAAGATATGAACTATATCACCTTATTGCGTTCCCATCCTCTGGAGAGAGATGGCTGTAGTTTTACTGTTTTTCTGTTTGGTTTTTTGGGGTTTTTTTTTTTTTTTCCTTTTTAAACAAAGTTCTATCATGACTTGACTTCCTTTTCTTTTTCAGCGCTGCTACTCCCAGCTCTCTCCTGACTCACCCACACGTAGCTATGCTTCAGCATGTTGCACTTCATGTTCTTTTATAAAGTGTCACTACAGCTCTTACTTGAACTGAAGATACTTAAATTGCATAAATCCACCCACAGAGGTAAAGGTGGGCAGAGCTGACAGATCACATAACTAAATACACAAAAAGCCTACATAAGGCCAGAAAACAGCACCTGAGGCTCATTGTTTAAAGTCTTTGTTTACGTGACCTTTCCTACATGAAAGTACCTCAAGTTTGAACGCTAATGTTTGTCACATACTCAGTATCACATCAGAAGCCAGCTGTGCTTCTCAGAAACCCAGAGCACAGATTGACTTTTCAGATCAAAAGCACTCCTGTGATCATTCCCTTCCCTAACAGGGGAGAAAAATCTCTACCTTAAGACCCGAAAAGAGATTTGCTACCAATGAACGCAAAGCTTTCAAGAGAAAGCAAGTTTCCACCAAATTTAATCTACAGCAAAAGTGTTCCTACTCCTGCTAGCTGCAAGGCTGATCAGCCAAATATTAACTGAACATAAGCCAACACAGTAGGCCTGGCAAGAAAAGGCAAAAAACCACAGCTCCATCAGCAGAGGCTGCTGTTCTTTTCTTTACCCATGAGTAAACACTTTTTTAAAATACTATACAGTTTTCTAACCAGCATAAGTTTCATTCATACTGTTTCTCTTAAAAAAGAAGCTCCCAAGAAAAACTTTGAGTGTTGAGCTAGTAACAGGATTAAAAAAAAAAAACGAACAAAAAAACCCCAAAAAACACTAACCAACTCAAAAAACCCAAATGGGTAGCAAAGGCTTTTTACCCTTCCTTCTAATGACAGAAGAAACAGCAGCTCTATGCTTCTTACATTGGTTGATACGGTTTCTCTTCTAAAGGGAAACTTGAGAAGCCACAATGCTCTACAAAACAGAAAGAGCTTATGGTTCCTCCTTCCAGCGGCTTGAGCAGGACAGAACTATCGGTCAAAGTAAACAGCTAAGCAGAGCAATGCGGACAATTGAGAGAGTCCCAACTGAAAAATAAAAATCAGCCCATTCCTCCTCCCTTCCTTCACCATAAAGGAGAGAAAGGAATTCACTGCCCACAATTCGGTTAATAAAGCTGCACCACCACTTTAACTTTTCCATAACATTTAAACACTAAAATAGGTGTCTTTTTACAACACGTGGCAGTTTGGCCCTAAAGCTGTGTGAATACAGTACAGCTAAGGAATGCTTCAATCTGCATCAATACCAAAAGTTTGTGGGAGTTACTAATACCAGAGTACGAGCTCTTGAGAGTCACACAATGCCAGAGTTAATCCTTCCTCATTTCTCTGAACAAGCAATGTATTTTTACAAGAGACTAGAAATAACTTTGCCTTTTTGACAAATGAAATGGTCACGTTCTGCTGCTGCAATAAACAGAATGACCTCAAGCATCACCATGTTCTCCGATTTGGTTATGGCAGCTACATGTCCAAAGAGACCATAAGCGAACACAAGAAACAACTGTGAAGTTAGAATATAGTATTAAATGGAATCATAGCAAGAGAAAAGCAGCAAGTTCGATGGGGATGTGGCTGCAGTATGTAAACTAGTCTAAAAAGACTCAGGTTCCAGTCATTTCTAACCATGCAAAACTAGCTGAACTTCTCTTCTTCGTGCCTTTGCTCCTCATGTGTGAAATAGGAAGCAAATCACTTCCTCATCTCACTAGACCATTCTGGTAATAGAAAAACTGTACAGAAAGTAGTACCAGACTGTCCAAGTGGAAATTAATTGCATCTCTGGAGCAATTGAGAAAGAGCATGGTAAGGTATTAAGTAACGGAGACAAACTATTGAGAACTTGTTCACTAAATTAGCACCAGCCACTTCATCCTGGGGATAAAGGAAGGGTCCTAATGAAAGAAAGGGCATACAATTATATATTCAAGGCTGCTTTCTTTCTGCAGTTTCTTTACTTTTGAGCACTGCTTCACAGCCCAACAGAAAAGGCCAAGTATAAACTCTTAACTAGGAGAAGAGCCCAGACAATTCACCCTCATAGCTACACGGCACATCAGCAGAATCAGAACCATTTGCTCACGACACCAATTTCTACCACTTCGAGATACATATTAAGCTAAAGTGGTGAAGACACAATGGCTACTAATGGCAATGGACAAAACTTGGTGTGTTTTCTTTCACTGTAGTCCCTTCCTTATAGTTTTTCTGACTCTACTTTAACCATACCGAGTTCCTTGTCCAAGAGACCTGTCTGCCTTCTTGACAAAATCCCAGCTTCTACTCTTACTTCTGCTGTCCAGCCTTCTCCCCATCAGCTCTCTTTTCCCTATTTTCTTTGCCCAGCAAGTCCCCATTTCCCTTGATGTCCCCAAGACGCTGGGTGAGAGGCAGCGTCATTCCCACACACTCCCTCGGTACCTGACCGATACTCTCCACGCAGCCAACAAGCTCCCAAACCAACCTCTCCGCTAGTTTTTGAACAACTTGTCCCCAACTCAGACCCAGATTCTAATTAATATTCTTCCCTGCTCTCAGCTTAAAGGAAGCTGCTGTTCCTCCTCCTAGTTAATTGCCATCGCTCCTCACCTCAGCCGTCATCTCCATCCAAACCTGTTTCTTCTCCCATGCTGCCTGGCTGGGCACATGTTTATTAGAGCATGAGTTTTCACAGGGCTGTAATGGGGTCAAGTTGAGGCCCATTCTGGACTAAGGACGGGGAGAGAAGCAAAGCAAGAGGCATAAGCCCTGTAAAAACACCTTGCTGTAAAGCTGAGACACACTAGAGCTATTTGAAGAGCTGTCAAAAAATTTTAAGACTACAGTTGCAACATCTGTTCCCAAGCCTCACTTTTGGCAGCTACTGAAGTAGTTTGACTGAAATTCCTTTGAAAACCTGACACAATATTAACATCAATATTATATAACATTATTTGCTCAAAGTATTAGGTTTTAATCAATAGTCTCTTACACTGCCATTTACCAGACTTTACTGCCAGTCCCACCTACAGTAAGTTTCCTACAGGGACACGATTCTACTCCGTGTTTACTAGGAAGCCATTGTTACAGAAAAATGGATAGTTTCTCCATAACAAGTTTGAATGTTGCTAAAACGAGAACCTTCAGAAAAGATAAGAAAACAACTTGGGTTTTGTTAGGCTAGCTGAAAGCTCTTGTAAGATCCTCCTCCAAACTTCAAGCTAGGAGATATCAACTAGGTCATGTTATTCTGTTACTACTGCTAAGAAATTAATTCAGCTCTGAACTCTTAAGATGCAAAGGTAAGAACAGTTACAGCATTTAAAGTACTACTTTAGTGTTTGGGAGAACATGACTTTAGCCAGTCGCACATGGGAACAAGCAGCAAGTAATCTTCTACAAGAAGTACCCAGAGCAAAAGATTTCAAAACTATCATTACAATTCAATTGCCTGTTCAGCTAACAAATCCACATCTCCCCACATCAGACTTTTACACACAAGTAGGAAATCTAAACTCTGAATCAATTAACTACTATCCATAAGCGATCCTTACATAACGCTCTGCCTTGTCCATATGATCTTCATTTATATAAAAAGTCAGCAATTTTATCTTTGAGATGAAGCCTCATGGAGTCTAGTGGTTACATATTTCACTTCCACATTAAGAAGGAACAGTTTCAAATAACCGTATGTCTCAGCACATAAAAGGTGCAAATATAACAAAAAGAAGTGAACTGGCTTTTCATGCCCAGAACGCACTTCGTCTGGGAAGTTTCACTTTCAGGGACACCAAACAGGAAGGTTTTGTTTTAAAAAAATAAGAGCTATGAATATATTTCTTATTAATTCTTACAGCTTTTTTTTCCCAGACTAGCAGTGCTAGAATTCAGAAAACTACTTTTTTTTTTTTTTTTTCCAGTGGAAAGGTCAAACTGATTTGTACATCAGAAGCCAAAACAAACACCTTTGTTTTCCAACACAAAAAGACAAGAATTCCCTTTCCTTGGGAGGATGGTACCCTCAAGACTGCTATAACAAAAAAGAGAACCAGCCATCATCCAGTGCCACACTTGACTGGACGAATATGCAATTAGATCTAACTTTTGAAGTTATACGACTGCTAGAGCCACTAGTCACAGAAACAGGGCTTTCCAGTCAGCTAATTTACAACTAGGGTTCCTAGGAACTCATCTATTACCTTGTATAGTACACCAGAAAAAGTTACTCATGCTAACACTACATTTAATTTAAACATCTAGTACTGAAGGAGAACCAGAATTGCCTCATGGCTGAATTTAAGAGTCTTTTGAACTACGCCAGTTAAGCAGAATTTGCTCACAGAACAGCCTCCTGCTACTGGGGAACGGTTAAGCCCCGTGGTCTCAAGTAAAAAGTGCTTTTAAAAATGTATCTAGGACAGTGTTCTGCTGCACTTTCTTACATATAAAGTGATTACTGATACAAAACTTCTTTTTGCCTGGTGGTCACCGGTTCAGGTAAAGCGTTTGCTGATGGGAATCAGCCTTCCAGACAAACGTATTAACTGCCTACAGGATCAAGCTTTAGGTTTTGGTGTGGGTGGCAGACAGGCGGCCTGTTTTGCAAGGCATGCTATTTTTGCAGCTAGAGCCACACCAAAGTGAATGCACTCAATCTCACAAGCTAAGCTGTCCCAGACCCAATTATACTATTTGCACAGGGACCACCTGGGAATCCCAAGTGCTGTAAATATAAGCCAGAGAATCAGCCAAACACTTAGTAAATAAGGCCACAAACCATAGAGCATTTCCACTGAACGGGAGTAAAAGAATAAAAATAAATCCTCCCACACAACCATTATTAGAGGAAATTAGTCTTATAGACTTGAAGACTCTAATAGACTTATGTACAATCTCTTTGTTTCAGAGATATTTAGTCTCTAATTTTTCCTACAGTCCCACAGTGATTCTGCGTAGTAGAAAAAAAAACGCTGGGTTTGGTCAGTCACACATCATTCCCCAAACGCAATACTAGAACTTTAGGTTAGTGCAAGTAAGGCAAACAACAATCTTTCCTGATATGCACAAATCAGCCAATACTTGTCTAGGTACTAGAAACGTAAAAATTCTTTTCCTAGGTGCTGAAAAAGCAGCGTTAAAGAACACTCAAAAATACTAAGTCTGGTACCAAAAGTCCTTTTACAAGTGGAATTCATGGCCAGTAATAACATTTCCAGAGTCAACCAGAAATAGATTACTAAACATTTCACCAACACCACCTGATTCAGTAGCAACAGTAAATGAAGATGGTAGCATAACCAGATGACAAAGGCTGTAACAACAGATGTGAGTTCATAAGCCACATACGCACACCCTGAGCAGGACATCGTCAGCCTTTCCCTCACATCTACGACTGTCTTACAGCTACCTTGAAATTCAAATTATCCTGAGTGAAAGGCAAAAAAAATGCACCATTTTACTTGCACTTTTCAATATGCTTTGCCTGTAACCAGTTTCACTATTTCCACAGTGAAGGTATTCTCTGCACATCAGGCTTTCACATGACAGAGAAGACAAAATGCCATTTCTAAAAAGAAGAATGCAATTAAAACCACAGGAGATGGGGAACACAGGAGAAAGTGCCGTAACTAAAAATACTTTCAGCCTTACCCAGTCAATTCTAAAACTGCTCATTGTTTGTTGTTGGTTTCTGTTAAGCTCTGCTGTTTATATAATTGCAATACATGTACCTCCAGTAAAGCACTGGAACTGCAAAGTAAAACAGCGCCTACGTAAGAGAGCCCATTACTCTCCGCAAATTTTAGACGGTTTGAAACACTCTGCCAGCTGCAGCAGCCAACTTGTGGCACTCGAGAGAACATTCCTGAACCACAGAAGGGGAGGGAAACTGAGGTGAATTTATAAGAGATCCTGAAATTAAAGGCAATCACAGAAGCGCCTGTCTTCATACACATTAAGAGAAAAGCAGACTTCTCCACACTGGGTAGTTACAGGTGTTAAATTTTCCACATTCACAAGGAAGAAAATACTAGTACTTTTAAGTAAAGGTTATGTATGCATATATTAATATTAAGCGAAGACTTATGAGGTATGCAAGAGGACCACTTATACATAAGTGCCCTTGGTACATGCAAATGCATGGGAGCAGAAAAGATATCAAAAGGTACATAAAACTGGCCATCATTTGCAGCTGGAAAATACTTTGAAATAAATCTTACTTTGACTAATTGATGCATGTATTTCAGGTGCCACAGCTAGTAACTAGTGATAATGCTTCATGTTCCCCAGCACTTAACTCTTTCCAATCCAGGCACAGCTTCCTTCATGTCCCCAGTCCCCTCGCTCTCATCACCGCTGAAGCCATGTTGATAGACCTGGAGGGATTCAGCTGGACCAAAACGACTGCCAGGATGACTTTCTGCATCCTGGTACTAAGCACAGGAGTTGGCACTGACATGCAAACCTTGTGTGGATTCAGCACATGCATTGACTTGGCCTGCGTACCTCGCCTGTAGCATATTTGCTTGACAGCTGATAGCCCATGAGAAGTAATTTGACAACACTGAAAATATTTCAGCTCTGAAGACGTATTTTCAAACTTTTTTTACGAGTGAGTCTCGTAAAATTGATTTATAATATCCTTCATGGTAGTTAACGTTACCTCAAGAGACAGGAGTCATTCTTCTCAACTTAAGCCCATCTACATCAATGACTAAAACTCTTCAGTGTAATTATAAAAGAGCAAGCTTTTAGGAAGGACAGGCAAAGGTGATAACCTTGATTTACACTAGTATCATGATTTCTTAAAAAAAAAAAAAAAAAAAACAACAAACAAAACCAAACAAAACCCAAAACCTGAAAACAACAAACACACACAAACCTGACTGCTTAAAAGCCAAATCTGACTTCTTGCACATAAGCTTTAATTTTGCCCGTCGCTACTACAGGGTATGCATTAGTTCCATCTATTCCCCCAGCTGGCAGGCAATAAAAAAAAGAAAGGTACCGCAGGCTGTTTGTGTATCTGTATTCTCCCAGATACACAGCGAGGGGAAAAAAAACTGCACTTAGGTTTACCGTGCTTAAGCAGCTACAGAAATCCGAAGTGGCCCCTACACATGCTTTTCCAAGTGACAGAGCCAATTTCTGTTACTGTATTACTCCATAATTCAGCAGTTAGCAACAAAAATATTCCCCCCCCCTTCTGTCTCTTTACAGTATTAATTCCAACTGTCTAGTAAGTGCCATTAGAAGTCTGGTGACAGACACCTTGAATTAAGTTCCCCACATAACTCTCCCTAAACCATTTTAGCCATTGCCCTCAATTAATTTCAAAATTAATTATTCTGCTAAGATATATAACTACTGAAAGACACAATAAAAAATAGTTTCCTTTTTCTCTTTATCCAAACATTAAGACCTCCACAAGACTCAGATAAGGGGACAGGACAGTTATGTATGCAAGAGCAGAACCAGCTAACATCACGTTTCTGCAGCCAGCAAGGTTCCCGCAGGAAAGGTTTCATATGAAGAGGCAGAGAATTTCAGAAGACAACCTCTTCAATAATCCGTCACCTGAGGTGGCCCCAGATGAACTGCAAACAATGAAGAAAATCTAGAGCACCTGACAACAAATGGAAGTTGTGTAACAGACAGGCTCAAATTCATTCCTTACTTTCATACAACCGTGGTACTCCTTGACCGGGATGTTTTAAAAACAGATTCTGGGATCACTTCTTTCAACGGACGCTACTCTCTGACAGCTCATATATGCAGTAAGAAACGTGACAGTTTGACTTGGATAAAAAGCTATCTACTCTTCTACTGAAAGCCTGTGTTTCAACAATGGAATACTCTCTGTATGCCAGACAAAAAACATTACTATTTCATGAAACAGCAGTTATCTTAGAATCATAGAATCATTAAGTTTAGAAAAGACCCTTAAGATCATCAAGTCCAACTGTTAACCCAGCACTGCCAAGTCCATCACTAAACCAGGTCCTTAAGCACCACACCTACCTGTCTTTTAAATACCACCAGGGATGGGGACTCAACTACTTCCCTGGGCAACCTGTTCCAATGCCTGACCACCCTCTCCGTGAAGAAATTTTTCCTAATATCTAACCTAAACCTCCCCTGGTGCAGCTTGAGGCCATTTCCTCTCGTCCTATCGCTTGTTACTTGGGAGAAGAGACCAACCACCACCTTGCTACAGCCTCCTTTCAGGTAGTTGTAGAGAGCAATAAGGTCTCCCCTCAGCCTCCTCTTCTCCAGACTAAACAACCCCAGCTCCCTCAGCCGCTCCCCATAAGACTTGTGCTCTAGGCCCTTCACCAGCTTCATTGCCCTTCTCTGGACACGCTCCAGCACCTCAATGTCCTTCTTGTAGTGAGGGGCCCAAAACTGAACACAGTACTCGAGGTGCGGCCTCACCAGTGCCGAGGACAGGGGCACTATCACCTCCCTGGTCCTGCTGGCCACACTATTCCTGATACAAGCCAGGATGCCATTGGCCCTCTTGGCCACCTGAGCACACTGCTGGCTCATGTTCAGGCGGCTGTCAACCAACACCCCCAGGTCCTTTTCTGCCAGGCAGCTCTCCAGCCACTTTAGGGTTAGTGTATTACCCACTTAGGATTTTACCGTTAAACTTGCCACACAGAGCTGAAAATGTTTCACAAAACAGCGCACCTTACTAAACAAAGATATTTGTCAGGTGGGACCTTCTAAGTTTGGATTCACGTTCCAACCTTGACCATAGTAACCTCATGCTAATTGCTAAACGCCTCCTATCCAACATCCTTATTTGCCACTACCTACTATAGAAACTGCTTATTAATTTAAAGGTATATTTAAAGTCCAAGCAGTCAGAGCACAAAGAAAACTTTGTGTCCATGGGGGGGTGGGAAGAGTTTGAGCAAAACAGACTTTGCAGTTTTTAACAACAGAAACGGTAATACGGAAGAACACAGATTATTAGATCAACCTGGAAAATGTTTTACTGGTTTGAGGATTAACATATATGCTAATCAACACTTGTATTTCCATACTACGTTATCAGAAATTCAGAATGACAGATTTTAAATGTTAGCAAGACTCCACTATCAAAGCAGAAAGACAGCTGTCATACTGTCACTGACATTTGGATCCAGGGTGCTGATGCAATGGAGCAGAAAAAGAAAAACCCTTCAAGAGCCTTCATGACACACAGTCTCTTGATTTGATATCCGAAATGTTTCTGTGAAGAAACTTGTTGTATTTTATTACCATGGAAGATACAAGACCAGATTAAAAAGTAACAAAATAGAACTGAGTTGGATGCGTCCTTATTCTTCAATTGCACAGGAGAGAATTAAGATCCAATTAAAATCTGATTTTATCAGCTATTTAATGAATAGGTTAGGAACAACACCCTCCTGTTACAGCTTCTGAATCCACCTTAACCCTACCTGCAATTACAGTCCCGGCATCACGGCTACCGCACGCAAACCTGCAGGATACACCCTCACTACGACAGATCTGCGACGGTTCCTGCGTGCTGCTGAACTCGCTGCACGTTTTAGCCACGGTCTGGAAGACTGCAGATGTCCCTTCAAGAGGCTCCCTCCTCCTCGTTAACCATTAACACTGTCACTCCGTTTCCCCGCGAAGCACCACCTGCCTCCCGCCGGGGCTGCGCCGCCCGAGGAGGCCGAGGGCCGGCGGGGAGGACGCGCTCCGGCCGCCGGCTCCCGCCACGCGCCGGGGGAGCCAACCGGGTCCTCTGCCTCCGACCCGCCGCCGTGAGGGGAAGGAGCCCCGCCGGAGAGCGGGGGAACCCCGAGGAGGGTGATTTAGCGCAGGGCAGGTCCCTGGCCATTAGCGTGGTTTTCCCAGCGGCCGCCGCTTCTCCCCCCGCCCCGAGGCGGGAGGCCCGGGCGGGCGGGCAGCCCCCTCCTCGCCCCGCCGGGCGCCCCGGGCAGAGCGGGGACGGCGCTGCGGGGGCGAAGCGGCGGCGGGACGGGGAGGGCAGGGACGCGGAGAAGTTGCGGAGGGGCTGAGGGGCGGCGGGTTTGGCCCGGGGAGGGGAGGGGGGGGGGGGGGAGAGCAACAGATGGGAGCCGGGGCGGCGGGCGGGGGAGCCCCGTCCCCTCAGGGGCAGGCCGGGCCCCGGCGGGAACGGGGCCGGGGTGGGGGGGGTCGCGCCGCCGGGTGTGAGGGGAACGCGGGGGATGAAGCGAGGCGCCCCGCCCGGCCCCCCGCCCTCCACGCCGCTGACACTCACCCAGCCGCCCCGCGGACGGCGATGCGGACGGGAGCGGGCGCCGGAGCCGCCGCCTCCCCCCGCTCGGCCGGAGGCAGGAGAGCAGCAGCGCGGCCGGAGCCGGCGGGGCGGGGAGGGCGCGGAGGGGGGAGCGCCGGAGCCGGAGCCGCCCCGCGGGGGGGAGGGGGAGAGGGGGAGGGGGAGCGAGCCGCACAGCGCCGCGGGGGACCGGCCGTGCGGGCGGGCGTGCGGTGACCCGGATGTACCGGCGGGGGGGGGCGACCAGCAGGTGACTGCGCAAGCGCGCCGCGCTGCCAGCGCACTGCGCATGCACCTGTCTCGACTCCCAGTGTCTCGGGCAGAGGCGGGGGAGCGAAAGAGAGGCGGGCGGGCGGGCGAGGCGGCGAGCGGGTCAGCCGCCTTAAAGGGGCCGGCGCGGCCGGGGCGGCCCGGGGAGGGGGCAGCCATCTTCCCGCGGCTGCCGGGCTGCGGCCTGAGACCCCCCGCCGCCTCCCCGGCCCCCACGAACAGCTCCTTAAAGCCACTAACTTCATATTATGGATCGTCGCTGAAGCCAGTTGTGTGATTTTGATGGTTTTTTAAGGCCCGACTCAGGGGTTTTAAATGTTTGCTGTTGGCAAAGCCATGATGGGAAAGAAAATAAGGCTCCTTCTTTGCAAAAAGTGGAGTTGCTGACTGAAAGTCGCGCATAAGTGTCTTCCCAGGTGGATCGTGTTGTAAGATCTAAGCAAAAAACAGCGGAACGTTACATCCCTCGGTGAGCTCTGTGCTGCCAGAGCCCCGCGGGACGAAGGCCCCGTGCCGTCCCGGCCGAGGCCGCGCCGCTCCCCATCTCCCCTGAAACGTAAAAGATACGCAAAATGCGTTAAGAAACACAAAACTATATTTTAAGGGCATTTCATGGACTTAATTATGTACTTTCATCACTAGGATGCATACGTGGAGAGGAAGGCTTCACCTTTGCCTTGCCTGTGTCACAACTGGGATTTTGGTGTCGTTACGCTGGCACATCGCACACCCCGAACTACTTCTGGTATGGATACATTTGCCAAAGCCGAGGGATAGCACAAATACCCTGTTTTGGGGCTTGCTTCTTTACTAAAGTTACACATATACACCCAGAGAAAGAAAAATAACAAGTTCTGCTTGGTTTTTCCTTGAAGTAACCTGGAATCTAGACAACTATTTTAAAAATTTTGCCATGAAGCCTCATCTGGCCTTCACGTTGAATGGCTGTCCTGAAGCCGAGGGACGGCTGACACCGCCTTCGGGCCAGAGCCCGAGCGGGACAGCCGGGCAGCAGCATACCGATACAGGGGATTATTCAACCTGAAAGAGGCAAACCAACCACCTGAAAGTCTAACCTGAAAGCCTAACCACTTCGGCTACTTTCTCTTCAGAAGCCAAATACCAGTGTGACAACTGCCAAATATTAGTGAATACCACGTTCCCCCAAACCCACTCTGAGAAAGAACGAAAATGGAAAGGACCTCAGAGTTTTATTTCTATGTCAATGTATTTCTCTTCTTTTTACTTTCGTACCTGTATGTATGTTGACTTAAAACTGAGAAAACTGAGTTCCTCTCGTAACGTGGTAGGATTCAAGATACGTGGATTCACTACACTAATAACTTTGAAGTGTTCTAGATAAGAGAGTATGCTGGGATATAAAGGACGCCATTCGTGAGTACAGTTCAGCTGCAAAACCTGCTTGCTGAACTCGAAGGAAATCACCGCGCTTTAGTTTTGGTCCTTGGGTAACATTCGGGCAAGGGCAGGGCTGGCACACCACGTACCTGTCTGCTGCCTTCACCGAAGCAGGGAAGGGGGAGGGCGCAGGCAAGCCTTGAAGGCTCCGGGAGGTTAGGGAAGATTGGAGCAAACGGGAGATGTCCAAGGAGATACGAAATGAGTTTTTCACAGAAGCAACTTACAGGCAGAATGGCAGAAGAAGAGAAGTCCCAGTTCTGCTTGTGCTTGATTTGTCTAAGTGGGTAGGCAAAACTAAGTGCTTGACATGACTTTTCACTTCTGCTACGGAAGATTTTTTGCAACTAGCGGATACAAATCTGGAACTGTAGATCGATGCACCCTCCTTCCTGAGACGATGGCAGGTCACTACCACATCTTCTTCTCTGAAGTCCGCAGACCTTTGAAAGTCTGTGTGCCAGGCAGGAGGCGACCCAGGTCCCACGGAACTGAATTCAAGGGAAGCAGACTCATGCTCTGAGCTTACGTTGGACTCGTTATCGCGTGGGCTTAATACAAACCCGGGGGCTCTCCTCTCTCATACTACAGAACTTTGTCCTGTTACACAGACCTAAGGAAACCATACAACCAGCCTCAGGGATGAACGATTTTTGATGCTCGTAACATGATAAAGTGGTTGGGGCTTGGCAGGGTGGGGTGAGACAAGGAAGATTTCCTACTGAAATTATAAGCGGGTTCATAATGATATTGACTCTTTAGGACTCTCCAAAACTGTAAGGTACCCTTGATTTGGTTCTCTCATCTTTCAGAAATACAAGTAAGAATGCCCAGACCCTGAGCATCACTGACGTTTTAACAGCAGCTGCATACTAAGACATCCACATCCCACGTAATAACTGAAGCATAAAAAATTATGAACACTCTGGAAAATGTTGCATGACTAAAAAAACACCAATTTTTTATTAGTTCTGCCTTCACTTTTAATTTCTTAATTGCTTCTTCTGAATAGAAAATTATTTTACCAGGTTATTACTGTGATAAATATAAAAGACAAAATTAGAGATTATATATGCCAGCTAGTATCATAAAATAAAGGAGTGGTGACAGAACATAACTGCTCTTAGCTGCTAAATGCCTGTGGATTGTTTTGTTAGTAGGAGTATTGCTGCCAGGTAGGTATAGCTGACACTTAGGAAAGAAAACAGGTCAGAGCATTTTCATAGAGCAAAGATTATTAAGCTCCAAATGTATTATTGGATGTGTATGTACTGTATACATGCGCATATATACCACTGACAAAAGATGACTTTATTTTATATATAGATGGCCGGAGAGGTAAGTAAAACCACAGAAGCAAACCCGCCCTTAGGTGCCCTGCACAGTTAGAATACTTTGGCTACTTTTAAGCTTAATGGTAGCCTAAGGGAGAAAGTCAAAAGGAGGACAGGGAGTCATCACCATCCTCTCCCATTCGTACTCCGCAGGGACAATAGGGCGCACTGCCTGCTGACAGCAGCCCCGTTTGACTTGGGGCAGGGGACACCAATAACTTTGCCATTACATGGATGAAAATAGAAAGTAAGCATCCTATACCCAAAGATTTTAATTTTTAAAAAGAGATTTCTTACAGCAAAATTTCAAGAATGGAAAAGAGAGGCAGCTTCGCGGAGATCCCTTGGTACACTGTTGTGGTTCATAGCACCCTCCAGTTCGGATAAAGCTAACATCAGGCTTTGCCCTCCCCCTTCCAGATTTCTCCACCTTCTCAAGTGCACGGCTAGTAGATGAGGGATTGCAGAAGCAGTCATGTTCACACTACAGCGATGTTTAGGGCTTTCGTTTGGGGTAGTACAAATCCTCTGATATAAATGTAGCTCTTCAGAAATATAAACAGTTGCGACAAAATATGAATGATCTACATAAATTTTGAAAAGCGCAGACAAAACAAAAAGCCAAGGTCAAATCATTGGATGCTTACAAGGATGCCTGAAGTGCTTCCAGATACTGTAATGCCAAACAATTACAGTGCTTTATAGTTGCACAGAGACAGGCGCTCTCAATCTCAAAACGCCTTTCCCCCCGCAGAAGGTCATTTCACTATTTAGGTGGCAAGTGGGGAAACGGAGGCGCTTCAGAAGTTGATTCTTTTTGCTCTGACAGACCTGGTGAAAGTCTGTCCTCTCCTCGTGCCGTGCCCCCGCCACTTCACGTGACTCATTACATTAGTCATCTCCTCTTCTGCCACTACAAAGTCTGAGATTATTTTCGAGTTCACTCATCTGTTGATGCAATTGCTCCCTGCAAGCGATCAGCACGGCCTCTTTGGGTGGGGAGCCTCAGCTAATAGATGCAGCACGCTCTCGATTAATGAAAGCTTCTTTAAGTCAAATGACGCAGGAGAGTACAGTGTTGAACCATGATTAAAGATAATGGTGATTTTACAGTATAAAGCTCTTTTGTTTTTACATTTTGCTGCCTTTCCTCAACAGTACAGCTCAGCCATATGAGACAGGGAAGCAAAAAGAGGAATAAGGAGAAAATGGCAGGTGTTAAGCCTGCATTAGAAAGAAGACTGTAGACCAGTAATCATAAGGGAAGATGAAAAGAGGAACTGCAGCTATTTTAATCATATTTTATCTCTACTGGAAAATAGAAAGATACATTAGAGTAGCAGACCTGGTACAGAGTAGAGCAGAACACGGTATTAGACACTGACATCTTTAAGCCGCTTATTAAAGTTTGTGAAATACAGAATTTCTTGAGCGACCACTGCATGGACACCATTGCACTGAGAATTACTTTGAGCAATCGCAGTGGTAAAACCCATGCTGCTAGCAAACAGGTGAGCTGGCCAGCAAGAGAAGAGGCCCAAGCAATCGAGATAATCCAGCATTACCAAGTTCAGGAGGTCATGGCCACAGACTGCGCTTCTGAATTTCTGGCACTCAGGTGAGGAAAAACCCAAGATAAACCCATTCTTCAACAGAGGTTTGCTCAGTGTGGTGGAAGAGCTACGATTGCTTCAGCCGGTGCTGGGTCATCCCCTCTGCTCGTACGAAAGGCGCCTTTCTTCAGCAAAGCTCCTAAATGTCACTGGATTTATTCACTCTGGGTAGTAGTTCGTGCCTTTAAGTAAGTGCTTCACTAAGTCAGGGGAGGCTGCGAATCGGGGAGTGATGTAGTGGCAGGCGTTTCACTTGACCTCCCATTAGCCCTCAGTCAAGCCAGTTTATAAAACAAAGTAACCCACCAGGACCACGGTAGGAAATAAACCATATATCTGAACTGGAACTTTCTCACAAGCCTTTCCCCCCCCCAAATGCTTCAGATCAATCAGCAGCATAATAGTATTCCAGTTAATGGACAGAATCAATGTTTCAGAGAACAGGGAAGGCAATATTTAAGAGGGCTAGACTGTTTCATGACTCTCTGGAAGAGAACCCAACTTTTTTTGGGTTTTTTTTTTTTTTTTTGAGCAAACGCAATTGTGCTGCCTTGATGGAAACAAATATTCATCGATTTCATTGAGAATTCTGCCTACCTCAGGAGCATGAGACTGGTATTTTACTTTTATCACATCCTTGGTAGTGATGTAATCATTGAAGGTTTTTTGTTTATTGCTCTTTTTTTTTTCTTTTTCCCCAAAGTGCTTAATTCGTTTGTTATTAGAAACCCTCAGAACAGCTTTTGGCTCGTAAGTGATTTTCGGGCTGTGCCTGGGTGTTGCCAAGGGACACTGCGAAGAGACCGTTTCACTTTGTCTCAGCTGTTTCCTTTGCTACAGCGGTACCCGGTTTCCTCTTCAGCTCACAGGAGATGTTGCAATCTTTGGTGGGGAAGTAGGTAAGTTAATTAACGCACCTCTGGGAAGGGCTCTGGAGAGTATCAGTCTCAGGGGCCCACTTCAAAATCCAGTGAATAAACACGGACTTCACAAAACAACAGTGTTAGGCATTGCTGGGCGAGACGCAAGCAAGGACAAGCTGAGCCCTCGGGCTGCATCCCATGGGATGTGTTCCTCAGTCTCCGGTGGCACGACCGTGCCACTGTTGCCACTGTTCTGTCCTCGCACCGCTAGTTCGGTTTGAAAGGACCTGGCTGTTTGTTCCCATCTGAAAAGCGGAATTCAATTTAGCTGATCAAAACCTGGACTGGTTTTGCAACTACTATAAACCAAATTCACCTTCGTTTGTGATCGAAGTGACGTTGAGTACAAGGCTACTGAATAATGAGAGAAAAAAGACTATGATTTAGTTATTGGCTCACCAACTATATCTACCTCTTTAAAATAACACGGTTATGATACAGTCATCTGCTGTATCCCATTTTACTGTTAACTTAATGCAACTCCGTCAATATGCTCCAAAGAGCAGCAGACATTAAAATAAATTTCGTGCACCCAATTGCTGAATGTAAAGAACTTCGAAGAAACCCTTTCCCCATCAGTACACATTTTCTTGTAGACTATCCAGTGACCTTATATGAAGTGGGTAGGTAGCACTCTTTTTCTGTGGGTTAAGAAATTCCCAGTCACCCGTCACCCGCATGGTAGGTATATTTGGTTTACAAAGAAAAGTCTTTGAGAATGATCATGTTAGGAAGCCAGGGTAGCTAGGACAGAAAGAGAGTCCTTACTGCTCACATAAGCAAAAGTCTCTCGCTGCAAAGAGTTTGCTAGCAGAGGAAATGGAAAGCCAGGACTCTTCCCCGTTCTGTAATCTGTGAGGGACAGACTGGGCGCAGATGAAGGCTGCCGTAAAACAAAGCATTTAGGCACGTGCTTAAACGCTTCCTTTGCTGAGCAACTGAAACACTGCACACCAGACGTCTTTCTCTTCCTTTTTCCTGAGCATGAATATGGCACCTAGGACTAAATCTAGCACCAGATGCAGCTGTCAAATATTCAGTTAGCAAGAAAAGGCAGTAAACCTGACATTGCACACTGCAATTACTTAAACTTATTCTGAGCTTACCCAACTGATGAAAAGATATTTTTCATGTCCAGCTGATAAACCTCACGCGTGAGCTGGGAAACATTCTGTGCCTGTTTATACCAACCCGGATACAGTCCCATTTGCGACATCTGGGTTTCTGAAGTCGGAGCTTAGGCGCATGTTATGTTAGTGATCAGCCTAGAACAAGCAGCTGCCCACCGTGACCACGCTGCCTCTACAGGAACGCATCACAAACCAGTGGGTTTTTTTAAATACATGTTCATACTCAATAATAATACTACTACTCCTTATTGTAATTGATTCCTGTCTCAGGCAGTGAACAAGCTAAAAAGTGGAAAGAAGCAAAATGGTCTTCTCTTGTGAGGTACTAGGCCATAACTCAGAGAAGCTTAGACTGTGTTTCTGGCCTTGGACTTCTTGTATGACGTTAAGCGAGAAGACTAGGTAGCCTGCCAGTGGTACCTCCCATTCTGATAGTTTCTAAGTGCCTAAAGTGATACCATTAAACTTCAATAACTTTATACGTAAAAAACTATGTTGGAAAGGTTTGCATGGTGCCGTACAGAAATGCTGCTGCGATTCCTGCTGCAAGCAGCTCGCAGTCTACGTCATTGACGGGAGGAAAACATAAATACTGTGATCAGTTGTACACGTTGGTTTTCTACCACTGTAGTGACATGTCTCCACGTGGCAAAATACAATGTCCTACCGCAGTCACCAAGCTAGGTCTAAGCCAACCAACCCAAGTTAAACGACGGAGCAGTACAGCATCTCTACAACGTGCTTCCCAGCGAGGCTGATCATTCAGAGCTGGCTCTAGGTTGCCAGTGAGACCTTGGCCTGTGCCAGCTAGCAATACTCCCTGTCCCAGGACATACAGCCTGCCTTCCCCTGGAAATCTTGTGATGCTATGATGCTGGACACTAAGCAGCATGTGTGCACTGCCCAGTCAACCTGCACGTGCCACCCCTTGCCCAGCTGGCAAGATGTAAGACGGAGACTGGGGGGAACTGCAGCGGAGGCACTGGGAGCATGGCAGGGAAGAGGAGAGCTGGGAACAGGGAAGGGCCCAGAAGTTTTGCACTGAGAAAGCTCCAGCAGAAAATGCAGGGCACACAGAACCCAAATCGGGAGAAAATTAGGATTCATTAGTTACACTGTTCACAGGACTCTTTATTTTTCAATTATATCTTATTCTTGTCTAAAAAAAAGGCAAATGGTACCAGCTGCTTCATGCTCCCATTATTATTTTAATCCTAATTATTTATCTGTTGAATATTACTTTCAAAGGATGGTAGGGGTGGATGTAGAGAACATCACATTTCTATGGCTTGCTCAAAGAAGACCAACCGAAGCAGGGATGTGAAAGGGCCTGGGGAACCATGCGAGAGCAGAGAGAAACATAAGGGCAGCGAGACAGCCCTAAGTACGCATGCTTCTAAATGTTTTTAATGGGGTCACTTCTGTCCTAAGGCATAACGCTTTTTGGATGACAGACTCTGGCCCCGAGCTTGTGAAAGGTTTTGCAGATGAGTGTGACACGCTTGGGTTTAGTGCAGAGGGACCTGTACTCAGGGGACCTGAATGTGGCCAGATGGCAAGGAGGGGGCATGTGTGCCCACTGGAAGACTGAATGGCTACCACGAAATACGGCGGAGAGCAGGAAACGGCAGTGCAGGAAAAGACCTCGTCTCAGACTGAGGCTTGGACAAAGGTTTCAGAAAAAATGGATGGTTTTGGAAAGGCTGCAACGGGACAAAATTACAGTGTAATGACTGTTGGTGAGAAGGAATGGCTGCAGGTTTATTCTGCAGTAAACCTTTTATTTTTTTAATGCAGAACACCTTAAAACCTTCCTCATCCTCCAGAAGTACAGCTATTCCACCCAATGATTCTGTTTTCTCTTTTCAATGCTATGTTCTTCCGTTATGGCAGAGAAATAGAAAATACACTCTTAAATTAGGAAACTGTAATTGGGTAGATAATAAACAACACGGGGTGGTTCAAACACGTAGCAGTTTGGAACTCTCCTCGTTTAGAGCCTTTCTTACAAAGGCATCTGGCAAAGCCTCTTCTCTCCGCACTACCGTCCTCCCTGCCACGAGAAATCGCAGGCAGCCCTCAGAGAATTTTGTTAGAATTAATCACTGATCAACTTCTTGTAAAGGCTTTATTTAATTCTGAAAGGTGCTATGGGAAAAGCACATGCATACATGCACCCAGAGCTTTAGGATAAAAGAATTAAAAATATGGTCATATGAGCTTCTCTCCCAGGAAAAAAATAATATAGGCGTTTACTAGTCAATAGTTTTGGGGTTTTTTTTTTCTGTTTGCTTTTTGTAATCCTTAAAAATGCTTAATACATTGCTTGGGAGCTGCACGTTCCACTTTAATGCAGAGTTAACCATTGCAATTCATTAATTGACTTTTATGTTGCCATTAAATGTTGCAATCAATTCAGTCTTGATATTCTACACTTTTATCTCTGCTATAAAAAAGCTCTATTAGCTTTACTTGGCTCAAAAACAATACAGTGAACTATCCTTAATTATTAATAATCTGTTTCCCCTTCAATAAAGCTTTTTGGACCTTTCCTACAGTCCGATGATGTATTTATTTGGTGTGTAGGGTTCAGAGCAATACAGTGCACTCTCTCTGGGAAAGAACCCAAAAATAACTATCATCTACTTGATAGCAACCCAAGGGATTTCCTAAGGGAATGAGAGTATCATTTCAGGGCAGGTCATCAGTGGTTTAGGGGAATTAGACAAATCTGTGTCTGGGGAACAGATGCCTCAGGGTTTGTAAATGTGCGAGAGAACCTTTCCCCTCTCGGTCGCCAGTTCAGGTCCATCCAGCACAGCAGTGACTGGAAGCTATTAAACATCTAATGAACTTCTGGGGCCTCCTGAAACAAGGAGCGGGATTCCTAACAGACGCTTACTTACATCTTGGAGCCGCTCCTACTCAAACTGCAGCCTCAACAGTAATACATAGACACAAAAACTGGGAATAAGCATGGTAGAGTGAAGAACATTTTATCTGCTAAATGCACTAAGTAGTCTGCTTCTGGGCTGGCAGTCCGGCTTTAGATTTACTACTGGCACTTTCTTGTTCTTGAAAAGAAACAAAATAATGTATTACAAAGCACTCTGTTACAGCCTTTCCTCACAAAGCCCACCGGAAGGGCCCAGAAGACTTACAAACCCACACTTGCCGTGTCTCAGACCTTGGGGAAGATCAAGGAGTAAAGGAGGATTTGATTTCATGCTTGGAGGCCAGTTCTGGGAGTCCCGGGACTCCCAAACTGCTACATGCTGCACATCTAGCTCTGATGCAGGTCTGCTAGGAGAAAGAGGAGACAAATGCTGAGCATTACAACCACAAACCACAGCTGTTGATGGGAATTGGCAAGAGACCAGGGAATGCCGGGAAGCATAGATGGCCTGCAGCAGAAGGTAGGGCTGAGCAGGGCTCTCTGACACTTGAAGCTGTTTTATTCAACTCCTGGTGCTTTTCCATCCTGGCATCTGGTTTCCGTGATAGCGCAAGGGAGGGACAGTATGGTGCAATTTTATGGTATGTTCTCCTAGGTTATGTTGGCACTGCCTCGGGTAAACATGCCTTAGCGCAGGCTCAGGTTCCCCATGCCCCTGGGTTCAAATTATTTGCAGCTATACTGTCTGCTTTAGTGTGCTGATAGCTTGTTCCAGTTGCCCCCGTATTTCATTTGAGGAGGAGGGAGTCGAGGCTTGCCAACTGTCCTCCTCCTTTCTTCTAACTCGGGACAGAGCCACGCTGAAGAGCAGACAAGCTGTGGCAAAGCCCCAGGGCTCGTAGCTCTGTGGTCCAGCGCAGGAACCGGTGAAGCTGGAGCCAGGCTTTGCAGCCGCTGCTCAGCTATGAGACCTTGGATGTACCCTGGTGCTCCCATTTCTTCACGCCTATTTGAGTGGAAGCTCTTCAGGGCTCTCTTTATCCACTCACACAGTACATGATTAAACTGTGCCCAAATTGAGGCAGGGGCTTCTGGATAGTGCAGTAATATAAATCGCAAAGAGGATGCAAGTTTTGATGGCTGAAAAAGGAGGAGGGGAAAAAAAAAAAAGAGGCAAGGTTTTCTGTAATGCGATCCACTGCTCACCCTCTTTTGTTACCAGTATGTGCAAATCTAGCTATTCCAGTCCATTATATTCAACAATCTTACACTCAGTGGCAGGTGAAATGTCATACCTCGGGCTAAATTTTCACTGCAGTAGGCAGAGAATTTGTCCTTTAAATACCCTTAGTATTAATGGGAAATTGATCCAGCAATTTAAACTCCAAGAGATACAAACGTCTCATGTGGGACCATTTTCAAATGTGTTGACATTTTGAGTCACAAAATGAGACACTTTTAGAAACAAATGCAAATTTATTTCATTCAGGATTTGAGGTCAGCTGGATACTGGAAAAGAAATGTGCAATGAATGTTTAGTATGTTCATCAAATATCTTTTAACCTCTGGACACTCAAGGGATTAAAGTGACATCAGAGAAAGGAAGGGCAATTTCTGAAGTTCTCTGTATTAACTGGTACATCCTCCCATGGGGCTGGAACCTAAATTCACCTATTGCACTTGCAATAATAGTGTCTAGGGCAAACGGAGGCTTTGGGATAAAAGACCGAGTTTCAGTGACCTCTGAAATTATGTCTTTCACACTATCGGATACGCTTTCATCTCCAAAGAGCCCTGAGCTCCACCTGGGGGAGTTCCCACTGTTTTACTGGTGTCAGTGAAATTCACGGTAGGACTGGAGCCCAACAGAAGAGCCCAGGAAACAAAACAAAACACACCAAGAGGCGGTAGCTTGCCTGGTTCCCAGAGGCTCTGGCCACTCTTCCAGCTCAGCAATTATTCAGCACACTGTGAGAAAGACGCTCTTAACAAACGTTTAGGGCACATCCACAACTGCCTTACAGATAATGAGTTCCTGGTAGGTCAAACCTTAACAAAGCCCAATGAAGCCGGAGTGTCGGTTTGGGCTCCATCCCGCAGAAGAGGGTAGGACAGGCCTGGAGCACCTCTGGAGAAGGACTAACTTGGCAAGTTGCTGGGTCTCAACTGGGTCTTCACTATCACCACCTGCGCTTGGACCAAGGCTTGGGATGCACTGGCACGGCTGTAGGCAGGGTACCGGGAGCAGAAACAAGGCTCACCCTCCTCCTCTCCCGCTGTGGTACAGCTCCCGACAGAGGGGAGTGAAGGGGCATCTGCTCCCCGTGCTGCCCCCCAGCAGGCAGGGCCGGTGGGGGCTGCCTCTGGTTTCCCCCAGCAGCAAGGACACCTTCTGGCTGCCCCCCAAAGTCTCCCCAGCAGCAGGGCTGATGACGTGCCGGGGCATGCCAGACACGTGGGTTGTAATTTGGATGGGGTGTGTGTTATTATTTCAGAGGGGGATTTCACAGGAAGCCCAAGGCTCCTCTTGGGTGGACATGAGCATCCCCTGTTGCAGAAATCCCAGCTGGTGAATGTCCCATGACAGGGGGAACGTGAGGACTCGGATCGTCTCATGCATGAGGAACCAGGGCAGGAGAACAAACGCAGGGGAAGTTCCTCGCCGAGGTCCCGCTGCAGAGCAGCCTCTGCCCTTCCCCTTCCCCAGCAGGGCTGGCGGAGATGGGGTTGCATTTCTGGGAGCCACTGCCCAGGGGAAGTTAGACCGATTTGGGTGCTGACTGAGAACGCGACGTCCCTCGCAAACACACGTACAACGGTGCCCAACGGAGTTAAGAGGAGAATCCCAAACCCTGTGCAATATGCAAACGACCGTATTCATCTCTATGAAAACAACAGCCCAGGAACAGCTACAAATCCTTACAGTGCTGGGCAACGTGCTGATAAGCCGTGATCTTTTTGGTGGCCTTGTATCAGATGGTCCTCTCCAAGGGCTCTGGATAAGCGCTCCAGCCTGCCAGTGGCATCAGCAGGCACACAAGGTTGTCAGGGTCAGTCCTTTTCTGCATGCTCACTGGAGCGTAGTATTTTCCTTCTGGGCCCCCACTCCCCTCTCTTGCTTCCTCAAACTGATTGATGTGCTGCAGGAGTCTGCGGGGGGAAGATTTACTGGTCCTGGACCAGCTACGTGATCCCATGGGAGCCCGGTGCAAAAGCATGCAAGGGTTCGCAATCCCCACCCAGGTGGCGTTCCCCCACAGAACAAGGGTTCTGAGTACATCCACCAACTGCTTCTCACATCAAGTAGTTTATATTTAAGAAAAAGATGACAGACCAAACAGAACCTCAACAAGTTAAAAAGACCATTTTTTTGGTATGAACAGCCACAAGTCCTAGGCATAATCATACTTCGAATGCATAAATGTATTTTAGAGGCACTGTGATTCATGTTACATCCAGGCATACAGCTGGGTAGCAGCAGACCTGGAACAGGTGCAAGTGGACCTAAAGCAATTTTTGCTCATAAATGTGACAACAGTAATGCCAATAACCAGAATGTCCCATCAGCTGTGTCCAAAGAAGGGCAACGAAGCTGGTGAAGAGCCTAGAGCACAAGTCATATGAGGAGCGGCTGAGGGAGCTGGGGCTGTTTAGCCTGGAGGAGGCTGAGGGGAGACCTTATTGCTCTCTACAACTACCTGAAAGGAGGCTGTAGCAAGGTGGGGGTCGGTCTCTTCTCCCAAGTAACAAGCAATAGGACGAGAGGAAATGGCCTCAAGTTGCACCAGGGGAGGTTTAGGTTGGGTGTTAGGAAAAATTCTTCACCAAAAGGGCAGTCAGGCACTAGCACAGGCTGCCCAGGGAAGTGGTTGAGTCCCCAGCCCTGCAGGTATTTAAAAGACGTGTAGATGTGGTGCTTAGGCACATGGTTTAATGTGGACTTGGCAGTGTTAGGTTTATGGTTGGACTTGATGATCTTAAGGGTCTTTTCCAACCTAAATGATTCTATGATTCTGTCCTGGGCGCAAGAAGTCCCGGTACAAGTTTTGCAACTTGGAGCTATTCCTAAACCAAACAATCTCCTTTCAAAGCTGTAATCCTGGGAAGGAAACTTGGTCCCAACCCTTAAACAGAGATGTGAGTGGCTTCTTCATTCACAGGGAAGCCTACCAATGCTTCATTTGACAGAGTGCTGTAGGCCACTGCCAGTGGGTATCTGCGGTACCCAGAGCGCACTAACACGAGAACACTGCCGCATACGGTAAATATTTCTTAAGGCCTCAACGTAAGCAGGATGCCAGACAGAGCTACTAATGCACAGAAGATCATATTTGGTCATACAGCTAGTCCTTCAGAGGGAGTTAGGATTCACAGGCAGGAGCATCTGCCCTCCTCAGTTCTGGGACTGGCAGAACAGTCTTGGGAATGGAGGTCCTAATTTTTCCCCTTAAGTTTTGTTGACTGGTCCAGACCCACCACCATGAAAACCCAAACTGTCCCTGGAGTTTGCAGATTGCAGATACTCCCCACCACACTACTCCCTGTCCCTGTGTCTCTGGCAAGGCAAGAGTTTGGGGGGAACATAAATCATCCATCACGTAACTCTACCCCGATGGCAGCAGCTGTCCACGTCAGGAGCATCCCGCTGGATGAGAGAGACAGGCTCCAGTTGTCCTTCCATGGGGCAGCTCAAAGGAGGCACAGCCCAGGGAAACAAGCCAACTCCAGGTCCTCTGCGGGCTGCTGCAGTCCTCCAGAGAACAACCACACGGCTGTTCCCATTTTGGGATGGTCCCTCAGCGCTGCCCCTCGCCTGCAGCAGCCCAGGCACTTCACAGGCCTCCAGCACGATCCCTGCCAGAGGCTGCTGGGCAGCAATGGGCCTGACGCTGGGCAGCCCTCCCTGCTTCTGCACCCTGCGTGCTCTGACGGGAGCAAGGCGAGGGGCAGGAATCCAGCCCTGCCACCTAACGTGAAGCTCCGCAGCCACCGCTGGCTGCTGACAGCCCAGCCAGAGCCCTCTCTCTTGCACTGTTATGGGAGGGAAGTCATCAGTTTAACCGCACTGGAGTAACGCCAGCCCTTTGAATAAACTTTTCAAAGCTGTGCTAAGGCGTTGTTTAATTTTGATTTCCAAGTGACCTCCAGTTCCTCTGGATATGCTACAGGTGGAAGAACATCCACTCCCAGGAGTTTATCTCTGGGGGCGGGCACAGGCCCTCGCCCAGCGGTTCCCAGGGAAGGGGGGAGAGAGGCGAAGACTCTTGCTCTTCTCCCCTCCCTCAAACACATCACCCCCTCCCAAGATCTGCAGCCGTTTGTCACCTCCAGCAGGGCCAAACAACTCAACCACCCCTCCCACAACTCCCTTCCCCAGCAACTCAAGATCCTTTTTTCCTATCATTTTCCCCTCCACCAGCGAGTTTCCACCCTTTCCCACCAGTCTATTGCCCACTTTAACTTGCGCGAATAAACCTGTTTGCATGGGTCATGCTGCAAATGAAAACGATGCCAGGATGTAAAATGAAAAATGGACCTGCTAAGAACCAAACCAACCTAGAGTTATTCTTGCGATGTCAACTATTTCAGCGACTGGTTTATACTGCAGCCCTGTTAACAGCAACACAATTCCAGGGGAGGAAAGTAAACCACAACTGGGGGGAGCAAACAAGAACAAGTGTCTTGGGGACACCTTTCTCGCTGAGGAAATGGTGGGTGGACCCGGGCCCCAGCGTGGGACTCAGGCCACATCCAAGGCTCTGACGAGTGACCTTAGCACAACGCATCCAAAGCTGCACGCATAGCAGCCGAGGAAAGAAATCAAAGGAGTGCGGTACAAACACTCTGGCTACTGCTAACATTTCACATTGACGTAACATTTCACATTGAAAGCAGCATTGGTGTTGGCACGAGGTTAGCAGCATTTGCACGGCTCTCTGCTGACTAGCGACTGAGCCCTACAGGGAAGAGAAGCTGCAAGGACAGGAGTGGGACAAAGCGAAGGAAGTGCAAGCTGCAAACCTCTGCTTGCCTTGCTCAGCATCAGATGAATATTAATTCTCTGCTGGTTTGCACAGCCACAGACAGGCCTGTTCTTACTAATTTTAGCCCTTGCCTAATTTAAAACTACAGATGCTATTTTTATGGTGTTTTTTTCCCCTCTTCTTAACAGGTTGTAAGCTGTCAGATGCACCCCGTGTGGTTGAGAAATTGGTGTCGTCCAAGGAGAGGAGGGAAACCTTTGTTAGAAATAAGAAGTGGATAGGAAAAAAATTGCACATTAAAACATGCTATTAAGCTCCAAGAACAAGTCTTGGAAGCAGACCAGCCTGCCTGTGCTGGGCTGAGGAAGGCAGCGGGGCCTCTGGCCTGGATGCATTCGGGTCTGGAACATGCACCTTCTTTAAACCTTGCACGCGTGCCAGCCCTGTGTGCCCTGCCGTCTCCCAGCTGCGTACACACAGACGTCTCACTGCGCCCCATCCCTGAACACACATACAACCATCCTCTCTCTTCTACCTTCACCTCCCTCCACCCATACATGCGCCCTGTTTATAAGCCTTTGCTCCTCTTGTCCCAAAACACACCTGCACCCAGACCCCCTCTCCCTGCCGCTGCACCTTTCCCCCGACGCCTGCAAGCACCTTCTCTCTGCCTCTGCTCCTCCTCTCGCACACCAATCTGTCGCCCATCTCCCGCAGAGGTCAACAGCAAATGAAGTGCTGAGCCTGCCCGCAACGGGCAGCAACCCTGCGAACGCGAAACGTGTGTGAAAAAGTGGTGAAGTGAGGAAACATTTGTCAGAGGAAGTGAGTGGGTGGAGGGAAAAGCCTGGAGCGAACAAAAATCAACAAATAACACATTTAAACTTGAGCACCGAGTGCCCAGCGTGGGTAAAAGGACACCGACTTTACAAAATACTATGCAAATGCATGTATTCTATGCAAAGATACGACTAATGTACACTGGGGAACAAGAGGTGTACAAGGACTGAAAATAAAGAGGAGGCTCAAAATAAAAAGTGTAAGAGCTAATGCCCTAATGGCAGCACACGTGGCTCCCGTGAGGGTGAGCAGGGAAGGAGTAAGACCACAGATGATGGCTGCGTTTTGGACGTGCATCTTACTGGATCCCAAAAACCCTGCTAGTAACCCAGAGGCTGTCAAAGTCCAAACGGACTGATGATGTCTCGCTAAGCACAGACACAGATCTTAGCCGTTATTAATAGACTGCATGCCCCTGCACATTTTAATTTAGTACTTTCAAGTAAAGCACTTTAAAGATAATATTTTTTTTAAAAAGGGAACTGTTATTTCTAGAACAATCATGCCGGAAGCCCAGCTCTGCTGTCCGTTTCTGATAGAGCAGTAGTTCCTCAGTTAAGATTTCTCCCTGTCAGATGTAGCAGTGCAGGGACCTAGGAATACGATTCCCAGTTTTTCAGCCTATTATTTGTGCATTCCCAACCTGTACAACCTCCCTTCCTTCTCTAGACTTGTAGAGCAAGATTGGCAGTGCTATGGTTTCAGTCACACACCACAGAAGATCTTGGGCTTTCTTCCTTAAAGGAGAACAAACTTAACTCACAGGCTCTGTGCCAGAAGCTGGCCAATTTTGCCCTCTGGGAATCAGCCCATGAAAGCTCAGCTCGCACTGGTGCCAAGTTGTTTGGACAAGTGACTCCTCTAACCACTCACCCAGCGAGTTGGTTGCGTCCGAGTTGCTGCCACAGACAAGGTGAATGAGCAATTAACAGGTAAATGGCTATCACAACACGCACGGAAAATTGTCCAGTTTTGGTTGCACCACATTTTCCTTCCCGCACATTTAAAACCAGCCTGTTCTGCAGGGATCGCCTGCAGAAGAGGTTCACTTCCACGCATAGTAAGGCTGCCCGTGCCACTATCATTTTAAAAGAATAACAAAAGTGATCTGAGAGTTGTCTGCATATTACTCCCCAAATTTGGCAGCGGAGGAGCCCAGACGTACATGCTTGGTGTGACACCGCTCTCTCTGAGGCTACGACGAGCGAGCGCTCTTGGAAAGCAGGCGGTGCGTCCGTGCCACGGGTTACAGTGATTGCTACTGACAGGTTCTTCATGGTATCACAACAAATTAGGTCACAGATTAGATTTTCATAGCACAGATTACAACCAGTGTCTATATTTTTTTCTTACATAGAGAGGGTTGTGGCCAGGAGGTTTGACCTCAAGACTGGGAACAAGGCAGATGGGGGGGGGGGGGGTCCTAATTCTGGCTGAGACAAAGGCTGTCTTAGCGAGACTCAGGTTAATTTCCTAGTTTTCTGCTGTAGTCAGAAGACTTGGTGGTTTTGCCTTTCTATCCAGCAAGCCTTTGAGAAATAAAGAGTTTGTCCACTAGATACTCTGGAGTAGATCTGACAGCACTTGTGCAAAGCAGTTATCAAACCCAGCATTTTATAAAAATTGCATTTTTGATGATAGAAAAGCAGATTGCACCACGTAAAAAACTGCTGGGAATGGAAACTGAAGCTACCTGCTAGACTTATCCCACCTAATACCACAAGGTCACACATACACTCAGTTTGAGCATCTCTTGATGTAGAAAGATCTTAAGGGAACAAATTAATGTGTGCAGTATTCAAAAACCAACAACAACAACAACAAAAGCCACTGGGGGGAAGAGTTTTAAAATATACCCAGCAAGGACAGTAACAGAACTCAGGCACCAAAAGGAAATCCAAGCTGTATCGAGCTCCACACAGAGCAGCACTGAACAAAGGCTTCCAACAGCTGAGTAGCTGCAGACACGGTGCAAAGTGCTTCCTAGCCATGGCGAGATACAGCCTGACTGCAGATTTGAAATCCCTGCTCCAGCAACGGTATTCCCGCAGACTGCCAGCGCTGCGCTCTGCTCCCAGCGCTCCCCGCTGCCGCCTCCCCCAGAGCTGTGCTGTTGCGGGGGAAAGAGAGCGCCCGGGAGCCAGGGAGCCTGCTTCAGCTCCTGGTGGAACCCTGCGGGTCTGCAGGAGGCCAGTGATTCAGCAATAAGCAAGCTCACGGCCATGGTAAGCGCTAAAGGAAAACCTAAACCATATGATCAGGAAGACAGGTCTTGGACTGAGCTAACCTCAGAGACAAGCCTTTCTAAGTCAGGGTTGAGAGTGCTGCAGGAATGACCTTCAGCTTACAGAAACAGTCCTGATACCCATGCTGGGATGACACTCCTCCATCTACCTTGCTTGGGTGGCCAAGAGACCCACATGGGCTCTCAGCAGAGCCTCTGGAGCATGTATTTAGCCAGCCAGAGCAGGCCAGTTTATACCTGCAGACAACCAACCTGTAGTCTCTAACCACGTTCTCGAGGCTGTTTGCAGGCGGAGGACGCAGCCTGTCTCCCTGTTCCCAGTGAAGCCAGAGGAGCACATGATGCTCTGCCTGTTCCCCATCTGCAGGTTTAGACAGGCCAGCGCCCGGTGCCCTCCGCTGCGCCTCCGACCAACCTGGCCAGCCCCATCCAGGTGCCAGCGTGGCTGGCCTGAATCACCACAGCTCTAAAACGATCTCGCCCTTCACTTCAGCAAAAGTTTTTCACAGGAAATAAGCTTTTACTTTCAAAATACTCTTGGCCTTGTTCTTTCCCACCAAGCACAGGAAATATCTCAGTCAAACATCAGTCTTTATTCTTGTGAGCCGCTATTTATCCTCTGATACCTTTGAGTAAAAAGAAATAGCAGTTAAGAGCGGCTGTGCCCTCCCACACTCTACAGGCGGCATTAAGCTTTTAACTGCCCTCAGCGCACCAGCTTCTTCCACCGCCCTTACTGGGCACGCTCACATTTAGAGGCACAGAATGAGGCCTAATTATTTTTTCCTCAAGCCTGAGCTGTGCCATGCAGATTATTGAAAATCCATTGCACATGCTCCTTGCTGAGCAGTCTGAACTATCGATCTCGGTTAGAGAAACGGATGCTCTAGACTTTATTGGAAACGTTTTTAGAAGTCCTGTTGGTATGACTGTTCCTGCTGGATCCTGAGCACTTCCTAGTCTCCGTGCAGAGCCCTGCCTCTCAGAAACTCCATCATGCCGGGGGTGCTTCTCCTGCTGAGCCACGGAGGAAACCACACCACCGACCTCCGGTGCGCCCTGGGAAAGCAAGTGGTGACAACTGTCGGAAAATGCACTGAGGCCTTTCGGTCTGACCAGTGCTCAAAGCCAGCAAGAGCGGAGCAGCAGGTAGGAAATGCCACCTGCAACAGCATCTTGAGAGCATCCCGCTGCCCGGACAGGCACGGGCTGCCAGTCCCTGCGGAGCGGGGAAGGCAGCAGGAGCCATGCAGCGCACTGCTGCCTCTCACGAAGGCAAGACAACCCCGAGCGGCTCTTCCACACAGGGTCAAGCACCAAAATGACCCAGGGTGCCTGTGAGGGTCCCTCAGAGCTCATGTAGGCACCCCGAATGCTTCCCCCCTCCCCGCAGCGGCAGTACTGGCATCCTCGACATTAAAAAGGCGGCAGCCTGCCACCAGGCTTGGTTTCAGTCAGGCACTGAAACAAAGACGACGTTGCACTTCCGACAAAATCCCACATCTCTTCAAAACACTTCTCGGTTCGGGGTGCAGATGTGGGGTTTGCTTTGTTCGAATGAAAAAAAGGGCCTCTCGACTGTTTTAATCACACACCTAACAAGACACCGAATAAACAGTATACCCCTTATGGCCTTCTGAGTCATGTATATTAAAGACTGATTATTAGACATAAGAGTTCATTTTTAAATGGCAAAAGGGTAATGCTGCTCTAAACCATACAGAGAGTTAATCTTCACGGTTTAGGGGTTGCTCTGTGCTATTTCCTCTCTATTTCACCACTAATCCTTTTGAAATGCTACAACTTGCTTAAGAGAGGGGCAGTTTTCACACACAGTCACGATCACAACCACACCACTGTCCCTGCCCAGCGAGGAAGTACCAAATCCCCCAAAGCAGAAGTGCTCGCCTCCTCGCCAGCCAGTCCAGTGCATTTCTGGCTGCTGGGCTGAACTTTTAGATGTTTCATCAGTAGCAGGTGCAAGATTTGCATGAACGATGATGACTGAAAAGTCTCCCGCCCAGCATCTGTCCAAGCGTCGGGGGACAGTCAAATGCAACGCACCCAGTTCAGGGCAAGCAGCAGCCAGCCAACATTGCCACCGCTGCTCCCAACCCTGGACGGCCGTAAGCAGCGCCCATCGCGCACAGGACGCAGTACCAAACCGTGGCTTCCTCCTGAAGCCGCCTGCCCCGGCCTACTGCTGCTCGGTTTCAACCGGGCGGTGGCTGGCGATGGCGTTGGTTGGCGCGAGGGCTGTTACACCGCTTTCTGGATCTGTCGCCTCCGTCCCCTGGTCCCAGGGCACAGAGGACCTCCTGTCCCTCGCCCGCCACCACACGCGAGCGAGGCCCCCTCGGCCCCTGCTGGCTCGGGCGGCCTCGCAGCCCCCGCGCACGGAGGGAAACTGAGGCGGCGGCTCCGGCCTTGAGGCCGACACAGGGCTCGGAGCGGGGCTCGCCGCGCCTGCCCTTGCTGCCCACGCCGGCTTCGTAGAGGAACCGGCGCTGCGGGCGGGGAGCCGGGAAGGCGCAGGGCTGCCCCGGGCGGCGGCGAGCACCCTCCCGCCCCGGGGGGGCGGCGGGGCGGGGGCGAGCCTTTCCCCGGCCTCCCCTCCGCTCCTCCTCGGCTCCCCTGCGGCCACCCCCCGTCCCCTCAGGCTCTTCCCGGCTCCCCGCAGGCGATCTCCCGCTCCCCTTTGGCGCCCACCCCTCAGACGATCCCTCGGCTCCCCTCAGGCGACGTCCCGCTCCCCACAGGTGCCCACCCCTCGGCTCCCCCTCAGGCGACCTCCCGCTCCCCTCAGGCGGCGCCCCGCCGGTTCCCCTCGGACGATCGCCCTCTCCCTCAGGCGCCCACCCCCGGCTCCCCTCAGGCGACGCCCCGCTCCCCTCAGGTGCCCCGCCCCGGCTCCCCTCAGCCGCCCGAGGCAGGGGGGCGCCCGCCGCCGCCGCCCCGCTCCCGCCCAGCCCAGCCCAGCCCAGCCCGGCCCAGCCCCTCCCGCTCCGCCGCGCTCCGCGGGCGGCGGGGGCCGCGGGCAGCCTACCTGGGCGGCGGGGCGGCGGGGCAGCCCGCGGGGCGCAGCCTCAGCCTTCCGGGTTGCCGGGCGGCGGCGTCACGGCCACAGGTTGGCTGCCGGCGGCGGGCGCGGTGCCGCATCGCTATAAAAGGAAGCGGCGCAGGGGGAGGGAGAGGCGGCCCCGGCACCTTCGGCGCGCCCGGCCCCGGTCCCCGGTGTGGGTCCCCCCCGCCCCGAGGCGGGGAGCAGCGGCTTCGCCCCGGGCAGCCCCGCTCGGGCGGGGCGCCCCTGCCCTCTGCAGCCGCGGCGGGAGGCCCGGCCGGCCGGGTGCGGGGGGGGGACCCGGCCAGGGCCCTCCGCCTCAGCCCGCACCCGGGGCGGGCGCCCAGCGGGTGAGGAGCGACCCTTCGGGAGGAGCCAGCGTGCCCCGGGGCAGGGGGACCCTTCCCCAGGCACCGGGGCAGCCGCGGGCAGGCGGGGAGGCTGCTCTGGGCAAGCACGCACGAAGCAGAGCGTGAGGGAGGCTCTGCAGAAACAGGAGGGTACCAGCAAACTTCAAACGCGTGGACGCCAAAACCAACCATCTCCAGGGGGCTTCTGGCTGCAGGCTCCGCTGGAGCACGGCCCGCGCCTGCACGGGAGGCCGGGGCTGCAGGCTGGCAGCTGGGGAGGGCACGGCGGTGACAGTCCTGGGGACAGGGTTTGGCAGCTCTAAATGGAGGTGTTGGGTCCCTGCTGCAGTCGGAGCCTGGGCATCCGGCCTGGCAGCCGAACCGCTGCAGTGAGACCTTGCCTTCAAGTCCTCCCAAACTAAAGAAACAACTCCTCAAAGCTGAATTTTTCATTCAAACCCAAACAGCTCCTTCAACCTCCACAGCTGCACTCGGGCACCAGAGCGGCTGTGACAGCCCTGAGGCACTGTGCTCAGTTTCTCCTCCATCTTGCGTTGATGGCGGACGGCATCTTGGCAGCAGGAGAAGCGAGGGTCCCCCCAGGACAGGGGATCCCCATCCCCGTCCGCCCACCAGGAAGCTCTCCCTCCAGCAACAGATGCTGTTGTTCTCCTGCACTGACATTCCCTTTCAGGAAGGGACAGGGATTAGACGGGGGTAACACATCTTAAGGTAATTTCTCTAAATGGCCTTTTGATGCCCGGCTTTACTGTCAGTCGCTGGCGGGGGCTGTGATGCTTCAGCTCACTCTGCAGCCCCAGAGGCCCCACGCCATGGCACGGGTCTCGCTGTGATGGCCACAGTGGCTACAAGTCCTGTCTCTGGCCCAAAGCAGATGGCGACGCAGGCAGCAGCAAGGCTGGGGCGCTGAGAAGTCACGTAGGTAACAGGACCCCAGCGCAGAGGTACTACGTATTCCACCAAACAAGCAGCTAAAGCTACGGCTCATGGGCAGGCGCTTGCTCTACAGAGAGGGAGGCGATGACCCCAGGCAGGCCCCAGTCTAAATAAACACTACCGGGGCCACATTTTGCACGAAGAACATTTAGGCAGAACAGTGCCATGGGCAAGTGAGAGGAACAAAATCCTGCTCTCAAGGGTTTTGAAGTAGAGAGGGTTTTTTCCACCACCAAATGTAATATTTTCTTTTTCATCCAAACTTTCTCTGCATTCCGGCAGGGAAGGGGGAACAGAAGGAGCTTTTCTGCCGGACCCGGCAGCATCTCACTGAGACAGACCTGGCAAGAACACAGGTGCCGAGTTAAAAGATGATCCTGAGCAAAATCCATCCCTAAGCAAGGCGACTGTTCCAGACCTGCTCCGAGGAGGTAGCGGGGGTGCCAGAACCACGTCTAAGGTGGACCTGGGCCCTGCGCGGGGCTGCTGGCAGGGACTGGTCTGGCAGGGCAGCAACATCTCCTTGCTTACCGCCAAATGCTCCGGCTCACTGGATCGTGGGCACGGACGCTGCCTGCACATCTGGTGCCTTCTGCTGCTTCACAGGGCGCAGCTACTACAGCGGGTACTCGAATAGTGCTGACCAGATGGTCTGACTGCCCTCCCTCCCCCATTATCGTTTGCTAAGATCTTGCTGCTTCTCCCGGACAAGGGACCTTCACTTCTTCATAGCACTTGAATCTCTGCATTACCTTGAGCTCTGAGGTGAGTATATAGCCCACCTATAGGCAGCGCACACAGGAGAGCTGCTGACTCCTTACGATTGGTCTTCACATCAATGATGGAGTCATTCATACTCTTTCAAAGGGCTCCAAGTTGTGGTTTGTGTTGCCCCCATCCCCTGCTCTTCTCTTCTCACACCTCCTTGTAGCACATATGGAGTTCGGATTTGTTCTTGTACTCTGCAGAAGACCCTGAAGTCCCCATCTTCCAGCATCACTCACTCAGTCTAAGTTCACTTCAAATTAAGCTCAATGCTCCTTGCTCTCCAAGCTGCTAAACTTCCCTTTTACGTAGGCCAGCAGCTTTGCACACCCTGTAGAGGCAGGTTTAGCATTTGTTCTCCTCTTTCTTTCTGCAGAGGTTGGCCCAGTTCCTGTAGGGACGCTAGAGACTGAGAAAGATCCTGGATCAGAAATCTGCCCTTCATCCCCGTGCTTCTATCCACAGAGGTCAGAACTACTGCAATGGTCCTGGAGCTGCTCCACGAGGCTTTTTTCCAGCTCCTGGATGGGTTTCCACACAATAAAGTCTCCTCTGCAATGAGAGCACGTGGTGGCTGCAGCTCACTTACTGCTCGGCGACCCGGGGCTCCTGCTTTCCTGCCTAGAGTTACTAAAGCAGAGCTACAGCTCTGAATTCAAAACCCACAGTGAATAAAGGGAAAGCTAGGGCGTGTGGAGATGTAGGTCGAGAGCCATGGACAGGATGGCTTGCAGTACAGACAGGTAATTACAGGCAGTATTATCTTTACTAATTTGAAAAAATGTCTGCTTTTGTCTTTGAGGTGTCTCTGAAGCAGTGTGTGGCTACTGGGGCCGCCAGGTCACTAAGGAAGTCTGCAGACTCCAACAGAAAACCACTGCTGACCTCTTCTGTGCGCGTTCAGCTCAAGAGGTGACTTGTCTTTCTTCAGTCTGAAGTTCAGTCTTGTGACTTGTCTTTCTTCAGTCTGAAGGAGTATGTTTCAATCCTTTCCAATAAGTAAGTTTTTGATTTTTATTTAAACACTAAGAACTCAACACGCTCCGAGGCGTGTTGATGCTTACTACTGTAGCAGGGATATGGGAGCAGGGAGAGATGAAAAACATTACTAGACTGGGTTTGAGAGCAGCTTCAGACTTAAGCTATTGCACGCTACTCCTTACTCTTGTAAGTTTACAGGCAGATGTAGTAAGTTCCTCCTGTAGTATTCCCTGAGGAAGAGACTGGGGAAATTAATTAGTTACTAAAAAAACAAGCCTAACGCTACTGCTTTGAACTGAACAAAGGTAAATACAATGAAATCACCTCCAACAGAGCCATTCTGGAACAGTCTCGTTTGAGTGTTCAGGGGTGATTCATCCACACAATGTGACTGTGAGAGAAAAATCAGAATTTTAAATTTCTGGTGGTAACTGAGGCACAAGAAACATCTTCAAGCCTTGGGGGGAAAAAAAAATCCCATGGGGGAGCGGGACCTCATCCCACATCGCCTTTCAGCGAAAGGCAACAAGCACAAGGGAAGGGGCTGCTTCTGATCAGACACTACAAGAACCAAGAACAAACTAGCAGGAACTGCAGAGTAGCATTAACACTGGATTTAAGGTTCCAGGTAAGCTTAAAGCTCCTTCAAAACGTTCTTCAGGTGGTAGAGCAAACGGCCGGTCAGCTTCTCCTCTGCTCTGACATGGTTAGCAGATGTGACAGCTGTCACAAATGGTCTGTCCCCCGCCCCCGCCATTATAAAAAGACTAGAGCAGACATCCGCCTCGCTGCAGACAGGAGGATCTGTTCTGTAATTTACAGAGGAACAAGGCAAAGCCTGTACCATGACACACTATCGTTTTTAGTGTTACTCGAACAGCAGCTGACGAGAACTAGTCAAGACTTGCAGGTTTTGTGCAGTGGCAGCACGGGCTGGGGGGTATAAGCTTAAGTACAAGTTGACAAACAATGCTTAGTTATCTCAAGAAGAAACTTGAGCCCTCTCTCAGCAGATGACTGAGCTGTAAATCATGTTATGTATAGCCCTAAAAGTATCATTAAGACAACTTGAAATAGTTAGTTTGTATTAGATAAGAACATTTTTGGCTTGCAGCTATATAGATGAAAACATCTTACAGTCCTGTGTGCATTCTGCATCCATCTGAAAAGCCTCCAGCTGTGTTTTAGAAGGGCTAAAGTGTCTCATAAAAGCACCCCAACAGCTTTAAACTGAAGGCTAAGTTGATAAGTTGTCTGTAAGAATTTAAGGCCTGAAGCTAAACTTTATTTACTTAGGGATGTTTGCTCCTCTGTCATATTCTGGTTTCTTGGCATAGGCGGGTTACTGGTCTAGAATTTCTGTGTTTCACTGACTGGTATTTCAGACTTGCACCACTTTCACTGGTTTTGGTTACCAATCAGTCTCTGTTCAACTATGAGCTTGAAGTTTGTCAGGAAAAGGGTAAGCAGACTGAAACTCTGAACAACAGTGGAGTTCCTCTGGGCATGTGTTTGTCTTGGTCTCTTCTGCTCCAACCAGTATATGAGACATCCACCTCAATTTTCACTTGCAAAAGGAAATCAATACATGTCACTGAAGAACAAGTAATACAAGCAGGACAGAGAACTGAGGATATTGGAATCAACCGATCTCTGAATGCTGTTATCTGAAATATTGTAAAAAGGTAGAAACTGAGCAGACTGCTTCCCCTGCCCCACGTCCATCTTTCACACACCCCTCGCCCCATCTGTTTTGCCCATGTAAATTTAAAAGCCCCAAACTAGCACTCTTTTCAACCCGAAGGGCCAGCTGTAGAAAACAAGACACACCGGGCTGGCTTTCTGTAGAGCCTGCTGAAGCCAGAGAGAAAGCAATCGAAACTCATGGACAAAATAAGTGTTTTGATGCTAACTTTAGTAAGTAAAGTCTTCCAGATAAAGGCAATTGCATCCATATTTAACAGCTGTTAAAGAGATACACACTTAATTGCATTATATAAGGGGTGCTTTATATGAAAGAGAAAACATTGCAAGTGTTTTAGTTCTACCTGCTTGGAATCCAGACTCTCTCCCTAGAAGATATTCCAGTTGACAAAAGGGCCTTGTTCAGATATCTGGGATCAACTGAATACATTTATTTAAAAGCAATTTTAAATATTAAAAAAGTAGAAATTAACACATACAGTACTCAAAAACTGTCACATTAAATACATGTGAATAGACATGTGTACTGATGTTTTACCTTAACATTCAATGAGAAGTCAAGATTTTAACTAGTGGCATGACCAGATCTGATTTCTGTACACGTTGATGTACTATGTAATAAAAAAATAAATAGCAACTGTTGTTCAACAGTAAATAAGACATCATCTGCAGAGCATACTTCCCCCTCTGGGGGCACCTTCCCCTGCCCCTCCCCCCAACCCCTTATCAGCTAATTTTCCATAAAGATTTAGACTTTCCAAATACTATGTCATGTACAAAATTGCAGACAGTGGCTCATTGAGTTCAAATATAATACTGTACTTAAACTCAATCAATATCATACATTTTCAGGTTTCTTATGACCCACAATAAGCCAGAATAAACAGAACTATTGTTCCCTATGGAACTCATTTAATTTTATAAAATGCATATGTATACTATTTTAAAGAGCGTAGAAAAGAATAGACATTTGACTCTACATAATTTTACATGCCTAGGTTTTCTTTATATGATTTGCTTTTATCAGTTTATTTCAAGATCACTTAAAAATACAATTGACCACAAAAGTGAATAGGTTTTGTTCTTTAATGCAACTTAAAACATTGTAGTAATGGATAAAATGGAATGCTAAATAAATGCTAATCCTGACTTCCTTTCCATAAAAACCAGAATAAAGTCTGAAATACTGGAGTTGGTAATACTGAAGGATTAGATGCCAGCAGGCTCGCTCACTCATTGTGTAATTTTTTTTTTTAATAAACTTTTGTTATAAATGATAAATCCATTAACAGTTGATAAATGTTTTTCATTTTTTTCCATGTGGGGTTTAGACTGATACTTGTTTCTGTATTAACCACAAACAGAATTAAATATTCACTGACTACAGTCTTGTAAAACTGAATTAAAAATGAAAGCCCTCAGAAAGTCTGAGATGTGTTTTTATGAAATGAAAATCTTCCCATGCAGCCAAGGCAATCTGCTTTGAAACAGCAGTACTAGGTACTGAAGCCAAAATAACATTTAAAGCATGTAATACAAAACTACGTATGAAAGTCCTGGAACCTGCTACAGACAAACTATGGGAAAAACACAACGGCATTATGTTTCAAAGTTACAAAATGATGTTGAAAGTGACATAGGAAATGAAAGTTTTCAGTAAAACATTGAAGTGTTTTCTGGCAATGCAACTTTATACCAACTTCCAAGAAACCTCAGGTCAAATGCAGCCTTCCAAAGATTTTCGTAGAAATTAGCTTTATAACAGTACATCTCTTACTTGGTGCTTTGAATTAAGACTATTACAGTTACAGTTTAGTGAACTCTGCTAAAACCAGCCTGATACTTGTGATCTGAGTTCTGTCATTAAGAGTCTGATCAAATGCATGAGAGGTCATCTTAACTTCCACTTTTTAGAGCAATTAACAATAATTTAAATTTATCCTTATATCGCCACTTAAGAAATTTTATTTTAGGTAACTAACTTTTAGCAAGGTTGAAGACAGAGGAAAAAAACCCCCACAAAATCATTTTTCAAAGAGCCAATTTAGCTATAAACAAATACTGTTGCAAGCTCACATTAATCTGAATAGCAATTAAGTTAAAATGTTCTTTTCTTCAAATGTAGCTATATGACTACAGTACTACTTTTGTACAAAGGCAGGTTTCAAGTAAGCGTCTAAATGCATGCATAATGTCAACAGTTAACATTTTCTAGAAGTCCTCGGTTACTAAGAATTCAGTGAAAGAAACCAGCAAATTTCACATATATCTACTAAAGAACAATATGACTAATTTTCATTAAAATAAGTTTTCGAATGAAATAAATTTGTAACTTTTTATAGTGAGGTAATATCACAGGGGAACTGCAATCACAGTTTGGCATAGGTCCACATAATATAAACATGAAATGCTGTATGCACACCATAAAACATTACTGTTATCTGTAAAGTCAGTGAATATTTGTCTTCATAATTACACTTAACTGAGCACTATATTAAATAAATACCGAAGTGGGTTTCATAGCTGTAAACTGCATACACTTATAAACTGCAGACTCATTTTTAAATTGTCCAAAACCATTCACTCATTCTAACTTTCTGCTAATTGTATATTGAGAATACCAAGTTATTAGGAACAGTCATTTCTGTACAGTTACATGGTTGACGGAGACCACCTATGTTTGGAAAGCCGGCAGTTCATATGTATTTTGAACAGCATAGACGGAGATGTAAGTGCTAGATGCCGAGGATGGCTTCAACGAACCCAATAAGGCGTGCCAGGTTCCAAGGCTACCATAATACTGGCAAAGGCAGAATAACACAGTATATTTACAATACATATAATTCAACCTCATGAGGCGAGACTTAAATGAATTCTTAATTTGTAACAGCAGCTATATATACAATTGTGCACAGGATTACAGGGAGGCAGCAGCGTTCGCTTTTGCTAAAAAGCCCGTCTTGCATGAAGAATGTGCAATGCTCAAGTTTAGGATTTTTTGTTTGTTTTTACTAGTCTGACAGAATGTGCACAAAGGACACTGGAAAGACCCCTTTCCTCTCTGGCTGTCCTTCGATGTGGCCAATCTGCAACACAGGAGAAAAACATACATATATATGTGTGTGTGTGCATACACATGGCGTTCGTAGACTGCATTTACTTCATTCAAAAGCAGCAGAACTGCATGGATCCTCCAGAGACTTTGCAAGTTCTTCGACAGTTTAAAGCAGACCTTCGTTAACATTTGAATTTGTGTAAAGGAACAAAATAAAACTGTACAAGCATATTATAAATAAGACAAATTAAGCCAACTAAATCTAAAGGGAACAAAACTACAATTTTATTTGAAAACCTACGTACACCACTGAATTTCAAGAATCTCACCAAAACAGAAGCCTGATTTTCTTTTGTCTGATAGACTAACTTTCAGTAACAAGATATACATCTCTGAAAACCATTCATCTTAGTTAACTGAATAAATCCTAAACATCTCACTTAAGGGAAATGTCTGCTACAGTTGTGAATTACTTATGATAATCTGCATGCTTCACTTGAAGTGATAAAGGCTCAGCTATTTTCTTAATGAATTGGTGGGATTCCTAATGATTTATGTGCATGCTAGTGTTTATAACAAATCACAGTGTTGTCTGATTAAGTATCCTTCATGTACAACTTCTTACATGTTTTGCATAATAATCATTTATAAAGAAATAGCCAAGCAACTTCTAAAAAAAAAAAAAATAATGGCACCTTCTCTGTGAACTTTACATGTTTAAAATGCATAATTATAAACAGCTGCCAAACTGGTAGCACTGGAGTAGCAGTCTTGACTGACCGTGTAACTCTCTTCCCATCCTGCTACAGCGCTGCTCACTGATTTCAGAATAATGGTGTACCTCCTTCCTCTTCCACAAGCTAACAAAATGGGAAGGGGAAACATGCAGGGCTGGCCATTTCCTCTTGTAGAGCCAAATTTTTGAAGCATATGAGTCAACAGCCCTCATTTCCCTTCTCAGAAACACTCAGACTGGAGCACTTCATGGAACTTGCCGGGCACGTACCCAGGGATCTTAAAAAGCCACTTTACAGAACAGATTCAGCAACTAATGCAACTATAATCAGGGCCTGGATGATACAGTCAATAGACCAGCTTTTCACTGGGCATTGCTCTTTTGATACCATCTTTTCAGTTGAAAATCTTCCACGTTTAAATGATGAGTGAGAGGAAACTGTGTAGCTAGAACCAAAACAGCAAAGGTAGCGCTACGCTTAGATTGGGAAATCACAGGCAACATTGTGATGAGGATTTGTTTTAATCAAAATGAAATCCGTCTCATTTTCCCCAGCAGTAATTCTTAGGCGGGGAGGTATGACATAGCAGGGCTTTGGAGGCAAGAGCAGAGTGTTAAGGGAGGGCTGGAGCCTTCAAGTGGGGTTGAGGAAAACCTGATGTTAGCACTCAGGAACCAAAGAACAATATGCAGTCCAGAGCAGGGGGGAGTATGATACAAACCAATGGCATGGGAGGGAAGAAGGGAAAGAAAATGTTAACTACCTCTCATTTAAGGAGGAAAACCATCAGCTTACAGCACTAATTACGAATAGTTTTTCAGACTTCCAGCAACCCCTGTAGGTATAACGTAACATTTCTGGTGAACTGAAGATAATTACGTATCTCATTTTTCATGAAGAATGTAAGCATGCTAAATGGAGTAAAAATCACCACCTCTTCATTTAATGAAAGGCTAGTGTGCATTACAAAGAGTGACATATGTAAATATGTGGTGTTATGAGCCAGCAGTAAAGCCACAGCTAGTAGGGATGGTTCTAGCAGACTCCCAGGAAGAGACAGACCCTGCCAGAGAAAGGGGGTCCTCTCCAATACGAGTTTAAGGGCTGGATGTTCGCTCAGACAAAAAACTCCCAAACCCCAACAAAATAGAAAAACACCACCCACAAACCAAAATAACAACAAACCCCTCAAATTTGGGAAAAGAGGCTTTCCTTTAAAAGTCATAAAGAAGTTATGTGAAACTATAAAATGAAAAGATACATACCCACCACTCTTGGTCCTCTTCACCGGTTACAATAATTACTTCTCCTTCAACAAACGTGAGCTCATCATCATTATCTGCCTGACAGTCATAAATGGTCTTCACTCGCCTAACTTTGTTTTTCCCCTAAAAATACAATGAGGGTTTAGATGAAGGACATGAGGAACAACAAAAACATATATGATATCAATTTTGCCTTTTAGTTACGTTTTATTTTACAAGAAGGTGAAGACTACCAAATTGCTTTCCCTGCAATCAGGGACATAAAATCAAAAAACTCTGCTTCAACAAGAATATTAAAAAAAAAAGTTACCTACATAGGTATAGGTTTTCTTTTTCTTAAGATTCAGAACTCCCAAGAGACTTTAATGTGTAGTGCACAGCTTAAGTAACCACACTTCCTCCAGTAAGGAAAGTTTAAATAAGATCTTTACATTGTTCCAGCCCACAGACACCCTCCTTCTCCTTTAATAGATACTTCATTAAAAAAAATACTGTGAACAGAAAGTGAAATACAGTCTCCTCTGAATGTTACAAGAGAAGCAAGGGCTGAGGAAAATGCTGCATTGAAATCCCAGTATTCCTTACAGTTTGGGGTTTGGATCTAGTGCAAAAATACAGTATCCTTTGATTTCAGATCTGCTTATAGGACTGGAAGTTATTTTTGGAATGATTTTTCATCCAGTATGTATATTTAGCAATATCTTACTAAAAGACTCTTAATTTCAGATGGCAGTACTATTTTGTGATGATAATTCACAATAGATGCTCTCATGGCTCTACCATTCTGAGTCCAATTATTTTCTAGGTCAGACTTTGCTGCATACTGCTAATTCATATGAAAAAGCCTGCGCCATAGACTCCTCCCCAAACATATGTTTCTCACGGCAGTGAAAATGCTTTAAATTATTTCCAAATAGAGTAAGAAAGCAATATTCACAGCGAAACACTCCTGCTACTTTATATTCCTGTATTTTCATACCCACAATTCTTCAAAAACTATAGTTCCTTCTTTGAACAGAAGTAGTCAGATAATAAGAATGCAAAAAACCAAGAAGGGCACAAGGAGATGAGAAGCAGAAGGGCTACAAAGGAAAAGTCAGCAGGTTTAGAGGAACTTGAGCCAAAAGTAACTTCACAGAGGAAATTTCCTAGGGAGCCTTCTCTTTGCTATTACCTACCCACTTGAAATACCTCCATGTTTTGGCCAAAAAAATTCCCTGCAGAACAGACACAGAGCAAAGAGCACTCACACTAAACTCAAGGTACAGAAAAACAGCAATTATAGAGGGATCTACAGGAGAAAGCAGTTAACCGCATAAGACTACAAAAAACCCATACTCAAGACAAATGAACAGAAATACCTGCAGTGAAGTTCGTATGAGATCAAAGGGGTTTTTTTACAGCAAGGGTTTGCTGCAGCAAGAAGTTACTTCAAAGAAAGAACGTTTTCTCTCTTTTAAAAACAAATTCATATAATTTGAACAAAAATCTCAACTATCACTAGGGATTGGAATTCAATATTAATGGGTATTTGGGGCCAGTCCCAGCTTTCAACTCCAGAGAACCTTTACAAACTAAGAACACTTCCAATCAATACCCCGGTGATGAAGGGAAGCAGCTACTTCTGCCAGATAAAAATTTGTCTCATTCAATAAAGAAACTAAAGAAAGTTAAATTCCACTGAACTTAGAGAACTGTATGCAACTCAGTTTGTAAGAACACATGAAAAACAATGGTAATTGCCCCTGGTTCCTTCTGATTAGTACCACAGGTGACATTTTAATATTCTATTCCTTTCACTCAGGAGAGTGGTAAAAAGGAGGATTCAAGCCCGAGGTGTATTTAATCTTGGGAACATTTGAAAAAGGATGGATCTGAAGAGAGTACATATTTTCTAGAACACAGTTTGGGCCACTGGTGTGTGGAGAAATAGAAGCAATTTCAGGACATGTAATTTGTGACTATAAACCAAATTTCACCCTCCCCACCTCCAACTCTTTGTATCCAATATTAGTACTCATTAAGAAGAGACTTTTATGCTTAAGACTGAATAATAATAGCTGCTGTCGTCATTAATAATCCCTCCATGTTCTTATTTACATTCAACTTTTTTTTTTTTTTAAAGAAATATTTTGTCTCCTTTATAGAAAACACACACAAAAGAACACTCAAGTGTTCAGTGTGATTTTAGAAGCACTCGGAGCAAGTTTCATTTCTCTAAAAATATCAAGTCCTTATATATTTACAGCATTGGTATTTTTTACCTAATAATTCTGGAACAACTGATTTTCTAAAACTTCCAATATAAAAAATTTGTGCTCATCTCTTTAGTGGCTAAATAGTCAAAACCAAGAGTGAGGTACCCACAAGTCCTAGCGGCTGCTGCCACAGGTCCTGCTGTTGCACTGTGATGTAGCATTTCACCAGTTTGTGCGGAGAGGACATAGCCAGAGGATGAAAATGGAGGCAAGATACATTTAAGAGGAATTCTTGCACATTATTACTCGAGCAAAAAAGACTGCAGTGGACAAGAAAAGATACTCGTGTGCATGCAATAATGTGTAGGAAACTGGAAAGTAATTATCACAGATACAGCATAATTTTGGTCACTGCAAAACAGTGGAACTACTTAATTTACTGCACATGTGAAAATGGCTGAATTTGGAGAACACTGAATTTTTCCTCAGAATTTTTCTGTATAAACTGAGAGTTAAAAAAAGAAAACAAACCAAAACAACCAACTAATCCACTGTTTGCTTTCTTTCCTTCTTTAATAAAGTGACAAATAGCGAAAAATGTCCAGCATCATTTGCCTGCTTATATTTAAAAGTACGTAAGTAAACAAATCATAGTTGCAGACACCTTTTGATCAGGTCCCTGAACTATTTTATTTAATCTCCAGTACACTCAGGAAGCCCAAGCAACAACCCTGTCGTTCTCAGGTCAGACAGGAGCTTACAGACAAGACCATGACAGAAGCCAAGCAGGGCGATGGCTCCAGAGGAGGAGTGCTCTTCCTCAGGCAAGCACAAGAAGGGAGAAACCCTGCTTTCACTACAAGAACGGAAGCCTTATTTCCTTTCACGTAAGTGCTTTGCATAGCCAATTTGACAAGCAAAACCATCTCCTTTTTGATGTATTCTTAATGATGAAAACCTTAAGAGAGCTCTGGAGTTTCATAAAATGATTTCAATATACATATGCACGAAGAATCCTCTGTTGGACAGAAATTGCACTGGTTAGCAAGATGAACAGCAAGATGAATTGGGGGTTGAACAAGGAGACCTGGAATTGAGTGATAGTTCCAGCTCTGCTACTACACAACATCCAGCAACGTCAATTCTGTCACTTCAGTAATCTATCTGAACCTTTGTTAACCACTTAAGTACATCGACATTAAATACTCACAATAGGAACATTTACTAGTTTGTCACAGATTACTTTAAATTTTTTATCTACTGACAATAGGTACTAACATCCCTTCGTACAGCTTACAAAAATCAAATATATAAATATTCTCCTAATCTAAGGCATACAAAGCAGCGAGCAAAGACAGCACAGAAAACCACCAATTAATTCAGAATTATGACTGGCACAGATAAAAATGCCCAGGTTCCCTAATAAATCTAAATACACTGCCACGCTCCTAAGGCTATCTGTTTATGGTACTAGTACTTGTTTCAGCATGCAAGAGGCCTTGTAAACACCCAGCATTTGCTGAAGCTGCTTGGGAGCACAAAAAGAGCACCTCATTCCCCACCCTAGCCCATAACGTTATGTTGCTTTGTGCGCATAGCTCAAGGGCAGGTTATTTTTTTTGCACAGGTAGTCCTACAGTAACTTCAAAGCCTTCCACGGATACTCTCAACTAGCTGGAATAATACCTACCATATTTATTTTCCTGGGAAGTGGCACAGGGGTTTCTGGCAGGGTATGTGTTATGTCATTAGACTCTTCAGATGCTTGCCTTTGGACGGTGTCTCTAGATTGTACGTTTGGAGAAAGATCTAAGGAGTGAGATTTTTGATTTGCCTCTGAGGGCTGAGGCTTCGGTGATGCTTCTCCACCTTGAGTTTTAGCCAACAGCTCTCCTAGCTGAGGTTTTGGAGGAAGGTCCTTCATTTGCGGCTTTGGAGGTAAGTCTCCAAGTTGTGGTTTTGGTGGCAAGTCTCCTAGCTGAGGCTTTGGGGGTAGTTCTCCAGGCTTTGGGGGTAAATCTCCCACTTGAGGTTTCTGAGTTAATTCCAGAGGCAGAGGCTTTGGGGGCAAGTCTCCAGGTTGTGGTTTCTGTGGTATATCGATGGACAGTGAGGGCTTCTGAAACATTTCCGTGTGCTGATGGGATTTATCTATTGAAAGATGATGACTGGTTTCTATTTTTCTTAGTGCCACTAAAACAAAAGAGCATAACAATGGTTTTTCACAATCTCATCTTAATATTAAAGAACTTAGGTACATATGAGAACTGTAATTGTGTGATGACCACATGTTCACTCGGCCCCGATCACTGTCCATATGTCCTCCTAGTCTTTGACACATGCAAGGTAATACATCTTTACTTAACCCTCTTTCACTGAGGTCTCATTTCATTGCTCCTCCTGGAGGCCAGGAGTGCTTAATCCAACAGCCATTAGGTGTCAATTTATAGATTAAGTAATTAAGGTGAAATAAAGTGATTGCTTTTTGGACCTAAACGAAAAAATATTAAATATAAGAAAATATGCATTTTGCAAAACAACCTATCAACCCACTGATGTGGCTGCAATGAAAATTCGCTTTAGTGCCCATTATTCACATATACAGTTGAACTCCATACAAAAAAAACCACCAAGTCTCAGGATTAGTACCTGTAAACTCTTAAAGAAGAGAGCGAGTGAGCATGTATGTCTATACAGTGTATAGAATAAATGTCTAAATATAGACGTTCAAACTAAAGCTAATAAAAAAATAAATTATTGTAAATATTTACAATTTAGTAAAGATGAGAAGTTTTAAACCCATGTATTTTGCAGTTTTTATGGAAGGAAATTGAAAACAGCTTTTCAAATAGTTTTTTTCTTCGTGTCATGCATCAATTCTACTGCTAAGTTCCCTAAGAAAACTTGACTAAAATCTACCTTAAAAAGAAAACCAAACCAACACAACAACAACAAAAAAACCCCAACCCCCTAAACCAAACAACTCTATATTAAAGCAGATGAAGGGGGACAGGAGAAAAAAGCTACGACGCATGGTGAAAGCAACACATTTTGACTAGAAGGAATAATTTCCTATTGTATTCATCATTGCTTGAGTATCATATAATACCAGCCAAAAAGGTGGCCTGACATTTTACTACGAAAGCAACAACACTCACTTTGGATATCACCTACTGCAACAACACTTCCGTGCTATATTTATGGTTATTTATACCAAAAAAGGAAAACTTTGCATAATTTCCATGAAAGAAATTGTACAGCTACTATCAGATGCCTCATTTTAAAAAATGTCTGTGTTGATACTTGTATATGGCTTTGTCTCCTAGACTTATCTAGTGGCAAATGTACAAGCATTGATCATCCACGTTGGTTTGAGGCTAAAGTAAAGGATATGAAAACACTGATAGCAGTCCTTATCAAAGTGCTTGGATTGAGCCCATCTCAAATTTTCACCTATATCATTTTAAATCAAGGAAGTGTTGACTTCCTTTGCAGTGGTACCCTATCGCGTCATTGGTGTCTCTTTCAAAAGATGATACCATATCATAACAATTGTAATTTAATGAAGTTGAAGTTTTACATTTGCATTTTCTGTTAAAATTATTTGCACTCTCAATTTCAGTCATCTAGTTTCAGAAGTTTGGACAGGCATCATTTCCTAATCTTCAGGCTCTACAATGATCACTCATACAGATGTAATGTATTTTTTATGGATTCTGTATCAGACAGAGCTACAAGGTAGGTCTACTTTCAACTTTATAGTCAACTGCTGCAAGAACTCAAAAAAACTATATAAAACTTGCCATATGAGTTTAAAGAGAGGCTAGGAAAAAACATTTCTAAAAAGAAAGGGCCATAAGGTGTTCACTGGGATGACGGTCTCGGCAAGTTTGTCACCAATATATAAGTGAGCGTGTAACAGTACCTGATTCTTTTCGAATTATTTATAAGGACAGCAACCCTGATCGCCAAAACGTGGCAATGGACACCACCTACTTCAAGGGTACCAAGCAATTGGACTTATAGATATTAGGGAGAAAAAAGAGTTTACCAATGAGAGTGGTCAAAGAAATGGGAGCCCAGAGAGGTGGTCCATGGAGACACTCAATGTGTGACTGGATACAGCCTTGAGCAACCTGCTCTCACGTCAAAAAGTTAGCCCTGCTCTGAGTGGTGGATTGAACCAGCTGATCTCCTGAGGTCTCTTCCAGCTTCAATCAGTTTATGATTTTTTTTTTTCCTTTCCTCTTTATGTTCCATAGGTCTATTTTTTTAGTTTAATAAAAACCTTTCCAATCTTCCAAAATCCTTTCAGTTTTGCTAAAGTTTCATGGTTTGTAGCATTTTAGAAATAAAACTTTTGCTGAAAAGATCCATATATTTAAAACAAGTATCGATCCATATATTTAAAACAAGTATCTACTTTCACACACATCTAAAAGATATCATTATGAGAATACCCACAAAGAGAACTCTTACCTTTTTGAGGTAGTTTGGGAAGAACTCTAGGGCCAAGTGCAGTCTTTGCAGTCCCAGTGCTAAATCAACAGATGTGAATTATTAGTGCTTACAACTGTTATAAAATATATTTTTCCTTCCCATTTTTCCCCTCTACACATCCATAATTTAAAAAAAAAATAATAATACAAAAAATAGAAATTTATTTTGCCTCTTTCATATAGCCATCTTGTCTGTGGATCAATCCCGAAACTCAAAGCGCTGTTAAGCATGAACTGTTTTCAGAGAAGACAACATACAAACCCCACACGGTTTTAATGCTACAGGGCAGATTTATTCTATGAACTATGGTATGTGCAAAAATGTACTCTGAAAACAGGTGAAGCTGAAAGACCAGCTCAGTGGGCAGATCTTGAACTTTAAGGAAAATTTGGTCTCTAAAATAATTATACTGAAGCATTCAAAACATAATCTGTCCTTCATGTCAGTGGTTTGAAGTTTTCCAGGACTGAGCCTATGCCTCGTAGCCCACTGCATGAGTATGGTACTGTGTTACACACAAACTGCAGCTGCTTTAGGAGGCAAAGTCTCTGCTACTCGAAGGAAATACTGATTGTGGGAAAACAACATGCTTTACTCTGTCAACCTGTGTTACAGCTGTGTTAGCTACTCGTGGTGGTAAGCAACAATACAAACAGGACAATTGCGAGGAATTTAATTATAGCGTAAAAATCTGTGATAGTTGCATATTGCCAAAACTTTCCATCTATACTTTCTGTTGTAGACAGTTTTTTTCAGAATTAACACCAGGCTCAAATTTGCAAACATGGCATGTGAGGGCAAAACATACTACAAGTTTCAATAAAAACCCACCAAACTTCTTCCACCAAAACCACACCTGAGTCACTTTTATAGGAAAGGACTGTGGAAGAAAAGAGAAAGCCAACTGATTTGAGGCATAAAAATCAAACAATAAATAATCAAATAAAAAATCAGTATCACCTCAAAACAATTACTCAAAAAAACAAGGAAAAAGAAAAACGAGTGAGGAAGTTGCCAGAATATGTGCAACAGAGCAGAGAGTCTTCTGCATCAACAGCCTTGATTCTGGTATTATTTGTCTCTGAAGCTAATGTTTCGAAATGAGTATGATGAAACACTTATCTTGATTTCCTAGCTTTTTTTAAAGAGTCAAAATATATCATGACACAAAACTGAAAGAACAGCCAAGCTCAATCTTGATTCAATAATTACCCTGGCCTTTATCTAATGCCATCAAGCATGAGCACCATGCTTTTCCTTTTGTCTTACAAGCATCAAGTATGGCACCAGCTCTTTGTGCTTCTTCCCTGAATACCCAGTGCCACCTGGATGGATTCGGCAAACATGGCAAGCCAGCTGTGCTACCGACAACACATCCACTGCCTGTCCTGACAAGGCAGATCACAGACGGAGGAGTGTCCAGAAACACTACCTACGCATCCTCTCCTGTGATTTGTTTGACATTACACATCCATCTCCAGTCATGGCCTGATCACGCACACTTGCCGTCATGCAAGGTCTCTGTCATGTTGCCTGAGGCATATGCTTATTAGGATTACCATGCTTTGAACCTCAGGACCTTGGAATCACAACACAGATAAAGGAGTAACAAACACTAAGTGACAGGAATGTATGGCTACCCTTACTGCTTCAGCTATTGAAAAAGACACTTGTAATGTACTGACCTGATGAACCACGAGCTAAAAGCAGTTTGTGTTATTACAGACTGTATGTCAGCACATAAGCTCGACAGACTGGAAAACAGTTAAGCTGGAAGCCTGAGATGAATTCTCTCTCTTATAGAGCTATCTTCAATGCCAGCCTGTACCCAGAGTGACAATTCTGCAGCTACAGGCATGGGACCTCACACTGAAGCCGATAAAACAAAATGCCAGGAGACACGAAAATAAAACTTTTGTCCTGCTGGACTTCAGTCTGAGGCAACATTCCCCAGCTCAGAGTGCACATCTGTAGGAGCAGTAGATAGATTCTGGTACAAATTGTTCTGTCCATCCCGCTCAAAGGATGAATTGTGTATGGACAGCTATGAACAAAGCGTAGGAGGCTCAATGAAGCCAAAGTATTTGTATAGTAGTAAGGCATGCAGAAAACTGACGAAGAAACATAGCTAGGATTTTACTTCATATGAAATGCAATTTTTTTCTAATTTACAAATCAGTTATGTTTAGATAAATTTTCATCTTTGCCTTCATATACACAGATTTTACCTTGACTGCTGAGACATCCCCTCAAACTTGTTTGCAGCCTTAGTTGAAGGTGGGCCCAAATCATTACCTGAGGGGAAAAAAGCTCAGTTTAAAAAGAATTATCATTAGGATAACTGAAATATAATCAGCAGAGGGTGCAACTTAAAGCGAAGCACACATTCTTCCAAGTATCCTCTATACAACATGTCTACAGATTTTAAAGATCATTCTTTATTAATAATTTTGTAACTGAAAAAGCAGCAGGGACCGTAATAATCCAACTTGACCTTTCATATAACATATTTTAAAACAACTCACTGGTAGCTCACATCTGCTGGCAAGGGAAGACTGAATGACATTGCTGAGTTACTGCTGTAGGGCATTGCTTTTGAATATAGTGTTTCAATTTTCTCTGAATAGAAGGAGATACTGCAGGTCAGTATTGAATAAATTTATCACAAATGTTTACACTTTGCGTTGTGAGGCACATCTTTTTAAAACCACCATGAATTTTATTTTATTCGCAAAACATCAAATTTCTAAGGACTGGTATTTCATCCTACGTAAAGAATAGCCTTTGCTGATACTAAGTCAGGATGTTACCATAACCTGAACGTTAACTGTTGGTAAAGAAAAGATCCTGGGTATACTCAATCCTGTCAAAAGGCAGCGAAATCCAAATCCAAGTGCTTCTGAACTCCTTCAGCAGAAGGCTTCTCTTTCATTAACCATCACCAAGGTACAATCATACCAACTACTTCATTTTAGTGCCTTTATCATTCCCCCTTCCCTCTTCTATTACAGCATGTCTAAACAATCTTAGAACCAACTTCAACAACCATTAGTAAATTTTGTCACTGAAACAGATGTAAAGTGACATTTAATGATCCCAGAACACAAAATACTTCCCATGCAAAAGAATGACTTATCTGCCTAGATACCATTCTTAGTGCATTGAAGTCTAAATGAAACAGCAAAAAAGGCTCGTGCTGAGCCTTGCTAAAAATATGTTTGTATTTAAAAGCAGGGGGGGGGGGGGGGGGGGGGGGGGAAAGGAAAAATAAGGGTAAGAAACAGCAAACCCTTCACACGTAGATCCTATGGATAAAGCAAGGAAAAGTATCTCATGGTTGCTATGGAAATCCAAAATAATCTGAACGACATTTTTAGAATGTCTTTGAATAGTAACTTAATTTGCTTAGACATAAACTAAGGATTGCTCTGCTTGAAACGTCAATTAATGCACAGATTAGAAAACAAATGCTGAAATTCAACGTAACAAGAAACATAACACAGAAAAAAAAAAAAAAGCTCCTGAAGGGAAAGCAGTGAACAGCCAACAATATTCTTAAACCAAAAACACAAAGGCAGATACAAGAAACTCCCTCTTTTATAAACACAAAACTTAATACTTGCTTAAAATCCAAATGGACTTTGAAATAAGTTTTTGTACAGATCTCAGCTAAGAAAAAGGGGAGAAGAGGCCTCTCTTCCATCCACTGAAGCTTAGTCTGCACTGTAGAGCAGAAAAGAGACAGAATAAGCAATATTCTTCTCTGGCCCTGCTTTTAAAAGCTATTCTACTGCTGTACGGTTCTTCATCTTCAACTCCAACCTGCACCTTTCCCAGATTTTCCTTTTCCTTCATCCATTGCCTAGTATTTTTAAAGAAAAGTTGGCACTAACTTAGCATCTGTTCTTACCACACTTTCCATTCTACTAGTGTTACATTATAGTATTGCAGTATATGGTATTTTAGGTGCTGCTTTGGACTTAAATATTTGGGCTTTTTTACATTTTTGAAGTCCAAGCTCTTCAAAATGTCTTTACTACCTCTGAAATAGTACAGGGTTGTTAGACTCCAGAACATAGGAACCATTTTTTCTATATCCCAGACATCTGAAAAGTAGAGAATTGAAAAGATTGCCATTATTTGTATTCCTTGAGAAAAAGACTTTGCTTTTCATTGGACTCTATACTTCTCTTCATATTAAATCCTAGATTAAATCACATATTCTACATGAGTACTCCATGATTTACCACACTTAACTCAATTTGCTGAAAAAAATGGTGCTTTTAGGCTTGCAATTTTTTTTAGGCTAGTAATTTTGTGTTTATATTAGAACAGAGAGAGGATACTCCTAAGTAGTGTATGGATGATCCCCCTATGTAAGCACTGGATTCCAGCTCAAGAGTTTACAGATTTATGGAAATCCTGCCACCAAGACTAAAATTATAGAAAACTACATGGGCCTGAGATTTATAGCTACAGGGAGAAGTTGACTGCATAGAGCAATGTTTATTGAAAAGAGGAAGAGTAGTCTGGAAGTTTCTAAAAAGCTTCTGTTAGAAAGATATCCTGTTAAAAAAAAAAAAAGTGCTGTTTCTGTATAACTTCTGCTGATAGCAAGATGCAAACCTATCAGTCTTTGTATACGTACAGACAACATCACAAAACATATTAAGACAACACATCCCCACCAGCTAGGCGTGAACACTTCACAGGAGAGATCTGGCAGAGCCCAAGGAAACAAGCTCCTCTGGCAATCAGAAGAACCGCACCGTTGGAGATACAATCAGGAGACACACCGTTGAGGTGTATCTGCCCCAAATCAAGATCCACCTAGATTAATGAGCTGGTCAGAACAGGAGCGGGGGGAGGCAGCAGATGCAGAGCAGATGCAGCAGATGAGGGGGCCGGGGTGCGGGCAGCCTGGGCAGCTAGGGTAGGGAGAGGGAGGCAGCAGAGGAGATTGAATTGGGCCCCAGGGGAGCATGGAATATTTTCAATTTTCTCAAGTGAGACTCAGACACAGAAGCCTGGAAGCTAGAGTGACAGAAGATAGAACTGTTGATTTATCTGAGTTGACGTTACATCAAGCTGCAATCATTGGAAAGCAAGCACCAGGTAAAAGAAGCCAAAGATCATATATCATCCATCATCAAGGTTTTCCCCTGCCCTTTTGTTTTGCGTTTCAAAACTCACCCCAAGGAATTGGGCCCTTATTCTGGGGTCCATGAGGTAGTGGGCTTGGTGGGTCAGAGAGGGTTCTTTTGTGTCCTGGGGGTGGGGGAGGTGGTCTCTTCTTGGAAAGAGTGGAGCTGCCACTAGAGGTTTGAGTGCTTAGAGGGAGGGTTGAAGGTGGGCCTGCAAAATAACAAACAATCTTCTTACAAATACATGTGCATAAACGTCAAAGCAGCACTGAAAAATTCACAGTCAGACCCACAGCGAAGTGCAGCAAAAGACTAAAATAAAAAGACAAGCCATGCCAAAACACTTGTTAGATTAAACGACACGTTCACCACATTTTTAACCATCTTAGCTCTGGGAATATAAGCAACTTGACAATAGAATGACACGTCTACTTATGTTTAAAAAATACAGGATTAATCACTCCAGGTTTTCTAATTTTAGGCACTGTTAAAAAAAAAAAGGCATGAAATCTTAAAATTAAGTAATGTTTAGCATGTGGGATTAAAATTACTATTAATTTATACCAGAATGAAATAGCTTTCTAGATGTTCCGTTACGTGGGAATTCTTTTCCCCTCCTGAGCACCCCATATGAATTCTGTTAATAAACTTGGGGGGAGGGGGAAAATAGAAATCTATCTACTAATTTTTCTTGCATTTTGAAAATAGGATTGTAAGCTTTTCTGTAGTTATTTTCCCTTTTTTTTCCCTGTGGCTTAAATACATCAGAATATGCATTTTTAGAGCAATGCAAATTGTTGTATACAGTCTGCATAAAATAAACATCAGAAAAGCCCTTTCTGAGGCTGAGATTAGAAACTTAACAGTAGCGTTGCTTATAAGAGCTTATGCAGTCACCCCTACCCTTAAACCCTTTATTTCCCCCTGCATCAATGTTGGCACAAGTATTACTCAAAAAAATGCATGTTTTACAGGATATGGGAAGAGATACATATTAAAAGACAAAATAACCCAGAGGGAAGACAAGGGTTTTCCCTAATCAACTTCACCATTCACCTTCAAAAATATCTTTAATAAGAAGCTGAAGGAAGCGGACAGTGCAGGGCGCAAACATGCAGTGAGGGGACAACTGCTCAAGTCAGCTGCCATTACTGCCAAAATAAATTACTGGTAACACTTATCTAAATTAGTTCTAAATTAGGTTAGAATAGCTTTAAGGGTTTTGTTGTTGGGGTCTAGGTTTTGCATGTAAGAGAGCTTTGCCGTCACAGGCTCTGGATAAATGCGGAAAATTGACATAAAGTTTTAAAAGCAAAGTTTATTTATACCTGAAATTTCAAGTCTATCGTCACATATTTTTATAGCACTATAGAAGTGACTTGCCTGTTTTTGAAAACCTAACTTATTTGAACAGTATTTGAGACAAAAATCTTCATTTTGATAATCAGCATGTACCCTCACCTGCACACAGAACTAGAGCTGCCTCTTTAAAAATATTTATTACCAGTCTCTCTAGGTAGACTGAAAATTACCTAAGTCTGCATTCCTTCCCAAATTACTATATATCATAAAACACTAAAATCAGTTAAGAATAATCTTTGCTAAAATTCCTTAAGTGAAACATTAAACATTGAAAAAAGTAACTTCAGTTATCCTATAAGCACGTGTACTTTTGCCAGATATTTTCAGTGGGTGACTTCCTTCTTTATTCTTAACTCCAAAGAAAAGATTAATAAAACTGCCCATAATGACTTAATGATTCAATCTATTCTTTTCCAGATTCAAGCCTGGAAGGCCTTTTGCTGCTCAGGAGAATCTCTCAACCAAAACCCCAGCAGGTATTTTGGGCCTGGCTTCCCATTAATTGCTTACTCTTGTAAATCAAGTCATGTATTTTGCGACTGTTCCTCTCAACTTACTTCCAAGTTTACAAAACTATTAATTGACAAGCAGTCCAATGTTAGTGCAAATTAATAAGATTGTTCCCCAATTTGTATCCTTTCTCATTTTAATTTCTTCCATGAGCTTAAGAAAGCAAGTGAATTTAAACGATGCACCGAATGTTTCTGCCAGCAAAAATGAAAAACTTTTCTCATGCTCAGTTTTGACTTACAATCCCCTAGACTTCCACAAGTTATAAATTCTTTAGTTTGCTTAAATAAATATGAATCAAAGGTTGGTCTATAAACCGTAAGTAACTCGGAGTGTATCTAGGAGTGGCGAGGGGGAAAGGAAAATTTAACACCCAGTTTTAAGAGGAACATTATTTTTAAAGCATGTAGAAAGCATAGACAGTATGTCAGTATAATATTTTTCTCGTCCTGACATCTCAAAAAGGAGTTACACACATCCAAAGTGTCTGCAAGCGGGAATTGCCCCCACGGCAGAGGCTCTGTCCTCCCACCCCCTCGCGTCCTGCTGCTCCCACTGCCCTGCAGCCTCGCCGCCCAACGCGGCCGCCAGCCCCGCCACTGGTGACAAACAGGTCAAACTTGGCTTCAAGGGAAAAAAGTGGAGGAAATGCATTGAAATAGTATTGTGCGCTTATTGCAAAAATAAAGCTTCAGGCATGAAGTAAAATTTGTACTTTTTATTGCCAATAAACTGAAGAATCCTTCTCTGCAAAAATAAAATTTAGTAGGATTAAAAAGTCTTTAAGTGGTTATGTGGATGTACTTTATATTTCACACTAGTAATACATCTCCAGTAACACAACTCCAGAAGAGCTGAAAAACCTTATCACTTCATGGCTTTCAAAAGTTCACAAGGCCTACAGCAGTTACAGGGAAAAGGTGTTAAGGTATTAAAACTAGTGCACCTTTTCAGACTCCTAGCATTTGTCCCTATGTTAATTTCCCGGAAGGTATAAATATGAATTTAGAAGTCATACACTAATGATTAGATGGCTGAAATACAAAATAATTTACTTTCAAATAAACAGAAAATAAAGGAAAACTTCAAAACATCTTTTCGGAAAGAGGTATAAAGTCACATCACACTTTGAATAAAGCGAGCGTGAGAAACATTCTGGAACCTAAATCAGTTTATGGAAACAACTGGTGGACTAATACAAAGATCTGATGATGTACGAAGTGTCGGCAAAATTATTACAAAATACTTTGTATTACATGTGTGTGTGTATATAGATAGATATATATATATTTACAAAAGCTCAAAAAAATTCTTACATGGTACTTTTAACTATGCAAGGCTAGCCAGACATTTCTAAATAACAATCAGAGCAGTTACTTTTCTAGATCAAAGATATTTTGTGATTCTAACCAGGCAGAAAGCAAGCCAACCATTTCTTCTTCACAGTCATCTTGATGATTTCTCACATAGTTGCAAAGTTCCCATTTAATGTAAATCATTTTCCTCACACAAGCAAAAAAAAAATAAATCTTGACCTAGAATTTTTTTAATTTTGCTTCCATTGGGCTCTCTTTTCTTCAGTTAGCTGGGGAGCAGTTGTTTTCAGTAAAGCTGTTGTCATCTTTTATCACTTTTTCTTATTACAAGGATCACGCTTTCATGTGCAAATAGCCCAAATAATCTCAAATTTATTGTGCTAAGTTAAATAACTAGAAAAGCTCTGTAATTAATAATGCATTGCCCTTCAGCTTTTGTGCAGTTAGTGTAGTACCTATTAATTTGTGTACTTGTGAAACTATGCAAAGCTGTTGCCATCCACGCAAGAAATGGTGAGTTTAGAGTGTAAAAACCTCACATTTGTATTTATTTTTTACCACTTAATGAGCGATATGGATTAACCAGTATTCCAGTTAATGGCAGAACGGGTACTGCAAAGAAAAGTAAATTTATATTAAAACCAGTATTTTCATTAACAAGTGTTGTTATACTTATTTTTAATGTTTTTATGAGTGACATTCTTGCAGAGATATTACTAAAAGCCTTCTTCAGTTTGTCTCACTTCAGATCATATATCTTTAGTACTAAAAATAAGACCATAATTAAAGAAAAAATTATCACAATCACTCTGAACGAGAAAGCTAAGAATATACATTGATTCAACATTAGCATCTGAAGTATGTTCTATAATTAATGCTAAAAAGAGTCCTGTTAAAAAAAAAAAGAGCCAAAATTTATATTGAAGAATGTTGTATTTTGGGTTGATGCACAAATATAAAAAACCCACGTGAAATCAATAGTTGTCAGCCCTCCCTTCCTATTATGGTACTAAAATATAGAGAGTTTGAGTGGGATTTATTTAACCAAAATGTACAACATATTTTTAAGAATATTTAAAAGATTAAGTCTTTAAATGTATGCAAGAGAGAGATAGAATCCTGAAAGCATTCAAAATAAACAGAAGAAACTGGATGACCACAAAGGCTGAGGTAACAGAAATGAGATTAAATACAACAGTATATACAATGTTAAAATTCTAGACCAAGAAAGCATTTGTACTTTAAATTAGGGACTCTGGTTGGAAATGGTAGTAGAGACTACCTGTGTAATGCCTGATATGCCATAGTGTGATGCAATCATCCTTTTGTCCTATTTATTTTTTCATGTTTTGATGTAGTATTTCCAGCAGAAACAGCAAGGTTTTAATGCTGTCCCTACACTTCCACTCATTTATATTTAAGAAAGCTGATTTAAACAGCAAAGGAACAGAGAAGGGCTAGTATGATGAAAGGACAACTTGAATTACAGGAGACTGAAAATACTCTTTGATCAGAAAAGGTGAAATATGCTTGGTTTGTTCAGTCTTAACAAAACAGAAATGGAGACCTGTATGATTGCTCTCCAGGTAGTGCCTTGATACGCATACCAATGACACAAAAATCACTGAAGCTAAATGACAATGTGGGTACATGAACAAAGCGATTTAGTGGACTTGGGAAGGTTTCTAATCCTGTGAGCAATGCAGTCAGACAACTTCTAGACCTTACTACTAAATGCAAATAAGCTAATTGGTTAGAAATTGAGTCTGATCAAGTGGAGAAGAAGGTTCTTTCTAACCAAATTCTAACTAAAACCATGGTGTCTGCAGCAGCAGTGGACTGGAACCACGAAGGAAGCGCCTTTGGGTTTACGTACCTAACGTGAGAGCTGTGGAAGAGAGTGTAAAATATGCAAACTTGTAAGTACTGAAGATCCAAACATAACTTCATGACATAAAATTCAACCCTGACCTCCGTGTTCATCCCGTATGAGAGAAATAGGCAGAACCATTAAAAATCAATTAGCTTTTGGCTAAAATTAAGGAAACCTAGCTTAGATTGCCTAACACTTCTACAAAACTGGTTAGCAACATTGCCCTCACATTGGATTTGCAATTAAGGTTGTGCAAAAGTTTATTTAGCTACCGTGCTGAGTCATGCAACTACTTAAATGTTGATTTTTTTTTTGAAAGCTTTTTGTAAAACAATAGGCAGAAGACCTGCTAGATGTCTGGAGCCATAACGCAGGTGTAAGCTGGAAAAACTAATGAAAAAGATGATTTTCAGAATGTTACACACTAAAGACTTGACTGACAACACAAGTTGAACCTGAATATGGTTAGGTAAAATACTGGAAAAAGGCATACAGTGGTTGGCTTATGCAGCTACTATACTCTGTAAAGGTACTCTGCACTTTTCATTCTATTAGGATTAACTAAAGCTGTAGCAGAGACGGCAGAAAGCAAGATGAATCCACAAATGAGCTGGTTTAGTGTAGAATAACACTGTCTTTGCCAATATTCATTATCAGTTCAGGTTCACTCATCAGGCTTTGCACAGGAGCAGCTGATACACAGGCACATCTTTTACGCTGTTGTTGCAGGAAACTTCAACTTCAGAACTGATAGCAAATACTAACGGAGTAGTAGTAACTTAAAAATCACTACAGCTATCTGCTTCGTGAACATAAATAAACTCAAAGACAAAACTTGCTCCAGCATTTTTAAGAATTTTTTTGAGAAGTTATCAAACTGGAAAATCTGAATTTACATTATAATGCTATATGGAGAAACTAAAAAAAAAAAAAAATCCCCATATACAAGTATTCCAACAATTGTACCTATATAATTTTTACAATTAATCAAACTAATTTTTAGACACCAGCCACTAAAAACCATGGGCAAGGGTGCTACGCGTTATGTAAATTGCTCTAAACTTACGTTCTTTCCCCAACACAAAGTTCGGACTTCATAGCTTCCACTCCACTGTGGCATCTTAGCAAACACCATGGAACCTTGCTACCAAGGAACTTCACTGGTGCATGAAGGCAGCTTACAGAGGGCTAAAGGGAGGTGTTTTTGTTTAAATATACAACATGATTTGGAGAAGAGTTTTATCTGTATGTCTCAAAGGATATAAAATATTATGAAACTTTAAAAACCTCTGCCTTCTGCTAACATATGGATCCCACCAGCTATCCACTCCCTACAGACTGTCTGCACATTCCAGCAGCATCCCATGGTACCTACTGGGGCCTCTCAGCAGAGCAGGGACAAAGACCAGATTACATTTGGGGACAGAAGGTAAGCTTAAATTTAATTACAGATTCAATACTCTTCTTACTCTTGCTATTTAGGGAACTTAGCGCAAAATATAATACTATGTTTTCATATAATCTTAAATCAAATAGGTAGCTGAAATGAACTTTTCTAACAAAAAAAAGCATTTGATAAGTAAGCTTGTATGTTAAACTGTGGTGTAAGGGATATACTCTATTACTACTAATCTCAAAAGAGCAGATAAATTCTAAAGGATTATTTTTTGCTACAGAAACAAAATTACTTCAGACTGTTTCAAAATTAAGATGTGTCACCAGTGTCTTATGGAAGTGGAGAGCCTCTGCTTATTTTTCTTTTAAACAATCTGTTTGGGAGCTGGAAGGGGGATAGATAACAAGATGTAGCACAGTTTATAACAAAGCACAAGTGCATCTGCAATGATGCTTCTAGAGTGACTTTTCCATACTGATGAATGCTCTATGCATTTGTCACTTTGTTCCCCTGTCATTTTGAGTCTGTTCAATTATTTATGTAACACAGGCATGTATTTAATGAAAACTTCTAAAACTGATTAAATACTTTACAATATTATTGAATGCAAATCAACCAAAAAAGCAGCATCGCTCACAGACTGTAAAGTTTTGGCATATTTGAGGCACAGAAGCCTAGTGACTTTAACGTAACAGGAGTCCCATTCAACCTCTCACTCAGACTTACACTGTGAATCTGGCATTTTCCACTCTGATAAAGTACTTATTGTTACTATTACCATTAGAAGGCAGTAGTTCTCTGTATTTTGTGATAATATAATATTATTTTGTTGTAATATAATAAGGATTTCTTTTGCATAATCCTTGACATAAAAACGCACAAGAACTCAACGTTTCATTTCTTTCCAAGTAGCTTTGGTGTTGTGTTGCTTCACTCATCTGGGAGTCTGCAGGAACACCTAGGAAAACGTCTAACATTTCTGAAACTTGAACACATACTTAGAATGAAATTTGCATGTAAATATTTCCCTTCCTGGAGAAAAAGACAATTTTCGGAATAAGTCCATATGAGAGCTACACTATATAATGACAAAGAAATAATGTTCATTATAATCCATTGAAAGCTGACAACATACTACTCAGTGCGTAGACAGATACAAGCTCTTTAACCTTCTTAAGGAAATGGGATTCATGATTAGTTTCCAAGTCTTGCAACTTCATGACAAAAAAAAGTTATCCTGGGTCAGACTGAAGGAACATCTAAGCCAGTGTGCTGTGTCTAACAATGGACAATCAGTAGCTGACTGTTAGAGCATGGAAAAAAGATGGGGGAGAGGAAGGAAAAAATTAGACTCTTGTAATCCCAACAGGAAGGTCAAAGTTACAAGGAATACAAATGAGTCCCCAGTGAAACTCATATAAAGAAACTTGGATTATGAAATCTCACGTGAAAAACACATACCCTGGCAAAATTGATTTGCCTCTTAAAGAAAAACAAACCTGTTTAAAAGACAGCCAAAGGATTCATTTGAAACTTGCCAGTACATGACAAAGACTGATAGCGGAACAGCACTTCTTAAGCACAGCATCTGAACCACATAAAAGCAGACATCTGATGCCAACACACTCTGTTCTGTCCCTTTTACTCTTTCACATTTTACTCTTTCACATTGTCACAGAGCATTTCTTCATTTATTTTGATAACGAAGTTAACTACCAGTTGAGGAAATGACATATGAAGTTATAGCAGTGCTAACAAAAGGAAGCATCAGCATAACTGCTGAAGCCTTAAACTGTACTGCAGCCTTCATCACAACTAAAGTTCTCTCTAAAATGTGTACCATAAAAACACAATTTGGCTATTTCTAAATTAAATACGTAAAAAAAAAAGGAAAAGACAAAGTTTTTCTTTGTTCTAAAAAGCAGATTTGCACAAATTATAGTAAAGTAACAGGTTTTGTTCCATAAATACATCCTCTAAACTTGAAGTTCATAGCTATCTAGGTCAAAGAACCACCATCCACTAGAGCTGCAAGAGTAAGTCCCATGTGGAAATAAGTTCTCTTCCCTGTCAAGCACTACCAAGAGTGTCACTACTATTACTAAGAAGAAAAAGCACCTCAATCATTTCAACGAAATGTAGATTGCAAAATTGATTGAACTGTAGCACAAACCTTCTTTATGGATAATTCTACAAGAGCAAAATGGTTGTTTCACTCAGAGAAGAACGGGTGATTAGTTTAGATCTTCAGTGCGTAAGTGACTTGTTAACTATCTGGCAATAGGCTTGGTATTTTCTCTGCTGTTCTTTACACCCCTGTAGCACTCACCAAAATGGAAGAGGAGAGTGTTGATGCACTGAGAGGGAAGAAACTTTACTACCAACCTGCTTAGCACTTCACAGGTCATTCTGGTATTTTTCTTTTTTCACAGGTCATTCTGCTATTTTTCTTTTTCCACACTGTCTGACTGCAGGGAGAGGGAGCCTTCTTACATCTCCTCTCCTTCAAAGCTTTGTTTCTTCACTCCCTCTGCCAGACACTACACAGCACATCATCGTGTAGCACTACGCACCATCAGCCTTCTTCTAACACACTTGTATTTTTGTGACTGTAAATGCTTAAAATGCTTCTCCAAAATATGAACAGAATTTCTACATAAAATGAACCAACTTTTATTTAGCAGAGTATTACTTTATTTTTTCACCCATTCCTGCACACTGTTATGAATGGGTCCATTACAAAGTGTGTCGCGTTCAAAACTTTTTTAAGTTTTGAACGTGCATTGTACCATATTACTGCATCAATGTAATAAGAAAAACACAGTACATCTTGAAACATTGTAAGGCACCTGGTTAAAGGAAGGACAACTGCAGAAAAATTACTGCTTGCAAGCGTAGTTTGAAGACAGACTTACCTTTGCCAGCATTTCTAGGAGGCAGAGGAGGAGCGTCTGCAGTTGGAGAGGTGGGTGAATCTGTGCTTGTAGAAGCAAAGATCTGATTGGTAAAAGCTCCATAGGAGAGTCTTTGCTTGTCTCTGGGAGTGCTAAATGCAGGATGAGTCAATTTGTCTTGGGGAGAAATGCTAGAAGAGTGACAAAAACTTTGGGGTCTTGGAGATCTTTCTTTTTTTATAGGACTAGGCTGTGAATAGAAAAACAATATATTATACAGCTGTCTAAATACTGAATACAGTTAATATGTTTGGGAAAGAATATAACAGAACATATTCTGGTGAACATGTGCATAATTTCTTTCTTTATTGGACAAATAAGCGCACATTGCTCCCTTTCTCAACGATCCAGCCTGGAAGATCCTCCCCTCTAACTGAAAAATAAAGCTTGTTGCATTAACAAATCATCATGTATACAAAGTTAGATTTATTCTTAAAACAGCAGACACAATAATAATATACTAAATAATATATTAATAAAAGCCTAGTAAAGTTTTTAGAATATAAGAGTAATTTTCAGTTCAAATAGCTCTTTACTGAGACCAGACACTTATCCTCAAAGATCAAGTACATTACCCTGTTGATACATATTAGAAATAAAATAATGACTTCTGACACATCAGATTTATTTGTTGACTGAACTAGCAATATATTCGGTGGTACGGCTCTTTCAAACATATATAATTGTTCTTTGAAGAAATTTTACACAGCAATTTTTGACTGCTGGATATTAATAGCTACATATGGAGCACGATCTGTTTCACTGCAGCTCTGGTTCAGGCAGGCTATTACCTCCAATACAGCATTAGTCATCCTCCTGAGGCTCTTGCACAGATAATCATTTTGTTCTCTACTGTCCTTGAGGATATGTAAATTATTTGGGTTTCTCAATTTTTCAGTCCCAAGTGTCACAGAAAATGAAAAGTTCACCGCAGTTTTTTCTACAGCACCCATATAAAATAGGAGAGGTGTATTCCCATTTATTACAGAAACAGAGCATGGAGTAATTAACGGACTTGCTAAAGTAGGACACTGAAGCTAAGTTTTCACATGTTCTAGGATGGCAATTATCTTATGCCCTCAAGTTTTATCTTTCCATTACTTCTTTTTTTAACCATGAATAAAGTGCAAAGCACAGTTTTTGAAAAATACAGTTAATTGATTCAACAACTCTGTTTTTAATTAATTTATGGAAAAAATAAGTATGTAAGCTTTGGATTTCCTCCAGCTAGAATTCAGAAGGGGATAAAATGACAAAGTAATCTACATTTACTGATTTAGATTATATCGTATGTCTTGTCAAAGCAAAACTTTTGAAACTCAAGTCCATAATAACTAGGTTGACAAAGTGTATTCAAAAAGCACTGTGGCAGTCTTTAATACAGGTCTCAAAACTAGCATATTTCCCCCAAAAAAAGACTGTAAGAAAAAAAAAAAAAGGTTAAAGTGAGTCTCTAATTTCCATTCATTTCTACAGAACAGAAATTTTGATGGTTTTTGTGCAAAGCCATATCAGTAATTCATGCTTACCTTATCATCTAAGTCATCATCACTTTCATCAATTTCTTCCTGCCGAAGATTCCATTCATACTCTACATGGACGTGCGGGTTTAGCTTTCCTGCCTTGGCTTGAGAAAGCTGAAAGAAATAACAATTCTTGTTAAAATATTTACTATTCCTCTGGTGTCAACGAAGTTAGTTTTGTAACAGCAAGCAATAAACTGAAATATTTAAAGGTTTAAAACTTTTCCAGACTTTAAAAAGAAACAATTTCAGGGCCATCACACAAACACCCTTCATTGATTTGAGGTATAGAAAACCAGCTAAAAGGCAAAAAGGGAAGATTTTCTCAGAATGGGTAGAAGTTGCCATGTTTGACAAGCATTTGAAAAGATGACATGAAAAGAAGGTATATGCACAAAAGCAGAATGCATCTGGAACCCTCCTTTCCAAAAAGGAAAGGCAAAACCTATTTATAAATTCTGGGACATACAACTATTACCCCTCCAAAAATCACCATCCTTGTGTTGGAATCAGAATAAAGGGTATTTATAATTTATTTAAATATTTCCCTCCCTCTCACTGGATGAGGCCAACATGTCTTATGCACAAAATTCCTCTGCTTTGCCTGCCCAAATAATGTATTCACATTCTTTAAAAATCTATTACTTCAATGATCAGCAAAAAAAGAAAATTGCAGTTCATGGTTATTCTGAGGAGAGAAATTCTCCTTTTCAATGCTTAGATTTCCCATCATTATTTATTCCTTCACATTCTTTGAAATGTAGTCTACTTAGTACTAGTCGATTCAGGAGAGCCTTTAACCATCTTTCTAAAATAAAATTTGCAAGAAAGTAAGTATTTTCAATCTGTTACGTAAGTATTAATGAATCCACTTGAGTTGAAATTGAATTGAATTACACAGTTAAGACTCCAGCTATGTAACAGAAATTAGCTTAGTACAGCTACCATATTGCAAACATCTAGGTATTTATTTTGTACTTTTTTATCGCCCATAGTAAACAATATCCTCACTCATATTTCTTTTTTAGTCTTAACCTTATCTCACTGCCACTTTTGAGAGAAATGCAGAAATAGTCTTCCCCTTCAAAAATGAAAAAAAGAGAAAAGGCATAAATGCTTTACTACAGTTAATGGAAATAATCTGTGAGGTATTAGCGGAATTTCAATTACAATAATTAAAACGATTAAGTGCTAGATAAGCTCACTGATAACATCCACTTGTTTTTGTTTGTTCTACAACACGATCAGCTGGTCCACATTAATGGCAGATGTTACTTAGAAAAAAGCAATCCATACCAAATTGTGTGTTGTACAGCTGATCTGTTTTTCAGATGACAGAATAGTCAAAACACTGGAAACAGGATTTACACAGCAGACGCTGGAGTAATTGAGAAGTCAGTGAGAGTACCACCTTATCAACCACAGCCAAGTGTTGACTTGCATCCCCAGAAACATGGAAAATTAATTCTGCTTTGTGAAGGAGAAGCTCTCTTGATTATGCAATAATTAATACATACATGACAAGAACTTTCAATTGTCAAAGAAAAGGTATTAAAATTACCAGCTGCAGAGAAACAGTAGATATCCTCCTTGGATCATCAAAATGAGGCAAAAAAGTTCTGAGAAATAGAATTAAGCAGCAAGGTACAACTGTTTTATAAATTCTTCTGGTTTTGTCTTGAATGTGAAACTGCCACACTACTTGAGACTTTTAAATCCCTTGATAGTACTTGAATTCACTTGCTTACTAAATGCATGCTGGTAAGAGGCACCTTGGAGGGCTAAGAACAAACAAGCTTGTTGGTCTCATGTAGAATCCTTATTCCTGGCTAACTGCTTCAGAAGACTACCTGGGAAAATCCTTTAACTCTAACACCTCTATTTCTTGAACTCCAATAATTTTCTTGAGTGGCATCTGTTAACATCACTCATACATTCTCAAAGTTCCACAAAGTTTTTGCTCTGATCATGTTCAGCAGAGGGACAAAGTCCCACAAAAGCTGGTGTTTTACGTTTTTTGATACCCTAACTTACAGACATTACACTTTTGCTTCCTTCTCCTTTGAGAAGGTTTAATTTCAAGTTGTTTCAGTTCTTCTTATAAGACTACTTTCACCATCTCTGAACTATCTGTCCCAGTACATAAACTGGAAATAGCCAAAGCAGGAAAAGTCAAACAAAGATCCAGACCTAAAAGGTCTTGACAGATTTAATCACAGAATCATAGAATCATTAAGGTTGGAAAAGACCCTTAAGATCGAGTCCAACCGTTAAATATTTCAGGGGTTGTTTTGTACTCCTGATGTCTCTAAGAAGATCCTTTGAAGTGATGAAGCCCAAATATCTTAGAACGATGCATTAACTTGTATTCAAATACCTAACCCTCCAGTATTTAAGGTCTTCAAATACACTGGTCAAAATAACTAAGTAATTCCAGTAGAAGTAAGATATTTACTTAAACTGTTAGAAAGAAAATGACTTGTGTTTTGAAGTTAGAAAATATTCATATATTGTAGGACCTTCAGATCAGTATACAGCCAGCTGGCAGCAATACAAAGTTTGAGATACAGTGGTAATGATATCTTAAGTAGATCATATCTTTAAAGAAGTAAACATCCCATCCCTGGTTCTTACCAGTTCCTCACACTGGACAGCTTTCGCTCTTTTTGCTGTGTCCAGAGGCGTCTCTCCAGCTTGGTTTACTACAAAATTAACAATAAAAAAAAAAAAGAGAGCAATTCTTTGCGATGTCTAAAGAATCGATTAATTAAGTTTCGCTATTTTTAGCAGAGTAACTTCTAAAAGTGATCAAAAACGTCTATTTACTCTATAGCAGCTGCAGCTCTTTAAGATTCCACTCTAAGTGCTCATGCATTTCATGTATCATCAGGTTCTTTCTGAACAGCAGCATCTGCTGGGACAGTTCCCAAATCCCTCCTAACCATCCTAGCAGAGAATATAGAGAAATTCAGTCATTTCAGTCTCCACTCAACTTCTTTGCCAGTAAAACTCTTACATGAATAAGCAGGAAAAGCAAGCAGATGGGGTAAGATAACTTAAAATAGAAAACTATTCTAAGATTTAAAAAAAAAAAAAAAAAAGGGGGCAAATGTTGATCCAAGCATGTTTTACTTTGACTAATACGTAGCCGTTTGAAGCCTGAATTTGAAGACAGAAGTCCTATTCTAAGACGACATTTGAACAAGAATAATTTTAATACTTTCTAGCTATTTTGGCTTTATAAAAGCTATAAAATGTTTTACATTTCAAAATAATGCCTAATCAGAAAAAAGGTGATATCTGAGCACTCTAGAAGGTCCTCTGGGACAACATCTAATGGGAGCCTTCCTAGGTGCTCAGTAGCAAGTCTCAAGAAAAAAAAAAAACAACCCCCACACCCCAAACTTATGCAGACAAACCTTAGGTAAAATTTATTCTTGCAGTACAGCTGTAAATGCCATGGAGCTGGAACAGAGTATGCTCTACATCATATCCAGATTGTAAAGCATTTCTGTGATTGGGAACTGAAAACAGTGAAACTGAGGTCTCAGAAGCAAATATGCCTATGTGCAATATTACATATAGAATGCCACTCATGAATTCTAGAAAATACAAGAATCATCTAGAAAGGCCTATGAATTTGAAAGAATTAAGATCCCTAGAAGAAGGAGGGCTCCTTATCAAAAGATCTGAGATGGTTCAGGAGTTTTAACATGAAAAGGAATGAAAAGATAGTATTTCTTAACTGAAGTTAACACACAGATAGCTTAAGAGACTACATAAGTTCCAAACTTTCAACCTTTAAGAATAAATCTGATGTTTCAAGGCCTAAAAAAGATACGCAGTTCCTATGAGAGAACATTTAAAAAAAAAAAAAAAAGACCCAAAAAAGTAAGAACACTCTTCCAGCATCTACCTAGGAGAGAGTTCAATGGAAGTACCAATAAGCACACTTAAGTTTGGTCAGATAGCTCTCCTATTTTCTTAATTAGGGACATATCTGCAAAAAAGGTCACATCAAATCAAATTCTTTGACTTATGATAATATTAGAACATATTCTAAGGATGTATGAAAAGGCCAAGGAAACCGACGACTTCTGCCACCAAGCTATGGACTTAATATGCAACAGGTTTTTTTACTGGGCAGTGGAGGAAAATGATGGTGATGAGGAAAGAGGAAGAAATAAAAGTTCATGCTTCAGTTTGCACCAACTGTTCAGAAAGCTTCCCTCCTATATGAAGAACTGACAGAATGCAAATGTTCTATTAGACATGCTGATGACGCTTAGCTCCTGAGCCTGACAAGCTGGACTCATGGAATACCTTCCTAACTCTCAAAATACGGCAGAGAAAGGAGAGCATCTAGTAAACGAGGTATTATCCTAAGCATGAGCAAACAGTTTATTGATTCTATTTTTAATTAAACTTCTTCTAAGCCATGATGAAAAATGGACTGATGTAGGTACAGCAAGTGTTATACCTATCTCACACATATAGACGGCAAACAGAAGAAGAAAGGCAGCTGAGAAAGCTAATCCCTTCCCTAATCAGCTACAGTGGTGGCTAGGGCATGCTGGGTGAAGCTGCAGTGCCAACTGACATCAATATTAAAAGAAGAATTAACTGTTGTGTACAACAAAGCCCACATACATTTAGAGTGGAAGTAATGTGAGCAGCTATTTGAAGCATTATAACATACAAGTAACTAGATTAATTTCACAATATAAAAAACAAACCTAAATTCCAGGATATTTACAATGCGTCAGAAATAAAATTCTGCAGAAAAACTAGGGTTTACCATAGTATTTCAGATTAGAAAATTTTTGTCACTATTATCTTCTAAGAATTTAAGTTCCATTTCTTAACTGAATGATTCCTTTAGGCTTGTTGGTGTTAGTCTTCATCTTTCTAATACAGTTTTATTTTTCCTTTTAAAAGTTCACTTAACACAACGGGACATAAATAAAAGTGGTTAAAATACTGGAAAGAAATTTTAGGAAATCTTTATTTCTAGTTTTAAATAATGAACTTACCTACATCAATAGTTGGCTTCCCCCTCAAAAGCAATTTCAAACACTCAGGCTTATTATACATACTGCAGTAGTGTAGAACCGTATTACCCAATGCTGTTTGCTTATCCAGGTTTCCACTAAACACAAAATAAAAAACAGTCAAGAAAAGTATAGTATGCTGTGCTATTCATTTCAGATCTAGCATACCTACAAATAATAAATGCATAAATACTTTACTGGACAAATATGAAGTAGAAGGAGAAAGAAATATTTTAAAATTAAACATTACTTTAAAAGACTATTAAAAATAGTTCCAAGCATACTGGAAATTCCTGAGCTGTGGTTCAAAAAGGACTGAGCATGTACAGATGTTCATTAAAAAAAAAAAGTGAAACTCAAAGATTCAAACCTAATCCTTTGTAAAGTCACGCAAGTTGTTTTCCACCTGCCACTCTACTGGAATTTCTTTTTCAAATGTGCTAAATTAGCCCAATTAAAAATATCTGAAAAATCATTTTGATACAGTTAGAATAGGTTAACAAGTCCCACGCATTCAAGGAACTATGAAGAGGGTGGCTGTGAGGATGCACAAAAGAGTCATAAGAAGGAATGTAAGTATACACACTGAGTTAGGGAAAGACAAGCTGTGCAAAGGGGTTCGCAGGGCTTTTTAAAACTGTATTTCCTTCAGTTTTTGATTTCTAAAACAAGGCTTCTCAAAAACAGTTACTGACATATTGGGATCAATATCATACATTTATAAAAATGAAAAGAAAAGCTCAGAAGATGACAGCTTTTCTTCCACTCAGTATTACCCATACTGAACAGCAAGTGCAGAGCCCATATGGTTGTAAAGATGCTCTTAAATTTGAGATGGACACAAAAATACAGACAGCTGACAGAAACATGTAAAAGATGATAGTTGTCTGAAGAAATTACGAAGCTTCATAACTAAACAAAATCATTTTAAATAATAATCCAAAATAACAAATCCTTTAATAATGCTCAAAATAATAATTTGGGCTTTTAAAATAGTTTTCAACTTATGACCTCAAACAGCTTGCAAATGTTAGTAGCTTATTTATTTTATTTTTTACTTTAGTAACCCTCCTACAATAGTCAGCGCTCCATTTAACATGAGGGAGTAGTGGTAGAATAAAGTTTAAGTGGAGGTTACACAGCTAGTTCACATAGCCTAAGAGCTGGTGTCAGGAACATAGATTCCAAGCCTGTGCCGTTACCAGAAGACTCTAACACTCCCTATATACAACGCTACATAAACTATTAGAGAGGGGAAGGAAAAGAAATAAGTATTCACTGACTGCATTTCAATAGCAGGTATGACTCGCTATGCTGAGGGAAAAACAGAGAATTACAAAATCCTCAAGCCTTCCCCCCCGCCGGCTCAAGCAAGTTGCGATGAGTCTTCTGTCTTTCCCCAGCCCTCCTCTCTCATCGTTCTGCAAAACCCACCATCTGACACAGCAAGTGACTGCTGCTTCTTTCACTTAATAGCATACTACAGAAGGAGACTGGAATTGATCTCATTTAATCATTACCTATATTGTGAAATATATAAAAATAATGTTGTACCACTATGCCATTTTATTTAAAAAAAAAAAAAATGTTTTCATTAACGTTTTTCACTTCCATTAACACATCTCTTGACAACTAAGAATAGCTCAGCCAATAAACTAGATGTTGAAAATTACCTGTTAAAAAGATTATGCTCTCAATTGTTTTAATACAGTATTAACTATTAGAACACCTTTTTAAAAGTCAATCTAGCTTCTATTCACAATTTTCTGAGAAAGATCCTTGTTTTCTACTCTTACAATTTCTTTGTGCATGCCCTGTATTTGGAACGTTTACTTATCATCCCTCCTTTACCTGAACTATGTGTTTGCTGTGTTTCATATTGTCATGTGTTCTACATCAATGCTCTCTTTTGCTCTACATAGTTTTTCCTTTCATCCTATTTTTATGTAACGGCTTCCCATGTTTTTAATCTACACTTCTTTCCCTCTCTACTCATTAGGAGCACAAAGGTCAACTCAAAGGTATTAAATTATGCTCTTTTGAAACATATCTAAGGAGAACAATTATAAGTGATGAGCAAACACTGTCCAAAGCACTGCAAGGACAGCTCTGAACATCTACATTTTTTCGTGCACAATTTAATGAAAAATGAGCAATCCATACCAGTTTTGTACAAGGAAGTCAACCAGATGGAGAGAGGTTTGGTCAGCAGTCCGGACTGCTAAATGAAGTGCTGTTTCACCTGGCTCCTAAACACATGTAAATACAAGTTAGATTTGTGTGTCTTATTTCTGCAAAGCTTATAATATCAGACCTACCAAGATATATGTCACTCACTCTTTTACAACAAGTCTTTCAACAGAAAAATATTAGGAAATTATGATGAAAACAGTTATTGCCCTTCTGATCTCTAAAATACACCGTGTGCTTCAAAGGAAATGGCATCACGCTGTCTGAGATCATTGCTTTCTCGAAACCAGTCTTCCTTTTTCCTAGCTGGATGGAACAATCTTGAGCCTTTAACTATTCTGGCTACTAGTAACTAAAAAGGATCCTGTCAAGGAATACTGAGTGAGTTTACAGTACTTGTTGCTTTATGACACCTTGGTGAGCACCAAGCACAGCCACAACAGTATTTCCTACAAAACCAGGGAAAAAATCCACAAAAATCACAGTCCTACATACATTAAATCTCTTCCAGAATCACAGAATGGTTGAAGTTGGAATGGACTTGTGGAGGTCATCTGCTCTAACCTCCCTGCCCAAGCAGGGCCACCTAGAGCCAGTGGCCCAGGACCATGTCCAGACAGCTTTTTGATTATCTCCAAGGATAGAGACTCCATAACATCCCTGGTCAGCCTGTGTCAGTGCTTGGTTACCCACACAATTAAAAAGTTTCCTGATGTTCAGAGGGAAGTTCCTGTGTTTCAATCTGTGCCCGTTGCCCCTGGTCCTGTCACTGGGCACCACTGAAAAGAGCCTGGCACCATCTTCTTTGCACCCTTCCTTCAGGTATTTACATACATTGATAAGATCCCCCTGTGCCTTCTCTTCTCCAAGTTCAGCAGTCCCAGATCTCTCAGCCTTTCCTCATTCATCAGGTGCTGCAGACCTTTAAACATCTTCGTGGCCCTTCGTTGCACTTTCTCCAGTATGTCCAAGTCTCTCTTGTACTGGGGACTCCAGAACCGGACACAGTACTCCAGCTGCGGCCTCACCAGTGCTGAGTAGAGGGGAAGGATCACTTCCCTTGACCTGCTGGCAATACTTTGTCTAGTGCAGCCTGGGATACCATCGGCCTTCTTTGCCACAAGCGCACATTGCTGACTCGTGTTCAACTTGGTGTCCACCAGGACCCTCAGGTCTTTTTCTGCAAAGCTGCTTTCCAGCTGGGTGGCTCCCAGCATATATTGGTCCACAGGGTTGTTCTTCCCCAGATATAGGATTTCTCCTTGTTGAACTTAAACTGAATCATACTTTATTTTTTATACATATAGCATATGCATTAATGTGTTTAAATGAAAATATAAATGCTGTTTAATTCAGTTTAAAATTTGCATGAGAAATTAATCTAAAACCAGGTTTCATTTACTCCTGTTGATCATAATGGCATTTTATAAAAAGTATATTACAATACATGTATTTAGAATTGAAGTCACAACTTCTAAAAAAATACGACCTTATTAAACATCAGAGAAATTACAGTGGAGAATGCTGCTATAAATGTCCTAACTGCAGACTATATTTCAATTGGTGTTCATACCTTTTAGATATCATTGACTGTACTAGCTGAGACACGCTAAAGAGCTAATTCTGTGGTAACTGCTATGGATGACAAATATAGAAAGTTTACCTTGTAGTTAGAGAATTTGTAACGTGTTTCCATGATAAGCACTCCATGATATCTCAGGTGCTGAGACTATATTGAACTTACTCCCTCAACTCAATACAGACAAGCACTCTGTCCTTTGCCAAGTTAGCTATTGTCACAGAACTTGTTGAAAACATTCTCTCCAAGTTGGGTTCAAAAGAAACAGGAGAAAACATTGCCAACCAAGTGGTTACATAGCATCAATTGTCTATAAAAACAGGTTATGGTGCTCTTGAGCAACATTTCTACGTGGATACCTGAGGTCAACCAGATGGATTTTTCTGAAAAACTGTTACTGACTTCAGAAGGAAGATCAAGTATTCAGAACTTTATTTAAAAAAAAAAAAAAAAAAAAAAAAAAATCTTCCTGGTTGAAAGAAATTGTACTTGTATAAATGTTTCATCAGAAGTTGTGAAGGCATCAAATTTACTCTTTCCTCATATAGAGTCAACAGAAACTTGTATACAGTCAATAATGTGTTCCTTCAGCAGCCACTGTAAAAGCAGATATGATACTGTCTGTGATATCAGGCGACCCCGGGTTATCAAGTCAAGCCCCCTCTCTCTGGGCCTTTTCCTAAAAGAAACATACTGCAGAACAGGTGCTTTTCAACATACTATACTTGCACCCAGGACAGTGTATCATTACTATTGCATTTCACACTCCTTTAGACCAGTTGATGACAACAGATACAGTCGTCTTTTCCCTCCTCACAAGGATGCCACATTAAGGCAAGGAAGGAAAAACCCACCATTTTCATTTGTTATTTCTCTTGTTTTAGCATCTCAGGTAGCAGCCCTGGGTCCTGGACATTTTACAAATACACATTATTTAAAATACTCTGCTTTGTTTACCTGCTAAGCTTACCTGTCCAGGCTCTAACAGTGGCTCCATTAGCTCTACCCCCTCTGCATAGACTTGAATTAGTGCAAGTAAATCCCTGGATTTGACAGCCTCAAGTAATTCATTCAGTTTAGCTGCTGCAGATGCACAAGTCTTCCTAGAGAACTTATGATCTACATATTTAGCAGTGATAAATTCTTTACGTGCAGTCCTGTGGGGTGTGAAAATAGAGCTTGGTTTAGAAACTTTTAGAAAAATGGGTCAATGATTTAAATTTAAAATCACCTTGCCTAACTCAGGAGCTGACAAGGGAAGAGGAAAACTATCAGATAAAGACTGTGTTGTTTATTATTATAATACATGTCTTTCTTGCAAACAAGCCCAAAATAAGGTACATATTCAATTGTATCCTGCCTTATTGTTAGATACGAAAATTACTCTGACTCTCGGGACTAAGACCAAAAGAAAAACAAAGCCTGAAGTGTGATTTCTCATGGAAATATACCTACATGTTAAAAACAGGATAAGCATGAAAAACATGCTAAAAACAGGATAAAAAGAAAAAATAGTAAGTCAGCTAGAAAACAGCATTATAGGTTAAAAAGTCTTCTGTGGCAAAACCACATCTGTTACGCTCTCTGTGCAACTCCTACACCAGGGAAAGGAAAAAAACACTCGACACCATCTCAAGACAGTACCTGAAGCTACTGTCATTTAGTCCAACTGTGTTTATCCCTTCAGGGTATACTACAAAACTCAAAAACATTCAAGATCCAAAATAATGAATCTTGAAACCCAAACTTAAAGTTTTCTACATTGAGAAGCTGAGGTACCTAAATTTGACTATATGACAGGAGACTGAACTTCTAAGAAACTCCAGAGTTGCAGTAAAAAAAAAAAAAAAAAAAAAAAGTAGTCTTCTGCCATCCTAGCCCTCCTCTGGTTTGGTTACTGTTTAAGACATTTTACATCACATATATATTCCATCGTAAACTTAATGTTAAAGAATTTAGAGATTCAAAACTTACATATCACTTGATGGACTGGGTTTAGGTGAAGGACTAGGTAAATTCCCTTCCATAATATCATTAAAACTAGTATTTCCTACATTCTTGGCCAGCTGCAATAAGAAAAAAAAAAAAAAAAAATATATGAGGGTGAGGTTTTTTGGGGTCTAACAGCAACCTAAAAACTGGACTATTAATGTGCATTTTCCACCCTGATAATAAAAGATGGAACACATAGGATTGCAAAATTAAAGCACAATGATTACATTTAAATATAAAGCAATTAAAAATATTTTTAAGTGTGAATCCTATCATCCCAGAACTTGTACAATAGGCTTCACAGTCACAGCTAATTATTTGCATTTCAAGAGAATCTTCCTCCAATATAAAAACAGAATGAGGAACTAGCAGCACGAACATGGAAACAGCACTAGTACACTGATCGGGGAGTTACTTTTCGAAAGAAGCTCAGACCTACTGGAAAGTCACACTTAGTAAAATTTGATTTACATGAATAGTAACTTTGCAAACTCAAGATTTCAAAAAGAGTACTAGAGCTAACGTTAAACCTATACACAAACCCTGTAACAAGTGTATTCTCACAGGCCAAACACAGCTGGGGAGATAAACCTGCTGTAACTGGGATTTTTTTGTTTGTCTGTATTTTTTTCTTCCTTTTTTTTTTCCCAGTAGTCTTACCTCAAATTCCTTTCATAACTTTAATGTTACAGGGTTTCTGCCATCAAATTAAAAGATTTATCTAACATTTTTCTGTCAAAATTAGCAATGGTTATTCTCACTTGTCACGTTAAATTAGCTTTCATTTTTTTTTTTATCACATGAGATTTTAGACTGTCCTGATTTAGGGTCAAGATCAGCTAATAACAGGCAACATTCTGATGGCACTAATCACAACAGATGTCAATATTCATTCTGCAAAACCTCAGGAAACGAACGTGAGAAGCGACAAGTGGTCAAAAGCATCAGTAATACATAATAGTAAAAACCCTCCTCTAACATACATACAAAAATATGAAGAAGACATTCTGCAAAAACCATACCTTGAAAAAATTAACTATAAATTATAACAAAACTTACCAAGAGTTCAGACGTTCCTAATTTGTCTAATTCCAAAGACTGGATTCGAGAAATATGGACACCCATTTCTCTGTGTATTCCAGAACACTCAATGCAGGTTAAAATGCCCAAATTAGTTGATAGCCATGTTGGATCTGTAGAATTGAAAAACAAAATATATAATCAAAGTCCAAGAAAAGGTTTGCAATGGTGGTAAGAAATCCCAACGTATTCTGAAGTGATTCCTCATTTAATGTTTTAAAAAACTGAAATAAACTAAGAATATTCCATACTTTTCTCCAACTGCAGTGCAAATTTCACCACAAATTGTTACCAACAGAATTAACTTTTCCAGATTTAGGGATGGTCCCAAAGGCACTGAATTTAGACGTATAAATCCAAACTGAATGGCTGTATTTGAATACATTTAGGATTTGTTTCTTGTAGAAAGAATGTAAGGCTTTTGTTTCCTGTTTTTAAAAGGAACAGATCTCCTAAATTCCACTGTTGGCAACCTCTGAAGTTTTAATCTTTACTTCTTAAACTTTAAAGAGTTGTTCTTCGTAAAAGATTAACCATAGCATTTTCCAATATGTAAAAATAGTAATATGTTGTAGAAAATTTAGGCAAAAAAAATTGCTGTCATGGAGGAGATCTGCATGTAATATTCAAATAGATCTTATACTACAAATATTACATAAGAAGCAAGACCAGTTTTTAAGGAAAAGAAAAAGCTCCAGACATAATTTGTATATATACATGTCATCATATTAATCTCTTCCTTGATCTTAAATAGTAACTGATAAAGCATTAAGTCAAGAATTTTAAAGCAGCAAGCTGGGGTGCAGGAGTGAAGCTTAAAACTTCACTATAAATTAGAAGATGAATGAGAACTGTAATCTAAATTTTCTGTAGCTTTACATGATTAAATAATTGAATGAACCAATTCCAGGATTTGACATAATTACATTCCACTTTGTATTTTTATCTAGGTACTTCTCATTTGGATCAGTTCTGCATCAGTAAGCATCTTCAAGATACATACTATCTACTCAGTTCCAAATGAACATCCCCTTCTTGAAGTGTCTTTTTAGATGTGAAAGCTGTAACAGCTGCCAACTACCACATCGATTCAGTAGTTCTATGACAAGTTGACTCTTCTCAAGCTCTAAGCGACATACAACTGACCTGTAACTCTGTACTTCTGAAGATACAATCTGATAGGATTCAACTCTGGGTCTCGTTCTTCACACAAGACTACTTATTCCACCTCTGAATATTTTTGATTACTGTAACTGCAGTAGTCTCATGCCAAGATAAAACCTCAGAGTAAGGTCCTGGCCAGGTCAATTTTTCCACAATCATTGTCTAAGCATTACTCACTTCTACTTAGTAGCATGCACAGGATCAGTGATGCCAAGCAACTTCCATTCAAGTGCAACAAGCATCTAGAGACAGTGCAACAAGAACAGTTCAAACTCCAGAGGGGCTTGAACTGCTGGAAGTAAGCACAGACAACACACAAAAATATTTTAGTGAATTAATCATATTTGTTCTTTTAAAAACAGGTTGAAGACTGATCAACACATCACTTAGAAAATTAGTTTGCACTCTACAAACACTTCTTTAAAGAAATTACTTTGCTCCCAACAAGAAGTTGATGACATTAACAAATTGAGATACCTGGTGAGCCACAATCACAACAGACTTCATTGCCGGGTAATCTCTGTATGTCATCAATAATGGCTTTTGTCAGATCCTCTAAACTGTTTTCCCCTGTGCTCTGCTCTCCACGGAATGCCATATTTAACGCTTCTTCTTTGCTGTTAGTCAATACTGATATCCATCTAGCACAAGATAAAGACCTTAATGAAGATCTGCATTTGCAAATACAAGTTAATCTATAAACTGTAGAAAGCTTGCCAGGAACAAAATACTAGTGGGAATATAGGGAAGGACTGTATTGTGGGAGAGACTGAGTGGGGAAGAAATGAGAGATGGAAACGAAAGAATTGAGAAAAGGTAAGTAAGAAGGAGAAAAGACAAAGAGAAAAAGTCTTAATTCTAAGGTCCCTTTGGTGAACAATTTTAAAGTCAAAGCAGTACAGTTCTCAGGTTCCTCAAATAAGCAGAAGCTGTGGAAGAGAAAGGGTGCAAATAAGCTCCTGTATATTTAACTGCTTTAAAAGTGGGTGCCTCAGATCTTCCTGACGTCTACCTCATTGTTAAAGGAGAAAACTATAACCACGACTTTCTCCAGTGTGCATCTCTCTCTCCATAGAGGAGACAGCAAGCACATTTTGCATGTGTTGATGTCTAGTTGCCTTTCAAAACGCAGGTCTCGGTGCACTAATCAGTCAGACTGTAATGTCCAAATTAATGAAAATTGCCATGGCAACAAACAGGGTAAAAAAGAGAAAATGACAGGAGAGTAATGATATTGATAGCCAACATAAAATTTTAAGAGCAACTGTTGACTGCAACAAATCAAGACTCTTTAATGATATTTCAGTTCCCCCGCCCCAACCACTCTGCAAGCTTTTGTTTACACAATAATGTTTTAATTAAAAAACAAACCAAAAGACCTCTCAGTGGCTGCTGCCCTATAGGTGGAAGTAAAGAGGGGAAAGAGATTATACTAAGGACAAGCACATTGCAGATGCAGTGGTGCCTAATTTAGGAAAAGGGCAAGTTAAAAAAGAATCCTCTCATATATAGTGATTTTAGATGCTTTTAGATCTACTGCAAATACATATTTTTTACACAGAAATATTTTAAACTGGCAGTGTCCTCAACCCATTTCCTGCTTACAATATCACAATTATCTGCAATCACCAATCTTCTGAAATGTGCTAAAATGGCTACGGTCATCTAAACAAACCAATAGAACTTCAGATTGAAATTCATAATTTCTTACCAAAATAATAATGCAAAGATAAACTTTAAAGTATTTCAGAGGGAAAATTATGTATGTAATCTTGTAATACAGATTCAGGGCCTGAACTGGTATATGGGCACTGTATATTAGATACTTCATACACATACGTTTTTTAAATTTTTATGGGCAGAGAATAATCTGAGAACTTGTATTTAAAAGAAAATGCTTAAGAGATTATTGAAAAATCAACTTTAAAAATAAAAGAGAAACTGAAAGATTTTAAAACAAATTTGCTCCATAGCTTACGTGCTGAAATCAAATGTACATGAATCTCTCTCTCTCTCTAACTATATGATACAATATAAGAACCCACACTAGATGGCATTCTTCTCTAACTTTTCTGATGAAATCCCATGTTGTTAAAAAAATAAGAGGCAGCAGCGTCTTGCTTCTGATATTATAGTAATGTGTTAAACACAGAGTAAAATAATCATTAAACTCAGACAGACAACATTTATTCTGACGTTTGTTGACAGTTTCTTTCAGGGTTACAATTTGATTAGTTTGTTAAAAATGCAGAACTTGAATAAAACTCAACTATGCAGTAACAATTAAAAAAAATTATTAGATGCAATTAAAATAAACACGACATGACTGAGCCAGCTGTTAGTTTGATACAGATTTCCATATTAAGAGCTTCTAAACTGTAAAAGCAATAGCTTATTTTGGTTGTGTTTCCTCAGCTAGAAGGATCCCAGTGTCCAAGGCTGCATGTCCTTGGTGTCACCTGCGAGACAGGCAGAGCAAGAGGCACCACAGCGTCAGCTCTTCCCAGACATCAGCAGCAAGGCCCATTTAACACAAGCACAGTAATAGACACATTCTTAGTGACTAATGTCATTTATACAAGAAGTCCCCAGTTGGTCACCAGGCCTTCCTGGCAGGCTGTACACTCAAAAATAAACAAGTCAAGCCAGTAAATACGGGATATTAACTCAGTGTCAACAGTTTATAAAAACTGTCTTATGACTGCTGTTCTTCCCCTTTTTTCTTATCTGCACTAGCCTTTTTTGTTCCTTCCTTTTTTTTTTAAATGTATTTGCTTTATTTCACCAGAGTCAAGCTAACAGTCAAAAAGCTTCTGGTAATACTTTATAGTGTTCTTTCAAATAATTTAAAAATTACTCAAGTCTCACAGAATTGCTTTGTCTTCTATCTAGTACAGTTAGACAGGTTGTTCAATCTTCTACTACACTTCTTTTTCTGGGTCTCAGCAGTTTCGTGTGGTCCTTTAAGGCATTTTGTTTGCTGGAGATTCCCACCTTTGAAGGAAGTCATGAGGGTAAACAAAAATCTGGCATCATGGGTGACTTCTGGATCCAATGAAGGCAACAGAAGTATTCATTAGCCTCAGGTGGACCAGACTCTCAGATTCCTCTTCGTTTTATTCAGTATTTCTAAGCCAATAAAAGCCCTCCCAGAATAACCAGGCCAATAGGTTTTTTTGGTTTGCAATAAAAATTTATCTCTGTCTCTTCTGACAATCCTTATCGCAACATTGTTGTTTCCACGTAAATGCATAAATGGAACACTAGCACAGTGATTTTCAAACTTCCAGAAACAACTTTTTTGTATGGAACAAGCAACAGGTAGTATCGAGATCGTCCAACTCAGTCTTCCCAAAGTAGAAAATGTCTGAAGACTGTTGCTAAACACTAGACTGAAGGCAGATGTGTGTTTCTTCATAGCAAAATTTCTGAATATTTCTCTCTTTATAATCCAGGCTTTTCCTACAGAAACGGATATACTCTTGACTTTCAAAGAGAGTAGAAAAGAACTAAAAAGTGATGTCCAGAGTATGTTTGGGCCTACCCCCAATTATGAAAAAGTAAAGCATCTATTATTGTATATGTTAAAAAATAAATCTGGTTATTTTAGAGATCTGAGGTTATGTTTCTTATAATATACACATAAATATACAGACACACACTCTTCCCCCCACCCCGCACACACTGTACTTTATCTACTAGAAAACTAATAATCCACTGAGAATCTTGAAGGACAGATGAGCAGTAATTAAAGGTCAACACACAGCTGGCTGGATAAGAATCAAAAAATGCACTGGACTAAGAGAAATGTTTGAGGGGAAGCAGTAATAGACCTATAACAGAATGTATGCTTCAGTGATTTGTGTTTTAAACTGTCTGCTTTATTATTATTATTATTACTTTTATTTTTAAGTAGTTTGAGTAGCTATTTATGGAAACAGTTTAAAATGATCAATAGGACAACGTATGCAAGGTCAGTTAAACTTTTTTCTCTCTTTAAATGTGAGTCTGGAAGAAAAGTGATTTGAAAATCTATTTATGCATTTATTCCTCAATTGGTGCACAAAGGAAAAAAAGACAGAAGAGAGGCAGGACTAAAACTGGGTGGACAAAACACAACAAGATGGAGAAGAAAGGGATGAGAGGAGCACACATATACAAGTCAAGTGAAAATTGGAGCAAGAGGATGACAACTCTAATCGAGGAGCTACTTCACATAGTTCCTGCAGAACACTTTTAAATCAACAAGGTTGGAAGTCAAAGGGTGCTGTCCGCATAACACCTTAGATAATAAAGCTATTCAGGACGTACTAGTGGCTGCACAAGAAAACCAGAACATTTAGTTATATTGTAGCTTTTCATCAACACATTAACAGTCATTCTAGTTCATCAGCTTCAATTAACTAAAGACATGGCACAATTTTCCTAAAGAAAAAAGAAAATAAGTTTCCATGTGCATCTCAAGGTACGTACCATTACCTGGGTCACCTAAGTAATTTCCTGAAACAGAACACTTGTCTGAGTAGCATTACAATACCTTTTTGTTGGTGGATTACAGTGCCAAAACAGGCAAAATACACTTAGCATGTATTACTTTGCTGCATGTATTCCAACACTTGGATGCAACTAATGTCTCTTCAGCTAAATGAAACTTTTTAAACTCGCAGCAACATAAAAATATTCCAGTACAAGTCATTTTCTCAGCCACTGGACTTTAAAGTGATAAATGAGACTTGAGTGGTAAACAAACGGGAACTATAGTTCTAATGGGAAACAAAACCAGCTTGGAATTCCAAAACAGTCCAACAGGCAGCCAGCTAAACTAAATTTATTGACCTGCCAATCAGAAAAATTAATTTACAAATGCATTCTCTCCCTATCTTGCTCATGCTTTAAGACCAAATAAACCCCAAACTTCACCTTTTAAGCCAAAAAGTATAGTAAAAGCTAATTTATGGCAGAGACACAAAAACTTCTCACTCATCAAGTGCATTACTGATCAGAAGTAACAGTATTTTCTTCTCGACTAAGAAACTTACTTGGATAATTAAGTAAGTTCCAGAATGAATGCAGTAAGCATGACTAGCAAGTCAGCTTTGCACTCCAAGAGCCAACATAAAGCTGTGGAAGACTCCAGAAGGAAATAGCTGCATGACAAAGAAGTCTCCAACCTTCCCATTTCACTCATGCCTCCCAACGTTGAACTGTTAATGCCACCGCCTCCCAACCCTACCAAACTACTGAAATACCCTACAAACATTCCCTGTACCTTTAAAACATACATGGAGCAACACAGTCTTCCATTAGAATATGGACATGCAACAAAAGAGCACAACAGTCCTGAACAATGAGGCAGCCTGGAAGGCTCAAGCTTGCTGCCCTCTTCACTAGTAACTTTATTCCTAGACCTGTCAGGTGATGAGCATTAGATCGCAATGTTCTGCACAACACACTTTTAATAGTGTATAAAGAGCAATATTCAGGAGGAAAAAAACTGGTGCGTGGTTCTCAGGACAAGAAGTAGTTCTGACATAGCAGGAAGAAAGATTGTTTTAAAGGAAATAATCTGGTTGGAAACATGCATTAATGAAGCAAGTTACTGGATTCTGAAGAACACAAATCTCAGAGATATGCTTTGCTGTTTATTTCTAGGCCTACAGTAGAAAAGATGCATCACCTGTAAGTATTTTCTATGTGTTATATGGAGATCTTTTATCTACTTATTATTTTTAATTTAAAGGAAAAGGCATGATCAGGAGGAAAATAAGTAACTGCAAAAGAGGGCTGACACAGAAGATTTAAGAATAATTTAAAAATATTTCATTTGAACCCTAATAACCTGATCTACTGTATCATGCCAAGCAACTGCACGCAAACTATGTGCTGGCACGGTACACAATGTAAATGGGTTTTTGGTTGGTTGGGTTGGGTTTTTGCTTTGTTTTGTTTTTAATGTTACAAGGTTTTCAAAGAGCCCTGTAGCGTGACAAAATAGTTTACATGTACAGATTCACAACAGCAGAAAAAACAGACAGTAGGCATTACTTCTGCATTAACTCAGGAAACTGTTTCCACTGTTACGGGTCATTTTATACGCCTCTATTGGCAAAATAAACTTGAAAAAAATGTAAACATTCTTACGCTACGTATTCCTGTTCATCTTCTGCTTGAAAGTGGTATGTTCTGTTATCTGAAATAAATAAATACATCTTTTCAGTTGGCACATGAAAAATTTTAAAATATCTACATATTTGTTACTAAAACCTATTTGGCAACTGAAACCTTTAAAAGCAATTGATCTTAACCAGCAACATTAATACTTTATTCATAGCTATGGAAAACAATTCAAAAAAACCCAGAAAGATGAAATTGTGAATTTTGATTTACATCAAATGTACGCATTTCAAAAGTCTTATGTTTAGAAATATTAAAGAAAAATAAGCATATAAATCAAATTTTGTCCTTCTTTAGTCAAATCTGAAACGTAAGTAGCAGAAAAGGATGAAATTAATTTGTTCCTATTATATATTTTTCCCTCCATTTGGGTTAAGAAACTTCTTTTTACTAATAAAAGGATGAGATATGAACTGGGTATTATCCCTCACATTCAAAGGTTTCATAGACTCTCCTTGTAAATATAGAATGTTGGAACCGTTTTTTCTTTAATACTATATATAAAAAGACTGAAAACAGTAAATTGACTCAGACTTCAAAAGTGTTTTTAAAATCAGACTGGGTACAAATGCCTGCTATACAAGACCAAAATGGGGAGAAGGGAAATCACAGGAGCTTTAACACTGAGAAGACAAGTCACTACCAATTTTAGATGAAGAGAAGCACATTCCAAAAGGAGGATAAGAAAACAAGAGAAATTGGGTTCTCCTTGCCTTCCTCAATCCCCCAAATAGCACTCAAAAAGCGGAACAGACAATGAAGGAAAAACAAGATGAGGCCAAAGGTCATTTTCATTTCCTGGTGGGTATAGTTTATGCATGTTCCACTAAGCTGTTAAACATCTCTCTGAATTTAGGAGAACAGCACATATGCTGCATTTCATGGCTTCTCACAAATGAACAGTATTTATATCACACATACACACAAAAAAGGTTCTTTATTCATTTGTCCGTTCAACCCATCTTCAAAACTAGAGGGATCTGAATACTCGTGAGGCACTGCATGTATCTGGATACAGACCTGAATTTTGAACTGTAGCCTTATTTTTACTCAAAATATCCTGTAATGACATTTTCAGAAATCCCATATACTGCAAGATGGTACTAAAGTTGCTACATACGTGATATTAGATCAAAAGACTTCTTATCTTCAGCATTTGGCTTCACCTGGCAGGTCAATAAATTCAGTTTAGCTGGTTGCCTGTTGGACTAAAAAGAAAATTTATTTTACTTTAAAAATGTCTTGATTTAGGATTATTTTTCCTTTCTGGGGAGTGGGCACGTATGATATTAATTTAAAGCATGGGCATACATACATATACACCCTCAAAATACTTGAGACCAGCATGACTTTGTCTGACTTGGTCTGTCAGAATGGACAGATTGCTAAATCTAAACAAAATTAAAATCTTCATAGCAAGTCTTCCTGACTATTTGAAAGGAAGTAAAGGAATAAACCTTAATTTAGAATATGCTAAATACTGAAGTTTTTTATTGTATTTCGTAAACAATGGTAAAACTATTACGTGGGTTTTTCATTACAGCATGCCCATATTCCAATTTTCCTCCCATTTTAAATAAACCAAAGATACAATCCTAAAACTTTAAAAGTGGGAAGCTGGAGATCTGGAGTTTTAGAACTGGGAATAAATACAGCTACTAATATTCTCTGCTGTAATTAGGTTACTTAAGACATGGTAACTAAATGTGTCTTTGAAGTATTTGGGGTTTATACAGGTTTATCAGAAACCATAGAGATAGTGAATTAAAGTTACTATGGCTGGCAGATATAAACTGAACATGAGATGTCAGTTATCAGTAAATACTTCTGAACTGAGTTTTGGAAGTTGTTCATGTTAGAAATTGTAAACCAAATATAAAAGTAATGCAAAACCAGCAAACAACAACAACAACAAATCTAAGTGCATTTCCCACGTTGTCAAATGTTTGTCAGAACAAGCTCATCAACACAATACTATTGACACTTAAGGAGCAACAATTTCTTGAAGGAGTAAATATGCGATTGGAGTCTCAGTTTTCAAAGATTAGTCTTTAATAGACTGTCACAATCTGAACTTTTCACCACTGAAAACAAGCAAATTATGTTCCTCTTGGCACTGCAACAGAAAAGAGCAAATGGGCTGCTTTTACACAGCTCCATACAAGAAAAGGAAAGCTACAATCAGTAAGTCTTGAGCTTGACAATACACAATTTTTCTTAAAAAATGGTGATAACTGAACCATTACTGACCTAGGTATAAATAATTTGACTCAGTGACTCCTCAAAGGAGGCGAGGATATCTTCCTAGCCATTAAAAAACCCCCAACACTCCATTACAAAGCGTAGTGACTTCCCTTTAACTTGTTTACCATAGGTCGTTAACTGTAGACACTGATACTCATGGCCATCAGTGGAATTTGGGGCAAAGGGGAAAAAAGGGTGATGAAATGGGAAATGTTACTCCGTTAACAAGAGTAACGGGATTTAACTCTTGTTTGCAACAAGTTTGTGTCATACTGCTGCAAGACAGTTTTAGGACTGCCTCCACCATGGCAATGTCGTTGCTTCCTCATGATTTAGCATTCCTAGAAGATACTTCAGATATATGCGTGATTCCCAGAACTCACTATGATCAAAAATTTCAAATACACTTTCAGTTGAAAGAACTCAAAATATTAACACATTCACTCATCTGTCAGACTTTATCAATAACATCTAGTATCAAACACTTCCCAAGTTTCCAAATTATTTGCTTCACAGATATACCATGACAATCCTTATAAGCAAAACCAGCTGAAGTATTCATTGAAAAGTCTGTTCAATATATTTGTCATTTTCTTATCAAAAATCAACTGTCATAAGCTGTAGCAGTGGGGAAAAAAATGAAGAAAAATTTTAGAAGGCTAAAGAGTTCACTTACTTCATACAGAAATTCATTTCAAACCAACCTTTATTCTCATTTTCTCACTCTGATTAGTTGAACAATTTTAAGTTTTTTACAAAATGAATGTGTAGGCATTAAAATGTTTTAAATAGTTAACATCCTATATAGGAATAAAACATCTGTAATACAGGCGCCTATGTATGAGCTAGTTATTGGTCTTCCAGTACAGTCAACAGCCAGAATTGAGTTTATAACAAGACATCTGACCAAATCTACCCAGAGTCCTTTGACTATATTGACCAGCTCTCCAGTGGCTAAGAGAGGAGTCTACATGATCTTGCTCTGATGCAGACAGCTACACTGCAGACACTTCATTTTATTCAGATGAATCACATCCCATATCTCAAAGGTATAGTAAGAACAGGTGTACTGCTCCACTGAAGCTGAAGCACTGTTCCCACTAGTGGTCAGCAGCAGACAACTAGGAACAATTTTAACTGAGCAAGTGTAACAATACTTCCATAAATCAGTCTCCAACTTCTGATAATCCACAGAACTTCAACAGTCAGAAGTGGCATCTTTTTCGTAATAGCAGATTAACACCAAACAGATTCACCAGGAAGGGATAATGTTAATTTATTATTTTAATAAAAAGGTATAAAAATAACTTACCGTTGCATGTGATATGGTAAGAATACCATTTTTAACAGTGCACTTTCTTCTTTGCCATACTTTCCTTAACCTACATAAGAACAGCAACAACAAATTCAGTAACTAGACATGATTTCAAAACACGTTAATCCCATTAACATTTTGAGAAGATTAGCCTTGAGAAACAGATGCAGTCAAAATTTTACTAAATGCCTCACCAAAAGTAACTTGGAGATTTATGACAGGTCTTAATCACCTTTTAGAGACTTATAAAGACAATAGCTTTCTTTTTAATATGACTTTTTTTTTTATGATTGCTTGTTATGATTTTTATATTTACTATATTAAATTCATATCTGTGTTCAGATTTGAACTGTGAAATTCTTGAGTACTTGTGGCATATGCATTAGGAGAATGAGCCTTAAGCACCCACAGTAGAAAACAATAAAAATCAGTGCGTGAACATAGTTCTCACGATGTATTATGTGCTTCAAGAACATACCCATCACTCTTCTTTAAAAGATAACCTTTCTTCTCACTGCCATATTCCTTATTTCCCTGAAGCTGATGCATACTGTATCCTCCTTGCCTGCTCTGTGAATCCTAAAAAAGGGAAAAAGACAACTAACATTTCCTGATGTGCATGGTAAGTTTTCCTAATCTTGAAGCTTATTTTACTTTATTTCTCTTCTCTACTACAACTTCACAAATTAATAAAGATCAAAAAAAGAGAGAGAACTCCTAATGCATGTTTTACATCCATAGGAAAGCTTGCTTTTACAACACATGATCTTGAACTAACCGCACGTTCAAGATTCAGTTACTTCGTTAGGCGTTTGAAGTATAGTATGGATGCAAATATGCATCTCAAAATTACTTTTTAAAATATAGAAATTTAATATTGCATAATCTTATAGTCAAAGAGTAAAAGGCTAAGATAAAATTTCAAAAAGAAAGCAACAGAATATAGCATGCATATATATAGAAACACATATATAAACAAACAAAACCAAATGCTAATAATCACTATTTTTTTCAGCCCAATTAAAAATATGTATATAATTCATGAGTTTTAGTGAATGAAGTCAACTGAAATAACTTTTGGCCTGATCTAGTGAAACAATTAAGTGAAATGGATTAACTTGTTATACGCACATCAGAAAAAAAATCCCCAAAAGTTCATTAAAACATTGACTTACTCTCCTAGACTTCGATCACGAAAGGCAAAAGCAATAGAGGAAAGAGAAAGCAAATAATTTAAAACAAGAATTATTATTTTATTTAAAAAACATGTTCCTTGAACATAAATTTTATAGTCCCCATATCTAGTAAAACAATTTTTCCCCTTTCTCGCAACACTACTAAAAAGAAGGTAATAATTACTTCAAGCACACTGGTGCTTTTTCTCATCAAGTAACAAAACATCATAACAAAATTCTGAGCAACCTCCCATATATGACATTGGCTTCAAAAAGCAACTACAATGTCTACAAGATCAAATTTTACTAAATGTCTTCCAGTCTTTATTACATTTAAATTGTCTAAAATGATAGCTATATTGTATACCAAACTGGAGCTAATTCTGAATTTCCATTGAAAAAGATCAGGCCCAAAGTTAACTTCTAATTTTTGGAAATCTATATAAAAAGGTATAATTAAGAACACATTGATATGGTTTTAAATGTCGCTGTGAAAAAATTATCTGCAAAATATCTGACAAAATCGGGGAAGGTCGATTACTCCCTTGGCAATAACCTTTTCTCTTTCAAAGCACAGCTTCTTACAATTACCACAACCAATATATATAGAAGATTACTCCCTCCTATTTTATTCAGGGTCCTTACAACTGTTTTTAATTTTGTAACAACTTTGTCATCGGAGTTTAGAGAGAAGTGCTTTGGTAAAACTGGCAGTTGTGGTTGGAAGCAGGATGAAGGCTGCTACACGCAATGTGCTGTCAGCAGCGTTCACACGCTCAGGGTAAGCAGCTCATTTGTTACAAGTAAATTTCAAACCCCCATTGGAATTAGAGTCCTACTGGTCTTAGCATAGGGAAAAAACATAACAAGATATAATTCCTGTTCCAAAGAGCACATCAGATGGAGATTTGGGGAAATAAATCAAAATGTAAAGAAACAGTTAACAAAATAGACACAAAACATGATTCTAAAGACTAGCTATATTCAACTTAAAGCTGTTAAGTTACATTTGTACCAATAATTAATATAGAAAAAGAGGGAATAGAAGCCTGTATTAAAGGCCTGGTTTCCTCTAAAATTTAAGCTTCTTAACATATAAGCATTTTTCAACATTTCAACAAAATAAACACTTTACAAAACTAAAATTACACTAGTATAGCTTGAATTATTTTTCCTCAAAGCTTTAAACAATAGTCATTTTACAAAATCAGGTAATTCTTGCGCAAAGTAACAGAAAGTGCCATAACTTAATAACAAGGCAGTACACGGCGGCAACAGGAGACACCGCATCTAACAGAGCCACAGTAAATTTTACTTCCCACAGTGAAGCTGCCACACTAGCACTTCTGTGCAACCCAAGATTCAAAGATTGTCAAGATGTGCTTTTCCAAGAACCAGGTAATTGCAATGTTTTTTCACCGATGAAAGGACAGGTATGCCAGCAGAACGTGTAAGAGCATTACAGATGTCTGTAATGCTAAATAACCACCTTGAACACATGCAAGAGTAAAACAGGAGTTGCATTATGGGACCTTGAAAGTGTAGGAAACGAGGTTAGCTCATTTAGTACATTAGTGTTTTTTCCTGAATGAAAGTATGGGTGCTGAAGAGTAATTTTTCCATACATATTGTTTTTAATTCAAAAAGATACTAAATGCTTTAATAAATTTAACAGCTATGCAGGAATCTCTTTTGTCATCTGTGACAGCAAGTCAGTCTGAGATGGGCAGGAAGCCTCACTTATCTAATGGCAACTCCTAAGAGGTTAAAGGTGGCAGGATTTACAGTTTGGACAGGAATTGCTAGTTTCAGCTTTCTTCTCTTGCACAAAAGGTCAAAGAAACTTAAAGCTACACACAACCAGGGCCTCAATTTTATTATCTCAAACTGTTTCCCTGCCAAAGTAATTTTTGGTAAGAGTACTTCTGAATCTTTACAAATCCACCAGAGAAAATCCCATTCACTTCATGTTCTTCAATATTTCCATTAATCCATAAATTTTCCAGCAGTGAGATTATAATGCACTAATATAAGAGGGAAAATGTATTCTTAATCACAACCAACCAGGCCATCTGTCACAGTAATAAAGCCCTGCTTTACATACTTGAAGATTCGAATATACACAGTGATGGAGAGCTCACTGGTGAAACTCAGGCCATGTGTCTTCGAGCTCTGTTGTCACTTAACTCAGGAGTAATGAATGCTGGCATGCTATTTCAGCATTAGAACACTGAATACCTAAATAACAGACACAATGTTTTATCAGGCTCCTCAATATCTGCCAGCATCATTACGCCCTGACTCATGTAATGTAGCAGAATCACATGAGTGAAAGTCCTCACACTGATTTTGAAAGAGACACTTGAACATTAATGTGATCAAGTGGGTATTTTATCCAAAATAGTGGATTCTTTCATTACAGCAGATCTCTCTCTCGCAGGATTTGCCTGAATATCTCAGAATCACAATATTGCTCCTTTTCCTTCTAAGACACACTTCTAATTCTCTTCAAGCCAAACACTTTATTTTTATATGTATTTTATATTTATATTTATTTTTATATTTATAAATTTTTATATAGATATCATACACATACACACACAGTTTTTCAAGAGTCCTAGGATTTGTCTACACTATAATTAACGTCAGAAAAGTTGCATAGTTTATTTTGGTGATGCCTGTGAAGCTATTTTACTACAACATGTATATAAGTTTCAGAATTTGACTTGTTTAATTTTTATATTTTAAATGAGGGTACTTTCCACTGAAACAGAATCATTTTTACTACACATCCAGGAAACAGGTAACCAAAAAACCAAACACTATACTTCATATAGTTATTCTACCTCGTAATACTCTGTGAGCAACTTTTGAAACCTGACTTGTACTGTATGCAGCCATGTATGTACAACACACGGCACCGAAGAAGAACCACCCATTTGTCCTACTTTATTTCCGAGAACTGGTTGATTACTAAGTAGCTTAAACTTAACAACATACGCAGCAGCCAGGAGAGAAGGAAGTATTTTTCTTTGCTTCCCAGATAATTAGCTTGTGGAAGAAAAAGCTACGTAAGAAGAGAGCGGGTCTTGTTCCTCTATGTATTGGGAATAGATTCATAAAAACGCTTTAGAATTTAAAGTTATTTCCAAATAGCTCTTAAAATCTGATGTTTTCTGTTCAACTTTTGGGGGTGAGGATGGAGAATGCGCATGAGTTGTGTTCAGAGTGATTTAGATACTAGGGAGGTTACAAATGTAACACATGTATGGGAAGCTCTGTAAGTATTATGGAAGAGATTTAGTAGGTTCACGTGCACATTGGACATGGAAGGAAAAAAAATACCAAACAGAGCACTGGGAAAGACTGTAGAGTATGAGGTAAGGGAAAACTGAGTACTAGAAAGAGCTGGCAGATCTTACAATAAATTGGGATCTATTCAGAGGTGCTCTGTAGTGCTCCTGTCATCATTTGTGACAAAGAAATTCTAAAAAACATGTACAGCGTGTTGTAAGGTTGTGTTGTCCTGCAGAACGATAGGATTAAAGATGCAGGGAGAGGAACGGCATTCTGGCCAAGGTTTATCTGCTATATAATGTACATCTACATAATGAAAGCACACATAGGCAAGTATTCAAAAAAATCACCACCACCACACTAAGGAATGACTCATCAACCATTCCTTATTAATTGTGATTTCACCTGAAATAATTTACTAACTTCAAGCCATTTATCTACACACAGTAGCCATAATCAGTGTGCTACCTACAAAATTGCATGAAAGCCCACAAAGATACTTGCCCCAGCTACTAAAGTCCTATTTTTGAAGATGTTCCAGAAGAATTCCAGGAAAGTAACGATTAGTAAGCTTCACATCACATAAGGAAGATAAATGAAAACTACTTCTAAGAGTACATTTAGTAGTATATATACTGGAAAATCAGTGCAGCTTTTGTGCAGAAATGTTATGTTTCAAAACTCTCCTGAAGTTCTCTGAAAGAATCAGCAGTAGATACACATGAGAAATCAAACTGATACAGTCTACCTGGACCCTCAATGGGCACTTAGTGTTCCTTATGAAAGGGGAAGAATTGCATTGCTACAGGAAAAGAGGAAAAGCCCTCAGATGAGTTAAGAAGTTAAAAGCAGGAAGAAAACGAGTTTCACAGAAAGCTGTGCTAGCACATGTGGTGTCTAACACTAAAACAATCTGGAAAAGGATGAACAGTAAACTGTCAAAGTTTGCTAGATGGTATTAAATTATTCAGGATACCCAAGAAAGGCTGACTGAAGAATTTCTCAAGGACCTCATGATAGTGAGTAACTTGACAATAAATGACACGTGAAGATCAGCATAAACAAATGCAAAGTGATTCAGAGGGGAAAAATAAGATACTGTGAGTTGACTATTAACATTGAGTAAGAGAATGATATGGTTATAGCTTTACAGCTGATTAAACGTTACACACCTTCTCTGCACTAAGCACTGGTCAAAAAGGAAGTCAGTGTTAGGACTTATATAAAAAAAAGGATCAGAAATGATCTGATGATGCTATCATAAATTCACAAGCACTCCCATCTTGAGTATGGTATGCAGATCTAAAAGTTCAAAACAAATAAAAGGGAAAAAGATTTTTCCACACAATGTGTAGCGATGGTGGGAAAGACACAGCTGTAACAGAATCTGATAGTTTACACTGCTTCAAAAACAAACTGCACAAGTTCAAAGAGGAAATCTATAGGGTGGTGGAGAGACTGCAAAGACAGTCAAACAACTAATGGGAGGGTGTTCTGGGGAAGCATCAGTGGTTATTGCCCTGCATCTTACTCTACACATCCATGACTGATTGCTGTTGGAAACCTGGCTGACTCAGTATATCTGGTTGTAAATTATATACTTATGGATATTTGATACTAGAAATACTGCCCAATCATATATGTGGATGATCATATATATGCAGCAGAATGGCACCTGTCTAATGTTTAATTATAATTCATATTTCATAATAAGTATTTAATAAGCTGAGTAGACACCTGGCAAATACGAATGTTTTATTTATCTAAGAGAAAACAGAGGGTAAGTGATCTTCTCCTAAAGGAAAGCCACCCCATTCCCCCCCACCCCACCACCCCCCCCAGCACTCAGCTTCACCACAGGATATTCAGCATTTCTGACTCTCAGGCACTATGATTTAGAAAAAGTCAGAATATTGTCTCAGGTAAACACTGTGATATACATTATATCCTATCTCCGAGCTCAAGCAGTATTCCAGAACATCTGCAATGGACATTGCATGTTCTCCCTTCAATTCTGATACCAGCGTAACTGATGATGTATTTTTTTCTTTTTAACTGCCCTGTCTCAGCCACTTCTATCTGGTTGACATACAAATTTTCTTCCTTATGATACAGTATTAGCAAAAAGGGTTTGGGAAAGAGAACATCATCACAAAATCCATGTCAGTTAGCAGATGAATAGTAATATGGAAACCACACGTAAAGGCAAGCCTCCAGTTCTCGTTTTGGCTTACTCAGGATCACCTAGGTCAGGAAAATCCTGAACACAATCTGGCTGGAGGATGGCAGGACAAAAGAAAGAAGTGTGCATCCCATCCCTTTATATTTTTTTCCTGAACACTCATTCTTCATCATTTTCAAGGACAGGATACTGGGATAGATGAAGCATTTAACTGATGCATTACAACTGTTTGTATAGTACATTAAAAAAGTGCATAAAAATATAAAATTACACAGAAAAAGGAATAATTTCTTTTCATACATAAAATGGAAACAGAAAATTAATCTAAAACTATTGTTTGTTGATAGTTGGACATTCTAAATATTGGTTTTTCCATAATGTTCAAAGTCCAATTCTTCTGAAGCAGTAACTACAGAAACTGAACATCAATTAACCCATTTTCTGAATACAGAATTCATAAATTCATATTATCTCCGAGAATAACCTGTCTAAATTATTTACCTCCTTCTGATCAAGCTGCAGAGAAGATTTTATCAAATCACGAAGAGCAGTAAGTTGTTTCTTTTCTTCATCTTGTGTCTGCTTTATCTATGGAAAGAGATTGCCATTATACGCTTTCTGGATGCAACTTTAATTTTTATTTTTTTATTCATTCCAATATACCATTTTAGATGTCCTGAGCAACCAGTTCAACTATTCCATGTTTCTGTACTATTTGAGTTTATTTTCATGGACAAGTCCATTCTTATGTATTCACCTTCTATGCATGTATTATGTGAAAAGCAAGCTAAAATGAATGTACAACTCCGCGTGCTCTGTTCTGTTACAGTTTAATGGTTCACGACATCTAATGCAACTAAATTAGTCTCTGAAATATTAAATAACTCCAATAAGCTCGACAGATGACTTAAGGAATGAAAACACAGTTTAATTTAGCCACAAACTGCAATAGCAAATGGGATTATTGTAATTCTTATAGAATACAAAAGCACTTGGGTGACAAGTGAGCTCTGATTCCACATTATTACTTGCCTTCCATGAATATCATAAGTTAATTCATTCAAAAACTGTGGTGCTATCATCAAGCAGTTTGTTATGGAAAAATGAAAGTGGTAGCTAAAATTAGTGCTAATAAAGTAATCTGATTCAAAGATTCCCACTTCAAATTAGTTTTAGTTTAATGAAACATTAAATGAGTAGTAGAATGAAAGCTGCTTTTCCTAATAACTGCAAAAACAGAATGCAAAGTATAAGACAGTCAAGATGTTTTTTCTTCAGTCTAGCTATATGCAAAGTTTCAAAGAACACACTTTTCATTTATAAGATACAAATGAAATGTACACCCTTGTAGTCCTATCTAAAATTTATTCATATAAACAAAATATTTCCATTTTCAGACATTAAACTACTTATAAGTAAACTTACATTATATAAGTCAGCAGCCAACTTTTCAATATATTGTTTAAGTTTATCAGCTGTTTTCAAGCCATCTTGGAAGAAACTATAATGAAAAATACCTGTGATTTATCAGGAAAACATATAATTCACAACACAAAGTAAACCGTCTTGCGGAGAAAAACAGCAAAATCAAGAAAACTTATCCAGCTCCCCCCATGTTCAGAAACAAACAAAAAAACCTCTGTCCCAGTGTGAACTGTTTTACTATCAATCTAACCACACAATAGCACAGCTTCCACATTCCTCTAATCTAATATACTTCAGAAAGGTCTGACAGTTGAATTTCAGTCCAGAAACATTTAATTTATTTTGCTGATTTAGTCTCACTGTATAAAAATATAATGAGCCAAATAAGCACTTCACATGTTAGTATATGAAGTGGCAACATATGAAGGGTTAGATTACAGATAAACAGAAGCTTAACCTCTGTCCTCAAGTATTTATTCTAAATTAGAAATCTGAAGGAAATCAATTGATATTCATCACTATGAAGCTTTTTTTTTTTTTTGGGTTGGGTTTTTTGGGGTGCTTTTTGGGTTTTGGTTTTGTTTGTTTTATGTTTTAAACCCTTCCCAGTAGTTTTCAAGTATGGTATCTTTCAGCAGTGGAGATATACCATTATGACTTTAAGAAATACCAGATTAGAGAGAATATAGCTTAACTTATTTTTATCACTTAGTCAACATGTTTCACCTTAGTAATTTCCAAAATACATTTCCTGTATTTAACTTAAGTTCCTGTACGTTTGCTTCTGTGGCTCTACTGATGACAAGGCCATATCTTACCAGTTTCACCTCAAGGAATTTCAAAGAAGCTACTGGCTTTCACAATGGCTTCAAAATTTACATAAAAACCTAAAAACTATTAAATAGAATTAACAAGCTATTTCTAAAATTCCATTCTAGATCTATGCCTCAGGAACTAAAATTAATTTTGTATGCAACATGCAGGGTTTTCCCTTGGCCTCCTTCTCCATCACTCCCCTGCCCCACTCGCTTACTTTCATACTCTCTACTGAAAGACTACAGCCTAATAAGACGAAGTTGCAGACACCTGGCAGATTACAATTATTATAAGAATTCCTGATGTAACAAAAAGAAATTTAAAACAAAGGGAAATAAACACTTGTGTAAAAAAGAAAATTGTAACCAAAGCTTAAAGGCATTGCACTTACTTGCATTGTGCATGATAATACTTGATAAGGTTCTGCAGAAGGTCCACACCTTTTTTTGTCTTGATTTCATTAACCTTAATAAGATACTGTATAGACAGTGAAAAACATGTTGATAATCATGCCTTATAACCTTCAACAGTTTTCAATCAATAAAACATCATTTACTCAATGAACTAATTATCTCTGTGTTTAACCTGGGTGCTGACCCATAAGCCACCAGTCAACCAGTTAAGCAAAATATAAAACAGATAACAGTTTATTTGGCCATGCCTAAAAAAATTCAAACTCTACAAAACAAAACAAATACAGGAAAAAGTTTTCTCTTTTACAATTGTCTGAAGGTGTCCCTTTTTTAATGCCACTCCAGTGATTACTGAAATATTCTAAAAATATAAATATCATGCAATTAAAAGTAATTGCCACTAAAATGGAATAAAGAGAACTATTCATATAAAAAGCAGTTTTATGGAACTAACGTATCATTATCATTTATCACTTTATTAGAAATTTTAGAAGGCTTCAGAAAGCACATGGGAAGAAAGATATCAAAAATACTTCCTGAACGGCTCAATCATAAACCTGAAAAAATACAAAATATTTCCATAGTATATTTTCAGCCCCAAGAACCTTAGCATAATAATCTAAACACAAAGAAAAGGAATAAAACAAAAGGAAGCCAAGTTTTGTACAGTTGCTAATAGTTATTTTTATATTGCTGTACTATGTGACATTGCAATCATTTCCTCCCTCCACCCCCATTAAACGACAAAGTAGATTTCACCACTTTAAGTAAGGCCCACAAGGTACTTTTAAGTCATGGTGTCATAATTAAAAGCTGAAACTTGTTTCTTACTTCACACATCTGTAGCTGAAATAGCCGCCTTTCCTTCTCCATTTCCTCTGCTATCTCAGCTCCTGTTATTTCAGTTCGTATCATCCCATGCTGTTTTGCATGTTCTCTTTTTTCCTTTTCAATTTTTGTACTGAAATTTTAATTAGAAAACATTTTAGAGAATTTCTTCTACTATCACGTGATCTCGTATTATTTAGGAAAAAAAAATAATTGAGAAATATTAAAGAAGCGATTCTGAAGATGAGTTCCTCTATGATACCAAATGCTATATTTTTTCTTTTAAGTGTCCAGAAGTAATGGAGTCAATGAAGCTGTCCTTCCTTCCTTTCATCCTTTAACTCTTTTCTCTAGTTTGTGTGCTACTTGGGGAGGGGGGAATCTCATTCTTTCTATATGATGCACTCCATAGCCTTCAGCTCTACATACTGCAGTGTAAAGCATACATATAAGAAACTACTGACTTGGCAGGAAAATGGCAGAATAACTTAATCAGATATGTTTCATGCTCATAAGGCAGGAATTAAGAAAAACAATAAGGCAGCATACGAAGTTTACCACCTACGCTAAATAACATGACTTTCAGTCATTACATTTTCAGAGAAAACCAACACTGAAATTCTGAAATAGTGAAATGCAAATATGGAACTAAGAGGCCACCCTGAGACTTTATAGAGTTTTACAGTGTGGCTGTCCTTAAATCCTGCCTGTCCTAGGCAGGCTAACTGGATACCCCCATTTGTAAGCAAACTTAGATTTCTAATACAGAGTAGAAAAATCTAAACAATTTTCTGATTTCTTTAAAAAAAAAAAAAAAAAAAAATCACTGTGTGTTTATCAGGTGCTCCTTGCCAGGGAAAAAAAATTAAGAGGTATTAGTTTATTTGTTTTTGAACTTTGCTTTTCTCCAACGAAGAAAGCCATAATGTTTGCACGTAGAACAAAGTACTTTTCAGCACTGTGCCTCTAAACTCGACTTGATATTTGGTCTTGAACAAATTCTGGGAAACAGCATTCTCTGAGAAATCTAAGGGGCATCTCCTTGGTCTTAATAAGCCAAGTGAAATTTGCTCACAAGAGAAAAAAAAAAAATCTTAGCAAGACAACAGCATCTTTCTGCAAACTTTCCAAATTCAGAACAGAATCCCACAGATGATTCCATGCGTTGAGTCTGTATGAGATACCTCTGTCTGCTAAGTTCTGTTTAATGGCATTTGGTATAAATAGGCTGGCAAAGATATCCCTGATTTTACACAGAGCAATCTGAACCATTCCACTAACATTTCTGCAACTATGATACTACTTGCTTCCAACCTTCAATTTTTATAAGTTTTTCTTTACCCACAGAAGACAAGTATTATAGCAAGAAAATATTTTTAAAACCACAGATATTTTAGAAGTCACACCACCTGCACTAAAATTCTTGCCTCTCAAACACATACAGTTCTGCAATACAGAACAACATATAAATCTCATAATTTTTACTATCAATAGATTTTATGTATTTGGTTATAAGAATGTGTAAATGCCATCTGAAATATCCACAATTCACGTTGAGTATCTAAGCATTAAGTATCTTCCTTACACCAAAGAGGCAGTCATTTAACTACTTTGATGCTCTCTGTAGAGAACATGTTCTCTGTAGAGAACATCAAAATATTTAAATATTTTATTTCTATTAATGCAGAAGAAAGAACCACCAAAGAGATGCCTTGCTGATACTCACATTTACATCCACAGATACATTACATAGTTTGGGACCAGGAGGAGAAAGGAAAGGGGGGGGGGAAGGAAAAAAACAAACAAAAAAAAAAAAAACAAGAGGGAGAAAAATACTTACAATTTGGTTTCATAATCCTTCCAGGCTTTGTCAAAAGGCTTTTTGAGGTCCTTAGGAAACAGAAAATTTGCTTAGAACATTTTTAAAACTTTGTCTTTCTAGTTATCAAGTTATAAATGGCAACAAAAAATACTGTTTTCTTTTAAAACTTTTCGGACAGCAGTTGGAAAAAATACTATTTTTGAATCTTGCAAAGTATTGCTTTCCCGTGCACCTTAAGACAGGAATTTACAATGAAATTCTGAAGAAGCGTCACAGTCACACCATTTTTTAATTTGTTCTTTGGACTACATACAGAATATTAATGGATGCCAACATAAGAAATAATCTCATGGGTAAATGGAAAACAGTCACAAGAGAGCTGAACCTGAAAACATTTCCCTAAATAAAAAATTAGTTTTCAACACTTACCCCTTTAACACCTTTTAAGTCTCCTTTTAAGAGAGAATCCAAAGTGAAAATGACATTGTGGCTTAAACCCTGGAGCTAGAAAGAAAAACATTATACTGTTATCATTCAAAAAGATTCATTATGATCTTATCAAACTCCTGCCAACAAGTCTGTGAACTTCACTAATGAAGTTGCAATCACCTCAAAATTTCTAAATGAATAGTAAATTCAAGTCTGGAAAGAACTGATAAACATTCACTTGCATCAGACATAGAAGCATTATAATTAATCTTTACTTATATAGGGTGATATAAAACCAGAATTTTAAAAATAGCATATAACCAAAGTTCTGAAAGCACCTAAAGGCAATCTTCAGTCTCTCAAAGTAAACATTTGAATATTGCTTAATTATTTAGGAAGCAAATTCATTTTTGGAACAAAAGTTTCTTACAGCCTCCTAAGTAAGAAACAAGGACCTGCTGTGCTACAGGCAGATAACACACAAGGCACATGTTAATTCAACCATGGGCAAAAGGAACGAAGAGAGTCACCAGCTCTTTGATTATTCCCAACTATTTGGGAAGACTGTTCCTCTCTTCGTCCGGTGTGGAAATCTGACATCTGCTTAGGCTCTTGCGAGTTTAAATTTCACCTCATTAAGTCCATGACTGTTTGATTACACGTCTGTGGAAACGTTCCGTTTGTCTTTGCCAGTCTGAGGGCAGTAAAACCTACTGCTGTGATCCTATCTGAACACATATGGTGTGTATGGGTTCCTGAAGAGTCATGACCACAGGAAAGATATGCATATCAGTATTATTCCAGTCTAGTGAAAAGTCTGCTGCCTCTTGTACTTCATCCCTCCCTTCATTTCTCCCCAAAAATACTTCATGAATGCTTTAGTTCCTTGCTAAGGAAGGACAGGTAGAACGATGAGAAGGGTACAAGACAGCACATCCTCTGCTTGTAAACCAAAGGAGTAGGGAAGTGTTACATTAATGGTTTTAATCAGCATACATACATAGCCTAGCTCTTCTCTCCTATAAGGTCTTCTGAGCATATTTTAGTCCATGAAACTAATTTTTAAGGGACTTCTGTGAAATAAACAATCCACACAGGTGAGAATATCAAAATAATCACTAAAACAGGCTCTCCAGGTATAACATTCCATTCACCAACTCCTTATATATTCAAAAGACATGTATGAAAAATTAAATACTAGATTTTTCAAAAGTGACATTATGCAATTTTAAATACATGCCTGTAAAAGAAAACAAAATTCAAAGACATCTCAGTCTTGTATCATGGTTTACATCTTTCATAGGCATAAAATAAAGTCATGATGAAACAACACGACCCGTGTGCATTCGCTGCTGTTTTATGAGCCAGGGCCTCTTACCAATTTACAAGCAACTTCTTGTACCATGTCATTATTTACAAGAACTACACCCACTATATATAAAATAATGTATTTTCTTTCATTAGATTCACCATCAGTCCTTAACTGAAAAGAAAAAAAAAACCAGACTTGCTTCGTTCTCCAAATATCCTGGGCAGAAAGGATTTCTGTAAGATCCCCTAAAGATCACCGCCAAACCGGGCCGCCAGAGCTTGAGCGCAGTTCAGGCGCCCGTTGCTCTAACGAAGACAAAGCGGTCCTACAAAGCATGGTTCTCAAACTTGGTATGCGTTATCCTCTCGAAAGCACTGGGGTCTCAGCATGACAGTGGGGAAGGTGGATCTTTTGAACACAGGTTATTATACAGCTACTTAATTATCACCTGAGAGCTTGTCAGTCACCCCTCAAGTTTTGTTCTTTTTAGACAGCTTGCAGATATCATAACTGATAATTATTCTTAGCATGAGATGGATTCAAATTCAGAAAACATATGACACACACTTGTATCTTCATATTCAAGGTATCTTGACAACTGTTTCATGTGTCAATATTCTGTATTTTTTAAATTCACAAAATCTTATATTCAAAATGTATTCAAAGCAAGAGGAAGGACAGCCCCTAGAACAGCCTGAGCTGCAGCCTCAAACAATAGCACGAACACAGAGCAAAGGTTCTTCACTGCTTAAAAGATCAAGATCTGAGAGGGGATTTTCTCCTTAATTACCACAACATAACTAGTGCTCAAATATTAATTCTGTATGAAACAAAAAAGCAACCTCATCACTTTCAGTGATTAAAACCCCCCAAAATTTTTTTCTTTACCTGGCTTCACTAAAGAAGTTTATAGTGGACAGTCTGAGCTCTGATTCTATTTAAAGAGCTAGGTTCTGTTTTTCTTTCTTCTTAGCTTAAACATTTGCCCATGCCCCCCTCCCCCCCCCAATATTATTTCATAACAGAAATAAAAGGAGCCTGGGAATTTGTAGAGGATTATGCCTTTTCACAATTTGTCCTCTGTTGTTTTTTTATCTCAATACACCACAACTAACAGCTCCCTGGCAATGTCAATTTTGCTGAAGAAGGAAAAGAATTATGAATATTAAGCCAGCAAGTGATTAAGGTAATACCTACTTTATCAATACACAGATTAAAGAAAAGGTATTACTGTTTTTATTCTCAACCATTTCAATCAGTCTCCACTTAACAACCTTAACTGAAGTTCACATCCCAAATGTGAATTCTGAGAAAGAATATTCAAAAGATTTTAATCCCAGCCTAGTTCACAAAAACAGAGAGAACACATATTTCTACAACACGGGTGGACATGGCAGACTTAAAGCAGTTATCAGGGCAGGCATAAACAACAGTGCATTACTGTAGCTTTTTTTCATTTTTCCAAGTGTATCTGTTAAGGATAACCAATTCAAGCCATTAATACTTGGCCTGAAATTACTGAACAGTAGCCAGATAGTATGTCAACCAGGAAAAAAAACTCTAAATAGCAGTGTATTACTCCAATATGGTAAAATTTTGGAATTATTTATTACATAGTTGAAGACTTGATGAAACAGTAGCCCAAATGAATTGGAAACATGTCTGATAACAAAGCAAAACAAAGCAAAAATTTTGCTCATATCTAGAGCAAAATAAAGTAAAAAAAAACCTTAACAGATGGAAATACATATGATAATTTGGAGAGGAGGGATGTGAACAGAAGATAATTGGCCCGCAAAGATTAGCTCAGGACATTTACAGGAAAGGGAGGTGGGAAAAAACAGGCTTTAAACATTTGGTAAAAGCCAAGCACCATGCAAAATTTCAAAAAAACAACAAGTAATCTGCAAGTGCTCCAAATGTTCTTCCAAAAACTCATCTAGATCAGATTAAAGATATTGAGACACTCAGTTTCACATACTCAGATCTTCATACAGCTTTTTAATGCACTATTCTAATGAATTACTGCATAAAGAATGAAACCTGGAACAGGAAAGGAGGTAGAAGCAGTAAAAAGCAGAGAAACCGATTCTGGTGGGACACTCCGAGATTGCCGAAAACGTAGACCAGTGTTGATAATGACCAATCACAACGTAATTACCTTTACAAAATGTTACAGAAGTTGTCATTGTGTGTCATTCTTATAATCTTAAAAAAACACTCAGAAATATAACATGATATTTATATTTAAGTATCAGATGTTGCATTTAGTGATAACATCAACAGTTTATAGTAAAGTTTGCACAGTGACTTATTTGTTTATGTTAAAATAATTAATGGATATGCTTTTATTTTTGACCTTGTGTGCAGAACAATCATTTCAAAATTATGCTTTCCAAGAGTTGTATATATAATACAAATTGCTGGCTTTACTTTATAGTAAATGATCACAGCAATTAAGCGAAGATCACTCTCAAAGTGATCACTAATTCCTTCACACGGAAGAAAATAAATTATTCTGTAACCTCCCTCTCATGAAATATGCATAATATCACAACTCATAGGAAAGTATTTAATGAATCATAATTAAAGTTCAAAAGATTTAATGAAAATGGATCCAAATTTTTGAAGGTTATTTTGTTGTTTATTGTGTAGTTCTATTCCTTATTCGTCTTCCTGTCTTTGAAGACCATTCATTATTTTATTGTACATTTATTAAATAAGGCAGCAACAATCTGCTCTATGTAAAAAAAAAAAGCCTATTAGCTTGCCATTCATCTTAGTACCTACCGCCATTTTTTCAATTAATTTTATTAACACAAGCCTCAGCAGTTACTGTGGGGCTTTATCAGTGACATTTTACTGTCCTCCTCTCAACTGCTTTTTCACTGGACCTCAACTTTTATTTTGATACTATAAAAATCCTTTTCTTTCAGTGTAACTGTATTAACCAGAATGATGCTTAAGAACAACAGTGGGTCAACAAAGAAGAATTATTTATCTTGGAGAGAAGAAAGGTGAAAAATAAGTGTTTTTAAAACACATAGATTTGTAAAATAAGCTTGTTGTCTATTTGAGACTGATGAATAAAGTAAATTAGGGAATAGCCTATTTTAAATCCTGTCAACAAGAATTTAGATAAGTAACGCTTCATAGCCTAGCTAAAATAGTATAATGTTATTTTGCATGAGTGTGGCTTCTTAAGTTAAAAGAGCTTTTCCCTCTCGATCAGCACTACTGTAAATAAATAAATAATCCCCCACTTCTTGTTTGCCAGTTGAAAGAAGTTACAAATTTCTGTGGAAGCCCTGCAAGGAATGATGAGGTCCAGAGAGCTTCTAACAAACTTGAGTTCTAGTCCCAAACTGTCCTCAAACTGCACTTTAACACACATTTTAACATGCTTATTTTTAATTGTGTGCTAAATTAAGTTTAAAGGATGCTAAAATAACCAGAATGACAGAAGTATTTACAGAGGAAAGCAGGTCCCTCACATAACTACTGGTCTTTAAAACTGCCAACATTGAAAAAAAAGAAAGGATGATCCACGTAATAGGCCGGAGCAAAGCTCTTAAAGAAAGCAAGCGTCATTAGGATAAGTGTGATCATTCTTAGATGAATAAGTAGGTAATGAAGAGGAGGCAAAACTCAGAAGGCAGAAATAAGCACAAGCGTGAGAGGTCAGAAGTGACAGACACCCTGTTTTCCGTGGTGTTAGGGCCTGTGCAGTCCAAGATGTTTGTAAGTGAATCTCAGAGGAGTGCAGAGCCAGGTGAGAATGTCTGCTGATACTAAGCTATTCCGGGCAGCAAGGCAAAAGCCAGGTATGAAGAATTGCATAAGAACCTTGTAACACTTACCACGGAGAGAATGAAATTAAAGATTGAAGTCTATGCTGAAAAATGTAAAGTGAAGGAGAAAAAATTGCATAGAGAAGCATGCTTATGAAATAACAATCATCAAGAAAAATGTCTCCAGGAAAAAAATACCTTGAAGTTACCATATAGAATCCGTTGAAAACATCAAGCTCAATGCTCAAGTAATCATTAAGCAATCAGTCTTCGGAAAAGGGAATAAGAAATGGAACCATCTTCACGTTTGTCCTCCCTCATTTCAGAAAAGGGCACAATTGTACTAAGATGCGATGCAGAAAGGACCAACAAGGACAATCCAAGTTATGGAATAACTAAGACTTAGCAAGAAAGTAATAGAGGGAGGGAAAGGAAGAATAGCTATCTGTAAATTCCTGGGAAAAATAGGGAAATTCTTACATTTCTTGTAAAATATAAGAACCAGGGACCAACAAATGAAAGGATCAGGTTCAAAAGAAATAGAACTGACATTTCAGAGAGCAGTTCATTTTAGCACTCTGGAGGAATCCACCATATTCTGTGCCAAGCACAGCATACATTCAAGAAATCCTTAGATAAATTAATGGAAGTAATACCTAACAAGGACTACAAAGCAAAAGATACTGCCTCCAGGTCCAACATCTGTGAGCTGAAGACTGTTTTCATGACCACAGCACAGAAGTTATCCCTATGTTTGCTCTCCTCCTACACTCTTCCGTAAAGATTCACTCTTGGGCAACTGTCAAAGCCAGGGTACTGGCTACACGGACCTCTGACTTGACCTAAAGCAGTTGTGCTCGTGCTGGGGACTCTAGGAAAGAAAGCCTGTAATATTGCTTTACACACCAAAAAGCTTGGAGATAAGTCCAACTATAAGAAAAACATAAAATTGAAGCAATCACTTTCTGAATACAACAGCTATCAAACCCATGCAACATGATTTCACAAGAAATGTGGCTTCATTACTTTCCGTATTCAAAGATATTTGCTATGACTACAGTTTTATTATCCAGATTTCAGAATTAAAAGGCCTAAGACAAACTTACATGAGACAAACCTTTAAACCACCTTCATAAGCCTACTATTTAAGCAATGGATGCTTTGTATACCACAGGGAGAACAGACCATTAACGCCATTTAATCACGCTCCCCAAATCGTTATTTTTCTTCCAAAAAGTGAAAGTTTCTCTTTTTGAGGTAAGACAAAGAAGCCATAACATAACTAATGGTATTGGATTTTTAACTGGAAAGACTTCAAGTCAGGGAATGATTTAAAATTAAGGTCCATAAGAAGAGATATATAACACCGTCAATCACTTCAGAATGATGCCTCAAGTGATGTCTCAACATTTATATTTTTCTTCTTAACTGCCAATTAACAATCAAACACACTGAGTGTGTAATAACACCCTTTAGTGATAATCTCTGCAGAAATTATTGTGGTTTTGGAAAAAAAAATGAAAGCATCTCTAAAATTATCATCAGTCATCAGGATCATGAAGTTGTTCTATTGTACTTTATTGTAGGAAAAACTAAAAAAATAAGAAAGTTTGAAACTCCTCACCAGGTTCTTCAGCAGTGTTGATAATTCTTTAGTAAGCGTGGAAAATTTTACAAAAGCCGTGCCAAGATCTGGATTATCCCGACTTAAAAAATTACTTCCAAATTTATCTAGTACTTGTGCATAGTTTTCTTCATTTTGAACATGATCTGCAAAGAGAAATTAAAAGTCAGAAAGTTTTTCTTGTAGACAGTCAATTATTATTTTAAGCTTATGTATTGCAATATAGTGACAAACCAACTGACAAACAGTACTTTCAAAAAAGCCAGAAGTTAGCACATTTACTAAAAATTAAAATAATTTTAATATTAAAAAGAACTATTTAGCAATAAACATATGCTTCTTTTAAATCAGTCACCTGAATTTGTAATACATCGATGAAAAAAGATCTGTAGTTATTAATAAAGTAATACGATCAATAAAAGATCAATCAAACAATATAAGTACATGTGCTCATTTTGTAAACATAGGAATTTAGAGTTGTCTACTGTAATGCAAACTCTTTATTTATTGTAATGTAGGACATTTTTGCAGAACACAAAGTCAACAGTACCAGATACAAAACTAAGGAGACCAAGTCTGAATCTGACTGCAAGTTTAAAAGCAGAAATGTGTCTTACAAAGATTCCCTTTTCACCTCCTTTGTAAAACTGAGTTATCCCACAGCATGGAAGGTATATTGGTATATACTTGTATATTGGTATAAGACTTGTTTCAATATATTTCATAACAAATTGGACGTACAGAGAGGTCAGAACGAAGAAGACGAAATTGAAGCCAGTGAAAGCAAGAAAAATCCTTAACTCAAGGATGAAGGAAATTCTAAATTACAGACCATTGTGCCTGAAATGTTTTTCCTGCTTCTCTTACTTTCCTTTCTGGCATCTGTTTGCATATTTTTTGTTACTTCCATTTTAGCATCTTTAAATAGAAAATTTGCCACTACAGCCCTTTGGGACACACTTTATTCCCCTCCATCTCTCTTAGAGGAATATTGTTGGTATTAATTAAATCAACATTTCACTTTAATGAGTTTTCTAGTCTTACTGTAAGCCACAAACACAAAACCACAGAGCTATTCCAACTAGAACAAGTTCTGTTCAATGAAAGGAGGGGTGGAAAGAGGAAAGAGAGTAGAGTTCCCAATAGGTACCATGTTTTTCCCCAAAAGACCTGCAAGTTTTATATTCTTCAAGTTGTCATATTGTCTGAGAGTATTTGAATTACAAGTGGTGGGGGGTGGGGGGGGGAACTGCAAAGAAAGAAAAAAAAAAAAAGACATGTTTTAAACAAGGCTCATGGATAATGTCTCACAATCTCCTTTGACATTAACTAAGAGCTGATGAAGAGTTAAACAATAACACTTCAAGGTATTACAGGTACTCAAACCAACAATGCACTAAAGCTCCAACAAAAAAAAAAAAGTGAAAACCTATTAGAAGACAAAAGAAAAAAAAAAAAGGAAAAAAATCACAATGCTTATTTACCAAAAACAAAACCCAAACCCCACACATTAGACCAGTTACATTCTAAAATCAGACATTAACACTGAGGTTTTCAAAAGGCCAAATATTTAATCATATGTTAATATGGGTTGTAACTCAAACAGTATGTTTTTAATAAAACTGTTCCAAAAGCATACGGTTTTAATCAAATAGCTTAGCATTAAAACCAAGGAAACCACCATATAATAATAAAATATGCATTTTGTTTTGATGTAAAAGCTGTTGCATAAATATACACAGAAGACTTTATCTAAGAAGGAGCTTTGGCTTATGCAGTCCTGAGCTAATAAAGCTGAAATGTACCCTACTGTGCTGAAGGAAAAGGAAGGATAATGGAAGAAGGTCGGAAAGAAACCTGCTAGCTCATGGAACCCCTGTCCTTGCCTGTAAAGTACTTCTAACCCCACCATATTTCCTAGCATTTTGATTTTAAGCGCTGTGGTGTTTCATAGAGCATTTTCAAAAACAATTGTGTAAAGAGACTGAAAAAGAGCTGAAGACTACTGTTTCCTTTATCTGTGGAAAGGCAAAAGAAACTCCCGGTCAGAAAGAGGAAGCAGGAAGCAGATCATTGTCCTAGAACAATATATAGGAAATTCTCAAGAATCCCAGATCGCAAAGCACCTAAATCTAGAAATGAGGCTCTGATTATGATGTAAAAGGAATACTTCTGCAGTTACCACACATGTACACACAAAATTCAAATACTGTGTAAGAATAACAGATTTTCAATTTTTATGTAAGTATCAATGTAAGTCTTGCAAAAGGAGAAGAAATGTTTTCTGTTGAAGAGGTAAGGTAGTTCTCTACTTGACCTCAAAGGCACATAGATGAAAAATTATATCTGCAACGTAGCCTATGCTAAAGTGCAACACAGGAAACCCAACACGCTTGGAGCAAAGAACAGGCTTTAATCTCCTTGCAGGTGCCTCATGCAAACACAGAAATGACTTCCTAGTGTCCTAATAGACTTTCCTTTGCATAAAGCACGCTATGACCTGCATGACTTGATCTTTAATTCCTTAGATACAAGTACTGTAGGAAGGACTTTAATAACCCTAGAGAGGGAGACATGAGCACTGACAGCAGTACACACAAAGGATAACATTTGCCTCCTAGAACTGGCTCATGTCTTCTCAATGCCGTAAACAAAGCTCAGTACTGTGATGAAAATAGAACAGCTTCCCCAGACAGACATCCTCCTCCTCCAGCAGCTCCCCGAGAGGTGCCAGGATCACGGGCATTTGAGGATGGGCTCTTCTCCCATTGACAAAGGGAGCTCCCTTCAAAGGGGCTGTGAGCAGGGAATCATCCCCTCCCTGATGGCACCTGCGCCCACGTTGAGGGCCTCGCTACAGAACAGCAGATGTAGTATGAAGCAACATACTGGACTGGATACAGCAGTGTTATTTTCTGAGCTGAAAGATGCATCTTTTCTTCTCCACAATTCACACCTTCAACTGGAGGCAGTTGGACTAGATGATCATTGTAGGTCCCTTCCAAAGGAAATATCCTATTCTAACTCCGAGAAACACTCAGAACAGAATTTACATTTGTTTTTAGAAAACCCTGTTAGGGCTCGTTGTGCAGCAGTGTTGCAGCAATCCTCACTTCTGCGCTAAAATGCGTATATTGAGGATTATGTGTTAAGAGGAGGAAATAATACAAATGCATCTGAAGACACAAATCCAAGCAACTGAGGAAGGAACGACAGCCACAGCCACTTACAGCAGCCTTTTGCTGCACAGCAGTACTCACCAGAAGCAGGGAGCACTCTTGCTCTGAGCCCCAAGCGCTGCAGAAGCTCAGGCTTAAGGACTCCCAGGGCTGAATCCCACCTTGTTCTGCTGCCCCAGGCAGTCACCTGAAGTTGTCTATGCCCAAAGCCAGTCTGTGGTAAACTCTTCCCAGGACAAAGACAGAAGACTCAGATCAAATTCCCAAGGCATACAAAGAATTTGTACTCTTTCATTGAAACCCACAACATTCATTAAGTACTGCGTTTATTTCCCATTCAGAAGTTACCAAAATGCATATGCTTCTGAACCCAGTGAAATTCATGTCTACTTGTGCATATTAAGTAAGGAAACTGAAGAATAAATACTGTGAAGAAAGGTTAAAGAGCATCCTTTATATACTGGAGCTAGAAAACACATCACTAGAATTCAAGCCTTAAATTTCCTTTGTCTAAAACAGTTTTGTTCAGATATATTACCCTGCAAACACTGAAGAGCAAAAAAAAAAAGTTAAATATTTTACAGAACAAAAATGCACAAACACAACTCTTTCCTGTCACTGATAATACTTAAATTATATCCAAAGAAACCTGAAGAACATCTACATTACCGAGAATTACCTCTGCATATCTGGTTAAGTCTGGTTAAGAATCACAATTCAGAATCCTGATCAACTTGAAACTATTTTTATGTTGCAGTTATAAAACAGCTTTGTTCCACGGGTAGCCAGAGGAAAAATAACCAAGGTCAGAGCCAAGCTGCATTTATGAATGGAAAAGCATACACATGAAAAAAGACTCAGAAAGACTTTAGAAAAAGCAAGAAAGCTGGCAAGGTTAAAAAGGATGGCAAAAGAAGTTATTTGAAATAAGAAAGCATCCTTTCTCATTTCATCCTTCACAAAGCTGAAATCTAATGAAAAAATAATAGAAAAGAAAAAAAAATTGTCCACCATATTCTTATCTGGAGTTGATAACAATAAAGCCTTCTGGACTGAGATTGCTGAAGGGAAAAGTAATAAAAGCCTCTTTCAAAGATTTCCAGAGCAAGGAGCATCTCACCAAGTCTACAATGTTCTCCAGATCATCACGGTATAAGAGCACTGAGAGATAAGCCAGCCCAGAAAGGTAAATGACTTCTTTTTGCCTCTGTGTTCATCGCTGACATGCTTGAAGGAGTTCTCATGGAAGAATTTTCTTTCAACCCTGCTTCAGAGGATTTATACCAAATCTAAGTGCTAACAGTAGAATTCATAAAAGCTGACAAAATGAGCAATGGCAAGTCACTTAGACCCAGGTACAGAAGAATAAAATAGGCAAACTATATAGTTGTAAAGTAAAGCCTCTTATTTATAAACGGCCTCAATGAAGAAGAATGAGAAGCAAATATAATAGCTATACAGGAAGAATGAGAAGTAAATATAATAGCCGTTTTTAATAAGAGCTCCAGAGAGAGCTAAGAATTCAAGTACACACCAGCAGAGCAGTAATGCTGTTATATTCCTCAGGCAAATTTGTAGAAACTACAGTGCAGAACAGAATTGCTGGACATGTGAATAAATACAAAATGCTGAACAAGAAACACAGGTTTTATAAAAAAGAAATTTTTACTTCACAAAACTGTCCCCCCCCAGGGGATCAACAAGCATGTGGGGAGAGGAAATCCACATTAAATTATTTGTTTGGATTTCTGAAGAGGTCTGTCCCTCACCAAAACACTAAACGGAACTAAGCAAACAAACGGTAATAGGCATGAGCCTCACAAAGAGGGAAAACAGGTCAAAAAGATGAGGTGGGGGAAAGGAAGGAATAGAGAGTCAATTTTCCCAACAGAGGGAGGTCACCAGTATAAGTCCTGTATAAGGCCCACATCGTTTAACAACATATAAATGAGTTAGGAAATAAGATTCATAGTGATAAACTCTGTTCTTCTTTTCCATACAATATTATAAATTATTCAGGGCAACAGAAACAAAAGCTGACTCCAAAGGTGAGATTAATCCGTCCAAACACAGACTTCTACAACAAGGATATCCATATTGGAGCTTGGGGTCTACCCTTACATTCAGCATAGGAAAAGTTACGGTTCAGCTTGTCCTAATCTAATTGCAGAGGAAGTCAGACGTATCCCACCCTAGAAGTCTCCACATACATCCATTAATTGTGCACGGAGTCTATGGCAACTGGCTCGCATCTGAGTAGCTCCCAAGTTAGATGAGAAATCCCACATTGAATGGCCAATGCATGAAAGTGTGCATTAGGCCACGTAACACATGAGGGAAAGCACTACCAACTTTAAGAAATTATTGTGTAACTAGACATTATAAAGAAAGGTTCTGGAGTTATATCACCTCAACATTCAGTACCAAGCAAAACAAAGCTGAACATCAGAAATTATTAAGAAACAAAGCATGCAAGAGAGCAACATAAAAACATTGCCATAGCGTGCTTAAACCCTTAATATTGTGTGCAGTTCCTGCCACTGTCACCCAAAATTCACTCCTCCTCTTCCCTGTTTTGAAAAAGAAAGTCTATGCTGCCATTTTGGAGAAAGAGAGTAAGGATGATTAAATGTATGTGACAGTTTTTTTAAAAAAAAAAAAAAAAAAACAAAAAAAAAACAAACAAACAAACAAAAAAGCCACCCTTAAAACCCCCTAGGGCTACTGAGTTCAGAAGAGGGATATTGTGGGTGATTGCGGAAACAACTCAATCCAGAAACCTATTTCAACAGGTAGAATGGGTGACACTGAATCAAGTTTGGATTCATCCACCAAGAAGTCCTCCAACGCTACTCTAGCAAGCTTTGAGACTTCAAAGCCCCCTACAAATTCTCATGTTGAACATGCAAAAGTCCCTCAATTTCCCATCAAATGAGTCATTCTGGTGGGCTTGAGGACAATGCTTTGAGACATGGACAGGGCCAGTCTGCTCCTCAGGGGACCTGAGGCCTTGAAGGGCATGCATGGAACAACTTCACATGGGAGCAAGAGTACATTTAACTAGATTAATGCAAGACTATGAACGGTTTACGTGAATTTAAATTCCTTAGACAAAATGAATTGTAAAAGTCCATTAAGAAGTATCTAGTATCACGGTATCATTCCTGACTCAGGTAATTCCTGGCCTTCATATCATTGTGAGCTGAGAAAGTGTTTAAATAAATAAATATCAGTCAGTCTTTGCACTGATTTTTTTACTTCCTCAAGCATCTGCTGTTGATCGTTGCAGGAGGCCACGTGCTCCGCTGGTCTGACTCAGTACCTTTGGTCTTGCATGGATTTCATGTTTTCATTTCTCCATTGTGTAAATTCTTTTGGCTATATTTGGGAGTTGTACCAGGCAACTAATGAAAAAGAGCTATTGAAAAATCTACAACAAAACTAATTGTGCAATCTACTGCTGTTACAATTCAATCCAAATGTTATGGGAAAGCTAGTCAGAACAGATTCTCCATTAAGTTCAAGCACCATTCACGTTAGATGGGTTCTTAGTTACAGATGCAATCCATCATGCCAGCAATAAACAGCGAGCCAGATAAGGAGGAAGTGGTGAGAAAGAGGTACCAATTTGTATGTCTCACTGGTTTTCATAAACAGTACTTTCCCAAACAGAACTTTCAGATAGGGGAAAAGGGATGGGAACTTTCTGAGGGATTTCCACATTTCTGTGCTGGTATGCGTTCATTTCCACAGCAGCAGATCTAAATCTAAATAGGACAAATGGGTGAGATTTGTGCATAAAAAAGCAAAAAGTATTTGGGTGACATTTAAGCTTTCTTTGTAACAGAAGAAAATCCCTTGTGGTTCATGATTCAGCAATGAAGAAGCACAAACCAACATACCAGAGGGCTAGGTTTTTCTGAAGAATTGTGTACGAGACATTGCATTGTGTGAATGTCACTGTTCAAATGTTACTTCAGGCAAAAAACAAAACAAAACAGAACAAAAACCCCAATACAACCCAAAAAATCCTAGCTATGACTTTTGGTAAAGTATGGATTGGATGACTGAACTGAAGAGAAAAGAATTTCTTTTGCCCCTGAATAACCATTTCTCACCAGTCCAGCTAGAGTTCTCAAAGGAGATCGTGAAGCAGGGGAGTTTTAAAAAAACATTTCCTACTTCAGTAGTTTAAATATGGTCTCACCTTCTAGCAAGCAATTAAATTTGTAAAACAAAATTCCAATTTTGAGTTTTCAAAAGGTAGTTAGAGGTTTGCTTTTGAAATACGAAAACAGAAACACCTAACTCTTACTTGAACTGATAAACAACAATACATTTTACAGCTCGTTTTAGTATGTTTTACATGAAGTTAAACATCAGCAAAATCCACTTTCATCCCTGAAGCATAAGAAAATAGCTGGCTTAGCAATTCTCTTTGTACAAGCAGGCAAAATGGACAACGCCCTCAGACATATGGTGTGAATTTTGGGGTTGTCCTATGCAGGGACAGGAGTTGGACTCGATGATCTTTGTGGGTCCCTTCCAGCTCAGGACATTCTATGATTCTATGATAATGAGATTGAGTTTAAATTCAGTCACTTTATTTTTATATTTATTTTTACAAGGTTTCACATGTATAAGACATGCTTTTAGTCTTGCTCTTATGAACCCTAGTTTATGTTTATCAATTACTGCATGAATTGCCTCCTGTGCACACCTTTTCAAATTATAATGTAACCTATCACAACAGCATTCTGAAGAGGGAGCTAGAGTATTACGTATAATGCTTTCTTTATCCAAAAGAATTCATGCTAACTTGCACCTTTGAAACAAGACTTGTTCAAAAAGAGAAAAGAAAAAAAAAAAAAAAGAGGAAAACAGCTACCTAAGTATCTCTGGTCCTTTTTAAGTGCAGAGGCAGCCAATTAAAACCATTAACCAACCTTCTATTGCTTTCACTCAGTGCGACCAGTTCATGATATAGTATGGCCTACTTACAGGCACTGAAAACAACATCAGTTCTATTACAAGACTCAAATAAAACAATAGCTAAAATCTCTAGTATCGTTTATATATTTCAAAACAGGCAGAACACATTTCAATTTTCATCAGTTTTGAAATTCAGTAAGTAGCTACTTTCAAATGAAAAAGCTGTTTGGACATCTGAATACTTTTAAAAGCATAAGACTACACATGTACCAAACACCATTCTCACTTTCTATCCGGCTTCACAGTCTATTGGGAAAACATTCACTATCAACTGAAGTTACAGAAAAGCTAATTAAAACATGGTGCTAGTAGAGCAACAATATTAGTAACTGGCAAAAGAGAAAATTTAAGAATCTACAACATATTAAAAAACCCGCACACTTCCATAAACACAAGTTAATGGGACAGCACACAGAGCACAACACAAACTCAGACCACTCAGAAGCAGCTCTGCATAAGGAAAATATTTGCTAAACTGATTATTATTGCTAGGGAATAGGAACTGGGATTTTCTAAAACCCAGTCTTTACAACCAGATGGTTATTGGAAGGTGTACAGTTCTGCCACCCTACCTGCCTTTGACATAGTTTTTAGATATTAAGAGAAACAGAGGTAGAGGCCAGGTACACTTTAGAACATTTTTAAAACCTAATTTGTATATTGATCTGTGTTTGATCATCATTTGTTACTGAACTCAAGCTGTTTATCAATTCATATTCCAGCCACCTATCCTCTGTTATTACTATAGCTCCAATAAACTATCAACAGTGCCTTCAAGCAAAATAATGATAAATCTCCACTATTTTACCTAAGAAAAGAGATTTTTATTGTACATGTTACAAGGGAAGAGCCAAGCGTTGAAGGAACAAACACATCTATCTGTAGATATTTCTTTTTATTTATTTATTTTTTAAACTTTTAAATAAGTTCTCATTCTTATTTCATTTAGAAGTGCACTCCATAAATTCAGTCTAGGACATTGCCTACATTGAATAGTTGAAGGTAACTGCTTGAAATGTTATGACAGCAGGAAAACTTACCCATGGGAATTCTCCTAGAGGCCTTTGAGAAGGAATAGGAGGGTGAAAGAACTGGGGAACACATTAATCTGATGTATAATCAGAAGCAAAGAAAGAAAATTTTAAAATCCAAACACTCCTAAACACATAAGCAGCTCTTATGATATACACTTCAACAGGATAAATTGCAAGACTCTTCTCAAACTTGAAATCAAGTGCTTAGGTTCTCATGTGAAACTGAAAACAATGTCTTACCTTGCCCCGAATTATATATTGCTTTCACAGATTTTTTCACCTTCTGTAGTGCAGTTCTGTCTTGATCCAATGCCTACAATAACAGCAAATAAACAATCTTTAAGTATTTACTTCACTGATCAACAGAATACACTGTAATATTTAAAAAGAAACCCACAAAATAAGTAGTTTCACAGGCTGGAAAAAACTGCAGATACAACATACTCAGCCTGCAGGAAGGTCTGAGATCATTCAACCCCTTCAAGACGAATTAAAGAACTGAACTGAAAATGCTCAGAAGGCAGAGTAGAGTAGCAGTGACAGCGCTAAAAGAAAAACGCTATTTTAGTTTTGCAAGGGACAAAGCATTTATTCAAACTGTAATATATTTTGAAAAAACCCCAAGAAATAGCTAGCAGATGCTTCTGCTATAGCCCTATAGTTTCTACTACAACTAAATTGCTTATTAACTTCTATGGTTTTCCCACAGTAGTAGTCTTCTAGCTATAGACACAGATTATCACACTAACCTCTTGCCCCAAACTCCACAACAGAATTTTATAAATACAGAAGATGCAAAGTAGCAAATCAAAAGGATTAAGATCTGATTTTGTGCAACATAATGTGACTGAAAGGAAATATTTATAATAATAATAATAATAATAATAATAATAATAATAATAATAATAATAATAATAAATATTCAAATATGTATTTTCAGGATTCCCTCTTTCTGAATTTCAAATTTTCTGCAATAGTTTCAAAATCCAGAAGAAAACGTTATTAAGTAATGACAAATTTAGGATTATATTTCTAGGTACTTCCTTTTTAAGCAACATAACTTCTCCCTATTCACTAGTAATCAGATGTAAGAAATCAAATTAACATGAGAAAAAAATATTATAATACAGCAAAATATAAAATCAAAGTAAACATTAGTCTAGACTTGTGGAATTAAGAACCTTAAAAGCCACATACTGGTACCGTGCGCAGCGATCCAGTTAATTTCACTTAAGTGTGAGTTTTGGATACTCTGCATACTTAACGTGTTGTACATGGTTCCCTGCTATCCATGGAGAACACACAGAAATGTTTAAATCATTTCCTACATTTTTTTCCTCATCTGGATCATAGGCAATTTCCCATCACATAAGTAAAGTTAGATCAATAATCTCAAGTTTTAATGAAGCTGGCAGTGTTTGCCATATGATATCCACGTTCAAACCACTGAAGACTGGAGAACTTGCGCTCAGAATTACTGTCAGGATAGCAGCCCAACTGAGCCTGGTAGCTGTTGCAGACCACAGAGTTCATGCTGCAGACACCCTTGGGTAGCCATACTACCCAAAGAGCTTAAAGCTTGGAGCTCCTGTGGGTCTGATATCTGCAGACTGGCAGACCAAGGCAGAATGGCAGCTACTCCTACAGCAGGGTGTACCTGTACCTCAGCAGGGAGGGGCATCACCAGCAACACTGAGTGAAAAGTTAACCAATAAGCAGAGCTTTTTTGTCAAAGCTGAGATGATTGAAGTATATTGCACTGGGCATTAAGAAGCTCCAAAAAAACCCACAGCAGGAGCTCCAGGGCAGCTGGAGTGTTAAGCACTGGAGATGGTCATACGTGAGGGTACCACTCCTAGGTAAGCTCAAAACACTGAGTGTTTCGGTGTATGCACACTTACAGTAGGAACCCATATAGAGATAAAACAATTAATATATAATAGTTCTGGTTTGAAGTGGCCCAATTTTAACTAAGCAAAATGTTATAGTTGAACAATACATGAAAGTCTGTTACAAAAGAAAGTGTAGCGCTTCTGTTTTTTAACTGAAAACCACTATATTCCTAAATCACGCAACCAGTTGTGTGGTAGCTAAAACTGGAAAGTTTGGAACCACAGAATTTATGTAAGTGCTTTCTAATACTGTTTATCTCTGGGTTTTCATTTGCAGCAGAACAATGGATTCAAACATTCAGAACTGCACATATAATTTATTTTGCTCCCCAATAAAATAGTGGATTTCACTTCACTTTCCTCTTGACAGAAAGAGTTAAAATTTTTAAATTTAATATTTTATTAGGAACTCTGTGTTCCTTTTCAAGACAGTGCACAGCAAGTGATTCTCCTTCGATTCCTCTGGAAACACTGTCAAAAGCTTTTGCTTCTGCTTGCATGCTATGCAAGACAGTTGTTATCATACGTTTCTACTGAAGTTCTCTCCATCTTCAATGACAAGTAAAAAATAATGATTCACTTGTCTATTGAGAGTTTGAACGCAGCATAGTATAAGAATTTGAAACCAATATTTTGGAAAAAGGACAACAGTCAACAATGATGAGATTCAGAGACAAAATTTTATATTAAGTTCTAATATTGGAGCAAATTGGATGCTCAGGAGGAGAAAACAAATACAAAAACTCCAAGAAAGATGGTACTTGTTCCTAAAGATAACAGTCTAGAAGACTAGGACAAACAGACTAGAAAAATCTTCCAAATTGGATTTGATATAGAATTAAATTTAATCCCTAATACAGGAGCAGGAGGGAAGGGAACATTCATTATTTTAAGAGAGCAATCACTAAGTAAAGCAATATACAGAGATGACATCCACCGCCTGAAGGAGACAGTGATCTAAGTCAGAATGACATCACAGGTCAATTTTGTATTTTTATATTTGCAAATACGATCTTTACGTGAACTAGTTCTTCTTAGTTCAAAATTCTCTAAATAAAAAAAAATCTGCACACAGTTATAACCACATATCAGGGCAGAGTGTAAAATGCCTACCACAGCGGGAACCCAACCCTATGTAGGATTCTAGGTGTAAAAAACCTGGTATCTAGGGGTTTTTGGGTGGGTTTGGGTGTGGGTTTTTTTTGGTTGGTTGTTTTATGTAACTGTAGGTAGTTTGTTTCCAAATATATTACATTCCTATTGAATGTCTTTCGCTAATAATTTTTAGCCACCCTCTGCTGCAAAGGAAGTATGCTGCACTTAACGCTCAATTCAATTATTATTCCAGAGTAATGTTTTAAGTATGTTAACCTAGAAAGGAACAGCCTTGCTTTCCCCAGTTAGGGAAAGCATGCTTTTGCAGTATCTGTTAATTTTATTTTCCAGTATTTAGAATACTAAATATTTTTACTCCTCATCTTAGAAAATATGAAATCTGATCTGCCAGTAAAAGTGACATACATTTATATTATTGAAAATTACAATGGCTTAGAGAACCAAGGAGTCTCTGTGACAATCACTAGGTATTCAGATGTGCTCCTTCCTACATACTAAACTCTTCCTCATCACCACCCATCCTGGAAAATGCTTCTTTCTTCATATATATGATACCACCTACCAAGAGGCCTTTTTAACTTCCCTGGGAGAAGGTTTTCTTACCCTCTTATGCATGCTGAAAAGACAGATCATTTACTAAAGGTACCTGCAACACAGACTTGCTGCCTCTTTGGCTGAACAAAGCTTTATTCTTGAAAACAGTCATCTTGGAGACAAGCTCCATCTTTATTCAAAATAATGCAAAATTAGTGTTCACAAAAACCCACAAGACATATTGCTGAAGAAATGAAGAAAAAAAATCACCATATTTAATCTGCTTATATAAAAATAAACAAAGGAAAGCTCCTTGCTCTTCATACTCAGCAGATTTGCTATGCACAATCTCTGACATATGCCCTGTCAAGCTTTCATATTCCTGCATTTGCTTATATTGAAGCTTATGCTCAAGAAGAAAACCTCCTGATCAGGCAAGATCAGCTCTTCTAACTAATCAGTTTGGAATCCCCCCAACAGTCACCCCAGATGTAATTTCTCCTTTCTGCTAATATTTAGCCACTTTGAACCTAACCTGCAATTTCAAACCACCAACCCACTTCAAATCTGTGCTACTGAAGAAAGCAGTTCTCTGCTTTCTCATACCAGAGCACTCATGTTGGCTACACTGTGATCCAGTTCAGGAGCTGCTGTGGTGACCTCAGCTCCGTGAAAACCAGGGGCTCTTTTTGAGCACTGCAGATTTAGCTCACCTTCCATCAGTGCATAGCACATTGATAGAAATTTGTACTTACAGCTACCGTTTCACATTCAGAGGCAAGCTTTCTCACAGCACCATCCCTTTTAAGATGTACACTTACTGGTAGCTATTCATACTGATAAAAATTGGAAAACTTGTCCACCTGAGGAAACAAAATAAAATTACTTTTGGGGTGGAGAAGGTTAGTCCTCCCAATGGATCATTTCACTGATGTAGATCACTGGCTAGCTGCACGTACACTTTTACCAGCATGACACAGCACACAAGTCAGTACCAGGCCAGAAAAGGTGAAGGTTGACGCCCCATAACCCTCACTGCAGTCGTCTCTGCTAGACGCGGCGGAGCCGTGCACTGCTGTTCACAGACATACACTGCTTTTGCCTCTCTTCAACCCTCTAGAACCTGATCTCTTCTCAGTAAAGGGTATTTCTATTTTTGGGCTGTGTGCTGTTTTAATAGCCACTAAATTTTAAACCAGAAATTATACTACTGTGCAGTGTGTAAAGTGCTAGATCCTGGATTGCAGTTTATCTTTGATGTACTAAAAACTGTCAAACTCACATTTAGATAGACCACTAATTGTTTCTTTAGAACCTTGTGTCTTTTTATTCTGTATAGATATGTATATATTTGTGCACATGCATCTGTGTAGATACTAATATGTATATATTTGTATGCATGTGTGTGTATGCAAAAGTCTACATACTAGAGATCACACTGAAGAATATTTGATATACTTATTCCTCAAACATTAAAAGCACGGTTTGAGCAACACAAAAATCATCTTTTCTTGATTGATGTAAAACTATTACAGAAACCGATCACAGAAGTGTTTCGTATACACATTACATTGAGCTCTTCTAGAAATCAGCATCATCCTAGAGGCACCCATTTGCACAGAGGACGGTACGGCCCCTTCAGCCCACTAGATGTACTAAAACATCAAACTTGTTTTGTGTACCTTGCAAACCTTTACAGTTTGGAGAGGAGAAAAAACCCTCTGATTTCTGTTTCAGCCTTACAATAATAAAAAGACAAGAGTGGCTCAAGACATGCCAATCACATTAATATGTCAGCATACATTATTAATCCCTTCAAGCAGATCATTATCTAGAGGAGATGCATTTTCCAACTGGAACAAACTGTTTATCCTCATATTAGAGGAGGTTTAGAATTTCACTCCATTTGTAGGAGGTCTGCCCTAAAAAGTTCCATATCCTACCACTACTAAAACTCATCCACAAAAATAATATACCAAAACAGAAGTGTTTTAAACAACTACAATATTTTGCACAAGACAAGCCCATGACAGAAGCCCGAAGGCCATTAGAGCATGCACTCATGACAAAAACCCCTCCATGTATTTTAAATTATTTTCAATATTAAAAAAACCAGTCTATGTGAAGTACAAAATATTTGAGGTTATACACACAAATGGGTATAATGAATGCTTGGTAGTCACATGCATGTATTGTCAGATACAAAACTAATGATTTCACAGAAAATACACGGATGATGTATTGGCTTCAAGGGACTAAAAGTAGTAAGTCTTTCACTTATCAATTTACACACTGATCTAACCCTGACACAGAAGTAACTGACAGTTACCATTGTCTGTACTAGAAAATATGCTTGCCGTCTGCTCAAGTCCCAGTTACAATATCCATGTAACAAAGCACAGCAATGGCACCTTACAAAGTCACGGCTGTTCAGCACCAGTATCAGTTTTCTTCACAATAAAGTCCAAACTTTATCAGATGGATAATAAATGCAGACTAGACAGGTTAATAAGTTATTACATGCCACTGAAATTGCAATAAGACAAAACCCCATCATTTCCCCAGTGCAATATAAACAAAAGAGAAGATACGAGTCAACTGTTGGTCTCCTGTGGCTTACCCACTCAGAAATGTGCAGGCTACCAAACTCCCTTAGTTCTGTAAATAGAGAAGTGATTCAAACCACCCTTCCTGCCCTTCCTTCTCTGCTCAGTCTGTACTGGCCCTGCCAATCACCAGTCTGAAGTCTGTTTCCAATTGCTGGTTTCAGCACATGTCTACATGACAAAAATAGGGGAATGGTTAAAATTTCTTAGAGACACTTAACCCCTTCGTGTAAAAGATGGATATAGACAAGTTCGAACTTGTCCCGAATTACTTGAAAACCCAAAGGGTCCAAATGAGAGAAAGCAAACAAAAAAAACCACATCAACAACCACTTATCACTGTAATAACTGCCACCAATATCATTTAGTACACCACCATTTACCAGTTACTCCCAAAATAAGACCAATTAAAAGATAATATTCTTTTAAGAACATCATGATTGCCCTGAAAATTTGAAACTTCAAGGGTTTAACCATAAACTAATGAAAAGAGCATCAGTAATCAAGTTTAGGAAATACAATTTTTCCAGCAAATAATTTTTTCAGGTAATGCCAAAGCTTAACAGAGATCCCATCAACTGAACTTCCCTCACATCTCCTGCCATTAGTTACATGGCCTGATGCAATTTAGCAGCCCCTCTCCAAACTGGCGTACGTGAGGAAAATCATCAGCCCTTCAGCGCTGTAAAGGTCACATTAGATGAGTGAGCTCATTTGTATAGCCTCTAAAAAGAGCTGCAAAAATAATAGTCACTAAATTATTCTTCAAGTATTACTCAAATGGCAGCACAATAGATATTGCTTGTAAAATCTCTCTCTAAAAAGTTCAGTATTGCTTAACTGTAATTTGTTTTGACAATTAATCTTTGGTTCCCTCTTTGCAACCACGCTCCTACCCAGAAGCCTTTTCTGCAAGAGCATGAATGCAGATACTAATTGCTATCTATGTATGATTACTTCTAGCTAAAATGAAGTTAGCATCATGCTTTTCCTAATGAGCATGGAGCAGATATTTGATCTTGTGCACGCTCTGACACATTTGGGAATATTTAACAATATTTTGGGCAGTTCCTTCCTTTAAGTTCTCAGTTCAGTTACATTAATGTTTCTGAGTTTAGCTCATTTTGTGCACAAGGTACATTTAAAGATAAGTGAAAAATAAAACTATGAGATTTGTTTCCAGATACGATGATGACACAGATCAGATTCATTTTCTAACTTCTGTTGTGTAGGAGATGCTGAAAAGCCCACAACGAGTGACAACACTTGAAAACATCCAGTGACAGATACAAAATTTTCCCTACAGGCACAGGCTCTAAACCAGCTTCCACTGGGTGAAAACTAATCTTGGTGATAAATGTCACAGAATCACAGAATGGTTTGGGTCAGAAGGGACCTTAAATATCATCCAGTCCAACTCCCCTGCCACGGGCAGGGACATCTCTCACTACGTCAGGTTGCTCAAAGCCCCACTGAACTTGACCTTGAACACTTCCAATGATGGAGCACTCACAACTTCCCTGGGCACGATGGGGCACCCACAACTTCTCAGTGCCACTATTCTTACCTTTACACTGGCAACAACAGGCCTTGAACTAGTGACAACTGGTTCAACAGCTCTACTATCATTTGCAAACTCACTTCATGATACCAGTCAGCTTTACTACTACTAATTAGAAACCTAAGACAGCAAAAACATGAAAACTGGTAAGTTTTCTTCACTGTCACTGCAGCACAATTTTACCTATTCCTTACTCCAGCAGCCAACAAACACACTAGCATGATTAATGGGGTAAAATATGGTTAACGCTCAGAAAGCAGCAAACCCATAGTCAGGCCCACAGCTCCTGAAGATACCATTGTACAAGATCCCCAAGTTGCACACACAACTTTTGCTAGCGTTAAAGCTGCGTAGCACTAGCAAGTGGTTGCACAGAACACAAATAGAAGAGTTCTTCTGCATTATAAATGCTTCTACATTTAAAAATAAGTACTGCTGTTGCACTCTACTTTTTAGCAAGTCATGGCATATTGTCAATCTTTTTTCCCCCGAGCTGATCCTTCTGGTCCACATTAGCAATCTGCTAAGTACTGCTTGAAAAGCACAAAGGTAATGATCTTAATCTAGGAAATAAGAGCCTATTCTGCACCTGTGCTCCCGCAAACCCCTCCTTACACTTTTTTCGAAGTCCAGTGGAAGTACGTTATTTTGAGTGCGAATATTGGCTACGGAATACTACCCTACAAAATCTTTTTTTCCAGCATACAAATATACCGTTCCATAGAAATAGTATATAAATGAAATTTTTTAATTAATTTATTGAAGATACTTGTAATTTGAAAAACTCAATACACGACAAAGTGCCATTTTCATTTAACAAATCCTAACCTAAAAAGCTTATATGCAAAAGACATAACTAAATACAATTCAAAGCAGCCCAAAATAGAACAAGTTTATTTATTTTCTAGAACAATCAAAAAATAAATACATCAGAAGACAGTGAATAGTTGAGGTAAGGTCTTTCAAAAGGCAGCAAACTGAAGAGAAGATGGCATGCAAACAGCATAAACACACATGCACTGAATAGAAGTGCTAGTAGACAAATTCATTAGAAAGAAATGTGATTCTTAGCAACTTGAATTGGAAAAAAAGCACAAAAGTCTCTGGAGAATTGCTCCTCCCCCACCATATCTGACTGTAAATTTCACTAACAGGAGAGCCCTTCAGTTGCCACACCAGAGTTAAATACCACAAAAATATTTTCCTCCCATGTTAACTCTTCTCTTTCTTCTTCTTTTGAAACCACAGAATATTTTGCAGCATGCTCTGTATTTAAGCTGTTATCCCAGTAACTCTCAGGCATTACCTAGTCAGGGAGGCACTAGAAGAGTCACTAGATCAGGACTTGTGAGTTACAATTATTACCACCTTCTCAGGCAGCAAGAAATTCTTCAAATATTGTACATGGATTCCATGAATGTTACAGAAGCTCGAAAGTGACACTCGGGGATAAATAAAGCACTCCTCACTCAGCCATTGCCAGCCTCGCAGTGGCGTTGCAGTTACACAGTACACTTATACCTCCTAGCTCCATAAATTCCAATCAGTATTGTTATTTGTCGGTATCTGGTATTAGCTAGCAGCAGAGATATGGAGGACATCAGAAACATATTCATCGTAGACAAAGCTGTTTCAAAACATTACTACTACTATTACAAACCCTTTTTTTCTTTAAAACATTGCATCATTGGCGGGGGGGAGGGGCACGATCCCTTACTTGAGAACAGAAACAACTCATGCTCCTCCTCCTCCTAACCCCTGAAGTAGTACTTAAATGCATACCTAGATGCATGACTGCAATATTCCATTTCAGAATTATTCCGTTCAGAGAGAAAAAGCAGATATATTAATGCATTAAAATTGTTTCATGTAAAAAAACCAAAAAAACAAACAAAAAAAACCGAACATTAATTGTACCTATTTGTTCCAAGCTACAGATTTCAAGAGTTTCATTAGGTTAAAAAAAAAAAAAAAAAAAAAAAAAGACTTCCATTACAACATAGACCTTGAGGACTACTACAGCATTCTGGGACACTGCTTACAGCTCAGTTTCTTTTTGTCATTGGAGAGTGCTATGATGACAGACTCAATAAGACTTCATCTTACATCATGTTAAACCTGTAACCACCACCACTAACTACGAAATTCAGAGCTACACTCGGATGACCAGCTAGGAGAGTCTACCATCTAATCCTTCTTACAGTGTATAATGTAGACTGACACTATAGGATAACAACAGGAGGGAGAATAGAATAACAACAAATCTAGAAACATTCTAGAAAATAAGCACACATTCTTTTTGCTTATTTGTTTTTAAAGGTAAAAGTTAAAGATGGCAATGAGAAATTTTACAATATACAACAGGAGTTGCATTTCTAATCATCATGATTAGACTTTGGCTAGAGATGATTTACAAAACGCACAAGAGAGGTTTTGAGTCTCCCCTTACAAAAGGAAGAAAAATAAAATAAAATCACAAGAGCATAATTTAAACGTGAAGCATTAGAGTTAATTTTTAATTTCAATGTTATGTTCTTCTCTGAACATATTTAATTTAGTGGGGGAAATTACAGAAAAGGAAACATGGTAATTGGAATAGTCAATTCTAATATTTTGATAAAAGCCTCATCTAAACCCCTCTACTTTCTCCTACACTGTCTTTCATTTCTTTTGATCAACATGCACAAATAGCATAAATGTACATTAGAAAACCAAGATTCATCTCATCCTCACTGTGGTACAGAAAACCAACAGACCTCTAGAAGCAATATAGTCTGAAAGAACCCAACCCATAAATATGTGTGTAATACGTATTATGTAACGATATATACGCTTTAATTGACGGAGTAATTCTATATCCATCTTAAGACCAGAGTAAGATCTGCTCTCTCAATATATAAATAAAATACAGTGAAATGGTAAGAGATAGCCAACCTAAAGCAAAGACCTATAACCCAATTAGATTCTCTAGGGTTTATTTTTAAGATGCTGGCACACATTATGACCATTGGCAAACAGAAATTCCTAGAAAGGAATTTCTGACTTACTTACAAATGCGTAAGCTACAGTAATCAATCAAGGGTGAAAGAAAAGGAGATACTAACAACACTGAAATCCCATAGTGTAAAGGTAACCTTAATCTACCTGAACTGTGTGCGTGACCTGGCAAAGTCATTGGGACAACACAGAAGCTACCACTTTCCCTTCCACAGGAAGGGCACTTTAAATAAGGTGCTGGTTTTAAAGGCATTCTTTTAAAACCACAATGAAACTTAAAAGAATTCAGAAGTAATTTCCAGTATGTTAGGAAACAGTATGAACACTTTGCAAGCAAACTGCTACTTACTTCACAGCATTTTTTAACATAGTATTGTGTTCGGTAAAAATAGTCTTATGCTATTTCTCTTTTAAGACTGTATTAGAGAGCAGACACCCTTAGAGAATATTCTATAAATTTTCTTAACAATAACAAGCTTCAGACATAACTTACAGCCAAGATACTAAACATAACTAAATTACATTAGCAACAACTTCCTTTAAAATACTCACTGTCAGATATAAAAATAGCTGCACTGTATTACATTTAGAAAACAGTAACTGATTTGTCTGATCACAGATTTAACTGAATATTGTTAATACAAATAATGCCACATTTATAACACGAGTATACAGTTGTGCTGCTAGCTGAACAAATAACTGTTTTGCTAGGGAGTACTGCCAAAAAAAAAAAAAAAAACAATTTTATGACACTTTTCAATTACAGTGTTTAATCACTTTGGGAGACACTGTGAAGCAGCTTGAGCAAATTCGCAAAAATATAGAAGAGTTTTCAGGAAGGGTAAAGTCTTAAGAATAAGCCGGGAGAGAGGTGACTGTTTGAGGACCGGCAGCTTCTAAAGCGTTCAAACTCCACAGATTCAAAAGTAAAAATTAGTCAAAAATAACAACTTCGCCATATATGCAGCACCTAAGTACAAGGTTCAAGTTCAGTGGAGGTAGAGAAGACCACGCACAGTCATCCTTCTCTTCCTCAAGTGAGGGCTTCAAACACTCTTGCTAACACTTGTGCTAGACTCCCAGGCATACACCTACACTGAATATCAACTAATTGTGCAACAAACTCTGCTCTATAAAATATTATTTCAGTGCATTTTTGTCAGAGAAAACATAGGCTTTGTACATAACTCACATATAGTGAATCATAGACATAAGGGACCTTAAACACAGCAATAAGTATTAACTTCTTGGAAATCAATATTCTGGCTCTACTAATGGCAACAGCAGTTTATTCAGTAACAGCCATATTCTAGCAGCAGCTATTGACTTTTAGTTTATTTTGCTTGGAGTAAAAAAAAAAAAAAAAACAAAAAACCAACAAACAAAAACCCCCCAACAATACTTCAAAATGCTCACAGTTTATCATTTCCTTGTGATAATAGATACTGTATGGAAAGCAGGTTTTCAGTCTGTATACCCTTGTCTCCCCCTTTGGAAGAGGCATTCCTACGTCCGTTCTTCAGGTAACTACTACTTATTTAAGGGGATTTAAAACACATGGATCCCTGGACCTTGTCGTCCGCAAGAAGCGGCAAGGAAGGTGAAAGTAGAATCAGATTCAGTAAATCATCAAATAGTATTTCCCACAGGATTAGCTAGAATATAAACTAAAGCACTCAGAGCAAAACAAAGTTTGGAAATAACACTTTTGCATACAGGAAGAACTGGAAAACACCAGCGAGATGGAAAATATTGTTGGGTTTTGGGTTTGGTTTTTTTTTTTGGTTTGGTTTGTTTTGTTTTTTTTAATTTTTAACAGCAGTCTTATAGCTGAAGAGGATATATATCACTTCAAAAGACTACAGGTTGGCAATATATCCTTCTCTAAAATAAGGAATATAATTTATGATTAGAGATTGAGAAAGGAATTTGGGAAAGCTAATGAAAACCAAGGCTGCTACCACAGAGTAACAAGAGTGTACGGACAAAACTGATCATTACCATGTAGCTTTTCATTCTTGTATAATATGTAACTAGAAAATATAGGTTACACTTAAACATAGGAAAAAAGCAATGGCATAGTTTAAAACCCACCCAGAAGAGCAGTAATTACATAATAAAGTATATTTAATCAGAAACCATGTTTTTCCTATTTTAGTCCAATGATTTTTTTCTTTTAACTTCACAATCCTTCCCACCAAGCACAAAATTAAGACTAATACTAAAATCATTAATTTATGGCATTTATCTCAGTTACCTTGGCTCTCGAAAACAATTTATTCATTCCAGCTCACTCTAAAAATTATATTAGCTAATCCTAATGGATGCAGTTAGTGCTTAAATAAAATTAACATATCAACATTAGTCTTAAAGATACTCAAGAAGCTCACACAATTGATGAACGACTTTACATAAAAACTAGACAGACTGAGGTACTAGAACAATAGTAGATTAATAGGCTGCACTATTTTAAAATTAAATAACGGCACAGTAGCTCTCACGACGTTGCAAAGGAGAAACTATGAACAGAACATGTAACTTCTAAATTTATGCAACAGTGTACTCTCTTGACAAACATCCTTAGACCTAGATGGTATGGGACATTACACAATATTGCCACCACTAAACATAGTACCTTTTCATTAACACTTTTACTTAGCCAGAAGATACTTTCTTAATTTTTAAATTTCTGCAGCCTCTTATAGTATTTTTAATAAAAATTTAAAACCTGCAAATGCAATTTAATTCAGCGGAGGCATATGAATGAAGATGGATTCTTCTCCTTTTCCTTATGAAAGAACAACAGTTTCACTGTTTCAGATATCTACAAAATACAATAGATGTCGTATAATATACGCTAAATGTATGCATATGGTTAAAAAGATTCTCAGAATGAATCAATTCTCAGAATGAATGAATTCTCAGATTCTCGCAGAATGAATGTATAGAAAAAATGCTGAGTAATATCACGAAAATTTGGACAGGAAAGATGAAATGGTTAAGCAAATGAAGGTTAAAATTAATAGCATTCCACATCCCAGCTTGTACATTATGACCAGAAGCAACACGTCAACAGGCATCCCTGCAGGTTTTAGTGGAAAGCTGGAGTGCTCAGTTGCTCCACAGGACCTGAAAAAGACGGTTTTCCTGTATCCCTCTGCCAGCCACTCATTCCCACTATCTCCTTTGTACCAGCACACTAGTGTTCAGAAAACCACAAAGTCAAGAAATTAGATCAGATGAAAATTGCCCTTTTCGTTTCATTATGGCCACCACAAAGGACAGGTACACACATGGTGGCTCTACCCCTTTCAATGGATGCACAAATTTATACCAGATTAAAACTGCCATGTGACCATAACCTGAGTAGTCACATGACATTTAATATTTCAACTACAGTGAGATCTGTTCCATCCCAGCTGCATCCCTTGCAATCTACCTACTTTTGAACTGTGAAGATGCACTTTGAGACTGTAAAACTTGGATCCCTAGAAACCAACTCTGTGAAAAAGCAGCAATATTCATGCATGTAGGAGTTAAATTCAATTTTCTCCTTCGCCAGAAGGGGTGACTCAGGCTACACGTTTCCTTTTTTAATCTCACATTCTTTCTCTTATTTTAAAATGATTATATCCTTCAGAAACTCAGTCAATTATTTAAACTACAGTAATTAACTGGAGTTCCTTATGCCTTTTCTCATGATCTTCACAAGTGCATAAACCATTGCTGAAGTCCGGACTGAAGTTTTACATTTGTAGCTATAGAGAGTTACTGCACTTGACGACACCAATCAAGCAAAATCTGAAAAGCACTTTATGCAACTTTCAGTGTGCTGTATTATTAACTCTCTAGTAACCTTAAATACCTCCTGCTACATTTACAGGACCACTTATCCCCTACACCACACATCACTCCAAGCAAGCAGCACTGCCTCCCAGCATGCTTCTCGCTCAGAGAGAGAAGGCATTATTTAGTAAAGGTGAATTTAGTTCTAAAGGCCAGAAGCTGCCCTTGAGGGGCAGAAAACAGAAACTAAACAGAAAGAAAACATTAAGCGGTGCAACAGAAGTTGTAGGAAGTTGACAGTAGCTTTTCCAGAAATACTGTACCTTGAATTGCCTTTCACAGAGCAGCCCCTTCAAAAGTCCCACCTACTCCTCATTACCTGAGACAGTAAGTGCAACCCTTCAGATCTCTGCGGAGCAGCTACAGCAGGCACAAGCTGCATCTCTGGAGATGAGCGCATGGCAAGACAGAGACCGAGCACCCTGCCTGACCTTATAGGCCTACAAAAAATCCCAAATGGCAAAGAGGGGTGGATATCCAATGGCTGAACATGGTCTATTCCGACACAAAGGACAGAGAACTTTAAACAAACCAGCAGGTAGTAAATTCAAAATAAAAAATAAAAAATGGAAAAGCACAGTGCTTTGCACCACATATGGTAAGCTGTAGAACTCCCTGTGGATCCTAAAATTTTATATACTTAAAAAAAAAAAGAAAAAAGTGATAATGTAATGGAAGAGAAATTCAGCATGGCCATTAAATATAAATTTAACACCTTTGTTATGCCATACCCTGAGCTGCAAGTTACAGGAGACTGGGAGATCATACTGGAGAAGGCATCCCTACATCTCTGCCCTTTTCCTACATTCTTCTCTTGTCATCTGCTGTTGGCAATGTCAGAAAAGATCCTAGGCTTTTATCAACTTCTGGACTACCCCAGCACAGCTGTTCTTCCCCTCGCTAATGGTATTTCTGTTATGTAAGCTGCAATGAGAAGGAATTCACCAGTAGATAACCATATATGCACAACACCAAGCAACAGACAAACCTCAGTAAAAAACTGGGGGGGGGGGAAACACACCAAAAAGCCCTGTAGCAAACTAGGACAATTTTTCCTCTTCCTTCATATAGCTTTTCTTTTCTTCAGACCTGAATATCAGCTATCATTGCAAAACCCCATAAAGCTATTTACATATAGAAGAGGGAAGATTTTCTGGAAGGTTTAGTAATAACTAAGTAGTAAGGTATTAACTGAACAATTATGTTCACCGGAACAACGAAACATTTTACACATTTTGGTTTTTAAATCTACATAGCCCTTAGACATTAGTCCACATTTCATAAATTATATTGATGTGCTCTCGCAAAATCAAATGATTAAACTTAAAACAAAATAAACAATTTGTTCAAAATGCCATTGCATATTTTACAGTATGTCTTAAACTGAAAAGAGAACGAAAGCCAATTGTTTCATGTATAGATTGGAGAATGTTTGTTTTTACAGTCATAGAAAAAGAAAAGCTGTGATTTATTGCCAGTCTTAACAAGGACAGATGTTTGATATTGAATCTTTTGCCCTACATCCACCAAAAGTGAAAGTCAATTAACTTCTTTATATTATTCCAGAACATCCAGTCTTTATGCAGTGAATGGAAACTTACTGAACCAAAGCAACTAACTGAAACACTAAAAGTATGAAGTCTTTTCAGAAAGCCATTTTGTTTTAATAAAATCCATAATCCTTTACAGAAAAATGAACTGACTGTTATTAAGCTAACTCCTAGCCTTTTAAGAGTATCATTTTTAATAAAGATTTTCTTTATACATATACTGTTTTGGAAAGAGCCTTGGTGCATCAGACACTGAAGAAACCCACCATGCTGAGTTCAGCCCTTTACTGATCTCCTTACCAATGGGGATAACAAGGTATGCTGCTTTTAAGAAGTATCTACCTTGACACAGAATATTTTAACAAAAAAAAAAAAAAAATTAAAATTTATTGGTGAGCATCTACCAGGCAAACCACAACTAAATTCCAGTTTGCATCATCACAGGTTTGGATTAAATTGAGGGTTGGGAAAATAGAAACGGTAAAAGACATGGTAGTGATGCTGCCTTTAAGTCAGGAAGTCTTGGTTCAATCACAATAACTTTTATGGAACTCGAGCTCAAAACATCCCTGTTCATAAACCAGTGGAACAGCATACCAAGACAAATACCACTGCATACTGTTCCTACACTCTTCACATAAGCATCCATTTCTCACCTTGGTTAGGGACAGCTATGGCCCAAGCAAGCAAAGGCACTTACATTCCCATGAGCATAAATCTTTCCTTGTGAATTCACAAGAGAGTATTGTAGGATTTTATTTCTGTCTTGGCTTATTACAAGTTACCAGTAGGCAGCTAGAACGGAGTAAATCCTACACCTGGCAACTGCAGTCTTTCAAGGCTTTCATGAACGTCGCATTGTTTGGCTCTCTGGAAGCTAGTACTGCACAGAATGCTAAGGGCTGTATTCGAGCAGGGCCGAAGGCAGGACACAAATAGAACGGAACAGTAGAAAAGGAAGCTGTGTGCAATGATGCAAAAAAATCCTATTGCTGATTTGTATTCTGCCTGAATACGAGGAAGAAAGTAAGAAAACCTCCAGCTCATTCACATGAGGAATATAAATAGAAGATTCAGTAAAGAACTATTTTTCTAAGCGTTCGCATTTGGAACATATTCAAACTCTAGTTATATACTGAATAATCATAAAAGGCAACACTTGCTAATCACAAAATTGGAGCGTTCCAAAATTTGGAAATAGACTGATTTAATGCCAATGTTACATAGAGTTTGTGTAATGTACACAAATAGAAATCATAGTTAAAGACACATAATATAGTAGGTGATGGCAACTGCAGATAACTATCTCCCATGGTGGATGTGATTGTATGGTACATTTCACAATAGTTACAAAAAGATGAAAGACAGAGCTTGAGGACCATAAACAAGGGATTATTTTACAGACGTTCAACTGACAAAGACATAGGCACTGAGGAAAAAATTGGTGTTAAGGAAATAATACAAACAGTGAAGCAAAATAAGCAGCACAGTGGAAAAGCATTTAAATATACACCACAATAAGGAAAAGATGAAGTAGATTTGCAATCCAAAATCTTTTCAAGCGATGCTTATTACTTGCAGCCCCCTCTTCAGGAGGGTGCACAAAAACAAAGCCACATTAGAGAGTGTGCAAAGGGAACTCCTCCTAGGTGAAGCTTTGCTGTTGTTTAAAAGAGGAAAAGCAAACCAACAAACAACCCACACCAGACATATTTCCGTTGCTCCATAAAATAAAGACCATATCTATAGCCACAAGTAGAGCACAATATTAGGATAGGATCTGTAAAACATAACACACTTTACCCACATAAGGTACATTTCAGACAGGTTTACTCCAGACCAGATCTAAACTACTTTGTGCACCGAATGCTCAGTAGCAGCTGGGAATGCATCTTCCAGTTTATTTTCATCCAAAAGTAAGCCAGTTTTGTCTACTATAAACTGCTCCATGACATGAGACATGGCATAATGAGAGGGATAATTAGGAAATTCACTTCAAAACAGCACTCGTGCTCCAAACTAGAACACAGCAAACAGTGCTGAAAATTGAGACCACTATCAAAGACTTCTTGTTGTCAGATAAGTCTGATTTTCAGAAGGCAATAGACTACCATATGCTTATTCATCCTCCAGTTCTTTAAATTTTGTGCTCATTTCTATACAAAATTCTATCTATTCATTGTTCCTTGAAAGTGGAAACTGTGGGTTGTAGGTTGTGCAGAAGAGGGCAGCTATCACTAGGCCACTACAGGAAGAGGGAAGAGGCCCTCTTGGTATTAGGTGTGATCTTCAGAGGGCTCCACAAAAAAAAAAAAAAAAAAAAAAATCTAAAGCCAAAAGTCATACTTGTTACATCTCAATAAAGATTTGCTATCTTTAGGCACATAATTTGGTAAATAAACCTCTTTTGAATTGCAATCTACAAAAAGCCTCCTTGTCATTTTGGATATATCCCAAGAGTCTACCTTGTACTATCTTTAGCCACACCCAAAAGAAAGCAGAGGAAAAGGAGAACCATGCACACAGACTCCGTCTAAACGGGTTATGGGTTGCTGATTCCAGTAGCTTGATAAAGGTGAGGTTCCACATTCCTAGGTCCAGCCAGTACCCAGGTTAAACATATATTTCCAGCAGACACACACAGCATGAAGGGCTCCTCATTCTGGTCTCCGCTATGGCTGACCAGGACAAAGATACGTTACTGCAGTGTAATGTGCCTCGTGCACAGAGATACACGTGTGCAAACAGGTCTCTCAACTAGCCCCGAGACCTTCCCGTGTCTCTGGTAGTTGGCTTGGACCTGGTGGTCCCTCTAGCAGCCAACTGGCAGACCGCCTGTTCTCTCCGTCTCTCCCAGATGGATGGCTGCTTCAATACCTGGCTCCCAAGCACCTTACCTACTCATCAGCCTAACAATAGTCCTCCTTAGTATCTCTTGGCTTAATATTGCACACTGGCATACATATCCACACAGTATGCATGCACTGCAGTTGCTGACACCCCACGGCACATGGGCCACTATGACCCAATGGTCCAACTCCAGTCTGGACCATGGTCTGACACTGGCACTTACCGCTACATGCACATAGACGAGAGCCCCCTCATTCGGGAAAATAGCTAGAATTTAAGTTTAATAAGATGACAGGACAAACTCTGCTGATGATGCACATAGCATAGAAAAGCATACTAACTAGCAATCTGTTCACATGTGACCAGCCCCTTTAACCCCCTAGCCTTCTATTTTCCTCTGCAAACCACCTCAAATCCTCCTTTCCCCTGCCTTTGGTCCTTCCCCTAAACATTCCATAATAAGTCCTGAACAATTCCATGATGCTCTTCCCCTCTATCCTGTAACAAGTCTCATGGAGCTGATCACCTTCATGTGGCAAACTGAGGAACAGCCAGGTCAGGATGCTCCATTTCTCGGATTATTAGGATTTCCCCACCCATCACTGTTCTACTGGGTTCCTTTGTGTTTGTGGGGAGGAGCCTTTTATCACACAACCTAACATCCCCCCCACTTAAAAGTAAAGCCGGATATCACAGAATCATAGAATCGTTTAGGCTGAAAAAGACCTTTAATATCATTGAGTCCAACCGTAACCTAACACTGCCAAGTCCACCACTAAACCATTTCCCTAAGCACCACGTCTACCCTTCTTTTAAATACCTCCAGGGATGAAGACTCAACCACTTCCCTGGGCGGCCTGTTCCAGTGCCTGACTGCTCTTTCAGTGAAAAAATTTTTCCTGAAGTCCAGCCTAAACCTTCCCTGGTGCAGCTTGAGGCTATTGCCTCTTGTCCTGTCACTTGTTACTTGGGAGAAGAGACCGACCCCCACCTCACTACCACCTCTTAGTTGCACCATTGTACACTTTGCACCTCAAATACTCAGGAATTAAGGTGTTGTGATGTGAAAAAAATATTTTTAAAGATTTATTTTAGAGCCTGCAAATCAAATCATAAACTTACTAGGATGTGCACGCCATTCCCTATCCCCTTAAAAAAATGAAGAGAAGAAATTAATTTGTAATGGCAATAAGGACTTGCTTTGACCAATTAACGACAGCTTCCCCGTAGATGGTATAGTCTAACAATTAACAAAAAAAACCCCCAAACTTAAGTCAAATCATCAGCTTCAGCAAAGGCTGAAGTATTCTTACTTTATTACCAAAGCGCCCAAGCATAAGCCAAACTCCTTTGGGGTAAGAACTCTGCAAGTACCAAACAAAGCTTCTGATCTGACAGAGGCAACACATGAAAGAAAATGAATACGTTTTCTTACACAAGGGAGGAGTACAACAAGACAGCACTTGATAGCATGACAGACAGTACTCTTTTCAAGTTTCTACTGACATCATGAAAGAGAAATTTGAGCACGCTTGTAGGGAGTCCCTAGCATAAGAGGTATCACAGAAGTCAAAGAAGCTCCCTTTAAGTCTACAAGCAAATGAGCACAGGCCAGAGCCAAGGATAGGTTCAAGGGGAAGACAGCCAGAAAGAGACGACAGGTTAAGAAAAAGTGGAAAGCTGTAATGTTGCTCCTCCCCACCAAAGAAAAACCAAGCAGCTGAAGGTGTATAGACAAGCGACCACAGCTATTTTGGAGGAATCACAAGACACGCATTTCCCACGAGAACAATCTTCAAGATAGCACATATTCTTCACCTGTATCCCAGAGATCAATGAATTTGTCAAGGATTGAATTTAAAAAAAACAAATGTTCAGAAAAATCTCTGCAAAAGCAGAGAATCTCACTGACACCAAGTTCAGACCTTGGCAAGATCCACAAGCTCCAAGATGCTGCATTTCATGCACCTCTGAAAGTGCCGTGGTTTCCTGACATCTGCCTTGTTGCATGCCATTAAAAATATACCTTTGGTAATATTTGCTTTAACTTACTGACCTGAAAGATCTACAGCCCACTCACGTAACGCTTTGCGTCCTTTTCTCTGCCTGCTGTTACGGTTCTCTGGGCTCCTCTTTTCTGAATCCTTATCATGTCAGTCTAACCTCACCCAGCATGCCTAGTGTTTCTTCCAGCTAGTCTGTTCCTCCTCCCACTTTCACTTTGAGAATTTCGTGGCTTTTTTCCTCAAGTCTCCATTATTGCCATTCAATCTTTCTGTTTGTCAAGCGATCAGTGCCTTGCAGATAGCTTACAAAACACATTTAGCTACAACTGTTTCGCCTGAGAGCTCAGTAAAAGTTCACATCCTTCCAAAAAAATATTAATTCCACTACCTACCCAAACAGCTGACAGACAAGTAACACATTTTAACACACTTTCAAGATAACTGCAAAATAGCCAAAGAACACATCACATACTCACAGGAAAACCAAACAGTTCAGTCAATTCATAGATTAACTGACTACAAATTTAGAATAAATATGATAAAATACAAACCTAAAAACCATGCAGTTAAAAAAAGTCACTGTTCCCACGGTGCTACTATAGGCACTACTAACTAAATAAAAGGGAAAAATGAAGACCTTCAACTTTTCAAATTTTATTCAGTAAGTGGTTTCCCAGTTAGACAAACCAAATCCATACTGCTGCTGTGCCTTCCACGTGCACACCTGCATGTGGCAAACAATTTGCAGCTCAGGGCTGGAAGGCAGCAGGCAGGACCACAACCCTCGGTCCACAAACCACTCAGTCTCACCAACAGAGAGCACCTTCAGCTGGTCACAGTGCCTGACCCTGCAAGAACAGATGCTACAGAAACTTTGTGAAACTCTGAAAAGCGATGATTTAGGTTTTGGCCTGTAATTATGAGTTCCACAAATAATTAGTTCAAACTTACATGTTTCCTACTGCTAATATTTACAATAAGATTTTTTTTTAAATCACTAATGAATTTAAATTCCAAGGATTGTTTCAGATTTTTTATTACACTAAACTACCTTGAATTACCTTCACATGACAACAGGGTAAGACTACATAGTCACTAAGGTAACAATATGTTTACCTGCTGCAACTACTGTGTGCATGCTCTTGCACACAAGAACTGTAAAATTAAAAAAGAACTTCCCTGCAACATCACTATTTCACAACAATTAGTAGCAACTTTGCTCCTCTTCTCAATTGTACCGTGAAGTTAAGAACTAAAACTTCCTGGGCAATCTGTGGTAGTGTATAACTCTTTTGGATAGTATACTTAATTTTTAAAGTGTTGTTCCTAAAACGAAGTGTCACCAACTTCAACTGAGCACAAGTAATTCAGAGAATCCTTGGTCCCAGAAGAAAGCAAGCCTTTCTATGATACAGCAGTATCTTCCGATCCCTACACATGTCATTTAAAGGGAAGTAAGCTATCACAGACTCCTGGAGATAGGTTAAGTATGAGATTGTAAGGTGTGTATTGGATGTCTTGGGAATCTTGGGGGGAAAAACGAAATCTCCGTTATATTCTAAACTGTGTGAAACTGAAAGAAAAAACATACCAAAACAATTTGCTAGAGGCAATTTTCAACTATAAAAAGGATTTTCCAAAGATGCACACATGAAGCTACCATAGGATACTCTTCTAGTATACATTTCCAAAATTCATAGCTAAAAACCAAATACCTTATGTGCCTCTTAGTTTCACAGTTGAGTAGTAGAACAGCTAATCTAAAACCCCAAAAGTAAAGATTTTTCCCCCAGTTCTCACACGGCAAAACTCAGTGCTGCTTCTATTGGTGCAATGAACCCAAAGTACCTTCCTGCTTGGTAAGACAACAGCTGATATAAAACTGACACTCCAAATTAAAACAGACTCTTATTAAAACAATTTGCATTTTAGAAAGACTGCAGTGGAAGGGACAGTCCCATGGCATCCTGCCTTTCTGACTACAGAAACTTATACAGACGCCTTATTCAAAAGCAAGGCTGTCAAAAACATAACACTATTTGGTATACAAAACCAACAGTATTTCAAATCAACTTCTCCCCTGAATGTCTTATAGAACACAGATGTCTTGGCAAGGTTGGCACCAAAAAAAACCCCAAGCTATTCAACCAGCTGCTTTGACTTTGTTATGCCTGAACAGTCACATGCTCCGCTGAGACCTCTATTCTGTTTACGCCTTGAGTCAGTATAAAGCTTTTTGTTGTTTATTAGCACAAGCAGCGGTTTTTAAATGATTTCCTGTGATACAAAGAAACAAAACAACTCCTGTAGAAATAATTCACCCAAATTAATAAAAATAGAAGCATGTTTTAAAAATCAGTAAGTTTATTAATAAATGCATTAATGTCCATAGACCATACAATGTAAGTTGGCTTCTTTTTTTCCAAACCTTAGATAAATAACCAACATACAGCATCTTAACAAGTAAAATAAAATTGCACCGTTAATAACTACCCCTGTGCATGCTCCTAGCCTGGAGCAAAGGCAGAGTAGCTTAGCCCACATTTTTACAGGCCACCTTCCATTAACAGCCCTGTACAATCATTGCAACTACCTAACTTACAGGCCTTAACTGCACCTGCACCATAGATTACAAAGGAGTATTATGACCAGAAAGACACCTTCCAAATCACCTAGCAGTTTCCAAGCAACTCACTTGTTAGGAGAAGCGTTATTTTCAAAAAGTGCCAAGAGAGCCACTAAAACATACGTACCTTAAAGGTACCTTTTAGGCCTTCCAAAGATGAAACATAATTGTCAGCTTGGAGCCCAATCGATCCAAACTGCTGGTAGAAGGGGATGAAAAACTAGCTGTCCGCTATTTTGCTTTGCCTGTAAATACTATCATCTGAGACATCTTAAATGTTCTCAAGAAGAACAACACATCCGTGTGGTCTTAACATCAGGTAAATCATCACTGGTGCAGTTACTGTACTACTGAACTAAAAGCAGACATTTTTCACTTAACACTGGCATCAGCAAACATAAAGGAGTAAATTTTAACAGGTTGCACTACAACTCATTCATCATAAATCACATCAAATAGGGAGTATTTGCAACAAAACATTTTTTAATATACTATTATTTCTTTTGAATTGTGTATCTCATTATACATTAAAAATACCCTTAAAGTATACGAGAGAATTCTTGAATGAGTTATTCTTTTCCAAGATGATGCTTTTTTTTTTTTTACAGTTGTGTTTAAAAGAATTGAATACACACGATCCCTAGAGAAGAAAAACAATTATGGATGAAAGGAATGGGGTTTTTTTGGTTTTGTTTTGCTTAAATATTCATTTCACAGCCCCCTTCATACTTGATAAGCAGGTATGGGTTACTGTCTGCTGTTATCGTAAGCTTAGGAAAAAAGCTGGAGGTCAGTTACCCCCGAAACTGTAGACCTCATTGTGGCTAGACTTAAATTAATGCCTGTAATGATATTTATTTATCCCATTCAGTACCCTGTATAAAACAGGATTGTTGGCGTACAGAGCAACAGAGTCTGTACCACCAAAAATAGTTAAAAATCAAAGACTCTGCAGCATAACATACTTAGCAAGTCACAAAAAGGGACAGGAAAATTTTACCACACTCTCAGGCAAACATTTGTTAATCAGCCTGTCAAATACAACAGGAGAGTCTGCAAGATACCTTGACCCATATTTGCATCTCCAAGAAGGAAAGAAAAAATTGGAGAAAGATTAAAAGTCTAGAGCCCTCCCTCTGTTCCACCCACGACTTCAAGGATAAGATTAGTCATACACACACACTCTGCATCAAGACTGGTTGTGCTTCCTACCAGGTGCAGCAGGAGGTACGATGAAAGAAAGAATCCAGGACAGGCACCTCTCCAGCTGACTCAGTGTGCTAACTTGAGAGAGAGAGGAAAAGCTCTAAGTGAAGTCAGATGCAACTCCATTAAGTATCATTCTCCCATTTTTTTTTTCCTACATCATTTCAAAACATTTGCAATTGTGTTGTCCATTCTCAAAGCCACAATCAATGTTCTAAATTTGCACTCTATTTTACCCTGGTTTGAATTGAGTGTGATTTTCAGGTAAAGAAATAGTAACAAATTTTTCATTCCACCATGTAGCAAATTACCAAAGAGGGGCATGCTACCAAACACCCCAGGTGCCTATTCTATCCTTTAGATTATTCAAGGGGTTATCAGAAGCACAAGTTCCCATTTCAGCTGAATGGTCCAAGCAGGGAAGTGCTATGACAGGCTAAGAAACTCAGAAATTGTGCCCACACAAATCGAGGATTTTCTGCAGCTGTCTGGATTTCCAGAGGGTTTGTGACCCAACATAAGTACCGGCTCACAACACGTGCAGCAGAAACTCCTACTGGGCCCGTATATACTCAGGAATCTGGACATCAGCACCCACTCATTATACCATTCTGCAAAATCTACAAGGCACACACAGTAACTCCTAAAAGCACAGCGTTTGTTATACACTTCAGGCCAACTCTACTGAAAGCCTAGTTCTCCTAAAATTGTCAAACTTGCTACACATGCAGTAATCCTGGAGAACCGATTTAAATGTCCTTTAAGTACACTTATCAGTCAAACTAGTTCCTAGCAAACACTTTCCTGGCAAATACTACTTCATGTTAGAGAGTCTTACAAAAAGCACTGCGCTATCAAACCGTGTGCTGATATCAGGCACATTTTGATCAGTCTTTCACTACTCTATTCTCTAATCCACAGCCACATTTGACAGTTGTTGTTATCACCATTCGGCTAAGGACATTTTCAAATTCAACATTAAAATAACTTTACCGCTAGGCAGATGTCCCACTTGGTGTATTGGGTTCACGTGGCAAGGTTTCAGTAGCCGGGGGGGGAAAGGGGCTGCAGGGGTGGCTTTGGTAAGAAGACACCAGAAGCTGCCTCCATGTCAGACAGAGCCAGCTCCAATTCCACAAAGGACCCAATACACTTGGCAATAATTTTTTAGTTAAAAGTGACTGTTGAATTTGTCTTTGACCTTGGGAGTAATTTTTTAAAAATTATTTTACAATTTCATTTATCATTTAATTTATCATTCATTCAACTTTGTCATGAAAATTATCACTTTCATGAACTGGGTAAAGCTCTTCAGGTATGTTCCTTACAATTCTCTCTAATGAAACACCATAACAACCAGTAAATGCTATTCATTTCCATCAAGAAATGGAAAAAATTACACATGTGAAAGGCTAGTGAGAATCCATAGAAGATATGACTTCTCCTAGAGAACCTGCAACACCTCAGTGGTATCACTGCTTGAAAACAAGAGCTGTTCTCAGCTGCCGCAGTGGTGCCCTGTGACCTCTCAATGCCAGCCTGGGTCATAACATGACTCCAGAGACAGGAATCTAGTTTATTTGTCAGCCTTCAAACAGCAATCCTCCTATCAATCACACAAAGTAACCTTGGTACAGGTGTCTCATCTGCTCCTGGCCTTAAGCCAAAACCTGGTAACTCCCTATACATAGTACATAGATGTTTCATTAATATTATCGCAACACTCCAACCTTCTGTGCAAGTTCCTTTCTCTATTTCAGTTTCTTTTCATCTGTTTAGTAACTCAGCGTGACACCTGGCTGTAGTACCAGCTTACTTGCATGATTTGATACGGAAGTTTATAATGTGAGGGCTAGAGAGGTTTAAATAAATTAAGACTAGGGAACACAGCAAAAAAGTACCAGACAAATCTATGCAAGCTAAAAATGAAGTAGCAGTTTCCGTTTGCTGTAAGTGATGGCTTGCAGGGAAGAACTACCTTTTTTCATAAGAAAAATAAAAAAAGCAAGCACAGAGCATGACATTAAGACTGTAATATTTTAAGCACTGGCTTTAATGACCATATGGGGATAACCTATCCATTAATATGTAACTTTAATACTAACATGCTGTTAAAAAAAATTACAATCCTTTGTATAAAACAAAAAGAACACCAATATAAAAAAGAATAATACTCCATTTTTCCTTGCATTAAATTTAACCCCACAGAAATCAGATAACCAAATTTTCTAAAACGTAGCAGCTCGTCTGGGAAACAAAAGCTAAATAAGAAACATTAAGAGCTCCAGGAGAAAGTAAGAAACAGTAACACTGCAGTTTGCAAAGGAAATGAAAAAAGCAACTGGATAAAGTAAACACTGCCTGGCACAGAAACAGAACTACTCCCTAATGAATATCAAAGGTCCCAAAAAAAACCTATATTCTCAATACCTTCAGGCCTCAAACAAATTCCTTGTTAAATCTAATGATACATTGTGCTATCTCTGGAAAGAAAAAAAAGAAACAAGATGAGGAGAGCCACATGCTGAAGATAACATGGAAGCATATTCCCCCACCATGCATGAAGAACTTCATCTCCCTTTTCATCCCCTTTCCCTTTTTCTTCTCTCAGAACTGCATCATTTTGCATTTCCAGCACAACGCCCCTCATGGGGCAGATGCCTTTTTGGTGTTTTTTTTTACACTTAAAACTGGCAGCCAAAACATCCAGCTCAGGAAACAAATATTCCACTAGAAAACAACTGCAAATGTCCAGTCACCAGGAATACAAGCAAGGAGAGGCAAACAATCTCATTCTTCAGCAGCAAGAGCCAAGGAACTAGCCCTGGCCACTGCATAGTCCAGTGCTGCCCGCTCCCTGTTCTAGGCTTACAAGCAAGTCAAGAAAAGCAGGCTGGGGAAGAAGGGCAGTAGCAAATGCTGCTCCTGCTGCACAGGCAGCTATCACTGGCTAAAGGGGAATTGCGTAATGCCAGCACAGTGGTTCACCTACCCTTTGATATAAGGATGTGTATTGAAACAAAGAACAAAGAAACACCTTGGTTAACAATTCAAGCTTGGAGGACTACACCCTTTACTTCTTCCATGTCTACTACACAAGTGATCAAAAGAATGAGATGAGAAAAACAACCCCAAAGGCAATATGAAAAACCGAAGTTACCCTTTTCTTTGACTAACAGCGTAACTAACAGCAGTTGGCTATGTATTTTTAAATCCTGAATAGATCATCTCCATTTGAAGTCTGGCAATCTGGCCTTTCTCCCTGATCAACCCCGTTTGGGAGGGGAACAGAGAAGGTACGTTCTTCCTGTCGAGAGGCAGAACTTCACGCCAGCGATGCCACCTACACAACGCATGTCGCAACTTCGCTTGCAGCGCATGCAAGAAAGTTTCCATTTCCTGTGCAGGCGCTCGTGCGGTTGGTTCGTGCAAGCTCCAGCTGCGCCGGAGCAAAGACTCTGCCTGACAGCAACGTAGCGAAGTAGGGAGAGGAGGAAAAAAAGCGGCCAAAATCTTCTCAGTGGAGACACAAGGATGACATTGTAAAAAAATAAAGGCTTTTGTCTTATTTTTAATTTAACTCATCCAAGTAGGTAAGAGGAAAAGCACTAACACTGTGAACCTTAACCCTCATTTTACTAAATGGATTACTCTGTTTTTAAGTACTATTCATTTTTTTTTGAAGTAAGCATCTGCCCAATTCTCAGATGACATAAGAAAGCACTTAAGACCATTTTCTCTGTAGTGGGATATTCTAGTATTAGCTTCCCTACAGAAGTGCTGTCTAATTTTCCACAGGGAAAGAAGGAAGTTTCCTGACATTTTGAATATCAGCTCAATGGACAGAGACAATGCACGGAAAGCATGTTGCCTGATCCCATTTGCTAGTGAGTGTCAGAAGCTCTTCAATTAAATAATAAAAGGAAATGTAGATGCTGTTGTCTTCAGCGCACTTCTAAGCTACAATTCCTCCACAAGCGTTACAGTCTTGCACGTGCTTTTAGCAGAGGCCAGCTGGTTAAAAAGATCTTTTTTCTTGAAAATATACTAGTGTGGGCATTATTAACTGAATTGTAACAGTTTATTTGGAAACACACAAACTTTCTGAAAGTATATTAAAATTAAGTTTAATGTGAGATGGTCTCCTGCTGAAACACTATAAATATTTAGTTGTACCAAATCAGTACTCACACATAATTTTCAATATTTCAGTGTCTCAGCAAGATATGTTGAAGGAGATATCCCATTCTCCCCACCATACAACTTCAAATCTTTGACAATAATATTTTAAATGATTGTACCTACGTAAATGAATGGCTGTCATTTCAGAAACATCTTTTCAGAAAGACCACAATGACAAAAGAGCCAGTAAAGGAGACTACTAATAGACGACATCCTTCAACTAGTTGAATGCATGGGCAAATGAGGAAATCACACAAGCACTCTGCAAATTAAATGTAAAAATCACAAAACATGAGATTTAGAGTAACAATTTTTCTAAATGCATAAAACTAGTACATTTTTCAAACACACTCAAAGCAAAAAGCTCATCTTACTTTTGCTGTGCACCGCCTCTCTCATTCACACACCTCAAACCAACAAAGAAACTGACAAACCATGGGGAGAGGGGGAACAAAAATAACCCAAACCATGAGTTTTGCAAAGATATCTCTCAAGATCCAAGTCATTTAATACACTATGTTCACTTTTTGGTGGAAAAATAGGTTTGTTGGCAACCTATTTGACACAGTCTATCTGAATTTCCAAAAAGATCTAATAACGTTCAACACCAAAGGTTCTTGAAAAAAATAAACCGACGTGAGATGAGGGGAAACTATTCTTCTGGAGCAGCAATTGCTTAAAAAGAAAGGACACGGGAATAAACTCTCAATTTTGTCATTCAAGAGAAGTAATCAGGAAGCAGTTCTATCATCTGTGCAGCTCAATGTATTCCTACATTATCTAGAAAAAGATGTGGATGGTGAGGTGACAAAGTTTGCTGATGACACAAGCAGTTCGAGTAAGAAAAATGAAAACTAGATGTGGAGAGTACAGGTAACTTCACAAATACTAACTGCTCATTAAGACAGCAGATGAAAAAAAATAAATATATATACATAAGCATAAAGCAATGCATACAGGAAAAACACTTTTGTAAATTTACATATATAATGTAAGTCTCTGAATCCCCCGTTACCAGGGTAGGCAAAAACATGCTGTGGTTTTCAGAGCTGTTTTCCTGAACTACCCCTTGAATATTCAGGAGCTACCAGGATATCAAACCACAACGCTGCAAGTCATCAGGGACGGAGTAAGAGCAGCACCAAGGGCATCATTATACCAAGATGCAAGTTCATAGCACATCTGCATTTTGTTCTTTGTATCTCAAAAAGGTAAGACGGATAAAGGAAGGCAACTAGGTTGACCTCAACTAGGGAAACATTTCCTAAGAGAGGTGGGGTTAACCAGACATATGCTAAGATTCTTCAACCTCAAGCAGAAGTGACTGACGTAGAACAAGAGAGAGGTCTACTGTCTGTAAGGAACAGAAGAAATAAACAGGGAACGATTACATATTTTCTCATACTATTAAAACTAAGGACATCAAACTAAATCATCAGGATGCAGGCTTCATTGAAAAGTCTGCTTTTTCCCCTAAACACCACCGAGGTAAGCTATGAAATTTAGGTTTCCATGGATGCTAACAAATTCTTTCTGAACTCACGTAATTAACGAGAGGAATATCCAAGACATCTGTGTGTTTAATACTTCATTACCTTCAGCTCAGAAAATTTCTGAGCTGCAAATTGTTGGAAAAGTGTCACGGCAAGTTTCCCTGTTCTTAATGTTCTCCCCAAAGCAGCTGCTATTGATCACTGACTGTTAAAAGGCAGGATACAGGATTAGGTGCACTCGTGGTTTGACTCAATGTGGTGGTAGTTTCTGGTGAAAAAAATCTAACAACCTAGAAAGCTTTTGAAAATATCTTGTGCAAGTAAACTTTTTACTGTTTCAACCATAGCACACAATTCAACTACGTTTCTCAACCCACACAGTGTGTTTCAATTTCTACAAATTCACCTTTCTTGTTTCTTAATACAGATGGTCACACTCACATAAGTCAGGGAGTTTGAGCAGCTTTAAGTTAAAGCAGCTACAAAAATGGATAACAGAACAAAAGTTATAACTAGTACAATTTAGAGGGACATATATTGTCTCTCAGAACAAACTACCCAGCAAAAGAGAACCTACTAAGTTGTGAATAACAACTTTATTTCTGCGAAATAAAAGTACTTTTTATAGAAAGGCTTGTTAGACAAGTCTTTTGGAGATCGTGCTACAAGCACTGAAGCATTTAAAAGCCTTTCACACAGATCTGGTATCAGTCAACATCAGGCCCCTCAAGAATGGACAAGATAGATAGAAGGATGGAAAGCTGGGTAGAAAGCATGAACACCAATGTAAAACTTAGTCAGCAAAAGAAAGGATTTTTCTCCTTGTAAGAATTTAAATTTTATACTCAGTAGCAAATACACTTAAAATCTTAAATAAATCTTGCAAGTAAATCTTGTATCTGTAAGTAAATTGTTTACTACGGGCTATAAATTAGTACCATCCATTATAACTTCATTATGAAGTACTGCTCAAGTTTAATACTGCTGAAGTTTTTAAACAGCACTTCCTCTTTCCTCAGTTGAATTTAATAAGTTTTCTGCCTCCAACGTTCTGGAGCAATGACCTGAAGCATCATGCTATTAAGTACTAAACTATATCTGGTCCCCAGCAATTCTTGGAACATTTTCGTAATCTTTCATCGTCTACCTTTTGCTTTATACTTCATCATATGGCTCATGCAATTTTTTGGAAAGCAATGTCCAAGACAGCACAACCCATTACACCAATATATCACATGCACTTCAGGAGCAAATCGGTTTGTCTGCCTTTGACCTGTCATTCTCATGTCTGCAGTTCTGTTTTTCTAGACAAACTATCTTTTCAACCAACATATTCTTCAATTCCTTTTTGTCAACTCTATTATTAAAAGAAAAAGAAAGAAAAAAAAAAAATTTTCAAAGGCTGCAAACTTGATGGGGCAGAACAGTAGATCCAAACCAGGCTGTAAAGGCCATCTACAACATACATTTGACCACATTTACTTTTAGCAACAAACTACTAAGTAGGGCTTCTTCAAACTTAACTGAAAGCTTCCTAGGAAGGCTCAAACTGGGTCTGAACATTAATCCACAAAATCAAAGCCCAACACAAATAAAACCATTGATTACTGGAAGCCTGTTTGAGCCTACAATGTAGTCCAATAAACCAAAGCCCTTTACCACCCTAAACTGATCAACTGTCTAAGTTTCAGGAGAGAAGTGACATGCTTGGGGCAACACTTATTCTTTACGCATCAGCTTGATTCAAATGAAATGCCTATATTGCTGAAGAAAGAGTACCGTTTCTCTACATGCTACATTTGCCTTGCTTAGCGGGCCAGAAACCATAGCACAGAAACAGAAAAGAAGCAGCTCCACTCACACAGCAGTTTTCTTCTGAGGTGTGTGTATATTTTTTTGTGCTGATGTGTGTGTACCCTCACACAAAGGGTAAAACAGTGAGGTTAATACCGAACACAGAAGCCCGACTGCAGGCTCATTCACATCTTAATCATTACCCTATGTAAGACACACACACCTATACTGCGTCATTAAATGACCACGTGTCTCTATAGCCTTTTATTATAACTTACCCCAGCCCATCTTGTATAAAGGCTGGGTGGTGCTCAATCAATGAACTGCTTTTTAAAGCATTTTCAGTCCACTATGATCTTACACTTCTAGGCTTGCATTCTTTTTCCTTCCTGTTAAAACTACATGCTACTCAAACCCTGCTCTGAAAACAGAAATATTAAATTTCCTCTTGCAGTTTTATGAGACTCTACTATAATCTCAGAGCTTTACAATATGAATGAATTTGCCTGGACCCCTCTCAAAAATAGTAAGACGACAGATTAGGGTTAAAATCTTCCATTAATGTTAAGTGCCCAATACACAAGCATTTTATAAAACTTTATATGTTCAATGAATACGTTCAATTGCCTTCAGGTGGAGACCTCAATATTCTCTTCCTTCAACTAGACTACTCGACTTCAAGGCAGACTCTCAGAAGTTATGAAATCCCAACTACTACTCACCTGGAAAATATGTTGTTTACATGACTTTTCAAATATCCTGGGCAAATTTATTAACTGGACAGGGACAAAAGCCACTTCTCTAGCATTCAATTAAGAGATCTTCATTTCTTTTTCCCCGCAATTGCTCCCTTCACATACAGATTTTGAGGCCAGACAGGAAATAACACTAAAAAGTCTTACAGCTTGTATAAGCAACAGTTAAAAATTCACACTATCAAAACCTAGTGTTTTATACATTTAGTTCATCTAGAGTTGTTTTAAGAGAGTGATCTAATCTTTATTTAAAAATTCTCAATCATGGTCAAGCTGTAACTTCCTTTGTAAATTCTTCCACCAGAAGCACCAGAAATTCTCCACGGCATGGAGCTACTCAGCAGGTTTGTAGCACAGCGCCTGTCCATGCTGGCTGGGACGTCCTTCAAGCACTATGCTTCATTCTCTGATGCTCAGGAATCACAAACAGATACCATGTTTCTTGCACCTAATATGTTCTCTACAGGTGCATCTACTTACTTTTAAAACCTGGAACAAAGCTCCAGCTCTACTTCACACTGCGACAAAGTTCGGTTTTTCTTCCTCTACCACAGATTCTAGGGTTGTTTCGGAATTAGAGTTTCATATAGCAACTTTGTGAAAGATATTCCAAAATGCCCTCTTGAGTAAGTCATAAATCATAGCATTCTGTTTTAACTTTTGGCAAACGGACAAAGGCCCAGCCTGCGTGGTTACAATGGGCAAAATCGTTCTATCAGAGAAGAGGCGTCCATCCAAGTATCTTTGTACACATTGTACATGTGCTTTCAGTGCACTACAACTACCAGCAGAAAATCAACCCTCCATCCAGTAGTTCACCCTTACAGTTTGACTCATGAATCAATGATTTCATACTAATCCCCAAGTCAGTCATTGTTTCCTGGGTTTATAGTATGAACTATGCTCTACACCTAGCTAGATTGCCTGTATTTACACTCCTCATTTCCCTTTGCTTTTCTCAAGGCAAACACGCACACCCCCAGAGCATTTCAAAGGAATAGTTGTATTGCTATAAAAATAATCACACTACACAATGCTCACTGCAAAACAAACAAGATAGTTTGAACAAATACTTCTACATGTCAATTTTATTGTATAATTATCTTAGGGTAGCAGTACACACATCTGGACTCAATGAAGTAGCACCATTACTTGTAGGAACAAGTTACATGACATGAAGCAATTGAGAGAACAGAAAAAAATAAAGACGGGACAGCTCTCTATTGTTACCATCAGAAGACAGCAATAGAGAGCAAAAAATAAATCAAATAAAATTGAAAAGGAATACACATGAAGGCAGATAGTTGCTTTATTTGCAACCAGGTTTGGCCTTCCACACAAACATTAAAGCTATGGAAAAACATCCAAGAATTTTGTAAGATTCAAAAGAGACATTAGTTGCTTCCCTATGTAGAATATGCACAATATTCACTCATTCAATTTAAAGAAAGCTGCTTTGCTGCAACTTGTCGCCCAATTAAATGAGATGAGAAAAAGAGGAACCTATACTAAACTACAAATGAGTTCAGCAAATAGACTAGGCTTTGCTGAAGAAAAGCAACGCTGTTACAGACATTTTAACCAGAAAGTATGGTACCCATGGACAAAAATATTTTTGAAGAACCTATCTTAGACATAGTGGAACAAAGCAAGTAAGGAAGCATTCAAAGCACTTCAGATGAAATGGGGAGACAAGGAAGGGCAGGCAGTGAATGTGAGGGTTTAAGTCAGTAGCATCTATGACAAAGAGCTTCGTTAACCTGCAAAGTGTCAGCAAAGAAAAAAATTGCATTTCCTCTTGAGTTCTCTACCAGTTTAAATAAGGTCTCCTTCCAAGCACTTCCTGTGAAAGCAACAACAGCTTGGCAACGAAACTGCCACCAGAGGACTACAAACATTTTTAAAAGGGAGGTTTTAGAGAGAACTAGTATCCCCTTCCCTATAACTGTACTAGTGAGCAGACAACATTTCGGGCGCTCAAGCTTCTGCAGGTGACCCCACTCCAAAAGATGTTACTTCTCTTGTACACTTAAATCACATCAGCTATATAACACTACCATTTTTTCCAAATCTGTGTACAGACAGCCCTGGCATCATAACACTGAAAACTAACTTAAGCAGGTCTTCACATCAAAGAGCCTCTGCAGGCTTCTTTCAGCCCTCCCAGAAGAGGCTACAAGGGCGGGGGGAACCAAAACAACCCACTCCCACCACCCCTCAAAAAAATTACACCAGTGCAGGTGCTGCAGACATGACAATATACTAAAAACTATAGTATATCTCTCCCTACCTTGCAAAAAAGCAATATTATTTTGTCCAAGTAATTTTTCCCAAATCAAATCATAAGAAGCTTAATTTTGGCAAGGCCTCGTACGAAGAGCAATTTGCAAAGGAAATAAAAGCATCATTTATAAGGTTAGGAAAGTGTAGTGTGCAATACCAGTTTTACAGTAAAAACAACTTTGTCAAAACATTCAAGGCAACTTCATTCAACTTTAAAGAGAAAGTTAGTTATTGTTTGTTATACTGAGTTCCATCTTACTAACTAATACAGATAGTATAAACACTCTTCTAGGATAAGAGGCTAGATTAGACAACATAGTCAGGATATCCCACTTGCATCGTCACAGCATCATCACTCTTAGTTTTACAATTTTCCCCATAATTCTGACATTTAGTGAGGGAAGAAAAATACAAAACCAGAACACAACCAACAAGAATGTCAGTAAATCTTGCATTTAAGCTAGCCCCTTAAAAATGCTCAGTTAAAAGTCACCCATTCCTGCTGATTTCAAAAACACTTACCATCACCATCGTACACGACATTATTAAGAACACAGGAATAGACCACCATGGTCCTGCATGCTTGCAACATGGCACAGGCTGGCACAGAGTTTGCACATTCTGTTATACTTTACAGACCATTTTCCTTGAGTTCTCAGACAACATCCTCAGCACAGAAGGGATTGCTCAACATGTCAGAGGACTTTAATTTCCCAAACCCATCCCAACATCATTCAACTTTATTAAAATTCAACAGTTTCATAAACTGACAATTAATGAATAGTTTTTGAAGGTCATAAACAGGCATTCTCTCATCACTGAACAAAAGTGTTCAAGTTTGTTTTAACATCACTTACATTTTTCTAACAGTTGTCTTCACCTCCTTGATACACATTGCACAAAACAACAGCTCAACTACTTTCATTGTATTGTACTTCCAAGACAATGACATTGACATGTAGAAGTATTTATTATAACAGTCTTGCTTGTTTTGCAGTGAGCATCGCATTCACGTACTTTTGCTGTCATGTACTGTCCCGTTATCTACCTTGACTTCTGTAAGGCCTTTGACACGGTCCCACACAACATCCTTGTCACTACATTGGAGAGATATGGGTTTGATGGACGGACTATTCGATGGATAAGGAACTGGCTGGATAATCGCATCCAAAGAGTTTGAATCAATTGTCCAGTGTCCAAATGGAGATCAGTAATAAGTGGTGTCCCTCTGGGGCCCATACTGGGACCAGTACTGTTCAATATCTTTATTAATGACATAGATAGTGGGATTCAGTGCACCCTCAGCAAGTATGCAGATGACATCAAGCTGAGTGGTGCAGTTGATTTGCTTAAGGGAAGGGATGCCATCCAGAGGCACCTTGACAGGCCTGAGGAGTGGGACCGTGTGAACCTCATGAAGTTCAACAAGGCCAAGTGCAAGGTCCTGCACCTGGGTCAAGGCAATCCCCAGTATCAAGAGACTGGGGATGAATGGATTGAAAGTAGCCCCGCAGAGAAGGACTTGAGGATACTGGTGGACAAAAAATTGTACATGAGCCAGCAATGTGTGCTGGCAGCCCAAAAAGCCAATTGTATCCTGGGCTGCATAAAAAGAAGCCTGGAAGTGATTCTCCACCTCTACTCCCCTCTCTTGAGACCCCACCTGGAGTACTGCGTCCAGGTCTGAGGTCCCCAGTACAAGACACATGTGGACCTGTTTGAGAGGGTCCAGAGGAGGGCCACAAAAATGATCAGACAGATGGAACACCTCTGCTATGAGGAAAGGCTTGAGAGAATTAGGGTTGTTCAGCCTGGAGAAGAGAAGGCTCTGGGGAGACCTTATTGCAGCCTTTGAATACTTAAATGGAGCTTATAAGAAAGATAGAGAGAGATTTTTTACCAGGGCCTGTAGTGACAGGACAAGAGGCAACGTTTTTAAACTGCAAGAGGGTAGGTTTAGATTGGATGTAAGGAAGAAGTATTTCTGCGATGAGGGTGGTGAGGCACTAGAACAAGTTGCCCAGAGAAGTTGTGGATGTCCCATCACTGGAGGTGTTCAAAATCAGGTTGGATGGAGCTTTGAGAAACCTGATCTAGTGAAAGATGTCCCTGCTCATAGCAGCGGGGTTGGACTAGATAATCTTTAAAGGTCCCTTCCAATCCAAACCATTCTATGATTACCAGCAAGCAGCGCTACTAAATGCTATGTAGTGCTACATGCCACCTTCGTGACTGAGAACTACCAAAAACAGCTCTATAAAAAAGCCATGCAATCCAAATTTCAGTATAGCAAAAGTATCACTTTTCCACAAGATGTGTAATAACCTAAATGTTGCTTGGGCAAAAATAGTCTTCATTAACTAAAACCTGAAGTATGTCAGAAATTCAAGTTTCTACACCCAGCAGTAACACAACAGTCATTCTAAGATGACCTGAATACAACAAACCAAATTCCATCACTAGCATCAAAAGCATACACACTGAGATTTAAATACTGAAACAGTTTCTCAGCAATATGCTCAACATGAAAATCTTTGATTTCTAAAATAGATGTAAATAATTAAAATAAAATACGGAACTTTGGCATGTATTTATCAGGAGCAGAGCATAACAACAATGTTAAGTGAGGTTCATGTAATCATTAGTGGTTTTCTGTCTTGTTTTAAAGAAACAAGCTGACCCTCAACTTGTTCGAGACTTGCTGCTCCAGCTGGATGCACTTAAATCTACGGGGCCCAATGGGATTCATCCCAGGGTACTGAAAGAGCTGGCCAGTCTCACCGTGGGACCTCTCTCCATTATTTTTCAATGGTCTTGGGAGTCTGGAGAAGTCTCAGTTGACTGGAAGCTGGCAAATGTTGTCCCAATTTTCAAGAAGGGTAAGAAGGAAGACCCTGGTAGTTACAGGCCTGTCAGTCTCACTTCAGTGACTGGTAAAATCATGGAGAATATTGTTCCAGGAGTTACTGAAAACCACTTTAGAGACAATGCAGTCATTGGTCATAGCCAGCACAGGTTCACAAGGGGAACGTCCTGCTTAACCAACTTGATTTCCTGCTGTGACAAAGTCACTCATCCAGTTGACCAAGGGAAGCCAGTGGATGTAGTGGTTTTGGATTTTAGCAAAGCTTTTGATACTCTCTCTCACAGTATCCTTCTGGACAAAATGTCCAGCACACAGCTACACAAGTCCATAATACGTTGGGTGAGCAACTGGCTGACGGGTCAGGCTCAAAGAGTTACAGTAAATGGGGTTACCTCAGGCTGGTGGCCAGTCACCAGTGGGGTTCCCCAGGGCTCAGTTTTAGGGCCAGTGCTCTTCAATGTTTTTATAAATGATCCGGACACAGGAACTGAATGTACATTAAGTAAGTTTTCTGATGATACTAAACTAGGAGGAGCTGTGGACTCCCTCAAGGGTAGAGAGGCCTTACAGAGAGATCCAGATAGACTAGAGAGCTGGGCAATCACCAACCATATGAAATTTAACAAGAGCAAGTGCTGGATTCTCCACCTGGGATGGGGTAATCCTGCTTATATGTACAAACTGGGGGACAAGAGGCTGGAGAGCAGCCCCGTGGAAAGAGATCTGGGGGTTTGGATTGATGGCAAGTTGAATATGAGTCAACAGTGTGCCCTGGCAGCCAAAAGGGCAAACGGTGTCCTGGGGTGCATCAAGCACAGCATAGCTAGCCACTTGAGGGAGCTGACTGTCCCACTCTGTACTGCACTGGTGCGGCCCCACCTCGAGCACTGTGTGCAGTTTTGGGTGACCCAATATAAGAAGGACATCAAACTATTAGAGTGTGTCCAGAGGAGGGCGACCAAGATGGCGAAAGGCCTTGAGGGCAAGACTTAGGAGGAGCAGCTGAGGTCACTTGGCTTGTTCAGCTTGGAAAAGAGAAGGCTGAGGGGTGCCCTCATCACAGTCTCCAACCTCCTCAAGGGGGGCAGTGGAGGGGGAGTTGCTGATCTCCTCTCTCTGGTGACCAGCGATAGGACATGAGGGAATGGAATGAAGCTGTGTCTGGGGCAGTTCTGACTGGACATTAGGAGAAGGTTCTTCACTGAGAGGATGGTCGGTCATTGGAAGATGCTCCCCAGGAAAGTGGTCATAGCATTAAGCCTCTCAAGAGTTCAAGGGGCATCTGGATGATGCTCTTAATCATATGGTTTAGTTTTAGGTAGTCCTGCGAGAGGCAGGGAGTTGGACCCGATGATCCTTATGGGTCCCTTCCAACTTGAGATATTCTATGATCCTGTGAAATGAAGTCTTAAGAATCTAACCAAAATAGGATATCTAAATCCTAGTGGTTTTATAACAAGCCACAACGCTCCTGGCAAACAAAACCTGCTATATTTCATTCCTTCTCACCCCCTCATCCCTAAGAAGTGCTATGGAAAAGACTAAGTTTTGTATCAAGAACACTTCTTCAAGTATGTTTCCCTTGTCAATCCCAAATTCTTGCTCTGTGAATCCAAAAAAATCAAGAGATAATTTACCTGAAAAGTAAACTATAATACAAGAGGGAAGGAAATTAGTGTACTAAATTCAAGGTGGGAGCTCTAGAATTCAAAATTCAGATCATCTGCCTCATCATAGAAGTAAAGTTAATCCAGCAGAGACAGATTTAAACTGTCTTTCATTGAAGGAAAAACATCGTCAACTTTGCTTACATCAGTTTTATTAGGTTTAAACATGCTGTTTTTCCAAGAATAAGCTCAGTGTAAACTTTCACCCGAAAACACACACACACAAAAAAAACCATTAATGAAATTAAATAACCACTTTACTCTGCCTACATATCTTCTTAAGGCTTAAATTATGCAGTTCAAACAATTTTAAGAAAGACTACTTTTACCATCAAGCGGAGTTTTGAACGTCTCTGTGGACAGAGGTTCCACAGTCCCTCTGGGCATCTGTTCAGCAGACTCATGGTTCAAACCAAACAAAACACCCCCCCAAAACAGTAATAACCAAAAAACCCCAAACACCACCACCCCCCCCCAAAAAACCCCTGAAATCTAATCAGAATTTCTGCCTTCTCAATTTCCTCCCATTACATACTTGAAGAAAGCACTATGACCTTCCCTTAACCTCTCTTCTAAAGCTGAAGAAATCCAGCTTCCCCTCCTTAAGTGATGTGCTCTAGGCCCCTAATCATCTTGGTGATCCTCTCCTGGACTTGTGGCAGTACATCATTTTTCTTATGCATTGGTGAACCCCAAACACAGTACTTCAGATGTGGCCTCACAACTGCCGAATAGATGGGAAGGACCACTGCTCTCTGGCTGCACTCTTGCTAACACAGCCCAGTACGTGGCTGGCCTTTGTCACTGCCAACCTACATTCAATGTGTCATCCACCTCAGTCCAAGGTCCTTTCCTGGAAAACTGTCTTCTAGCCAGCCTGTACTGCTGCATGGGACTACTACACCCTTGGCACAGGATTTCACATTTCTCTTCACTGAACCTCACAAGGCTCCAGTGTCAGACCATTTCTCCAGGTCCCACTGAATAGTTACTCTGCCTGCTAGCATATCAAGCAACTTGGTATCATCCAAATATACTTATTGAGATCACAGTCCAGCCCATCACCCAGACAATTAAAAGACACTAAATAGTACTGGCCCCAAAATTGATTCTGGAGGTATGCCACTTTCAATCTGCTACCAGCTGGACTTTGCTTCACTGATCACCACCCTCTGGGCTTGGCAACCCAGTCAATGTCCCTCCCATCCACCTTACAGGTCACTTATCTGGTCCGTCTCTCACCAACCTGGATAGAAGGTTACAAGAGGAGATCATGCGAAAAGCCTTGCCATCCTACAGACTTCTATTTTCAAGAAAGTTATCTCCAACATCATACTAGATTTTTAGTTCTTAAGCAAGGAAAAACCAACAAAAGAAGAGACTCTATTGGTACCGTAAATGTCTATTTCTGCACCAGAAAGACTTCTGTATTTCTGCTGAGAACAAACATAACAAGAGGGATAAAACAAGTAAGGTCAAGATAGAGGTGGCTATAAAAAAAAGAAAGAAAAGGCATACATCCTCTGGCTTAACCATAGCAACAACAGAACTTCAGGCCTGTCCTTTCACCAGTGAGTGAAAGAGACAAGGAAGCAGTGTGTGCGCCCATGTCCACATCTATGTGTATAAAGGGGGAAATGGGATCCCAACAGTGTTTGGTTGCTTTCTCACAGGAGCGTTAAAGGAAGAGTTTCCCATAATCACCACAATCAAACCCACTGTCCTCAAAAATCTTACTTGTCACAATGCTTATACAAAACCTCAGCATTAGCTCACTGGCATTTAAAACCCAATCTATATAACACAGATCAATACTGTCTCTTTAGAAATGTAAAAAAAATTGTTTGCTGCACTTTCCAGCAGGGAGTGTACTTCCAGCTGTACTCCTTCAGGAAAGGAAACTCATGCTATTATCTCAGGAGTCTTCCTTCACACTCACCAATAAACTTTAGGCCTCTTGGCCAGTATCAATCAAACCTGACAGAACAGTCTCTAAAGAAGTACCATGGCACATGCTATTAACTGGATTCTGAAAAGTTTTCCATGAAATGTAAAAATATACTATTGGTTTAGGGCACTTTTTTCAGAAAATGCTTATATTGCCTACCTCTGCACCTGAAACAATACTAATAATTAGCATTCTTGGCTTGATTCTGCCTACTGATTTTATTGCAAGGTACTATTCATTCAGTGTAAGATGTTATGATCTTTCTTACAGTTCTCCTCTGTAAATTTGTTTCACATCTGTTTTTAAAAATTATTATTGTTTGAAAACTGAGTTTTACTCACTGGAGTGAGAAAAATACTGGAAATTAACTCGACCAATCTAATTCTGTTCCGAATCATTCATCTGCAGTCTTTCAGTGATGCCATGTTGGAATACAAACATGGTTTTGCGCGTTGTTTCCCCTCCTTTCTTTATTCTTCAAACAACTTTTTCCCTTTTATTGCTTTTTAACTACAGAAGATATCTCCACAGGACTCCAATCTAAACACTAAAACCAACTTTAAGTCATGTCACTTTAAGCGCCTCTCTCTTCTCCATCAGGGCCCAAGTTCCCATGACTACATGGTACACACTCCGTCAGGATTTATCTGAATGGCATACTGAACAGAGTGCACCAAAGAGCACTTTCACAGTTTCCCAACTGATGAGCAAACATGAAAGCCTGTTGAGAGTTCAAAACAAGAAGCAGTACTTCTCTAAAAAACACATGAGCTATGAAAAAGCAATAAGGACTTTCAAAAATGTGTCTAAAATGAATACAAATTCTCAAAAGGCAAAGCTAATTAATCTACCATGACTGAAACTTTGAGCTACCAGTGAATATTTTTTTGTTTCTCCTCGCATCAGTCACATTTAGGCAGAGGGAGATTGCCTGCTTATTACAACCAAATGTTTCGACTACTATCAAATGAAGAGTAAAACCGATTACATACTAAATGAATAAGTACGGTAGCATATAAATGTAAAAGCATCCTCAACTGCATTTTTGTGAAACATGCTATCGTAAATACAGAATATTGCTGTCAACTCTCCTTCTTCATCACATTTTCAGCATCATAATGAGGAGTCACCCATGAGTGACCCACTGTGGCCCCTGTGTTTTAGAATGCTCATGTACCCATTTTTGTGTCTGGTGCAATTTGCCATTCAGTGTAAAAACAGTAATAATTATCCTGAGTTTTATTTACTAGACAAAGAAACTTTTCTTGTCTGGTTCTTTTAGGATGGTCTGCTACCAAAAGCACATTTCTTCGAAAACTGAAGATTGCTTGTGGTCTGTTACATAAGAACCAGCTCTTAAGTACAAAGCTCTCTATGATGCAAGACTCTGTCTGACTGTCATAAGTAATAGGTTACAAGGTTAGGAAAAGCTAGTTTTAAGTTTAGTGCTGCTAGAGTCTTCTGGATTTCCTACCCCCCCCCCCCCCCAAAGAAAAATCTATTTTAGTTAAAAAAGTAAAAAGGATAAAGAATAGGATGCTACGGTTTACCAGCTGTAATTATATAGAGGCAATGCTTCAATGGAAATTAAGTGATAGAAACAATAGAAAAATTTACTTCTCTTCAGACATACACATAAAATAGATCTTACCAGTTTTCACAGTTCAGGCTAACGAACAAAGTCTGTACGTAATGCCAACTAAAACAAAAAGTTGATTTAGAATGGAAGTGCTCCTGTTGTCTTGCATGGTTTCACCTGCCTCCCTTGATAGAATACTTTGTCACTGGAAAAGGATCTTGTGGTAGAAGAGCGTATGAAATCTCTGTAGATGAACCGACTGTATAGCAGTTTCAGTGCTATATTAGTTTCTACAAAATCGTAAGGAGGAAAAACCCTGTCCCCTTACCCTTGTCCCAAAAGTCTTTCCCCCAGCAGAATAAGAAAAACTCAAAGAAACTAAAGTATGAAGGGAAAGTTACAAACAGGAAACTGTGCAAATTATTCATACACAACATACTTTCAAAGAAAATTTTAAAAAGGCAAAACAAAAATACCCCCATACTTTCCCATCTCTAATCTTAGACAAGTGTCCGTGACACGATGAAGAACACTGAGAAACCTTCTCCCTTCAAGTTATGTTAGATTATACCAGACTTGCACTGAGAACAACAAAATTTATGTTAGGCTGAGCAAGAGCCAAACAGTCATTCTTTTCACTGATGTAACATGCACGCATCTGTTACAGGACCAGTCTAGACCAACAGACCTCTAAGCTGGAGCAGATCAGCACAGTGAGAAACAAAATGAGCAACAGTCATTGCAGGAATGGTGATTTAGGGGCTTTTTAATTAAAAAAGAAAGAAAAAAACCATGCAAATATATCTGCAGCCATATTTCATTACACTCATCAGTTAAACAGTTGTCATATGCATCCTTTTTTAATAAGATCTAATTGTCAGAAAGCACATTTTGAGTTTTCAACTTCTTATTGAAAAGCAAAAGAGAGCAAGAAATAAAATTAATCATTAAAGATGCTCAAGTATTACAAAAGTATAACAACAAAACAGGCATCAGAAACAACTGCAGCTATTCTTTATTGTATCATCAGCTTCTAACGGTCCCTTCTTATCTACCAGCCTGCCTAAAGGGAATTTAAACATTTAAGCTTAACCTCTGTATCTCTAGACAGTCCTGAAAAACATCTGCTGCTTTAGGAGAAAGACTCAGAACTGCCTGGTCATGATAACCGAGTTATCCCTTGAGTGCAAAGATGTCCTTTCAGCTGGAGCTGGAACACAGCGGAATGGTAATCAAGAGAGTCTTGTGGTGATCCCACATGTGCACTACTTATTCTCAGAACAGATGTCATCATTCCCTAAAAATTCCAACTAGATCCACAGTAATATCAACTCAAGGATTAAAATCAACTCTTCAAAATCTATTTGAGTAACAGAAATCATGGAGCTACTGTGGATATAAAAGCATGTCTGGTAAGAACAACGCAGAGGCTATATTTTAAGACACTGTACTAGTAATCTGTCTATACTATCTTAGGATTTCAACTTTTTTTTTTTTTTTAAGTAATTAACCACATATCTACATATGCAATAATCCACCTCTTCATATGAATATTATAAAACACTTCTCCCAGTCTCATGCAGAAATATGAAGTTAAAAATGTCTTCTTTGCATGAATGTAACGTTACGCTGAAGAAATCAACACAGAAAGGAGTACAGACTGCAAATTCTCTTAAAGTAGATCTAGACAACAATATAATGGTTTTGTTCCCTCCCCTTAGAGTTTGGGGAAAAAAAAAATTATTTAGTAATAGAATGAACCTTAAAATTTGTGTTTACTGATGACCATTAGATAACACTCACACTTTAAAAAAAACTATTATTAAAAAAAATAAATCTTGCAGTTCTTTAGTAACTACTGTATAAGATGCCTAACCTTGGCTAGAAAGATGACAGGGTCCTTTTTTTGGTCTGGTGTGACTGGATGACAAAAAACCCTGTAAGTTTTGTCTCTTAAGAGGAAAAAAAAGCTTGCAAATTTTCAAAAGTTTCAGTGGTTTAAACAACATCACATGAAACCTTTCCAGTCAATAAACTGCTACATAGCAGCATGTACTGACTACTTTCTCCTTTGATAATATTACAAGAGATTTAAATAAAGTTTGGGGGGAAGGTTTGAGGGGGCATCTTTGGGTTTTTTTAACAAGTCACCCACAAACACACAGAAGTCTTTCACAGAATCTCTTCTAGGGTTCTGATTGTTTGAGGTATGCCTTAGTATTTTGTTGGGCTTTCCACTAAAAACTTACCAAACACAAAGTCATCAGAATCAGTAAAAATGCCTGCTCTTATTTTTCATCTGAAACTTGTCCCAAAATTGCATCTAACTGGATCCAAAGTCTCCTCTGAAAAGGATTTTAGTTATAATAGGAAGAGAGTCAAAACTAGGAGAGAATATATCTATCAATCCACCCAGTTGAACTAACTGCACTTCTTCTGGAAGACAACCAAGTGGAAAAAATAGCAACTGAGTCCATCATCTATTTTATTATTTCAGAAAACTTGTTAATTGTGATTAAGGAACAGTAAATTCACAATTCTGTAATGCCTTCATGGAACTAGAGACACAGACACATACACACACAAAACAGTGTATTTCTTTTTTGTCACGTTCTTTATGAAAAGGTGGTTTTGATCTAACCAGTGATCTGAGCTATGGTAGGAACTATACCAGACTGAGAGGCTATGAAACAGATGTAACTTTTGTTAAATCTCGTTAATTTCCCTTTCATTTCTGTTCAGAAAATAGTTCTAGTTCACAGTCTTGTTTAGAATAAAGAAAATAATTAGTTTATCCACAAACCAGCTTATAGTCATCGAAGTAGGTGCAGGTTGTGTTGAATTAAGTTAGCTATAAAATAATGACCTAAGATACCTCAGGAGGTTGCAGCAAGGTGGGGGGCGGTCTCTTCTCCCAAGTAACAAGCGATAGGACGAGAGGAAACGGCCTCAAGCTGCACCAGGGGAGGTTTAGGTTGAATATTAGGAAAAACTTCTTCACTGAAAGAGCAGTCAGGCATTGGAACAGGCTGCCCAGGGAAGTGGTTGAGTCCCCATCCCTGGAGGTATTTAAAAGACGGGTGGATGTGGTGCTTAGGGACCTGGTTTAGTGGTGGACTTGGCAGTGCTAGGTTAATAGTCAGACTTGATGATCTTAAAGGTCTTTTCCAATCTAAACAATTCTATGATTCTATAAGAGTGCAGAGCTTGACACTGCCTGCAAAAGCCCAGCAAGGGCTCCAGCCCACATCCAACATTAAGTTGAAAATCAAACAGCTGCAATGACGGGATCATCTCCTTTGCCTTAATATAGTGGGCTCAAAATTGGAGTTCAGGAGCTGCTTGAAGAGCTTTTCAGCCATCCACGATGCATGGACAATAGCAGCGGTTACAAGAGCTACATAACAGCCACTTGAACCATTCAATTTCAATCCCCTGCTTCGCACCAATCACAGCCTTAGGTAAGCAGATGTACAGAAACCAACCTAGCTTTAAAGTAGCAGCAGCAGAATTGCGTATGCAAGCCACAATAAAGACACACGGTCAAAGACTCTAACGGAGAGCTTCACCTGCCACATTCTGACCATATGCATTTCTTCATGCAAATTAATAAAAACAAATCTGGGAGAACTGCAGATTTTTTGCAGTACGTAACACTTGAGTATACTTATATCTTGTTTGCCATCAAATAAAGCTTTTTTATATTTACAGATAATTAAAAATAACACAAAATAAGTCCAGAATCAATTTAAACCGCAAACAGTTTAAACAGGGAACATAAAATAGTTATACAAACAAAAGAAATTCAAGAAATAGCAACGCAAGCACTAGAAGTACCCACTATTCTCTATTTCTCTGATTTATTGCTATCAAATCAAACATAAAAGCTTTGAAAATATGCACGATCCACACAAATGGTGCAGAACACTGTGTATTTATCTTCTATATTTTGGGTTTCTTTGGACAGGCATTACCACACTCAGACTGTACTGATGTATCTTCCAAATCATGAAAGCATTATACTGTATTCTTACCCTAGAAGTCACCAGTGATGGCAGAATACGTATTTTTACTTAACTCTATGAATGCTGTCAACTGTACTAATAACTATACCAATGGCTGTACCTATTCCACACAGTTAAGACCAGGGGGCAGCAATACTGTCAAACACAAACCAAAACAGGTTGATTTCTGACAAATCTATGAGCAACCATGGCTTAGTTACAGGAGAAAAAAAGCAGTTACAGTTATGGAAAAGTTACAGAAGTTAATCTAGGTTACATAATAAAAATAAAATATATAATTTTAAATGTAATCTTACAATCACTCTATTACCTAGTCAGTTATTGTAAACAATAGCACTGTTAAAATTTTGAACATAGACAATTTTTCTACTAAGCCAGCATTAACTAATTTTTATCCCATGGAATCAGCTTTTCCATACCCAACACTATCAAGAGAACGCCATGATCAATACTCTTTCCTTGCATACCAAATGCTTTGCTCATGCCAACACATTCAGCAGAGCTAAAAAGAATCTATTAAATCCATCTCCTAGATACATGCTGGCTCCTGAAGAATTGACAAATACTTGATGAACCAAGTGTATAATCCAAAACAAAAACTAACTGCGATCTATGAAGCAATAGCAAAAAACTGTCTTCTCCCAGTGTTATTATGCCAGTACCTTCAACCAAGCGCAGCACAAGAGCAGAGCTACACAGTGTCTTGTCTTAAAGTCATTTGGAAGACATTTCCTCATAACTGCTGACCTAGTCCACAGGAAATCACACTGAAACCTCAAATAGGAAGCAGTGGACAAATATCCCATAGAAACCAGCTCTGTAAGTTTACCTGTTTTCACACTTCTATTTCTTGAGAGCCAAGCAGGATGAACATTTAAATGACGCTCCTAATAAGCATTAAGAAAAACCCCAACACTGAGGCTTCACGGTTGAGATGCTGAGACTGTATAATCACTTCTGCTGCATTAATTTGCTCTTCTCCTTCCACCACCTATTTTGTATCCATATTATTTTCCTCACTCCACATTCATCCCTTCATCCTTACCTCATTTCTTAAATAAAGTCTCCCTTGGCAGCTTTCTGCAGTCAGAGCTCTGCGCTGACTTGACCTAACGAGTGGCTGGGGAAAACCTCTGCTAACGCTCCCAAACAAAACTCAACCTTCATCTTCCCTGTAAAAATCCCAACATTCGCACTTTTTTCTACTGCAACAACCGCCAACATCAAAAACACCATGAAGCACAACAGTATTAGTTAAGTTCAGGCAACCGCTTTATGCACTAATCTTTAAGCCGCCAGGGCAGGAAAGCCTTCTGTAACTAGCCCAACGCAAGAGCAAAGTCCCACAATTAAAACACCAGATTACATGCATACCAATGCCTCTAGCTCCCGTGGATTTGGGCGGGTGGTACTGCCGCGTCCCTGATGCTCTTTCTCAAAAACAAAAAAAAAAGGGGGGGGGGGGGGGGGGCGGTGGTGTGTGTACTGATTTACCTCTTCCAGCAGTGTGACCGTATTTCTGCAGTTCTGCAACCGGGTGGTGAAGCTGGAGGTGGTCGGGGAGTTGTAATCCTCTGTGGTCTCGGCGATGAACTCCGACACGGTGATCTGGTCCGGCATGATCCTACCCCACCGGCAAAGCCCAGAAGGAGCCGAGCACACAGATCCCGGAGAGGGGAACCCAAGTTTTGAGGGGAGAAGGTGGAAGGCGAAAAAAGAAAAGGAGGGAGGGGAAAAAAAAAAAGGCAGAGGGAAGATGTTAACAGCCAGCAGGGACCCGCAGCATCCGAGCAGCGGAGCCGCAGAGAGAGGCTGAGGCTTCGCCCTCCGCAGCCAGCCTCTCCCCCGGCCGCCCCCTCCTCCTCCCGGGCAGGAGGTGAAGGGGGAGAGGCCCCCAGACGGCACCCCCCGCCCCGCGCCGCTCGGCCCCGCCGGCGGGGAGCGCTCCCTCGGCGGACTGCGGCCCCCCGACGGCTGCGGGGACGGGGCCGCCTCTGAAGAGCCCGGCCCCGCCGCTGAGGGGAGGGCGGGAGGGGAGCGGCGCCCGCCGGGCTCAGCCCCTTTCCCCACCCGCTCGCCGACCCCCCTCACGCCCCCCTCGCCTTCGCCGCCGCTCCCGCCCGCCGCCAAGTTGAGCACTAACTTGTGCGGGCTCCGGCTGCGCCCCCCGGCCGGGGGGAAGGAGGGGAAGGAGGGGAAGGGCCGGGGAAGGGCCGGGGGCGGCGGCGGCGGCTGGCCGGGGCTGGCGGGCGCTCCCGCCGCCGCTGACAGGCACCCGGTGACTGACACGCGCTGCCCAGCGCCCGCCCGCAGCCGTTACGTGGGCCGAGGAGGAAGTGCTCTGCGCAGGCGCGGCCGCGCGCCTCCCCTCCCCCTCCCCGGCGGCACCGCCCCCTCCCCCGGCCTCGCGCACCGCCCCCCCGCCCCCACCCCGCGGGGTCCCCGCGCCTCTTTTTTTCTTTCTCTTTTTCTTCTTTAATGCTAAAAAAAGGGCTTTTTGGTGGAAGCACGCACGGTCGGGGGGGTGCTGGGCTCCAGCTCTGTCCCCAGCCGGGGGACCCTGCCTGCCGCCGGGGATCAGCGCCCTGCCCGCCCGGCCCGGGGAGCGCCCCAGCTTCCAATCCCAAGGAAAAATCCTTGGGTAAATCCCAAATCCTTGCGTAAATCCCAAGGGCAAGTCAGCGGGTTGCTTTTTTTCCCTCCTTTAAGTCTGTCACAGCCAGTCGAAGCCCTTTTGCTACAAGCTTTCTGTGATGTAAAGCGTGAAGATACTACATTACAGCCACTGCTCCTAAACTCATCACTTCAAGCGACCCGAGGATATAGACTTTTACCCTCTGTATACTTAGGTAATTTTTAAGAAGTCTTGCTATGTCTCAGCGACACCCTTGAAGGTGCTATTCGTGACATGTATTCCTAATTCTGCTCCTGAGCCCTTTCACGGAGCGATCTATGGCTGGAAATGGCCGTGCCGCGGGGTTCGCCACGGTGCCCTCCTACAGCCGAGCAAACAGCAGCAGCAGCGCAGGCCTGGAGCCTCAGTCGCATCCCTGGTGCCCTCCCTTTGTGGTGGTCACCAGTCGCATCCCTGGTACCCTCCCTTTGTGGTGGTCACCAGTCCTGCACCCTCTTGCCAGTCGTCTTCCCGAATAAGTTAAAATATCCTTTATCCGTTATTGTATCATGTAACTCTGGGAATTGACAGACAGCACTAATGAGATTTTTTTTTTCCTTTTTTTTTTTTTTTTTTTAAGCTTAGATTTTGGGGCCCATATGTGCCTTGCTATAGAAGGCTAGGTCTCAGGAGGCTCAAGTAATTATGGTCATCTGCTGCTTCAGTCTGATTTATTTAGTCATACTATGTGTTTTCCTTCTCTTTGTATTTGGGATTCTCTCCACAGAAGCTGGGAAATTCAGGGCTGGTAAATATTCTCAAACCTGAACAATTGAAAATGAGCAATATTATATGGATGTATCCATTTCAAAAGTTTTAATGTTCTATATACAAGGACCTACTCCTGCATTACAATGCGCTTAGGCTTTTACATGCTTTTGTATGCAATTCTAATAAAATGCCTGTACAACTCAAAAATAGTTGAAAATACCAACAAAAGTCTGCCGTGCCTGAGTAAGCATAAAAAGGAGATACCTGATTTGTGTATACCCATAAAAATTATTTGCATGCAGTTCTGCCAGCAAAAATATGACCAATACTCCTGAGAAATGGTCCTGCCTGAACATGTTTCTTTGATTTCATTGCCTTAGCAGAAGCCCTCCACATGGCCATGTGATTGCTGCTGCTGCTGCTTCACGTGATCCGGCTTCCCGGCACAAAGCTCTGGGCTCATACAGATGATTGTTAAACGTCATGAGACTCTGAAAGGTAGAGTAGGCAAGAGGAGGAGGAGGAAGCCAAGAAAAGAACCGCGTGGGAGTTGCACTGAAAAATGGATTTGGGCGAAAAAAAATGAAGCACTGAAGAAGCAACCTGAGGGGTAAGAAGAAAATCAATTGAGGATCGTGTTCCTAAGAGCAGTGGAGGAGGAAGAGAGATAAAAATGGCTGGTGGCATCAAAAGCAGTATGGAAAGGAGAGTGAAGAACTCTCTGGGGGTTTGGGCCCAGGAAGAGCTGTTAGTAGCATCAAAAAGAGCTGCTTCAGTGTGCCTAGCCTGCATGCAAACTGGATGGGTGAGGGGCTAGGATATGGCCCGAGGGCCAAACAGGACATCTGTGGTCATCCCCTGTAATTTCCTGCAGAACATCAATCATGGGCTGCCACGCAGCTGTTCCCGAGCCAGACCTATGGTCTGCGGGCCAGCTATGGCACTCACGTTAGGGGGAGTCCTGATCCCTCTCTAGCGGATTTCAAGCGAGGATAAATCCATCGCATTGATGGATAAACTGGTTTAACTGATTGAGTACGCCCACTGTTAAAGTTGAATTGTTCCTCTTCAGGCTGAAGTTATTGAGCTTGAGCACTAGTCTTTGGATTGTAAAATAACCTCATCTGCTATCCTAAACAAATCTTACCCCAAAGAGTGTGCACAAAAGCTGAACATATTGCTACAGGCATAATTTCTTTAATGCTTTTTGGAGAAAATTTAAACTGCAGAACTGAAGAGCATGTTCAACAAAGAAAGGGAGGAGGCAGGCCAGGGCAACTGGAGCAGTGACGAGTGACAGAAAGGAAGGCATAGCAGAGAGTAACAGCAGCTGAGCTTCTGTGTCTCCTCATCAGGAAAAAAATGATCTTTTAAAATAAAATATTAAATGTATAAAAAATAGAATTAATACAGGAGAATACTGGGAAATAAAGAGAACAGCACAAGGCCTAAAGACGAAAAAGGAAGATCAATAGCTACCAATCATAATTGTCTATTAGTCTGTTTTTTTGACAGTTCTGGAATTGTTAACTCTGTTAAAGAGAATGTGGTGCTCAGTTTTGCTGCTTTGAAGCAGCATTTCCTCTTCCCCTATACAAATGCTAGTAGAGAGAATAACCTTATGGGGACAACCTCTTTAGGCTGGGATTACGTTCACTTCAACTCTCTGGAAGCAAGATTAGTTAATTAATATGATGTTAATAAAAAATAAATGATACAACTTGCCTGTAAAAATGTGCTTACATTTAAACTAGTCAAATTATATAACTGTTTCAGATAGCTGTTAGTGGATTTCAGATTTAACCATGTTTCCTGTTTTGAATTGCGATCAGTATCTGCGATTCACTTCTAAATTTGTAAGATGCACCTCTCTATAAATTGTCACTAACTGAAATCACTGTTTCACTTCACAAATGTCAAAGAATAATCAGCAGAGTGTGAAAGTTATATTTCACGGCGTCTGCTCTAACGCTATCTTAGTCTGTGCTAGATCCTGGGGGAGGCTGTGCCGCAGCCTTTTTCTCATGTAAGGCTTGCCAGTAGAAGTTATGCTTATCTCACTCCTCCTGGTATTCTGATGCGAAATTCATCTCTGTGTCCATCCTGGGACAAGCTAGCGCGGGTGAGGAGAGTCCAAGCAGCCCTGGAAAGCGCACTCCTTACTGATGGTACATTGCAGTCAAAGAAGTTGTGCTGTCTTCCCATCCCAACCAGTGATTCAGTCTAAAAATCCATTTGATTCCCTGGCCTTTTTTACTGTGAGTGCCAACAGGAGAGTTAATTACAGCAAGTTGATAATATTTCCGCAATATTCGTGATAGTCACCATGCTTAGGGAGAGGCTAAGGAACATAGCAACGACAGCACAAACTACTAACACAGGTGTTTTGCAATAAGCTGAATAGCAACTATGGTATTTTTCATTTTATAGTACTCTCGTCATCTTATATTTAGATTGAGATCGTCAGTTCATTCACAAGATCTGAGCAGTAGTCATCAGGTGATGATTATTGTCATCATTGTGAACTTTCAAACATTACAGATATATGCCAGGGGTGAACAGCTACACTGCACTTACATAGCTCTTTGTGTCGTCACTGCAATTAACTGCTTAAACTACGCAGCGGTGAGGCAGAGAACAGCAAGATTAGCTTTCCACTATAGATAAGGAGAGATACAGGAGGCTGTGGCCCTGCTGACCAAAAGCAGGGCTGTATTTTTGGCTGTCTAGCTTTAGTCATGCAAAGTCATCTCTTCAGGGTATTGACGCCTCAGCTGTGCCGAAGCCCGTGGCGGATCTCCCGCGGGATATGATTACGCTGCCCGCAGCGAGCAGCCCCGGGACCACCCCGAGGCCACGCTTGCCTGCTGCCTAGATATAAGCTCACAAATACAAACTCAGGTGTGGTTGCTTCTTGGTTTTTGGAAACAAGCTTGACCCGGGTCCTTGGCTCTGCACCAAATATGCTGTCAAGCATGCTCAGACAAGCTGCCTCCAGGGCTATTTGCAACCTGTCAGCGTGGCGGTGAAGTGAGTTGTTAGCTGAAGAAGGAAATCACCGTGCACATGGCTGCTGTGCAGATGACTCCTCTTGATTAGCACAGACATAGTCATGCCAGGAGCTCACATGTCAGATTTGTTTTTTCTTTCTTCCCAAGTATGAATGAGACGATGCCACTTTGCAAGTAAGGGTTTACACCTACACTCATTTCTTTACTTTCCAGGTTCCCATCTTGGCTATAACTGCTGATAAAAGTGGTGTAGATCAGGCATTGGTGTTTAATTAAAACATTAAATCATTGAAATACACATGCTTTTGTTAGTAAACTATATAGTTGTTCTTTTTATGCTCCTTAGCACCTTCACAAACACGGAGAGTATCACCAGCTCAGCAGCAAACAGCAACAGAACTAGTGGCATGCTAAAACTCATCAGGAAAATATCCTTAGGCTATGCTGCTCTACTATACTGCTATTCTGAATAAATTTGTGGTTTGGTGTTATATTCATCCATTTCAGCTAAACACAGCAGTCAGCATTACTTCCCATCCTCCTTCCTATCCTAACTCACTGTATGGGATCACTATATGGCATGAGGCAGCCATGGCATTTGATCCCCGATAAAGCTGGTTTGAGATTCCTTGATAAAAAAGGATGGGATGGTAAATTGCTGTTGCTACATTTTTATAATTTCATTTCCAGGTAACTGCTGACAAAATTTATGGGAAATGTTTATTTAAATTTATGTCCATAAGTACTAGAATATTCACAAATATTTCTGAACATCAACTCTTCTCATTTGAGTTTAATGTTGGGCTTAGAGGATAAAAGGAGCTTCAGATCAACAAGAATCTCAGCAGGGTGAGTTTGGCTTTTGGTTTTGGAGTATCTCATGTGCTAAAACTCGGTAAACTTTTTTTGTTGATGAAACTCCCATAGTTTTGTTTTGAAAAACAAAACCACCCCATTTATGTAAGGACACGTAACATCATCACTTTGTACTTCAGCGGGAAATGTTTAGTCAGGAGGCATTTCACCTCCAGGAGCAGTGTCTTCTCAGAGGACAGTCCCATCGGCTGACTGAGCCTTGTACAAAATTTAACAACCACATATTTTAACCTGCAGCATGTTTACACTTTTAATATCACATAAGTGCATGATGTACTCACAGGAAAAGGCAAAGTCTATTTTAAACATTGAAGCCTACATCACACATTGTGACTGGTGCTAATTTGCTTGAAGGGAACTTACATGGTAAACTGCAACGTGTTTTTACTTGCGGGAGAAGGCTGTTGGAGTTGACATTTGCAAACAAATCTTTGAAATGATTGTGTTATTGGGACAGAATAGTCAGGTAACTGTCCCATCAAAGAAAAATGTTCTGGTCTAAATCGTATCTCTGTACATGCAGAAAACCAAAATCCAGATCCAGCAAACATGCTGATTGCAATTCTGTATTTTTAAGTGACAGTGTCTACCAGTATGGCTTATGGACTGCATGAGCTACATCAACAATTTCTGTTGCCGCTGTGACTGTTTTGAATACAAGGATCAGCTGATTTCAATTTTAATACTGGCATCTCCAAGCATTTGTCTTCATTTGGTATTTAAAATTAGATAAGAAAACATAAGGAGCTCTCTCAGAAACTACAGTATTAGTTTAAGAGCCTTTTAGTACTAGCAATAGTGGCTTAAACAAAAGGTTCTTTTTGCATCCTTTCAATATTAATATGATAGCAAAAAGAGAACCCATTGTGTTCTCATTATAAATGACATTTTGGTAACATTAAGATCTTGCATTTTTAATGCTCTACGTATCAAACGAAAAACATTAAATCAAAACATCAGAAACATACCACTGAATGATATATTTTGCATCATATTTACTTGAATGTCCTGTGTAAGGAGCTTGACTGAAGCTCAAATAGCCATCTCAAAGGACAGCTGAAAATAACAGCACTGGAAATGAAGTGCAGCATTGAGTTACACAAGATTAAGCTGACTAATCTGCTGATTCAGTTTTGCCTTTGTTTTTTGATTTTGTCATGCAAGATCAAGAGTCATGCAGACAAACACGTAATGGCATTCCAGGCTCAGAGTAACAGCAACAAGCAACGGGCCGTTCCCCTGCAACTTCTGCATCCTCCAAAGAGAAAAACAGCAAAAAGCTCACCAGCAGCAAGAGGCAGCAGGCTAAGGACAGGGGAGGCGTGCTCTTTCTTTTTGTTGCAGGTGTGCTGAATTTGATATTTTTATTGCACAGAGGTTTTTTGTTAGAGATACTCATTTAAGAAATCTTACTTCAGTTCACAGGAGGCGTTAATACTGCATACATCGGGAGAGATCAGATTCAAATAGAGCCCTTAAAACCTCTACAGAATATAAAAACCCAGCAGTATATTCTTCTATAAGGACCGTATTTTGGAGAGTCCAAGATATCAAAGTCTTATGAACGCTGATGAATAAGAAGACCTTCAGTGGAGCCTCTGGCAAATTTAACCCTTTCCCACGATGCAAATTGGAGCCTGCTCATTCCTGACAGAGACGGTCGTGCAAGGACTGCCGACCCCACGGGAGCTGCTCTCCCAGCAGGACCCACCAACGCCGTGTCCGTGATGGTGAGGACCAGCATGAAAGAAACCTGTGCATGGTTATCCTTACATTCCTGACCCTGACCAAATCCTTGGAGGATTGTTGGGATGGACACGGCAGACACATTAGCATGAGAGCAGGACATGCCAGTGGGATTGCAAAGCACAAGACAAAGCCAATATAACATGAAGGGGTACTCTGTGATTGAAACAAGAGAAATAAGAGTCCTTCCAAAGCAGGAATCATAGTAGCTGAATACAATTTTTTTTTTTTTTTTTTTTAATATGAGAAATAGCAATGACTAAGATCAGAGAGCGATACTGCAGAAATGAACATGTTGCAGGGCAGCTGGCATAGCAGGCGCTCCAAAATAAAAAGAGAATGAAATAAAGCCTCAACCCGCACTGCAAACATTTCAATATTTTCTCTTTCCCTCTGGAAACGATATGGCTCTGTCATTATCCAGGCACATCTCTGGTTCTACCTAAGCTGCTAAATGTATGCTGATGGCAGCATGCATCTTGCCTGCAGTGAAACTGGAGGTTCAGGCCAAAATGAACCTGGGAAGCAGTTTGAGAATGAAATAAAGGCTCTATAGACTGTGATCATGTCCTTGAGCTGCCACTCATGGCTGTGACACGGCATTTGATCTCTGTGTGCATCATTTCTTTATCTGTGGAATGCAGACAATTACATTTATTTTTCTAGGTGAAAGCACACTGGGCTTTTCCAGCTGAGTAGTGCTACATCAGAACTAAGTATTTTTATTTTATGTTTTATTCTAAGAGTTTTAAAAAATAGCTAAATGGTGAGAAGGGCTCTCAGGCCACACAATTTCATCAGCATTTTATTGTATAGACCAAAAAGATTGGCAGGTAAATGAAAGGGTTGCTTTCTGCTGGTTGTTCATGATGTGAAAATATAAAGCAGAGAGGTCTGGTTTTGTGAGGGTTTTTTCCCCTCTGTATTATGAATTTATTAGCATTAGAGCAGTATTTAGTGGAAGAAGAGGGACTGAGACCCCACCATGCTAAACAGGTACCTCAAAGTCATTTGTGGCTTTACGCAAGCTTTTCTAAGTTTGCAGACGTGCACATGTATGGGCCTACTGAGTTGAAGTTCAAAAGCTGGCTTACAGTGTTGACTGAGCATACTTCATTTCTTAATTTCCTAAACAGCATCTCATTAGAGAAATGCTGGAAATAAATCTGCAGATGTTGGATGTTATAAAAAAGGCCCTTGCAACCACTGAATTTACTAGCACATCTGCATTTCCTTTATATAAGCCTCTACTTTCCAGGATGCATCACTTGGCCAGACTCTAGAGTTGAACTTAGCTTAAGAAATTTTCAATTTAGGAGTAATGTCTTTTGGGTTTGGGTTTGGGTTTGGGTGGGGTTTTTTTGTTTGGGTTTTTTTTTGAGTCTGTTTATTTGTTTGTTTGATTTGTTATTAAGGAGTTCAATATGTTTGACAATACATAAGGCCTGAAATAATTTGAGGCATACCTGCTTTAATGCTCAAAGGCTTGTCATCAAGCAAAAATTACTCAAATTTAAAATTAGAGTCTGAATGTTTTATTAAAGTAGACATTTGAATATTGTGGTTGTGGGATTCTGTTAAAACCCAGGACAGCAGACAACCATCTGGAAGCTTTTGGAAACTGGTCTTGCTGCATGGACCTAGTCTTCATTGAGTCAGTGTTCACATGGTGCTAAATGAAATAAAGAGGTTTGGAATTTCAGTCTAGAAGTCCTTTGTAGCAGCCCCTCTCTCTGACTACTCATTTGCTTGTACTTTTAACCACTGAAATTGAGCTTGCTGCTTCCTAAGTTAACTGGCTCTCCATTGACTATGGACGGATCTGCCCATCTGTCCTGCCTCTAATGATTTTTTTAATGCATTGCTGATTCCAGCAATTTTGATGGGGGGGCAGGAAAGGTGTCAAAATTCTTCAGTTCCTAGAAGTTTTGCAGGGAAATAAAAATGAGCAGAGGAAAAAGATGTTTATTGCCCCCAGGGACAGAAAAGTTTCACCCTCATCTTCCACTTTATCAAGAGAACCGGTGTAGGAGAAAGATCCTGTAAGTGTCCCAATCATGGGAAAAGTTTCACTGATGTTTTGCACCTCCTCAGGAGCTGCAGTCAAGACCCAAATCTGTAGGAAATCAGGTTTCATTAATTTCAGTGATCTCACCACTACTTATTTGCTTGTCGGTGGTTGTGTTTTATTTTATTCTTCCAAGAAAATCCAGGAGCAATAGGACATAAAACTTAAGTCCTGTTTCAAAATCAAATAGAAATATCCAGCTTAACAGCTTCATACTTTTCAAAAGATGATTGTTTGACTTCTGAACTCTTGCTTATTTAAGGCATCATGGGCTTAAAAAGGAAAAATATGCGTAGCCATGTGACAAAGCAAATGCACCAAAGGAAGATGTATTCAGTTTTGAGAAGACCAGCAGCAGTGATTCACCCCTCTTGGCTGGGCTGGAGTGCAGTATGGTCAACCGTTTCCCCCAGGGAAGAAGAAAAGATGAAAGTCCCGCACCGCTGCGATGGCCACGCAGGGAGCAGTGACCTGTGCCAGGATTGCCGGGATAGCTCCAGCCAGTGCACCAGGTGCAAAGAAAACCTCAGCCTTAACCGTCAGTGGTGGTGTTGTAGGGGGTTCGAGTCAGGCAATCCAAATGTAGCTTTTAGTGGTTCAATGAAACACAGTAAAAACTTAAAAACAAGAGCACTCACCATCCAGAGACTGAATAAACAAAAGCATATTTAGACAACTGTGTGCTATTCAGCACTTCACATCATGAGAAGAAGAGAGTCCCTCCTCTTTCAAGCCCCCGCACAAATCTTGCCATAGATTTTTCAGGCTGATCTCAGAGATTTGTTGTTTTCAAAGTTAAAACAACATCAGTTACCAGATATAGATGAGTTGAAAGGAGTTAGAAAAAGTGTCCTTTTTATACCCTGCCCCCCCATCCAGTTTGGAAATCTATGAAAGCAAAGCAAAATACATAATAAATGTTAGTGTTTGTTCCAGTACTTGCTCAGGCAGTCAATGTTTTGTAAGGATTTACTGATTTATTGGGTTTTTTGATCCTTGGAAGGATTGATTGATAAGTTAGACTTTCTGTGAAAAACACCCACTGTAGTAATGTCTAAAGTGGCATCACGCACAGGAGAAAAAACAAACAAACAAACAAACAAACAGAACCACTGGCAGGTATTGCGATTGATAAAAACAATTTCTTTTGGGATAATTTTTGCAAAGATTCTGGTCTACTTTTTTACACTTTAAACAAGTTATTTATATTTATGTCTTTCTTCTTTCTTACCGATTCCATAGTGAATCTCTGGAAGAAAAACTTGAAAGCCTGGAAGCTGAAGATCTCATGTCTCATCTGTCACGACCAGAAACCTACCTGGATGAGGAGAAAAGATCAAGTAAGTAAAACTGACCAAAGCTGTGGGAGTGACAAGATCACTTATTCAAACAGTCAGTTTGAAACAATGTCCATTAATTCTTCAGTGATGGCAATTTATCATACATTATTTGATTACTGCATTTGATATTGTGAATTTCATTGTGGTAAACAGATCCATTAGAAATCCCCTGAAAATAACACCTTGTTAAAAATTGCTAGATGAGAGCTTCATGTAGCTGACTGGGAAAACTCTTCATCTAACTAAATGTGGCAACTACTCACTCAGCTGCACGGAGTGCAGAGCTGGTAACACCGCCTGTCCAAGTTGTCTGACACTTCAGAAGACCCTGTTTTCAGATATAACTTCAGTCTAACCGTTCAGGCTGAAAATTTCCATGTCAGGTGTATGCACCAGACTGATCTTTTTTAGAAGATGAAGATAAGATTTGAAGGATAAAGAGACTGGGAGCAAGAAGTGGCCTGACAGGGAGGAATCCTGCGTGTAGGAGAGGGGAGGAGGGTGTGGGGAGACGGTCATATCAGGACATGGACAAGCGGTTTCACAGTTTTTTATCAGACTTCTCCACCATTATATTGCATACTATTTCCAGTTTAAGACTTGCGTTGCTGTGGGGGAAGGAAGGTGATAGAGATGCTGCAGAGCCTCTGGAGGAGGTGGGTAGGTCTGGGACATACATACCTTTCACTTTGAGACCTGCTGGGCTGATCTCAATGGGAGGTCCAAAGGGACAAGGTGGAAAAAGATTGACCAGGGCTTGAGGCCAGATATTGGTGCTGGGAAGGAGAAGGCTACCCAGAAGCCATTACCTTTAAAGATGGGGTGGTAAAGCAAGGAGACTGGGACAAGCCACATGAGACAGAGAGATATGGACCAGGGAGGCTGGCAGAACGGGAGACGTGACAAGGACCCATAAGGATGAGATTGGGATCAAACAGGGGGGGCCAAGACAGAAGGGGAGCAGGAGGGAGGCCACCTGCAGATCACACCCTTTGCTTAGCCAGTCTGCCCGTTTCCATTTGAGCACACCACTTGATTCCATAAGAAAAAGCACATCTCCTCCTCTGTGAATCTGTTTTTTTGTTTTTTAACCTAAGAGTCTTGTTACTTCTGTTGACCTATTTCCCCAGAGACTGCCGTAGTTTGTTTATGGGTTTTGTCCTGTTTGTTTTATGTTTCCAAATATGTCATGTGGGTCTGGAGGTTTGCCAACCCTTAACATTAAAAATAACATAGAATAATCCCTGTTTCCAAGACACATGGGATTCAATTAAAAATTGCGACATAGAAGTTTTTGGATGGGATGTTATTATCTCTCTTTTCCCTTCTGTTTCTGAGCCTTAAGGATACTTTCAAGTGATGTTGCCAAGAGCCCTTTTGCCATTAGGAGGGCTAGGCATCTTTTTAACCAGCAGATTTGAAATTTTTACATACTGGCTGGAAAGGATCTGAGATTCTACCAGGTATGCCTCCAGCTTGGCAGCACGGGAGAAGAAATAGTTATGGGCTCTGTCCATAAGGAAGAGGTGTGTCCTTTGATATGAAGGCAGGGGTGTAAGAGGAGAAGTATCTACCTTAAACCAAGAATATTACACTTGAATATTACATTACATGCAGGAAAAAGGTGTTAGAAGACGACTTGGGTGCTGCACTGGTTTTCATGGGCTGGGAAAGGCCTTCACCAGCTGACAACCGGGTACCACAGTCTCATAACAAAATCACAGCCACCTGCAACCCCAGATCTGGCTCAACCCATGATGACATGTCTGCTTGTTGTTTAACTTTACAGTATATCTGTTCCTTTTAAAGATATTATCCATCTCCTTAGGCAAAACTGTCACCTTCATGATTATAGATTTATGCTATTCAAATCAAAGCAAGAAGAAAAAAATATATAGTGGCTGATTGCTTTCTAAATTGAATGCTGCCCTATGTTCACAAGTAACTATGATTTACATTAAATTATGTTTTGAATTGATGGTAATTTATTTTTCATAAGTCCAAAAAGTCACAGAGTCTCCTTACATCTGCTATAATAAGCTACTGAATTATTTAATTATTTAATTAATTATTTAATTACCTGTTTGCTGTGGGCAGCATTACCAGCATTTGTGGTTAGATCTGAGTGGCTCAGGATGATTATATTCCCTTTCTAGGTCTCCTGCTCATTTCTGAGCCTCTCAGTACTACAGCAACCAGCACATAAAATGAAATATGAAAGAAATCCAGAAAAATATTTATAAAGAAGTCAAGTTGGTTGAAGTTATCAGGATTGATTGATGAGAAACAACACTGAGAAGGAAACATTTGTGGCTCTCCTAGAGAGAAGAAAGTTGGCCCAGTGATGAATACGCTCACGTGGGTTCAACACCCTGACTCAGTGACCTTGGAAAAGTTATTAAGGCATCATTCAGATGGCAGATTCCTCGGACCTTATGCCCATGTGAGTGTTTTGTCTGGGTAAAGAGTCTTTTGAGGCTAAATACACCTTTTATGAAACTCGACCCAAGGACAGTAGTAGAATTTGGGCTATGTCAAGATGGCATCTTGACTCTGTTTCTCACCCAAAAAAAAAGAAAAACAGTGCTTCCCAAGCGTCCTTGGCAATGTGAAGGTAACACTATCAGATTTATGTAAAGTCCTTATATATGACAGTATGTGAGCGGGAGCGGGGAGTGAATAGCAAATATAAAACCCCAGAACAGATAGAGAACAATGAAAACCTGGGGAAATATGATTGCTTTTTTCTTAGGGACACCTACACCTGAAAAGAGAAAGACTAGTTGGGGCTTAAGTATGAAAGAGGCCTAGCTGAGAACAGGGTGACATTAATGGCAGCTGGGTGATGATTCAATAAAATACAGTAATACAATAGCAAATTCTATTAATTAGTCCTCAGATGAGGGAAGTATTTGTTCTTGTGCCTGATTATAAATGCATACAATCATATTGAATTAATTGGTGCAATCTAAGTGCTTAACTAACCCTATCTCTTAACTAATAAGTATAATGAGTTGTATACCCATATTTTTAAGCTATTTAACACTAGTGAAATAGTGTGGAAAGCCAATCGATTCTCAGGAACGGAATATAAAAATTACCAATATATTGGATAATAGTCAAGAAGAAAATCTTATGCAGGGATTTTGCAGAGGAGAGGAAAAGATCAGGAAATATTTTTACACTCTTCAATTACCTGCATTTGATATTGCTTAAACTCTGTGTGATTTCATGCATAAGTTATTTAATGACCTATTTTCGTTTGCTTTTTTTTTTTTTCTTTCATAGTAGAATACACAACCTGAACAGCAATAATATAAATATATATTTTGCATGTCTAATGAATATTTTAGGACAAATATTAACCAGCTGATTTTCATGCATGCTTGAACTGGATTTAACCTAACTAGAAAAACTCAAACAAGCAAAAGTTAATATTGTTTCTACAGTCACTGATGTAACAATAATAGTAGTTGTACACCACCATGCTGAAAATCAACTCCCTTTATGTCCAAACAATAGCGTGAATCACAGAATTCTGACCTTGATATACAAATGTGATCATGTAGTAATTATAGCTCTTGTGCTTTCTGTATAAACAGACTACTTCATCTGGAAATGCTGTAGAGTACTGCTTCATTCTGCAATTTACAGCTAATGACTGAGCAGAAAGATTTTGTATCCCAAGAAGTTTTAAAATAAAGCAGGTAGAAAAAATCTTATTTCCTGCAAATGAAAAAATTAAGCTGGTTATTTGAACTAGAGGGAATCAAGTCATTGATCTATCTATATGCTGTTGAAAAGCATACTTACAAATTTAAAGATTGTCTTCAAAATCGCATTTGGCAAAGGTTAACGAAGCTATTTTCATGGGATAACTGACATGTTCTTGAACAACTGTGAGATTAAAGAAAATGTCTTTCATTTCATGCCAAAATCTGCTGTAGGTTTGTTCTGTTTGTGTCTGTGTTGGCATCATCCAAACAGGATGTAACAAACATGTTCTTTGGCTTCGCCCTAATCCATGATTTGGATAATGCTGTTAGGATGTGGTGTAACAGACTTCAGTGAAGCAAATCCAAGGATATTTTTCTGTGGACAAGTCACCTCAGACTTGATTTTAGTATGTCCTAAGCAATAGAAGCTCCATCCTGACCTCATACATTAACTGTATCTGTTTTTCAGTGCTTCCATAAAAAGACACCATCAAAATACTAGCATGCTTATAGGCACATGCTAAACCCTGAATGAAGTAATAAAGGAAGAATTATCAATGATTTACACTAACCAAGGCAGTGTCCTGGCTTGTATCAGGAATAGTGTGGCCAGCAGGACCAGGGAGGTGATAGTGTCCCTGTCCTCGGCACTGGTGAGGCTGCACCTCGAGTACTGTGTTCAGTTTTGGGCCTCTCACTACAAGAAGGACATTGAGGTGCTGGAGCGTGTCCAGAGAAGGGCAATGAAGCTGGTGAAGGGTCTAGAGCACAAGTCTTATGAGGAGCGACTGAGGGAGCTGGGGTTGTTTAGTCTGGAGAAGAGGAGGCTGAGGGGAGACTTTATTGCTCTCTACAGCTACCTGAAAGTAGGTTGTAGCGAAGTGGGGGGGGTCTCTTCTCCCAAGTAACAAGCGATAGGACGAGAGGAAACGGCCTCAAGCTGCGCCAAGGGAAGTTTAGGTTGGATCTTAGGAAAAACTTCTTCACCAAATGGGTAGTCAGGCCTTGGAACAGGCTGCCCAGGGAAGTGGTTGAGTCTCCATCCCTGGTGGTATTTAAAAGACAGGTAGGTGTGGTGCTTAGGGACATGGTTTAGTGGTGGACTTGGCAGTGCTAGGTTTATGGTTGGACTTGATGATCTTAAGGGTCTTTTCCAACCTTAATGATTCTATGATATGTATGTATTTGTTAAAGAGTTGGTTTACCCTGGGTGTCCATGCCTAGCTGCCATTACAAGAAGACTTAAACAGGTTCTTAGGAGTTGCTGTAATTGACGTTTGGGAATCCAAGGACAAAATGCATTGCATGGTCATTGCCTGGTCTGCGGGCTCAAGGCAGGGAAAGGCAGCACTCAGCAAAAACCACAGAGGCTGGCGACCACCAGGACTGGATTTCTTGTCACGACATCTACGACTTGTCTTTTTGTTTCATCTCACCTTGTGCACTGGTACCTACCTTACTGCATGGTCAGATCACTGCATACTGACCACCTGCTCTGATCAGGGTTTACAACTGCCCTATTCATTTTCTGCTGATTTTACCAGCAACAATTCTGTTTCCCTTACAAGTTGCTGATTACAATGTCAAACCCAGCATAGAGCCCAGGAGTGACCCTGAAGAGCTGACTGACAGCCTCTTGATGATGATTCCCTATTTATAATGGTTTCTGAGAAATGTCAATTGCTCAGTTTTTAATCTATTAAATAATTACACTGATGACTTTAGGTAACTCTAATTTCTTAATCAAAATGTTGTTTGGTGCCAGAAGTTCTACCAAAGTTCATAAGTATTGCATCAATAGTATTGATTTTTTTTTCAGGAAAATGTAAAAGCTCAAAAAATACCAAGATAGCTTTCTTGAAATAAAATATATCTACCTTAATTCCATCCTGACTGGCATGAATTGCATTACTTTTCCCTGATTCTTTATGAATAGTGCCTGGAATTAGCCATTCCAGTGTTTTACACTGGCTTGATGTCAGGCTGAGGGGGTTATTAATCCTCAGGTCATTCCATTGAACTTTTAAATACATTGGCAAAGTATGAGCTTTCTTCCATTTATCTTGAAATACCCATGTATTTGAATATGTATGGAAAATCAACCTAAAAATTCAGATAGCTTCTTGGACAATAGTCTTAGAAATAACAGCTGATTAAAAAAGAATCTACTTTTAGGAGATGGCATTACTGTTAGAATGGAAATTAGTTCTCCACCCTCATCTGATGATATGATCATTATATGATTATGAAGTGATCATGATAGGATATTTGAGCTGTGCAAGTGCTATAGAAGAGTTGCACCAGACAGCTTAAATCTGGTTTAGGAATTCATGCTGCAAAACATGGTAATTCTAAGACTCAACAGTTTTGTAATATATCAACACTGTTGGTGTATGATGTTACAAGATATTGCTATTGAGGGCCAGAGGGCTTAAGCGTACTTGTTCGGTAATTTTCTGCAGTCTCATTCAAAGGTGAATTTTCTTTAAGACTCAGATATATGACAAAGAGATTTGTGTAAGTATTTAGACTGAAGGACTCTCTAGTCTTTGAAGCCTCTCTTTTGTTATTGTCTAAGGGCTTCAGGATGATGGTATTGTGACTTAAATCTCCTTGTATCCACTTAAGAGTGACCTTTTTATCCCTTCCGACTACATCCATCGGCTGTTTCTTGGGCTCAGGGAAGAATTTTCATTTTGTGGAGGCAGCAGCTAATCAGAGTGTCTGCTGCCTGGCTTCAGACCTCTGGAGAGCTTTCATGGATCTCGTCAAGGGTATTTTTTTATATTTGATGACAAGGCTGCCATCCGCAGTCCAAGATTTTGAGTTACTTACAATCCATTTCTGTAGACTGTGAGGGGCTAATTACACATGAGAGTGTTTCCCACCTTCTCTGTAAGGTTAGTCACTGCTTAATTATTTACTCAGTACGTAGTCTATAACAAATAATAATAGATAATAAATTAATAATACCATCTGAATGCAACATCAAGTCCTCTTGTCACTGCCCCCACTCATTCTCAATAGCCACTGATTATAGGCTGAATTCAATATCAACCGTTTGCTGAATGTATTTTTAGGAAGAAGTCATTATAAAAATGAGAAACTAAACCTAGTGTAGCTGTGTTTAGGATCGACTAGTCTCTGCATGAAAAGTCTGGCGCATGTGATCTTTCCATGTCCTTCCTACAGTAGATTTTCTACTCTGTGTCAACAGCTCTCAAGCAAAGCAAGTGGCACACCTTCTGCTTCTAGCCCTCATTGCTAAGTCAGGCACCAATAAATTCTTGCATTGTCCTTGTGTCTGAACACCTCACAAAAGTACATTAATGTATCTATATCTCATATATATTTGTAGGATGACTATATATACTTGTGATCAAAGCCTGGCTCTGTACTTGAGACCCCGGACTGAAGATGAGCACATTGGGCTCCAGTTCGTGGCTTCTGCTACGATGTGCTCATCTTCAGTCTGATGTCTCAAGTACAGAGCCAAGCTTTGATCACAAGGATGACTCCACGGTGCCTTCTGCCAACGTCTCTTGTCCTGGTACCGCTCTGCCCTTCAAAGTGCCTTGTTTTTCATGCCTTCCCCATTGACGTGTGCCAGGCAGTACCACTCTCCTTCTTACCAGCCCTGTGAAAATGTCACATATTTTGGCTGATATAATACTGCTAGCCATCCTGTCCTTCAGCGGAGTGCAGAACTATCAAAGCATCTCTACAGAATATCCCAAAATATGAGGCACATAGAAACCTCAACACAGGAATACAAAGATGTTCCTAAATATTCTCTGTATCTACGCCTACAGTGAGTCATGCCCAGATCCATGAGCATGCTCTTTGAAATTTTATGTACTATCTACATAGAAAAATGAGATTAACTCAAAGTAAGTGACAGAGCAGAGCCTTTAAGACTTGATCCAAACTCAGTTCATGTAAATGAGATTCTTTACATCCACTTTACTGAGCTCTGACTCAACTTTTAGACTGTAAAAGCGGGCTGTATCTGACAAAGTGTCTTTGCCTGGGCTGTTCACCCCAGGCTCCCTTTTTTGTTACTGATGATAGAGTCAATACAGACAACTGAAACTAGGTTGCAGCTCACCTCATCCTACAGAAGTAGATGTTTAAAATAGAGATACTAAAGTAGATGTCTACAAAGGTCAGATGAAGCACAGCCTAAACTCTCTCTTTCATTCTCCTGACTAAAAGAGAGACAGTAGGGTGCCGAGCCCAGAGGTAGACACCGATCGCAAAGATGCTGCGTGCCCTAAGTGCATTGCGTCAGGGCCTTCTTATTTCTGCCTGAACCATATTGTGGGCGGATACAAGACCATACCTCTAATTCTACATTCAAGAAGAGGTGCCCGGTGGAAGAAAACAAAAAATAGGAAACTTTTAATGGAAATCCCCGGAAAAAATACCTATTGGTGCACTACCGTAGATGCTGACATACTTTCCACTGGCAATCTAATGGCAAGTTGTAATGATCTTTAGATTTTCTCTGATAGAAGAAGTTACACAAATAAAATACAGTAAAATTATACGTTGTAATATAAGTTTTATATTTTTACCAAGAGAAGAATGATGCAGCTGAAAAATAACCTCTTTTTTTCAGTTTCATTTGTATCAGTTTCCTGTCAAGCTCACTTGACGGTACTGGGACTGCCCTTCTTGGTGACAGCATCAATTTATACCGAGACAGAAGCAATCAAATAATATGGTTTTTAAGAAGGTGGGAAGGCATTGAGACTGAGCGTCTCTAGGCCCTAATGGTAGTTAAAAATACTGAATACCTCACACATTACACTCTTGAAACATCTCCTATTATTTAATAAATCACTTCATAAAGAAATTAATTTTACCGGTGCATTAATTAGTTAAACTGGCTAATGAGTTGCTAATATCTCAGCAAGTGACAGTGAGATGACTATTTTGGATCCACTCAGATGTGGTTGGCTCACGTTATAGAAAGTCGAGATGCGCCTGGTAGGAACCCTCAGGTTTCTTCTGCCCTTCTGCAGCTGTGCAGCTGAGCTGCCTGCTCAGTGAATACTTGACAAGTGCCAGTGTTAAAAAAAGAGAAGAAAAAAAAGAAAGAGAAAGACAACTATTTCAAGGGGCAATTATCTAAATGAGCTGGAGAAACCTGGGATGACTAAGCCCCCAATCTCTGGAGAATTTGTTCTGAGCACTTTGATGAATTTTAAAATGGTATTGCATTCTCGGTTTTAATAATGTAGCCTTGCTCTTCTTCTTCTGGCTCTAGGCAACTGTTGTTAAGTCCATTTTTTACAAAAGCCTAAGGAAACTGAGTTAATAAGGCAAAGTCACTAAACCCACTGCTGCAGAGCTGCCAGGTGCCTGAGTGCCTGAGAGCAGGCAAGAAGGCAGCTGCGTGCGTTACCTTCAGCATCGCACCTACCAGGGTCGGCCTTTTTATCTGTCACGTTAGGGATCTGTTTCACTTTCAGTTCAGCAAATAAAATTAATTAAAGGGGGAAAAAGTTTCAGTATCTCTAGCACGATGAGTGGTAATTTATGCAGCTTTGGTTTCCTTCCTCTGATATATTCATGAACTGAGTCTGGATCTTGACAAAACAAGAGACATCTCTGATTAAAAAAAAACGCCAATGGAAAACATCAGTCCCCATCACTGGTTTACAGTTTTATGTTGGTTTCTTCAGTGAACAGTGCTAGAAGTGCAAATGTTTTGCTGCTTGAGGTTGGAGTCACAAGGAAATCTGGCACTGAAACACCAAGCCAAGTGTAGGTTTTGGGTGTCTTAGTCCCTGGGAAAATTCAGAAGCCTGAGTCAGCTGCCCATACATCTCTTTAGCCAACATCTGGAAAGCTGAACCCTTAACAGTGGGCTCACAGAAGAAGACACTACAGTAAGAGGGAGGCACCTAAACCACCTAACAAGGAGCACAAAAGATGCAGCTGGGCTTTGATCGCAGCCTTCGAGAATTCAGGGGTATCTGTCTCTGTAGCAGACCTGTGGTCATGAATCTGCCCGTGGAGGTGGGAGCTGAAGTCAGCCCTTCATATCTTGTAAAAATGTGATGCCCCCTGTAGCACTTGAGCAGTTAACAGCAGTGTGTTCGGGAGGCTCCATGTTCTGTTCCCTGCTCTGCCTAAGCGGGACCAGGATTTCCAGCCAGCGCCTGTCCTCTCCTGCAGGCCCCTAAGACCACTTCTGCCAGGCCTAGAAATTGTTAGTAGTTACAAAACAATCAGGTTAAATCTTCCTTTGTGAAAAACAAAACCAGAACCATAGGGCACTGTGAATCTAACTCAGATTTTTTTCCAGGGAACATCTGATCCAATTTAATTCAGTAAGTCCCATTCCAGTCATTAATCTCCAGCCAAAATTTGTTTTTTATTTTATTGCACATTATGATTTACTGCACAGCTCTCTGTTCATTATTGCTTAGAGAAGCAGTTGCTCAGATCCTCTTTCCCTTGATCTCCTGATCAGGAAAATACTGCGCAGATGTGAACAGAAGTAAGACTATTACTCCTCTGAGACAACTCTTCCCCAATTAAAAATAGTGCCTGTGAGGGAAATTATGATCTTGCAAATAGCTTCAAATAGATTCTAAGAAAGACTACATTAACAGCACAAATGAGGCCAGGTTTCCTTACATCAGGTCTACTGTTTGCTGCAAAAACCGTGCAGTAACTGACACAATTAATATTGCACAAATATCCTGGGAGGGCTTAAAAATGTTGAAATTCCACATATGTATCCTTCAGTAGTTAGAAGAACCTGATCTGCCCAGTGCATTCCAGAATGAACCTATTTCCTTTTTAGGAAACAAATATCTTCTTTGTTTTTGTCATGCACAGGAAAGGACAAAGCAGAAACATATTTTCTTGTGATAACCACTGTCAAAACCAGAGGGTGTTGCCAGTGTTCATGCAGATGCCGCCTGGTCACTGTGGTCCTTCCCTCCTCCCTTGCGTTGTATCTGTGGGAACCAGACCAAAGCCCGCTGCAGTCTGCATCTGGACTAGGAGCTGGATGAGACTGCTCAGTTCTGGTGTTCGTGACCACCACTCATCTCCTGCTAAACCTGGTAAACTAATATATGTTGCAGATGGCTGGAGGTGCTAAGGAGTGAAAGCACTAAGCAGTCTTTCTGGGGATCTGAGTTCCTTTCCCGTCTAAGTTCACATTCTGGAGAGATCCCAGTGTCTTCCTCCAAGATGCAAATTGACTTCTCTTCAATAGTCTGGCCCAGCTGATGATTTCTATTTAGAAAGGCACTTGAATTATAAAAACAAATGTTCCACAGCTCAGGACTGTGATACATTGTCTTGCACTGGGAAACTCAAGAGGCAATGCTGAACTCTAGTCTCCCGAAACCCTAATTAGTGGACTGAAATAACTGACCTCACTTTCAAAAGGACATTGAAATAATTTATTCAGGACTTTGGTATGAGCTGAGGCTCTGAATTTTAGGCAACTAGCTTTTGACAATTACTGATTTAAGCTTTTGTCTACAATGGCCAGCTTTAGCAAACAGGGTCCTCTCGTAGTATTGCTTATCTAAGAAAAACGTTGGCACTGTACTATCAGCCAGCACTAGTATGTAAGCAATACTGATGTCAGGATATTATTATCTGCAGGAAACGCTTTTCACATTAACATGGTGTTTTAATGGCCTGTGATATTGCAAGAAGATATTTCTTCCAAGGAGAGAGAATTTAAGTACTGGGATAAATAACAACAGGTGTCTTTTACCTAACTGTTATTGCCTCCAAAGCCACACTGGCACATGCAGGTTTGCAAGAACACCAAGAGGACTTGGGAGAGCTGAAACCCCACATGGGCAGCCTGAAGGGCAAATGCCTGTGGAAGCTTTCCCCCCAGGTTGTGGTGAGCACAGTGCTGCATTCCCATGGAAATGCTCTTTTTGTCTCACAGTAGTTGTGGCTTTTCCCTTGGGGAGGAGGTAGTCAGAGGTTACAGCAGTGTTTTTTTCTTCTAGCCATCCGCCTGTTTTTATAAAATGTGTAGGAGCACTTGAGACCTCTGTTCCTCCATCTGTCTTGGTTGAGGCGGGTTCAAAGTCTTGGAGGGACAAATGCACACACAGTGCAATTGCCTCAGTCTGATTCACAGAGACCAGGCTACAAATATTGAAGAGTTCTCAGTATCAAACTCCACTTCAATGATCTAAATTTCCATGATATAAGTTCTTTTTTCCCAGGATGTAAATCGTGACACGAATGAGATTCCCTTAAATGCTAAGGTGTTCTTCAACATCCAGCATCATGAAAAAATGTTGTGTAACAGTCCTTGTTTTCCTTAGGGTCAGGCTAAATCTGGTCTCACTGGTTGGGGTCATATCCCCAGTTGTGCCTGATCTGCCTAATGGTGCAAATCTATTGTAGGAGTTTACTTCTAAGTCTAACTCTCTTGCTCAACTTGTAGCAATTGGAGGACTTGGCTTGGGAAACTGCTGATATGACTTGCAGGACATGGGCCTATTGCAGATCCCAGCCTTGAGAAGGAGCTGCTTAGGGCCTTCTGACTGTTTGGGAAATAAGACAGTCCTAAAATGGGCAGAATTAGTGTTAGAAATGATCCTTGGGGGAAGGAGGCTTCTGGCTGAAGAGCAACCTTACAGCCAGGCTGCTCACTTTGCTTGAAGGCAATGGAAGGGACGAAGTGTAGGAGTTTACGATATACCATGTGCATACATGTATATACCAGCCTATGGGGGGACTGCGTAATAACTGAGCTTCCTAGGAACTCTGGGAAGAAAAACATAAATCTCAACAGTCAAGCAATTTGTCTAATTCAGACCAGGTGTCAGGTAGCCTGTCGTATGGCTCCAGCATATAGGAGCAAAACATGACTTACAATCACCTTTTTATCCTTGTTCCTGCTGCTACTGATGCCCTTTAAGTCTAATATTCTCAATGGTAAGGAAATTTGTTTCAACTGAGCCAAATCCCATTTGTCTGTCTAGGTGGTGAGAACAAATGCCAGCTGTAGATCATCTTGAGTCAGAAGTAGATTTTTAACCCCATCCTGGTCAAGACGTAAACATGATCGCTCCTTCTCAACCACAGCTTCATAAACACACAAAATAAAACTGATAAAGTTTAAATGACCTGTGCGATCTGAGATTCTGGCTAAAACCTCTTTTACCATTGATTAAATCTGGAGTCAGATTGTGGCATTGATTTAGGACAAGCGTAAGATCAGAATTATACCCTGCTGGTTGATAATAATTTAAAATCTCTACATTTAATGTAGAATTATGGTACCCATTAGTTTTAATAAAATATCTTCAGAAATTATTCTACCAAGGTAGAGATTCTCTTTGTTCGTGAATATATGTAACTACCGAATTGTGGGAATTTCTGATCCTGACAAGCTTTGCTAAGTACTCAGCTACTAATTATGAACAGGAATAAAAGGACACCTGCTGAAATAATTATTAAAGGATATGCAACTACAGCCTGCCTCTGATCAGATGGATGAAGCCAGTATTCTACATCAGCAGAGAATGCAGTCTTACGCATTTTATGACAAATATACCATTAGGTAAATGATTACATCAGTAAGCATATTAATTTGGGTGACTACTGAACTGCTTAGATTTGAATGCAGAAGGAAAGTAGCAATATAGTTCCACACTAAATTAGATAAAATAAATGTTAGAGTTCCATGGTGCTGGCATAGATCTTATTTACCCACAAATAAATCTGGAATATTTCCACAAAATTCAGTTTTTAGCACTATGATAAATCAGGTAGGAGACTAGGATTGGACCCTCACTGTCAGTAATGATTTAATAGCTGCACATTCAGGAAAAAATTCCTTCCATGAATTCATCTACTCATTTTTGTCTACCAATTTGTTGTACCCATATAAGCCTTTTTTTAATGGATGCTTAAAATGTCTATTAGTTTAAGTACAAAAAAGCCTACAAATCCATGTTGTAAATATCTGCAGGACAAGTTCATCCTAAGTATGAGCTCTGACTCAGAAAATCCTCCAGGTGAGATGCTGGAAAGCTGGGACCATAATCTGGGAAAATACCACTACATGTCCTCCCTGTTCAACTCTTGCATCCTACACATAATGTCAGCCACTACTGCAGATAGGATCCTGAAGTGTTGGCTCAGATGGTTTTATGTTCTTATATAGAACCATAGCATTATGCTAAGGGCTTGGTGTTATGCTGAATCTAGGTACCATAAGGCTTATCCTAGCACCTGAAACGTCCTGCTGCCGCTCTGGCTGGCAGTTCTGGCCAGAACAAAATTGCTTTCTATGCATTTCGCCAACTGCTATAAAAAGGGCATGCAGCTGTGCCAGCCTTGGCAGGAGACATCTCCCTCTTCTTGCCCCAGTAGTTTTGAGGAGCACATCAACCATGTGCCCTGCATTTCCCACTTACATGCTCCCTTCTGACTACTCCAGAGATGAACAAGAAGAAAGGGGGAGCCAGCCATGCTTCTCCTGCTGCTGATCTGGATAGTGCCATGCCGTGACTTGCCTGTGGTCACATCATAATTCAGTGCCAGAAGGTGGCAATTCTAGGGCTGTTGTTCAGCCACTAAGTAAAAGCTGATTTTTTTTCTCCCCAGGCTGAAGAATAGATATGGAGAAATGCATGTGGTTGCAGATCCTCCCAGGACCCTGGGGCACAGCTTGGTTTCTAGGTGCAATCCCACTCCATCCCTGTGCCAGAAGGCCACAGCTCCAGCCACTGTAACCGAGAGAGAAGACTTGGCAAGGCCTTATTTGCTCTTTCTCCAAACCAGGTTGAATTTTCAACCTTAAGGCCACACTCTGCAAGTCATTTACTCTCCTAGATCAGGGGGCCATTCTGGTGATTGTACAGATATGGTATTTTTACCTGCTGAATTACAAATGAGGCTTGCAGCTGGGTGAAGAAGATTGATTGCACTATTTTATTTGTGCAATGAACACCCAGGAGCATGTCTGTTTGTAGCCAAGGAGAGGCTCTCCTAATCATGGACTGAGGATGCACTGGAAATGGATGGAAATTAAAAGCCCATGACCTTTGAGAGTCATAAACCACTTGCAGAATGTCTCATAGGCATCTCCTCCCATGGGGAAATGTTGCAATCTTCAGTTTTATTGGTTTCTTTAAGCTCCAGATTCTTTAAAACTGGATGTTACTATAGCCCCGTGGCTCTGTGATGACGAGTGCTGTGGCACCATGAAGGTGTTGGGATCTTTACCCCTACACTCTAGACTCCTCACCTCTCGTTCACATGTATCCTCCCTCCAGCCTTTCCTCCCTGCCCAACAAATTCAGGTTTTGAGGGACGGAAAAGCTCGACTGGGGCTTTTTACTACCCCGGGCAGGGTTGCTCCTTGCCTTCCCCCTCTGGAGCCTGGCTCGCCAGCCCCACACCATGCACCTTTCACCACTTCTCCCGGGGATCACCAAACAGTCTCAGGCATGCTTGGCTTCACGGCAAAGCTTCTCCAATTTGTTTGTTATTTTTCCTCCGGCTTTATTTATGAAAGCTGCATGCCGAAACACCCTCCCCTCATTGCCACCCCTTTTCTCTCCGTTTTGTTTCCCGCTGGGTGTTGCGCTCTGACACACCAATTAAAGACACGAAGTACAAGGTGGGGATCATCTGGCCCTGGCTGCAGAGCATCGGCAAGAAGAGAAGCTCCTAGAGATAAAATCAGGTTTCTTTCTCTCTTTACAGGACCTTGCTGTGGGATGTCCAGGGCTTCCTGCCGCAGCCCGCGGGGCGGCCAGCAGTCCCCGGCCAGCGCTCTGCTCTCCCTAATGCAATTACAGTCTGCAAATGTTTAAAGGCAGTTTCTTTTGAGTTAGCCACATGCTTCAAATTGTTATGTGGTTAACCGCTGAGAACAAACCCCCACACAAATACCTACGGATCAACTTGCTTGAGCCAGGGTGGTAGTGGTGGGGGCGGAAGGGGAGGGGGGGGCTTCCTCATTTTGCTTTTGATGAGAAGAAAATAGAGTTTTCTTTCGACTTTTCTAAACTGCTAGCAGCCGCCGCATCGCGGTGCGCTCTGGTTGTTGCTGTTTGCACATTTGTTTGCGTTTACCACTGATGAAAGGGGCCTTGTTTGACAGCTATGGCCACGTACGCCATGGGCCAAGGCCTCCACTGGTGTAAATCAGCTCGCCTGGTGAATGAGAACTGAAAACACGACCTCCTCTCCGTGTGTGCCGTGCAAACACCAAGCCTGGGGAAGCCTTCCGCGCTTTGACATTGCCCTATCCCATGTCCCTTAACTCTTATAAAAGATGAATACTTTTCCACTGACTCAGAGAGGCAGATGGATTTTGTTAACTCCAGCCGAGATAGAGGAGGATACGCAAAAAGCATCGCTGCCTCTCGGGGTGGGCTGAACCCAGCTTTGGGGTTCAGGGGGGACCAAGCGAGGAGCTTCATGTTACGCCCTGTTCAGCATGGATGGAGCTTGGCTTGTGGGTACCACATGGGAGCAGAGCGATACGTGGTCCAGGCTGAGCCCTGCTGCTAATCAGTGTCTGAAATAATGAACCATACTGTCGTTCCCTCTCTCTGAAGCACGGCAGCTCCCCAAAGCCCAAGAGAGAGACTTCAAGCCAACAGCAATGAAAAAACAAACACCCCAAAACAAGCGCAGCGCTCAAAACCCCTCAGTAATTCCATTGCCTCTACTTAAATTACAGAGTTTTTCAGTGAAGTAAATTAACTTCCCTTTGCATGCATTTCCTTGTATTTTTAAGGACTATGATGCCACCGAGGAGCAAATTGTCTTACAAACCCAATCCTACCTGGGGACAGTTTCCAAACACGATTGGCATAGCTGTTCATGTAGCACTCATGAGGGTGGACCCAAGTGGAAATATAAATAATTATTTTGCCATGGGCCAACTTTAAGATCCGTCTTAAGTTTACTTTCATTTATAAAATAACAGATTAAAGACTCTATAAGGTGGCTACAAAAGCTGCAATCCAAACATGATCCACTTTGCTCAGGCATGAAACAAAATTGCATTCTTTGCTTTTTGCAGAAAACAGCGCGAAAAGGAGAGGTCAAAGGCTTTGGATGTGGGGAACAGTTTCAGTGAAAGTGGTTTAGTTCCTCTGGTCCATTTATCATCTGAGCAGAGAAACATCACTGTGCGTATGAAGTTAGCTCTGCAGGACTCTATGCCTGTCAAAACTGTTTATCCATACTTGCCAACAACAGCAAGAAAAGCAGGAGGACTGGCAGTCGTGATGGTGAATGAGTTGGACACATGGAGTGAGGGCGCATGAGTTAAACCTCCTCACTGATGCAGAAAGAGAAAGAGAGGGAGGGAAAGAACATTAAAGCATGATGTGTCTAATCTTAGAGAGTTTAATGGTGCAGTTCATTAAAAAAAAAAAATGACCTTTTGCAGAATTTCTTCATGGGCAACTGAGTAGATGGGTCTTAGTGGCCAGTTAGCCCTCACGCTGCTGAAGGCACAGGAGTAAATGCCAGCAGAAACAGCTATTGGGGGATATTGGCACATTAACGTTATTGGCCGTGGGTAGCGGAGTTGGGAATGTTGCACTTCCTTAGATAATTCAAAACTAATGTGATTGATAATCACTTATTAAGGAGCTATTTAGTGCTTGGTATAGTTATATGAAGAGGTATAAAAAATTCCCGCAGTCTAAATCGAACAGAACCTTAAAGCTATGTGAGGGCTATCAGGACAACAAAGCAAACAAAAAAAAAAAAAAAAAAGGAGAGGAAAGAGAATTCAGGTTTATAAAAAGAAACATGTACACAATGAGCTGAAGGTTGTGCTTCTGCACTTCCTGGTCTGGGTGTGAGCAGAAGAGGAAATACCAAAATACCACCAGAAAAACTATTCCCACAGCATTTCCAACCTGACAGAGACCAGAAAATTCTGCCAGTCCTGCAAAAATGGAGGGAAGAAACCCACAACCAACCCAGTCCCAAGCCTCCTGCTCATTGGAAAGCCAATGAAATTTCCAAAGCTAGGAGACTGGGGTAGACCTAGACAAGTCTTCGTATTTCCCCTGAGTCCTTATCTGTACTCTGTATTTTCTGCAGTTCGCTGATTGTTGGTGACATTTTGACTCTTCTGCCAGCTTTAAGAGGAGCACATTTCTGCTACAGCCAGTTTAATCGCATCTGTGACCACAGACCACCAAATTGCGTGTTAACTGCAAAGCAGGGCACCATGGTCTGGTCTAACTCAGGTGAGGGGTTCCTTGTCCTCCCTTTCATTTTCTGAGGGTCAGTCTCCTACAATGAGAGTACAAACCTACGTACACAGCGAGAACCAACCTTTCAATGCATAAAATACCATCAGTTTCAGTGTTGCCCCATGTTAATAATCAAAACTGAATTCCTGAAGGCTTGCAGGCAGAAAAGACATGAGTTTGGCCTGGCTGGTCTCACACAAACCTTCCACTGATACCAAAGAAAACCTGGAAGAAGAGCAGCAGGATCACATTCAAAGGGTTGTGCGGAAAGTCGGCACACCAGGCAATTAGTTTAAAACTTCAGATTTGGAAGCTCTGCAAAGAATTTGGAAAATGGCTCTTTCCCTTTATTGGTATAAAAAAGGAAAGTATTGTCTCCTGCTAAACCCCAAGAATTTAAATGTTCAAGTCTCTTGATTGACGTGCAGTATTATATACTGGGATTCAGGACTTTTTCAATAGTCTAATGAAAATCAGGGCTAAAGTAAAATTACTACAGAAAGCTGTTTTCCCTATAGATGTTTCCTAACATCTAAGCAATTTCTGAATCAAGTTTTTTTCCCCAAAATTAGAGAACTGAATCACTGGAGCAGCTCCAAGGAGCAGCTCAGGAATGTTCAGTGCAACCACAGCCTCCAGCTATGGGACAGAACAAAATCTGCAACAGTGGTGATGCTTTATCTTCCACATCTCACTCCAACAACACTTCCGTGGGTGCCAGCAATGAAATCTGCTTCAAAGACGTCTGAAAAGAAGACTTTTTCATTTCAAATGCTGAGTCACTGATTTTGAGACCGGTCAACTCATTGCATTTGTGACTGCAGTTTAACTAAAACCACCTAAGGCTAATAATGCCGTCATGGACTCTCACATCCAAAAATGAAGCTAAAACCTTAGCTAAGCCTCATGTCTGAATGCAGCTTTCCAGTTCATTCAGAGGAGCATAGCACTCAGCATTTTCCCTCCAACAACAGAAAGCCCCTTTCTGGCCTCCCATAACATAGCTGCATGAAATACGTTTTCACTACTACTGCAAACTTATTTAAGAAACAATAGGAGAAATAGTTGGCACATGGATTCTTCTTAAAACTTAAATCTAGATCAACAATAAAACATAAAAGGCCAAGGAAACATGCAAAGACACTCAGAAAATGCTCATTTTTCTTTTAAGATTTATTTTCGCTGAGATTGAGACGTTGCAATTTACTCAATGTGGGCCCCATTCTGCAAGTCTTTTCTTACATGAGCTCTTTTTAAAGTCACTGAGGTTGTTTATGTGAGTAAAAGTTACTTACATGAGTAAGGACTCACAGTATCTGGACTTAGAAGTTTTGCTACAGTAAAGTTTACCTAGACATTATCTGGGCTGTAGAGCAGTGTGTATTTTTAGGAATTAAAAATGGACTTCGGTTGTTTTTTTTGGAAAAAGTTCTAACTTCAGCTTCACCCATCTGCTTTTTGCAGTTTGCTCAGCAGCCACATTGAATGGACGCGCTCAGCCTTTGTCCCTGTCTCAGAGCTGCTCGTTACCAACCACGCTCAGCCCCAACGCGCTGTAACTCACCAGGATGCGTGCAGTCTGAATTCCCATTCCAGATTTGGTCCTCAAACCTAAGGCCATTATTCCATCTCAGACTAAAACATATTCTCCCATGGGCAGCTGAAAAAGAGCATCTTTCTTCAGGTTTTCTTGCCACAAAAAGATAAAATAAAGTGAAATAAAATAATAATAATAAAAAAGGAAATCCAATGTACGGCAATCCCCAGAGTTCTGGAGTCTAAAAGTGTTGTTGATCTGCATCCATAAATGTCCTGACCAGTGAGGAAACACAGGCACTACAACTGGAAAGAGAGCAGGAAGGAAAACCTACCATGTGAGCAAAGTAAAAAAAAAAAAAGAAAGGGGGGGGAGAGAGAGAGAAAAAGGTCTGCTCAGTGGACAGCACTTGGGCTGATAGCAGGGATTTCAGGAAATCCAAACACTCAGACAGGAAATCTGAACACTGGATAAACATGCCATAATCTCCACAGATACAGTTAACGTGCTGCGTCTCCCTTTAACCCTTCGCCTGCCCATGGCTGAGGCTGAAATCAGATATGCAACGCCTGGAAACACAAGCTGCCCGGGGGGCTCCAGTCTGAGCGCTCGAAAGTCTGAGCAGCAGCCCTGCGTTCAACCCTGCCTTCTTCCCTCGCTACTCTGGCGAGGATATTTTCCTCACTTTATTTCTACAGAGTGATGCTTTAATTAAAACGTGTATGACTTTCCTCCTCTGAGAAGGAGATGATATTGCACCCTGAGCCCTGCAACAACAGGGCAACCTGCCTGAACACCTGTGTGCCACCAGCCATGGCTACCTGGTAGTCCTGAATTAGTTTTACCTGTTTTTTCCCCTCTCTTTTGCTGTAACACAAGATTTATATGGCTGTCTGTGAGATCCTTGCAGGGTATCCATGATGATTTACTCCAGGGCTGGTGCAGCAGGGGTGGGGGGGCACCTGAGAAGTTAGAGGGAGAGCATTCTTAAAGGAACAGGGGAGTTTGAAAACTCGTTTTATGATATTTTGTCAAGGAATTGAGGATCAAACTCTGCAGTCCTTAGTAAAAGTAAGATGAAGCCTGTGTTGTTGCTTGTTTCTGGAATATAGACTTTGCTCTTTGTGTCTTGTGGTTCATTCCCCAACATTAACAACATCACTTTTTTTTTTCTTTGAGGCTTCTTAATTGATTTCTTTTATCTCTACCTTGGTTAAACTATTAATGTAAACCTCCTAGCTAGCTACAACAGTAAGAAGAAGCAATAATATTTCTTAGAGCTGACTCCTCGCTCCCACAGATGTGATTAACAAAGTGACGTTCACCTGAGAGTTGTCCAATTGAAACCCATGGTACTACGAGCGCCCACGCACACACACACATGCAGAACTAAGCCCCTGTGTGTCTGCAGGATGGGGACTTCACTGTGTTTTCTGTAGGAGGACAATCACAGGCTTCACTGCTTTTCAGAGGTCACTGACTCCTAAGGCAAGGGCCTGCTTCCAAAAATGCTTCTTCTCTCTTAAAATTGACTTTCTAGGCCAGTCCTAGCATGTTGGAAAGAAAACGCTGTGTCTTCAGATTTTTCTGGTTCTCCTAGGACTCCATAGCAATAAAAAATTGATAAAAATTAGTACCTTGAACTTCACTTTGCCATTTGCTGGTGGAAGTAATTAGACACAGAGGTAATATCCACTGACTGGTGCCCTTGCTTAAGGCATTGGCAATTAACTCATCTTAAATAGCCTTAATATAAGTCCCACATGCAATACTAGCCTATATCATTATATTAGGGTACCCACCAGGAACAAAATAGCAGCATTCTAGGAAAAGGCTTCCTTCAGCACCTTCTGGTGTGAACACACCTTCTGGTGTGAACACACCTTACAGTGTGTTTCTGCTTATTATTTCAAAGACAGAAGCTCTGGCAAATCAGCATGGGTTACAGCATTCCCTGGAAGTTCCCAGGCTTGGAAATCACACCCAGTCTACTGAGATAGGTTGTGTTGGCCAAGCGACGCAGCTGGGAGCCTGGCAGCAGAGCTGGGGTGGAAAATGGGGCTTTTGGGGCATCCCCGCCTCAGGAATTCTCCTCTGGTCTCCAGCCTAGTTCTGAGTCAGGAAATATCTTTCAAGTTGGGTCCTCGCATTCCCAGTCATTCTCCTACTACTTTTTAGGATGCTTGAGGCCGGTGATGGAGGTTGGTCCCTATGAGCGTGGCTGGAGCACTGGCGGCAGCATCTGTGCAAATAGCTGGTAGAACAAAGGCTTGGCTTTAGAGGCATGAGGTCATTCGCCTTGCCTAGCACGTGCTACATGAAGCAAGTACCAAATGGTTGCTTGATGATGTCAGGAGGGAACCGGTGGAAAAACAGGCAAAAATTAAAACATGTCAGGGTTGGACTTTTTTTTTTCTTCTTGTTCCATGTGCTCTGCCAGTTTCAGTTATTCACTTTTTTCCATAGAAGTTCTTCTGTTGTCATGGTTTTTTTCACCTTCCCTTTTCTTGTATTTTCCCCTTAGTGCAAGTCTTTCCAGTAGGAAAAGGAAAGCAAAAATAGATGAAAAGAATAAAGCGCAGGCTTTGCTTTTCAGTATAACTGGAAAAAAGAGAAAATATTCATAAACCCTCAAAATATACATTTTGAAAAAAATGCCTTTTAAGATTGAGAGACTTTTCATTTGAAAACATTCAAGCAGCTCTGGAAAAAAAAGGAGCTGGGGGAAGTGGGATATAATTTATTACCACTAACATCTGCTGTAAATCAGTTAGAGGTAGGCAAACATTCCCTGCCAGGGCACAGTTAGGTCAAGGTGAGAGGGGATAAAGCAATAATTAAAAAGAGCAGCGTCCTTCAGCTAGGTCCAGTAGGCTGTAAGCAGAAGAGCAAGTGCTGCTGTAAAACTGCTTTTTCTCTAGAAAAATTTCAAAGGGGGGGGGGAAATGCATTGGTATGTTCAATGGAAAACTATCAGTTTATAAACCAGCTCCAACATTTCCCTAGTATTATACTTTTTTCCCTGGTATTACACTTTTCTGTTTTTCTAGTTTAAAAAAAAAAAAAAGTTGATGAAAGGTTGTGCTTATTGTGAAAAGTTAAATTTGATGAGAAATTTCTGTTGAAAAGCTCTACAGAAAGGTGTTATTGTCAGTCTTGGTAAAAGGGAGAACAGGGACAGCATGGTAGGTAGAATAACAAAGCTGACAAAAATAAACCGTACTGAAACATTCAGCAGAAACAGGGTAGAGGCAAAACTTCAAACTCAGGCCAGCAGTTATCAAAGCTAAAAAGTGGATAAAGATTCCTGAAAGGGCACAGCAGCTGCAAAAAATCCACCATCACCTGAGAAGAAAAGGCAATGGCCTTACTCAATACAGATGTGAAGATGCTTGCTTTTAAATTGGAAAAAACCCCTCCACCACATCCACCCTTGATGTATCCACAGCAGCCGAGCTGCTCGCTTCCTCGGTATCCCCGGGATGTAACTTTCTGTAGTCCAAGACCTGATAATAAAATTCTCACTTCTTCCACAAAGAGCTCTGTAGCTACTGAATTAAGACAGATCAGTTCATTAACGATTAAAAGGGTTTAGCTATGTATGTGGAAGATAAAGCACATGGAATTATAATTGAGATTGTGAACAAAATGCTTGTGAAAGAGTTATCATTAACCTACGAGGCCCCAGGATCTGTTATTTTTCATGTTTCAATGACAAGCCTTATCATTATAAATAGTTAGAAATTTTTTTTTCCAGAATAGGTTTGAAATGAAGATCAGTTCTTTAATTTTCACCACCCTACTTATTGGATTTGGTGAACACAATAATTCAACACAATAATTAAAACATTTGGAGAAAAAAAGAGTTGCAGGTCCCATTTTTGTCATTCTTCACCCTGCAGTCACCCTGAGGCTTTACACCCTTGAAAAAAATTATTTAATAAATTCATGTGAAACTAATTTACTTTCCCTTTAGAGCGTGGCCAGCCCTTTGCGCTCAGCAATCCCAGACCTCTCAGTAGCTACCAGAAACTGGATGCCAGGGGAATACTGTGATAAACAAAGTTCCCCATTCACACTGTGACTCTGTCTGGATTTACAACAACATATGCTAAAACTTAGCAAACATTAGAGAAAATGAGTAGAAAACACTAACCAAAAGGATTTCATAAACACTGACACGACTTATCATAAGCTATAAACACTATTTTTCTCATAAAACTTCAATAATTAACTGGTTTAGAGACTTCTTGCTGTGCTACAAAACATACCTCTTTGTGCACTGGCTTTCAATTTTAACATGTTTGCTTGGAGATCCCTGCCAATTTTATTACTAGTCCACTCCTTCCTAAATGAGCAGTCAAGGAGGTTTACTTTTGAGATCAACATCCCTGCTGGCAATCTTGCATTAGGAAAAGGACTGAGCCCCCTTCATCCAGCAGCAAACCATGTGCTCTTACATTACACAAGAAACATTGCCACTTTCCCCACTGTTCATTCAGGGAAATACAGCAGAAGCTGTGTTCTAACAGGTTTAACGTCATGTTTGTACATTTATTAAGCAAATAGCACCTCTTGACGTTACGAAAATGTCCAGGCATTAGAAACTGCCTTGACAAGAAGCACTTGACCCTTGGTGGTGACTACAGGCTGTAGCAATGCGCCAGAGACTGTGCACATTTCATTTTCAGCTGGTTTTATGTTTTCATAGTTTTCTTTTTTTTAATAGGAAAAAAAAACCCACCGAAGCATTTCCTTTTTTTTGCCTCTCCTTTTCGTTCATCCTTCCTTGTTGCAATGGCAATAAAAAAGGGGAATTTTTTCATAGTTCTCTTTTTCTCCCCTAATTTTGTTTTTCTGAGGTGGCATGTGAAAAGAGGAAACCAAAGACATTGCCAAACAATTTTTTCTAACCAGCTCTGCTCAAAATATGCAGTATAGACATATAATCAGTAAAAGGCACTAAGGAAAACAGCTGTCACCTAAAGACATCTCCATGGTGTGAGGGCAGGTGCTGGTTCCATCGTTTGCCAGAGAGATGTGGATACTCCAGGTAACATTCAGAGACAGCTTTAAGTTGAATTATACACCACAAACATTAGTAGTAATGAAATGCTGCAGAATGCGGAAAAGGCTGACATTTAAATTTCTGAGTGTCAGTTTGCATCATTCTCTATAGGTTTTCAGGCCATCAGCCATGCTGAAAGGGCCAGGTTAGGACACCTTGGACGTGCTGTGAGCGTCACGCCAGGCTTGTTCTCCCTTTGCCACCAAAGTCTTCCTCAGCTTCCTTTCTAAAAACACATTAAAAAGATGCCTTCTCAGTGTGTTGTCATCGGTTTGTTGCAGAAAATTTAAATGACAAACACAACACGTGAATTCCAGACATTAATAAACACTATGACAAACCCCCAGATGATCACCAGATTGGTTTAGCAATTATGAGACTTTTTTTTGAAAAAGAAATGTAAGCTTCTCATGATCTGAATCTTTGGAAGTCATATGAGCAATAATTTTAAACATTTTTTACAAATGAAGAGTAGATGCATACATAAAAATTAGTGTTAAATTCCTTGTCAATCCCTTATCACCAGGAGTTGAACATTTAAAAGTATGGATGGGTGCCATGAGACTTATCGTAGACATTTGAGAGTCAACACTGCTATAAATGCCGCAAACTTCATATGCTATAAGCACTGTATATTTGTATACAGCATAGACTGTATACGAGAGCTATTAGCCCAGGGAGCTTTAGTGTGGTCTGGAAAATGAAAGGCTACATAAAAAAAAAAAAAAAAAAAAAGATATTTCTAATTCCAGTTACAGCTTTTGGAAATAGGTGATGACCATCATGGTGACATGTCTACAACAAGGAAGATAAACTCAAAGCCAAATCCTTCCTCATGACTGTAATCCTTTAGGTCTTTAGATTTTTATGTGTATGCATGCACGTGTGTGGTCAAAATCCAAATCCTCAAATACTGATGAGGAAACAGGGCTGAGAAACAAAGCAGCAGGGTAAAATACAATCCTGACCTGTTATGGCCCTGACGTATGCAAGTAAAAATGAGGTGGCCCAGCAGCAGGTTGGGACTGCGGCAGGAAGACTGGACTTTTGCAAGGAGAAGCCAGGATGGTGGGGAGCAAATGGTGTGGTTACCTCCATTAGATCTGATGAGTTAGAGAGTGATGTATCCTGTATTCAGAAGGGCTGCAGCTCCTGTCCTCTGATACCTAAGCACTGGGGACCATCACCAGAGAGGTCTGAAGGCTCTTGAGGAGAAGAACATAATGACTAGAGAAGAGGCTCATTATTGTCACAGAAGGACCGCACTACTTCCCTGAAGGAAGAAAGTGCTCTGCAGGTGTCTCATTTCCATCTTTCTCCCCATCGCATCACTGTTCTGTCTGCTTATGCTCTGGTTATAGGCTTCTCCTTGGGAGAGGCTCCTTCAGCTCTTGTGCAGGAGGTGGTGGCTGCCTTCATCCCACTCTCACTTGCTTCGAGTCCCTCCATGAGTGCTTGCTGGCTGAAGCAGTTATCCTGGCTCAGTCAGGATATCTCACTTGTGCTCTGCTGTGTTATCACTGGAGGTTTCAAACGCTACAGTGTATTATGCTGACCGCACATCTTTCTTAGGGCTACAGAGCACATCCATGGAGAAGAGTCATACAACACCAAGCATGAATTAAGCCTCTGGCTGAACGACTCTTTTGGGGGTGAACATCTTGCTTTCCTGCTTTTCAATTACAGCACGCACTGCCTCTCTAGCTTTGTGCTTCAGAAGGAAGTATATGTATCTCCTGGTGCTCAGGGCAACCACACAGTAGTGTTCGTGTGGTGCTTCTCATACAAATGAGGGATTGTGCCCTTTTCTGATTGCAAAGGTCAGATGAGTGATCTGCTATTCAGTCTTTGGTTACTCAGTGACTAATGGCCAGGGGTTTATAACCTATTCCTAACACCTTCACGCCTTCAGACTAGCCTTTCTGCTGCCTGGGGCCCAGAGCATGCTCTGCTCCAGAGATGCCCATGATGTTTGGGGTGGCTTGCTCCTTCTGATCCCTTTCCAGGCCTTTCCCCATACAAGGGAAGCAGACTGAGTTGTTAATGAAGATTCATTAAGCAGAGTCATGGATAATGCTGAGTTCAAGCTCTTGTGCTGGCCTTTGGGCAACTCACCCAGGCTTCTTTTAAAGTGACAAACCTCAGGGCACTTCCAAACTGCTGTGTCCAGTTGTGTTCTAGCTTCATCCCAACCTCGAGCAGGACCCAGGGATGTGCACTAACCCCACTCCCCTCATACACTGCCCTGGATCTTCTGCTCAGGCAAGACACAGCCTGGGTCTCTCTGGCTACATCTCTTATCTTGATGAACTATGCCTCAAGGTGGGGTCCATTTTCTTGTTAGGTGCTTTACGTTGGTTTTGTTTGCACCGTCTGTAGGGACTGCATCTAAATTTGCAGCTCTGTGCCTGAATTTCTCTGGGTGATCAGCCCATGGTCTTCCCCAGACTGAAGCCTGAGTGGAGGCCAATGTCTCATTGATGCAGATGATCAATAGCATAGAATATTTCAGTTGGAAGGGACCTACAGTGTTCATCTAGTCCAACTGCCTGACCACTTCAGGGCTGACCAAAAGTTAAAGCATGTTATTAACAGCATTGTCCAAATACCTCTTACAGGCCATGTAATGACAGGCATGGGCATCGACCACCTCTCTAGGAAGCCTGTTCCAGTGTTTGACCACCCTCTCGGTAAAGAATAGTGGGCCCCTCACTACAAGAAAGACATCGAGGTGCTGGAGAATGTCCAAAGAAGAGAAACAAAGCTGGTGAAATGTCTAGAGCACAAGTCTTGTGAGGAGCACCTGAGGGAACTGGGGTTGTTTAATCTGGAGAAGAGGAGGCTGAGGGGAGATCTTACCGCTCTCTACAACTACCTGAAAGGAGGTTGTAGCAAGGCGGGGGTTGGTCTCTTCTCCCAAGCAACAAGCAATAGGAGAAGAGGAAATGGCCTCAAGTTGCGCTGTGGCAGGTTTAGGTTGGATATTAGGAAAAATTTCTTCACCAAAAGGGTAGTCAGGCACTGGAACAGGCTGCCCAGTGAAGTGGTTGAGTCTCCATCCCTGAAGGTATTTGAAAGACATCTAGACGTGATGCTTAGAGACATGGTATAGTGATGGACTTGGCAGTGTTAGGTTTACGGTTGGACTCAATGATCTTAAAGATCCTTTCCAACTTAAATGATTCTATGATTCTGTGAAATGCTTCCTAATGTCAAGTCTAAACTTCCCCTGATGCAGCCTTGAACCATTCCCACACGTCCTATCACTGGATACCAGGGAGAGGAGGTCAGCACCTCCCTCTCCACTTCCCCTCCTCAGGAAGCTGTAGAGAGCAATGAGGTCACCCCTCAGCCTCCTTGTCTCCAAACTAGACAAACCCAGGGTCCTTAGCCACCCCTCACAGGACATGCCTTCCAGCCCTTTCACCAGCTTTGTTGCCCTTCTCTGGACGCATTTGAGTACCTTAACATTCTTGTTAAATTGTGGGGGCCAGAGCTGCACACAGAAATGTCAAATGCAAGCTTGAGCCCTAAGCCAACACAGAGGCACAAACACGTGTCTGCCTCAGTTCTCCATAATCACAATTTATGACCTTACAACACATGACTCGGATACGCTACAGGTCATGGCTTGCACAGATGTTCAGGGATGGGATTTGTAAGGATGGGATGCTATCTAACATTTCTACCATTATGGCTCTAGTGGTCAAATTGGATTCTCCACTGTATATGAAACTAGAGAAAATGTCATACAAGGCGGACTGGATGACATCAGTTTTCCCTCTCTTGCTTCAACACTTTATATACATTCAATATGAAAGCTTGGTTTTGTCTCATAAAAGCTACAAGAAGTTTAGAAGAAAATAACATTCTTGTCTGGGGAGCTCCAAATTAAATGATTTCTAAAACGGGCCTGAAATCAAGAGCCACTGCTGTTTGCTGTGTGAAAAAGGAGAGGAATATTAACTTCTGCGGGAGGAGGAGCTGTACCTTAAAAAAAAGTTACTATTGAAAGCAAAGCTGGTTTGGCAATCTCAGATAATTGGAAACACATGCTCCTGGCTGCAGGCGTATGTACAGCACATAAACTGCAGAAGAAAAATAATAAGAGAAAAGACATAGAGTATTTGAAAATGTAGTGAGAGAAGTCAACATTTTACAACTTGTTAATAGTGACTATACTTGAAATATTTTTTCGCTTTGTTATTAACCTTAAGAACATAAATAGATATGTAGACTTTCTGGTGTACACCAACTTTATGATAAAATAGAGATCCCAGGTATGTTGGATGATAGTATTACATAAGGAGAATATTTTAGTAAACTATCTGAACAAAGATGACTCATAATGATACAGATGAATATTTTATTTTAAACACAAAATGTTGTGAATTACTTAGCACCTAAAAATAACACGCCCCCTTTTAACTTTCAATGAACTGTGTTGATGTTGCAGGAGTTTCTAACTTTTTCAGTACAGCAAATCATCCATCTTTTGTAGTCTGTTAACGCAAATATCTCTTTTCAGGCCAAAGCTTCGAAACCAAAGCACACATAAACCCCCTCACACCCACACTCCCTTCGGTTTGCAGCTTTTTGTTCTGCCTCTCTCCCTTCTTGGGTAGTAAAAGCCACAGGAGGAAGGAAAGGCTGTGAAAATCTGCACAGAAAAACGAAAATTCAGTGTGTACTGTAGAACACTCTATACCGTAGCCATACTGTAAGGGAATGTAAATCGGTCACTTAAAGATGTGTGGGCAGAGCTGTTGCTAACCTGCCTCTTCCCCATCTTTGGCCACTAAGTTTCTGCCAGTCCCTGTTGGATATGTGGATATGTGTTTCTCTCTTCTTGAATCATCCCTGATTTTCCCTCCATCAGTTCTCAGCAGGGGTGAGTTTTGCAGCTCTCAGATGTCTGTGCAGTGGCCCAGTTGTGGTCTACATCAGTCCTGGTCAGCTCTGGGCTGGCAAATCCTTTGTATCAAAGGTGTCTCAGGCAATTTTTGTTATTGAAACCTAGACTTGTCTGCATTTATGCTGGCGTCCAAAGATGTGAAAGGCCCATCTTTCTCTGAAATGCCATTTTACAGTCAAATTTTGAGTTCTTCTAATGGAGGGAAGGAGTGAAGTTTCATGAACAAGGCCTCCAAAGTGCTGTAACATGGGGGTGGGGAGAGGAGGTGGAAAAGGAGCTTTCCCTGAAACTTCATCATCTCAAATGACTCAAGCTTTTAAACTTCCAGAAAGAAATAATTATTTAAAATAGATCAGCCTGAGACAGGCAGCTAAGGTAGAAAATGTGGCACAAATAGATACAGCTTAGTGAACTTTCTCAGGGTTTTGATATGGTTGAGGCTATTTTAGTAATCGATGGTGCTTCCTGCAAAAGATTGTCATCCAAAGGCCACTGGCGTCAACAGGAAACTTTCCCTCAACATCTGTGATCTTCAGGTCACACATCTGAATCATTCCGTGCTGTGCTTTTTATTATATTCATGGGGAATACAACGTATATGGTGGTCAGAGAAAATACCTTAGTGCATCAAAAGCCAATTCTAACACTACATCTCAGGATTAGCATAATCTTATATTTCACATGTTTCATGTCCTCACTTTGCTAATGTCACTCAGCTTCTCTTCATCATGGGGCACCTTAACTGTGTGGTTTAATGTTTTTTCTTCTGCTACAAGCCAGGTAAATTCTCTCATCTGTGAAAAAAATGAAAGGATCCTTCAGGGTACAGACAGAAATAGATGTTGTACGCTGTGGGATCTTGAAAAGCAATGACCAGGGTATATTCTATTCCAGTAAGAGTAGAAACTTAATCCCACGCCTACAGGTGTTTTCCAGCTTTTCTGCGATGACCTCCACATCTCAATAAAGAAATTGCCTCATGGGCACTTATCCTCCGAGTCATTGTGTAACATCCCCGTGGCAATTTACATTACATGGAAAACCATACTGAAAAAGCATTTGTGCCTCTTTTTAAGAGGTCTTTAGAGGAATATGGGTATTGACCTTCCTGTAAAAGTTGACCATGGTTTCTGCTTTTGCTGTTTATCTCATCTCTTTGCCTTCCCTTGGCTCCATTCCTCTCAACTGAAGTCCAGGACGAAAGCCAGCATACCACAGGCACAGTGAGCTCACCAGTGCGCTGTGGACCACAGCTAAGGAATCTCCATCCCAGTCCTTTTCTAGTGTGAAGCTTCAGTGTGACATGCAAAGTTCTAACAGGATCACAGATCATATTTAATAAGCAAAATAAAAGAAAGGCAAGTCAACACTCCCAGTGATTACTTAAGAGAGAGCTTTACAGCCAAGTATAACACCTCTCCCTGATGCATTCTGCTGTATTTTTCCAGGATCGTTTGCCCTGTTCTTGCAGAAACAACAGGATGGCAATGGGACCTGAACTCTGACTCTCTGCTGTTTCTACTATTCTGGATGCTGATGTTGCTCTTTCACAACAGCTGAGTTGGATCCAGGTGGAAATGTGAGTTGTCTTTTCTCTAAAGAGGAAACATTAACAAAACCCTTGACACTTTTATATAGTTAAGAAGTTGCTTCTGTCATTTCTTGGCATACTAGATTGTGGACTATTACCATAGTCTAATTGCTTATGGAAATACCGAATTGTTTCTTGTTAAAGTAACAGATTCACATCAATCCCCATACACTTTAAATAAATGATTTTCAACACTTTCAGGTAAAGAATGTGTAAAGAAAAGGACTTCTTTTTCTTGGACTTGAAGAGATGGGCATGTTGGAAATTTCAAAATGGAATGATACATGAAGCTGGTGTGAGCTATGACTGCCCGGCAAAAATATTTTAATACATAGAAATGTACATAACTTCTGTAAACATTGTTCTCTTCTTACAGCAAAGGCAAATCTTTAAAGTTTGGTCTAGTCTAAAAGGCTTCTTTAGGACCTGACAGATGTCTGCTCCTATCATGCCATGTAGGACAATCTGGGATAAGAAAATAACATGACAGTAATTAAAGGTAGAAATACATGTAGTAGCAGCAGGAAATTCCTATTAGCTGATGTCTATCCCAGCTCTCCAGCTACTTAATGTCAACTTTTGTTGTCAGATTTCTTATTTGTTTATGTTTTCAAGAAGAGTTATTGAACCAGTCAAAACATGTATCTGCATGGTTGGCACAAAGCAAAAGCTGAAAACTGAATTGCTGGGAGCAATCCAGTCAAAGCTTTTTCATTTGGGACATTCTCTTGAATTGAGAGGACTTTCATGATTTCGTAGTAATAATAATTAATAGTATGAGGAGGGGTCATCTGAGCATTCTTGATCTAAGAAATGTGGTGACAACTGCCTTAGAAGAAGGTTGCAGAAAACAGAAAAAGGAAGGAAACCATGGGTAGCCTTAACTTCAGATAACCTATGACTTAAGTGACTGACTCCTTATCTGAGCTTTTCCTTTCTAGGAGCTCCTGATGTTCAAGAGGGGGTGTGCCACAAGACATCAGGCGATGGCAATGTTGACTCCAGAGCACTGGAGGAGGTTGGCCAACTCCCAAGAATCAGAAGCCTCTCAAGCATGCTGCATGCTGATAACAAAATGCAGCGGAGAAATTTTCCTCTCTTATGTCCATAGGCAGGAGAACACAATACGCGCATTACTCACATAAGATGCTGTACCATGTTCTCAGCTTTTCCCTGAGCTCAGTGGTAGATCTGAAGCTTTTGAGGGGATTAAAGGGAATGTCATGGTTTAACCCCATCCGGCAACTAAGCAGAAGACAGCCGCTCGCCCACTCCCCCCTGGCGGGATAGGGGAGAGAATCAGAAGAGTAAAAGTGAGAAAACTCATGGGGTGAGATAAAGACAGTTTAACAGGTATAGCAAAAGCCGCATGTGCAAGCAAAGCAAAACAAGGACTTCATTCACTCCTTCCCATCGGCAGGCAGGTGTTCAGCCATCTCCAGGAAAGCATCATCTTCATGATGCATAACCGTTACTTGGGAAGGCAAACACCATCACTCCAAATGTCCCCCTTTCCTTCTTCTTCCCCCAGCTTTATATGCTGAGTGTGACATCATATGGTGTGGGATATCCCTTTGGTCAGTTAGGGTCAGCTGTCCCAGCTGTGTCCCCTCCCAACGCCTTGTGCACCCCCAGCCTGCTCACTGGTGGGGCGGTGTGGGGAGCAGAAAAGGCCTTGACTCTGCGTAAGCACTGCTCAGCAATAACGAAAAAATCCCTGTGTTATCAACACTGTTTCCAGCACAAATCCAAAACATAGCCCCATACTAGCTACGATGGAGAAAATTAACTCTGTCCCAGCCAAAACCAGCACAGGGAACCATTTGCATGTAATGACATCTTTACTTGTTCCAACATCAATGAATGCTGAGGAGCCACTTTGCTGGAGTCAAGCATGCTGAGCAATATCCAATTTTAATGCAAACCAGAGCACTGCTCAGTGCAAGTGAAGAAGGCAATGTTGTTTCTCTGCATCACGCTCATTCTCCGAGGGATCCTGGGTCATCTGTTGTGTGTACAGAGACATCATCCTTCACCCATCAGAGCTGCAGCAGCTGCTTATTGGTGTTCAGCAATCCAACCGAGGCTGCAAGAGAGCAGGAGCCCATGCTGGGAGGGTGAACTAGGGAGCTGAAATTACAGCAGTTGGATCTCGGCCAGAAACACCAGGGCGAAAACCCAAACTCTTCAAAAGAGCTGCTGAGACCTTACGTGGCAGTCACAGGCAGGATGTTTTTTTTCCATCTCCTCCAAGGGACGGCACAACCAGCCGTAGTTTCCCATCTTAAAGCTGTGCTGGGACTTTTGTTCAGGACTGACTCAGAGGAAAGGGTGCCACTCAGTGAATCACTGTGTGACTTCCCCCAGTTTGGGGGTTTTCCTTAGAGACCTTACAGCTCACTCTGGAGCCGCCCTGCCTGACGGATGGGAGCCCCTGGGACAGCACAAAGAGCGGCGCTGCGGGCAGGGCGCTCTGCAAGCGCGCTTGTCTCTCCAGCAAATGCATACTCATATGCTTAACTCTACACTTCTGAGGCATAATCCCATTAATTTAAATGGGATTACTCATGGGCTTAAATTCCTGCAGGATCAGCACTGAGGTCTGTTGCTGCATCTGCCAGGGGCAGCACAATTAATGGTGTAACAAGAGTTTTGCTTGTTCTATAACCAAGGGCTGACTCGCTGAACATCACCACTGTTCATATCTTCAAGCCTGAAAAATGAGCCCTTCCTCAATTTGAAGGTCTCCTGGATTTTAGCTTTGCTTCATCTTCCTTTACCTGGAAACCAGAGTTTCCTAAATTGAACTGTCCTATGGTTTCTGCCTCTTCTTCATTGTCCCCCAGGCTGCATGAAGGATTTTTGTGTCTACCACTGCTTATGGATCACCTTAACTGCCTCAATCAGTACAGTCCGGTGAACCCCTCCCCTTTGCTTATCTTCTCTAAACAAGCATATTTCCTCCTGCTTAACATCTTTCTGCTAATCTCCTCTATCCTGCTGGAGCAGACGGCCTCTTAAAAGAAATATTGTCACCACTTCCCCTGAGGTCATTTTGGTCATTGATACCCTACTGTCAGCCCAGGAGTAAACCCATTGTCTGCAAGAGGAAAGTTAGTTAAAGCTGGAGATGAAAAAAGCATCCTAAAAGTGTTGCCCCCCTGCTTTTTGCATGGAAGGATATTATTTTATTTTCTAAGTAGTTGCTGCTTTTCTACCTGAAATCACCTGGCCATTTGTATTTTAAACAAGTCAATAAGGCTGTGAAGTTAGTGACTTTATTTTAATAAATAGATTAATAAATAAATTAATCAATAGTTTGCTTTTAAAGGCCCATGCACAATGTGTGTACATGTAAATATGTCTAAAACATATAGATTTGGGAGAGGCAGTCTCTGAGGGAAAGTGAATTTCTTTTGTTTAGCTGCATGTATTTTAACATTTTGGCTTTAGAAAAAAAAAAAATCTCCCACCAGAGACCTTTTATGCCAAGTTTGAGCCTGGAGCAACTTTTTACGGCTCAGTTGCAGTAACCCCTTGAATATAGGGGTTTATAATGGAAACTCTGACGAACCCTTAGCTAAAGCGCTTCTAACAGATGTTTCTGTAATGAAAGGGCTGTGCAGAACAGGCAAGAGAGAGCAAACTGTACTTTGTAGTCTGCAAAGATTACGGATGATTGTGCACAATTTTTAAAACTATGATGGCTTTAAACCAAAGTTGCAATGCTCACACCAGGCTGTGCACCGTGTGTGTGCATACATTAACAACATAGTGTTTCGGTAATGTAACCAGCTGTTGAATGTAACTCTTGCATAGATTTGAAAATACAGGTCACTTTGCTCTTCTGAACAGCGATTCAGCCGTCTGGTAGTGGTGGTGATGATAGGTATGCTTTTGCTCAAAGTGCCCTGGAGATGGATGCCATCAGTGCTCCGTTAAACAACTTGTCTGAGTGGAAACCAAATGTGCTCCTTCATAACTGAGAAGGGCCGATTTGGCCCCTCAGGACTCTCTTGGCTGTCTCCCTACGCTGTGGCATCTCCAGGAGACCTAGACGTGGCAGACTGAACCTCCTGGTCTCCTTCTCTGAGGGGTGGATGGGTACAAGCCAAGTGCCTGGGGTGCGCTGCGCTGGCCTTTCCCGGGCTGACTCGTGGGCCCTGGGGACAGCGTGGATTCGAGCAGGTCAGGAGGCTCTGGAGATGAAATTGGGCAGGGGCTCAGGGAGCTATGTCCTCACAGCAGATTGCTAGCCCAGAGACCCAGATGTCTTGGTCCACAGTTACTGACATTTTGAAGTCTGTCTTAAAACACAATTATTAAGAGAAAAAAGAGCTGAATCCTATAGCTTCACCAGAAAGGGAGGTTTTATATCTAGAAATGTTACCAGAGGGTATTTTGGTTTTTGTTCTAATCTCCCTGTCAGCAGTTATTAAGTGGAGATCAGAGTCACTGGACCATCATCTGAGGGTGTGCTTGATAGCGCTGCAGAGACCTTGGCAGCCAGCTGCAAGCCACGAGGCTTGCGGAGCCTTCAGAGGCAGCAGGCAAATGGCATTTATATGTCACACACACATCGATTCGTTCCAAATGCCTTCCTTTTTATGATCATGTTTTGCCAGGCTGAATTCCTTTTGGGTGAGCAGCAGCGACAATGTGTAATTAATGTTCTCCTGGTTAACGCTCTGTTAATGCACTGTACCCAGAAAAATGCAGTCCCTGGGGCTGTATTCATCACTGCCTTGCAGGTAGTTTGGAGTAACCATGTTCACTATGTGAAAACTTCACTCTCTTCCATCAGTATACTGAGCAGAGGCATGTGTTAGTACTGAAAGACTGAGATGAAACTGTGCTTACAACATCCTTCAAGCAACAGCAGAGAAAAATACCCCGTGGACTGGCTTTATCAATTCACTTTTGATACCGCTGTCATGTTATTTTTAGGGCTTAGTTCACATGAAAACATGTGGGTTCAGGAGTGCTGGCTGGAGGGGGCTCCTCCCTGCCATCGCATTTCATGCTGCAGTGGACCTGAAAGGACCCCAGCTACGTGCTGCGATGAAGCCACTCTGCTTTTGCAAGGTAGCTTGTGGCATCAGCACATCATCCTCTAAGTGGAGACGTCCATTTGTAAGTGCCTGGCCAAGTTCTTTTAACTTCTCAGTTATCTGCTCCTTGGATATGGCTTGGCTGCAGCGCTCTACCCTTTTCCTGACTTTCTATGTTTGCTTTTTATTCGTGATGGTCCTGACACAAGTCACAGCAATGGCCTTCTCCCCAAATGCCGCCTTTGACGCAGCAGAGCCGAAAGGGTGCTCCAGCTGTCCCAGGCTCCTGGCGGAGAGCACAGCCTGCCCTGGAGCAGGAGATCCCCAATCATCTGCCTGTCTCATGGCCGTTAATTCCCTTGTTATGAGAAGCTCAACATTTTCACCAGCTGCCCTTATCTTTCTGTGGTGGAGCTATCAAGAAATAACAGATAGCCTTTTTCTGAGTGAAACCAGTAAATTTGTTGTAATGGATTCAAATGTAGGAAAGTTATGTTTATCTTAGCTGAGGGACAAATAATGCAGTTGTAACCATAAGCGCAGAAGAAAGGAAAACCGAAGTGCAGCACAGGAGTGGTCTCCGGAGAGCACTCTCTCAAGCTTACCCTTCATCAGTCACTGTGGCTTAAAGGGATAAACATTTTATGCCTTCCTTCGCCTACGCCACAGCTGCCTCATCTGTTGGTAAATTTGGGCCTGTGCTTTGCTATCCTTAACAGACCCCTAATAATGCTCCTCTGGAGGAGCTGTTTTGATTTTTAACAGAATTACATTCAGAGGGAATAAGCTGTAATCGAGAGTTCACTGCTTGGACTTAGAAACTGCTGATCTCTGATGTGCCTGCCAAAATTGACTTTGGGCAAGACACAGACGTGCACATTTTAGTTGCCAAAAAAATCAATGGCTATTTTGGACTGAAACTTTCAGTAGCTCTGTTTCCATAACTGAAAACGCAGATAGCCAAATTTAAGTTCACAGAAGTATTATGGTCATTAAAATACACTGATGCTATATAAGTGCTATATATGTTATTTTAATGGGAAAGACTTGACGGTGTATTCTATGTATTCTTTACGTGAATGATAGTTGCATCCACCCTGAGTGATCAATACTAGGTGGCAGTGACTGAGTTTCACTACTTACATATGAATATTTTATTTATTTCACCCAGCACAATGCTTTCCCCCATGCTCAGTATTTTAACCTCCTCTTCCACTCTCTGGCTTCTTGGCAGAAGGCTGCGCAGGTTGCCAGAGGAGTCTGAGTGAACTCATTCATCCATTTGCTGGCCATTTGAAATGCTGGATGTCTTCCAGTTCTGTATCTGTGCCTCTCACTGAGGCTCATGTATGAACGATAAATAAGCTGAGAGTGCACAGTGAAATACTCTGAAACTTTATATTTATGTGTGCATATTTCAGAACGTCCATAAAAAGGTATTAGGGTATTGCAGGAGTTGACAGTGTGCTGCTGCGTTGGGTCTATACAAAGGGAGTCTAAGGTACAGAGCGGTGGGGAATCAAACCCTTTTAGTGCCCAGCCTTTTAGAGCATGAGTGGTAATGATAGATTTTAATTAGCAACATCATCTTGGTTTGTGATATCATTATCTTCAACAATTTATTGTATCAATGCAGTTCATGGTAGCAAAGTGGCTATGAAAAATGAGGACCAAGGGTTAATTTCTGGCTGCCTTTAAGCTGATGGCAGAACTCCCAATGACTTCAAAGTGTGAAGATCTCACCTCAGTTTTCATCTGGTGTAAGTTGACATACCTCCATATACTTCAATAAAATCAGTGAAGCCTTGATGATTTATTGCAAGTGAGAATCCAGCCCTAAAGCTATTAAGGCCTGTAATTTATAAAGCTATAATTATGGAACTATAATTCCATCAAGGGCTTCTGGCGATATCATGGACCAGAGTTAAGTGAATTGTGCAAATAAATGTAATGGTCTTGCAGTGCACTGGAAATACCTCTCTCTCTCTAGATAGGACTCTTAGCACAAAGATATTAAAATATATTTTATCCACTCACAGCAATAATTGGAAAAGAAATATTAGCTGCAGACTTGAGACTCCCAGGGCACTGAATCAAAACGTGCATTTTGCAGCAGCCACTCCAATACCATGGATGGTCCCCTGCACTGCCATGATAACTCAAGGCATAAAATCTCCTCTTGAATCTGATTTTTATGTTAGCTATCATTATCCATCAGCTTTGATAGCAGGGCTCAAATTTCAAAGCTGGACGCATCCAGATAGCACATAGGTGTTTGGACTTGTATAAGGTAGCAATGTAAAGTAACACCTGTGTGTGCATGAAAATGTGCCTGAACAGCAGGAGTGGATGGAGCCCAACACTGGGAAGGAGACAGTGTAGGTGTTTGGGATGCAGAAGCATAGATTGCATATGATGGAATTGATAATCCACTCTTCTACCTCTTTTCAGCCCTCTTTCTTCATTCTTTTTATAAATCTGTACCTGGATAACTAGTCTCCCAATTAGACAAGGGAATATACAAATACTCAATCATCCTGTTCTTGAATATATGAACTGGGCCTATAAAGATGTATGTGCACCAGTGAGTCTTCCCTCACTTAAAAAAAATCTGCCTCTGCTGGTCTCTCTGCAACCTTTTAGGTTTCTGAAACTGCAAAGAAACCCATATATAATTAATTTTCATTAGGAAGAAGCACCTGAATCATAACCCTAAATCTGAAACAGTCTGGGGTTTGGAGGAGACATGTGCATGGATCAAGATTCAGTTTGGACCAGATGTGATAATTCTGAGGTACAGTTCTCTCTTGACTAGGGAAAGCACACTTTTTGTGAGTCAGCCTCTTAAAATCAAGGCAGATAAAGGAAGAAATGAAAAAAAACCCTGCAAAAGTGAAAAACTTCTAGTAATACATTTTGCCTTTCTTATTCACTCATGTAACAGGATTTTTCAAGCAACTTAGTCAGCTCTGGGCATGAGATATCAGTCACAGCTCCAGGTATTTGTAACATCAAGCGACTGAAAAGCGACTTCAAATTCAAGTCTCCCTTGTACCACAGTAAACTTTATTTTGTCTATATTTGATCTGTCAGGACCATAAAGAAAATAAATGACAGATTTCCTCTGTGGAAAAGTCCTACAGAATTTAATATTGGTGAAACCATGAGGATCTCCAAGGATGGGGGACCGTAGAAAAAATCAGAACTACCTTCTGAAATTCAGCAGATTTCCTATCTATTCTACAGTACTTTCTTGTTAAAATTAAAATTATTAAAAAGTGCCCCAAAAAGCATTAGCAGCCCCAAAATAAGCATTAGCAAGGCTGGAATTTCCTACGAAGCTGTGAAGGACATTTCCGCAGGGGCTGTGGCAGGTTAACTGCCGCCTCTGAAAGCTAAGGCTCTCGCGTGTGATGGACCGTGTCGCAGTGAGAGCATCTGCCCTGGAAAGCCAGCGGGTATTTAGCAACATCGCTCAGTGCAACTCTTGTTCCAGTTTCTGCAAATGAAACGACTGCAGCCAGGCTCTGAATCAGCAACACGCTTACCATGTCCTCAAATCAGTCTCTGGAAAATCTCATTTCTGAGTCTTGTTGAAGTCACTGAAAATGAGGCACATGGTAAAAGTTATTTACTTGTTTATGCAGTGCTTTCCTGTGCCAGGCTTAGGCCTGATCCTGAAATCGAAGCACAGCTTTTCACTGTCTTCAGTGGGCTCTAGGGCAGGTGCTAGGACAGTATCTCCCCCACACTAGGATACATAACATGTTATTCCTCCCATTGGATTTCTTCCAGGATGCAGAAGAAGCGAGTGTAGCTTAAGGCTGAAGATGTATGCATTAGTGAGATAAGGATCGTATCTGGGAATTTGCAATGAGACTGCCCCAGTTTATACAGCTGAAGATCTAATCCTACCTAATAAAACAGTTAATCTTCAAAATCTTTTCAGTAGCCTTTGCTAAAGGAACCCAAAACTGGCAATTAGCTCAGTTTTTTTAAATATGCCAAGCGTACTTTATAAATATCTGCACATAATTCTGGGGAAATGATTCACAGGGATGCAGGCAGACCTGAGGTGAAAAACATCTCAGAATAAATTGGACAGACGATGACATACATCAGTTCCTTTTAGGAACAGGAACCCAAGTTTTATTGAAGCCTCAAATAAGGAAGCCTCTTCTTCATATGGAAATCTTAGCAGAACGGAGTGGGATTGCCTGCTTTAGTACAGGCTCGTCAATGAATTTCTCTTACCACAGTATACATTACTGCATACTGTACCACACACTGTACATTACTGCTTACTGTAACATTGTTGGCTTAATTGAGTGCAACATGTCATCTGATTTATTAAGCTATGATAAGGCATATGGAGACTTAACTGAAATACATTATATTTTTAAAAAGCTTTAAATAAGCCCAAGGAGCAGATTCCAGATCCAAATTTTCCTAGCATTTGGAATAATCTATTTTCCAGTATAAGAAACAATGTGTAATGTTTGTGGGCCAGCTTTGCTTTGGGTTTCTGTTCAGCCTGTTCACGGGTCCAATGTGTGGCGAGGGCAAAGGCAGCCGTGCAGGCAGAGCAAACGGGTGGTGTGGAAGGAGACAGCATGACCAGCCCGTTTGGCACATCCCCTCGCTGACGTTGCTGGCGGGTGTCCGAGGCACTGCTGGCAACATCCCAGTGGGGCTGAGCTGGAAACACCTGTGGTCGCCGGCTCTGGCTCCTTCATCGCATGTAGGAAGGCGGGCTGGGGCAGGGAGGTGCGAGCGCAGCGGTGGTGTGCGACGCAGCGCGATGCTCGGCAGATGGACGGACGTGCGCTGAGAACCCCACAGCCACTGGCTACAGCAGATGCAGCGGATGCGAACATGCTGAATAGACTCATTCTCAGATTAGTAATGGCTTTGGCTGAAGCAGTGATTGCTTTCCCCAGAACAGCAGCCCCACAAAATTCTCCTACACTGTTGGTGTTTCGGAGCAGCTCCTTAAATCACGGAAGTCCTGCAGTCACCTGAATATACTGAAGATATCTAATCTGCATCTTGACGGATAAATTAAATAGTGCCAGGGGATTTTCCCAAGCACTGGAACTTGTCTGCACCGTTATATTGTTAGAAAGGTCCCCAGCACATCTCAGGAATTACCATGGGTCAACCACCTCTCCCATTAGGCAACCTGGAAGAGATTACACTGTTTTGGAGAGAGAAAAAGCTTGGGAGTATGGGTGCAGGCTGTTCCAAACCAGTTGGCCTCAGTGCCAGAGAAGAGTCCTGGACATGTTTAATCTATAGGTGCAGTCTCCATGTCCCCCATAGCTCTGTGTGCAGTGAGGAGCCCTGCCAGGGGCTCATTGTTCGCAGGCGGTTGGTGGGCAAGGGGACCACCCCCACCACAGGGCCAATGGGGACTGGTCACCATCACCCAGCCTCAGAGGGGCTTCCCCATCGCTCACACACGGTCTCCCATTCTGCAGCCTCTGCTCAGGGCGGGGTACGTAAAAGAGAGCACGTTTAAGTGCAAAGGCGCAAACCACCCTCGCTGCAGTGGTTTCAATCAGTGTCACTAAACGAAGCTGACACAGGGCCAGGCACCAGGGCGGAACAAGCACATTTTTAATGAGAGAGCTAATGTGGGGCTTCACGCTGCGCTTCAGGGTAGCAGCAAGGGCGTAAGGTCTGGCAGGCAAAGCAAGCGCAAAGGGGTGTTCAGCTCATCCTGGAGCCCGTGGGAAGACGAGCTTTCTGCTGGTGTAAACCTTGCTGGAGTGCTGGGGGATTAGCCAGTCCCACTTGGGCAGGAGCCAAAGGTTGAACAATGCCACCCAAGCCCGTTCGCAAGCTCAGGCTGCATCACTTGTTCACTTTTTGTTTCTGCTTTTGGAGGATTAGTGAGGATTTGTCATGGGGAGCATTGCTAGTCTCTCCTGCACTGTCTGGATATGCACTGGCTGACCCAAACCATCTCTCTCGAGCCTTTCAGGTCATTGCACAGCCCCAGCAGAGCAGCGCAGAGACTTTCCCCTTGCTGGGGACCACACTTGCCCTTAGTGTGAGTGGGAGCTGGGGGTGATGGGCCACCTCGGGGTGCTCTGTTCTGTGTCCCTGCCCTCTCCCTCTCGCTCCCCTTCTCGTCCTCTCCCGCTTTCCTTGTCCTCCCCCTGCAAGGCTGTGTTTCCCGTGCAGTGGCTGTCTGCGAACAAACCAACGAAAGATTTTGTTTTTAATTAGGGTTTGATACTAATTGCCTTCAATGAGGCTATTTTCACATCACAGCTGACCAAAGCCAGAAGACGTTAAGTCTGTCTCCCTAATAAATCATTCCTCCTGCTCCCCGGGGTTGGAGATGAAGAGTGAATAGGCAGTGTACACTGCATCAGCCTAATTGTCTCCTAAAATATGCAGGCAACTCCCACAGCAGTCAACAGAAAGGCACGTGTGCATCTGAGGGGGCCTTGTGTTATTACCGATGCTCTCACACCAAGGGAGCCATTGTCGGCTTCCCCCTCCCTCCCCAGCCCTGGCAGGGAACCCTCCACGTCTGCCAGCCAGGAGGATGAGCTGGAAGCAGATGAAGAGGAGGGGGTATCTCTTTAAAGTCAGACAAAAAACCCCTCAGCCCTCCCGTCGCCCCCGCCAGCCGTAAAACAAAGGCTGGGAATAAATCTTCCATTTCCACTGACTGGCCAGGTTTGGAGAGAGAGATGCCAGCTAGAGATCTTTTACACAATTAAAAAATAAAAAGGCTTCTGTGGATAAACACTGGTTTGGCACCACAGCCTGACAAATCCTTCCCTAATCCATGCAAAACCTCCCAAACCAGGCAGAGAAACACCCAGGGAAACTCAGCTGAATTTGTTCACCACCTTCACGGCGCGTAGCCCTACTCCACTGGGAGCTCCGGGTCACCCCCTCCATAGCTCCAACCCCCAGAAGCCCAACCTTGTCCTCAAAATCCTGTCCGAACTCAGCCGCACAGCCTGCTGAGCCCTCTGCTCCTGCAAGACATTGCTTGGCCTTGGCTGCTATAATTTGTACCAACAGGGAAGACTTGACCCTTTTTAAATAACAGACATGATAGGAAAATAGGGCAGGAAGGGACTCCAAAGAGCTGTCTGGTCTCTCTCCGTCGCCTCCAGTTAGCATCAGTGAGAGCTAACCTGCTCCTGGCAGGTACCTGTCCAGTGCCACTGAGGCAATGCCCCTTTGAGCCGAGCCGAGCGAACACCTTCCCTTTTGGCAGCTGACGCAGCTGACGGGTTTCTCTCTGCTTCATGATAAATGTATTTTTCATCTCTGAGTGAATATGATAATTAATAAAGGCTGAGGGCCAGATCCCCACCTGGTACGAGTTGGCAGAGCTCTGAGGAAGGCAGCGGAGCTCTGTGGTTTAGATCAGACGAGAGCCTGACTGTTCTCCTGAAATCCCTGCAAGCCCTTTGAGCCAGTGCCGTTCCAGGCTTTGCTTGTGCATCCGTAGGAATTGCTTAATCCAGGGTCGCCAAGGAGGAAGGGCACATTAGGTGTTTAACAGCGCGGCTGATGCGATGCTCCACGTTGGAGCACGAACAGGATTAAGGCAGGGGAATCAAGGCATACGCTTCTTTTCCCAGTCTACCCATTTACAATGGAAAAAATAAACCTCCTTATTAAAGAGATAAAGGTTAAACACACTCACACACACACAGAGAGAAACACACAAAAGAGAAATATTAAAAGTACCTTTACATTTTCACAACGGTGGAGTTAGATTTCTGATTCTGTTATTTCACAACACTGCAAAGGATCTTAAAGGGATTGATGGCTCTGCAAGGCGGAGGCTGTGCCTCTATTTTCTTTGGAAAGTACCTCGCTGGCTGTTGGTTCTTGCTACCAGAGAGAAATAACAAAAAGCTGAAGGGATAAGACAAATATGCTCCTTCAAGAGTTTCTAATAAAATGATAACGCTGAGCGAGGCTGCCAGTACGTTCTGTGTCCAGATGCACTGCAGCAGAAGGGAAGAATTTAACATGTTTTGAAAATGCCAATTGTCTGTTGCCAAAGATGCATATGATCCCACTGCCAGCAGGGTAGGCGGCAGGGATTAAGATGTCAGAGGAGACGTCAGTCTACCTAGGCAACGTTGATTTCACTGAAGAAGACAATGCGAAGACAGTCCTGTTTCCTGCAAGGAAGATTCCTTTTTCCCTTGTGGTTCATTCTGAATTCTTCCTTGTGGCAAAGCTACTTTTACGGAAGCCTTTTTTGCTCCCTGGAATGTCTTTACGGTGACAGCAATGGGGATATAGGATGGAGGTACTTTTCTATCTACAAAAGGGACTTCTGTGGCCCCCTGTGTCTGAGAGCATCTCCTGGTCCTCCACTGTCACATGGGAGGCTGGGACAGATACTAGAGTCGCTGTGTTGCAGTGGGAATGTAGCCCAAGGTCATGTCCAAAGCATGAGTCAAAAGAACAAATGGATCTTGTGAGTCCAGAGCTGGTGTCTACAGCACCCACTTGCCCCAAGGCTGTAAGCAGGGGGTCCACGTGGGAGTGGTGAAGCCCCAGGTGTCATCAGCTCCTGGCTGTGCGGCTGCATCCCAAGGAAGTGTAATTGCCATGTCTTGTGGCTAGGATCAAACCTAATTGCATTTTTGGCCTTCTGAAGTGTCTCCAGACGATCCTGCTGTGTTTTTCAGACTTTTTCTTCCCTTTGTGGGTCTCCCTGGCATGTTGGGTAGAGACTGGGTGCAAGTTTGGATTCCTGGTCTGGTCAGCCCCGACTCCAGAGGTCTTTTTGTAACCCCTGCACCAGTTCAGAGGTTTTAAGCATGTGCCTAAATCCCTCCCTATTGGGGCCAACATTAACCACATGCTTAACCTGAAACATGTGATTAGAAACCGTATTTCAGTGGGAGTTAAGCATATGCTTAAATTCTGCTCTGTTCTAAATGGATACTTTCTTGAACTGTAGCCTACATTTTTTTTGTATGATCCATCTTTGCTCCTCCACATACCTTTACTGCAAATTATTCGGCAATACACATATGCTTCAGTAAGTAGATTGCTCTGTGGCTTTTACACAAAAAGCCCAATTGATACATCACATACTTAACCTCTTGAACAAAGGAGTTAACTTTACAGGATCAATTTACATGCAGGGACCAAAGCTTTTGGATGGAAACTAGCTGTCATGTGGTGTGCAGTCGAAAGAGCAAACAGCTTATTCATTATGATAGCATTGGATTCAGAAACAAAACACAGACGGCAGAAAGAGCCTGCCCAGATTTCCAAACATATCGCCTGTCCCCACACCAAAGCATGTTTATTTAAACCCTCTTTTTGCACATGCAGTCAGTTGTTAGACTTAACTCCCAATTTCCTCATGTTAGGTGGTTTGACTTGGATCCTACTGCTCACTCTGTGCTCTCTATCACGTATGGGCAGCTCCTACCAGCGCCAGCAGGAATTGCACTTCTGTGTCAGCAGTACAGCTTTGACACCAGTGCTTAAATGGAAATCAGACACTGCGCTCATTTGTCAGTGTGTCTTGTTTGTGCAAGAGCACACACCACTCATCGGATCCACAAACTCCCCAGGTTTGAGCATGACTCTTTGAAAAACAGTCCCATACTCTTCATTTGGTTTCTTCACTTTACCCACTCAGTTGTCAGCCTTTTTTTTTTTTTCTTTATTAATCATTCTCATCTCTAGGCGCCCAGATGTGCTCATTTCACTTTCAATATAATGGATGCACAGGCTATTAAGATGATGACTTAAGTCTGTTAGTGCTTGGCCATGCAAACTTAACCCCTGTCGGCAAATGCTTGGTCACAGAAATGGTCTCATTAATCTGTTACTGCTATGTGCAAGTCCTTGCTCTGTAAAGCTCATGTGGGCTAATCCCGCAGGATCTGATCCAAAATTTACTGAAGTGAGTGGGAGTTCTTCTATCAATTTATTGGGCTTGGCAGCAGGGTTTTAAGGGAAAAAAAAAAGCTTTATAAGAATGAATTCAACTGCTTTAGACAGACGTTATTTATAATGTAACATGGCATCATCAGTTGCCTCCAAATTTAATTCAGCAGGACACCTACAATTTTTTGCATGTCCACCTACGGTAGTATCAATCGGAAATACAAAATCAGAAATAAAGTGACTTTAGTAGGTTATTTTCCGTGTTTTTTGAAGTTGGATTTAAGGAGATTTCTATCCATTTCCTCTACCATGTACCCAGTTTTGTGTTATTGATTGGTACTGCTCTGCAGTGGTGCGTTGGATCAAACTCGGGTATTAAGCCCCGCAGTTATGGCTGTACTGCCATGTCATCTGGAGTCACGGCCACAGTTGGGCTGCAATAAAGAGGGAGTCACAGCTGGGTGAAGCAAACACATGAGGAGCAGGGAGGGAGTGACAAAAATAGGGAAAACATGTTTTATATCAAAACCAGCCATCTGGGCTCACTGCCTGTCCAGTGGAAATGGGCTGTAAGTGGGACAGTACGCGGTCTCCAGACTCCCTTACTAATTACGGGGGAATTCAGGTCCCATTGGGAATTCCCAGTTTAGACTCAGGCTCAGCACAACATGCAGTGCTGAGAAAAGTCAGCTTTGGGCTCCTGAGTCCAAAGGGCTTGACTTCCAAGTCAGGCCCTTTGGCTACACCTAGGCTAGTGAGCTAAACAGGGCCAGGGCACAGGCTGGAGACCCTCCCTGTTAATTATTAATTAGCACATTCCCTCAAAGGTTCTGCCCCAACCACTGTTGCCGCAGATGCTATGGCACAGCTCAGAGGGCAACAGGGGCCAGCAGGTAGCAAGGATGAAGCTGTTTTGGTTTGGGGGTGCAGAGCTCAATGGATGTGAGCTGCAGCACTTCACTTGCCCTTAGGAACATGCAACATGTTCTGACTTGTTTTATGTACCAATACAGGTTTTTTCTTTGACCCAAGCATTATTTTTTACATCTAGGCTGTGTGACAACACTGCTTCTAACCAATGTGGTGGGGTCTGGCTCATCTGCCCATGCACATTAGCAGGATCATCCCTTATCCCCTATCCCCTATGTGGTGCTCCCTTCGACCATGCCACCCTCCTACTTGCTGTGGTCATCGTCTGCCTACAGAGTCAAAGCACTGGCACTGTTCCTGCTCATAATAAAGTCCATCACTCAGGCAGACAGTTTGCCTGGTAACACAGTCCCAGGTTAGGAAACAGGCTTTCTGCTTTGGTATTGGAGGCGTAATGCAATAGGGATGAATTAGCCAGTTGGGTTCTGCTTCCAGTAACAGCGCTTGGGATCATCGCTAACAGATGGAAACCAAGTCAGGATGCATCTATGCATTTCTCTTGAATGCCAGATGAATATTTATCCATAACTGTAGCTTGTTCTGTTTTGGGATTTTCCTCCCGCAGAACAAGAAAAAGAATCTCTGCAGTGATTTTGGTACAAAGCCTACATATATCTTGCCCTGGGCCAAGCGATGAACAGGGACATAAGTGTGCTAACACAGGTCAGTTCATAGTGTGCCTGAGAGCATCCTTGCCACACGCCGTGTGCAGAGAGCCTCTTTTCTTACAAGTGGGCATAACTGAAGGAATTAGCTGTCCTCTCTTCCTGAAAAACCTCAGGAGGTAGGCACCTAACCCCCTTACATATCTTTGAAAATCCCAGCTGTGTTACTCAACAGCCCCACTTCGAGCACCACTTGTAGCAGCATGAGTGGCAGTGAAGGGTCAGACCTCCCAGGACTGGGAAATGCTGCAGATGTAGTCAAAAGCAAAATAAAAGCTGTAGCTGTGCTAAAAGGCATACCTACACAGGGTGCAGAGAGACATCGGGCCCTTTGCATGAAGTGCAGCCTTGCTCTGCAAAGCTTTGAAATGCTGCAGAAAGTAATGGGGGAGGGAAGCAGGAAACCACCTCGCAAAGCAAGTCTTTCGTGGCCAAGAATGGATTGGAGAAGTGTTTTGGGTCTTGCACAGGTGAGGATTTGCTGCAGCAGTCTCATGTGGTTAACGTTTGTACTCAGGGCTGTGAGCTGTGCGTAGTGCACAGCATGCGGGGGGGCTGCTCCGTGTGCTCAGCAGCTGCGTATGACGCTGTCCCCCAGCTTTAACAGCAGCATTGCCCCAGTCATCTTCCTCTGGATGGATATAATCTTGTGACTTGGTATTTTGCTCGGGGCAATCCCAAGCACAAATACAGGATGGGTGGAGAATGGATTGAGAGCAGCCCTGAGGAGAAGTACTTGGGGGTGCTGGTTGATGGTAAAGTCAACATGAGCCGGCAATGTGCGCTTGCAGCCCAGAAAGCCAACCGTATCCTGGGCTGCATCAAAAGAAGCGTGACCAGCAGGTCAAGGGAGGTGATTCTCCCCCTCTACTCTGCTCTGGTGAGACCCCACCTGGAGTGCTGTGTCCAACTCTGGGGCCCGCTATATAAGAAGGACGTGGACCTGTTGGAGCGCGTCCAGAGGAGGGCTACAAAGATGATGAGAGGGCTGGAGTACTTCTTCTATGAAGACAGGCTGAGAGAGTTGGGGTTGTTCAGCCTGGAGAAGAGAAGGCTCCAGGGATACCTTATAGCAGCCTTCCAGTACCTGAAGGGGGCCCACAGGAAAGTTAGAGAAGGACTTTTTACAAGGTAGCATAGTGATAGGACAAAGGGTAATCGCTTTAAACTGAAAGAGGGTAGATTTAGATTAGATATAAGGAAGAAATTCTTCACTATGAGAGTGGTGAGGCACTGGGCCAGGTTTCCCAGAGAAGCTGTGGATGCCCCATCCCTGGAAGTGTTGAAGGCCAGGTTGGAAGGGGCTTTGAGCAACCTGGTCTAGTGGAAGGTGTCCCTGCCCATGGCAGGGGGGTTGGAACTAGATGATCTTTAAGGTCCTTTCCAACCCAAACCATTCCATGATTCTATGATTCTATGATATCTGAGGGGTAACACCTCAGGTAGTGCCCCATCTCCTTGTTCTTTGTCCTCTGCCCTACCCTGCTGGAGACATCTTTATCTGGGAAGGTCTACTGCATGTCAATGTAGAGAAATAAACAGAGCCTGAGTAGGCAGGCTGTTGTGGTTTCTGACTTGCTTGCCTATATATTCAGAAATTATCAATATGTTCTGAGCAGATCAACATGGCTTTAATGATTGGGAAGGAAAAAAACCGAACTCCAGTCATTAAGTGCTAATCGCACAATTACTATTTTACATAGTCAGACCTGGCAATGAAATATCAGTCTCACTGGCTGCAAAGAGATCACCAAATCAATTTTTTGCATTAACATTTTATTCCTTCCCATACTAGACATTTGTTCAGCTTGTTTATACTCACACCACATGGCCACAAGCTGTGTAGTTAGTAATAAATGAGGGAATACATTTATCTTTGGAAACTTAGGCCAAGCCAAAAAGTTGATCACTTGTTTTTCTAGGAGAATAACACATGTGAGATTTACTCAGATAAATCCCATCAGCGGTAATGGGATTGCCTATGTTAATTGCCCACATAATAAATTCCGATAACAACAGCTAGGATTTTAGAGTATACAGTGGGTTTCTAGCATTCAATAACTGATGATCACAGCAATGCGGGGAAGTACAGGGCCATTAAGTTTCTCTAAACAGAGGCGAGTCTGAGAGCTGGGTTCAGCCTGTTGAACACCAACTTCTAATCAACTTCTGCTAATCTCCTTTGCACTCAGGCGGTGAGGTCACGGCCAGACTGCCACCTCCCTGTCTGAGCACCGCAGTACCTACTGGTATGAGGGTCCCTTCACAAATGTACAAAAGGGTGAGCTTTTTAGCAGTTCCCACCTCCTCCTCCCAAACCATGGCCATGTTTAAACGCACCGGCAAAGGCTGACCATGTAGCCGTAAGAGGCTACTTCCAGGGGTGACAGAGAGTATCCCGCTGTGATTGCTGAAGCCAGCTAACCTTTGCCACTCTCCATTTTTGCCTTGTTTTGCTGTGTATTTTGGGTCAATACGGGACAGCCACACGGCTAGGTGTGTGGCATGTGCGTGCCCTGCCCCGTGGCAGCCTCCCTGCCTAGGTGAATGGAAGGATTTCTATTTTGTGTGTAAACTGCTGACACATAGGCTGTGCTTCTGCTTCCCCCTCGCCCCCCGCTTTCTTCTGTATTCACAACAGCAGCTCCCAGGACCCTTTTTTCCCTTCTTATTGGGCTCGGCTTTCTTGTTACTTCTCTGGCCCTGTCCCATACAAAAGGCGACTGTATATGCACGAAGCAAAAGGAGTTCAGTACATGTCAAATACTGAAGCTTACGCAGCAAGCGGGTTATGCAATTTTCCCTGCCTAAGCTACTTAAACCTTACAAGAACAAAACATTACAGTAACTTTTTTGGAATAAAACCCTGTGATTGAGAGAGAGCACAGAAGCAGTTTGCACACGCAATCCCTGTGTGATCTCCAAAATGGTTATTTTGCTGGAGTATGGTTGAATTGAGCCCTTCAGAGCCAATGTGTCCTTAGATGCACACATCTCTCCCCTTTCTTGCAGCTTAGAGCAGCTAATTTAAAATTTAATTTCCTGAAAGTCGCCGTTCTCACAAACACAACCAGGGTGCTCACTCTACGATGAATCTGAGTCAAATGAAGCTACTATTCTAAAATCTATAAGGGTAAGTGGATCTGATACTCACGTGGACACGCTCCTTTTCTGCTGGGACGCTCTTACACACAGAAACGTTAACAGGATTTACAAAATCCATCTGTTTGCAAAACCAGTGTCTCCAAGTGCATTCAGTGCATTCAGACTTGTAAGTCACAGCAGGTGCATAAACTGTGGCTGACTCATGCAGCATACAGATAGCCTAGTGCTGCTGCCGGGTTCCTCTCCCTGACAAAGAGCATGTTTTTACTCCTCGCATCATTGTGAAAAGCCGATTCAAATTTGCCGAGTCAGAAAATTCAGAACTCAAATTGGTTGAATCGGTGGATTCGGTAGGGAAATTTTAAAAGTCGGAGCACAGGAACAAGATGCAAAGCATTTCTGCTGGCATTTCCAGAGCCCCTTATGGCTGAGGATCTCTAAGCTCCTTATAGATATTAATGAATTAAAGCTACAGCATTCCTGAGTGCTGGGTAATTTTATTATCCTCTCTGCTAAGAGGAAAACTGAAACACAGGGAAAGTGGCTGGCCTGCGGTTTGTCTGCTCAGCTGCTGGAGCGGAGGCTTCGGGATTTCAGCGCAAACCACACGGCAGCAGTGTTGGAGGAAAAGCTGTTGCCTCTTTTGAGGAGCAGGGATGGTGTCTAGCGAGTAGTTCTCGTCTTGGGCATAAATGCAACATATTCTGCCTTTGTAATGGTACCAGAGGTCTTCTCTCCCCGCCTCGCTGGGCTTCCCAAAGGATCGCAGCGGGAGAGCAGTGGGGGCAAATTTGCTCAGTGCAGACTCCTCAGAGAGTGAGTAAGGAGGGGGAGGCTCACATAAGGGACAGCTGGCATTTATTTGGATTTAGTTCTGGTATGGGATAAAAAGAGCCCTTTCCATGTATTCAGCGCTCCAGAATTGACCAGGGAATTTATCTTTGCAAACACAAGTGTGAAAAGCTCAGGACTGCCAAGGCAGTTTCGTTTTGCTGTTTTTCTGAACAGTGTTTTCTTTCCCCTCCATGTCTTTCCACTGATGTTTCTTTCATCCAGGTTGTTTTCATGTCAGATTTTGGATGGGTATCCCATACCAGCTCCAGGAAAGGGGAGGAAACCTCATTCCTTCAAGAAATAAAATAATGAAAAATCTTCAGGTGCCAGAAGAATTAGGAAATTATGAAACCAGACAAAATCCAACCAGTCTGGCAACATATTTCAATTCCCCCAGTTCTTTGGTGACTTTGATTTAAATGGAAGTTTGGTGGCTGGCTTCATTCAGGAAATCATCAGACCTGGACCTGGGGGTCAGTGGTCTCATGGGCTTGCTGTATTGCAGCGTATGCTAGCATGTGGGAATGGGAATCGTCCCCTCCTGTTTGATATCTGCACCTGAGCTTGTTACCTTCATCTCTTCAGATGAATCCCACCTTTCCTTTCCGGATAAATTCCTGGCTAAACCAGGGGCCAAATTTTAATTTACTGCCAGCAATAGTACTGGTGAGATGTGGTTCTTCATGACTGCTGCTCACATAAGGGCTGCAGGCAGTGAGCTGGGGCTCGGTACAGGTATTCAGCTGAGTTTGACTTAGCTGCTAGCAGGATATAAGCTGCAGTGACACAAAGCTTGGAAGCTCATTTACCCTCTCCCTTGGATGCTTTTTGCAGGTCACTAAGATGTTTGCAGTGTGAATGTGGCCTGACAGATGTCTCACTAATAGCAGTTTCCAGGATGCTGAGGTTCACTGTCCTCTTGCAAACACTAACTCACACCGCACCGTGCTGTTGTCTGTATTTCCAAGGCTTCTTCACGATAACCTTGTGTGATAATATTGTAATGAAGATCCATAGAACTGTCTGTAGAAGTTGTTTTTATGTCTTCAGTGCTTGCTTATTTTCCTGCTGTGTTTCTGAGGTTTTCTCTTTGCTGTACTTCCTTTTTTTTTTTTTTCTCCTCCTTATTCTGGGAAAGAGATCTGTGAAGAAGGTGAGTCATGTGCCATGTGCGTGGGGAATGGCCGTGCTTAGAGGCTCATTCTGTTTTCCTGTCAGGGGGTTGAGTCAAGAAGGAGGTTTTGTTTGGAAACATTTTATCACCAGAAGATTCAGAGAGTCATGAATGGAGAGGCTGCCGAAGCAAGAGCAGATCCTTCAATCACCACCTGAAATGGCTTGGAACCAGCAGACCACTGGGGGAGTAGCAATGACCTAATACGAAGGGTCTTTGGCCTGACTGGCAGTGAATTTGCTCCTCTATCTGTTGTCATGGTCCAGCACTTGGGGTCCTCTAGATCATGTTACCTGGGGAACTGGTGTTGTGGACATATTTGGCATCCATGCCATGACGTGACATGCCACTCTTGCACGGTCTGGTCAGATGGCTGGGATGGCTGTAGCCTGGTGTCACCTACAGCTGAGAAAAGCAGAAGAGGGTGGTTGTGTTGGGACTGTGGAGCAGCACTGGTGCCTTCTCCTGTCCCTCTGCCTTCATGCCAGGGTGAAACCTGGATGTGAGTGTTTAACCAGCCTGCCCTGCTCTGCTCTGCTCTGAAAGGAAGCAGATTCATGGAAAGGGAGGAGATCAGGTAAGATCAGGAAATCAGGTTGCTCCACAACCACAGGGCTCAATGTGTTTTCTTTTTGGCCATGGCCAGGGTGTGCAGCCTGACAGAAACACCACCAGGACCTCTGCTGCTCTTGGCGTGACCCAGCTTCCCATTAGAGGTGAAGCAGGGCACTTTCTGGTTGGGCTGAAGATGGCAGGGATGGTTTCTCAGTGCTGCCCTGCATGCAGGCAGCATGAGCCCAGGTCCCAGATGGCCTCATGATGATCTGCTAGCCGTCAGGGGAGAGGCAGATGCCTCTGATGGAGGAAGTAGCCCTGTCTGGTCTGTGCCCCATCTGACGTATCTGGACTCATTTTGAAGAAGCTGGTTTTCATCTCACTGTGGGCTCCGTGGTGCTTTACATGCTGCACTTATTTTCTGGATTAAATAGGTGATGCATGAAACCCAAACAGAGAACTAGTGAAAGCCTCCTTCATTTTCTATTGCTCTCTGCTAGATGCAAATTAGCCCTTTCAGGAGGGCGTCTTGCCTCAGTTCTCAGAAGCTGATTTCCCAGGGACGGGGAGGGGAGAGATGCAAATTAAAGGTCTGTAGACCCTTTCCCCAGCCGCTAGCACTGTCTGCTGTGGTACCCACACAAGAACGGCTCTGCCTCTGTGTCCTTTCCTCACAACAGTGACTGGAAGTACCACAGACTCCTACGATGCTAAATAACATCTGAGGCCTTGCCCACGTCTCAGAGAAACTTGACCTAGTTTCTCCATCAAAACACCTGCATTACCGAGCTTACCTAAGCGGCAGATCACAGACTGAGCAAAATCTTAAACATTAATGGTTTTTCTTTTTTTCTCCCCGGAATTAAATTTTTAAAAAATGTGGCTGCTAAACAAAGTCTTATTTCAGTTTGATTTATTCTAAGCTGCCCTAAATATTTTGCTTTCCTCTTCCGTTGAGTGCAGTATTTTTTACTGCAGGCTCATGGCAACATCGCAGAGATCTGGGGGAGACAGAGATTTCTGGATGTGCAAATGCAAAGAGAAGAAATTGGGTGCTGTGGAATATGCACATGATAATAATAACTATTGTGAGGTTTCTGTTAAGTTGGACCACACAGAAAGAATTAACAGAATTGCATTTATGTTAGATGTCGTGATCAAGGTGCTAAATGTAACTTAAGGTTTGATTGTAATGGTATTAAAGGAGGAGAAAATATCCCTTCTGATTACAGGACACAGTCCAGTGAAAGAGGTTCACAAGTGAAATACTTTTTTTTTCAGCTGCTTGGTCTAGGAACTTGGTTTCTTTAAAAATGACGTGCTTAGATTCTCAAGTCCAGGTCTATAATTTGGTATTTTCTCATAATGTCCCAGGCCAGGGAACTGCAGAGCACTGAAGACAGCAGGCCCCATCTTTATGGAGTATTTTGCCCCTGGTGTTGTCTTAGGCTTTATTTCAAGCAAATAAATTAAATAGTGGCCCGCAAATAGGGGAGCCAAAGCGGCACCCTGCACTTCTTGAAGGGAGGATAAGGATTCATATTCATATTTCAGTGGGACTTCAGAAAGCACAGCACTGATCTGGTTTTTCTTTCAGTCGTGTTGGCCTGAGAGTGCTATAGCCCTAACGTTTTCCCTGGGGTTTTACTCCAGCCAAGGCACAATCCAGAAGAACTCTATCTCCATGATGCCCTTCTGTCTGCTTAGTCACATCAGGGCTGAGTGCAGAGGTTTGGTTGTAACAACACTGCTCTCCTGGCCCCTGCTTTTATTGCTCTTATTGGAAAAATCTGGTATTTTAAGGGTAAAGGCTGTTTCCCTCAAGGGATTGGTTTTATTATACCAACATAAAGGTAACTTTGCCAGTAGAGCTGCCAATCTAAGAGGACTTGAACAGCAAAGCAGTCCTGGTCAACCGAAGCCCTGCTTCTCTTACAGCAAGATGCACTGCAGTAGCCTGGTGAGGACGTTGGCGGGTGTTGAATGTGACTGCAATTGGACACAGAGTATTGCTCAACCTTGGAGAATTTTTTCTCGTGTTTAGCATGGTTTATTTTGGAGTTCACAGCTGCCAGGAAGAGCTGCAGTGGGGCTGTAAGGTTTCTAAGGCAGATGTGGGGCATCTTCTACCAGCATTTTGCTTATTTCATGCACCACCTTGTGTCAGACGTGGTTTCTGAGGGTAACCTTTCTGTGGTCTGGTTATACAGAACAGCATTAGCAGTTATTTTATTTGGTGAAAGTTATTTGCCAGATGAAAATTATGGCTGAGGCAAGAAGTGATGGATTGTTTTTCCCTCTGTATGTGTGACAAGTCTGCCCAAGGCTATCTGGCCACACTTCACAGCACAGCAGAGAGAACTTCCCTCTCGCTCATGAATTCATCCAATTGTCCAAGTTTTTCTTGTGTTGTCCCAAGCTCAAATGCTTCTCTTTTGTCTTTTAAGGCAGAAAGACTTGCCAATTCCCCACATGTGTGTGCTCACATGAACACAGAGAAAGCACTATTTAATACTCACATGCATTATATTTAACAGCTGCACAGCTTTAGCAAAACAGGAGTCAGACCAAAATGTAGCTCATTGTTTTTAATAAAAGCAATACCAGTCTTGCCAGATGTGGTGTATGTTTTTCCAAATGAACTAGAACAGTGTCCGCAGCTGAGTATGATATGGGCTTGTGCAATAACATCACTTGTTTTTGCATGCCCATGAACGGCAAGGCACAGACTGGTGTTTAATAGAAGACATAAAGGGTTTTCCTCATGAGTACAGAATGAACTTGAAGGAAATGGAGTACAGGGTATTCACTATACTGTTAACTCTACTACAGCAGCAGCCAGCCCATGGATCAAGAGATGTTTCTCCCAGCAAACAAGGTTGATGGTGTCCCTTATGATGGCTATTGTCATGTCATGCTACTGAAAGCTGATGGGACGGAAATATAGAGAAGAAGCTGAATGCAGAAGATGGAGTTGTGGTTCTTGAGATGGTTGCTGTCTGTTCTCCTTGCAAAGATACAAACACCACAAACTGAGCAACGTACAGAGTACACTGCGAACAAGGGAGGCACATAGGCTTGGAAAGGTGTGTGAAGCTCAGCTGATCAGAGCTTTCCTCAAACCAAGAGAAGAGCCAGGAAACATCACTGGTGTAGGATCAGGTCTCCACCAGGTGTAGACTGTAGTAGCATCATTGACTGTGCCTTGATCTTAAAGTACCATAGCTTTTCTAAAGCTTTTTCGGCTTGAGCTGTAAGAGACTCCAAAGGTTGCCCTTCAACTCTTGGTATAACATCTTTAAGTCATCCTGGAGCTTGGGTTGCATCTCCACAAAGAATTTCTCTCCTGACACCAAGGGTGGATGTGTGACTCCTTCTATGTGACTCTTCCTGCTACTGTTTGACATCTCCATCCATTGGTGACCTCTGACATCTGGAGTTTGCTGGGAGAGAAAAAACAAATATTCTCATAACACATCACCTCTGAAAAGGTAGCCACAGTCATTCTCTTTCCTGTTTGATGTTAGGATTTTGCTAAATGGAGAGGAAAGGAAGGATGTTAAGGTCAAGCAGTCTGCTTGTCGTCACCAAGCAGCGTAGCTCCCACGTTGTGCTGCTTTCAAGCAGTTCTGCACATCGCAGAGCAGATGGGTCCTGGAAGAGGGACTACGTTCAGGGGAAGTCTAGGTACTACTGTGCTGTAAACAAACATCCCTTTTAAACAGTTCATTTCAGTGCTGGCTGTGGATAAACATCATCTTGTTTTAATCACTGACTGTTATGGCGGCAGCAGCACCCATCGCAGCCACTCCAGGTCTTGATCCTGACATCATAAAAAAATAAATATTTCCTCTTCTTGCTGGTACAGTGGTTCAGACTAAATAACTTCACAGCTTGAGAATGGATGCACTTAATTCACATGCAGCTGGGTTTATGATATCAATATGCTAATCTGGTTATTATAATCTTTTTTTAAAGCTAGTTGCCATAAGGGTATCACAGGCTGGCCTGGCCACAGTGATTTCAAAGGAGGAGAGGAGAGTACATCCTAGCTCGGGCAGGAGCTGATTGCTTTCAGGCAGCCTCACTGCAGCCTGTATTGAAGCCTCAGGGTCCTAACTCCTCTGGCTCCCCATGCCTTCTCCAGCACAGCTCGATTTTTAGGATCAAACTTTGCATTCTGTATATGTCTGTGAAAGCCATTCAGTGGATGAAAAAGATAAATGTCTTATTTAGTGAAGACAAGGTCTTTAAAAAATAGAGTTTTGGAGGGAGATTTACCTCATCTGGGCAAAGGGATTGGTTCAATGTTTGGCACGGGTGAGGGACAGGCGAGTCCCTAGGCTGGGAGTTCAGACTCTGCCAGAACCAAGTGATTCCTCATATGGGGTTTAAATGCCACTGTGTTATCTGAGGTCCTTCTCAGACTTGTCATCGGAGGCATAATTAGCAGCAATCACATGCAACTCCTCCTCCGTTCCGGTCTCTTGGGGAATCTGGGCCTGCACTTTCCATTGCCGTCACATCAGAGAGTCATTCCCTACCGGGGCAACTTCAAAGAAGTTTACCAGGAGTGGGAGTGTGGGTTTAGAGACCCTCAGTGGCCCCCACCCCCAGGTCTTTGCTTCCATGTAGCAGCACCAGGGAAATGCTGTTGCCACACCAGCTTGCTGCCAGTGCAGAAGTGACCTGGACTTTCTCAGAGGAGGAACAAAACTGGGTTATAAAAGACTTGGCTGTTCTCATTGATGCTGAAGTCCATGGAGTTTTCTATTTTCATGTTGTTTTCTGTGTCTTTTCATCATGGTGTGACAGCCCAACCTTCAGGTTTGCAGCACCAGCAATGCCTTGAGAGGTGCTTGAATCCCAGGATGGATGAATCTGCCCTTCACTCACCTTCATTTTTATTCTGCAAGCTGATAACTCAGTATAAGAAGATTTTAGTTTGTGTTCAGGACCTGGAGGCAGATTTTGAAATGAGTTGCCTCCAAGGTTTTCTCCATAGTAACTTATCCATTGTCCAGCGCAGAACAGCATTTAGCCTTAGGTTGTGTATGTTCCCATTTTATGGCAATGAAAGAGGCAGCAATGTGAAAAGCTACTAAAAGCTCTTTAGAGCAAATGTTTCATAATTGTAGGCCATGAAAAAATAAAAGTCACTAAAAAATTCAGACTGCACAATCCATAGCTCAGAACTCAGCAGCTACAAAACATTGAGAATTACCATCTCCTGTACAGACAACAGGCTGGTGTGACTGAATGATGACATAAACACAAAATAGTAAACAAATTACTTTAGTTTAGCTTCAGATACTGCTGAGTAAAATTTTCCTACTCTTTTTTTACTATGTTCATTCATATGTTCAATTATCTGATTATTTGCCTACATTTTTCTTACAGATGTACTAGTGTTCAAGGCACAGTACATTTCTGATATTGGTTTTGGAGTCTATGATTATTGCTCATCAATTTTTCACCCAGAAGACCACCCTTCTTTAGTTCAGTCCTGGAGTGGATCTGTGCACCTCAAGGGTATGTTATATCTTCTTCAAGTATAACTCTTGACAAACATTTAATCTATGGAGACTCTGTTGGAGAAATAGGTCCATCATGCTTATGTGCTGGACATGCAACAGGGAAAAGTATGGCAGGAATATCACTACTGTCCAGGTAAAACATATGCATGTAGCTATAACAAGCCACACTAATGTTGATACTTTAGGCATCTTTACAGTGAGTGTGTAATTTCTTCTAAAGAGTGTAAGAAAGCAAAGCGTGAGAAAATGTCCAAGGAAAATGTACCTAGAATGAAATGAAACTCTGTAAGGAAACACAAACCGAGCTCCAGTAGTGGAACAAATGTATTGCTTGAGAGGCAGGATGTGATAATGTAGGTAAAGACCAGGCCATCTCATTTACTGACATTGGACAGAGTTAAGAATGTGTAGCTAAGCTTTATTTTTATTGTAGTCCTAAGGTAGTTATTTTTAATTATTTAGCTTATTAGCTCATTATTTAAAAATGAGTTAAGTATTTTTAGGTACTCCTGATTTTACACCACCTACTCACAGAGCTTTCTTGCTCTTATATATCTGTATGGATTTTTTGTAACAAAAAAAGTAAAGGTGCTGCTACAACTGAGGAAAGAGGTCTTGGAGCCATCATTGACAGCTCTCTGAAATGTTCGACTTAATGCTAAGTGGAATGAAGAAGGTCAATAAAATGCTGGAGCTCATCAGGAAGGATATTGCAGTCATGACAAAGAGTCATTTTGCTGCTATATTTTTGGTGCTCCCATGCTCTGACTCTCGCATGTGATCCTGGTTTCTACATCTCAAGGACATTAAAGAGTTAGGGAAGTGGTGAAGGTGGCAACCAAAATAACCTAGGGATTGGAGAAGCTGCCTTATGAGGAGGCACTAGAAAGGCCACGTCTTTGCTGGCTGAAGAGAAAGCTGAAGGGGGGTTATAATTGGGATTGACAGCCTCAGGAAGGTGGTGGGCAGTGTGACTGCAGAACGATTACTGACCACATCCCACAATACTGGAACTACCCGACACTCACTGAAACCAGTAGAGGATCTTTTAAAAACACATAAAAGCAAGAATTGCTTTACATAGGGTGTACTGAAGTTCTGGCATTGCTGCTATGGGAGCCTGTGAAACAGGCCATGAACAGCCACCACTGGCAACCTGAACATCCCTTTTCCGGTGAGTGTCGATGCTGGGGGAGTGTGAGGGAAATAAACCACAGATAGTGTCTGGGCTTGTGTGGTCTCCTGAAATAGCATCTCCTGCTGTCACTGGTGGAATAGATGGATGATGGATATGAGACAGCAGGGTATTTCTAATGAGCTTATGCTCTTATGCAGAGACAGCTGATTCATTTTGACTTCTGAAGAAAACCAGGGAAATTTTGAGCTAAATGGAGACAATTTCAGGGAGAATTTTGGGAAGATATTGATGACTTTAAATAGAAGCTTAGTACTGAAAAAAATCAGGCATCTTTAAAAACCATATTACCTCTTAATAGACATTCTACATAGCACAGATTTCATTTTTATATATCGTAGAACTGTAGAGAAACTCGGCTTGGCAGAGACCTCTGGAGGTCTCTGAAAGCAGGTCAAGCTTCAAAGTTAGATCAGGTTGCCTGTTGTCCCTTTGCAGTACACCTCTGAGAAGTCTGGCTCCATCTTCTCTGTAATGCTCCTTTTAGGAGTATAATAATTCAGTGAGCAGTATAAAAGTGATGTGAAATTTTTTCCATGTGTATTTCAGCAATGGGCTGTGACCTTGCATTAATACAAGTTTCCTGTGGATGGATATATTTTCTATGTGTTCCCTTCCCATCTCCTTTCCCCGCAGGACTTTCTCAGCGCAAGTGTTGAGTGAATAACTCATTTCCTTGGAAAATGCACACCCCATTTTATAGGAAATTCCTATAGAAACATAAAGAGGAACCTTAGTTCTCAGATCTGCTTCCTCTTTTCTCCCAGACTTCTGCTATAAAGGTGGTGAGAAAACAAAGCCTGATTCTGATCTGCTCCGTACTCTCCTCCTGCGTGTCCTGGAAACAATGATGAATGTGCATGGGCTGGTTCATAGCATATGTAGGAGGGAAAACTGCCAAGGCTATTCTTTTGTATAATGCCCTGACAAGGGAGGAGTGGAGCTGCACCTTCCCGTGGTCTTGCCAGGATATCAGTGCGAACAGGACTTCAAGGTAGCTGGAGAAAGGGGAACGTGCAGGCTGACCACAGACCACGTCTCTTGAGTGCAGGACGTCATGACGGCTGGCTTTTGAGTAAAACATGCAGGGAGAGAAAAAGGCTTTTTATGACTTTCTACTGTAAAAGCACACATATGGACTTCTGCAGACAAGACAGCATTGTCCCAAGGACTGTGGGCAAATACATAAATTGCTCTGTGTTGTGGCTCTCATTAACCACTGCTGGGGAGAGTGAGAAGCAGGTATTCTTGACCCTAAAATCCTGCTTTCTGTGACCAGGCGCTAGAGATACTCTGCAGTGAGCCACCATCATGGCAGAATCCATTCATTCATCACTGAATATAGGACAGCCATAACCTTAACATTTTAGTGTCGCTAGACAACGTGGCTGTATTCCATGGGGATTATTATATAGGGTCCAATTACACAGCAGATTGAAGGTGCAAGAACAAAAGCACTTTGGGCAGCTAAGCTGGGTAACAAGAGTAGTTTGGTGCATGCTAGTGATCAGGATTTGTCCCTTGAGGGACAAATTCACTCTGTCAGGGTGCATGAAAGGCTGTACCACAACACAGTGTTCGCTGCCCATGTTCATACTTGCTGGATCGGGCCAGTATCTCCTGCTCTGTGCAGAAATGCCACTCACTGGAGCAGAGAGCAGGACGTTGCTTTGAGAAACATGGAGGTATTGCAGAAGCAATGATGGCCCTCTCAAAGTGGCTCTTCATATTCACTGCAGAGCGGTGCTGCTGGAAGTAATAACACTTAGCACTGACACAGCACTTCATCCAAACATTGGGTAATTAATCTGCGAAGCAGCAGGAGATGCTCTTTGCGACTGTTCTTTAAGCACGACTAACGGACTAGAGTGAAGAGAGCTAAGAAAAACCATGCTCACATCCAAATTGTCCCTTGGCAACTAGAGAAAAACCTCCAGAACTTACCATGTCCTCTTTGTTTTATTAGAACTCTTAATATTCAAATGAAGAGAAAGTTTTCCAGAGCCGGTCCTCAGCATGCCCAGCTTGCAGAAGCTTGGCGAACTTCAAAGGAGCTGCAACAATTTATTGTGGTTCTTAGTCCAGACATTTTGTGACGATGAATACATATCCTAGCTGGAAAACAGTTCACTTATAAAGATTATAGTATATCCCAGTTGGCAGAACACTGTAGATTATCTGTTTTTATAGGTTTACCCCCTTCCCTCCCTTGACTCTTTGTAGTTTAAAAGTTTGGGAACAAAATTGCTTTTGCTACTGAGTTCGTTTTCCAGTTAGCGAGCACTGACTACTTTTTTCCCTCCCCCAGTGAAGCTGCACAAGAGCGGCCGTGGGAGGAAGGAAGGAGAGTTTTGTGGTTACGGCTCAGATTTGGAAGCTGGGATGCCAGGGCTCTGCTGCCAGTCCTGTCCTCTGTTTCCATGCGACTCAGAGCAAATTGTGTATCCTGCTTTCCAAAGCGCTCCGTAGGATTTACTCAGTGCACTATGTCACTGCATCCCGTGACTGCATCCTCTGACTGGTATCAAACAAATGATTTTCACTGTTTTTATATAAGCTTCTTCACATGACCGCACCCATATTTTGAAGGCAAAACATGCAGGGAGGGGAATTATTTGGCCTCCTATGGAAATGCTGGGTTCTCATTCTGGTAAGCGTGCTTCCTCAAGAGTCTGAGGTTGAATTGCCAGGAGTAAAATCCAGACTGCTTTAGGTCCAAATCCTCGGCATCTGTGGGACATGGGTGACTGTTATTGTGCATTTAGAGATGTGTTCGCAAAGGAGTGTAGCTGTGGCAGCCCTTGGTTTAGGTACTCCAGCTCTTCGTGCCATGTGGGCAGGTATGGAGAGCCAAGTCCTTGGGCAGAGCATTCTCAGAAACTGGCAAAAATTAAGCCTTATCTCTCACTGTGAGGACAAATCACTTCAGGCAAGTCAATCATTTTAGGGAGTCTCATCCCTGAGCTTCCCAGGGTGGATAAGCACTGACTTGCAGCACAGCAAAGGCTCATAGGAAAGAGAAATACTAGGATCTTTGCTCCAGTAGCATAATGGTATAGGTTTGGATCTGGGACAGATCCCTGCATCAGTGTGTGTCGTTGCTTTGTATAGCAGAAGGGCTTTGGACAGGAAAGGTTCAAGTCATGCCATCCTAGAAGTCTTTATAACTGGCTGCTGTGCTTCTCTTCTGGATGATGGCAGGTGGCAGCTCAAAATCACACAGCTAAACTGGCAATAAGGAAAAATGTCAACGGAGAGATTTCTGCTGTCTGCCATAGCGGCAACTCCACAAGCCACTAGAGATTACTGGGAGGAAGGTTTCTCTTAGGGTTTTGTTTCTTAATATCATCCTCTGAAGTTTAACCGCTTTCCAAGCTCCAACCTGAACATGTATTTTCCTTCTGTTTGTACCCCTTACACCTTTGTGGACTGAGCAAAGCCTTTTCTATACCCTTTCTTGGGTAGGATATTTAGAGATTTCAGTAATACTAAGTTAGTCCCTTTTAGTCCATTTGTGTGTTGCTATCATTTACTGAATTTCCCTCTAATTTGCCAACACTTCTTTTCTCTATTACAGCTCAAATGATATCTAGCACATACAATATCTAGCAGAATAATTCAGGAGTGGTTGCTCCTTTCTTTTATCACCAAACCCAAAAGTGGAATGACGCCTTCCCAAAGGATCTCCCAGTAAAAATGTGGAGTAACAAAGCACAGAGTGCTACACAGACCATTATAAATGGTCCAACTGTTGCAATGACAACTATTGATGTGGCTGAGAGAAGGTCATTGAGCTTCATAGAAAAAATGAGCTCTGAAGGAGATACAGAGAAATGGAGGTCATTGACCATGGAGGGAGAAGGGTGATGGAGAACAGCTGGGATCGTGGTCAAGATGCCAATCTGGATGGGTGTTTGGGCAGGCATAGTGAAGCACGGGCAAACCACAGTTTTCTGGTGGCAGTAAGTATGAATGCATGTTAAAAGCAGACCCCAGGGCACTGGTGAGGGAACTGGAACAGGCTCAGCTGGGCAAGGTGAGGAGGTGCAGAGAGAGGTTAGGCACAAACAGGATGGGTTTTTGCTTGGCTCTTCTTGCTCTCAGTCTGCCTTTTTCCATAGTGTATCCAGGACTGTGACTAATATCTGTCACATGCTCTTCCCCCACTCCTGCTCCCTAAAGGGAGAGAGCTGCATTCCTGGGAACAGGATTTGTTTTAATGGGCTTCCTGATGTCCTTCAACTGGTTGATTTTATCCCTGTAAACTTCTAATTTTCTGTTACTCGCTGTTTCTTTAAGAAGAAAGCTATCTCTGTGGTTGCCATGGAAAGCCCTGCACATCTCATGAGACTGAACCACAGAATATATAGCGCAGCCACAGAAAATATCTGGAAATATGTTTGCCGGAGAGCTGCAGTCCTCAGGAGCTTGGCAGCCTTGTAAAAGGAGATGCCCCGTCTGGGAAAGGGAATTTCTTTTCCCCAGGCAGCTAATGTGGACATGGGGATGGGATGATGCCTGGAAAACCTTTGCCTCTGTTAGGGGGGCAGGGGAGAGCTGGGTAGCAGCTCGGGGATGTTGGGATGGCACAGTGCCATTGCTGCTGCGGAGTGAGCCAGCGGCAGGGCGAGGACCATGGCTGGAGCGTGAGCGCGTCGGTGCCTCCGCATCCCGCTCACCTCCGCCAGGAGGCAACTTCTAAAGGCTGAAAACAAAAATGCACACAAACAACGTGCACAAGCCCTGCTGCTTCCACCGCTAGCTAAAGAGCTGATTCCCACACCTTCCTCTAATCTAAAAACCACAGTTTCCCCTTGCTCCAGCTGCCAAAACCTACAAGTTCCCCCACAACTTCCTTAACACAATGCCGTGTTTCATGATGAAGTGAAACTTGGAAGTGAAAATCAATTGGGATGAATATTGAATTAAAGATCGTGCATTGATTGAACTATCCATTTTCATTTATTTATTTATTTTTTTTAAAAGTCCATTAAGAATGCCTCAATCAATGATAAGATTAAGGGGTCTGGAACAGAACTGAGGCCAAGTGCTGCTTTAAGACTCCCAAACTGTCCTCTATCTATCTCTGCCAATTTTCTTTTTTTTTTTTTAAAGTGAACATTACTGGCTTATTTTTCCAACCCAAGAGTTAAAAAAAAAGTTCAGGAGATTAAAAAAAAAAAAAAGAGAAGAAAAAAGGCTAAACATTCACATCTCAGCAATCTCTTTGAGGATGGATTCATTAATGTTCTGGTGTCTCTATTCTGGATGGCAAATGAAATGTCATTTTAATGCACAGATTTGGCCAAGAGCAGTTTGGGGACACTGAATCCCCACCTTGGTTTTTGAAGCACTCAAAGGGCTCCTAGGGATGGAGCAGTTTTACAGCCTTCTCCCACCCCTACAGTACAGCTGCCTCTGACCATGCTGTAGCTCAGGTTACCAAACATTTCCACTGTAAGACCCAGTTTTTAAAATAGAGCAGGTTTTGCTGAGGGTCTATCAAAACCAGCATTTTCTAAAAATGCCAACTAAGGTAGTTCTGCTGTTCCCAGGAGTGAGGCTGGAGACACATGGCACAACCTGGGTACACTCAGCACAGGTCCCTGGCCCCTGGAAGTTGTTTGAGATGTCTCATGTGCCCAAAGATGGTGAAGCATGAATCAGGGCCCCATGAGGGGCAGCTTTGTGGGTCTGAAAGGGACTGGTTTGCTCAGAATCATAGAATCATAGAATGTCCTGAGTTGGAAGGGAACCACAAGGATCATTGAGTCCAACTCCTGTCCCTGCATAGGACAACCCCAAAATTCACACCGTATGTCTGAGGGCATTGTCCAAATGCTTATTAAATATTGTCAGGCTTGGCGCCGTGACTACCTCCCAGAGGAGCCTGTTCCAATGTTTCACCACCCTCTGGGTGAAGAACCTTTTCCTAATGTCCAGCCTAAACCTCCCCTGGCATATCTTCCTGCCGTTCCCTCAGGTCCTATCATTGGTCATCAGGGAGAAGATATCAGTACCTGCCCCTCCTCCTTCCCTTGTGAGGAAGCCGTAGACCACAATGAGGTCTCCCCTCAGTCTCCTCTTCTCCAGGCTGAACAGACCAAGTGACTTCAGCCCCTCCTCATACGGCTTCCCCTCTAAACCCTTCACCATCTTTGTGGCTCTCCTCTGGACACTCTCTAGTAGCTTTGTATCCTTTTTATACTGTAGCGCCCAAAACTGCACACAGTACTCGAGATGAGGCTGCACCAGTGCAGAGTGGAGCGGGACAATCACCTCCCTCGACTGGCTAGCAATACAGTGCTTGATGCACCCCAGGACACGCTTAACCCTCTTGGCTGCCAGGTGGACAGCCGGCTCAAGAGGAGAAATAAGAAATGATACAACTTCCTATTTTTGCAGCCCTCAATGCTTTGCACACACTGAAAAAATGTGCAAAACCGCCACAGACAGGTCACTGCTTTAGGGGTGTTGGAGAGCCACTGAAATTAATTGTAAAAGCTGGCAAAGTCCCCATTACTGTTCTTATTCCTTATCTTAATCCAGCTACTGGGCCTTTCACACAGACAGGAAGGTCACGTCGTGGCTTAGCGTCTCCTCAGCCCACGTCAGCTTCTGCAGGGGCTGTAGCAAATGCTTTGGTGAAAAGCAAACTCTTCTCACTCTTCAGCCAGCCTGACCAGGCTTTTCTGCTGGTGCTTTTGCTGTGGTCCTACATCCACATCTAGCCCACACATGCTATTATTAGCCCTAAATTCCCTGCAGGCCCTCAAAGCCCCCAACCTGCCTTGCAGCACCCTCCTTGGCTCACAACATCTCATTGGGATTGGTTGGCACAGCTTCTGAACATGAAAGGGCTGTTTTAATTTGCAGTTTGAATTACCCAGTTTCTTCTCCAGACTGAATACTTCACAGTTTCCAGAGTCCTAATTTCTTCTTCAGGGCTTTCCCCCAGCCTGGGCTGTAGGTATTTGCAGCTAGACCAGGTAGAGCCTCCCTCCCAGCTCCATCCAGGTCCAGGGCACAATCCAGGGCACAAGTCTCTCTGCAAATCCCTCCCCTGTACTTTCAGGCTGTTATTCCAGACCACATTGATCTGTGTCAGGTTTCTCCCATAAGTGCATTTCTATTAGCCAGAAAGCAGAGTTTTTGTGGGCATAGGAGAAAGGACGACAAAGCTTCTCTTGTGATATTTGCATCCCCTTAATCAGGTCCCACCATTATGTGATGCCTCCAACTCTGGCCCAAGCCCAAATTCACCAGCTGTAAGATGGGCAAGTGGGCACAGAGGGGGCTGGACGCTGCTCCTCCTCCAAGGATCAATTTGTGCAGTGACACACTCATTTACTACCTTCAAGTTTTAGAAAGCTGAGGAAAAACCAATACTTGGTAGCTAGAGATACAGCTATACCCAGCGTGATGCACAGGTTCGCCATTTGCAAGTACAGGCTCAGGCTGGAAAATGTTGCAAATTGAGTATTTTCCTTGTTTGACATTTCAATAAATCCCCTTCCTGTCTCCACCTTCTGGGCTTGAGGGTGCTCATGGCCACCACAGGGAGATCAGAAATTCCCCCTGCTAGAAGTGTTCTGTTGCTGGTTAGCCTTTGAATGTGTTAAAAGCCATTTCACCAACTTGCAAGCCACCCTCTCCTTTTAGTAGCACTGATAACATCTTGGTACTCCCAGTGGTAACTAACAGTGCTGGGCTGTCCCACTCCCAGGCTGGACAACAGCGTTACCATAAGCATGCTGCACAGTGGAATTTAGCAAAAAAGCCCCATATGTTGTATGCAAAAGAAAACATTACTTTTGGCACAGATTTTTGCACCAGAAGCCAATTGCCACCAGAATACAGATGCAGAACTTGCCAGAACAAACCTAATTGCAATACTTGGGAGGTGTTTTATGTTTTTCTTCCTAACTGTGTCCAGGTGTGTTGAATTGTTTGAGGGAAACTCATGGTGTTGAGAAACAGAAAAAGGCTAACTGTTTAACTAATGATGGGAGCAGCACATTCTGCTGATCCTCTGAATTGGTGTTTTGCTTTGTTCTTTCTACTTTAAGTAGCATAAATCTAAATAAACAACATTACATGTAACAGCTGTTTCTGAGATGCTTGCTATTGGAGTTCATGGATACATTAATATATGAATTAATGGATTATTTTCGAGTAAGGCACTAATAGGTAAAAAGAAAAATGAGGGAAAATAAGGTAAAGATTAACTGAAAAATTTCCAAATACTTAAAATAAAGCTTTTTTGATCCACAAAGTATTTTCATTATTTTGATTTTTCATCTTTGGTTCAGTATACTTTTCTGAGTTCCTGAAAATATTTGAGTGAAAGGAAAGTTTTCTCTTATCAGTTGTAACAGTTATTAAAAATGGGATAACTGATCAATGAAATATGCTGCAAATAAGACATATTCCTCCAAAGTCCTCCTCCTATAGTAGTTTCTTCATTGGTAACACAGAGATAACCACAGTCTTTTTCTATTGCCAAATATTTTGCAATTTGTCAGCACACACAGAGCTCTACTTAAGAACTGAAAAGTGCTGTTTTTACCAGCAATGCTTGAAGAATAAAGAAAAGAAAATGCTGTAGGATGGGCGAAAAGGAATAGCCAAGAGAAATGTGGAAGGTAGCTGTTTTCTTTATTTGTGTGTGGATATACGGAGGCTGTGCACACATGGGCATTTTTCACAAAGCCTATTCAATCACAGGAAAAACCCATTGAGTGCAATAGCTCATTTCAGTTTCATTTGCTACCAAAAATGCATGCGTGCATCTTCCTAGGATGGCCTCTTCAGGTATCAAGAAGCCATTAAAAGTCAGTTCCTAACTCTATTAAATGGATATTGTGTTTTTTAAACTGATGATTCTCTTTACCTGTGAAATGCTCTGTTTGCAGGTGGCACTGAAATGTGGTACCTCCCTACACACGCACATCGGTTTTATCTCAGAAATAACCCTGCTCCCCGACAAGCAAAAGAAGAAGAAATCAACAACCTTTGACATTAAGACACTGAATATAGAGGCCTGGACAGAGAAAAATATTTTTAAAGACAGTGAGGAACTCCCGTTTCCTCACACGTTGGGGGTGGGTTTGGTTGTATGCTGTAGGCAGAGAGGTTGGTGGCAAATAAAGCCATGGACTTCAGCAGAGAAGCAGGTAATTGCCTGTTGAGTCTCAGATTATCTTGTTTCACAAAATGGGTTATGTTACCACAGGGAGGCAAAAGGGAGGAAAATTGCAGGCAAAACCAGTTAAAAAGCTTGTTTGAGTGAAAAGAGGTCTTCTGCGTCCTCTCTGTCCATTAAGCTGCTGGCTGTGTTGCTCCCATCACCCAGCTGCTGGCTCACAGTAAATAGGATGCTGGGGAGGGGGATTTCACTCCATGCAGCGCCAGGGAGGTGGCACGCTGCCAGGTGATGCAGCCCCCGTGGTCATACCTGAATTTTCAGGGAGGGGGAATCTGAATCGCTGAGGTGCTGTAGCAACCTGGCATGCTGCTGCTGTCCCTAACCAATGTGAGCTAATATTGTAGGGACAACGATTGCTTGTTATTTTGGCATTGGTTCACTTTATCTTTCTAAAGCATTCCCTGGAAAAAAAGTAAATCTACCTCCTTCAAACCACAGATAGAGGTAAGAAAACACAGAGACCACAGTCCCACTACGGGGACTCTGCATTAACGTGTGACCCAACAGCACTAATTTTGATTGAGATCGAGCATAGAAAAACAAATGTGAGAACCACTTTTCCATTGAATTAGCTGAGCACCCACCATGAAGTTCAGGCTGGATCTGTGTTTTCATGCTGGGTTTAAGCTTGGCTTTGGGATGACAGAGGTCCATCATCAAATTAAGCAGTGGAAGCAAGTGATATAACTTTTTCCAGCCTGAAGACTCTCAGGGTGAGATCAACCTGCCCACAGTTTTTGAGCTAATTTGAGATAGCAGACTGAATTTTTATCAGATAAGTGGTTTGTATTATGAAGCTGCAGTGGTCTTTATTTGATACCAGGTGTTCTAAAGCTGGATTTGTTGTATGGTCAAGCCTTGCTTTCAGTGATTTCTGTATCATTTGTAGTTTTCCCTTGTAATTCACAGAGGTTTTGGTTTTCTCCGAAAGCTGAATCAAACCTCTGGTCCAAGTAAATGACAATCTGTTTCAGCTTGTTAGCTCTCATGGTAGTGGCTCTACCTGATTTGGAAAATGACATGGCAAACTAGTTCAGGAGCATGTTTGGTAGAAGCTGTGTTAGGAGGATCAATACCTGTGATAGTCCTTTCTGTGGCGAGATGGAAGGCTTTCAATTGTAAGGCTGCCTCTGCTATGTTTCTCTATCATTAAGTCACTTAAAAAGACAAGCAAAATATTGCTTCTAATTTTTCTTAAATACAGTTGGTACATTTATCACAACATTTTGCCTTTTCCTCTTGTTTGGTTTCGTTCCATGTCTCTCTTGGTTGCGTGGGTTTCTGCGTTTCTACGGGCTGTCCTTTGACTAGTGCTGTCACAAAAACTCCAGCTCATTCCTCCTTCAAGAATAGCTTCAGATATTTATACTATAAAACAAAGTCTACGTTGTACGCTACAGTCATTGGTGCCATTTCTACCTAATGTGCATGGTGTTGAATCAAAGAATGAAGATATTAAAGGTTTTTATTTTTTATAACTATATAAACCAGATGCAATGATTATTTTTTTTCTTTTTTTTTTAACCTTTCTCCCTCAACCCAGCATTTCCGTTCCATTTTCACAGGAAAACTCTCTAGGAGAAGGTGAACAGAAACCCAACTGCCTCCTGTGTTTCCCTGAAGGGCCTAAAATACTATTTCAGCAGATGATACCATGGTAACATCAAGGATGATGTTAGTGATGTTAGGATCTAGGCAGGCTGAGAGAGACCACGTCATTCTCAGTCTGGATCAGACTTTGGGGCTTCCCGCTTCCAAGGAGCATCATGAGGGATGGCCATTGAGTTACGAAGGCCAGGGGTGGCCCCCACTGGTGTACAAGCACAGCCAACGGTCCAGACCAAGGTGTTTTCCTAGAGTGGTGTGCAAGCCGACTTGTAGATCCACACTGACCTCCAGAAGCCCACTGTGATGTCTCCTTACTGGCTGCACAGTCAACAGCAGCACAGAAGGAAGGATAACACAGAAAATCAGAGTTGAAGTACCCATGGAAACACACTGAGATCGTACTGAAGGTGTCAGAAAACCACCATGATGAGATGTGCTCACATTTTTGAGACTGGCAGATGTTCCTCAGGATACATCTTCATGTTTTGTTCCTTATTGGACAAATCCTTAAGGCTACCAAGTTTCCTCTGTCACTCATTCAGGGTAGCACAGGTTGAGTCAGCGCTTTGCATTTTTTTTTTTCTTTAATGCTGTTTGCCCAAATCTTTGAGAATATTTGAGAAGAGCTAATGTTCACAGAGCTGCTTAGGCTTAGTGTCCAGGATGTGAAGACAAGCAGGCTGGATAGCAACTGACTTTTCAAAACCAGTTTGCAATATTTTTGTGGGTGTGCAATTTGGATGTTCAGATCCAGATCCTCTCTTCTACCACTTTAACAATGCCTGGGTAAAACTACTCAACACTATCTTAAAAGGAAGGGCCAGGCCTGGGGTGATGAAGGCACTGGAGAGGAGAGAATAAGAAGTGCTGGTCTCTGGAGTGACCATCTGCAACCCTCCTCCGCACTTCCTTCCACTTACCCCAGCAGCTCCAGAAAATGGGGTGCAAATGGTCAAGGGAAGTTATGAGACTTAGAGGGCTATAATCTGGAATAGCTCTGGGAATTTCAGCAATGTTAAATGACAATAAAACCAAAATGTTAACTGAACAGAAATATCCATTTGTCACCCTCCCTAGAAATGTTTGTGAAGAGCAGATTTCCACTGCACAGAAGATCAGGAAGGCAAATGCCATCCCACTGGAGAAAACAAAATGAAATGTCCTTCAGATATGCCCGGATAACTCCAGAGCCAAAGGTCACCCTTGTGCCTCAGGTGCAGGTGGAGATCGCTGAGACCTGCAGGCTGCTGGAGTGGCTGCGGAGTTGAGCTCTGTGTGATGGACCCTGGTCCTTAAGAGCTGCGTGACTGTGTGGGAATCACAGGCGCAGTCATTTGTAATAGGTGGGCCCTGGCAGGTCTGACTTCAAAAGGCTTTCTGAAAGCAAGTAGTTACCTCATGAACAGAAACGATGCACCTAAATTCCTCTTCTGCCTTGAGGCGTATTGATGTTTATTTCTTGATGTTGGTTCAAGTATTAATGTTATCTCTCTCCTGTATCCATCAAGTTCTGAGCTTGCTTTGCAGCCTTCTCCTTAGCTGTGTCTCTCACCTCTACCATGGGTAATGATGCAGTCACTTTGGGATGTCTTGCCCTTTCCCAGATTTGGTTGAGATTGGCCTGTGGGCTCAGAGGATGCACACAGAGACACATGCAGATGGTGAGTCCAAGCAAAGTTCTGTCTTCAGAAAATCCAGTAGTAGTTAAACAGAGCTGGTTGTTACAGCAATGCCAAAGCCCACTGGGTTGACCAGGTTCCTCAGGAAAATGCAACAGAGCCAGGTGTTAATGGGGAAACTAATGGTTAAAACCAGCCTGAACATATGGATGGAGGCAGGGATGATGTAGAAGCAGGGCAGGGCAGGTTGAGAAGGGAGGCTGCGATCTTGGGCTTTGGCCCCTTTTCTCACTAAATGCTATGCTCTGCCTTGGCATCAGGTTGCTCTCTCCATGGCACATAGCGCTCCCTCCTCCGGGTCCAGTGGGCCCCAAAAGCTGACAAACAGGGAGATGAGAAACTGGTAGCATATAAACAATACAAAAGTGTATGATCCCACATGGGGGAGCGAGAAGAAGGATGCGCCAGGAGGGAGAGCAGGGTTTTGGAGCCTGAGTTTAATGCAGGGAGGCAGGAAGACAGAGCTGTGCGAGCTGGCAAGGGCTACTGCATCAAGCTGCCTTGTTGTTTGCTTCACTGTTGGTGTGAGAAAAATGTGAATGACACAAAAATGACACCACCTGGGGTAGTGTCCTAATCTATACTTTGCACTCTGAAAAACGCTACATTTCGAGTTGAAGCCTCACAGGTATTAATTTCTCTGCAGCTGCAAACATAGTTTCTACTTACTGGAAAAGTGGTGACCAAGTACTCCTTCGGCTCAGTGGCTTGAAGAGTACAGAATGACCTTGTGATGTGGGAAATAACCTGCCAGAAAAATGACAAAGCCATGAACAACACAGTCTCTGGGGCAACCTTTCATCTGCTGCACTAGGAGAAAACATGCAAGACAACCAAAATAACATCCTTTGGCATTGTGTGACCCAGAAAGATTGAAAGTAAAGAGAGAGAGAAACGGAATGGAGACAAAAAATAGCAACGTTTTTGAAGATACTCATTAGTGGTGACTTCCAATAGTTTTGAGCTGCAGACAAGGCTGTGCTGACACGGCTGGGAGCAGAGGCTGCTTTGGGAAGCGCACTCAGCTGCTCTCAGACCCATTTTCCTGTTCACAGTTCCCCTGTTTCCCTGTGGTGCTCAGAAGCCAGATCATTGCTTTGGGGAGCAGGTCTGCTGGCTGGAGGACATGCAACTGGAAAGGGATTTGTTTGCGTGGACAGCCAGCATCTGAGTAATCTGTTCCAGTTCACAGACTGGTGCTTCTCGCTGGGCGTCTCTCTGAGCATCCCGGTTGTGCAGTCTGCAAACGGCATCTGAGTGAGCCTCTGGCCATGGGCTGCATTTCTGCCCTTGATCAAGGTTACTCCTCGGCCCTGACTTGCTTCACTGCTTGCCAGCCGACCAAATCGGCCGCCGACTCTTCAGTGCTGTAGTGATTTCAAAGGACCAGACGTGCGAGTGGCAGGATCTGGCCCTGTGGGAAGAGGGATGTTGTTCTAGAAAATGGAGCTTCTCCATTTTCTGTCCCTTAAGTCAGCCATGCTCTTGGCATCTTCAAATCCATCTCTCATGGCCATCATTATAGTGATTTAACACATCACAGAGTGCTTACTGTTGTGCCTTGGGAGACACTGATTTCATAATTGATCATCACGGTAATAAAGCAAAGTAGAGTGGCCCCCTTGCTCCCCCCTCTGAGGCTTTCTGTGCTGCAGGGAGCAAGAATATTTGCGAGAGAGCTGCAATGTGTGCAGAGAGGCCGAGGAAAGCCCTCTGCCTGACATACAGACACGGGGCATTGCTTCCGTGCAGTTGCTGATCACACATTATTCTGACCAAAAGCAACCAGGCGTTTCAGACAAGCAGAAATTTCTCCACTTGCGTGTGCTGGGGCAAGCGTTTTGTAGAGGGAAGGGTCAAGTTCCTGCCACACTCCAAACAAATTATAGTGTTGAGGGTAAGAGCTCATAGATGTAACCACAAGGGCTAGAAAGAGTATTTCAAGCCTTTTTATCCCAGGGCAGAAGAGGTTTGAGGGTCAGCCTTTCATAAGATTTGTGCCAATTTCTTCTTGAGGTGACATCTTGGTTTTGACAGAAGCCAGCCAGGAGACCCTGGCCACCAGCTCTGCTAGCGAGGACTGCAAGCAAACCGCTGGGCACATCGGCACTGTGTCAAAACCAGAAAAATCCTGAGTTAGTTAGTCACAGCAGGAAGACAGAGAGCAACAACATCAGAGCACACTGTTGCATCCAAGTGATTGGTGACTATTACAGGCTTGACAGTCTTCCAGAGCAAAAAGCTGTACGCAGCAACAGTGCAAGCCCAAGACAAGAAAAGCAGATGTTCCTGTCTCCTCCTCCATCCTTGTTCCCATATGTTGACTAAGTAGGTTTTGTAAAACAGAACATGCTGTAAATCAGAGCTGGGCAGAGTTCACCAGTTGGGTTGAATGAGGCTTTTAGGGTGCGCAAATGAACCACTGTGATTTACAAAAAAGGACACTACTGCTTTAAGTTTTCCTGAATGACTGTGCTGGGATCCAAGTGGAATATCATATGCTTCGCTGAAGTAGTCCCTACTCTTTCAGGACTATATATTTATGTAATCCACATTTGCTTGGATCACCTGTGCATAGGAATCCCAGTTCAGGGTCATCTGAGCAAAAAGTTTCTCAGCTAAAATTACTTGAACCTGCCTGTTTTGTCCTTTGTGCCCAGAACTTCCATGGCTCACAGTGGTATTTTTGCAGGATCAAATGGTCTCATTTTGCCCATTTAGCACCAAACAGTACATGGTGCTGTGATTTTTGGGAAAGCCAAATTAAAACCGGTATTTGAATAAGAACTTACTCTTAGGATGTGTGTATTTGTCTCTCTCAAAATGAAGAGTTTACACGGCACAATATGGTTTGCAGAAGACTGAGTTTTGACTGTCTAGGGATTTTGGAACAACAGGAAATATTCCCAAGCAACTGTAAGTGTCTGTTAAAAAAGCTTTTTTAGTCATTGGTTCAGTGTTCAGGAAGCTGCTTCCTTTTACACGTGTTACTTGAAGTCTTTAGGTTTCTGGTGAGCTGTTGTATCGCTCTGCAGCTTGGCCCTTCTTCAAATAGTCCCAGCTCCATCTCTGCAGAGAGGGCTGGAGCGGGGGAAATCCCACCCATGCAGAACAGGCAGGGAGAAGCCCCATCAGGCTGCTCCTGGCTTCACGCAAAGATCTTACACAGCCTGAAGACCTGTTCTCATGGCAGACCTGCCTGCGAGTGATGCTGGAAACCCACAGTCTGGTCTTGCAAATCATGTAGGCAAAAGGGCTTCTTCCTTCTAATACACTGACTCAGTCACTTTATTAAGATTTATAATCCTGTAACATACCTAAAATTAGCAGCTGAAAGATAACTTCATAAAATCGATATACTCTAATGTAGTTCATGTACTATACAGCCTTTTAGCTGTATATGGATTTTCTTTCTTATGAATATTTTATCCCTTGTATTTCCCTTTTGCACAGTTTAATTAAAAAATCAGAAACTTTAAAAATTAAAATTTTCTATGGAAGGAAAAGCTTTTATTGGAGATAAAGTGGGCTTGTAATCTTCCAGTATACCTATATTTTCTGATAGCCCAACTGGAAAAAAACCCCTGTTTTAGTAAAAAAAGGAAATAGTTTGTTTACAAGTGTCACATTCAAAAAAATATCAGACTTAAAAAAATCTGAAGGAAAACATGCTGTGAATGAATGATTTTAGTCAAAACAACTTTTTTTTAAAATAATACATTTTCATAAACAGCTAAGCAATATTAAATTTTAAATGAAATACTTAAAAGTGACTGAGATCAGGGAACACATCACATCAAAATAATGTTTTTCCTGTATTTTAGTGAAAATTTTTGAAGTCTTACTTTTTTCTTGCAATTCAAAATGGGAACATGCTGCTGACTCTCATGAAATGGGGGATCTGCTTCTATGCCCAAATTAGTTTAAGAATTCTTTCTTTTACTTACAACAGGCCAATAGAGTTTTTTATTTACAATAGACATTTTGTTACACTTAATACAAATTAACATAAATTTGCATTATGGAAACACATCAGTGATATTTTAAATGGTGAATAAGAATTCCTTTACAATCTTAACATCCCCCGAATCACAGCATTAGGCCAATGATTGAGAAACTGAGAAACCTTCTCTCTTAAACTGGCTGCAAGCAATATCAGAAACACTGTCCACGCTGCCTTGGAAGTTATTGAGACACAATAAAATGGTCCATTATGTTTTGAATAAATCAGTTTTTAAGGGTTTTTCCAGTTTTTAAAGCCAGTTCACACCCGAGGCATCTGTCCACACACAGGTGTCTAATTTGTTCATCACCAACGTAAGTATGAGAATCAAATATTTTGGCCTGCCTGACCAGAGGACAGTGGTGTTCTGATGATTTGTGCCGCAAGGCCTGAAGTTTGGGTGTGAATTCATGGGTTGAGCAGGGCTCTGACAGAGGGGAGAGACATTCCTTCATCAGGATACAGGGCAGCTGTCATTCTGAGGGATGGATGCCCAAACCAGATGTAGGAATTGCTCAGTCCTGGATAGTGTCTGAAGCTGTTGCACACCTAAAGGGTGGCACCCTTCCTAAAGGAGCACGCTTCTCTGTGGGCTTAGCTATCTGTATTGCAGTTTTTCCTCTGGAAAACAAGGGAGTTGGTGAATATCAGCTCTGCAGTGGTATAAAAGTTGCCCAAGAGCAGGAGAACCCATTGGCTGGAGACCTGCTGTGGCCTCCAAAATGAGATTTTTTTACCTTAAGCAGTGCTGTTTAATGCATCATGGCCTGTGAAAGAGTAAAACATGCTTTTTCCTCTCTCTTGGGCATGTGGGGAGGAATTCAGGTCTCCTCATGATGGGATCCTTCCCTCACTCCCCCCAGTGTTGCTGAAACATCATCCCGGTCTCCTGCAGGAGGCTGTCTAAATCCTGCCCCAAGTCCCAGGGTCTGGGTGCTGCTATTTTAAACCTGATCGTGGGCCTCGTGACATGCCGAAGGAAAAAAAAATCCATTTCTGGTAATGAATCTTGTTATTTTCCTAAACTCAGAGGAAATCTGCAGCACAGCTGGTGGTCCTGGAGGACAGTGAAGAAATACTGCTTAATGAGAACCTGGTGGGTTAATTAGTCCGTTGTATGATGTGGTTAGTCAATAGGAAAGAAACACTCAGAAATTTTGAACAGCATAATCATGATTGACCTTAAGGTAGCAGTGGCCTAATAAGCAGTTAAATGCACCTGAGCAAGAGGGAATGTTTGAGCAAGAGAGGATTAGGAGGAACTGTGCTGATGTGTCTCTGCACAGTTTGAAGCAGAACAGCAAAAAGGAATGTATTACTGAGGCTTTTAGTAGCAGAAGAGAGACTGCAGCATTTCCAGCTCAATACATTGGATCTCCTTGCTGTGCTGATCCACAGAGTTTGTGGGTGCACGCAGAGGGCAGCACATATTGCAAGAGCTAGAATGGAATATGGAAGGGAAAAAAAATGATGGGGATCTGAGCTTCAGGTTTATGTTTCCTTTTGGCCTACTCAGAGGTCCTGAAAGGGTTTTGTCTTCCTCTCTCTTGCTCAGCACCCCAGTCACGTGCACCCAGACTGCCTCCTCTAGTGACTCTTTCAAAATGCGTGCTTTTGCAACCTGTGCTTCTCCTTTTCGGCTTTATGACAGTTATTGCACTAACAACTACTCCGTTTTTTTTTATTAAAAAAAAAAAAAAAAAAGCATTTGCTAACTTGAAGTGCCAGATATATGGTTATTCCTTTCACATCATTTTGCTGTGGCCTACTGAGTTGCATAGTCCTTCTCACGCATGGGTCTTTGAAGAAAGCTGCCACTACCAGCGTGTGCTTGCTGTGAGCACAGGATTTGCCTCCCTGCTGCCCCAGGCCCCTCACTGCGGTTCTCTTTAGGGTCTTCTCCTCTTTTACCTTCCATTTCCTCTGACTCAGCTGATTGCTGAGCGTCTTGCAGCGCTTTCCTGGCCTTGGTTCTACAAGGGCTCCAGCTCCCTGCCGTTACTCTTCTATTGCTACTGGTTTCACTTCATCTGCTGTCCCGAGTCTGTTACTATTTCATATAAGCCTGCCAGATTTGCCTGCATGATTGTTCTTTTGTCCAGATGGATGTTTAGCTCAGGCTATTTAGTGCTGATCTGGTTTTCCTATTGCTTTGTGTGTACCCGGGGGAAGAGGTTTTGTATTAAAATTCTCCTGGAGTGCTGAGTCACTTGAACTCTGCTACTGTGTCATATGCTCAATTGTCTGAGTACGGGACCTGGTTATGTCATATCTTGCAAAATGTGTTTTCTGTTTCCCCATCGGAGTTTTGCCTGAATGGCTTCCAAATTATCCACCTACTAGAAGCTGGGAAAGTTCTCTCTCATGATGTAATCGCCCTCTTAAAAGTCTGTTTTGATCTTTTCCAAGAACCTGGTTGGGATTTAATAGCTGGGATACTTTTTTGCATGCTTTGCTCTTTCTGTATATTGCTGGGCATTCAGGAGGATTTACTCCTTGCGATTTGGCCAGCCATGTAGTTCCCAAATGCCAGCTGGTTGTACTATTGCCTCATCAGGTTATAGCCATGTTGCTGTGTGCTCAGAGAGGTTCCCCTAATCCAGCAACCTCTTGATTGCACTCTGAAAGACGTGTAAATGTTGCAGCTTGGGCTTCCACTAGTGATTCAATGTTCACCAGACCCTCCCTGCGGCTCACTGAGCATAAGCTCAAGCCCAGAGAAATTCATCACCCACAGCAGTTCCCCAAAAGACTCATCTTAATGTAATGGTCAGCAGACAGTTTTGCCTTGAACAAACCATGTGCTCTGGCTTCACTCACTGGTAATCAGCAGTGACACTGTTTTTTGTGACTCTGTTCAGTGTTTTTGGGTCGATGCAGATACTCAGGTATCTGGAAGGCTTTCAGCACTATTAGACTAGTGAGTCGGTCTGTGCTAGTTTCCAGAGATGTAACAATCCATTTTTCTTGCAGCCTTGTAACTTCCTTCCTTAGTGACTACATGGCACGTTTCTCAGGTCCCATTGGCTGCATAGAAGCTTATTTATAGCTTCGCTTCCTTGTCTTTTGCCCTTGTCCGTTAGCGTGCTTGACCTACAGTGGCTGCTGTCTCACCCTGAGGACATTCTTTGGCTCTGCTTTACCAGATCAGGGTTTACATTGTCCTGCTTCCTGCTGGGTCCTATAAACCCCAGGCAATGCATTTTGTAAGAGTTTCTTATTGATGGTTTGTATTCATCTGATGGTTTTAGCATGGCTTTTTGTATATCACCAACACGTAGTCACATTTTTGCAGCCTTATACTGATGTTTGTTGTTGCTGGTATGAGTACTGCAGCTGACACCACTATTTGCATGGAAATGAATCAGTTGTTGATCCTGCAGCCTAGCGGTGGGTGTACTGGTTGCATGGCTGGCAGCCTTCTTTTCCAGGCAACATGAGGCCACATCAGGCAGTTGAATTTACCCAGGTCTGTATTGTGCTTCTTGACTAGCTTTAACTTTAACCTGTCTTTGCTGACCTCATGACTGCTACTCTCTGATCCTCTCCCTTCAATGGATCAGCAACCCTCACAATTTTCCAAGAATTGCCCCAGATTTAGATTTATTTCTCCAAGCTTCTGTTTCCTTAGAGTGAGTTCATCTCAAGGGTAAAACACTTAAAGGTACTTTACCTATAGGTGTCTACATATGCATGATGTGTCTAAGCTTACATTATAGTCAATGAAGGTCCGGTCCAGAGAGCTGAAAGAAGAACTCATCTGGCCAATTTTAGGTGCCTACTTTAAGGTAGAATGGCTGAATAGCTCTCTATTTCAATCTCCATTGCCTGTAGTGACAGAGGAGGGAACGCTGTTGTTTAAAACAAATCTAGTGCTGTTTGAGATCCCTTAGGATATCTGAGACATCTGCAGTGGTTCTGCCAATATGACAGAGAGCAGTAGATGGAGACCAGAACAGATACTCCACAGAACCTAAAATTACACTGGACACATCAGCCTCCACAAACAGGACTTTAGACATCTACCACACATGTAGACACCTAAGTTTGGCTATCTCACTATCAGGAAAGTGTCTGGGGGTACTTGAAATGCCCTTGGATGCCCTGCTTGGCCTCCTGTTGCTGTTCCTGGGCATCTCACAGGGCACCCAGTTTGGGCAGTTGCATCTATTTCATCATGCTTACAAAGTGGCGGAGCATTATCTCAGCTGATTAATCTGCCACATATCTCCACAAACACTGTTATTTGTTTCTGTGGTGTGTTGTTTCTTCCCATTTCCCCAGTGAGATAATGAAGGAGTTTTCCACGATTTTCTCACCAGTATTCAACAGTCAGCCCCGAACACAGAATCATTACCAGCTTTCACTCTTTTCATGCTTGCGCTTCTTCATTGTGCCTTCGTATTTTCTTTCTAGAAGTCACAGCTGTTCCTGTATTTTCCTGTTTATTTCTCATTTTTCTCCCCATTCAGAATGAAATGACCAATGAAACCTCACCTTTTTGTGCTGTGTTGCAACTAATAATATTTAGGCTTCCATAGCTCTGCTGCTAAGAGCTGTTTGCAAGCTCTTAGTAGCAGAGCTATTTAAGAGCACAATTCATATTCTACCATATGTACTTAAAGAGGGTTAGGGATACCTCCTCCAGACTTTTTCTCCTTCCAGTCTGTACTTCATCTTCCAAGATTCAAGTACATTTATAAAGGGGTAAAGTAGAAACATTTTTGTTGTGTTAAAGAAGAGAGAATGCTGGCAAATATCCTGACAGCCATATTCATGAGGATTATTTCTCACTGTTGATACTGTGGCTCCAGATTGCATGAAAATAAATATTTCCTAATTACAACACATAGAAAACATAAGAATAAATGTGTATATATAATGGTTGAACACTAAAGTATTTTATTTGATTTTCAGTTGTCTCAAATGGAGCACTTAATTGGTCCAACCACTAGCTTCAGTCTCTGACCTACATTTATGTCAAGAACTGCATTAAAACATACAAAAGTAAAAGACAGAAATGGTTGTAGATCGCTTTTCCCATTTTTTATCTGATGAATAAGAGACTGTCTCTGAATTAGAGACAAGTGCCACCCAAGCCCAGATCTCCAGCAGGTGTAAATGTGACTCACAAAAAAGAAGGTTGAAAGACTTCAGGTAAAGGCAACAGCCCCCCCCACACCCCAACCCACTCATATATGGTAATTTAAGAAAAGCAAACATTTGTAAAAGAAAGCCATCCAGCTAGAAATGCCGAGAACTTGTGTTTTCCTTGTTGCAGCACAGCCAAAAGAGACAAACTTCCTTTTACACAGTATCACGTTTTGCCAAATTAACAGTAACAGTATTATTAATATTTAATATTTATATGGCACTGTCATCAGGAGGCCAGTCGGGTCTGATCCCTACTGTGTGAGATGTGCAGACACCAAAAACGATTTAGATATTTTTATTTATGGTGAGGAACCATTGTAATGTACTGCAACCCCGTTGTGCCTGCCAAGATGTGGGCCCCAGCTCCAAAAGGCTTAGGTGCATTTTTAGGACAATTTGCTTTTATAACTGAGAGTTTCAAGCAAAGTTCTTTCTCTGTAGTTTTTTGACATAGCATTAAAAGCTGAGTTTATATGTTGAATCAGACAGTTATGAGATCTCGTTCTGGTAACATCTTTTCAGGATGTTACTGAGTAGTGGAAGAGGGCATTTCCCATGTCTGGGATAGAGTTGCAGAAGGAAAGGTGTATATATTTTTGTTTTGACATGGAAAACTTGAGCATCATGGAGCTTTATCTTTGTGTATGGGTATAAAACCAGATTGGTTTCAAGCTCCAGTAAAACTGGTAAGATGTTTTGGTTTACCAAAACCATGCAAAGTTTTCAAAAGATTGGATAACCACATAAAATGAGGCTCCCTGGTATTGTCCTAACCCTGTGAATGCTCTGTCTCCCTCAATTTAGGCATTACAAGGCATGAGCTGTTTGCCAGTGTATGAACTTGGTCCTTCAGCACAACCACCATACAAGTAAAGATCATACTACTACTTCTACTACTACTACCACTACCAATTTACCATCAGACATCTCTCAGGTAATTTTATTATCCTTAGCTTAAATTTTAATAGCGTCTCTTTCAACATACACAGGTTTGGTCTGAGGTTCATCCTGATATTAACTGACCAGGAAGGTTAATCTCTGGCCAGTTGGCACAGTTGAGCCAACAACTCTATGTGGGTGTATAATCCTAGCAGGATATCTAAACTGCTTTTTAGTGTGATGAAGTTACTCTAGCATTAGTGCTATTTTGGTAGAGTGCTTTGCATGAATGGATTCACCTGCTTGTCTCCAGGGAGGGACCTTGGGCAGTCACCCCATGGCTGTCCCTCCCAGCCTGGAGTCCATAACGCTCCAGCTGCCATCACAAAGTCATCCAGGATGGCTCACAGGTACCACAAGAGCTGCACCTGGGGCTGTAATGCACTCCATGGTCCTGGCTTTTGGGGCTTGGAATAGTCTTTGGTTGTATCCAGCATTGTGAGGAAGGAGATTGGAGGTTTCTATGAAGCACATGGTTTTCTGAGTTGAGTTAACCGTGTAGAACTGATGGGTTTGAAGTCAGGAATAAGCAAGCTTTTAGCTTCAAGCTTTGTGCTTTGACTCTCCTGATTGTCCCCACTCTCCATATTTTGGTTTGCATCATTTGTCTCAGACTGCAAGAGGCAGATCCCTTCAGATGAAAGTAAGCCAAATGATGTGCTCCAGGCAACCAAGCACCTAACGTGCTCCAGCAGTTAATAGGAGTTCTGCCCTGAGGACCAGATTAGAGCTGTCCTGAAGCAAAATCACGAGGCGTGCAGTGTAGCTGCTAGGTCCTCAGCACAAATGGGTTTGCTGCTGTTACGATCTGCAATAGGATAATCTGGTGCTCCTGTTGCACCACTTCCCTTGCAAATGCAGATATAGCCTGAATCCATGTGTGTCTGTAAGGAGCGCATGCATACATGCAAGCTCGTTGCCTCTACGTGACAGCCTGTCTCCCAGAACATCAATGATTCCCCTGGTACTTAGGAGCCTGGGGATTCTTTTTTTGGGGAATAAAATGCAGTAGGAAGATGTGTGTGAAATTTCTATCATCTAGGATTCTCAGTAAACTCTCCTGTGACAACTGCATTGAAGAAAACTAGGTGAATATATCTGGAAAGTGTTTCTTGGAGCTATATGCAACAACGGTTCACTGCATTTATATCATTCCTTGCAGAATTATTTTACTTGCATTACTTCCAGAATGCTTGCTACAGAACAAATTCAGGCAAAATAAATAAGTAATATAATCTCACACAGAGATTTTCCAAACATTTTTTTTCTTAGCCAGCTAAAAAGATATTCTCAGCTCTGAAGACAACAGAAGAAATTTTGTCCTGATCTAAGTACGTCTATCAATAAGATCCAGGGAAGCTAAAGCTTTGAACATCCAAAGGCTCTGCTAAGTCCTCAGCTGTTCCAGTTCTTACCTGACATTATTCATGCCCCCAAGTTATCCTGTATAGGCATAAAGCAAACTTCACAACCAAATTAAATGGTTGGCCTAAATTCTACTCTCTCAGGCTAGCTACTTTTAGGTAGGAAAGGAGCACTGTATTCCATATAGCTTGTGAAGAAATACCATGCTGTGCCTTTAATGTGGACTCATACATAATTCAGGGAGCCTTGTTCACCAGACCATGTTGATTTTTTTTCCTGTTTTTGTTTGTTTGGTTGGTTGGTTGGTTGGTTGGTTTTTTTATGACACAAATGTAATAGTGGTTAGGACTTTTTTGAGGCACCTCACAAAAATTTTACCTCTTCAGCTACTGAGTCTGTGACTTTGATACATCATGGACCAGTTCCAGCCTCTGGCATAGTTAGTAGTAACTTTCAACTTTAAGGCTGTAATCCTGTAACACAGAAATCAGATGAATATTTTTCATAAGTGCCAGTTCTCATAGATCTCTTTACTTACAGTAAGATGTATTTGGGTTCCTATGCATCACTTTTCTTCCCTCCAACCCATACATCTACTTCTCCACCAAATCAGAGATTTCCACCTCCAAATGGAAATGATCACCTACCAGAGGCCCCTTCTGGACCATTTTTTCCATCAGTTTGCTAACCTAATCTGCAGTGCACAGCCAGATATAGGGTAAGAAATTGTCCAAGTATGAGGAGGTGTAGAATAAAGCTGAAACATGACTTGTGTAATGCTAGAGTTGAACCTAAAGCTATGAAAAAACATATAAATAACAGAAACTATAGTCAGGTTTGAGTAAGCTTTGGTTGTTAAGTGTTCTACCCAAAAGTGGCATTTCAATGATCTTAGAACTGTTCCCAAACTCAGGATAAATTTGTCATTTTTGAAGGTAAGAGGGAGAAAAGAGAAAGAGATGCATAATGATAGATTACTTGATTTAAAAGACACCTGTCTCCTTTCTTTCAGTAGTTCATTTGGCAAGGAACTCATTCAAAATGCAGAAAATAAGGCTTTAGTTTCCTCATCTGCCTGAGGAGATCTGAACCCACCTTAATTTCCCAGGAACGGCCCCTAATCACCAGACCTTTTGGTATCTCCCAGTGTGGGAGGGAGAGAGAGGAAAGGTTGTTTTCTCACTGCCTCTGATAGAGTATGTTCTACTTTTTGTTTACAATATTGAAATATTCATGAGAGTGATGTCCTGCCTCTCCACTGCAGAGCCTAAACCCCATGATATAGAGTTGCTCTCTCTGGCTTAATGAATATTTAAATTTTCTATATACAGGAACAACATTAACAGGGGGGGAAAAAAAACCAAACCAGAAAGTATTTCACAGCAGAATATTCCCCTGTGCAATAGATGTAACTTCCTTCTCTAGGTTCAGATCTCTGTGTGCAAAGTGGGAATTGAACCTCACCCAATCTTCTGCCTCCTGGCTGGACTCCGCAACCACTGAGTAAAGAGGTGACAGCATCTGTTTGGGGCATTTTAAAAAAAATAGTATTTCAATTCTTTTTTTGGTTTGTTTTTTTACCTTTACTGGTAGATACAGAAATTCCACATGAAAGTTGTTTAGTCCCTGAACATGGGGAGCGGACCTTTCAAATAAGGACTATTTCTGAACACATGCTTTTCAGGGTATTGCTGCTGTTTTAGAAATGGCTTTTTGGATTTTCTTCAAACCTTAGCAGAAAAATATCTCTTCTGGCCATGCACCAAAGTACCTGAAATTTCAGGCTGTTGGGAGTTGTCCTGTCTCTATTTTTTGTTCAAAGTGGGGGTAAGAGTTTCACAATCTGGTTTATTAAAAACAATGTCTTACAGCTTTAAATGTAACACTTTTAGTTTTTTACCATTTTACCTTTTTGATTAGGATGAGTTGCAATTCATGCCAAAAAAAAAGCCCTGCCAGCACTGAGGCTCCTGTTTCATTGCTTTATTAGGTCTTGAGCTACATGATTAGCCTGAGGGATAGATTCACAAATAACAGCTGCTCAGCTGGGGTGTTTCCTTAATCCATGCCTCTCCCTTTCAGAATCAAAGCCATACCGAGGTACGAGAAAATTATCTGTACCCTACAGAGCTCTACAGAGTGAGTAGGGAAGCAAGTAAATGGGCATGTCTCCACTGGAAATCTTGTAGAGGCTAAGATGAGACAACTGCACTTCAGTGATGGAACTACTCTCTGTTGACACATTTAATCTAAATTAATTTTTTCTTCTTTATGCAGCAAACTAAGATCTAAACTGTCTAGGGCATTGGGAAAAGCAAGTCCAAGAAGATAGCTGTATCCAAGCTGCTGTATGAGCCGTGCTGTGGTATTGCTGAGAACGTTTTTAGTGTTAACTATTGTACATAATAAAGCATATTTATCTTTCTGCTTAGGAAATCCTGTGGATGTGTTGCATTCATCCATTCCTACCTCTCTGATACTTTCCTCCGTATATACTTAGTAATATTTTTATAAGGAAAATTATCATAAAATATAAAATATGGAACCTGATTGTTTACTTATGTACTTTGGCATAAATAACAGTTTCACTGATCTCAATTGGCCTAAACCTCAATTGATGAAATCACTCTGGAGTTATTGGTTGCAATAGAATCCTACTCATTTATATTAATTGAAAAACTGGTTAACTGAAGCTAAAGTGGTATGAAATTAAAGTAAATGAGAAGAGAATCAGTGCTATTTGTTTATTGTTTTAATACCTACGGTGGTTCTCTGCCACTGTTATGTGAAATAATTCAATGAGTGTCTTACAGCCAACTGAGTAGAATTTAATGGCAAAAAAATTGTCTATTTTCTAGCTTTAATGGACTAAATTCTTTTAATACTAAGACCACTCTTCTCTGTCTGAAAATTTTGGGCTGTGTTTGGGATATATTTTGAGACAATAGGAATTACTGTGCTAGTTGCAGAAAGATTTTCTGTCACTTTATCAGCCTGAGTTTTTGAAGTCAGGCCCATAGGGTAAGTAGGGCTGCATTAAGAGCTGAAATACAAAATCAAAGGGAAGAAAAACATGACTTTTAATTCTTGGGCTATTGGACTCATGTGGATATGTACTCTCCATGCACACAAGTGTGTTTGTACGTAACTGGAGCTCGAGAGAACGTTAAGGGAGCAGATGCAAGATAAATGGTTCCTGTAAGAGCAACGTGCCCAGTACTTTTTTGTACTTTTTAAAGCATCTCTTTCCTCTGAAGAAATTATTATAGCTATTGCCCCTTCATTACTCTGGAGTTCTGTTTTCTGCAAGGGTTCAGAATAAAATATGCCACTGCTAGTCACATAAATAGTGTTTTATTTCTGCTAGCCGTGCAGAACAGCACTTCAGGGAGAGGGAAGCAGGATTTTGCCCTTCCTTTTGCCTCATGGAGGGAATTTCTGACTAGTTTCCCATCAAGAATTCACTCTGGATAGCCATAAAAATAGTGGAATTACAGAGTTGTATTTGAAACCATGATTTGAAGCTTTACACGGGTCAAAGTCAGGCCATACCCTCTGTCAGCTTGAAGGGAGAGGGGTAGGAACCTGCACGTGTTTGAAAGTCTGAGGTAAGCTTGTAGCATCCATGAAAAGCAACTACAGAAGTCCACAGATCTGAAAGAAGGCTGTGCGCTCACCTATCTGCCTCCTTTTTACCCATTATTCTAATTGGTTTGATAAAGGATATAGCTTCTGCCTACGAAACTCTCAGTATCACTTGTCTTCATGTTAGATACACAGGTTAAACTTTTCTTGCCCAAGATGTACTACAATTTTAACAGCTGACTGTTATTTTTAATTTTTTCTCAGTATTTTCTGCTGTACCTCACTGGTAGGCAGGTTTGGGGTTTTTTAGTTGTTTTTTTTTTCCCCCCCCCCCCCCCCCCCTATGTCCCTGTCTCAGGAGCGAATACAGTGCTTGCCTATTTGTCTTCTGGTGCCTCATTACTTTGGTTGTCACAGCTCGATGCTCAGTGATATATATATGTGCCTGACTCTGTGTGTGGTATTCATTGTGCTAATTACTTCTCCTCTGCGTGAAAAGAGAGCTTTAGGTAACAAAGTGCTGTCTCAGAGATGCAAACATTAAGAAGATCTGAGGTTATTCTATTTTTAAAATTTCATAGCTCTGAGTTTGTGCATTGAAATAGAGGAGTCTGAAGGTGATGCTTTGGGCTCACTGATGACAGTGGGAATTTTGACATTGGTGTTAATAAGGTGCAAGACACCTTCTTTGAGAGCTCAGGATAGTCCTTGCTGGATTTCAGGTATTTACCCAATGAAGCCTCATTTAAAGATAGATCTGTTTCTCTAAATACCATTTGTTATAGCCAGGCACTAACAACAGAGAGACACAGAGCTGGCACATAGCTTACAGCATGCACCTCCTTTCTGCCCTACAGCACTTCCACAGGGGAGCCGTGGGTCTGTATGGGCACGTGGCAAGAGATTGCCTTCTTCCATGAGGCTGATTCATCTAATCCTTAAGTGAAATAACACCACACAGAGCGGGCTTCTTTAAGCTGCATGTTTGTTTTTTACTTTACAGCTTACAATTACAGCAGAGCATATGGCAATGCAGATGAGCAGCCAAGGTCCGGACCCCTGGGATGAGTGTAGCTGCAGTCCTACCTCAGTGAAACCCAATGACTTACGCCAGGGATGATTCTGGTCCCAGGAGCCATCTGCTTCCTTGCTGGGGGAAAGCCGTGTTGGCTGGGCAGAGCTGGCTGATCAGAGAAGCGGAGCACAACGCCCAGCTCAGACACATAGCCAACAGCATGCTCGAAAATGCAGGGAGTAGCACCAGCAGATCTGCTTTTGAGTGCCTGTGGTGATGCCTAGAAGTAGTTGAATGCAGGCTATGTATCAGTAGTTTTCTGCAGTATCCTGGGGCAAGGGAATGAAGGAAAACAAGCTTGTTGTCAGGACGGTCACAGTTCCTTGTACTTCTACTAAGTGATCTTGCCCTGTTACTCAGTGTGCTGCCATCCCATTCAGTCCAGGAGTAACGTGACAATAAAAAAAAAAATAATCTCAGATCTATGCTGCTGATTGGGGACATTTGTGTAGACAGCTTGCATTTCAAGAGCATATTTGCTCTAATGCTTACCTTTCAAAGAAAGATGTGCCTTTGGAATGGTATGTACCATAAACCTGCTATCAGGTGAAAAAACCTGGCATGGTTGTCTGCCTGCCTTCACTGCCTGTAAGAACTGTTTGTTAGCTCAGTTTCTATGGACAACTTCTAAGTCTGCCGTGGTTTTGATCCTCCAGCGCTGTTTCTCTGTCATCTGTTCACTCCTACTTCAGACATCACTCTCCTACCAGTATTCCCGTGCAGTCTGTGGAGCTGTGCCACTTGCCCAGTGTGTGTCAAGGGTGACACCAGTTATGCCAACTTGGTAGATCTGTTGTAACTCCACCTTCCTGGTCTGAGGGTCTGATTTTCCACCACCACATGTGTAGCAGGAAGGAAGGACCTTGAGGTGTTTCTCCAGTGCTGTGTATGGTCTTACTACTGCTTTACTCAGTGCAAGTGGATGGTGAGATGCACGTCAGTATGGCTGAGTGCAGTTGTTTTGAGAAGGGCCATTGTAATGTGGAACTTATCCTGTGTTTATGTAAATGGCAGCAACTGCTCAGCATTGCTAAAGGACAGAGAGCGTCATTTTCAAAGAAGAAGGTTGGTATGACTATAAATCCTATGGAATAATGGGATTTGTATGGGGGAAGTGTCTAATCCCTTTCATAATAAACAGATTTATGAATGACAGATGTGAATAAATGATGGATGCTTCCAATTCAAGATCAAGAATTGAGTGAGCACAAGAAAATGCGGTCAGAGCTCTGGCTGAATTTTAAACACCACTTAAAATCTCAGAGTTCAGCCATGAAGACCTATTAGATCATTCGGTTCTGCCTGTGCTTTTTACTTCATTAGTATTAAATACTTACAATTCTGCAGACATGACCAAAAGCTGAGGTGGGCTGAGAAAAAAGAGATGCAAATAATTAATAAGATTTCATGCTTTATCCAAAGTGTTCTTTAAAGCTGTTTCACTATGAACACTCAAGCACAAACAGTAAGTGTTAATTGAACTGAATTTAGTGTGAATGAACACATCAGGCTTGTCTGCAGTAATAAGGCCAAAGAGACAACAGTGAGGAATATTATATCCAAAGGAAAAATTAGTTCGAGAGGCACTCAGGGCTGGATAAGTTCTCCAAAGCATGTAATGTGCTTGGGATTTGAGCACATATGGTAAAGTCTTAATACCGAAATTAGAAAAGGCACTAACTTTTTCTTATTAGGTCATCTACTCAATCTCCTTGTCAACGTAGGATCCTTCTCTGAGATATTCCCTTCAGGGTTAAATTTCTAGTGTTTTATTAATTCTAATTTCAGGATTTTATCTGTACTGACCCAGTGAACACAGGGAACTCCTTGCTGCAGGTTAGCCTCGGAGCAAATCGCTTAATAGTTTTTTTAAAAAGGCCTTGATGCATTTGTTAATAGCATCTGCACCTGCACTATGGGCAAATGAGACAGAGACTATCATCTGGCAGTATCTGGTCTCAAGACAATTTCCTTAATGGTATGCTATAGCTGGATTATAAGACATTTGTATCAGCATCTAAAGCATCTCTCCGTTCACTTAGAGACAGGAAATCAGGTTTTCTAACTGAGCTAATGTATGAGGTTTTCTAGGGCATCCATCAGCAATGTAGCTAAACCGCCTGTGTCAGTACAGCAATAAATATGAATGCAATCATGTTAAAGGGTGCATGGTGTGATTAAACCGGCTGCACGCTCAGCACAAAAGATGGCCTCAGACCAATCTCACAGTGGATGGGCCACATCTGCTGTACGCTACGGCAGGGAATTATAGAGAGGAACGCTGGCTGCGGGTGAGCTCCTCCTGCGCGTGTGTCTGAGCAAGGTGAAGGGCTGTATTTTAAATGGCGTCAGGGAATAGTTCTAGGAACTGGAACTTGATCATTTGTGCTGTGAAAATAACAGTCCAGCCCCCAGCACAGTTATGCCTTGGCTCAAATTGACTGTCTCTTAAACCTCCCCTGGGCATGGTCTGGGGGACAGCATGGGACAGGGGTCCTTCTTCACGGGTGGTTTGAATGCGGCCACACTACTCTGCAGGGCAGACATGGGTTGTTCTCCAAAAGCTGAGAAACGACCCTGGGCACGTGTGACATGCTGATACAGGTGTGGTTTAGGGTGCCCTGTCCCCACTCCTGCAAGCAGGGACCTCTGGGCTTGGGTCCATCCCTTGCCCTGCTCACGGCAGGCTTGGAGCATCCAGAGGCAGAGTGTGTGAGAAGCGAAGCTTATGAAAATTCATAGGAGGATTCTGGATGTACTTGCTGTCAGGACGACGTTGCCAGCCTCGCACACAAGGTCCCATGTGGTCGATTCCTGCCTCATTGTCTTTTCACAGAGCTTTTCACACTTGCTCGCCCTCCACAACAATCTGCATCGCCCTTTGTAGTCTCCAGGCTTGTACCCATACAACTCCCTGTGCCAAAAAAACCTATCGCTGTTCTTTCTTTGCTCTTTTCCATGGCCGTCCCTGAAGTGCACCCTTTCCAAAAAGGCCTATGCAGCCCGGTTGCCATATAGAAGAGTGTAACTTAATAGTCAATCATGTAAAAACAATTCCTTATAAAATATATGGTCTGCATATTTGTGTATGAATATGAATATATGTGTACATGTACCTCCACTTATATATATATCTCTCCACATATATAGATAAGGAGGTAAATGTAAGCCAAAAGGGCAAAACTAACAAAATATTAGGAGGTGCTTCCATGGCCTTCCTCTCCCATAACAACTGAAGTCTGACAAATTTGTTGTTATTATCCCAACAATGCTTCTGTGACAAAAGGAGAGGAAACAGGCAGGAAGACAGACAAATTGGTGGAGGAACGGGGAGTAGATCCAGCTTGCCTGAAGCCTGTTCACCAGAGCACTGCATGAGGTGGGTGCTTGACCCACATACTACTGGGTATTGTAGCTGAATGAGCAATAATAATAATAAAAAAAGAGCCACGCATCCAGAAGACAATCTTTTACAGTTCATTTCAGGGGATTATATCTGAGGTTTCTATTTAATAAAAACCCCTCAAACCTAATGTCATGTAGACTGATGTGTAGGACTAGGAAAAATAGTTACCACTGAAGTGATTTAGGGTTAGTAGCCCAGACCACCTACACGTTATTGAACTGAAAAATGTCCAAGTTCAGTTTTCAAAATGCTTCTCTAAGAGTAGCCTGCATGCCATATGTCTGCAAATGTTGCCTTCTACAGTACGTACAAGGAAATCCAACAGCCTTGGAAAGCTCATATTTCATTTGATGCTGCTGCTGTGTTTATAAGAAACAGAAGAAAAATAATGATCTGATGGCAGAATATGATTTATAGCTTTATGCGTAGGAGTGGGATGAAAACCCTGCCTCCTGGCAGACAGCCTCTTGTCCTGCATCTTTCCAGTCGATTTCAACTCGGCGACAAACATCTAAAAGGAGTGGAGTTAGAGCTGACTGAGTTTTCCATTTAGAAAAGGCTGGGAAGTGGCCAGATATCTAAAAATGATTTTTGACTGAATAATCTAGGAACAGACAGAAGCATTTTTGTTAGCCTTCTGCATTGCATTTTACTTTTAACTACATTTTGGTTTTGGTTTAGGATGTAATTGCTGACTTTCTGCAGAGCTGACAGAGATGCAAAGTCAAACCAACATCTGGATCGGACATTTCACATGTGAAAGTGGCACCAAACTTCAAACAGAAGCAAATGCAGGGAATTTGAGTGGCAAACAGTGACAATACATGTCCCTAGAACTCACTGAGCGGTCCAGCCTTGAACCTCTATCCAGGACTGAGGCCTGTTTACACCAGCTGTGATATAAGAACATGAAACTGCATAGAAGATAGGCTAAGCATCTTCACTATAAATGATCAAAACCATAGGGTCTTTATTTTCAAATTTCCAATGGAAAAAGTGTGAGGGACATAATTTTAGTTCAAACCCCACGTCTTGTTGACAGCAGGATGATGCTAGTTAAATGGTTTCAGTCAGGACAAGTCACTTGCAAGCCCAGTTTTTTTACTTTGAATAAGATGTAAAATCTAGCACCTTTGAAGTCCAGAGTTTTTAAATATCTAAGACACCCAGAACCTAACTGCCTTCAAAAGACTTCAGTGGGATACTTACCTGTTTTTGAAGATCTGGCTGAAGTAATACATAAAAATGGGACTTCGGTTCTGAAAGATCTTCAAAATTTTTTAATCTATTTCTTTTTCAAATTGTGTAGCATGTAAATGTGGTTTGGCAAAACTTTGTCATAAAATGAAATCCAAGGGTAACTTTGGATTTTATTTTTTTCATACTTTCCAACATCAGTGGTAACTTTGGTAATTGGATACGGTCTGGCCCCATTCCTAATTCTGACACAGAGCAGAGAGTACTTGATACAAAACCGTGAACTATTTTTAGAGAATATAAAAGAGATTAGCTACACAAATGGCTGCTGTGCAGCAGGATGCACTGAAGGATCTTTTACAAAAATATGCCAAGTCTGGAAGAGGGAGACATGTTTTCATGACTTGTAATCCCAGTTACAACAAGGTGAGCATTTCCATCACATGTCTTATTCAGGCCCTAAATAAGTGACTTTCACGTGACCATGCATATCAACAACCACTGGCAGATGACTAGGAGGATTCCTGAGCATCAGCCGAACTGATCTGTCTCTGCAGGCTATGGCATAGTCATTGCTTCCTTAAAGTCCAACAATGAGTAAGTTCCCTTTTGCAACCAGTTCCTCAAACTGGCCCAGGGACACATGAAGCCCTTCACAGCATTGTCAAAACAGAAAAGAAATGAACTGTTCAACGAACCCAGACATCATCTATCTTTGATCTTGGTGACCCTGGTGCCTCGAGCCCAAATGCAGCTGTGTATAAGATGCAAAGTATGAAGCCCTGCCCCTATGCTCATACAATGCAACTAATAAACATTTCAAGATCAGCAATGACTAGAAATCTCCATTCTTAACTAAATCAGATCCTGCCTCATAGATGATATTGTCGATGACTGTTCAATGACCTCTGGTAGCTGATCTCTGGTAAACCTCGACCTAAATCACAGATGCTGTCATGTTTAGTGGTATGAACCACAAGACCAAAGACGTAAATGGCGTGAAGACAGAATTGCTGTTTTCCTGCACTGTGGTGTTTTCTGTAGGTCAGAACGAGGGCATATCAGCATGGACAGCATGGGTCAATCTCAAGCTCACTAAGAAGCAGTTTTGCTAGAGCAAAACCCTTGTACAAGGCTGACTGGTGTGGAGTATCAGGAGGCATTTCCACAAATGTTGTAAACCCTGTTCCCACTCATCCAAAATCCTCCTACACAGAAACCCTCAAACATGCAAGCAAGCAAAACAGGGGTGAAGTAAAAGTAACAAATGAATGTTTAACATTTAATCTATTTTTTATTCAGTTGGAAATAAAAACCATTGCTACAACATTGCAACAAACTTTCTGTGAATATTTTTCTTTGTATATTTTGTATTTTGAACAGTGCGCCCTTTAATTAACAAGGGTGGGAAACACTGTCCTGAGGTCAGAGCAGTGATAAAAAGTGCACAGCTCTGGACTCTGCGATGAGACACAGGTCATCCATCTGCCAAAAGCCTATGCGTGGTATCAGCCAAGTCACTTCACAGCTCCCCTATGTCTGTGGCACATTTTTCTTCTTCAGTGTTTATACAAATACTTGGGGCATCAGAGGAATCCCGAATTACAAGCACAGCCTTGTACTTAAATAGTCACAAAAAGACTAATGGCTGGTATTTGAGCCACTCTTCTGAAGTTAGACAGGCCCAGCTTTTCAGCATTTAGTAGAGAACCTTAGTAAACATGGAAAATGATTTTTAAGAAGTCGTTTTCATGCAGATGAACTATAAATGATACCTACTGGCCTTGGGCTCGCTGAACTTTTGGGAGGTCTTCAATTATTGCCAAAGGTAAAACACAGGCCAAAAACACAGTTCAAGAAACATTGTCACCAGTAAAATATCTGATTATATGACTCAGTGGTTCAACTGACAAGTAGTTTAAAACAACTCAGATAAATGACCAAGAATGGCCTGAAAATGAAATAAATTAAAAAAAAAAAAAGAAGAAAGAAAGAAAAGATCTCAAGAAATTTTCCTGTTGCTGTCAGAAGGTGTCTCATCTTTTTGGTTTAATGCAAGACCTTTCTGCCCCTGGAAGACTCCAGCATCACCCACTAGTGTTGCTGAAGCGAAGGTCATGCCTGCCTTTCCATTATAAATCTCTCCATCTCCCTCCCTTCTCTCTCTCCCAGCCTCTTTTTCTTCCCAGAGTTTTATAACTCAGCTGTAAGAAATTGCTTCTGGCTGAAACTTGGCAGCAAAAGTCTGATTTCAGGCCAGGAATGATCCCCCTCCCCTCCTGATTTTCAAAACCCTTTTCTTTTGGTCAGATTTAAGCTGCAGAAGAGCAGAGCAGAGGGGGAGGGCAGCGCGGTGGATTCGGCACAGGAGCTGGCTGGCTCTGGCTGCTTTCATAATGCTTCAGCGGCTCTTTATTTTTCCAGCTGAAATAAGGGTGATTACTGCATAATGTGGCAGGGATATTTTTGTGTACATGTTTGTGTTTAAGCAAAAAACGGCTGAGTCATTTCTGCTCGAAAGCAGTTTTGCTGTGTGAGCCGCTTGCTTTCTTTCTGGTTCTCCTTCATTTTTCTTTGTGTTAACGTTTAAAAGGAAGGTCCAAAATAACACGCTCCTCTATGGGTCAGCAAAAAACGCCTTCACAAATGCTTGTGTGTGCATCCAGAGTGCTCCTGTAGTGTTGGAGCTGAACAGAAAAATTGAAATGACAGTACTGATACCATTGTAACAGTGGTGACATAGCAAAGACCTGGGAGTACTTCAGGCGGTTTTCCTTGGATTATGAGATGGCTTAAAAACCCAGACTAGAATCACATCTCATTGTGTGAAAAGGCGATGAGGATAAGTCCTAATTTCAAAGCTACCAGTGTAAAAAAAAGAGAGACAAAATATGAGGAGAGGAGATGCAGGGGCTCAGGGTAATGACCTCCATAAGGTCACCCAGTGGCTGCTGGCACATTTGAGCCCAGCAGCAGCAGCAAGGGGAGCACTGTAACATAGCCAGGGGCCCACTGCTGCTACATGTTTTGTGCTATGTATCCACGCCTGCAGTATTAAAGGAACATGGATACTTCTGGGTGGTGCTCACAAAAGGATGCCAATGTTAAAGATGTTAAAGATGGCTGTGCAGCCTCTTCTCAAACGTGTGTGTGTGTGGATGAGGGACCTGTGCTGATTCTCTGCCAAGCCCCAGCAGCTAGTTTATCTGCTCTGGCCAGTTTGTGACCCCAGTACTGAAGGTGCACCATCCAGCCTCCAAGTGACTGGAAAATTTTACTTTTCTCTGGTGCTTCTATGAGGGTTTACTAGCAGGACATAATTGGCCAAAGCCTACTGTAACACAGAGAGGGGTACTTGAGGAGGGTCAGCCTCATGCCTCAGGTTGCCCCATAGCGTAGCACCTGCTGGCTACAAGTGCATATATTCTGCTCTAGACCTGGGAGTATTAAGCCACATATCCAACGAAAAACATCAGTTAGTGACCAGCTGTGAAAATACAGGAATCAGTGATTTCCCTACATGGTGTCAGAGGGCAGGGGAAGAGCCCTGCCTTGCTGGATCTGAGACTTTGCTTTCCTCAGCCGTGGGAGCATCTTTGCTGCTGCTTGCACAGCTCTGCCCTGTTGTCCCTGCAGCGGTCCCCTGCCATATGAGTGGGACTGCTGGGGACAACAGCCTTTGCGCCCAGCACCGCACCCAATCCCTGTGCTGAAAATGATCTTTAGGCCCCGTGGAAAAAATAGGATGTGGTCATCTAATTAAAGACTGTATCATAAAGGTTATACACAGTGGGGCCAGTTATGGTTGCCCTGCCAACTTTAATTCTGGTATTTCCAAACTTCAGGCTTTGGAAAGTCTTTTGCTTCTGTTCAGCCTCTTGGTTTTTGTTTGTTTGCATCTATGTATTGCCCTCTGTCTCTGATCACACCATCCTGCTCCTCCTAAACATCCCTGTGCTTCTGCAACCGCTTCTGCTGTCCTTTTAACTCTCACCTACCCACATCCCACAGGGCTACTGCTACCTTCTCCTCCCCAACACTTGGGCATGTAGAGATGCCTGGTTCTTGTTTCCAGTATTTGGAACCACAAATATTTGGGTTGGAACTGGAGAGAATAGTTTGGTCAACCCCTGCATCTGCTGCCAAGCGCACGGCCTGTGTGGAAGGAACCGCTGCTGAATTCAGCTGACTCAGCAAGTCTGAGAGGAGTGTGTGCAAAAGGAGATATTTTAGATATTTTCATGGAGAGTAGCAGAAAGCATATTCTTGCTATCTTAGTGACCCCTGAGGCAAAGTCCCTGCTTCTTGCTGTGAGGGATACTGTTTGCCCTTCAAAACACCACAACAGTTTGTGGTTTGAAATACCCAATTAAAAGGACTTTTTTTAAGGGCACCTCTCTATGAAGCCCATGTGTTTGTTAATGCACATCTGAAGGAAACTATTACCTTCTTTTTTTTTTTTTTTTTGCGTACCACCATGATCTTCCACAGGCACAAGGGATGAACCTGGCGGATATTTTAATCCATATGATGCACTTTGAAAAATGAGATATGTTTGTTGTGTAGTGAATTATCTACACTCTTCTGTGATGTAGTCTCAGGTAGCCGCTTCTTAAGAGCTATCTCTTAGTTTCAGGATCACTCCATGATTGCAGTAAAGATCTCTGCGATCCTCACTTTTCCAAGAGGCAGCTGCTGAAGACGTGAGGATTCAGACTGGATCCATTCAATGTGAGTTTAGGCACTTACTTAATTAATATGCCTAGATTAGGATCATGGTCATCAGAAGGCTTCCTCTGCAAACAGTGGAAGCATCTCCAGAAAGTGATTGGATTTACGTTCCGGAGAGGCCTCTGTCTCCTTCTTTAATGATTACATAGATGAGGTTCCTGACTCAGGTGCATTTCTTAAATATTTACAGAGCCTTCCTGCCCAGCTCATGCAATTGGACACGGAAGGGGAAGGCAGCCTGCAGGGAAGCCGTAAGCAGACACAGCCCGACATTTAGTCTCAAATTGTGTAAGGAGTCATCCCTGAGGACTGAAGTTTTGCATAGCTCAGGGATGCTGTTGCGTACATTTTGCCTCTCGCTCAGAACTGTGAGCTTCCTCACTGGCAAACCTCCCCACCTTGGGAAGCTGGATTATCAGCCTCAGGCACTCAGAAATCAATGAGTCAGGTATCAGAACAATTATGTGACAGGTTTAAAAGCAAGGAAGTGTTAAAAAAAAAAAAAAAAAAAGAAGAGAGAGAGAGAGAGATATGGTTGGATTCTTCTGAGTTTCCTTCTGGTTTCTGAGGCTTTTCAGTTTGACTAAGATTCATGTTTTCCAAGCCTTGTCCTGCAACAGTGAGGTCTGGAAACTTAATTTTCTACAAGAGAAAGCTGAGATTCTTGTGCAATGCATGTTTCCAGGAGCAGGGTCTTTAAGAAAAAAAAAGAAATAATGTGAGATGTAATAAAAAACATTGAGGTTGGCAGTACTGCAGAAGAGAGGGTAGGCTGTGGCTTTGTGAGAGCAGCAATGATGAGCGAAGCACAAAGTGTCGGTCTGAACTTGAACTCTTGTGCTTATACTGAACTGAGCTATGTGTGTTATGCCAGACTAGGTCCATAAGAATGTTGAATTTCCTCTTTTTCTATGTATTTTAAACCCTGAATTTTCCTTCACATCCCATCCAGAAATCTCAACACTTTGATTATTTAAAGAAGAAAAAATTATCACTAAACCAGTGCTGCTCTATGTGGACAACTCAAAACTATTCCCTCTCTCTAATTAATTGACATTGGCATCGTATTTATTGGATGTGTTTTTAATATTCCTTCCCCCTTTCTTTTTTCCAATAGGAGTGGCCAAATCAGCTATCCTCACTCCGCTCTAGTGTCGTTTGTGGGTGGAAATTTACAGCTTCTGAAGCCGAGCAGAGATGAGACAGCAAGAGAAGGAGTCAGGATGTAGCTGGGAGATCACGTCTTTGTAGTAACTGCTCTGAGCCCCAGTGCAACACCAGAAATGTCCCCAAATGTGATCTGCATGCCTTGATCTCTGCCCTGCTACAGGACAAATTTCCTGGGGGAGAGAGAATAAAAGGAAGAAAAGGTAGTAGTTTAATGGGATTTAATCTTTCCCTCAGCAGTGCTCAGCGCAGTGCTCAGTCTGACGGGAGAGGCAGTAATGCTGCACAGCCCCCACGAAGTTTGTGGCTGCATCCACCCCTACAGTGCAGTACATCTCTATAAACATCTCTTCCCTGGCCTCTCTCAAACAGTAATTGGTAAAGAGCACTTTAAACCCACTCCAACTGGCAGTAAAATCCTACTTTTAAAATATTGGATGGGGCAGCTTATTTGTATGTTTTGAACAATACTGCACGAGCAATTGTAGATGCTTTTGAGAAAAATTACATTGTGAAAAAGCCCCAGAGAATCTCTTCGTGACCATTAGGATTTAATTGTGGAAGGCAGAAGAGGAAAAAAGCAAAGGACAGCAAGTAATGGATCGTTATGACTCATGTTGCCTCAGAGGCTTTTTTTTCAGCTGGTGTTGTGTGTATGGTTATTAAGTTATTTCATTATTAAATTTGGACTGACTTCTTATGGTAAATTTGGGCTTAAAAATTACCAGCCTGGTACCCGTGAGATGTGTGTAAAAGGTGTAAAAGATTGATAAAAGGATCCACTAAGGAGAATAGAAGAGTTAAAATAATGTAGAAGTAGTTTTTACACATGTTAAACCTAAAGATAGAGAAAACCCAAGGGATTTACTGAAAAAAAACCCTCATTACCTAAAAGGCAAAATATCCTGCCTGAAGAAAAGTAAAAATTAAAAAAGGAACAGATTTGGAGCTTCTACACCAAAAAAACCCAAACAAAAACGCCCAGCAAACTAAACCAAACCAAAATCAAATAAACCCCAAAACACAAGAAAAAAAGCCCTCTGAAAATTAGGAATACTAAAACGTGGAAGTCTTATTTCAGTCTAGATCTATATGAAATGCTTTGCAATCTTGCCACTGTTTACCCCCCCCGCCTCATTCCTGATTTTAAAGCAAAGTTTTTTCTCTCTCAATGAATCTCATTTTGTGTCCTTGATTATTGTTGCCCAGCATGTATTTCCCATTCTTTGGCCTCCCTTCTGAAGCTTAGACTGTAAATTTTTTTGAGGAGAGGGACTGTGTCTCATTATGTACTATACAGAATGGAGCACCACGCATCTCCAAAGGGTCTAATTCCCAGGGAAAGATGCTGCCAAATTCTTTCCCGGTGGCCCACTTTTTATTTCAGTTTTCAGCTCAGGACTTCATTCCTTGTTGCAAATCCAACTCCTGGAACTATCCTCGGGCTTCCCAGGAGTTTTGCGGCCCCAGTGATGAGGGGAGGAGGTCGGGCTACAGGCAAATGGGGATGTGAGAAGGCAAAAAACGGAAACAGAGCTGTGGGAGAGGCTGGAAAAGCTATACAAAAGGGATGGGAGGAGTGAAAAATGGTAGATCTTCCTCCTGCGACAAGATGTTCCTCTCCATCCTGCTCCCTGCTTAGTAGAAACTGCCACCTTAGTACCTCCCAGTTCCTTCCTGGATGCAGCAAGTAATAATAGTAATAGCAGTAGTAGTAGTAGCAGCAGCAGCAACAATAATAATTAATAACAACAACAATTTATCTTCTTTTCTCCAGAGGCAATCCATCATCAGGTGAACCCAAGTGGACTCTCACTGTGGTGCTTTCTGAGGACCTTCTACGTAGTGCCTTCATAGTAAATCTTTGTGGCTCGTCTTATCTGTCACTCTGTCAAGCGCAGGCTGCATCAGTGCTAATATCAAGGTTGAAAGTAAAGAAGGGAGCAATATCTCAATTATCATTCCAGGCGTGTGGTGTAATTGTGCTGCTGGCTGCTGGCCATACGGCTCTTGTGGTAGCAAACAGTACTTTCCCTCAGCAGTCCCAGCCACCCTGTTTTCATATGGGCTGGGAAGGTTAGAAAAATCAATTAGCAATATGGGATGTTAATGAAAGCCAAATCCAAATGCAATGTCAGAAACACTTTTCTGAAAGATTAATGTATCTTTAAAAAACAAATGGACATCTGTATCATTTTTCAGAGCTGCTTGTGTTTGCTGCTCCTACTAGAAAAAGCCAATGTTCTCACTCTGCACAGCAACACAGTCTATTAGCTGCCATACAATCACACATTAGATAGGAACTGCTGAACTTGGTGTTGTCTGTACAAAATCCACAAAAATTAGCTCATCTCCAGCTGAGATGGTGTTTAGGAAGCGAACAGACACACCAAGTCGGCTGAAGACAGAGACAGCAACAAGGTGTGATTGCAGGAGTCAGCCACCATATGCACCACAACGTGCAGGTCTGACAACGCTGCCAGACCCCAGGGTGAGGGACTGGGCTGACACCGTTCAGGGTTTATAGTTAGACCAGGGAATAAACCTCAGATTTCTGAGGTTTATTGCCAATATAGTGCTACCTTGGGCAAGTCACCTTCCTTTTAGTGGTCTCTAATAACAATATCTGGCAAGGGCATTGTAAAGTTTAATGAAGTGCTTCACTATCCTACTGTTAGAGATGCTGAAGACTGTAAAGTGTTATTAAATTCATTGTCATCTGGCACATCAGTCTTCAAATGGTTTAATCTAAATTGCACCTCTGCTTTCTAAAATAAATATTTTATTTCTCTCATGCAGGAATGTACAAAGTAAAATATAATCTTGCTGCCCACAAGCCTTATTTAAAGTCATATATAATATATTTGTTAGATATTCATGCTCTTTTCCTCAATGTTTCCTTTTCTCATTATAAGAGAAATGATTTAGAATTGCAAAAGGTACTCAAATTGTCCCCCTGGGCTCATCTCTTAATTTTCCTACCTAGCTGTATCGTTCAATTAGAATTTTGCTCCTTAATAGGTGTTTTATATTTTAATGTGATGAACAGTAACAAAACCACACTGGGCAAAATGACAAGTTCTGATGACTCTCCAAGAAAACAGTGCTACATTTCCTGGGCTGGGACCGCAGTGGGTACACAAACCACATCTGCTCCAAAGACATCTGCGCCACTTGCAGATCATGTTGTGTAAAGACGAGAAACATTGCCATCCAGCTGATGTGCTTCTTTTTCCTGATCCTCTGCACAGATGATAGCAAAAAATCACTTTGATATTGTTTCTGTAATTTATTGAACTAGGTGGGAATATGATCTCCAGTGAAATGAGAAAGAAAAGATCAACTAGGTCAGTCACGGACCTGTGAGGACCCAACCACAACCTTTTAGATCTCATCATGCTGAGCAATGGTTGAACATGCCTGCATAAGAAGAAGCCTTGTACTCAAATGTGAAGTCACCAACCACACTAGAATGGCCTAGAAGAAACTTGCTTAGGGGAAAGTTTCATAGGAAGATCATTAACAGTTACCATTAGGTGGAGGTTAAGAGTATTGCATCTCATCCAAAAGCTTTTTTTTTTTTTTTTTTTTTTCAGAAGGATTCTTTCCATTCATTTCTTTATCAGGGAAGTATGAAAAAAAAAAAAAAAAACAGAAAAAAAAAAGAAAAAACGTTTCACAAGTCTTTGAACCACTGGATTACCATTGTTCAAATAGATCACTGTTTCAAGATGCTCAAGAAGTGCAAAACCTCTTTCTATCTCAAAGGCTGGAAAATGATCATTAGGAACACAGCCCATTTCTGTATTGTAGGGCCAACCCTGATAATTTGTTATAAACAATGTGATCCTGGCTGGAGAATAAGCAAAAACTGTACACGACAGCTAATTATCTTACCATCTGAAGTTAAATTTTTTTCCTTATCAATCTTACACGTACAAGGAGAGAGCATCAAACTAGGGAAAGAAATGCAGGAAAAAATAAAAAAAGAAAAGAAAGAAATCCCATTTTCACCCAGTAGGGTATGGATTGTCAGTCGTCTTTGGCATGCAATTTGGTTTTGATCAGTTCAGTAAAACAATCGTTCCTTTAACTATAGCAAAGAGCAATTTACTGATTATCTGTTTCCTAAAACCATTGAATGCTGAGTATCCTGTTCCATTTCCTGTCAGATATTCACATGCAATTAGATACAGGCAGTGGGAATGTAATGTGAAATGGGTATTTTGTTCTGAAACATGGCTCTGTGCCTGTGTTCTTCCCCATCTCCTTGAGCAAAGTTCAAGTGCCAAAATGAAAGGCATGTTTAATGCCAAAGGTGATTCAAGTTCAGGCCAAAAATAATTCCAGACAACTCAATTCTGAATTATTTTCCTTCTAAACATTTTTTTGGGAAATGGAAATACTGCTGGGTGTTTGAGGCTGGGATGCTAACAGCAAAACCTTTTGCAAGCTATTCAAATGTCAGCCACTATTGTGTACAAAGTCTTCTGTATCACTGTGGAATTTGGAAGAGGAAGCCAACAGAGCAGCCAGATTTACAGTGTACTTGCAGAATTTTCCAGAAACTCTAGGTTTTTTTAAAAAAAGTAAAAATGCAGTGAGAATGTTCTCTTTCTATAACATTTTTGCCCAGCTTCCAGGAAACAGGTTGCCCACATAAAATGTATTTACTGATATATTTGATTTTGTAAAATTGCTCTTCAAGAAGGCAGCCTAGATAGCTTAAACTTGAAGTTAAGAAATTATAGGTTAAATACTTGTGAAATACGTGTGAAATAAAGTACATAGAAAACCCCATATTTGTATATTTGAAGAATCTTGCTTTTCTTGTATACTATTGCAGAACACCCTTAGACCTTTTCTCTTCTCTTTTTTTCTTGTTATGTAGCATCTAAGCCTAGTTATTTCAAATGGCTTCTGAGGCAAAGCAGGGGGATTTGTTGCTCACAATGATGATATTTTGAACCACATGTCCAATGGAGATGAAACATGAAGCCATGGACTGGTTTCCCAACCTCGTCAATGTGATTTTTTGGATAAGTCCTTCCATCTGCATAGACTTTAAAGACAGAATGGCTTTGGACACAAGGATGTGATATGTGATATAGGCTAACCATGGTCCATGGAGGGCCCTCAAAATTAGATTTGGGGTTTTGAATTAGATTTGGGGTTTTGAATTAGATTAGATAGTACTGTGTCGGAGTCATGAAAAGGACTGACAAACCAGTGGTTTTGTCCCTAGCTACTAAAGAATGGTCCTGATGAATCATAGAATCATTTGGGTTGGAAAAGACCTTTAAGATCATCAAGTCCAACCATTAACCTAACACTGCCAAGTTCAACACTAAACCATGTCCCTAAGCACCACACCTACACGTCTTTTAAATACCTCCAGGGATGGAGACTCAACCACTTCCCTGGGCAGCCTGTTCCAGTGCTTGCTTACCCTTGCAGTGAAGATATTTTTCCTAATATCCAACCTAAACCTCTCCTAATGCAACTTGAGGCCATTTCCTATTGTCCTATCACTTGCTACTTGGGAAAAGAGACCGACCCCCACCTTGCTACAAACCCTTTCAGGTAGTTGTAGAGAGTGATAAGGTCTCCCCTGAGCCTCCTTTTGTCCAGGCTAAACAACGTCAGTTCCCTCAGCTGCTCCTCATAAGATTTGTGAAGGTGATATATTTGAAGTTTTCTGACCAATTTATTTGATCTCTGTGCAATGGAATATTTGAGCGCAAAAGTGCTGGGGAGAGAAGAAAATAAAAGACTTTTTCATCAGGTTCTTCTCTGGCAGGGAAAGGTGAAGCCTTCTGTCCACCTGAAAAGACTGTTACTTATTTTGTCTGAAATGCAAGAATAGCCAGAATCCAAAGACGTTGCACCTTCTTGATTGCAGTCAAGTATGGAAATGAAAAGATGCAGAATCATAATGGGGAAATGACTCCTTCCAAGGACTTTGAAGACAAATGCCCTTGTAGGCTTCTTGGGTAAAAAGCAAACCAAAGAGCCAGAAGTTCAAAAACAAAATACCGAATGAACATAAACTAGGCCTGAACAGAAGGTATAGAGGCAGCATGCAAAAAAAGTTCTTGGAGTAACGACACCTAAAAGAGGCAGAAAAGCTGACAGAGCGATAGTCTATGCAATGCTGCTTGAAAAAAAGCATCTAGTCCTGAAAGCAGCTCCAGATGGTACACAGTTGTGGAGGTTGAGAGGACAGTGGGGATTTCCATCTTTGCTGACACCAAAGTGCCTCGGGATTAGGACCAAGAGGAGACTACCTCTAAGACTAATGCCGTGGGGGTGTAGTTGTGTGATGGGTGCAGAGACACATGCTCATGCTGACCCTCTTCTGAGCTGGCTGCACCTGAGCTACCTCCAGCAACAAGCTGGAGCTCTGTTTCATGCTGTGCTGAGCCTGAGTGAAGATGCGGTATTGAGCGCTTGGGCTCCCAACAACCCCAGTGAAAACAGCCAATTTTTGTGCTGGAATGGGCTTGTCTTTGGCTGGCTAAAGCGCATCTTTTTACTTCTCCGAGACATACAGTCAAAGAGTCTCAGCAGGGAGATCTGTGAGAAAGCTTTATAAATAATAATACATGATAGAAAGATAGAAATCTATTCACAAAAAAATGGAATAGTGAGCATGAAACAAAAACTCATTAAAAATGTATGACCAGAGTAATAAGACTAGCTTTGTTTTGGCATTGTCAGCCTGCAGAAAAATAAGGAGGGAGAGAATCATATTGCACACATGAAAAGGAAGGGAGGCGGAAAAAGGGATTAAATAGATAGCCATACACTTTAGTTTTAAGGATTGTCATTGAAAACCATATAAATCTAAGAACATTAGAAATCAGGAATGCCAAAAGGGACAGTTGGATGATGCAGAATTAATTAAGGAGAGAGAAAGACAAAGACAGAAACTGCACTTCACAGGCAACAGAGAAAGGAGTGTGAAATCTGCTGACTTCAGTGAAATCAGCATCTGGATCTCCTTGCCAAGAGGACAGAGAGAAGAGATATGAGCAGCTATTCGGAGACTCTACATAGACTACATTGCACTGTTACTGTCAAACTACTCTTGCACAGTCCTGAGAAATGTTTCCCAGTCTTTTGAGAGCTGAGGCCCCCTTCAGGAAGATGTAGCCACCCACATCCCCACCTTGTAGCCTGGCCAGGTGTTGCGCCAGATGTCTTCCTATTGGCATCTGCCCTAACCACCCTTTCCTTCCTGCTGCGAGGAGGGCTGGAGAACTGGTGAAGCTATTCCTAGATTGTGACTCTGTGCCTCTGATTTTTTTTTTTATAAATAAACAACTAATTTTTTTTAAGAAATAGCAAAATAGTCATCCATATTTCCTATATGGGAAGGTCTTTAAGATCCTCTAGCCTGACCTGTGGCATACTACAGGCCATGAAACACCACCATTTCTGCACTAAGCATATCACGTCTCTCAGTGCTAACTGGCATTTCCCATTAGCTCCACTCACAGCCTTCCTGGCTCCTGTTTAATTCTGCCTATCAGAGCAGGCAGACCCATTTTACATGGCAAAAAAATCAGCTCAGAAGGAATTGGTGAGTAAGCCTGGATTATAGCTACCATTGAAAAGTGCCAACTGGTGGCTTCTGGAAAACTTCTTCAGCGACGGTCACTATTAGTTTGTCATGCTCCCTGGTGTTTTGAATAAAGCAGGGGATTAGCGGGTGGCATCTGTGAAGAACGCGAGGCTCCCCGTTATGTTCGTCTCCGAAAGAATGCGGAGCTGAGCTGCCTCCCCTCCCTTTGGGCTGCCTCCCTGCTTCCCAAGCTGTGGAGCACCCCAGGGCAGGTTAACAACCCAGCACCAAGGGTTGAAGTGATTAGACACTCTTGGTGAGAGATGTAACCTCCGCTCACTTCAGTAAGCCTGTGATATATAAGCCCATGGTATTAATGGTCTGGAAAATAGTGTCTATCCTTCTCTTTTTTGCCTCATCAGAATATAGCACTGCCATGCTCTTTGATGTCCTCTCCTTCACATAGCTCCCTGTGCTTCTGAATTTTGTCAGGATGGTAGATGAATATTTTCTTAATTAAGCCAGAGCCAAAACCCAACTTCGTTCACATGGACAGAGAAGATTAAAACAGAACAATTGAGTTTAATAACACATTACCTCGGTGTGAACTTCAGAAATGAGCTAGCTTGATTCCAAAATACCTTGGTAACTCTTTGAATGGATTACAACTTCTTTTTAGGAGAGAAAACAAACCCAAATCCTCCTTGGCTGGTTTATGTCTCTGTGTCACATTCTTCAATTTCATGTTGAGCCAAAACCCCCAGGTTCACAGTAGTCAGATAATAGAAACTAGCTTAAATTTGGATCTGGGAGCTGAAGTCACTGTGACTTTGAGCTGACACTGCATTGCCTAAAGTAGCTGAAGGCTGGGGACTGGAGAACAGAAGCACAGCAGGTTTTAAAAGCTGCAGCAGAAGTGAGTTGTGAATCCAAGGATAACAGCGCCCGTCCTCAGATCCACTCTCACCGACACTTGCCCTGCTGCACACGAGGCCAAAGTTAGTAGTTATCTGCCAAAGCATTCTCAATGAAAGTTTTTCAGCCTGACATGGACTGTGTTTGGAGGTTGATAAAGAAACACTGCATAAGATTTTATTGCGAAGAAGAAAAGTCCTAGAGTCTTTGTCTAGAGGGAGAAAATTAGGAACAGGCCAGGTTTTAGGTTTTTAAATACCTAGGAACTACCATGGTAATCCTAGCACAGCCAGCACCCAGCTTAATATTACATGCTCAGAGTGTCTTAGGAAGAGCAGATTCATTAAGTTAAACTCCAGTCCTCATCTCTATCCTTGAAACAGAGAAGCAGTATCCTTAGTCTTTCCATGCAGTGAGTTCTTGTGATGAAATGGCACCTGCAGCCTTGTCTGGTTGGGGGATGTTTCCAGTTTCTACTCCATCGGTTGCTGGTGTGGCTCCCACATCAGCAGGAACACTCAGAGTCTCTCCGTTGAACACAACATGCATAACACGGTCAATGTCTGGATAGCTGGTTGGCAACAGTTAGAAATAAATGCACAAGGGCATGATTGTTCATAAAACAATACAGGTCAGAAGCCCCAGTCTAAATCTGGCTCCTGTTTTGCTGCATATACAGGGATAGTTAATCTTTTTATTTTAGAAAGCTTACTGCCAAAATAAGCAAGGCAGGCAAATGGTGGGGAACCAAGGTTTGGTTTTGTTGTCACAAGTGAAGAAAACCCAAACCTACTGTTTTTCACCTTTATTCCATACTGTTGCCCCAGCTATAAGGCCTCAGAGCATCACAGTAATTGCTTTTGTTCCAGTTTTGCCCATGTAAAGGCCCCAAAGTCTTTCCAGAAAAAATCAGTAGGTTTCCTTGTTAAGTTTACATTTTGATGAAATGACATTTTTTTACAACAATGAGAGAAACAAAAAAACCAAAAAAAGCAGAACTCCTCAGTCATTTCTGGCTAAAGCTCACTCTGCACTACCAGCTTGGTTTAGAAATGTTTCCTGGAACCCCCCTGTTTCTGCTCTGCTCTCTGGTGTGTGGTCTCCTGTGAGAAACATGTTTGTTCTCCAGGAAGTTTTACCTAAATCATAGTAGGCATTTTTGAGGCAGAACTATGAAAAATGAGACTTTTTCATTCTCTTTTTGATTTTGGGGGAGGGAAGGGAAAAAAGAAGGAATTAAAATTCTGGGTCTCAGAACTAGTGTAAACTAGCCTAAATATTATATATATGTAATATATATATATATATAAAAAATATATAATATTTACTTCATTCCTGGCTAAAATCTTTGACTATTTACCCAGGAGGCTGAATGATTCATTTTCATGCAATCTGCAGCAAATACTTGGACCTCTGAGAACTTCTTAAAAACTCAGTAGTATTGACAAACTTTTTCGTAGCTCAGTAATTTTTGGAATTTGTAATTGCTGCTGAGATCTCTGGTGGAATTTGTACATTCTGCCAGATAAACTGCTTTGAAGCTCTAATTTCCTCAAAGCTTACTGACATAGAAATTGAATGAACTGTATATAAGGTCTGGTACTGATGCCACCCATGTAAATTTTATAGCCATGTTTGAATACAATGAAATTAATCCTGATTTATTTTCATACCTGTGAAATAATAGCCAGGCATTTAATTGTACAATCTTTGCAGCAATTAATTATTTCATCAGATCTTGCTATAATCAAGAAGGAAGTCAGGGAAGGAAGGACTGTGTTGCATTTTCTGTTATACTTGCAAACGTAGCAATTAGTGGAGACAGACGCTCATGAATAAATAAAAATTTACTGATGGCCTCTAATCTATACATATTTAAGACCTTTTTATGATTTGAAGGAAGCAATTGATTTAGACCCAAGTAGGAGTCTCCATTATGACCATTTCTGAAATGTCTGCAATGAACTTCCAGCTCTACTCCAATGTGCAAAGTGATTAACCACAATTTAAATGCTATACTGCCTTCATTCCAAACACTTAGCTACATCTCAATAACCTCATCTAAATAAACACTTTTTTCCTTTGTGTTATGACTTCTTAGAGAAAGAGAGAAAGACAGTTTTCTGAAGAAAAGAAGTATGTGGAGATTGGTACCTCCTGTGACAATAATCTGGGGCTGTTGCCCTTCCACTGAGCTGTCATGTTCCCAGGTGAGATCCTGGGGCTCCAGGTGTGGCTGCAGTCTGCTGGGAAGAGACGAAAATGCTTTTGCTTGCATTTTGGGTCCAAGCCAGATGGCAGAGTGACGCATGGGTCAGGCATGATGTGGCAGCTAATAGTGTTTTGCAGCCACTTACCTACCTCAGCTCCTTGGCCAGTGAGGGATGTGAGGACACGTTTAACTCTGCTGTTATAAGTGCAACTTAGACATGTATTTAGGTGTTTTGTTAATCAGGATTGGATTTCATTGCATGCTTTTCTAAACTAGTGCCTAAGATCCTTCAGTTGTTGTTGATAAGACTGTCTATAAGCTATGCAACAGAGGCCCATTCCTTTGAGACTCTTGTCATGCTCCCTCCCAAATGACTAAAGGAAGTAACAAATGTCCAGATTTCTGTAGGAGTAGGATTTTAATCTTTCTTTTTGTTTATTAGATGTTTGCAAGTCTATGTAGGTGTAATAAAGCATGGGGATATACCATAATGATCGAAAACATAAATATTTAAGATGCTCATACTGTAGAAGACATTTGTCATGGTGGTGGAATTGCAGTCAATTTTTATTTCAGTGCAGACTGTCTAGAAACCGATGGCATGTTGAGGATAGATGTTCATCTTACACTCCATAGATTGCCCCAAACTAATGCCTTAAAGTGAGCTGTTTACTAGATAAATCTTCTTTATCATCTGTTTGTTTTGACAATGTTACTCTTTTCATCTTCAAAGCTCCATCTGTCTGTCCTCCATTAAATTTACCAGTGGAAAAAAATCAATAACCTATTACTCTCCTGTTGACCCCTTTGTTACATTAGAAGGAAATGCATGTTTGCCTGGGTACGTAGCGGGGTGAGGGGTGTGTGCACTTGAGATTTCAAAACTGCCAAGTACCAGCTGAGTGTCACTTGCACCATGTATGCAACCTATAATTCACCCCTTAAGGAAAGACCAACATACCAGTGGCTCTGTGAATGTGAGAAATGACAGTCGTAGTAACCAGTGTCTTAGTTTGTCTTTACCTCCAGAGCCATGGTGGGCGTCTTTGGCAGTTGTTAGTAAAAGAAGCGTAGAAGTTTTCCCGCAAAGACTTTCCCTTCAGTTGTTTTCTGCCCCTACCTTTACCCTTATCAGTACCTTTTGCTCACACAACTCCCACTTTGACTAAGCAAACCCCAAAGCTCTTCCCACATCTCAGCTTTCTGGAAGTGGGTGCCCGCTGCTGTGGGGCAGAGGCAGCCGCTGTGCGGCTTCTTTCTCGCACTGTCATCTCATGACTGGGGGAATGTCAAGTGGCGTAACTGAAAGTTAGACTGGGGAAACAACTGTTGCAGTCTTTATGCTTCCCCTTCCTCCCCCTCTAAACCTACTCTTTCTGACTCAGCAACACTGAGAACCTGCCCCTCTCCATAACTGAGTATATAAATATACCTTTTGTGCCTCGATTCAACACACAGGGCAGTGGGATATAGAATGAAACAGTTTCAGATACTGTAAGCTTCCTCTGTACCGTTTCCTACATAATGCAAAGCATTGAGTCTGTAGATAAGAAAAGAGCCTGCTGGGATCATGGTAAAAAAAAATCTTGTTTATGCTGCTGTTCACTACTGTACCTCACAGAACCCTGATGGATCATATACTTTCAAATAATGTTTACTCCATAGAGAAAACTTAAACAAATTCTCACAGATTATTATGCACAATGAGGTTACTTCACTAGCTCTAGGTATAATTAAATGTTTCTTCGTTAAAAAAAAAAAAAAGACCTGCTGTTTTTGTATGCTCAGATGACACAAAGGACGTAAAACTGTGGAAATTTACCAGCAAAAAAAGTCAGAAGTTCACTCAGCTGGAGGCATCAGAGACAAGCCAAAACCAAAAGCTGACATCCAGCACCCCTTACTGAATTCAAGTAAATAAGACTTCTCCTAATTTCAACTAATCCATTTAAATATGTGGATCCAAACAACCCTAACAGGCGCCTTCCACTGTGCTCCATGTCCTTAATTCCTGCTGAGGTCAATGTCTGCATTTACTGTCTTTACTGAGGTGGCCCTTAGTCTGCAGCCCAGACCAGACCCACCCACTGGACCTTCACTAAGGTCCTCTGTTGGATGTAGGTGTAGCTGGGATGTGCCCACCAGAGCATGTGGGACCACGCAGACAACTTTTTGGCTCACATGTTGCTGCCCAGCACTTTTTCAACAACATGCAAGCTGCAGGCTTTCTACAAAGTTGCTGTGTGGGTGGAAGGCAAACTAGACATGGATATAAACGTGGACACCACAATTTAGTGTTGCATAGACACAACTAATGAGACTTGGGGGCACACACTAAGGCTAAGTGAGGAATAGCTACTCATTCCAATGACTACATCTCTAATGAATAAATAATATTTGGCCAGGAAAGGAGAAAGAGCTTGGCTCAGTCTCAAGCCTTGTTGTTTGGACTAAGATTCAAATTCCTACATCAACAGTTATTCAGAGAATGCAGAATACCTTTTATAGGAGATGCTGAAACACAGTCAACTGAGAGCACCGAATGGGCTGCTAAGCTAGTCAACCAGGTAACTTGGCAGCCAGGTTCAAAGCTGTGGTCTGGGTATGGATTTGGGGCTGGATGTCCTGACCTCAGCAGATGCCCTAACAATAGCATATTGGCTTTCCTAGATGAAGGAGAAGTGTCTCTCTTTGTCCTTGGCATTTTGACCAGAAATCCTATCCTACCATGGAAACCTTTCTTATGAAAATTTCATCAAAACTGGCATATTTCCAAGAAAAGTCTCCATTTCAACAAACTGGCATTTTCCAACAATAAACTATGTTTCTGGAAAATACCCGAATAACTCTACTGCTTGGCACCTGTTTAAGTCGCTAAATATTGAATCAAGTGGTTCACATTACCATGGAACACCATAGTATTTTTCATTATATGATACTTGGAAAAAAGACGGCTATTATGAGAGGGCAGTTTTTGCTGTGGGTCTCTCTCTTTTGTAGTACTAAAGAGCACTCTGAGCAGTGATGACCAGACCATTAAGCATGTGAGACTCCCACTGCATAGTCAAAACCCTCAGGCTCTGGTTGCCCAAGATGAAGGATTGGCAGCAATGCCTGCCCAAGGTGTATCTGTCCCTTTCTACTCTCACTCCCACATAATCCTTGACATGTTTTTGCATCCCACCTTCTGATGAACTGTACTAGGGAATTTAAACTGATTTTAGAAAAAAAGTCCAACATGTTTTTGTGAAAGTGGGCTTTGTCCACCACAGCTTCACACACACACATAGCCTACTGTATTGGGTTTGCATGGCAAGGTTTTGGTAGTGGGTGAGAAGCTACCAAAAGCTTCCCCCATGTCTGATAAAGCCAATGCCAGCCGGCTCCAAGATGGACCCGCCGCTGACCAAAGCCAAGCCCATCAACGACGGTGGTAGCACCTCTGAGATAATGTATTTATTTAAGAAAGGGGGAAAAAAAACCCCAACACCTGCGCAACACCAGCAACAGTCAGAAGAGAGAGGAGTGAGAATATGTGACAGAAACAACTCTGCAGACACCAAGGTCAGTGAGGAAGGAGGGGATGGAGCTGCTCCAGGCGCCGGAGCAGAGATTCCCCTGCAGCCTGTGGTGAAGACCAAGGTGAGGCAGGCTGTCCCCCTGCAGCCCACAGAGGTCCACGGTGGAGCAGGTATCCACCTGCAACCTATGGAGGACCCCACGCCAGAGCAGGTGGATGCCCAGAGGAGGCTGTGACGCTGTAGAGATCCCATGCTGGAGCAGGCTCCTGGCAGGATCTGTGGACCTGTGGAGAGAGAGGAGCCCAGACTGGAGCAGGTTTGCTGGCAGGACTTGTGACCGCGCAGGGGACCCATGCTGGAGCAGTCTGTTCCTGAAGGACTGCACCCTGTGGAAGGGACCCACGCTGGAGCAGTTAATGAAGAACTGCAGCCTGTGGGGAGGACTCACATTGGAGAAGCTCATGGAGGACTGTGTGAGGAGTCCTCCCCCCGAGGAGGAAGGAGTGGTGGAGACAGCGTGTGATGAACTGACCACAACTCCCATTCTCCGTCCTCCAGTGCTGCTCAAGGGAAGGAGGCAGAGAAATTGAGAATCAAGTTAAGCCCAGGAAGAAGGAAGGAGTGGGGGAAGGTGTTTTAAGATTTAGTTTTTATTTCTTATTACCCTGCTCTGATTTGATTGGTAAGAAATTAAGTTAATTTCCCCAAGTCAAGTCTGTTTTGCCCATGGTGGTAATTAGTGAATGATCTCTCCCTGTCCTTATCTCGACCCACATGCTTTTCATTATATTTTCTCTCCCCTGTCCAGCTGAGGAGGGGACTGAGCAGCTTTGGTGGGCACCTGGGCTGCAGCCAGGGTCAACCAACCACACCCACACAACTGAGAAGGTCCAGCAACAGGTTGGGAACAAATGCAGGTGTGAAAAGGGGCAAAGCAGCCTTGTGGGGGCCTCCTGGCTGGAGGCAATCAGCAAGTCTGTGGGGCAGAAGACAAAAGATAAAAAGTGTGACATTGCTTCTACTTCAAGTAGGTATTTGATGTAAAGATCTGTTTCAACCTCTTCTTGTAGGCTTGATTCAAAGCCCACCAATGTCCACAGGATTCCCTTTTACTGACTGTGGGAGTTCTGGTCTCTAAAGTTATTCTGTTTTCTAACCTATCAGTAAGAACCAAACCAAATTATGTTTGCTTTTGGTAGGACAGAAATAGCAAATCCCTGAGGATATTTTCTTGTTTTCTTCAGAGATCATGAAGATTTCTTACTCAGGTGTAAACCTCAATGGTGAGATTCATCCTAATTTTATGTATCATCTAGTGTCTTTACATAACTAATGATCAACCATGATTCATCTCAGCTACCTGAGATGTCTGCTTTGGGATGAGATGAAAGGCACCCCAGGCAACATTGATTCTGTTGATTGCCTCCCGTCTGACCATTACAGATGAATGCTCTTCCAAGTGTTAGAAGTACAAAACAACATCTCTTCACAGTCATGTTAAAATTTGTGCCATGGAGCTCTGAACAAATTTCTTGATGCCTCAGATGGCATAGCTTCAAAGGGGTGAGGCATGGCTAGTCTGAAATGCTTATTTTCTATTTCTTGTTTTTCAACAAGGCTAAGTGCTGGGTCCTGCACTTGGGTCACAACAACCCCACGTAATGCTACAGGCTTGGGGAAGAGTGGCTGGAGAGCTGCTTGGTGGAAAAGGACCTGGGGGTGCTGGTCGACATCCATCTGAATATAAGCCAGCAGTGTGCCCAGGTGGCCAAGAAGGCCAATAGCATCCTAGCTAGCATCAGAAATAGCGTGGCCAGCAGGACCAGGGAAGTGATAGTGACCTTGTACTCAGCACAGGTGAGGCCGCACCTCGAATACTGTGTTCAGTTTTGGGCCCCTCACTACAAGGACATTGAGGAGCTGGTGAAGGGCCTAGAGCACAAGTCTTACGAGGAGCAGCTGAGGGAACTGGGGTTGTTTAGCCTGGAGAAAAGGAGGCTGAGGGGAGACCTTATCACTCTCTACAACTACCTGAAAGGAGGTTGTAACAAGGTGGGGGTTGGTCTCTTCTGCCAAGTAGCAAGTGATAGGACAAGAGAAAATGGCCTCAAGTTGCACCAGGGGAGGTTTAGGTTGGATATTAGGAAAAATTTCTTCACCAAAAGGGTTATGAAGCACTGGAACAGGCTGCCCAGGGAAGTGGTTGAGTCTCCATCCCTGGAGGTATTTAAAAGACGTGTAGGTGTGGTGCTTAGGGACATGGTTTAGTGGTGGACTTGGCAGTGCTAGGTTAATGGTTGGACTTGATGATCTTAAAGTCTTTTCCAACCTTAATGATTCTATGATTCTATGATTCTATGGTTCTATCTGTTTATATACACAAAAAACCATTTAAAATACATACATGCATACATACATACATTTGTATCAGGAATAGTGTGGCCAGCAGGACCAGGGAGGTGATAGTGCCCCTGTACTCGGCACTGGTGAGGCTGCACCTTGAGTACTGTGTTCAGTTTTGGGCCCCTCACTACAAGGACATCGAGGTGCTGGAGCGTGTCCAGAGGAGGGCAATGAAGTTGGTGAAGGGTCTAGAGCACAAGTCTTCTGAGGAGCAGCTGAGGGAGCTGGGGTTGTTTAGTCTGGAGAAGAGGAGGCTGAGGGGTGACCTTATTGCTCTCTACAACTACCTGAAAGGAGGTTGTAGCGATGTGGGGGTTGGTCTCTTCTCCCTGGTAACAAGGGATAGGACAAGAGGAAAAGGCCTCAAGCTGTGCCAGGGGAGGTTTAGTTTGGATATTAGGAAAAATTTCTTCACCGACAGGGTGGTCAGGCCTTGGAACAGGCTGCCCAGGGAAGTGGTTGAGTCTCCATCCCTGGAGGTATTTAAAAGACGTGTAGGTGTGGTGCTTAGGGACATGGTTTAGTGGTGGACTTGGCAGTGATAGGTTAATGGTTGGACTCGATGGTGTTAAGGGTTTTTTCCAACCTTAATAATTCTATGATTCTGTGATTCTATGCAGAAAGTCCATTTTCTTCCATTATCTGTACACTCTCCACTACAAAGACTCAACTCCTTGATGCCTGACACCCTGTAGGGTCACTTACATTACTGCAAAGTGGATGCTTACTCTTGTTGTGAGTTTTACATCTGCTTAGCACAACTGTGAAGGGCCACATTTAGTACAGGGTGGCAGAGAACCGAGTACTCAAGAGTTTTATTCTCTTTGATGGCAGATTTTTTCTCCTGTCAGTGCACAGCTACAGTGAGGAATTTCCAGCAGTCAATCAAAATGTGTATTTAACCCAATGAAAATCTGAGGAGAGAAATATTCCTACTGACAGCAGAACGTGTGACTAACTCAGGGCAGGTCTGACAGAACCATCAAGAAATCATGAGATACATAAATACAGTTGAATTTCCTTCCTCCTCTCTCCCATTTCAACAGCTACAAATGAAATGTAAATGGTTGTTTAAAAATAAAAATCCTATGTGACATTTATTGGCTGTAGGGCAGTTGGAGGCTAACGTTTTCTATTTATTCCCATAGCATATGGAAGATAAGCAATGGCACGGCAGGACATGGTGCTGTGGAAAGACCCCCTGCCATTTCCAGCTGGTACCCTGGATCAATGTAAATTCATTGACCTCTCTGCTATGGCTGTTAATGTGACTTCTTGTGATGTGGGTTCCTATTCACTGGAAATGGGACTCTTCAGGGTGGCATATTCTGTAGCGTTAGGATGCCCCACCGAGTAAGAAAGAAATGAATGGCTCTTCCATAGTTTGTTCTCTCTCTCCCTGCTGGTGGGATAATTATAGTTTTAAATTACTGTTATTACGTTAATGACCTGTTGCTTGGTGAGGAGAATAATGTGACGAGATTTATATTAGTACTGGCAAACAGCAAGTGTCCAGTTCCCCTCAGATGCTGGAGGCTGCAGAGACATAGTTTGGCCATTGACAAAGCCCTCATGCTGGTGGACTCTCATGGTGGCAGGTTTCTCATTCTCTCAGAAGTTTTCAGGGGCATCCCAAAATGCAGAAGTTGAGGTCTTGTAGATAATATAGACCTTTTCTGCTCAAATAGGATAAACACTGAACAACTCAACTCCTATTTAGGAACTTTACCACAGAAACCAAAAGGATTTAGGGGTGTTGGTATGATGGAGACTTTAAAAGATTTTTTTCAAAGTTTTCCCAGTATGTTTAAATTTGGGCCAATATTCAGCAGTAAGCCAATAAATTGAGCCCAGAGTAGCATGTTTGCAGGGAGCTGTGAGGCTGAGAAGATCCTTGTGCTCTTCTGTACCAAGGAAACATCACGAGAATGTAAAAAGCATTACAAAAGGTCATTGAAGAGAAGGCAAGGTTGGGGTTCATGTCACCTGAATTTGAATGTGTCACTTATCTTACACCACACAGAGGTCAACATGTGGGCTAGTCCTTGTGTCTTGACAGGTTTACTTTCCAGCTTTGACATCTATTCCCAGATGCAATGAACTAACCTGTGGAAATTCCCATTTCTTTCCACTGACTACAGAGAGAGGCTAAATGGTTCAGCCGCAGACATCTACACTGAAGCACTAATACTAGCCAAGGTAGCATTTAATATAACAAGTAAAGTAGCAGAAGAAGCAGCTTATGGAGATGGAAACAGGATCTAAGTTAACACTATTAGCACCAACCCCTTGACAAATCATGCTGCCCCTTCCAAAGGAAACATCACTTTTCACTGCAAGAACTTGATGCAGAAAAATGCACCACTCTTGCAGCTGAAATCTCACAGTAGCTCCTTGCAATGGTGTGTGGATAATACATCATATGCAGGAAAGGCTGGAGTCCATGGGGCTCCCAGAGGCAAGTGCAAAGTCACTTTCTGCCCATTGTTTTCTGCAAAGACTCCAAACCAGGTTAATGGTTGGATTATTTCCAGTTAGGAATTTGTAGCAGTTGAATCATTGCTGCCAGAGCTAAGTCTCAACCTGAGGGAAGGTTTTCTGGGAAGGAAATCCTTGTTAGTAACTACTGAAAAACCTCAGTCTCAGTAAAAATAAAATCTAATTTCTGTGGGGAGAGCAAGGGTTAAACAGATGTGGATATTTCTTTGTCACACTGCTTTCTTTGGGACTCTCATTCTTCCTGCCCTTTCCAAGTCTCCCTTGGGAAGGACTGGATGCATTTTCCTTGGAAGTCAAGGCAGAAATGTGAAAATATGAGCATAAAATGAAAAGCTCTTCAGTCAAAGGATTAGTTCACAGTGAGAGTGAGTGGAGTACATCCTAAACATATAAATATCAATGAGACCTCTCTAATATGCCTTGATATGCAGTTGTACACCATCTATCAAAGGTGTTAAAAAGACAGCTAAAGTGAGAAGAAAAACCCTTAAGTTGAATAAAGTAAAAGTCACAGATCAAACCTTATTAACGCCTGTCACTTACAACACCCACGTCAGAGGAAGAAATTAGCACCTCCTGACACAAATCCCACGTGTACAAAAAGCAAGTAATGCACACGAAAAGGCACAAAAAGGGATGAATATTAAAGCAATCTCTCAAAGGGAGGATTCATCTCCTGCTTCTAACTACGCATGAAGCAAAAAATAAAATGCCTATAGAGAAATTTTATAGGCAGAAAAGCAGCTGGGTACACCAGGGACCAGAGTCAAAGCGTGGAAGCTGTGAAGAGCAGATGAAGAAGAACTCAGTCTGATCAAATGTGGATGAATAAATATCAGTGAACTGAGAAATAATGAATACTTAGATGAGTAATGAGGCTAAACAGTGATTTAAAACTAAGAACCTGTTTAGAAGGAAAACCAGTCCTTTTAAAGAACCAACAAAAAGCAAGAGGCTGAAGCCAAAGCAGTGACAAATATTACTGTGACAGAAAGCCCCTACAGTTTTCTGGTGGGATAGAGATAACAGGGGTAAATAACTTTAAAGTCATGAATTTAAGGGATGTGTGTTTGATTTTCTCTCTCCTTCAGTACAGGTCAAAAGGACTGGAGTTTGCAATCGTGTTGATGGAAATGAAGAGACCAGAGGAGAGCTAGGGAAAAGGAGAACTGTTCTGTGTCTAATTTACTGTGAAGTGAGAGAAAACAGTGATGAGCCACGAAGTCGTGTTTCACTGTTTTGCCGCTCTGTACAGCGGCGCTAGCAATACTGATGTCTGATCATCCATTAACTTTTGATGTCTATAAATATACCACTGGCCCTTGCTGGCAGCAATGATCAAGTCTCTGAAATCCTCTTGATCTCTAAGAGGACTGCTCCAGGGGCATCCCACCTCTGCTGGGCACCCCACTTTGATTGGCTTTATAGCCCCCAATGTAAGCACAAATCAATAATCTTCCATTGAGTTTGGGGACCTGACAGCCATCGGGAATCTGCTTTTCTAGCTTATTGTGACTGTGTTTGCTGGCAGTCTCCCTCATCCAGGGCTCAGTTGCTCCTGGCCATGTGAGGCCAAGGAGAAGTGTGTGTGTGCATGTATGTGTGTCTATAAAGGGAAGGCTGGGACTGTACTTTTTACTGAGGGAGTTACAGATGCTGCAGCCTACTCGCACTTTCTCTCTCTCTTCCCCTCTTATACTCCTACCCCCATCAGAGATAGAAATACTCCAGAGACTGCAATAACCTACGCTGGCTGGGAATGGTGCCAAAGTGGCTGTTGGCTGAGAGCTGCTGGAGTCTGCTTCAGCGTGGCCTTTCATACCCTCTGCACAACCCTCCTAAACCCTGGGGGATTAGTACCCCTCTGAGCCCCATTATACCATCCATCAAAGAGCTCCCCACATGAGGGAAAATCTCAGCTGGCCAAGGAGAGCTGGAGGCTGGGCAGCACAAAGACCTTCCTTCACTCCCCAGTGGAGGCTCTTAATATTTAGACTTGCTGACTGCATATATGCAGTGTGAAATGCTCAAAGTGACTACTTCCTGGGATTAGGAATTAAAACAAACAAGTAAACAGAGAAGCAATGTTAGCCTGCTTCTGCCCTACTATTAAAACAGTTTTATGACCTGAAAATTATACGCCAACTGATTTTGGCAGTGCTCTCTCAACTAATCTACTCCACACATACATGCATCTGTCTTCTTACTTACAGCATTAGCTGTCACCACGGGACTCTGTCTTTATTTTCTTCAACAGATTTTTAGTGGGTTCTTCAGCCCTAAAAATAAACAAGCTCTCCTGGGGTATATGTTTGTCTCCTCAGCTCCCATGTGCAGGTCGCTGCATGATTCCTACTGGCTGTATGGAGATTTATATCCCAGAGCTCTGTGCAGACCTGCCATGTGGCAGAATGGGAGTGGAAGCCAACAGATGAATTATGGAAATTGCTGGGTATTTGCAGCAAAGGGGACGCTCTCTTCCATAGAAACATGATCTAGACTGATCTTACTTATCCTTTTGCATTTGATACTGACATGGTCAGTCTGTTGTGGGGTACAGGGCCCTTCTACACTGGGACTCCCCTGACAGATGGGGCCTCAGGACCAGCTCTGTTGCAAAACATGGTGAAAAATAAACTGATCTGAGTCACTTTGTGTGCACCTGTCTTAACTATGGAAACCTATTCCTTTTTGCATGCACTTTCAGTTCCTGCAGACTGTCAAACCATTTGGGCCTGCAGAACTCAGAGCATTAGGAAACAGGTTATGAGCCCTACTTCACCATCTGAGCCCAGCTGATGGATTTAGGGGATTTATTTTTTTAATTACCGCACTTGGAGAGATGGCCTACATGAAGAACTCTGAATCACAGAATCACAAAAAAGTCTAGGCTGGAAGACACCCTGGAGATCATCTAGTCCAACCTTCTGTTAAAAGCAGGCTTCAGATTAGGCTATTCAGGGCCTCGCCAAGGCAAGTCCTGAACATTTCCAGTGAGGAATACTCCACTGCTTCTTTGGGCAACCTGTTCCAATGTTTAATTGTTCTCACAGTGAAGCGTATTTTTTATATCCAGGTGGAATTTCTCTTGAAGCCAATTGTGCCCATTGCCTCTTGTCCTGTCACTGCGGATCCTTGTGAAGAAAGTACCTTCATCTTCTCTATAACTACCTTTACGTATTGGAAGATTGTGATTAAATTGCCCCTAGCCTTCCCTTCTCAAGGCTGAACAAACCCAGTTCCTTCAGCCTTTCTTCATATGTCAAGTTCTCCAACCCTCTAATTGCCTTGGTGGCCTGGACTGTCTCAGATTTTTTAGCGGCTCCAAGACAAACTGCATTTGTCTTCATTTCTGTACTCACCTTGGCACTTAGTGGCCATATTGGGTTAGGCACAAAATGCAGCCATGTATGAATATGCCACAGAAAATGACCTGTGTCCTCCTTTATAGAGCCTGAAGCACCTTTGCAATGGTGCTGTAGGAAGCTTCTTTGACTGTAAAGCCTGCTGTAAGTCTGTGGTGGATCAATCCTGCACTCAGGTCTCTGAGACTGCCAGGCTAGTACACAGTTCATCTGTGCAGAGCATTCTTACAGACACACGCACACGTAAAGTCCCTCTCTCAGAAAGCTGGTTTAACTGATCTGTTTGGAATGCTTAGGCCATATGGTTCTGATTATTTATATAGATAAGCGTGTGTATTTTTCTCTGCCTAAAAATAACCAGACTTAGGGAAGGAAGATGGTTTTGTGTAAATTATTTAAAAATAGGAAAGCTGCTAATCCCTTGAGAAAACCCTCACTACTGTTGCATGTGGTGCCAGGAAACCCGTGAGATGACAGGTCGTGGGGCCTGGCTGCTCAACCACGCTTCAACCACGTCCTTTTACACCCTCAGCATGACCACCCCAGCTGCTCCCTCTTAAGCTAGTGCACATTCCTGCAGAACAGCTGATGAAAGGCAGCTGCAGGGCAAATATAACTCGTGGCCTTCTGCGTTGTGGCTTCTTTTCTCCCTCTGCACTCTGAGTTTTCAACAACCCCCCTTAAACTGTCACTGAATGAGGCTCTAATGAGGCTGGAAGGCTGAATGCTAACATCTGTGATTGCTCAGGGTCTAAGTTACCATGGTCGAGGTTGCTCTAAACTGCTAGCAGCCTCAGGCAGAATGAGCAACATGGATATATGTGGTGAAGAAATTCAGGTCTAAGATCGGTGGGTCTATCTAAGGTCTAAACTGGGTTGATGAGGGGCTCCCAGGTACAGTTGAAGAGCATGCACCTCTTCTGCTCCTCCTTCTTGGTGTGCTTTGAGGCTGGTGTCTTAAGGAGGGCAAAGTATTACCCACAGCTCCTTGCAGCCACCATGTTCCCCCTCCATCTGTCCCATCCTTGTCTGGCTATGCTACATTTTGGCATAACCATGAAAGGCAGCTAGGCCGCGGTTGCCTTTTAACTGGGGATGCTTGTTCTTGGCAGTTGCCTGTCCCAGAAACTGTGTCCTCCAACTGTACCTATGCCTACTGAAGGATTTCATGAGGTTAAACATGCTAACACTTGACAAGGTCTCAGATGCGAGTGTGAACATGATGGAAAATATGCATACTGTTCATTCTGGTACAAATAAACAAACAATTAAACTTTGAATTTCTCCTCAGTTATGGCATCATTCCTTGTGACATTCTTCACAGAACAGTGTTGCCTTTTTGCTGATGCTGAGCAAAAAAATCCTCTTTACAAGATTTATATTTATATAGAGCTCTCTCTAACAAGGACTTTCTATGGCACAATTCATAACCTTCCTTCACCCCCTTCCATCCCCAGTCTCATCCTGTAAGAAAGTGTTTCTTGAGGGTAAAATTGTGAGGGTACCAGCTATTTCTGTCTCCCTGACATTTCCCATTACAATCTTCCTCATTCCCCTAAATGGTTTGTTTCTGACTGTCAGCATTGCACAATCTCTTCCAGGACAGTGGAGGAGATCTGACATTTCGCTGAGCTTTGCATTGGTTATTTGGGTGTAACAGTGCAGTGAATGGTTATTATTAATATTATTATCATTTTCTGAAGTTGCTGTGGGAATGTAAAAAGTCATCATTCTGCATCCCAGTTCCTCTTCTGTGGTAAGCGCTGGCCTGGCAGACAGCTGACTCATGGTAGCTCCCCCTGATTTCACAGAAGATCCAGACTTGTGTCCCATCCAGGGCTTCAGATCCTACATGCTTTCATTGCTGTCACTGCTGCACTATGGGAGCACCTCCTCGTTTCATCCTTCCAACACCTCTGTGAAGCAGGGAAACTAGAATTACACCCGTGCTGTACATGGGGACCTAAAAAATAAGTAGACCATGTAATTTGTCTTTGATTCCACAGTGGAAGTCTGTGGGAGGTCAAGAGCTTAGCTCAAATTCCCCCCTTGGAAGCAAGCGGTCTCACCGCTGGATGACCTCTTCATCTCTACAGCTACCTCTTTCAAGCCTACAGGGACCTCATCTTTTGCTTCTGTTTCTCAATCAGTGTTTTCACAGCAGAGCTCAGGCTCAGAGCTTTGCTCTGGGCTGCATTACAGAGCACTGAACTGGCACTCAGTTAAGGAGATGACTGCCAAGCAAGCAGGGTCCAAAGCCACTCAGCAGCCCAGTGGATGCCAGCCAACCTCAGCCACGTGGTGCCTTCTTCCTGCACTTTGGGAGCAGAGAGAGGTTATTAGTCTTCCCACCTTGCCTTCAGGTGGCCAACGATATAGAAGTGATTTCACTCATGTCTCATGAGAGACCAGATCCCCTTGCACATCCCATCAGAGCTCCCTGGATTCATATCCAGCAGACAAACTGCTGTACCATACCACTGGGGTATATACGTGCATAATAATGATTAATATGGTGCACAGAAGTTTTGAGATAAAAATCTCAGACTGTGGCTTGATCTATGGTAGAAGATACCACGACATGTTGAGTCAGGGTCCCCTGCTCACTCAAAACAGGGTGACAAGGGAAACTGTTCTACTTGCCACCTTCTCTTCCTCTGAAAGGCCCTGCGATTAATTACTGATAGGTAGTCAGAAAAAAGGCATTTCTTTTCTGCTAAACAAGAGCTAGACACTCTGCTAGTGGCAGAACTGGTGCTATTGTTTCAAGCCCCCCAAGGATATATACTAATCAGTAGCAACAGGGAGTTCCAGAGATCCAGCGCTCAGCCCTGACCCATTTCTCCAACACAAGGACTGCCACTGGAAGTTCTCCTGGGAGAGTTTAAAAAAGCCCCAAACAAAACCAAGCCTTCAAAGCAATGTGTTGCAGAGATATGTTCAATGTCACAAGGGACAAGTATTATTTCTGTGAGGGTTTACCTGAGAGTCATTCTGGAGCTGAGAGAGCATCACAAAAATAGTTAAAGATACTCCTTTGAGATGACCTCCTAGTTACCTTCTTCTACCACAAGCAATTCCTAATTGTCAGAAATCATCCTTTTTTATTGTTGCAGTTGATTTCAAGGACTAAGAAGAGTAAAGAATTTTCCTCCAGGCAAAGAAAGGTAGCTGGAGATTTACACATGTTTTCAGTGGAAGTACACTAAATCCGTACGTCTACATTTGGAAGCATTCTCTGTTGTTTTTGGACATGAAAATAATGAAGTTAAACTTTCTGTTTTACAAAAAATAAAGTCTAATGGAAGGAAATCAGTCCACAGAGCCAATTTTGGATGTTCCCCTACATTTTTTTTTAGATTTAAAGAACTTTGAAAGGTAGGTTAACTCCAGCCCAGAGGAGATGAAATACCTGAAAAAGCCTTATTCCACTTCCAACTAACTAGGAGAAAACAGGGCTGCCTTGTTTCAAGTTTGTCCCCAATACATTTCCTAAATTCTTGTTTTCTCATATATTTTGGGATATTTTTCTTGCTTGAATTTATTTGTTTGTAGAAGTGTTAAAGCCTGTCACTAGGTTCTAAAGTAGTATGGGATCCTGCTGTCCCCAGACAAGCCGCAATAACTTTACTTAAAAACTTCTGTTTAAGGGTTAGTCAGCTGCAGGGTCTGCAGGCTGGGAAGAAAATATATGCAGAGGATTTTTCAGAAAGTACACCAACAAGTCAGGTTAGAGCTGAATTTAAGTTCTGTGAAATGAAGATTCAAACCAATAGAAATGTTTCCATATTTAAGTATTCCAATGAAAACAATTTTGATTGGAATTATTCCCTTGCTGGATCTGTAAGCCAAACACTGCATCATTTTGCTAGAAAAGAAGAGCCAGATTTGTTAGCTTCCAGTAAGTTTCACAGTCTATTTTCATTCTTTATGTGGAGTGAAATACAGAAAGTAAGTACAGAATGACAAAAATTGAAATGCAAATTAAGTTTTTAAAATTATTTGCTGTGAGCGACATAGAAATGTAAATGCACTGAAAAATATGATCTCAGGGTTGAACATTTCCCCTGCTTAGTTTCAAATCAGAGAGGAATTTCTGTACTTTCAAATTGCATTTTATGGCTGATGTTTGCAATGCTCTCCCAGGTGCATAATACAAAGGAGTGTTAATTATTTAACGATGTGTACAGGCAGTCCACAGGAATGGGGAGAGTGGGAAATAAGACGAGTAGAAGGAAACAAAGAAAGCAACCTAATGTAAATAATGAAACTTGTAAAGTTCTGTCCTAAAAAAACTTCAGGATTACCATAGCAACAGAAGACAGGAGCACGGCATGGGCAGCATCTCCATCCCCCTCAAAGACAGCTGCTGCTGAAGGGAAGTGAGCTTCTGAAATGAGATTTGCAGAGGTTTTTTTTGGGATCCTTTGCCTAGAAGGTTGGAATCTGTTCCCTTAGATGCAGATGCCTTCCAGGAGGTGCCTAAATGGCCCTTCTGGCACTCACTCCTTTTCTTTGGCAGAGCTTGGACCCTTCCCAAACAGTGACTGCTTCCTGGAAGAATATTGTCTATGCCAGTCCTCAGGAATGATTTTTCATACCTACTCCAGGCTTAAAGCCAAAATACACCTTCACAGCATGTAGTTTCTATACTTAGACCATAAATATCGTACCAATGGCTTCTCTCAGACCCCAGACTATAGCTAAGCTAGAGTTTGGGGGACCAAATCAGAGACGACTGGAGAAGATGAGGTTCCAGCAATGCTACAAGACCCTGCAGTGGCAGGAATTGATTTTAGGAGTTGCATCAGGATGTTATTTGTGTGTCTACATGGGTCTTGAAAGCCAACTCTGTAGATAACATTGTAAGTCACCATGGTAATGACGAAATTTCCATTTAAACAATCCTACAGGTTAACGCAGCTTCCAGTGAAATTGTCAGGGGCTGGGTTTTTGTCTTCAGTGGAAGCAAGTCTAGAACTTTATTGCTTCATAGCATTTTTTCATACATGCTAGAGCTTGGGAGAATTAAATAATTGATATACCAAGTTGAAATAATAAATAATCAGTGAGGGGGGCTTAAAATTCGCAGTACATAAGATGAATCATTATAGCTTATTATAAAACTCCCCTTATAGCCAAGCCTTGGGGTTCAGTGCCATAACATAATAAAGCCAGTGAAACCGTAATTAAACTCTGCTTCCCCAGCCCCTTGAAATTCAGACAGGAAAAATGCAGGAAGGGGATATGATTCAAATGGTGATGCGAGGGAATGGTAATAACACAGAGTCAAAGAGAGGTCATTCTGAAACACACCTTGGGGAGAGCAGGTGTGGCAATAAATTAACTGTGCATACTTCTTCAAGGCAGGGCAAAAGAGACACAGAGGAATTCCAAGGGAGAGTAAATTGCACATGGCAGAGTCTGCCAAGCAATAACCTGCTGATTTAGGGTCCATTCTTGGAGGTGCTCCATGCTCAAAATGTCTACAGACAACTGAACAAACAGGGACAGACTTGTTCTTGCGCTGCAGCCCCTTTCCTATGCTGCTGCCTTTCCAGCATGGTGCATTGATCTACCAGTGACTGACGTGGCTCACTCTGGACCATGAAAGGCATTGAAACACAAGGTGCCCTTGGAGGAGTTTTGGATCCATGCCTCCTCCCATACGTACATGGAAATAATTACGGTGCCACCTAACCTGTTTAGTGGCTCATGGCTATGGACCTGACTTCCTATTCTAGAAAATGGCTGTTGGGGAGATGCAGTAGTCTACCCTCCCCAGCTAATCCAGACAGGAGGGGACTTCATCCCTTTCCCTCCCTTGTCATGGAGAGTAACTCAAGGGATCAAGGCTTTGAGGTACAGTAAAACTCACTCTGCCCTCCTGTGTGCCCTCATCCTGACAGAGAGGAGCACAGAAACCTGATGGTGCAGACACTTACAGAGACCTGAGACTGCAGGAGCCTGATATTTTCATCCAAGTGTCAGACAGACTTAGTGATGTGCACAGATAGGCTCATTACTGCTCATTTCATCCTCCTCCAATGTTTTATAAACTAGGTATTGAAAATCAATATATGAATTGCACCATTTTGAAAATTGTATGGAGAACCCCCTGAACAATCAGGAGAAAACCAATCCAGCATCAATAATTGCTGAACAGACAGTTTTATGGCTACAGCCTTAAGGATTTGGAACAAAAGAAAAGATTTTACATGTAGCAGTTGCTGCAGTTGAATGTTAATCACCCCAGACTATGAAGTTTTGTTGACATTTGCAGACTCTGAAATTACATGACCTAGATACTGCATCTCCTTTTTCTCATTTCAGAAGTCCATATTTGAGAAGCAGAACTCTGTTTGTGACATTTTAATGATCTGCAATTTACACAAAAGAATGGGAGACTCAATAGACAGCTTTCGACATGACATTGTTTGGTAGGAAGTTTTACTGTGCATTCCCTCTTTTGATCCTGTATCCCTATGCTGAAAACGTATGAAGTTTTGTGTATGCAAGGATGGTAGGATTGAATCTTAAATGGAAATCAGAATGCTTTTCCATCTCTTCTCCCCTAGTGTACGTTGTTTATATAGATGCCACAGTAGACTCAAATGTAAAGAGAGTCTTCTACTTGATAACATTTACAAAATACATCTCAGCTGAACTAAGGGAAAGTGGGTAATTTGCCTGTCTGGTTTCTGGAAATAATGAATTTTATAGTGAAACAAAAACACAGCTAATTTTCTCGAAGAGGTACGTTTTGCTTTAGGTCTGAAACATCAGTAGTTTGCTTCAGTTCTTTTTGAGAGAAAGAGACTATTTAACATTTTTGTCAAGTTTCTCCCTGCTGAAGGATGTAAGGTGCTATGGAAAGAAATAAGATCTCTTTAGTTAATTAGTTTTACATGGAAATTAATGGGAGAAAGATTGCTAGTCTTGCATTCTTGCAAGTTTAATTCACTATCAAGGGTTGGTAGAGAAATCAATGGTCATGACATGCCTTGGATATTCCTGCCTGAAGAGGAAGAGTATTTGCCTATAAGGTATAGAAGAATTATGTTCTTGAGGAATAGCTGATCATCTTCGTAGGTGTCAGGAGTAGAGATGACTTCCTTGACATCCAGATCCAAGCAATAGCACAGCACATCCTGTCACAGAAATGGAGGTTGTATCACAAGGACAGGAAGTAAGAAAAAGCTTGGAAAAGGAGAGAAAAGGAAATGATGCCTCTATATGGTTAGATAGAGGAGAACAACATGTAAGAATTAACCAGAGTACAGGTTCAAAAAAATGGGAAAGAAAATAACTTCTGTCCAACTCAAACTGGGCAACTCATAAAGCGGCTAGGATTGGCCAAAAGAGGAGAAAATTCAGAAAAATTGAGCAGGTCTCCTGCAAGGAGAAGAGTAGAATTTTGCAGCTACTTATCTTATGTTACCATTATGGGGCCATATGTTATTCTAGGTCAGAGAGAATGCTTGAATACTTACTTACAAATTTGAAATACTAAAGTACAAGAAGTGTAGCAGTTACCATTTCTGCCTGGCTTCCACTGGACAACACAACTGTCTTCTCCTTAAACAAACATCTGTTTGAAGTGTGGGAACGTAAGTGGCAAATCTTAATGAACACTGTAATTTGATTATCTGAATACTCCTGGAGGTCCATCAAATCATGATCCTCTGAACTCAAGAAAGTTGTTTTTTTTTTGAAAAAAAGGCATCCTGTAGGAAAAAGCACCTGTGAAACATAAACATTTCCCAAATGTAAAGAACAAGAAAGAAATGGGAGTTAATAACCATGGATGTAAGTTACAAGTTTTAAAATATGAGTGGTTGATAGAAAAAGCTAAAGAATCAATGCAATAGCAATGATTGCCAGGATTACAGTCAGTAAGAACAAACATTTTAGGGGAGGAAAAAAAAACTAAGGTCAGGTATAAGTCATTTACCGGATACAGATGGAAAATCATGTAATAAGTGAATACAAAATCACAAATAGTACTGCAAAAATGTTCAGCAGATATTTCTGTTCTGTATTTGAAGGACACAAAACAAAGAAGAAAACCCCAGCCCAAATGATGTTGTGGATGAAAAATTATTTTTACTATCCATATCAAAGAAGTTATGAAGCAGCATTTAATACCAGACTTCTTCAAATAAACAAATCAAGAAAATAATTTACATTTAAGAGTCGAGAAGGGCTCAGGTGAGAATTACCCTAACCCTCTGTGGTTAGTTGGTAATTCATCCTGGTAAATAGGGCAATGGCATATCATCAGAGAATCCTCTTGTGATTCCTATATTTAGAGAGAAAGTGGATAAACCAGAGAAGATCAGTCAGCCTGATGTTCCTTATGGGCCAGCCAGTGGGGCAGTGAATTCAAGACTCTGTCAATGAAGAGTTAAAGCTTAAGAAGGTAATTTACACCAGGCAAAATGTTTTTAATGGAAGGTACATCTTGTTAAACAAGTCCATTATCTGTTTTTGATAAGGTTATAGGTTTGGATGATTAAGACAGCTGTGCCGAGGTGGTACCTTTGGATTTCTCCAAGGCACTTCACTTAATACTGCCTGACACACTGATTAAAATCTTGCATTAAAAGGAATCAACAGGGCACAAAAGAGATGGATGAAAAACTGGCTCGCTGACAGACCTTGAAATGGAGTTGTTAATGTAGCTGTTCCTGAGTGAGGCCACTAGTACAGGACTTGTCTGGACACCGGCTCTTGGTCTGATACCATATGATGTTTTCATCACTGACGTAGCAGGTGATAATAAATATTTGCTGGTTAACACATGTTGTGAGAAGGATCATTGGAAATGTCTGCTTTTTCAGTTCTCATCCAGAAAATTAAATCTCATACGACCTAATCAAGGTACAAGGACAGGAAGGGAAGAAAACAAATGTCTCCATAGGGGATATACAAAAAAAGAGAGTATGTTTGTAGGGGAGTGATACTTTCTTTGGACACAATATTGGATGGTTCATTAACAAAATATTTCATCCAATTGAGTTGACCGTCTTTCCAGACAGATATGGAAATCCAGAAGTCCAGAAGAGGCCAAAACATTAACTGGGAGCTAGGAAATTAACATTCCTTTAGAAAGTTTAAAGAGCACAATCTATTCAGGTTATTCAAGAGAAGGTGGGAATGAGGGATTTGGTCCTATCTGTGTTCCTGGAGATTGTTAAGAACAGACATCAAATACATCAGCAGTTTAAGTAAAGCTGTTCCCTTCCTGGACCAAGATGAACCAAGAGAGCTCTCAGGTCCCTCCCAGCCTTGTCCTCTATTATATTGTGACATGATGGGTTATAAGTTAGAAAAAAATGGCAATGTCCTAGTTGTGAGATTAATTAAACATTGGTGCAGCTACCAGCAAAAGCGCTGAACTTGCCTTTGCTTGAAGTCTTTACAAGGAGAGTGGCTATCTCTATTAAACACATGCTTAGTCCAGGTTTTTGGGAAGAATGCAATGACCTGTGCCACCCCACAGGATCCTGGTGGCCTGCCATCTCCTGGCCTTGCAACCTGACTGTTAATCTACAGAATGGGAATATTTCTGTCAACATATCTTTGCTACTTACACCTCCATGCGTCTTCTTCCATGCTTGACTTTTTAGGTAGTACCTGAGCATCTCACTGTCTTCTATTAATTTAATACTCACAGTCCTGAGGTTAAGTCTCTTCATGGTGCTTCTTCAATATACAGGACTAGCTTCCCAAAGTTACCTTTGAAACTATAAATCTGGACTTTTCGGGTGGCTGAGGTACTGTAAAAAGCCTGATGGGGTGGCAAAACGTTCAGCTGTGTCTTCAGGCTGCTCTGTGTATCCCCTGAGGTCTCAGACACATCTTAACTACTTCCCTCTGTCACCCTTTGTGTCTGGCTTGGGATTTCTCATAAAGTAGCATTTCAGTTTTCTTCCAAAATGCTTGTGTCAGGGAAATCTAGGTACAGCTGTATGATTTAAAGTATTTTGGACCTTTTACTTGGTAAAATAGCAAACATATAATGTTAGAATTGTATCCTTTTTTAACTGAAGGCTGAATAGAGTGGTGTTTTGGGTGCAGACCTAGGGCTCAGCACTGCGCAGTGAGATGGAGCTGCAGCCAAACTACTGCTCTGCACATTGCAACCTCTTCCTGTCCCTGCAATGAGCTGCCACAGAGAAACAGTCCTATCAGTTCCCATTTCTCGTACACATTTCTGCAACAACAGCTTATCTCTGACATACGAAGAAATGCCAGTCATCTTTGGTAAAATTCCAAGAAATGAAGTGTCATGGAAGAAAATTAATATGCCTTTGCTTCTGAGCAGTCTTGTAATTATTATAATACAATCTTGTTTCATAGCTATAGTTTACTACATTATTTAATGTTTATAAAGCAGGTTGGAAGTAAAGTGCACACTTTTATTACTTTGCAGAACCTAATGATCAGAAATATTCTTACAGTCTAGTTCCAAGAAATAATTGTCTGGTTTTGGTTTGTTTGGAAATAACTCAATCCTAAATTATTGTTATTTTTACATCAAAGAATTTTCTCTTCTTCTTATGCTTTATTTCTTCAAGTGATATCCCAAGCAGTGTCATCCTGTAATAATTTAGCAATATGGCAAGTCTAGACTGTAGCACTAAGAAAAACGTGTGACAGGTTTGGATAATGTCACAAACTGTGATGTGGAGAATACAATAAACAAAATTCACCCTCTCTGCAAAGGCTGTTTTGCAAGATTTCCTCACAGAAACTCCTGAGACTGAAATATTACTGTGGGTACCAATACTGATTTAGGGGACCAGCAGGCTAGGAAGGACCATTTTCTTCTCAACACAGTTCCACTTGGCCCTTCTGACTCAGTGAGAAAAGCTAGAACTGTTATATTGTCATCAGTCTTTTGTCCTTGCATCAACATTTTTCCCCTTAGCAAACTGAAGATACAGCACAGGGCTGCTCAGTTAGTAAAACTTTTTTTAAAAGAATGGATGCTGTCAAATCAGTGTGCATGCTCATTTTGTTTTGTGAATTCATTACTAGGTCTCTAAAGGCAAGTTCTGATTTGTTACTCCAGGAATAATTATTAGAACTAGTAAGGCTCATGGTGTCTGGTCTCCTGCTGATAATGTTTGTATTGTAAACATCTTAAAGAAAAGTTGATAACTTAGTCTATTGTATGCTACAAAACCTCATTCCCACTGATTTCAGTGGGAGCAGGGTAGCATCAGTTGATTCCTACTGATTTCAGCAGGATGTTAGGAGCCGTCTAAATAGGAATTAGAAACCTAAATACTTTGTTATAGCAGGGGCTTAGGGAGTAATAAGATGGATTTCTGTTATAAGCTGAGAGATCATCAGCAGGAAATAACTAAGGAGAAGAAAGACTTGTGTGTAACAGTCAGATAAAAGCTGAGTGTGAGCCACAAAAATGATTCAGCTGTAAAGAAGGCAAAGGCAGTCATGGAGCATCTCAAGGAAAGCATTTCCAGTGGGAAAGCGTTAAGTTGTGCTGCATACTGCACAGTTCTTATCAGCCATTTGGAAAGAAAGATGAGTTTATACTGCAGAAATCACAGAGAGAGGTCATGGTGGTGACCAGGGAAGGAAGAGTTCATAATTTGGAAAGAGTCTAACTGAGCTGGGGGCTTGTCTGGTCTTGCAGAAGGAGGAGTGAGAAGGGATGTGTCTGTCGGCTATAAATATACCAACGGGTGAACACCAGGGAAAGACCAGAATGAATTAATTTAAGGGATACAACTAGAACAACAATTAGGTACCAACTGCTTATGGATAAATCTGGGCTGGAAGCTAGAAGAATGCTTCTAACTGTTGTGGCAGTGAGATTCTGGAAGACCCTCCGGTAGCAGTAATGAGGGCAAAAATCCATCCTCCTGTTATTTTTTTTAAGTTGAAATGTGATCGGCTTAAAAACTGAGCTCCATGTCACACGGCAGCTGGGGATGAGACTTGGCCCAGGAGATCCTTCCAGTCTCCTTCCTGTTCCTAGGGGATGTTCAGAGTTGTTTAAACACGGGGATGTCCTCCTCTATGTCTCAAGGAGGCAAGGATTTCCAGTGGGGGCTAAATCCTGCCAACATTTTGTATGTGACAAGAAGAGCCTGGGTCACAACAAAGCCTGCCACCATCTCCAGTGTGCCCAATCCAGGGAGATCTCCCATTTTTCTGGGGTACAGCCGTCCCTGAGGATGACTGAGGAAAGCTCAGGAATGTAAATAGAGGTCAGTGCCATTTTTTAAAGTCTCAACAAAGATGCTGCTGCAAGAAGTAGGACAAATGAACAAAGAATGAGGATGAAGCCAGTTCTTTCACAAGAGATGGGAAAAAAAGAAGTCTGTCCTCCGTGTCCCTTTGGGACTATTTATCTTGTAAAAGCCTGGTGTTTTCTCTCACTATTTATTACTGCTTGTCCCTGAATCTGGAGCCCAAGGTGATTCAAAACTTTGTGTGCACTGAAACAGTCTCATGGCTGTCATTCTGACCTGCTGGCTTCTGTTCTGTCATTTTGGGAACATGTCACAGAGTGGTCAAGCCAAGCCTGGCTCCAGGGCTGGCTTGCTCAGCTTGAGAGACCTGTGTGTGCCTGGAGGGAGGCTGCTTATATCTTAACAAGCTGAATATAGCTTGTGAAATCTCATCATTTCCACTGAGCCTTACAGTGCCTAGACTTGTGCAACTTAGGTGCCTGTCAAATGAGGCTTTAGGCAGACTTGCTAATGACCTTGAGAGATGGATGATACTAGATACCAGAGCAGCACTGAATGAACAACATTTTCCATTTCAACGTGTTTCACCTTGCAGAGCACAGCTCTGCTATGATCTCTTAGTGAAGGAGAGGGAGGCTGAGGCACAGTGGTAGCTTACAAGAGCCTTCTTTAATTAATAAGAAAGTACCTGTGTGAAGGTATTGTGGTGCTTGGTTTGTTGGACACATCTACCCACTCTCTTCAGTCCTCATCATCCTGAGCTGCAGATCAGGCTGTTCAGCTTCCAGAAACTGAAATTTGCCTTTAGGAATAACCACCAACTAAGTTCTTTAGTATTCATTGCAAGAAGGATTGCAGGTTGATCATATGACTGGACAAGTATCCACTAGGGGCAATGTGCCTGGCCACTTGAATTATATTTAGAAAAAAGAAAAATCCCATTTTATTCTACTTTATTTCTTAAGTCACACCCAGGGGGTCCTTAGGCAAACTGGGCTCGTTGTGCTAGATTCTGTACATATGTAATGTCAGAGTCAGGAGTCTGGCTGAAAGGCTCTCACAATCAAAGCAATAAAAATGTGAAAGTGGGCCAGATGCTGGTAATTAGCCTGTTCTGTGAGCCTTGCCTAGGTGTTGTAAGAATTCCCTACTGTCTATGCAGATCCTAGGAAATGAGTCCTGATCCGACTCATTTATCACCCCTCTCTGTTTCAGATGTCAGAGTAGCTGCTATAGCTGCTGTTGCAACCCAGTACATGGCTCTGAATGGGGCTGTAATTGGAGAGAGATAAGATGGGATTCATCTCACCCTGCTTTAGACACCTACACTGTAGAGCAGTGCCCACCAGAGGCAACGTCTGCTCCTTTCAGTCAGTGAAGAGATACAACGTCTTTAGGGCATGTCATACTAAAATAGATGCCTCAAGCAGACCAGACAAAACTCTCCCTGCAAGTACCCATTTCTTTCTGTTCACTGTAAAGGGACTCCAGATGTTGATGCCTGTTGGGGGGTGTCCTCCTTTTCTTCAGGTGGACTGTGTGCTGTGGCAGGGCTATATCCAGATTTGGTTTGTTTCTTGATGGCAGATACATTTTGCCTTAATTCCTTATAATTGACAGATTTTTGTAACAAGGTGATCACTCACATGACCTGGAGCAGATTAATACAGCTCTTAAAAGGACTAGAGCTTCTGTGCATGCTAATGAAACCAGAAAAATAAGACACAGAGAAACAGGCTAGAAATACAGAACAAAAAGTAACACAGTAAGTGTCAGAAAAATGCTAGTTGCTCTCATATAATGTGTGGAAAATAGTTTGAGCACAGGCATTACGATGATGGGGGACGTATAATTTGTCAGTTTGATATTATCAGCAAATAAAGCAAAGCAGAATTGCAGTTAAAGACCAAAGAAGTAATTGAAGCTCTTTGTAGCTCTTAGAGGCTTTGCTGCAACTGCACTGGGCATATTGCATTAAGTTCTAACTACTGGAAATTAGAAGGCATTCAGGAGAGCAATAAAAATGATTAGGGGCCTGAAATTACTGACCTAGGAAGAAAAGATGAGGTAGATTAAAGCACATCCTTGAAAAGATGAAATGATGAGCTAATTGCTCCACAAAGGGCTCCACATGTGGTTTTCCACACCACCCAGAGCTTCAAAGGACCACAGTGTAGGTGAATGCCAGTTCTGATATGTTAGTTAGTAATGTAAAAACCCAGTTTAATCCAGAAACACAAGCTTTATTCATTTCTGATGCCTTCTGACCCTGAGATGCTGTTTTTATAACCACAAAACCAAGGGCTGGAAAATCCCTTTGAATTTCTTCCTTCAGCCTCTTCTTTTCCAAGTACTCAGTGCCTTTCTCGTAGGACAGAAACTCAGACCATATTGGTGAAACACAATGCTTTTAAAATCTTTATGCAATACTTGCACAAATGGTTCGTCTCTCTTCAAGGGCCCTTGGGCAAACTTTCTGTATACGTCAATAGAAATTCAGTGAATAGATTGAAGCGAAAATATTGTCCCAAGCAACAAAACTTTTTTCACAACTCCAAATTTGTCACTGCTCTATTTTGAGGTTTAATTGCCACCTAGAGCACTTGGATGCCAACAAAAGTCAAAGAATTCATCTGTAAATATTTCACCAATGCCAGTGGCAAAAGCCTCTAAAAATACACAGTAGAGGACAAAAGGCTCAGGCTGAACATCAAACTTATGTCTGAAAATGCTGACAATCCAATGAATTAATTTCCTGATTGATGGTATTGTCCTGAGCATTGACCAACCTGCAGTGAATCAAACTGGAGGACTAGGTATTGTCATCGTGCACGCTCCCCCCACGGGTGGTAGAAAAGCGCACTGATAAACAGACTATTTTTCTGGAGGGTGAGTAGTGTAAGGCCAAGAACTTGAAGCTGACTGTGAACTCTTTGAAGCAGGAATTATTATTCACAAGAGCTAGCTGTTGTAAATAAACTAAACCACATCAAAGCTGCAGAGGCTATATAAAGATCCTAACATACCCTTGGCTTTCCAGAACCCACAGGATCTGGACTGGGCAGACCTGAGCCAAAGTTACAAGTGCAAACTCGGGCTGCTCTTAATGATCACACCGTGTTTAATGATCATGCAGGAAAAAGAAGTTTACTGGCATGGTGAATCCTGCCTTTAACATAAATCAAATTCAGATGAATTCTTTTGCATGTACTTGTGTCACTGAGGAGTTCATAGGATTTAAGCAAGAGTCATTTTGCAGAGTAAGCATATGGCTAAGTGCTCTCTGAAATAGAGATGCTTTCCTGGAACATGATTGAAATAAAAAAGAGAAAATGCTAAGACTGAAAAGAAACACTGTGATAAAATGATCCAGTCTTCTCTCTACCAGATGCCATAAGATGTCACGCATGGGATCCTGCGTCACATATATACTTCTGCGGAGAGCTGGAACATAATTCTCTTCTTGATTTAAAGATCTGCTGTGATTGAGCTCTGGCCTTGAGTTAGTTATGCCAGTGATTAGTCATGTTGTCAGAGCATTAAAAAGTGCCATATTTCAGTAGTTGTTTATCACTCTGATTATTAAAAAAAGAAACTGTTGCAAAACCCCAATGCCTTTTAGGGACAAATATGTAGGTTAAGAGGAATTGCTTGAACAGAGCCCATTAACCTACCCCTCCCTCCCACTTCCTCTCTAGTCACACCCTTTAAAATCATTAACTCCTTAGACCTGGGTCTGTTCCTCTTGCTTTGGATCTAAATCATCCAATGTGCTCGGGCCATTATATTAGTAATAGTTGATATCAAAGTCAGTGACATAGCTCTAAGTCAGAAAAGCACCCTAGGAGAGGAATGATATAAAAGAACATTAATTAATGGAGTAGCGAAAGTCTTCTGAGCTCCCGGTAACAGCTACCAAATATTTGACAGCTTTACTCTAAATGTGATCCACATTGTACTTGTTCCACATGTCTGCTGTGTGGAAAGCATGATCTGCCAGGCTTCTCCCGGGTAGTTAAAATTCAATATCGTTCTATAAATTTGAAATGTCAAGCCAGATCAAAGAATCTAGGAGTGCTGCAAACACTCCATGCTAAGCGCCCACAGGTTTTCACAACCTGCCAGCCAGATATCTTTCTTTTACCTGTGCACACACTCACAAAAGGCAGGGGTCATTAAGGAGACAGGCGGAGGGATAATTCTCTACCAGATCATTCATTCATTCTCCAGAGGTGACAAATTTGCAGGTAGTATCAGCAGATGAGCTCTCTTCTGCAGAATCCAGTGTTGAGCATACTGACAGTGGTCAAAAAAACAGCTCGTCACTGTAGTTCAGCATCTTTAAAATGACACCTGCCCTGCAGTCCTATGGCACTGAATAACAACAAATTCCCATAGAGGAGAAATAACAGAGAATCCTTGTATTAATGTTACCCCTGAGCTGGCTGTTCTGCACTGTGTGTGCTCAATGGACCTACTCCTATTCCTTCTTTGGAGGCATGGGCAGAGAATCTGTCTCCTTTTTCCCTTTGGAAGAGGACGTGATGAAATCCTGGCACCTGTGAAGCTGGTGGAGATTTTTCCAAGATACTCTGCAAGGCTTTGGGACCGGGTGAAACAATAAACCAATTCTATTAGCTGCGTCTTTGCAGGTGCACTTCTGAAAGAGATTGGCTTAAACAAGCATACCATGTATCAAAGGGTCACTGCTGGCATCAAGTGTGTTTGAAAAGTGACTCGTACAACTGCATCAGCTGGGAGAGCTGAAAATGGCCTGGGTGACTCATGCGGTCCTTTGGGAAAGCACAGTAACTAATTTTTAAGATGACAGAGTCACTCAGATTCACAGATCACCTCTCCCCCATCATGTGTCCTGAGAAATTGAAATAGTTTTAAAACATCAGTATAGTTTTCCTAGACTAACATTTTTTATCTTCACACACAGAAGAAATCTTTAAACTGAATGTGATAAAATGTGACTGTCAGTTACTGAGATGTTATTTTATTTGACACTGTTCCATCTCCTCTGTTCCTTTCTTGCCCTGTCCTTTCTTTTTACTTCAATTTCTCACTGGATTTCTCCTTTGATTGTTTCCCTGTTCCTCTTTAAATTTTTCCCAAAGTAAAGATTGAATACAAAAGGTCCAAGTTCTAATCCAACATTTAAAATCTCCAAGCTAACAAGAAAATGTTCTGCGAATACATTAGAAATATAAAGAAGGAAAAGAGAATGTGTAGCGGCCCACCATTTAATGGGAAGAACAAAAAAAGGGGGTTATTGCAGAGAAGGCTGAAAATAATTGCCATTTTTGCTTCACTTTTCTCCCCAAAATAGATTACTTATGCCTAGATACATGACAAAATTAATTTTAACAAAGAGATTGAAATGCAAATGAGATCAGGGAGTGAACCAAAAGTCAACGGTTATTTATGTAAAATAGATGTGTTCAGCTCAGCAGGGCCTGATAAAATTGAGTGGATTTAAGGAACTAACCAAGGCAGCTCTGAATTGTTGGTGATTATCTCCGAGAACTCAGCAAGGGCACTGTGGTCCCAGAGGACTGGAGGAAAGCGTATGTCATATCAGGGATTTTGAGATCAGCTAGTTTAACTTTGTTACCCAGGTAGGTACCAGAAAAGATTATTAAATAATCAGCTTCTGCAGGTTTGTGGAATAATAGAAAGATGCTTAAAAAGCAATGAGCATAGGTATGTCAATAACAAATTGGGCCAAACTAATTTAATTTCCTTTTTTGAAAGAGAATTGGAAAATCATGTGGACATAGAAGATGAGATCTGTTTAGTAAATTATAGATCCAGCTTTAGTGACGCTGTTGATGATCTCCCAATTGACAGTAGCATGTAAACTAGGAGAATACAGTTTATATCCCTGAAAGCCAATGTTCACCGGCACAGGAGTGGGGCAGGATAAACAATGGGTTGTGTTAGTCTGTTTTCCTTCATTTCCACCTCCTCATTTTCCATTAAGAGGGTCCAAGGATAGAGACTAGGGTCTAAATGATGTCAGTGGATGTAAATACGGATTGAGGAGCCACAAAGAAGAGTGGATTTTCAGAGTGAAAGAGGGATTCAGTGCGGCCCAGTCTGGGCTCCTGTGCTGGTCATTATTTTTGTGAGTGATTTTGATGATGAAGTGGCAACATGGTCAGGACAGCTGAAGAGACCCCTGGATGGAAGTGAGCTATAAGCTCTTGGTAGGAGATCAGCCTTGAAAATAGTTTTGATGAATTGGAAAGGGTGTCTGAAACCAGTCAGGTGAAGTTCAATGAAAGTCAGGAGCTAAGTGCTGTACTTTGGGAAGAAGAATGGACAAACACAAAGTGGCTAATGCTTCCTTTAGTACAACAACTGCCAAAAAGAGTATGGTGAGTATAGTGGATCACAAACTGAATCTATGTTAACATGAGATGGTGTTACAAGGTTGAAAAATTTTCTTCTGAGACGTATTGAGCAAGGTTTTGGGTGTAAGACCGAAGAGGTATGAGTTCCAGAATAATTTAAAAAAAAAAAAAGATATAGGCAACTTCAAAAGAATCCAGATGGAATCCACAGAAACAAATGAAGTTTGAAAAGGCTGGAGAAAGTGTGTTTGTAAATCTAGAAAACAGCAGGTTAAGTCATGATCAGTCAGTGTGCAAAATGGTGTGATGATGCCAATGAGAATGTCATCATTTGTGCTTGTGGTAGGATAGGAAGAAATCAGTTCACTTTAATCAGTTTAATCAGCTAGGAAAAGGTACATTACATATTAGGAAAATATTTCAAAATATGAAAGATGCAAAGCACAGACAGTGTGAGGATTTTGTGGGATCTTCTTCACTGACAATTTCTAAGAAAGAGTAGCAGGACAAAAATTTTTCAGGCACAATCTAAATATAAATACCTGTCCTTAGGGCAAAATGGTCTATCGTCATTCCTTCTGGTCCTATACTTTCATGCATATCTGATCAAGGGATGAAATGAATTTACCCACCCATGCTGGCTGCATGGATGTAAAACATTGTCAGGATGTGCTGAAGCAGGAAAGGGGATGGAGTGACTGTGGTGCAACATCAGGAAGGAACTGGCTCTGGCTCGTAGGGATAAGAACTGCAGAGCCCCATTTCTTGAAGCTTTTTAGATATGGCTTGCACAGTGCAGCTTGTCCTGTCTCTGTAAATATCTTGTTGAACCTATTGGGTTGGGACTGAAAAAAAAGGTGCTGGAAGAAGTTAAACTGAGGGTTTAAGAGAACAGTGAATATGTACAAATCCAAGAGATAATTTGCAGTAAGCCTTGAAAGAATGAAGGAAATGGGATAGTGCACTACAGAAGAGAGGATGAAAACAGTAGCATTGTGGACATGAGCTGGCAATCAGGAAGGGTACAAAAGAAGCCACATGTGGTGTCTATGTTTTTTCATGATGGTGATTCAGAAGTTAGTGAACTTTGGACAATGAAATAAAGTGAACCCAAACTTTCCTTAGAGCTACAGTGTTCTCCCTGGTACGCAGCTTTTCCCAGCACCCACACCTGACATTTGAGTTCCTGATCCTCTGCATGTCTTGATTATCTGGTCCTCATTTTAGAGAAAAGCCAAAATAAGCTTGGAAAAACTTTTCAAATATGTGTTTATGCTAAAAACAAAGCAAATATTGTAGTAATCATCTCTTGAGTTCAGTATTCCAGGCAAAATGGGTGCAGTGCTCAGGCTCTTCTGAGGGACAAGGACCCCTTTAAACACCATCATTCAGCCTTGCTGATAGCATCTGAAGTCTTGTGATGGAGGGGTCATAAGAAGGTATATAGAGATATGAAGGTTTTATGTAATTTGTCACATGACAGTCTAGAACAGAATTTGGATCTCCTTACTCTGAGGTATAGCTCTGGTTTTATGTTTTCATCTGTTGTGAAATAGAACACACCTAGATTTTTATAATGACTTTCCATTCTAACACAGCATCAATGACAATCCTTCACAACTGAGCTCCATTGACCTAAACTTGTTAAAATGCTATTTCTATTTCATTAACTCTGAAGGTATTATTACACTTTTATTGGCTCTTTCCCTGTAAGACTTATGTTTCAAGGCAATTTTTGAAAGCAACTTTTAATCCACTCTCTTCCATTCTTGTATATTTTTTTTCTTTCTCTGATGAATACTGATGCTGGCAAAGAACGCCAGGCTTGACCCAGAAATAAATTTATGCAAAACCAGCTTGTACACTCTTGCTTTAAACCTAAGGGGACAATAGTCAAAGTCACTTCACTTCTATTTCCACTATGCAGATTAATTAATTTGTGTTCACATAGTGCTCTGAATATTTTGTCTAGTGGTGCTTATATAAGGGCTAATGTTAATATTGTGAAGAATTTTTTCCTAGTCTGTTTCAATAGACATCAATGTCAGGAGGGAAACCCACTGAAATTAGCGGCTAGCTTGCTAGTGTTCTGAGACCACTGATTATTACTGGAGAAGGACAGAAGGGTTAGATGAAGTTTTGCTGAACACTTTCATTCTTTGATCATTATTGACACAAGACTGACAGCCATAACAAAGTCTGAGAGGAAGCAACATATCTAAGTGTCTTTTGGACGCCAGTTTCTCACACAGGTGGTGTGTGCAGTGGAGCTGTTGATCTTCACCTACCATTTTGAGGTGTGGTGGAGTAACTTCCAGTTTTCTTATCACATTTTCTTATCATATTCATCTTTTCCTATCCGCAAACACTGTGCAAAGTCTCAAACAATGTTTTCATTAGTCTCAGAGGACCGGAATTTAAGTGAATTGCTAGGTTATGCTTGTTGGATCAAAGGAGAAGGGACACTCCAGCATGATGCCTTCATTAAGGACCCTTAATGGGAGAAAATGGTGGAGGAGCTGGGAAGTTTCTAGTGTCTGTCTTTACTTAGGGAGATCCTTGTTCCTTTCTCTAAGCCATAGCCAATTTTCATGGGTAATATATTCTAAGTCTACTTAGGGCTGTGGTGTCCAGCTCTTGCAATGGTCAGCTTCAAAGACCACCCAGGCTGTGGAGCAGTCGTGGAAAACAATATCTCCTTGGCCTCTCAGTAATGCAGGGCTGATTCAAGCAGCTCTGATAAAATAAAACCCAAAAAGCTTCAATGCACAACATAGCTGAAGAAAACGATCAATGTTTTACATACAGACATAGCTCATTTGTCAGACCTCACAAGTATCTTGTCTCTAAGTGCACCAGACCTTATGCACTGGGTCGTGGGACTTGGACAACATGCTGGGTTACGTGATGTTTGGCCTGGGCTGCCTTCTAGTGGTATGTGTTCAGCCAGTCTGCATGGTCTTCTTCAGCCAGGGGCTTTGACCCTTCTCACTAGGAGATCTATGTTGATATGTTGTCTGTTTTTTATTTATACTGTCTGACAAGCAATACAGTACTTGCACACAGCTGGTCAGAAACCACCCATGAAGCAGCCACAAGACAACACGCTAGAGCACAAAGACTATCAGCTCTGACTTCTCTTATTCATTGGCCATTTCACTGTGTTGTGTTGCAGATTAGCTAATTGGCATTATAGTTTGTTCCCTCTCTTAGAAATGCAAATCACAGTTCTGGTATATGCCCACCCATACAATGGTTCTTAATGTTGTTTCAAAAAGCACATGACAAGGTTGGTTAAATTCCAGGTATTCTGTTTCTGCTAAGCCCTAAATTGGGGGTGAAGTCCTGTCCATGTTGGACTTGTCAAAGTTTAACATCACACACAAGATCTGTGTAACCAGCTTCCCTGTTTGAGGAGTTCCCCTGATGAATAAGTTTGCTCATTGCCAGGACTCATGCTCATTGCCAGGTTCAGAGACAGGGCTTCTTTTAACCCAGCTTTTCATTTTCATGGCACACCAGCAGCTGTGACACAGGCCTGTGCCCTTCTTCCACACTGTGGTGAAGCAGCACATCCTGCACGGTCCCCTTCAGGGGAAGAGGTGAACCCGGGAGGTCTGATGAAGACAGTGGCCGGGAAGTCCTGCCTGCGATGCTATGTATGTCCTACCTGTAGGGTAACGTGAGGCAAAAGACAATTGGGAGCCTCATGTTTAGTACATAAGGCTCTGCAGGTCTGTTGTAAATGTGTATGCCTAGGTAGTAGCAGTGTTATTGCATCTGCAATAATTGCCACCTGGTCTTAGCAAGCTGATGAAACTCATCTCTGCCTCTGACCTTATCAGCTGGTCTGACAGAAGACATGTCCTCTTCCTCAAACTTTGCTTCCCCCTACGTACTTATATAAACAACTACTTTCCTATTTATAAACCTAAGTGCTGCACTGCTCAAGGGCCTCATAGACAATTCTAGCTTTTATTTTCCTTGGATATAAGTGTGGTCTCCCTCACGTAGTGTCTCCAGGAAGCTCTTTCATCTGCAATACGAAACACAAAGAGAGATCATTCTGCTGTTACTATTTATCATCAAGACATAGACATTAAAAAGGTTTTAAAATATCAGCTTTAAACTGGCCCAGTGTAAACCAGCAATGGGGAACAAGGGACTGAAAGGAAGGAAACCATTAGAAAAAATAATAGAATAAATCAGTATTTCTTTGTATAAAGAAAAATGGGCTCAGGCTTGTCAGTGTGCCATTCATTAAACACTATCTTACTTTTGTTTTGCTATTTACTTCAAATGCCAAAGAACCTCTGAATTGGCAGTGATGAATGGAAGTTTTCTGGCATGCAGCACCACCGAGTTCAAAAGGAACAAATGTGATCAGGCCCAGTAAAACACGTTCCCCATTTCATTGTATGCAGCCTCTCTTGTGTGTTTATTTAACTTCCCTCTAGTCATACAAGACAGAAATTATGAGATGCGAGGCTACCTGGTAGCCTTCTTGCAAAAACATTGCTATTTTGACCCATCACAGCAACAATAATGTCTTCAAAACAGATCTTTGGCTTAATACAATCCTTGCTTTCAAGGTGGGCCAAGGTTATAATAATGATGCTTAAATCTTGTATGGTGAATTGTCTCCAAGGTTGGAAGCACTTTGAAAAAGAAAGGTTCTTAATATTAGTAAATCTGTTTTTAGATGGGGACAATGAAGCAAAAGTGAAATCAGGTTCTTTTTGGTAAGCAAGCATTATAATTTGAGGGATCTTAACCACCATTACACTATAAAACTCCTGAAAGGGGAATTAAATTTTAATTTCAGCAGAGCTATGTGGTTTTACAGTAGCTGAAGACTGAGGCATTTCTGCAGAAGCATTGCCTTGCATTTTGCAGTAAGGAACAGCTAGTTAAATAAGATCTCTGGTGCCTGTTTATGTTGAGTCATAGCAGACTTGTTAAAGCTTACCTGTTCTTGAATCTCAACAAACTAATAAATAGGTGTTCTGGCATAGCTTGGCCATGATCTGATGGGCATGGGCTGCCCTCAAGCAGAACAGGCAGTCAGAAGTCTCTTGGCTGCTGCTATAAATAACAAAAGTATTGCAAGATGTTCTCTGTGTTTATGCATGAAGGCAATGCTGTTAAAATAGCAGCCCTAGTCCAAGAGTCTTCTGTAAATGTATGGGTGTTATGCAATAAGACCCCAAATCCATGTGCATGTACTGCATTGTTGGGAAAGTAGCTAAAGTATTGGCTTTCACCTGAAAAACTTAGGTGATGGCCTTTTTTATGAGGTCAGTATCTGGGTAGTATAGCCTGCTGAGAAATGAGAACTTTTGGTGTGAAATTAAGCATTTCCTAGGTAAGGAGCTAGTGCTGAGACCCTTCAGCTCTGAAAACGGCTTCCTCACTCCTCCTGAACTGTCTGAAATGGCTGGTCCTTTAGGGACAATGTTATGTCCCTGACAGTTTAAAGCTACAATTAATTGGCAATTGATGGTTAATTCCTTCCTTGCCCCCCAGCCCCAGCCAAGAAATTGGTGGAAAAACGGAGTGACAGGCTTAAGGTCCTGTAAGCCCGCTGTAAAGGGATGGAGTGACAGCAGGGCATGGTTAGGATGTCCTCATGCAAACCCACTAAGTGTTGGCCTCCAGGATAAACAAGTATTTGCTAAAAGGAGCAGTAATGGCTGTGAATGCCTGGAGCAGGCAGGGAGGTGTGAGAGGAGGCCTGGCTATGTGATGGGGACTGACTGCCTTGGAGAAGGGGCCCTGGGGGAACTATCTTGGTGCACCCTTTCCCACTCCATTTTTCCACTCTTCCCCCTAGTGTGGCAAACATACAGGCCACCGTATCCTGATAAGTGTTGGAGAAAGAAAGGGGCTGGTATTTCCAAATCTGGACCCTGGTAAAGCAGTGTGGCAACTCCTGTCAGTTGAGTGCAGGGATCAACCCCCACTGACTGTTGTTTAAACTCTGGCGCTGCTATGCTGTCTCATGCATATCCCTGGAGGAAGGTGGCCATGCAGCAACCCCCAGGTCTGCACAATATTCAAGGCTGAAACTATGTTATCCAGCCACTGTCTCAGCCCACGTTACATCCTTTGAGGCTAGTGCAATACCACAGATACAAGACACTTGGCCACCTGATGTTTAATTCCAGGCTTAAGCGGTGTTTGACAAACCCTACAAGAAGTTAGCAAATGTAGTTTGGTCCTTCCAGTCCATCTGTCATAAAACAGTTTGCATAAAATGTAAGCTATTTCTTAAAAGGGCCATTTTGGATATTTCAGAAGAAGGTTTAGCTCTGAAGTGGTCACCTGAAAGTCCCTGTCCTCCACCAGCTGTCATCCTGGTCTATGATAGCCAAATCGTTTCTAATCCTTAAACAGAGGTTAATCAGCTCTTCCAAATCCTCTCTCTCTAGTCAGTTTAGTGCAACTTGGATATCAAGACTGCCAGGCAATCTCTTGTGCATTTTACCATCTTGCTGAGTCCCAGGCCTTGACAACTTTCTGTATTACAGGGCAAACAGTTTAATTGCGTGTAATTTGTGAAAACCTTACTGGTTTTGAACTTTCAGTTTTCAATTTTGGCGAATAACTCCTTGTTTGTGAATAAGAACTGTCAGAACAAGCACGTGCTAGCTGCTTTGGATGGCACGTTATTTCTGCTTCTCACCAGGAATGACTTTAGCAGGGACAGAGAGGGGCTAAAGAGCACCCAGCTCCCTTTTGGCAGCAGCAGTTGCTGCTGCACCTTGGCAAGGGTTTGCTGATATGACTGTCAGCGCGGCCATACAGATACGACCTTGTCCAGGCCGGGGGCCCTTCTAGTTAACAATCCTTGTCTATTCAGCCTCTCTTCAGATTATGTTTTGACATGTATCCAAAAGGAGAGAATGCTAAGAGATGCACATTTTCCCAAATCCCTGCTTTGATGCAAGGCAGCAAGAATGATTGCAGGCAAGTAATGGCCTGATTTGAGCAAGTTGACGGAGGGGAATATCTGCCTCTGGTGAAAGCCCGCACCCTGCCGTTGTCCCTGTTTTTTCTGCACGGGCTCTGTGCTTGGTGGCCCTGTGGCAGCCCTGGGGGAGCAGCTGGGGGTTGAAATGACCCTCGCTAACAATGAGAGGAAGAAACAGGAGAACTCGTGGTTGCCTTTCATCACAGGGGGAGGGGAAAAGCATTTCTTTCTGAGGAACCTCACTGGGCCCCAGCCTGTTCTAACTACAAAGACAGTCTGTTAGTCTCTTTGTTTTCAGTCTTTAGGAAAACTGAATGACTATCACCAGAGATGCTCTAAAAATATCCAGGAAGATCTCCGGACTGCTCCGGGGAGTCAGTGAGCTCCCGGCAGGAGATGACAAACCAGGCTCAGATCACAGCAGATCCCAGGTCTGGGCTGCCAAGCACTGCCTCCCTCATTGCTTGCAGTGTGCTAGCAATTCAGATGTGCTAATCAAAATCAGGGAGCAGTAACTTGTCCTTCAGCTAGGTGGGAGGAGATGAAAGGAATAATAAAATTTCTCAGCCCATTGCTTTCATTTAGGCAAACTGATCTTGTGTCTATCTTCCTAAAAGATTGCCTAAAGGAACAGTGACTTGTGGTCATTGTGGCTTTGTTCTGCACTTTTTTCCCCTTGCCCTGCCCTTGTCACTCTTATTTTCCCTGCATAAATAAAAAGAGTAAGTAAGTTTGTCCTTAAAGGAACTCAAATGTCAGCTTGTACCTGTAGTTCTTGGCCTCTACATCTTTGTATTGATTCATACCAGCTGGTAAATCGATCTACTTTTCTAATTACTAGATTTAGTTACTATACATGAAACCAGTTTGTAAAGGCAACATTTTCCTGTGTTATTATCTCTGTTGGAAGAAGAGTTTTTGATTTTACTTTCCATATTGTCAGTTATACTTCTTAACAAAGACAGATTTATGCATGCAGAAAAACATTTGAAAATTATCATAAAACCTGGGGGAGGGAGGGATAAAGGAGGCAGGAGAACAATTCAAAAACAGGGATGACCATTAGTTCCTGTATGTATGTCTAGCGACTGTTTTCTGCTTTGCTTTTTTTGCAATGAGTGATGCAGAAGGTCCCCATTTAAACATTTTGGCTGATGTACCAGGTCACAAACAGTCTGACAGAAGTGGCAAGTGGAGCTGTTTCTCTGAGCATGCCCCACATGAACAAACTGCCACAGCAGAATCAGGAGGAAGATGTTGCATTCTCATGTTTTCTCCCAGTGAAGCTCCACATACTGTTTTGCTGCACTGGTAGGCAGCAAAGTTTGTATTTGGGACCTCCAACCTTGCTAAAGGAATTCCTTTGGAGTTCTGAGGTGGTGATTTATTTGTATCTGCTAACCAGGCTGGCAAGGTGAGAACTGTCACATTCAGCTGGTAGCCCTCAGTGGGATGGCAAACATGAGGCTCCCTCTGGAGTCAGCGGAGAAGAGTATGTCTGGGAAGGAATCATGGAAGAAAGTTTTCAATCTGGTGCCTGGTACCACTTTTCCACTGATTGGAGGGAACCTGGAGTTTGAGATGAATGAAGTCATGGGAGCTGAATGTCACCCTTGGCACTAAGGTTGAAAGAACCTTTGTCTCTGTCCTCGGCCCCAGCCTTCTGCTTGGGAATGCAAGTCCCCTGTGCCCCATGGTTGACACATACTTTATCAATGTGCTGAACCTTGCCTCTCCCACAAGCAGCTGCACCTGCTCTCAACTGTTTGCATAAGCAAAGTTGGGAGATCATTTATGACTCCAAAAAAGCAGCACATTCTGTATCATGGACTCAGGCTTGCTTTGCTTTATGGAGGTTACTTTCTCATGGCTATCTTGTCAGTGTGCATCGGCTTGGCAAACAAGAAGTTTGTTGAAGGGAACAACAGCGCGTACATATTTAGAAGGAGGGCACCTAGATAGATGGTTCTGACCCAAAGTGACTAATTGTTTCTGATAAAGGACTGGGAGGCATTTGCACCAGTGGTTTCTGAAATTCTGCTGTTCCTGGTGTTGTTCTGACAGGTAATGAATGAGGATGCTGCTGAACAGGGATGTAAATAAAAAAGATGGCAAGTTAAACTTCATCATGGTTAAAAACAAGGAGAGAAAACAAACAGAGAGCAGTGCTTCAGAAATGTAAAAGGACAAAAATGTGCAGAGAAGTGTTACTGTCTAGCTTCCAGGATTGCAATAAAACAAGTGATAAAATGCACAGATACTGTGTCATTAATATGAGGTTTCAAGTGCTCTACAAGCATTTTGATTAATAGCTCGCAGAATCATTGTGAGCCAGAAAAGCAGCATCAGCCTTTCAAAGCCCACATGGACAGGAGAATTCAAACTGCTGTTTGTCTCTTTAAAGAGGAGAGAGAGATGATAGAGACAAATCTTTGATGGCGGGTTTTTTAATGTACAAAATCCTGGTTTCCTGAACACAGGAAAAATGAAATAACATCCCTATTCTCTGTTCAAGAACCACCCCAGCTCTTAACACAAAAGTTCTTAATTTTCTCCCCAGGGTGAGCTCTTGGACTCATTCAGCGTGATCTTTCATTTTTTTATACCCCCAGATTTCTTCCCTTAACCCCTTGCTCTACTCTGCCTCTTGCTCAAACAGTCCTGGTATGAGAGTCAATCAAACCACTTCGGTACACCTATCTTTCTTTCATACAGTGATATATTTGGGGTGGAACTGTTACTGTTTTACCTTATTATTTCTGTAAGAAACTTAGCTATTACTACCAGTAGACTACAAATGGAAAGAAGATGAAGGCCCTATATTTCTTACCTGGGTCAACTGGTTTCCTAAATGTGCCGATTACCTGCAAGCTTCTTGGGTTTTAAGCGGCTTGGAGAGATACCCCAGAAATCAGGATGTCAGCCCTTGGAAGACCCTTCTTCCTCAGCTCTCCAGCTTTCTGTGCCTCACATTGCAGCCACACAGCTGCAGTGACTCCTGGATGCTGCTGGATGTTTTCTGCTTTTCCACATCCCTCCCAGACCACTCTTTTTTTACAGGAGCCCTCAGATACAGCTCTCCCAGCCTCTCCTTGTGCTCTCTGCCTCCCCTGGAAAATGAAGTCACAAGGCATTACAGATGCTACCCAACAGGTTCAGAAAACCCGAAATGTTCTTACACCTTCCTTTAATCATTAACTCAGAAGATCAGTCTAAGACAACTGAAATGGAGACCAAGAAGATCCTGGCTCTGAGAAGCCTTGGTGTAAAGGCCTTTGACGTCAGCAAGAGGCTTGCTTTTGGCAGGGCTGTGGGGCTGTTGCTTTGCCCCCTTCTTTAAGGCAGTCTTGAGCTCAGACCGACTTTGTACTAGTGAATCATCTGTGTGCCCCCAAAGGGCAATTTCAACTAAATCAAATGTGATGAACAATTTTTAGGAATGACAAAAACTGTGTATTTCCTAGGGGCAATGTCCTCATCTGAATGACAGAGTCACAAGGGGATGGAGTCGTAAAACAGGGACAAGATGCTGCTATGTCCCTCTTCCAACAAATAATGCTCAGACACTCATCTCATACATGGAAAGGCACTTTAGGATTCAGGACAGGGGGATGAACCATGTCTTTGCCCCTCTTAAACCTCTGCCATGGCCAGTAGACTACAAATCATCCCAGCGCACGGGTCTCAGTCTTATCAGTTGTTTGGCTTAGCAGGGCAGGCACATAACAGGCAACGTGAAACAAACGCTTGCCCAAACGCTGTTTTCAGGGCCCCCCATATCGCAGAGCTGCACATTTAGGTAGTGCAGCTGAGCAGCTGCATAGCCAAATGTGAATGAGATGTTAATTAAGTGGGAGGAGGTAGGAGAACTTTTCTTTCTTCTTCTTGTAGGTCCAGGAGGGGGTGATCCCCTTTTCCTTGGTGATGCTGTGGCAGCTCCCCTTCTTCATTCATCGTGCCGTACCCTGCAATGAAATGACTGGGATTACACAAGCTCAGCACCTGTGAAAACATGAACCAATTATTTTTAAATGCCCCCAGTGAGTGCCTATCAAAGAGCTTTCTGACAGCAGCCGTGTTGTTTAGGAAAGGGTTTGTGTGGCACAATAATTATGTCAAGTTGTCCCAGCCCTGTAGAGACATGGCATACAGAAATGACTTTGAATGTGCTTTAGAAACGCAGCTGGTCGTGTTCCCTTTCCCAGCAGTGCTGTCAGGGGGTGCTGGAATGGAAGGGAGATGACAGTGAAATGCCGGTGCTGGTGTCAAGGTGCAATCCACACTTAGCTGATGCCAGCAGTGGTGTTATCCACCGTGCCAGGAGAAGCCATATGATTAAATATGAAATGATCAGGGGCATTTCACTGCTCAGAGGTGTTTGTTTGGGTGGAACAGCGTGGTTGTTTTGGAAAAATCCTTTTCTCGCTCTGTCGGGGCTTGCATGGGAATGAGACTTAAGAAAAAGACGTCATACCAGTGTTTGCTGGGTAAGAGCTCACAAACAGCACAGGAACAGTGGCAGCACACCCAGACAGAGGGCAGCAAGCAGCAGAGATCAGGCTGGGCCAATGGATCCATTTCACCAGACAACTGGCAGCATCCCCTGAGCCTGGTTCCTTTGGGTACCGGGGCATCCCCCAATTTCTTGTAGCGAGGGCTGTAAGACTCCACCCCAGTGCAGATTGCATCCCCAAGGTTTCCATCTCTTCCTGGCAGCTGGCAGACACAGTTAGCTGTGTTACAGCCTGGGCTTAGCAGAGGAGCAGCAATTCCTGCGGCAAACCAAGGCTGGCTCCAGCAGCTCTCTTGCGAGCCCTAGTGATAGCAGAACCTGCCTGCAGACAGACGAGGCCTCTGAAACACATGCCTGTTCTCACAGAGAGCCCTTGCTAGGAAGAAAAGGAAAATGTTTCATTCCTATACTAAGTAGGTTTCTTTTTCCATCCTCCTCTTCTCCCTCTAATCCCCTGAGAAGACTGAAATGACAGCGCACATCACTGACCTCCACAACAGTCTGCAGAGAGAGACTTGTATTGCGTTTGTCCCCAAGACAGAGATAAGAAAGGGGCCAAGAGAGAAATAAAAAAGGGAAGGCAGAGCTAGTTGTAATAAAAAAAAGTATTTCTTCCTACGACATCCAAAATTCCAAGAAATTTGCATTCAGGAAGTTGTGGACCTGGTAGCAGAGCCATTTATTCCCCCTTCCACTAAGCAGTGAAACACATGCTTTCATCTCATGGTGAATGGTTGTGTGGAACAAGGATGGGCACCTAACTGCTGTCCTGAACGGGGCTGCAGTTCCCAGCCAAAACCCCAACTTTCTACTAGACTTCAGAGTGGAAACAATGTGACACTGTTATGAGTTTTATTTGTTCTAGAGGCCTTTTCTCCTGCTTTTTGTCACATATTCACTGTAGGCCTTAGAAATTGGTATGCTGAGTATCAATACACACATGCAGGTACCCAGGTGACTTCTTTCTCCAGTAATGTTTTTATAACTGTAGTTTTGCTTTACAGGCAAATCTGCTTCAATGGAAAAATCAGAAACATCAAAACACACAGTGATTCATACCCAAATTCATATCCCCAGGCAAATGGTGAAGGGAAAAGGAGAACATATGATGTGTTTCTTAATTCAGGGCAGGTCTAATTTACCGTCCCTGGATTAGAGCAGAATTACTTTTTAGTTGGAAAACTGGAATTAGCGACTGGCAGATAATGTTAAGGACAATATCTGCCCGGTGCATGCTCCTAGTGAACGTGCCTCTGTCCTAAACAGGTCAGATCAAAAGTCAGTTCATGTATCTCTTCAAATCCAGCACCAGTCTTTCATTGAGTGAATTTCTGAGAGCTGTCAGGATATTGGTTCTGGAGTTTCTGAACAACTAACATTTAATTCAGGCAATTCTCTCCCACCTGATGAAATCAAAATGAATATGACAGGGGGAGAACAGAAACCAGACCCAGACAAGGGTCTCAAAGCATGTGTGTGTACACGTATACACACATACATACATTGCTAATTTTTATATTTATCCTCAGGAGTTATTTTAAATCTTCCTTGTTTTACTTGTTGACATGAAATGGGTAAATTTAAAAAGAAAATTTGCACTTGATGGGGCAAGTTCTGGTCTTGTGTAGTATTGACCACTATATTTATATTTATACCACAATAAAACAAAAAAAAAATACATTTCTATATTTATATTTATATCATCATAAGCGAGATCAGCATTTGGCAAAAAAATGTGCTCTGAATATGATAAACCAAACTTCAGTCTTCTTTAAATAAATAGACATTTTCCATCTGGCTAGTACTAGGTCTGAAAAGGCAGGTTTTTTAATGAGGAACTTTCAGAACTGATAAATCTGAAAGTACAGAGTTTCCATCTTGTTCTCAGCCAGCTTCTTTTTTATTGACAGTGTCTGGGCTAGCTAAAGGAATAGAGCAACAAATCTGTTCTTCCTGGATTTCTAATTGCTGTAGTCTTCTAAAAAACTGTCTGGCAAGGGTACTGGATTTATCTTCAAGAGTGAAATTTAAGTAGTTTGGAGACAAAACAGTTGATCACAGGCCTCATTTTTCTTTTAATACAGGCAGTAAGAGGTTTCCCACTGATTTAAAAAGAAGGAAAGCTGGATCTATGTAGAGCTCTGGATATGCTTCACCTAGGCTTATGCACAAGTGTCCAAGCAGACAACTTTCCAATCATTCCAGGAAAAATCACACAGTTTACTCCAAACTGGATGTGAAAAGGAAACCAAAGAGACAAAAATGTCAACTTCATCCTGTGTCAAGATGATCCTCTTTATTGCCGTGACCACAGTGTTCCTTTGTATTGGGTTTGCATGGCAAGGTTTTGGTAGCAGGGGTGGCTTCTGTGAGAAGCTGCTAGGAGCTTCCCCCATGTCTGATAGAGCCAATGCCAGCCAGCACCAAGACAGATCCGCCACTGGCCAAGGCCAAGCCCATCAGCGATGGTGGTAGCACCTCTGGGATAATGTATTTAAGAAGGGGAAAACGTTGCTGCACAACAGCAACTGCAGCTGGAGAGAGAAGTGAGAATATGCAAGAGGAACAACCCTGCAGACACCAAGGTCAGTGGAGAAGGAGGGGGAGGAGGTGCTCCAGGCACCAGAGCAGAGATTCCCCTGCAGCCCGTGGTGAAGACCATGGTGAGGCAGGCTGTCCCCCTGCAGCCCACGAAGGTTAATGGTGGAGCAGATATCCACCTGCAACCTATGGAGGACCCCACACCAGAGCAGGTGGATGCCTGAAGGAGGCTGTGACCCCATGGGAAGCCCATGCTGGAGCAGGCTCCTGGCAGGACCTGTGGACCTGTGGAGAGAGGAGCCCAGACTGGAGCAGGTTTGATGGCAGGACTTGTGACCATGCGGGGGACCCACACTGGAGCAGTCTGTTCCTGAAGGACTGCACCCTGTGTAAGGAACCCATGCTGGAGCAGTTCATGAAGAACTGCAGCCCATCATAGGAAGGACTCATGTTGAAGAAGTTCATGGAGGACTGTCTGCCATGGGAGGGCCCCAGGCTGGGGCAGGGGAAGAGTGTGAGGAGTCCTTCCCCTGAGGAGGAAGGAGTGGTGGAGACAGCATGTGATGAACTGACCACAATCCCCATTCCCTGTCCTCCAGTGCTGCTCAAGGGGAGGAGGTAGAGAAAATCAGGAATAAAGTTAAGCCTGGGAAGAAGGGATGTGTGTGTGGGGGAGGTTTTTTTTTTAAAGATTTGGTTTTATTTCTCATTATTCTACTCTGATTTGATTGGTAATAAATTAAAGTAATTTCGCCAAGTTGAGTCTGTTTTGCCTGTGACTATAATTGCTGAGTGATCTCCCTGTCCTTATCTCGACCCACAAGCCTTTTGTTCTATTTTCTCCCCGTCTTTTTTACAGATGAGAAAACTCATGAAGAGAATCTGTTAAGAGGCCAGATTTAAGGCTATAAGATGACTTTTGCTTTATTCAAAAGAGCTTTAAATACTCGAGGTGCTGTGTCAAAATCTGCAATTATACCATAAATAAAAAAATCCTATATACAAGCACAAATGTGTACTTACATATATATACACAGAGAAGAGAGGAGGAACAACGACATTTAGCAACTTGTAGATCTCCTACAGAGACGTATAGGGCCGTGCTGCCTGCCTGGAGGCTGATTTGAAGGTGAGAGGTACAAGTCCATGTCCTATCTTCCTTGCTGCAAGCCAAACCTAGAAACTGCTGTGAAATAACAATAAAATGGCCATTAGCAGGTGGTATGAAGATCTGCTCGTAAAACTAGCCTGTGGTTTTAAAATGGTTTTTGGCTCTGTTCCTCTTGTGGGATTCATACTTCTATTAAATTTAAGTCTGACACAGACACTTTGATACATTAAGTCACAGTTTATTATAAAAAAACCATTGCCTCTTTCAAAATATGAAATATTGTCTCAACTGCTCCTGTTATCATCCATTATTTTGGCTATTCATTAGCATAAAGTTTTATGTGCTTATGATAAGCTGTGCCACGAACTTCCAAGGTGCTTTGCTATGCAGCTTTAGGCCTGGATAAACTTTTCAAGATCTCATATTTCACCTAGAAGTTTTGGGGAGTTGTTAGATTGCTAACCCAGATCTTGTTTTTTTTTTCTTCACAAATACGAGCTATTTCAGAGTTCTGCATTTTTCTTACTTTCCCTTCTGAGCCAGGTTTTCTCTAACAGCCAGATGGCTGCTAGAAAACAGGAAGGCCTGTAGGTGGTCTTTATGATTAATATTTGAGTAGATTGGTACAGCTGCTTATTCCATGGTCAAATAGAGATTATGTCAGGCCACAGAAAACATGCAATTAACTAATAAACAGTGACTGGAAATACAACTATGCATTTTTAAAATTTGTCTTCATTTTGATCTGCTGTTTATAGCAGGAATAAGAGCAAAGGACTTTATAACACATATCTTTTTAAAGCTAATTAGTTATGGTCTTTTATAGCTTCAGTCAATAAATAGATTGAACCAGTTGGCTTTCTGAAGTCATATTTATAAATTAATCACTAATACGCAACAAGCTGTGAACCACTTTGAAATGTGAGAAGTACTGCATTAATCCACTGACAGGACCAGCAAGACAAGGATTATTTTACAAGTAGGTATTCACAACATGATATGAAGGTTGCAAATCAGTTTAGTACCCCTCCCTAGCACAGGTACTCCCTCTCTGAGCATCTAACAGCTGGCTAAATTGGATCTGTGGCCAGCTGGTCAGACCCCTAAGTGGGCAAGGCAACACAGAAAAAAACTAAAGTGCTGCAAGGAGAAAAGTAATGCAAAATGAAACAGATGGGATACAATATTTTCACCTCGCTGGAAGATTCAAGACAAAAGCAAAACAAGAAACTAAACCAAATTGTTCTTTGGAGCTCTAAATGAATCTTATTCTGCCAGATTGCAAAACATAAAGCCTATACTCCTATAATATACATATATACCTGTGGTGTTTAGGTTTTTTTTTAAGAATTTCAGAATGGGTAATCTTAATCTGTACAATTAAGACTAACAGGTATGTAATTTATTTATATCAAAACCATATTTTTAATTTCGGACAATACACATTTCCAATAGTTTTTTTAGAATATTTACAAAGGTAATTTCAGGGGGGGAAAAAATGTACAATTAATATTTGTACTGAAAAAAGACCCAGGTGTAGCAAAGCATAGAAACAGGCAGAGAATGCACACAAACCCATTAATGCCATCTTTACCATTAAATAACTATGTAATTATGGTCAGTGAACACCACTGTTCATGAGTCTCAGTTAGAATTGATGTTAAAGAGGTCTATCTGAGGCGTTTGGCTTCATGGTAGAATTAATGCTGAGGTTGCCTCCTATATGCAGTTTCACACCCTCAATGTCTTTAGACTACAATTAAGATTAGACTGCAGTTAAGTGTAACCCTAACTATTAATCAATTGCTAAGCTGGTTGTGGACTGTAGCTAAACAGGAGTCTCAAATATTGAGCAGTTTGTAGTAGAACAGTCTCACTGAAGCCAGTGAAAGAACCTGTGTGCTAAAGCTGGCATGTTTTCTGAGTCTGAGATATATCTATATCAAAGTATGACATTCATTTTGTTCAGTGGATTAATCATGTTTCTGCCTTGGCCTAAGGTACACACATTCATTATAACGGCCTGCTCAGAGAAAGTAAGCTCAATGACTTGTTGAAGAACAACGTGGAGATGCCATCTGGGTGTGCTGCCAGGCATCCACCAAGTCGCTGTCTCACTCCCCCTTCTCAACAGGACAGGGGGAGAAAATGAAAAAGCTCATGGGTCTATTTAAGGACAAGCTTGTGGGTCGATTGAAGGACAGAGAGATTTCTTACCAATTACCATCACATGCAAAACAGGCTCGACTTGGAGAAGATTAATTTAATTTGTTGCCGATTAAATAAATAGAGTAGAATAGTGAGAAAAAAATACAAAACTAAAACCACCTGCCCTGCCCTCCTTCTTCCCAAGCTCAACTTTACTCTTTCATTCCAGACTCCTCTACCTCCTCCCCACCTGAGCGGCACACAGGAATGGAGAATGGGGGTTGTGGTCAGTCTATCATGCTGCATCTCTGCTGCTCCTCTGTCCTCACACTCTTCCCCTGCTCCAACATGGGGTCCCTCCCATGGGATACAGTTCTTCACACTCTGTTCCAATGTAGGTCCTTCCCACAGGCTTCAGTTCTTTGAGAACTGCTCCAGAGTGGGTCCTTTCCATGGAGTGTAGTCCTTCAGGAATGAACTGCTCCAGCATGAGTCCCCCATGGGCTGCAGCTCCTTCCAGAAGACCTGCTCCAGCGTGGGCTCCTCTCCATGGGCCAGAGTTCTTGCCAGGAGCCTGCTCAGATGCAGGCTCTCCATGAGATCACAACTTCCCTCAGGGCACATACACCTGCTTCAGTGTGGGGTCCGCCATGGGCTGCAGGTGGCTATATGCTCCACCATGGACCTCCATGGGCTGCAGGGGACCAACATGCATCACCATGGTCTTCACCATGGGCTTCAGCGGAATCTCCACTCCAGCTCCTGGAGCACCTCCTCCTTCTCCTTCTCCACTGACCTTGGTGTCTACAGGACTGTTTCTCTCACTTTTTCTTACTTCTCTCTCACAGCTGCTGTGCAGTGTTTTTTTCTCTTACTTAAATATGTTATCACAGAGGCGCCACCAGTATTGCTGATGGGCTCAGCTTTGGACAGCAGTGAGTCCGTCTTGGAGCGAGCTGGAGCTGGCTCTATCTGACGTGGGGGCAAGCTCCTGATCTCAACCCACAGGGGCCACCCCTGCAGTCCTCCACATCCCTCCCCCCTGCCCACTACCAAAACTTTGCCATGTAAACCCAATACAGAAGGAGCAATCTGGAAACATCAGCTTTGATTGTCCTTCAACTGTATTCTCAATTTTCTGGAATAAAATGCTGTCTATCTAGCGTCCATTTGGGAGATCTCTAGGTTTTCAGTCTTGACACATGCAGATGTGCTCAAATTGAGATTAGAGATGCTTCTTCAGGTGGAGTGTGTACACACTTCATGTGAACAAGAACTGGTAGAAAAGGAGAAGGCAAGTGGCACTCTATGCAGCCTGAAATCTTGGAAGATTTATACTTGTAAAGATGACACACTACACAAAATTTTGGCATGGGATTCCTGTTATTTTTCAGATATACTCATACTTCTTTCCTACTCTGAAAGAATAAATTGTATGATGTTAAGATACTGCTCTGCTGTGTCATTGCACTGTCATATGGTCCAAATCCATAACAAGGTTGCCCATTAAATGTAGGGCCAGATAAGCCCCTGAGAAGTTTAGGTCTTCTCAGGATAATAGTCCATGTGCACCACAAGCCAGCAAACATAGATTTAGATATGTCCTCTACAGTGCGTGCAGAACATGTCCAGTCATAAACCAAATGATGAGTGTAGAGGCAGTCCTCAGCCCTTTCTGAGGCAGCCACATGGAGACAGAGCACTCCTTGATTGCACCTGCACTGGGATCAAATCTTCTGGAGAATAAACTTAGCCACTGAGACCACACATGTCCTTGCATGGCTGAGTTATGGCACCATGCTTAAGAATCCACTGAATCAGAGCCCTAGGGTGGCTGCTGTATGAACTGGAAATATCAATTGAATATGACAGCATGAATCTCACTCTGAAACCCACTTTTTTCTTTAGCAATGACTGTTTCAGTTCAAATTTGCAAACTGTCAGCTTTGCTGGAGGAGTCCCTTTCTTGGATGTTCTTTAGCTTATCATTTTCCATGACATGTGTTGTGCTGTAATAGTAAAAGTGTTATCCCGAGAACAGTGTTCTGTGGGTGCTCTCCTGCAAAGTGAATTTTCCTCATCCTCAGTTCTGCTGTCACTTAGCAACCAAGAGGATAACCAATGAAATTCTAAATATTATCTTGCCAAGGAGATCAAAACACAAAATGCACACTGAAATTGTTGGGGAAACTACCTAATCTTTTTTTTTTTTTTTTTTTTTCTTTTCTTCTTCCCTTGCTTCAGCACCTCTCAGTGGCAGATGCACAAAAAAATTGCTAGTCATAGTGAATTTATACTGCAGTCTAAGGATCTGGAAGATAGCTCCAAGGATGGATGCCTTTTAACACTCTTTAAGTCAAAAATGGTCCAAGGAAATATGAAGGTGGTTCTGCAGAAGACAGGACTATGGCTTAGCATAATGTCACTAGTAATATCCTTTACCTCGTGATGTTGCGATGTGATCAAAGGTTGTGTTCAGAGAGATTAGTAAAACTTTGCCTACTGGAAGGGTTACATAGAGAACGTAGCAAGATTAAGTCTATGCAAGAGTTTTAGAGAAGCAGGATATAATAGTAGATAGGGACTGTGGACAAGGAGTTGGAAGAATTGGGTCTCACTGTCGTAACCCATCATTATTGCTGTGTGATTTGACTTCCCGGACCACTCAGGCCACAGAGTTTCACTCAGTGATTCTGTTTCACATCCATGACTGAGTTAAAAAATACCTTTTTACAGAGGCAGAGCGGCACAGAGTATACATTTAAAGGGTGATGGTTATTTAATTGCATTGTAAAGAAACGTTTTCAGTGCTTAATTATCCATTAAAACATGATATTTTATTTCCAGTCTGAATTTGCCTAGCTTTAAAAGAGATTGTATTCTGTCCTTTTCTATTATATTAAAAAATCTTTTCCTTGTGGAAGCATTTATACTGTCATTAAATCAGCTGCTCACCTTCCTTTTTTAAGCTTCTCTATTGACCTTCTTTAGTCTTCCTCCCTAGTGCTGTCTCCAAACTTTCCTTAGACCATTCTGGAAGCTTTGTTTCTTAGAAACTAAAGAAAATGAAGAAAAATCCCACAAACTTTATGGTTGGTGGAATCCATCATTCTCCAAATGCAAACTTTGGCACTGGGCTCAGTATCCCAGCACTGAGCCCCTCATGCAAAGGTAATATCGTCTTCCTTTTCCTGATTATATTTCCTATCCACAGTTGGGTATGAGGCTTAGTCTCTTTAGTTATTTATTATAAAAAGAGTCAGTGTTCATCTGTTTACCCTCAGGGAAGTCTGATCTGCCTTTTTTTAAGCCACAGTTCTTTATTATGAAAGTTGCATCTTAGTCACTATAATGAACCTTAATGTAGCCTGTGTTAAATGACATATTGCACAAGTCCATCTTGCATATGTTCTAGAACACACTGTATAATTCATCTTCCCTTAAATAAACTTATCAGGTTTTGGGTCTTTCTGCGCCTTTATTGCTTACTGTTTTATCATTTCTTCTGGCTAGTAACTAGCTGTCATAGACTATAAGGTTAGCATGGACTTCAGTAGGTCATCTAATCCATCCTGCTGAACACATGCAATTAATATCTAAGAAAAGTTTCAATCAAGTGAGGTTCAGTGGCTGTCTGGCGGAAGACACTCCAGTTACACAGCTAGCAGCGCACAAGGGCAGGGGAAGGTATGACCAGCATTTTCATCTGCCCATCTTGAATTCTTGGTGCAAGGGATCAAGTACCTGCTTACAACTGGATCACTTGGAGGTGGCCTTCAGTGCTGGTCCCCAGCAAGGCCCCAGCTTGTGCTTTTGAAGTTGGAGACCTTTGGTGACCTAACAGCAGCACAGTTGTCCCCTGACACTCTACTAGGGTGGCTGGCAGAATTTAAAACAGACAAGCAGCTCCCTCAGGATGTGGCTCCTGGATTTCAGAAACCAGTGGCCCAAGCAGGCAAGGTTTTCCATGAGAGGAGACAGTTAAAAAGCAGCAGCAGCTGCTGTCGTGGAAGACTACATTGGCATCACAGCAGAGGACTGTGCAAGGGCATTGCAGCCTTTGGTCATACAATTGAAGTTGACGATCTTAATGTTTCCTGCTAAAATCCATGTGGCTAAGCTTAACTGGTTCTGATAGAGTTGTTTCTTATTAAACAGGGAGAAAATGAACAGGCAAAACCACTTAGGAGTGTGTCTGTAGTTCAGAATGTCATTAAAGTAAATGAAGAAAAAGCAAAAGAAGGCATTTCTCTCCATTTTCAATTCCATTAATAGTGGTTACGCTGCCTTTAGAGGGTCTGAGGCCTCTGCAAAGAAAAGATTACTTTCTCCTTTCCACAGGCTAGGATCCAAAAGGCACAAAGAGAAGCTGGCTTGGGGAATGTCACACGATCATCATTAAGTATATGAGTTGTGAAAAAACCCACAGGTGTCTGACTTTAATTTCTATGCACCGCTTAATAGATAACTCCTCCATTTATTCAAGAAACACATAGGGTTACTGTCACTGACAAGTGATTTACTTCAGCTCCTGCTTGTAGCCACATGAATGATAAAATGAATCTGTATGCAAGAACTCACAGGACAATGTCAACTCACTTCTAAGATGGAGGAAAACAGGCTTCCAGTAAGTTTTCCTGATAACTTGCCACAAAAGACTTGTCTGATCATTTATTGTCTACTTATTTTCTTATTTTCTACTGCCTGATTTTGAGGTTCTTATACCCCTAACCAGGAAAGAAGACCATGATGACAAATTTGCAGGATTTCTGGCCAAAGTGCTGATGGATTATCGTAAACTGATATTCACCACATGTAAACCTGGATTCTTTGTGAAATGCAGCTGGTATAAAATGGGCATGCAGCATTAAGCAATATCTGAAGCCTCCCAATTGCACACCTCTGCTTTCATCCAATCTTCTCACTTTCTTCTGCGTCTTCAGAAGCACTGGGCCTAATCTGACCCCTCTGCTTTCTCTTTTGGGGTTTTCTTATTTCCCCCCTCCCTCATTTTCTTATTCTGCCACTTTCCAATTCTTTCCACTATTCTTTCCCTTTGATTTTCTCTCCTTTGGTTGCTCCCTCTGTCCTAAGGGATAGCAGCTATTTTGTTACACTATTTGATCAATTCCTTACAAGATCAGCTGAGCAAAGGGTTACTTCCAGATGACAATTCAGTCCACATAAGTGGGATATTTGCATTAAGTAGGGGACCACTCTGTTTCCCAGCCCATGACCCTTAGGCAGTTGCCTTGAACTTGTTCTTTACTCTGGGAATGAAATCACTGCCTGGAGATCAGCAGTTCTGGCAAGCAGGGTAGAAGCATGAATCACCAGAAAGAGCTGGAGAAGGAAATCAGTAGTGAAAAATAAGTACATCAAAGCATTATAAGGTAGCAATAGACCTATTTAAACCCTTTGGCCATTTCTGTCCTCCTACAATTTACTGACCCTGATGGGCTTGGATCCTTTGTGTGCAGTGTTATCTCCTCATGCCCTTCATAGCTCTTGGGAGTTCCTAGGAGCTTCATAGCTTCATAGGTCCTGGGAGATCGTGATTAGCCTACAGATGCTAAATACTTACGTTATCACATAAAAGCCAGCTCCAATAATCCTCACTCACATAAAAACCCCTCCTACTGATTGCCTAAATTGACTCTTACAGTGAAATAAGAGGAGAAAATTCTGTGGCTGCTGTCCTTTCCACAGCATGACAAATACACAGTGAAACAGTAACAGAGGAGCAGATATCAATAATATTCCAGATACAAGGGCACAGCAAGTGGCAAGGGGTCCATGTGCAGGGATGATCCTTATTCCTGTTGTTTATACGGCAGCTGCACTTTCCCCAGGGTGACCCATATTCCCATCAACCAGTACTTCCTAAACCTGGTGGGAGGCAGAACCTTCCCTCCTGAGATGATAATTTGATGCCTTTGTCTTCCTCTGCAGTCTGTCATCCTGTAGCACTTGCGATGTTGAAAGCCGGGGTGGGAATTTTAACGTTCCCTGTATGTGCATTTATGAACTATGAAAGAAATTAAAATTGGCATTTCTGTGCCATTGGCTGGGGGCCACGCTTTGGCTGAATGGTGCCCTCATTTGTAACAGCATTGGTGAAAGGAGCCAATATGAAAGCTCATAAACCGTTTCCGTCCCCTTTTGATAGTGGCTGAACAACAAAGAAAGAGCAACTGATGTTCTCACATTAAACATTTTGTTCAATATTTAAACATCAAGGCCTAAATTTTTAACATGGTGCAGAAAGCTTCGGCTGCGTGCATCACATGAAAGGTAATGGGAGGCGTGGAGCTAAATCTCACCACACCACATTTAATGTTTATCCCTAAAGGCTTCTTCTACTGAAGAGATCTGAGCACAGTGCACTTGCTAAGGCTTTCGGAGGCATTCCAATATCACCTAGCTGATTATGCTGTTTACAAAGAGCATATTAACTTCTTCCTTGCAGTGCATATGGGGGGAAAAAAACAGAACAGTTGTGCCAGGCTGCAGGCAACAAAAGAAGTTTATAAGATTTAAAGTAAAATCAGAGATTTTAGTTAATCAATCCAGCCTAAATAATTTAATACACTAATCCAACAGGACTAGATAGAAGATAAAAGAAGAACAAACAGAGCCCGTGTATTTAGTATCCTGTATTTTTAGATCTTGGCTGTAAAACATGTTTCTATTTATGTTATCCTTTATTTAAGCTCCTCTTTGTGCCCGTGCAACTTCAGTGCTCAGATCTGCATCAAATCTCTGAATAGGCAATGGCACATACTTGTTCTATGCTAGATTGAGTCAGTTTTACAACATGTTCCTTGGTTCCCATTCTCGTCTGGGGAAAGCTGTGCCGGTTTTATATTCAACACAGTGTACTTTTCCCCCCGTACTTACTGAACTGTGCAAGTCACATGCAGGAGGAAAATCTATACCAATTGCTGTCCCCCAGGCTACTGAGGTAGAGAGAAAGAAGCCTGGTGCCCTCCATGATGGATCTCCACTCCGTGATGCAGTGTTGGTCATGGATCAGTTTGAGGATGCAGAGGAGCACGGTGAAGGATTGCCCTAATGAAGTTAAGGTGTATGTGGGAGGTGGAGTGAGGAAGTTTGCCGTTGTACCAGTATGAAGTCTGTAGGCTCTCCCAGTTTAACTTCTCTTAGCTTACAATACACTGTGTGGGAAGCATGGCTCTAGTGCCGCATGCTTTCCATCTTGTGTTTTTCTTCCCCAAACTGCTGAATTAATAACCTCCATGGTGATGGACTTACCTGGGAACACCTCAGGTGTAAGCTCATAGTATGGATTGTTTACGAGTCTGGTCTTGAAGCTGCATTTAACAGTGCAGGTGCAGCCTATTTTCCTTATATTGTGAAAGATCCCATGTGAAGCCTTGCCTAGCTTTTCTCTCCTTGGAAATAACTCGTCAGAGTTACTTTGATTCAAACAATTCTTATCCTGTGCTGTTGAGACCAGTCCCAGAAGTAATCAGATGGCATTTGCAGATTCTTGAAGAAACCATTATAGGGTTACAGCTGATTAATGAGATGTATCAATTAAAACAGTACATGGACTATTTCTAGTAACTAGCTGAGCTAGTGATCTATCAATTAAGAGATTTCAGGGGCATGCTGGTTTTGGCTGGGATAGAGTTAATTTTCTTCATCGTAGCTAGTATGGGGCTATGTTTTGGATTTGTGTTGAAAACAGGGCTGATAATACAGAGATATTTTCGCTATTGCTGAGCAGTGCTTACCCAGAGTCAAGGCCTTTTCTGCTTCTCACACCACCCCACCAATGAGTAGGTTGGGGGCGCACAAGAAGTCAGGAGGGGACACAGCTGGGACAGCTGACCCCAACTGATCAAAGGGATATCCCACACCATATGATGTCACACTCAGCATATAAAGCTGGGGGAAGAAGAAGGAAGGGGGGGATGTTCAGAGTGATGGCATTGTCTTCCCAAATAACCGTTATGCGTGATGGAACCGTGCTTTCTTGGAGATGGCTGAACACCTGCCTGCCGATGGGAAGGAGTGAATGAAGTCCTTGTTTTGCTTTGCTTGCGCATGCGGCTTTTGCTATACCTGTTAAACTGTCTTTATCTCACCCCATGAGTTTTCTCACTTTTACTCTTCTGATTCTCTCCCCTATCCCGCCAGGGGGGAGTGAGCGAGCAGCTGTCTTCTGCTTAGTTGCCGGATGGGGTTAAACCATGATATTCCCTTTAATCCCCTCAAAAGCTTCAGATCTACCACTGAGCTCAGGGAAAAGCTGAGAACATGGTACAGCATCTTACGTGAGTAATGCGCGTATTGTGTTCTCCTGCCTATGGACATAAGAGAGGAAAATTTCCATGGGGGACTGAGTGAGAAGCTGTGTGGGGCTTTGCTGCCGGCTGGGGTTAAACCACGACAAGGAGTTACAAATTGACATAATATGATTAGGGTTATCTGTGGTTTGTTAAGTGACAGTTAATGGAAACTCTGAGATAGAGTTTATAATTATGATGAATCTTCAGTATAACAATATAAAAATAACAAACACTAAGGCATGTGAGGAAGCGAGAGAGGGCATTTAGTGGGCCTATTTACCACACAGTATTTAACCAGCATATTTCAGGGTATAGTTACTTTTTTATCCTTATGGTTATAATTTTTAAGACATATGAGGAAATGAACATGTGATTCCTATGTGTCCCTAAGAAGTTAGTAATTCTGAATGCAAGTAAAAGGTTTTCATAAATGTATTACTAAGTTCTTCTGTTGAAGCGTCCAATCCACAAAGCCTATGAAGTACTACAATCGCAATGCCAGACACTGGGTGTTTTTCCCAAGGAAGAGAGTCTGTGGGGCTTGTCCCCCAGTGCAGGGTGGCTACAGGAGCCTAAGGTGGGAAGAGGAGGGCTGATCCCACATGTAGGTTCCAGGAGAAGATTTCCTCCCCCCTGACTTACTCTCTCCACAGGTGGGTTATGCCTCTGAGCCAGGTCAGCCTCTTCTTCATCTTTAGGTGGAGCCAAGAGACCACTAAAATGTATCAGTAATCTTGCAGTCTGACCTTGTTATGTATAGAATCTGATAAAATAATAATATCATTATCTTCAGCAGCAATGCTTGCAGCAATGAATCAAGAGGGGTATGAGCCGTAGTCTGATGCTATGGTAGAGACTTGATATGGGATCTACCATGTAATGAACAAAAAGCAGTGGGAATCAGATTATACCTCTGCAGCTGCAATTTTTCAATCACTGCTCATAACTGTGAAATGGAATTTCATTTTGCATGTGGTCTTCCTTATATGCTCCCCTTAGCAACGGGCAGTATGAATAGGATAGGACCTTATATATCCTACTGTGTTAGAGCTTTACTGAGCGTTTGCAGATACATTTGTGATTCGTGAGAGCACTGCTTTATTTTGGACAGGACAACGAACAGCATTCCTGCAAAACCTTTCAGGAACCTGCATGAAGGCAACAAAGGGTGTGCTGCTGTGGAGGAGAGGCTAGCTGAAGCTGTAACGCTTTTATGGGTGATGTTGCCAAATTTTCATTGTTCTGCAGTTGCCTCCCTGCAATGACCAAAGGCTGAGCAATTACAATGGCAGTGAAAGAAAAAACAAACCACACACAGGCTGCCTCTGAAAAAATGCATGTGTGAAAGTGGAGTGCAAAATCCCCTGCTAAGACCATTACTAAATTATTTATCTGAATTTCAGCTGCTGTGGTTGGGTCAAGTCTTTTGGCTCAGCCATATGCACTGAAGGTGGTTCACTGAACCCCCTCAAAAGTGCTCCGAGGAAGCTGTCGTGTTACATTGCAATGCCTCCTTTGCTCTTGTCTTGGTCTGCACAGGAAATAAGTTGTTGCATTGCTTTCTGGCATGCAGCATTTCACAGGGGTGGAAAATCACTATCAAGTTGAAAAATATGTTCTTTTTGATCCCACAAGTCACAAAAATGACCATACAAAGTGGCGTTCCTTCTGGTCTCATGAAGTTGAAATTGAAAGTAATTTTAAAGATCTTATATAGTGATATGAAGCTAAAATGTTCTTTTTCTCTATTAATTATCATTTATTACGTTCACCTAAGACCAATCACATAACCAATCAGTCACCCTTGAGAATAATGTCATCATTGCCTCCACAAGTTGAAAAGGCAGTACCTGTCCAAGCAAGTGTTCTGAAACAAAGGCACCAGAAACTGGAAGGATAACAGAAAGTTAGATGGGTGGTTACTCTTAAGCCACATTTTAATTTATAAGGTAGTGAGCTCTGCAAATGAGACGTGATATCCATATAGGACAGGTAAGCCATCAAACACAAGGGAGGAAGCAGCCCTGACATACGATGAAGGGCTATTGACCAAAAGTAGAACATCAGTCAGAGCTGGCAGCAAAGATTAGGAAATCTTCTAGCTGCAATATCTTCTCTTAACGCTGCTGATTGGAGATGTGGAAAATCATATTAGAGAGGCAATGAACAATTCACCCCTTAAGGGAATAAGAAAACTGTAAATTTTAAAGCTAATTTAGTCACAGCCCTGGTGAAAGCTCGTTCCTGGGGCTCTATAACTATCTCATAAGATTCACTGTCCATTTTAAACCCACTTCATTTATTTTTATTTGTTTTACATGAGCTGTTAACAATAAATCATCATAACTTTGATCTACAGCAATAAAAGTAGTGCTCCTGCAATCACCTGCTGGAATTGTCGTGTAATTTTAACTTTTTTTTCACTGAAGGTATTTACAATGACTACAATAGCCTGTTGTTATCGCCACCAAGTATAAATACTTCAAGGCACTTGTCTGTCCATCTCAGTCACTGGAGAAAAATCGCAAAAATACTGGGCTGGAAGGACCTGGGTGCTAAAATAGGAGCAAGTGTATCCAGACTGTCCCTGACAGGCAGTAGTGTAGGAGCAACCAGAGAATGTGGGCAAAGCTGTGCTGGATATAATGGCAGAAGATAAGCTGTAGCTCTAGTGAGGGGTTAAACTTTGACCGTCTCATGCGAAAGACATTTTTTGCCCAGCGAGAACTCAAAAACTCTGTGGAAGAATGGTCCCTGGCCTTCTGCAGGTATCTTCCTGTGTTGTGGAAGGGTTCACCTCAGATTTAGGTAGATTTCCCATGCTGAAAATTAAACTCAGGATTTCATGTGGGAGCATGTGGAAAATGGAATTAGGAGCACTGTTAGCAAACAGCTGATCACAATTCCTTTTAGTACCTACTGTCATTTATTAAGTCTCATCTGCTCTTGTTTGTTCCCACTCCTTCCTTTTTTCTCCAATTCTGTTCCTTCAGCATTGATCTTTTATTTTCAGGACTAAGCACAGTAACTCCTGAAAAACATTCTCAGAGGCCGTATTTTGCATAGTGTTTATCTTTTTTGTTCCTCTCCTCTAGACTCTCACTGGCATCCCTGAGCTCAGTTCTGTAACTGATGCTTCAGTAATGTGAAGTCTAGAAGAGAGATGATGTCCCACAGCTTACACACACCACACCTGTTCATTCCTCATGGAAGGAAATTTTTCTTTTTGGACAGCAGCAGCAAGCACTGCCCAGATGTGTCTTCCAAAGTCTATTTTTTCCATGTTATTGCTAAGCCTGTTGTCCTTCATGTTGTATTTGCATATTTTCTTTCTCTTTCAGAAACGCAATGTGACACTTCTGTTTACTGAACTTCATCTAACATATAAAAAGATCATGTGTACACTGTCGCTCATCTAAAATGCTTTTACGAGCCTGTGCCATTACATGAGCCAAACTGTTAATGAGAACCCTGACTAGGACAGGGCAGAAAAGACCCTTTTAAACCTCCACATGAAACATTTCTGCATTACAGCCAGCTGACGATATGAAATTTTACTAGGTAGTTATCAACTGATTGCTCAGGCACTTTAAGGTGAATTAATAGACTATATTCCATTTGCTTATGAGAATGACTTGTGAGAAACTTCAAATAACTTCCTAATTATCATGTACCACACTTATGCCTGCTCTTCTTAGGTGCTAATTCAGCTGACCATCTACATAGCTGGTAAAAGAGTAAGTCCTTTGCTAACTCCAGCACTTAGCCCCCTCCAGTTGTTTGCAGTGGACATCTGGCAGGTTCATTTTGCATGAAAATGCAAAACTTCTCCCTTTTGCTTAAAATGTTTTATTTCTCATTGTTCCTCAGCTTGTACAAAATAATTTAGCTCAGTAATTACATTAGTTTTATATGTTCTTTTTCACAATTGAGGCATCACTAGCCAAGTAGAGCTAGTGAATTGTTTCCAAAATTTAACCTCATAAATTCCACTTTGCATAAAATATGAATTTACATTGTGTTTTCAAGGTGTGTATCTTCTGGATAAAACTAACATTTCTTTGTAAGAAAAGATATCTGTGTACTATGAGCAGATACGCATCTGCATGTGATGTGTGAGGAGAGGTTCTAATAGGTTGCATAAGGCTTTACCTTCTTCATAAATTAACAAGAGGAAAACTTAATCTGTTTCATCTGAAGATGCAGCAATGTCAATCACAGTTGCCTTGATTAGACGGCAAGAAGTATAATTGCTGTTCAAGTGAAATGTCTTCACTGATTGCTGATTGTGTAATTGTGAGGAGTTGATAAAACACCCCGGCAACAGGGGTGTTAATGCTATGCAGTATGTCCAAGATTTTAAAGAAGTTATAGGTATATGGCTGGTAAATTATGGCATTGAAGCAAGGTATTCGGTTCTTTGTCATGCTGCGCTTCTAGAGCTTATACAATGTAACTGAAACATTATTAAAAGACAAATTTGTAAATCCACTCTGTGTGGGCTGAGGAAACAACCACATTAATTGATTTGGAAGGACTGAACCTTGGATCTTTCCTCTTTGCGTAGGTCAAAACTGACATTGTAAAAGGTCAGAGAGAGCTCTCCATGGGCCAGAGCTGTACAATGTGTATTAGAGGATGATCCTGTGAGTAAGGCAACATCTCAGACCTCAGGTCAGTTATGACTTTTACCACATTCTCTGTGATCTTTCCGAAATTAGGCTTTTCATATATCTTCAGTAGTCTTCTGTTTACAGTAAAAGTGTTGCATGGCCTTGAAAGGACAAAAGTTAAAGGAGACTAATCTCATTTTGGCATTAGTATCCTGCTGTTAATGAAGAAACACCCCTGGCTGAAGTTTCCCTCTAACATCCTTGTACAGGTTATTATTTTCCTCACTGAGGGTTTAACAGATACCGCAAACTAAAAACTTTCCATCCCTAGGGATGACTTGATGAACTTTAGTTTGAGAAACAGGATATTTTTAAACCTCATTTTACACCACTTCTTGTCAGCGATGACAATTTATTATGATGATGAAGGATAATAACGGAACTTTTTTCCAGCAGCCATGAGAGATCACCTTTAATTTTTTGTATAGTATCATTGTGAAAAACATGAATTTTGCTTGAATGATAGATCATATTAATAACAATAATAAAAAAGGAATTTCTGAAGAGAAGTACATTAATATCAACTTCAACATTATCTAGAGGATTAAACAAACAATTTGCTTGGTGAAAAGCAAAGCAGGAAGAAGATAATAAGCTGTCAAGCCTTGAAAAATAAAAACATAGTAGGATTTTATCATTACCTTTTATTGAGGCCATTAAAGAGTGAGGGGAGGTAGGAATTGGGAAGACCTTGTGTATGGACACTAAGTACTGAAATGCCGATACAGCTCTCTGTGCAAAGGTGTGATGGATGCACTCGACCCCTTAACCAAGCTAGTGGTAATTTGGTACAGGCTCCAAAGTTTCTAGTTTCAATCTGTTCTCTGAAAACCCGAACACCAATCATGCAATTAACACATGAATAGCGGGTGGATTTTCCAACACTCATTTGTCAAGGAACAAAGAAAGTTGTGGGTACAAGGAGTCTCATGCATACCTTTCCAATCGCATGTAATTTGAATACAAGCCAAACACTTTATTCCATAAATATGGCAGCCTAAGTGAGCCTTCTCTGAGCTCTCCTGGCTAAGCAGTGTGGCTGCATGGCAGTGGTCTCCCCTTGAGCTGAGACTCCTCTCAAGGTTGCTACTTGAGGTAGAGAGACCTTTTACCAATGGCAAATCTTTGGTAAGTGACTGATACCGCACATGATCTTGTAGTATGGTAATTCTGATTTGTGCCTGGGTAACTTTTGATTTGTGTCTTGGTATCTTTGATTTGTGTCTTGGTAGTTTTGAATCATTGTTCAAATGATTGTGCCGTACAGTAATAGACTGAACCTTGCCATCAAACTTTGTTAAGTCGCACTTTTACAACATCATATTAAAACCACTTTTGCTAATACCTTTGACAGTGGTTCTTTAAGTGATCTAAATCATCCATTCACAACAAAAGGTTGGAGCCAGACCTCTGACCTTGCAGTTCTCCTTGCACAGAAGAGCTGATCTCCTCTCCAGGATCCTAGTTCAGCTTTGCATTACATTACCAGCAACTTTGTATGACACTCACTGCTCCCAAATGCCAGAATGCAGGTATCTGTGGAGAGATTGATCTTGCTTAGTTTTAGGTGTTTATAATATAGACTCCTATATGGGACCACGGGATACCTTTGTAATCAGTGGAGATCTGCTCAGTAGAGTCAAAGAAGTGTGGGGTGTGATTTGTCTTGCTGCAAAGTAGGTGCCCACATTCGACCTGATGGGTCACAACCCAGGCTCCACTGACTCGTTATTGATTACAAGGGCACTTAGACAGTGGTCAAGATAGGTGCCAACAGCTGGGATGAATTCCTTCTTAGGATCTGGCTTGCAAGGTGCCAGTCCATGAGGGAGCAGACAGATACACTGTGAATTAAACTCTCTTCTTAGTACTTCACTGTGCTCTCCCATAGCTTTTTGTGCCCACTTACCCATGACATCGGTTATAACTCTGGAGGTTTGGTGTTTTGACAGAGTGGACCTGCATCATCATACGCATGGCTTGACATAGAAATAAACCAGACCCAGAAGTCTTCAAGTAGAATTCATTTCAACTGGTTGCTTGTGGGATTAAAAACTCTCAGAATCTGTTACTACCAATGCTGCCATTTGTATTGAATTTACCAATGTTAAACATTAATCACAATCTCTTTGTAGCTGGTTGGGGCCTAGTGAAACTACAGAGAGGCTCCAGCTGGTTTTAATGACATAGGAGAGAAGCCTTTAGTTAGGCATTAAGTGTGAGACTCTTTGCTATGAGTTGATAGAGGAGTCACGGTTTATAGCCCTGCCATGGCAGCCTTCTGTTGGAATAAAAATGAATCATCTTCAGGGACTGTCAATTACTGATGTACCTCTCTAGAAAATGTCTGTCTGTTTTACCAGTTCTGTAAAATATACATCCTTAGTGTGCTAGTTCATATCTTATTAGACAGTCTTCCTAGACTTGAGGTGCACAAATGGGAGCTTGTGTGTAGAGACATCTAAGAAAGATGTCTAAAGAAGTATATGCAAATTTTTGTAGAAATTTCTCTCACTTTAAAGAGGAGAGACTTATAACCTTTGTGCAAGGCTGGGTGAGTTCTCCATGAATGTCTGCTCAGAGCTAGTTCTGAGTAGATGATAATGTATGCCTCGATACATTTTCAGGAAAACACTATTTTTGCTAATGATGTCTCCTATGCAACAACAATGAAAGAATAAAATTTAAACTGGTAAAGAGTATGAAAAGTCACTGTTCAGCAGTTCAGAAGCACTTTCTGCATATGAAATGGCCATTTAAATATCCTCAACTTTTGAATTTGACCAGTGGGCTAAGGCTCTAAGATCACTGGTTCATTCTTCCCATAAACCTATGTCTCAAGACAGTAATTTCAATGTTAACTACATTCTCTCCTAATTAAAGCAGGTGGTTGAATTAGGGGTCTATTACACAGATCATTTCCTGTTCTAAGACTGGTAAATGTATAATTGTGCTGCTGTTCTTCAAGCCATCTAACCACAGGTTTGGAATATTTTTCCTACTCACAGAGCTGGGCAAAATCTGTGCAGCCTCTTATTCCTGTGAATAAATAATTTATCTGCTACCTGAAAATCTAAATCTCTCACAGCCTAAATTTCCTTAAGCATAAAATCAATTAAGAACATAGAAGAATATCTCCCAAAACTAATTACCCCTTCCTAGCCAAGCCTTTAAACCATCCGGTTTGAAGCTAGTGAGTCACCTCAAGGCAGAGACGTCTGCCAAGTCTGTGTAGCCATTAATGCCCAGCTTTGTGGCTCAGGTAATGCAGACATCAGCTAGAAAGCAACAGTCTTGAATCTACACTCACTAGTCACTGCCTCTCAGAGCAGTGGCTGCCTTCAGTGCTCACCTGCGCAATGCCCAGACAGAGGGTCCAACTGCCCCATCAAGTATTATGAAAGAGGCTTTTTGTTCTTCTCACCTCCCTTGAGCTGAGACACTGTCTGAATGTCAAAGAAATACATTCATTCAGGTGAGCATCACTATAACTTGAAAAGCATCAGACAATTGGGATAGCTCTAAAAATCTAGAGAAGAGTGCTCAGAAGATGAAGGGAAAATGATCCGGGCAATTGCTGTTCCTTAAACTGTGAATAAAGCAATGAGAGTATCCTGAAATGAAGAAAATACTGTCACTGTGGGCAGAAAAGCCTGGGATGTTTTGAACACTTGACTTTTGACAGAATTACACTGCAAAGGTTTGCCATCTGCAGCTCTCCGTAAACATCAGGATCTGGATGGACGAAAGAAATGTGACAAACACCTTTAGATTTCAGGGAGATATTGTGAATGGTGTGTGAATAAACCTTACCCAAAACGTTAATTCAAAATGTCTTTGCAGGCAAGTTGGCTAAAGACCGCTGAAACTGCAGCATTTTTGAAGATGTGGTTGATGGGTTACCATTGGAGTCAGTCTTGTTTAACACCCATGTTAATGGTCTAAGAAGGCTGAGTAGGCTGCTTTTTAATGGGATTCTTAGACTATTAAATTGAAGGGAAATGTGAACACCAGGCAGGAGAAAGTAATAACGATAAAGGGACACAAAGCTGCTAGCAAATAACAAAATGAGGTTCAGTTTAGAGGAAAAAAAGCAAAATGATCCAGTGAAAATGACTTTTGTTTTAGGCAAAGGGTAGAGGAATATTAAAAATTAATGGTGCTGAATAAAATGTAGAGACAGAAATGTGTCTGTGGGAATGTTATAGGTACAGCTGACAGCATTTGTGTCAGGAGGATGGCCTAGATGCTTTCTTCCTTTCTGTCCTATTTTCTAGGACTCTGCAAGTTTTCAACAAGCTACTACTGAAACTTTTAGTCTGCATAAATAAACTGAACAAAGCAAAGTGATTATTTACTTAAGAGGTGTCAGTCTTATCTATGTATCCAGACCATCATTGTACATAGGGCTGTGCATTCAAAATGGTGATGGTTCAAAGAACAAAAAATAAGACATTTGGGAAACGGGAGGAAATAAATAAATAAATAAAAAAAGATTAGATGCTAAATTAATCTAGCTAAATAAAGCCTTGTAACCAGGGCTGGGTGGAGTTGCAGAGCAGATGGACAAGAGCTGCTATTCCACGCCATGGCATCGTGGCTCAGCAGTCGCATTTCAGACACACCAGTCCACCTTAGGGCAGGTCTCCCAAACACAGTGAGACGATGAGAGATGGGGCAAGTGGAAGCCCTGCATCTTTCATGACACCTGGATGGGATACCCTGGGGAACCCAAAATGGCACTATAGATACCTGCGTTGTCCCCATAGTATTTGGGGATTGACTAAAATGGAACATCAGTTTCTGCCTTCCTTAGGTAATCTTTCCCAACACAAAGCAGCATCTCTATTTGTAGATGCAGGACAGGGGCTTCTTCTCTCTCTTCATTTTGGATTCTGTACAGGGGACTTCCCACTTGTCTGTGGGGCAGAGAAAACGGTGGCATGCAGAGATTGCACCCTCTAACAGAGCTGTTTGTTTACGCGCACGTGGCTCATAACACTGCAGGCTGCTGTCCTGCCATCACAGGCAACTGTAACCCTGTCCACTCACCAGCGGAGACCAAGCTCAAAAGCAAGTCTGTTGATTAGAAGCCTCACAGGTCAATCCGAGATTAATATGTTCTTCTTGGGGTGTTACTGAGCTGTTTTTCTCTGAACATTTCCAAATCTCATCAAATCTGACTAATAGCACCCCAGCAGGGCATAAATTAAGGAGCGGCTGGTGGAGGTAAGGACTCCTCCTCCTGCAGCGTACAGCTCCATGCAGAGATGACCTACCCAGTGTCTCCTTGCAGCAACACCTCTTTTTCACTACTATGTGGGCTTACGGAGGTCTCTTAGGAGAAGCTACCTGGCATGATCATGTAGCTGATGTGGTGTGTATAGGTGTCACTCTGCTTTCTGGAGGGGCCTGGGAGCGAGAAGATGCATGGAAAAGTCAGACAGGCTTGGAGCTGGGGAGGCACCTAATGTCCTTCTGTGTGAGCATGGGCAGTCCCTTATTCAAAGCAGTGGCTCTAAACAGGGTAGACATTTTGCTGTACTCTCAGACTGAGCCCCATCCATCCCTCTAAACCTCCTCCTGCTCCTGATTTTTCTCTTTGGATTAATTTCTCTATTTGGCTCTTTCTTCCCTACAAAACCTCACATGCCAAGATAAACACCACCACAATAAGGGCAGAAGGCACTAGAGCTGCTTCCCTTCATACCTCCTATATCCACCCCAAGCTTGTGCCTGTCCTTTCCTTCTAATCTTAGAATTTTGGCTCTGGGATTATCCTATACTCTGTGTTATACTCCATGGATAGCACATAAAGGATATAGCTTACAAAAGTATAAAGGTAAAAGGAACTTGCTCTTTGTTGGTGCTTATATAGGACAATAATAAATGTATTTAATGAAAGAAAAATATATGCTTCCTTCTCCCATGAGAGACACAAATGAGAAGTTTTTGAAACATGAAAGTAAGTAGGAGAAAATCATAGAGACTCTTCCAGCCATAACATAGTACAATGTGATTCTGCAACTCATTAGATTTTGACAGATTCTGCTGTCAGAGGAAAAAGAAAAAGGAAAAAAAAAGGAAAAAAATATAAAGAAAGAAGCAAAGCAAAATAAAGGCCTGGAAGTGAGATACATTACTTTCCCCAGTGAATAATTGTATTGTTAGTGTTTCCAGACAAAATAATGTGGTGAATTCACAAAGTATAAATAAGCAGGGCTGTCAGTACAGTTTGGCAGCCAGGACTCTTCCATGTGTCCCTGAATTGCTGCAGAACTGAATGTGTTGCTCGTTGCTGAAAATCAACAGGTCAGATACTAATTGGCATCAGTTCCTTCTCTCGTCATTTACGCTGTGTGTTGTGGGTGTTAAATGCTACTGTGAGGTCAGAGAGTGGAAAACTGTGATTTGACATTGAGCTCACCCATTTTGCCAAATTCTGTATGAGGACATAAGAAAAATGATTGCAGAAAATTAGGACCTCAAGGTGTTGGGGTTTTTTTAATGCTCAGAGAATGAGATTGGTTATGTTGTTCCTTTAATTAGACATGAGGAAAATGATGACTTACGGGCTAAAATTTCTACAGGTGTTAATTAATGTAGCATCAGTTGATGCAATAGAGCTATACCAATTCGCACCAATAGGTGATTTACAGAAATTTGCATTGGCTTAGGACAGCATCCTAATTCCTTTTGCACACCTTCTTCATATGTCAATGCAATAAGTATTTTCACTCTTCATCTTTGGACTGTTTGTTAGTGAGATATATGACAGGCAGTACCTGAGTTTATTGAAGTGACACTGATTTAAACAAAACAGTAATTACTGTAGAAAATTACTGATGATAACATTTGCCTGGCTCCATCGTAAGGTAGTGCTGTCTCTTACTGCGTGTTGTTACATGGACAGAGGAGGTAAAGAGAGCTTGGAGTTCACATGGAGTGGAGAGCATCAGTGAATTGCCAGACTATGTTGCACACTGAATAACATTCATCACCCTTAGAAAGGCACTCACAGCTAGTTATGCTAGGCATTACGTGAACAAATAGAACATTTTCTGGCCTCAGAGAATGCAAACATTATGCAGTGTGGTCAAGTGGGCAGAGTACTGGTCTCCAGTTCAAAGAATGGAGTTTTCTCCCCTGCTGCATGACCTTGGATAAATTGATTAGCCTCTCTGTGCCTTAGTTTTCTCATCAGTAGAATTGTGACTGTGTTGCTGATCTCCATTGGAAAACATTTTGGGACAAACTGCTGAAAAGGACATCTTAGTGATGCCTACTTCATTATCTCTAACAGACTCTAGCTAGAGTGCTTTAAATTTTAGTGCCAAGCTCACATTCCATTCCATTGCAGTGTTTCACCCGCTTGAACTGAGGTTCTGGCTCACAACACTTACTGCTTTTGACAAGATATTTGCTAATGTTTCCTACAAAACTAACAGGAAAGTAGCTGTTCTACGTTGCTCCAGCATCATGAATTAATTGCTTGATGACTAACTTTCCTACTCCATCTGCCACATGTCCTCTTCTGGGATATGTGGTCTCCCCATTTAAACTTTTTTTAAGTAATTCAGTGAATTTACATAAAGAATGCTCTTTGTTTCTCTGAATGACCACAGAATCATGAACACAAAACATTTGTAGTTGTCCTGGATTTTGGAGTTCACATATATTAAAAACTGAGGTGCAGCACAGTCCAACAGGAAGACCTGTAGTGATAACTCTCCTCTGAAAACAGCAGGGTACTGATGGAGATCTTTGAACACATCCCCTCCGGTGAACTCACTATTTTTTTAAATGACAGCATTTTATATAAAAGTCTAACATTTGGGCTTACTTCAGCAGTGGCTGTGAAGTACCACAAAGAATGCACTGGTTTCATGAATAAATCTGCTTGGGGGAGGGGGAGATCGGGTAATCCCCCAAATCAATCTCCCTTTGGGCTGACATTTAACATACCCAAGGCACCCCCAAACAACTACCCTAGCCTGCTTGTATGTGCCACCATCACCCAAAGAGACATCTGAAAGGGGTCTGTGGCGGATTTACAGAAGAGGGCTTCTTCGTCTCCTCTGCTTGGGCTAATGACCACTCCAAAACTTTTGTTTGGTTTTGTTGTCAGGTTAATGACAGACCATGCCCAGGGAAAGAGAGACTTGGTGCATCTTGCTGAAAACTCATGGAAAGAGTTTAGGGTAGCATAAACTACTTGAGTTTTGGAAATGTCAGCCACTTCTGAAAGACATGAACATCCTCTTGCTTGTTATGGGATTCAAACTTTTTCTTCCTAAAAAGATAAATTTTATCTGGGAAGGAAAATACCAGCAGAAATAATTCTGAAGTAAAATATTTAAAGTGTCTTAGCTGATGCTGTTTTCAGTACCCTAATGAGAGACTGTGTCTCCTTGCAAGGCTGTACCTACAGAGCCCTGCAGTCCCACAGGCTTTTACAGCACTGCTTTGCTGGGATGACATACAGACCTTCAGGCCTCACAGGTTTATGTCACACAGTCTGTGGATATTTTCCTTGACAGGGAAGCAAGCTGGAGGCAGCCTTGGCTGCAGCTCATCCAGAGGTGATTGCATTATCTGCTCTGGGCCACCCTGTATTGGATAATAACATTTGGTTGCTCATAAATAAAGATCACGTGGCACCATTATTCAGTGGAAATTAAAGATGTTAATAAACTAGTACTGTGAAAGGGAACCTACAATGGCTACAAAATGCAACATTCAGGCCACTTCTTATGATTTACCACCATACAGTTATACTGTATGTTCATGATGCCACTGGGAGAAGAAATCCTTAAACTGCCTGTGACTTTTATCATTCCTACCAACGTGAGCCATCCTTATAGGATCTAACTTATTACTATTCTGGAGTTTTTTTGAGGATTTTCTGTTCTTTCCCTATTTTGGATAAGAAGACTGTCTGCATAGAGAGTCATACAGTGTAATATTTATTATCATAATCATACCTGTGCAAATAAAAAAGTATTATTTCCTTCATAATAAACAAGGACTTGCATAATCTTCAGCATTCATCAGCTCAAGCAGTTCCATAAACAGATACACCCAAGAATGATCTTTCTTCAGCTCTTTTTTAGGGTTAAAGCTTCATGTGCTGGTTTTGGCTGGGATAGAGTTAATTTTCTTCATCGTAGCTAGTATGGGGCTATGTTTTGGATTTGTGCTGAAAACAGGGCTGAGAACACGGATGTTTTCGTTATTGCTGAGCAGTGCTTACGCAGAGTCAAGGCCTTTTCTGCTCCTCACCCCACCCCACCAGCGAGTAGGTTGGGGGTGCACAAGAAGTCGGGAGGGGACACAGCTGGGACATCTGACCCCAACTGATCAAAGGGATATCCCACACCATATGATGTCACGCTCAGCATATAAAGCTGGGGGAAGAAGAAGGAAGGGGGGGATGTTCAGAGTGATGGCAATTGTCTTCCCAAGTAACCGTTACGCATGATAGAGCCCTGCTTTCCTGGAGGTGGCCTGCCGATGGGAAGTAGTGAATGAATTTTGCTTTGCTTTGCTTTGCTCGCATGTGCAGCTTTTGCTTTACCTACTAAACTGTCTTTATCTCAACCCACGAGTTTTCCCACTTTTACTCTTCCGATTCTCTTACCCCATCCCACCATGGGGGGGTGAGTAAGCAGCTGTGTGGGGCTTAGTTGCCGGCTGGGGTTAAACCAAAGCAGTCCTTTTTGGCACCCAACTTGGGGCTCGAAGGGTTTGAGATAATGACAGGTTTGACTGGAATGTGCTAGACTGAATTTATAGCTGTTATTGCTGTTTAGCTATTAATTGACAGGCTTCTGTGCTTGCCATGAGGCTTGCTTGCCTTACTGTATATTAGAGTCTAGTGCTCATTAGTGGCTGCTTTTTGCTTGCGCTGCTTGTTGTATTGCAGTACTGCTCATCATCTTACTGTGCTGTGCCTGGGAACATTCTGATAACAGCAATGGCAACATGCCTGTTTCTGTGCTGCTGTACTGGACAGGCTGGAACTCCAGTGTGAACTTGAGTCGAAGGGACTATGACCTGTGGATGAGTCGACACAGGAGTAGGACACCCCGAAGTGTCTGTGGCCGTGGATAAGCCCATGCCAGAGCAGGTACATCTTGAAGCATCTGTGGCAGTGGTTATGTCTGTTCCACAGCAGGTATACTTCTGAAGGGATTGTGGCCCAAGGATAAGTCCATGCTGCAGCACGTACACCTTGAAGCATCCGTGGGGATGCATGAGGTCATCCTGAAGCACGTCAAAGCGTGTGGCCATGGATAAACCCACAACAGAGCAGGTACTCCCCTGGAGGGATGGCAGCCATAAGTAAGGCCATGTTGGAGTAAGTTTACTTCTGAAAGGACTGTGGCTGTTGGTAAGGCAATGCTGGAACAGGTAGAGCTCTGAAGGCATTGTGGCCCATGGAGAAGGCCACACCGGAACAGGTGCACCTCAGAGCGACTGTGGCTGTGGATAAGTCTATGCTGCAGCAGGTATACCTGTACCCACTGCGAGGGGAGTGAGCGAGTAGCTGTGTGTACTTAGTTGCCAGCTGGGGTTAAACCACAACATTGCATTACCCCAAGGAATAGATCTCTTCTTGGAAAATCTTGGATAACAATGTACTTGCAGAGGTGAAAGTAATCTGTAATGTGAGATGCATGCACAATGCAAGTGCCACTGAGATCCTCAAAAATGATGGGCTTCAAATTTGTCTTGTGACCTGAATTTCCAGAAAAACCTGTGGCCCTCAAATGGAATGAAGGTTTGTGAGATCACTCTTCATCCTCACTAGGAACTTCTGAGCATTTAATGTCTTCATCATGTGTTGGCTTTTCACATCAGCATTTCCATAATTAATGGAATGCAAAATTTGGCTGTTAATCTTGTCTGACACTTTTTCTTCAAAATCTGTTATGGGATTACTTTCTCAAGAACAGGACTGGCTTCATAGCTAATCCAAGAACATTTTATTTGTCTGTCCTAGAAGTCATTGCAGTAAGAATGAGAATTCTGCTTGAGCTGCATTAAGTAAACTCCTGTGTATATTCTACTTTCTCTATATACGCATATATATGTGTACATATATATGTTTATATTTACATAATACCTGTGTATACAGTATATATAAGTATATACTGTATAAATGCATATATGTATATTCCCCCCAGCTCATTCAAGGAAAAATTGTTTCATGCTGGGTTCACCTGGCCTGAACAATGATGTTGTTTTACAACATGAATATTTTACATTTGAACTGCTTTACCATACAGAGATTGGCACTCAAAGAAAAACTCCTCTCGTGAATAAACTGTATGAAAGAAAACAAGCTTCTTTCACAGAGATCTATCTCCAGTTTAGGTGAATTTAGGTCAGGGTATATTTTGGTGAATGAAGCCTTTTATTTTTGTTCTGAATGGACGTTTTGTCTATTATCCCACAAGAGGGCAGCAAAGGAAAATGGTTGCCAAAACACAAGACAAAAACGTTCAAGGACATGTAAGCATTTATGTTTCCTACTGTTTTTAATAAGATACTGAAAATACCATTGTGTGGGAACTAGGAGAGCTTGTAGAAAGCCACCTGCTGAGAGAAGGAGATTTTTTTTAAATGCACTCCAAGCTTCCCAATCTCTTGAGAGCTTAATGAAGTTACTTGCTATTACCTTCAAATATGCTCCCTGGTCATGTGATAACAGCACAGCAGCTAAGCAAGGTCTCCTGGGCTTCAGCATCCTCATCTTTAGTGTTAATTGCTCTATTCTCGCAGAATTTAAGTGCTTCCCCCAAATCCCTTCCTCCCTTTCTAAATCACTCTTTGCCTGAGGAAGCACTGACACAAATGGGGAGGGTTACACTTGAAGAACAACCTGGGAACAGCAAAGCTATCCCACTTTCGGCTGTTTTATCCCAAGATCCCACCTAAGTAATAAAGGAAACCTGATTTGGGGGGGTTTGTTGTTCAGCAGCCTTACCTAGAGCTATTCAAGCAGGAGCCAGGGTGCTACAGCTGGTTCGAGTTGCTGGGGGAGTGTCTGTGTGCCACAGTGGCTGTGCTGAATGCAGATAGAGGTTTAGTCAAATAAGTGGTTCTGTGCTGCATCCTGCATTTTCATTCATGCATTCTGCAATCCTGCAGGCAAACAGGGCACTGGCATGTTAATTACCTTTAAAATATACAGGAGACTTTTCCCCATTTTGAATGTTTCGGCTTCTAAATAAATGACAAACAAAAGGCAGAGAAAAAAAACTAGCATAGGAAAGTGAAGGCATCTTTCCGAGGGCTATATTAGAGCTTGGATGTGAACCCAAATCTCAGTCATTCTGTAGCCTCAGGATGGTGGTGTTTCCTGCTACAACCGCTGCCATATTGTACCTAACAGAAAATGTGCTCTGGGTGACACCAGAACACAAGTAAGAGGGACCACACAGAGACAAGTTTGTTTATTCAAAGCAGGATCCCACTCCATGCTGGTTGCTTCTAATGAATGAAGTAGAATGAGACGTGAAATGCAGCAAGCCACAAGTGTAACCAAAATCATTACAATTTACCTGAGGCTGCGGACGCAGATGAACTATCACTTTAAATGATGCCCAACAGCTATTGGGTCTGGGTGCAAGACCTGGGCATCCCTCCACCATGTGCCTGATGATTGCCAGAAAAGAAACCTGAGCACCAGGGGAAGCACCAACATGCTCCAACCTGCTACTTGGATGGAGAAGTGGACCATGCCCCTACTGCCATCTGTGGCAGATGCAGCCATACAGACCCAATGTCTTAACTGGGACTGGGGCAACTTTGGCTGCCTGGAAGGTTGCCCCAAAGAAGGTTGTTACCTCTGTGTGCCTCTGTCCCCTTTTTTTTTGCTGCAAACTGGCCTATTTCTGATTTCCTAGTGAAGTTCCACTCCTCAAACTTAAACTGGCAGTGATAAGCAATATGCTCAGTCTGCTGCTACTCATAGACGTAGTCCAACATTCACTGCAGAACATTACACTTCATGCACCGCTGTTAGCAGCAGCCTGGGTCCTGCCGGCGACCTGCTTGCAGCTGTGTAAAAGTTTTCTCAGTGCCTGGCACCAGGGCAACATGTCTTTATGTAGTCTTTGTGTCATGCTTCTGCTATGGCTTGCTGGGATCGGGTGCATGTCCTGTCCCTTCCGGGCTGCAAGAATCAGCCCTAATTCTATTCCAGGGCAGAAAAGGCCCTGGCTGAGCCCTGGTTAAGATCAGAAGAGAAAAACACATGGGATACAACCATGCACTCAGTGTAACACTTTCAAGCAAGGGAAAATGAAATCTTTTCTGTGTTAGACTGAGCATCTAAAATAGTAAGCACCGCTCGGCTCTCCAGTGCTCTAGCAGATGGATGGACTGGGAGTGTTTTTTAAGCCAATGTGCATCTCTCTGAGCAAAATGCCACTCTCCATTATTCTGAGCTGGAAGAATAATGAAAGAATCAATCAAATCCTCTAACAGTGACAGAAAACAGACAAAAATCCATGTGAGTCTCTTTTGAGGCTCTAAGAGGATTAGACTCCTCAGGCAGGAACTCTTCAATAAGGGTTTGTTTATGGGGAGAAAAAAAAGTTTGACAAGATGTGTATGGTCAGTTCAACAAAGCAGCCTGTGAAAACCTTGTACGCTATCTGAAGTGACACAACCTGCTTCTTTAGGTCTGGGTTAGGATTAAGGACCTGAAATGCAATTTTGACTCTGACATGAACAGGCCAAGTAGCATCAAAGAAATCCCTCTGGTGCTTAGGGCTTTTCATTTCCTTCCCTATTCATCCTGTTTGTCTACTTCAGTTGCAAACTCTTCAAGGCTATCACTATAGACACACTTTCAGAAGTAGGTCGTGAAGTGATTAATACAACCTGAGACCCACTCAGGGAGTCTTGTGGAGTCCCACCATGCTAGATCTGTGTGCAGTGATGGAGATGAAGGGTACCAAGGAAGCCTCTCTCCCTTTAGCAGTGCTTTCTGGGGTGCCAGCACCCCACATGAGATTGTAGTAGCGCAAAAGCACTGCTGAATATTTCCCCTGATCCACAGTGTGACTGCACGTGGCCCTGTGTCTGATAACATTTCCAGGGGCATCGAAGAGAGAACTAACTCCATTTACACCATATGGAGTGGAGTTTTGGAGTATATAGTGCATAGGGGAGAGTTTTCAGGATTTTGTAGTACAAGAACTCCAGTAAAAAGACTCTTTAATATTAATCTCCCACTTTAATGTTAGAAAGTGCTCGGTTATGTATTACACAAGGTGAAACTACTAAGCAAGTTTTATTTCTCCCAGGAGACTGAGATGACTTCCCAATGACTGGTGCCATTCATGGACTTGGGCTGGGTCTCAGGCTACGTTCTCCTGATCAGAGACAACAGAGGTCCCAGAACTTGATGAGTCGCAATATGTTGTGAAGGTTGTTTTAAACAAAGAGATTTTACTTCGCAATTGCCAGAGGCTATCAGCAGGCACCTAGTCAATGGCAATTGGTACCTTTGTGGGGAAAAACAATTTGTTTGTGCAGCTGAAGTACAGCTGTGTTGACTACTGCAGCATCTTGTGTTAGATATACAGAGATATATACACTGGGTAGCTGCAGTCCCATAAGGTCCGGGGCTTACTGATGTCCAGCAGGGAGAATGGTGATGTCCTGGGTGTTATTGTTCAGTTACTTTCATTTAAGTCCTCATGGCACATTTGGCTGCTGTAAAGGACAAAGATACTAAAACAATCCCTGTCCCAGGCTGAAGGGAAACACGGGAAATGCTGGGGATTGCCAGGAAGAAATCAGGTTAGAAAAGTCCATCTGTTCTCACTGTCCCCCTCCTTCTCATCTCAATTCCTATCTCATTCAAAGCATGATGCTTTCACATCAAAACCACACATTTCTCAATTGATATGCCAAACCTCTCTAGGTTAGTTTGGGACCTACAGCTGACCTGAAAACCTCAGAAATGTTATGTGACCTTCTGGGAAACTGATGTGATCTTTGAGCAAAGTCAAATGATTTCCATGCACTGTAATTTGCACTCTAAACTTTTTTCTCAGCTATAAATACAGTAGCATTATATTTTTGGACATATCTGCCTTCCTTTTTCCAGGCAGAGGGTGTTGAGCATGAGAAGAGCATCTGATGCTTGTTTGTTAGAGGCCCACGTGAGTTAAGAGCTCCTTTTAAAAAATGATGCACTGTAGAGGACTGAAAGCAGCTGACCTTTCAGCACATTAGCATTCTGTGCTGGTAAAAGAGTGAGTGCTATTTAAGGGTGTCACAGAAAAGCAAAAAAGAGGCAAAGTTGTTCGTAGCTACCTAAACAATGATTACACAGTAAATGGATCTCTCAGAAAATACTGGAAGTGTTTCTAATGCTAGTGGTTTTCCTCTGCAAGCAGCATGACAGATTTTTCAGATGAATTAGACTGCGATAGTCAGCAGATGTGATTGTTTTCCAGAGCCATTTTTAAGACAACTCTACTGAAATTCTCTGATATTTTTTTCAAGCTCCCTGTCTTCAGCAGGAGCTTGTATTGTCTCTTTTTTCTTCTCCGCCACTCCCCACCGCACCCCCAACATCCTAGGTATTTTGGTCTTTATGGACTTAAAACTGAGGTGAGACTTAGAAGCATCTTGGTTTCACGGTAGCTTGTTTCAGATATCCAGGTCTGAGCCTGTGTTTGCCGATGTGCATGCTCTGCATGCAATTTTTGCTTCCTTTCTGTTCCTGTACCTGTGGCTCTTTATAGGTTCTGTTGTTTTGATCGTGGGACCAGCTGTCTTTCTTACCAAAAGAAATGGAAGAATTTGCACTGAGCTCTAACAAGGGCTCAGGTAATTACAAGTGTAGGAAGTTTAATCTGCTAAATTAGTTTTGTAAGAATGTGTATGCAAATGTTTCAGTACCAAACTTGATGTGATGCAGCCAAGTGCTATAGCAAAGGTCAGGAAAGGTATCTGTTATGATCTGATTGCTCTGGAAAAAAAGCTCTTCAACTTTAACAGTCCCTAATGTGCTTTGGCAACCACAGTAATGAACATCACACTCTTGAGGGCTTGAATCCAGCAGGAATACAAGATTCAACATAAAAAGTGCCAAGACTAGTCCCTAGAGTGTCCTTCCAGTACTGGTTGGATCATGATCATGAGGGAAAGTCAACAGCAAAGGTCAGATTAGGAGGAAAATTTACAGGGGTGTCTGAGATGCCAGTAGCCTTTTTGTGCTGTTTGGCTTGGGAAGAAGGGTCTCAGTTGAGCTGGTTGGTGCTCCAGTAAAACTTTGGACTTATTTATTCCTATGGATCTGCAATCCATCTCTCCATGACTGAGATTTGCATCAGCACAGTAGAGGTCTGAACTGAAAAAGGAGTCTTCAGCCACAGCTGGGAGGAGTTGGGTTCCCATGAATGCTTGAAGAAATGCAATGCATGTACCACTGAGGAAAGTATTTGCTGTCCCCCTAGCTGGGATAGAAATTACAGGACTTTGTAGACTGACAGGCTCCAGGTCATATATTAAAAGCAACTGAGGTCAGAAATAAATGCTAATTTTGTGCTGGACTGTAAAGCTCATTTATTTAGATTATCCAGCCCTAGGTGCTTTCGGTGCAAGATAATAAAAACCTCTGTCGGTGGACATAACTTGCAGAAGGACTGTGCCTATGGGCTCGGTATACATTATCCCTGCATCTCCTTGTGGTGGCACTGTGAAGAGGGTACCTACACAAAAGCAGCTTCTGGCTGACTCACGATAAGCAGGTTGGATTTATCCTGAGCAAGACTACTCCCTGCTAAGGGAGTCAAAATTAGTAATTGGTCAGCTGTGTGTGCTTCATTTTTTTCATCTCTCGGGCCAATGGTTTCATCCTGCCTGCAGGTGCAAAAGGATATTGCCTGTGTTGTTTATACTTGTTTCAGGTTTTAAATGCTTTCTTCTGCTTTCAAAGCAGAAAGTGAGCTTCTGCCATAGAAATACAATCTTAAGTTTTCTAGGTAAGTGAATCTAATAAGAGAGATTCATGAGTCCCCCGCAAGCTGTCACACCTTGAATCTTTTCACCCATCAAGACAGAGAAGGGAGGTTGTAAGTAAAGATGTGTCTCTAGTCCACTGCAGCTTAAACCTCAAACCGGTTAGAAAACAAGGCCATCATATTTCAGAACATTTATTTGGACACATTGTCAACCCCCTGACCTGTGCTTGCTGGTGTTTCTGGTGAGTCACAATGATTCCAGGACACCATTAACAGATGTCCAGCAAAGTACTTTCTGGTTGTCTTGAAGAAGCTGCTCCTCTGCCTCAAAAATACCATTCAAGCCTGTTAGATGCATCAGGAAAAGACTAAACATCAGAAACTGTGGGATAAGCTGCATAAAGACAACCAGCAGAAAGGAATCATGGTGCATGGCAATTCAGACACAATTATATGCTTATATAATCACAAATTTTTCTTTTTTTTTTTTTTTTTTTTTTTAACAGAGCATGAGGGGTTTAGGAGCACTAAACTGTTCTCCCTTCATTTAGATGCTGTTGAAAATGCTTTCCCAAAATAACCCACATGAAATCCTCACGTTATACCCCTTAGCAGGATGATACGTCTTTAAGAAGTCTGCCCTGCCCTGAAACTATCCCACATATGAAATAGCTGGGTGGACTCAAAGCAGTTTAAAAAGGCTTGAAGTAGCCTGGAAACTATGCTTCTTTCTCCTGAGGCACCAGAAAAAAGAGCAGTGTGATTGGTATGTGCACTGCGGTGATACACTATTAATAATTCAAAGCAGCAGAGGCTTTTATTCTGCCTCACCATTGTTACTTTCCAGTACAAATCTCTCGCCTCTGTCATTTGGTGGGAACTGCTAATCCAAGTGAAATATTAGGACTGGTTCTCATCTTGGTGACAGAATTAGGGAACGGTGCATTTTGGGGAGGGAAGGGGAAAAATTCTTCTTGTCAGCCTTTGTGAATAGTTTGATAAATGCATCCTGAATTACAGGTTGCAAACAGGTAATTGGTTTATTTCGAAGACACTTTCTGAGCATTTAACATGCCTCTCTTTCCTCCCTCCACACAACTTCAGAGGAAGCTTTTATTTCCATTCTTCTTTTACTGCATCCCATGTTTTCTATTCAGCAGAGGCTTTTCTGGCTGTGGAACAAAAGCCTCCAGAAGCCTTGTCAGGCTGGGTATCTTACGTACATGGTATCATACGCTTATATAAAAATGACAGGGAGACATCATGATAAAAAAATACTCTTGTTGCAAACTCTTCATCCATTTAACTCAAGGCCACATTTTTAGTTATAAGGGAAAGTATGAACACCCTCATTGTAGCCAAGGTCACACAACTCAACTGACACAAAGATTTCCTGAGATCTCACTAAACCCTCTGTTAAGAAACAAATGCTCTTCCCCAGTGGATCTTACAGCCCTTACTTAGAACAAATGCAGTGGGGAGTTATTGCTCTGAGCACTGGGGTAAAGTAAGGAGAAATGGCACAGTGAGAGGTGGCGGGGTGGGAATGGTGGAATGTAATTGGGGGAGCAGTTCAATTTCTTTCCTGATGCTTGACTACAGAGTTTTTTTGCTAAAATCAATGAAGCAGTTATATAAGTGATAGGGAAGCTAAATAGCTTGGTAGAGTGTCTGCCAGTGAGCTGAGCCGCTGGTTTGCAACGCCTTCCACAAAGGGAGACATATAACAAATTATGTTTTTTTCCAGGCTCTGAATCAATGCATGAAATGGAAAAGGTTTGCCTTCCTCATCTTCAGACAGTACTAGCAAGAGCTGTGAAACATTCCCTGGACTGAAGTTTTTGCTGCCTTCTGTTTTGGTTGTTTATCTCAGTGGTGAAGAGATAATGCCAAATTCATGGATTTAGAAAAGAAAAAATCTTGAAATATCCAGTCTGCCTGTCGGGACTTCACAGATTGTAGAAAGCCTCATTGTTTCCCTAGCAGTGGACTCAGGCACTTGCATTTGAATGAAACATAATTTCCACAAAGGTGGCTATAATCTTGTTTTGATCTCTTCAGGAGATACCATATGGATTCACTGTTTTTCATGGTGGTTTGTTCCAGTGGTTAATCATGTTTGCTGTCAAAAGTATGTGCTTTATTTCCAACTTGACCTTGTTTAACTTCCCATCATCGTTTTTGTTTTGCTTTTCTTCACTAGCTAAAAGAGGTCTCAAGAAACTACTATTTTTGGCCCACAAAAGTATTCGTATATTGGAATTAAATCAATTAACTCCAGCAAAGCCTTCATTTCCATAAACCACACTGCTTAACTCAGTTCTGCCACTGACCTCCAGCAGAATTTTTATGAACACTGTCGAGGACTGTTATGGAATCAGAATTGTCTCGACATTGCCGTTCTACCGCCATTTTCTGGCTTCGACATCCAGCCCCGGACGAAACCACCTCAGGACGCCCGTGCAGAGACCAGGACACGAAAGGTGGGACCATGAACTGCACGCACGCCTGTGCAGAGACCAGGGCGCAAAAGGCAGAGGCCAGGACACGAAAGGCGGGGCCTTGGACTGCATGTATGCCTGCGCAGACATCAAGGCGCGAAAAGCAGAAGCGCAAACTGCATGTACGCAGACCCGTTCTGCGCATGTGCATGGCCCTATAAAAGGACCGCGTGCGCCTTTTGAGGCCCTCTTTCTCTTTTCCTTCTCGTCCTACCCCGCGCATTCCTTGGAAGCTGCTCCTGTGGACACAGAGGCTGGACTGACTGGACCTTTGATCGACGGGATAACGCCGGACCCAGAGTGGCGATAGCTAGTTCCCCTACGTGGCTCCCTTCTCACCCGCCTGAGCACACTCTTTCTCGTTTTTTTCCTCTCTCTCTCTCTCTTTCTTCCCCCCCCGTCTCCCTACCCAGTCCTCACCCCTTCGTTCACCAAAATAAAGTCAAAAGGTTGTACAGCATTTGACCTCGTTTGCGTCTTAATCTCGTCCTTGGGATCGTATTGAAACCTCCCCTGACATTGGATAGGGACACATTTATGTCATCTCTCAGAGTCTTAGGGATTACAAGATCATAGAATCATAGAACCATTTAGGTTGGAAAAGACCTTTAAGATCATCGAGACAAACCTAGCACTGCCAAGTCCACCACTAAACCATGTCCCTCAGCACCACATCTGCATGTCTTTTAAATACCTCCAGGGATGGGCACTCAACCACTTCCCTGGGCAGCCTGTTCCAGTGCCTGACCACCCTCTCGGTGAAGAAATTTTTCCTAATATCTAACCTAAACCTCTCCTGGCACAACTGGAGGCCATTTCCTTTTGTCCTATCACTTGTTACTTGGGAGAAGAGACCGACCCCACTTTGCTACAACCTCCTTTCAGGTAGTTGTAGAGAGCAAGAAGGTCTCCCCTCAGCCTCCTCTTTTCCAGACTAAACAACGTCATTTCCCTCAGCCGCTCCTCACAAGACTTGTGCTCTAGGCCCTTCACCAACTTTGTTGCCCTCCTCTGGACACGCTCCAGCACCTCGATGTCCTTCTTGTAGTGAGGGGCCCAAACCTGACCACAGCACTCGAGGTACGGCCTCACCAGTGCCAAGTACAGGGGGGACGAGCTCTTCCCTAGTCCTGCTGGCCATGGAGTAACTAAGACTATTGCAAAACTGTGAACCAGGGCTAAAAGAGCCTGACATCTAAAACAGACTTACGCAGAAGACAGGTGCCCAAATCTGAAATTATGACCTTGAGCAAAGGTGATGATGGCTGTTGTCTAGATATAGTGCCTTCCACCTCAAAGGAGGAACTCTAGTTGGATACCAGTCTCTGCTCCAAACACATATTAAGTGTTTTGTTTTGTTGGGGTTTTTGTTTATAAATAAATAAACCCAGGGTGTTTTGTTTGTTTGCTTGTTTGTTTGCTTTACTGGTAATTTCTTAACCATTGGAACATGGAGCAAAACCAACTTCTTCCCGACTGTGGTGATGCTAAGATGCAATACTTTCTGCCATCCACAAGACATATTCCAGAATGGGTTTAAAAAAAAGGGGTAATAGATTGGAGCTGTAAGGATGCTTTTTGGACTCTTAATCAAAGAGTAAAAATTAGGGTATGGCTAAGTGTCTGAAAGAAGTTCACATTGCAGCTGTTGCCATCACATTTTCTTCTTGTATGTTTGTCAGGTGATGCTCCACAAGACAGAATACAATGGTATGGGTCGCTATGCCTAGCCAAGACTGGCTAACGTCAATATGCTTTGCATGGGAATACAGATTAAATGTGGAGGCAGCAACAAATACGAACATAAAACCTGTGAAACTGTGTTCTAGGGGCAATGGGTGATACTGGCGCTCTCTGTGTTCACCATGAGTTTAAAGCTGAAAATAAAATCTTGACTTTTATCTGTAAAGCTCAAAATAGCTTGGAAGTTGTTTCATGGAGAATTTTTCTGTTTTTACATCATTCTCAGGCCTATGAAGGCCCTTCTGCTCTAGTCCTCTAACTCTAAAAGTGATGGGAGCAGAAAGATGGGGTGAATTGGTGGCTAAGCTCTCCTTGCAAACATGTTGTATATGAACCTTTCATTTCATAGAGCTAAGGGTGGAATACCTCTGGGAGGGAAGTGGAGATCCTTAAGTTGCAATGGACACATGATCAGCCTTGTCTGAGAGGGTAAGAGGAAAGCACGTTGTTGCTTAAGTTAATTTTTAAGTATTGGATACAGGTATGGTTTTTGTTTCCAAATAAGTTCCACATGTATAAATAAAATGGAAACTATGAAAACACAGATTTCTGTTTGCTCTGCAGGAAGCAATAAAAAAAAAAAAAAAACCAACAACAAACAAACCCAAAATCAAAACCAACAACAGAAGAAGATTTCTTGGAGATGGTTCCATGAAAACTTGCCTGCTAACATCCATACGATGGTTTCTGGGAGGTAATGGGACCTGCCAAATTAATTGCCAGGAAAGGGAGAATTTAATGGGGTGGCAGGTGACTCCATACTGCAGTGTCAGCTGTGGCACGGAGGGTAAGTATTCCCTGTGCCTTCATTACCCTATGAGCAGGTCTGGGCCAGCCCAGCTGCTGAGTGGCTGTTATAACAATTTGCAGGTAACTACGCTGTTAACGAAGAATCAGCTGTAAAGGCAGCATCTTGACTTACCTTGTGGGATAGGTCCTGCTAGGGTCTTCTTCCTGTCCTTATTCAGACAGGAAAACTGTTGGGCTACAGCTCCCAGCCTGCCCAAGCCCCTGCTTTTGCCTTTCTCAGATATAAGGCTACGGTGAAAGAGCTGGTGCCACTGGGAGCCTTGGTCTTTCTTACCCATACAAAGTGCATTGACCCCAGAGACAGGGATGTGAATCCTGATTCCTGGATGTAATTGGGCACATTCAGAGGAGGTAATCACTCATATGAAGCAAAATCACTTGGCGATTTATAGAAACTTAGAAAACTGACAGCCTGTCACAATAGTCTCTGTGAGGAGAGATGAGTAGGAAGGGGCTGTTTTATTTTTATTATTTTAAGTAACTGATGAGTTAATTAAAATGATAATTGATATCCTGTTGCTGTGAAAATATCCCTTGGCGTATCCCATGTCACTGCTGCTGGGAGTGGGTTTTGCAATCAAAAGTCATTTCACACATATGTCATTTGTTTTAGAACCTCAGATTTTCAGCAAACCAGCTGAGATTTCTTCTTTTTCTCCATGTGGCAATGGCAGAGATTTTTTTTTTTTTTTTTTTTAAATATTGCAAAGCTGAAGGAGGCGCTGATTTCAAGACCCTCAAAAGGTACATGCACTATGAAACAGAGAGATCTTCAGCATATCTATATTAACATATTTATCAGCCAGAAAAAAACACCTTGGGCTGGGGGAGATCTGGGTCAAGAGAAGCAGCGTGAGTGACATTTTACAGGAGATGTTGTCTAACCAGCCCTGCACATTGCTGTCATTTTCACATGAAAGAGTTGAATGAATCAGTCTCTGGATGGCTCTGTAACTCTGACAGCCATCACCTAAAAAAGACCTTAGTGGAAAATGGACAGAAAAAAATATTTTCTTTTTTTTAAAATTGGGCCTCGTTTACTAAAGTTACATAAATCAAGGAAATATTTTGTTCTACCAGGAGAGCTAATGAGAGCATTCCTTAAATACTAACTGAACTGCAGTAAGTTTCAAGTGCCTAGAGATATGCATATTGAATTTTTACCCCTTCCCTCCCATCTGCTGACTTCTCCACTGTCATATTTTTCCCCTCCTCCAGCAAAGCGCAGAGCCGGGGAAACCACAAACGCTTAATCGTGTCACTGCCATTGAGCAACAGAAAAAGATTAATGAGGAGGTTAATAAGTTGACTGTGCAATTATAACGCTTACCATGTACCACCGACAATGGTTAATGTGGTTATTTCCTGCTCCTCTGATCATTTCACTGCGTGTTCGTCAAGTCAGCTCTGGAGCCAGGCTCCCTGCTCCCAGCGTTGCAGCTGGGTAGTGTGCAGCGACAGAACACGTGGCTATCAGCCACCTTTGCTGTGTATTTGTATAAACTCCTTGACTCCCATTGCACTTAGGGAAGGCAGCTGAAGTTCTACTAATGAGAAAAGGATTAGATGAGATTTTTTTTTTGCTGCACTTTTCAAAATGTGCAAATGACTCTGAAGTAATCAGGAATGGAATAAAGCTGAGGACAGTGAGTGATATTTTTCCCCTGTGTGCAAGGACTATTTTTTTAATTGCTTTTTTTCTCAGCACACACTTCTAAATGATATCACATCTATCACACTGTTCTAAGTAGGAGTAAACTCTCTTCTGTCTTGAGTCTTAATGTGAGCTAAGAGTAGATACTTTGACAGGTGTTAGTACCTAATTGTGACTTTCTGGATAGATGTTACTAAAATTGGTGAATGGCATAAATTAATCAACACTAAAACCTTTTCACTGTCCTGCAAACAAGCACTCTTGCCATAGATATGATCTTTACTAGAATATAGGAGTGAGGGTTGCAAATATGCACTTGGAGCGTTACGGAGTAAAGAGTTTGGTACAGAGTTATTGTCCAGATAGTCAATATTCCATCTGCTTTAATGATTAAGAATGAGTACTTCAAAGCTGGCATAAGCTGCCCTTGGTGTCGTTGATTGTATGCTGCTTTTCAGAGAAGAAAGCTGTGGATTTCAGCCTGTTTGTTTAGAAAACATTTGTCATCAGAGCTTATGGCACGGAGCTTGTTGGAGGGACCGAGGTACAAATTTCTGAGCAAGCAGCTGGCTGCCGTTTGTTTCTGTGGTGCACATTTGTAGAAATAAATAAAGTGACATCAAAGAGTACAGTCAGTTTCTGCCAAGGCTTTCTCCTCTTAATGGCGAAAATCTAGGAAAGCTCTCAATATTGGCTAGCTAGTTTGGCCAAAGAGTTATAATATCAAGGCAATTTACCTTTATTAACCCAAGCATGCATGTTTCAAACGGTATTAACCAGGTGTTTTGGCTTTATAGGTCCTTCTTGTATGAGCAATTCTACCCTGTATGAACAAGAAACCCTGAAGATAGAGTTGTGAGGCAAAGCTGAATACTCTAATGGTACCATAAAATCATGGAGTAAAACTAGATGACTGAGAGCATAAATAATAGCTGCTGCTCCACTGAAAACAGATGCTACAATGAGAAATAACATTGCTGAACCTTTAAGGTCATCACACTTGGAAAAGGAACAAGCAGTGTAATTGCTGGAGTGACAAATAACCATCTAGTGTAGACAAACAGTCCCAAGCAGGGATTTACCTGCAGCAGTCACAGGTGAAATTCCTCACTAAAGAATTATTCATGGCAATGAGCTGATTTAGTAAACTCTTTATCTGGTCAACACAGACTCAGGCTTCATTAGCAAACAATTTTGCTTGGGAACATAGTTATGCTAATGGGGATTTTGAGAGGGATAACATAGAAAGCCATCCATGTCTATGATAAGAAGCAGGAGATTTGGGGCTGTGCTAAGGAGCAGTGAAGTTGCCCTCACAGCTCCAGTCTCCAATCCTGTTATCTAGTTAACACCTTCCACTCACTGCTAATTGTCATTACAGAGGTTGGCAGCAGTGATGAGAATCATAAAACCAGTTCAGTTGGGATATGTATTTAGCAAGAATTAAATGTTTAGAGAACCAGAAGTGAACCCATCCAGCACAGAAATAAGCTGCGAAGGAGAGGACGGTTGTTAATGAGCTGTTTAAACCAGCCAAAACTTCTTTCTTTAGTGCTTCAAATATGACTATAAATGTGAAATTATTTTAACTGCTTCAGATGCTAGCTCTTCCTTGTCTTCATCTCCTGCAGTATCAGCACTGGCCTGGGAGAGCTGAGGGGCTCAGCTTTCCCTATGTGGCCTAACAAAAAAGATATTTGTGGGGATTCAAAGGCGTAATCAATTTGGAGTGAGAGCTCATTTACTGGCAGCATCATCATTGGGTGCAACATTTTAGACTGCTCTGCTCTCTGTGCTCAGACCCATCCTTCAGTGATACAATTTTCTCTGAAATTTATTTGGTCATTTTTATTATTTTCTGTTTCTGAAGACAACACTCAGCTGTTTAAATTTTGCCCCACATACCCATTCACCAGGCTACTTTATAATGAAAAAACATTATTTTTGTCTTATTACAATTAAACACTTCCATGTTTTGGTGCCTCTTTTCTTAGGCAACAATGGTGTATCATAAAATGTAGGAATCAAGATTTCCTAGCCATAATGGCCATCTTTATAAAAATGTGCCTGGTCCAGTGGTGATGCTCCCAAGAAACCCCAGTTTTCATTAAGGACTGAGTAACAGACTGTAAAAAGCAAGGCTCATATTTACAAAGAATCCATATGTTGCACTGCACTGGTTGTGTGGGGTCTCGTCTGGGGATTGCTGTGTGATTACAGGTTCTGCTGCTTCCATCTATGATTTATATTAAAGATAATATTTACTGAGACAAACCCAGCTCCTTTGAGCATACAGACTTGATGAGAGGTTCGTTTGTGCACTTTACAGCTCAGTATGAATCATAGCACCGATGCATATAGGAACCTGTGCTATGTATTTACTGTTTCCAAGAGGAACCTGATTAGCCATTCCCCCAAAAGTTATCCTCCTTTTATCGCAGAGCTTGTAGCACCTAGGTGTGTCATTGTAGCATCCCAGCAGGACTGTCTCTGTGCTGGCACACAAACAATTTGGGTTATCCTCAGTCTTGGCCTCTCTCCCTCTTGAGGCAACTGAGCAGGAGTTTAGCAGTGAGCTTTATCTCCTACTGTACTTCAGCATGTACTCATTTTTCAGCCTCAGAGAGCTTTTGTTTTGGTAAAAACAGACTGGTGATGGCGTTAAGAGCTAAGCTCTGAAAGTTACTCCAGAGAATTTGATTAATTCCTTGACTGGACAATAGACTCAGCTGTAGACTCCAGACACATCATTCAAGGTCTAATTCTGTCATCCATTCATAGGTGTCTTGTGCTGGTCAAGATACCATAGTGCATATGAGCCCTTCAAATGGGACTGACAGATATAACATAGTGCCTACAGGAGAGCTTTGACCTCCTGGCGTGGGTGCAAGAGGTCAGGTGGATACTGACATGCAATATATCTGTCTCCAGTGCAGTCACCCATTTGTGAGGAGGATGCCTTAGGCTGTTTTAACAACCCACAGCCAGTGAACGCGATGGAATCAGTGGGTTTAGGGTAAGATCCACCTCATTTATCTCCCAGATAGATACACCTTAAAATCCTTTGGGTGTATTGACTGGCTTTTCCCTGGCTGTTATGGACACCAGGCAGCTAGCTTAGATGCGTATTACTCTACTTGAAGGCAACTAAAGGTGAGAAGAACCTACTCCATCTCCTTATGCCTTGGCTTTCACCCAAAAAGTGTAGACAGTGTTGCCTCCTTTCCCCATGATTAACTCCCGACATAAATTCATGTTCTAAATCCCTTCAGTCAGGGGTTTATTTTCATGCCTTTCTACAGGTAACTGGCACAGCAGAGTGGTGGCCTACAGCTACTATGTCTGGACATTCAGAGGTTAATCACAGCTGCGGGGAGAGATGCTGGCACCATTTGTTAAAATGTAGGAATTTGAATCTCATAGAAATATCACACCAGAAAATAATCACACTTCTGCTAAAAAAAATTAAACCCTTTTTATTTGTATATTTATTTTTATATATAAAAGAAATACAAAAAAAAGAACACAAACAAAATGCTGATTATGGCAATTCAGTTTTGTCAGCCCCCTCTGCCTGGGCTGCTGCCTCAGATCCACCAGGAGTGAGCAAAGTCCTCCGGTTGTAATGTCCTTTTATGATTCCAGAGTTATTGTTCTCATTAAGGATTTGCTTCTGTTTTTGCCTATTAAGAGACTGTACAAGTCCTAATACAACAGCTGCTAACGAATACTGTCCAGTCAGTTTTCTTGGTTGTAAGATTAAAGGATTTGGTTGAACTCTTCCTAGAAGAAAATATGTTTTGATTTTTCCTTCCTGTTCACTGATACCTTTGACATAAATTTCTCCTCGGTAGTCGAAGGCAAATCCCCGGTCCTTCAGGATCAGATACGTTTCTTCAGGCACTTGTATTCTGTCACTAACACCTGTGCTGTCCATTCGACTTGCTAAATTAACCGTTTTGCCCCAGATATCATATTGGGGTTTCTTAGCACCGATAACTCCTGCTACGACAGAGCCATGGCTAATCCCTATTAAAAAAGAAAAAAATAAAAAAAATTGAGAAGGGCTAGCCAGTTAGACAACAGTGGTTGAAAACCATATTTACACTTAAGATCCAGATGAAGCCTTGTTCAGATACACTTATCTCTAAGCTTAAGGAAGAGGTGTATATACAAAGTAAATAAAAAAAAAAAAAAAAGCCAGAAAAGCTAGAAAACACAAAAAGTGATATCCACAGAGTTATTTTACAAGACATCATCACAGTGGAACCACAGTACTTAGGTATCATCTGTATTCTGCACACTATTGCCAAAGCTCCTGCAAACTGATTCTTATGTAGTAGGAAAGATCTGTCTAGAAGGATCTTTCTGGGTCTACACTTGTTGAAGGCAATCTTGCTAGTGCGATACAGTCAAGAAATTACATTCTTATGTTCCATGAAGTGAAAATATTAAAGTATCCTGTGAAGTTATTGAAAGACTGTATCTTGTAAGATTGTTGCATAAATTCAAGCAATAATGTTTTTTTCTACAGCAGTGATTTAGGAATACATTTAGCAATAGTGAAAGGCACATCTTTGGGAAAAGGATCTTGGTTTTTTAGATTTTTTTTTTAAAGAATTTTTTTTTTTAACTGGTGATAGAAACAATTTCCAAATACTGTTGCATTCCTGCTCTATGAAATCTTTGCAAGAGATCCACGCCTACTAAGAGTGGATGAATGTTCCCTCAGAAATCTTGGGAACTGGGAGTTTTCTGTTCAAAACTGTTTGGAAGTGCAGATCACAGATAGTGATGCTGCGACCCTCCATGCTATGGCTGATGAATATACTTCAGCTTTTTCATGGCAGGGTTGTCTGTAAGGGATATGTTTCTTCCGGGTGGTTTTTTGTTTTGGCCAGTGGTCTGGTCAGCAGGAGAAGCCATCAGATTTCCTCCTGCCACGTGCCATATATTCAGGCCATCTTTTCATGTCCCATCCTACTAGCCATCCAGGATATCCCATCCAGCATAATAGGCTCCCCATCACAGCAATTCAGAGCTGCTGCCGCAGGGACAGGTCAGGTCAGAACTGGAATTCAGTTTTTGTGCAAAATCAAAGTACTACACACAGGGATTAGGATAAGTTACTATTATTCCTTTGCTGAATTAAAATAAAAGATGGAGATTAATTAGAGACTGCAAGCCAGTATCAAGCTTGGGGTTAGGTCTGGGCTGCCCAGTTCATTTTCTGTGTTATACCTATGGGCTCTTGGCTAGACTTGCTAAAGACAGTAGCTTAATTACGTATTCACATTTCACTAAACCTAAAAACTTCTGCAGTCCCCAAATCAGGCCCATATTCTGTAAACAGAGTATTTCTCCTTTCTAAATTTGCCAGGGATTAAGTCAATTTGAAAACAGGGGGTACAGAATTTTGAGTCTTTTAAATTTTACAAGTCCTTGCAATGCTCCTGGGGTGCACTTACAGAGTCGGATCCTTGCAGACAAAACCCCAATTCAATTCCCATGTTTGAACTATGCTTACCAATACGGAGTTCAAAGTTGTTAAATGAATGCTTGTTGATCTCCTGTATGCTTTCATTCAGAGCTATGGAGAAGTCGGCCAGAGCACACAAATGCCCCCATTTGTCTTCACATTGCTGAGGAGTAAGTTATAAATCAGTATGTCAGAAAAGTTTTGCATTTGCCCACCTCCCGCGCACACCTACCAAGTGCCAGGTATCTGAATTTGGAATTTGTAAGAACAATCTCAACATACTAGGTCCAACAGAGGGAGCATATTATTAATGGTAACGCTTCCCATTTATATTACAGCACTTCTATACCTAGATACAGAGAAGCTTAGTGTGAAGTACCAAAGAAAGTAATTTCCTGTCAGTAATCTGACAGGCAATCAGGGGAATTAATAAGGCATGTGAAATCTATCTAAGGCTGAGAAAGAAAGTACAGAGAGGATTGATTAGCTAAGGTGCAAGGGACAAAAACTAGTGAGAACCAGGGATCACCCGGGTAAACAAGAAGTAGAAAGAAAGAAGTGAAAGACATAATTTTCCTTTGTTGAAACTGTCACCCAGGAAAAGCACCAATCCCAGTGCTCTCAGGGATGGAATAGTGACAGGAACAACAGGGCAAGTCAGGCAACCTGGGACCAGTTAAGTGGGAGAGAAAAGGCTATTCTGTAGCTCATTAATTGCCTCTGCTTAGAGCGGTCAAGTCACTCCCTGCTCTTTCCCCTCCGTTTCTATTCCTACAGGGCAGTCGATACACAGATGGAGACCAGGAGTGGGTTTTGATCTTCCCAGAACACCAACAGAGCAGATGGTGGGGCAGGGACTCCCAAGGGAGGACAGGGAACTCCTTGTTTCTCTGAGTAGGCAGTGGAGTAAGGAACAGCTGTGGTTTCGGCCCGATAGCGGTATGATGTCATCTCATCTATTCTGAAGCCAGGTAATTCTTTCGTCAAACAAATTTCCAGTCTATAGGAACGAAGCACTGCAAGCCCCACCCCCCCAGGTCATGCAGTCCAGCCCTTTGAATTTTCATCATCCTCGGTGTTTAATACTGAACATAAGCATCTCCCTGGCATCACCCTGTTCTGTTCACACTGTGCTTGGTCCTTGTCCTCAGCCTCATTCAGTTCACAGCATGCCAAACTCCCTCAGCAGCCCTCACCTCTTAGATGCTGACAAGGTGATAGACATGTATGTAGGAAGATAAGTATAAATAAATACATAAAATATATAAATACATAAAAATTCTGTTAGGCTATTATAGTTCAAGAAAAAGCATGAGTTAATCAGTCTTGGAAATACAGTAAAGATTTTCTCCCTTTGAATTTTTACCCACATCAAGAGTCAAAAGAAGTGGTTAGGAGCTGTGTGGTTATAACCAGCTACCTCCCTGATGTTCAGTCCTTCTTTGCTCATCTCTGCACAGAAGCATTTTGAATTGGAACAAACAAAAATCTCATGCATGTCTAGTTTTGTTGATTTCTAGCTGTCAGCATCACTTGTTAGTCTGTAGGTGGGAGATGCTCAGCTAGTTACACTCCACATGTTTTATAATATATTCTAAACAAACAATGGAAATTTTCTAGTTTATAAAGCTCGCACTAATCTGTCTTCTGCTTTCCTGGCAGTTGCAATCAACGTGGGCAGATCTGACTCCCACTCTGTGGTTGATCTGGGGCAGCACACTCTTTTTGTGGTGCTCTTCCTTTGGGGAGAGGCACTGGTTGCCAAACTAGACAGATTTCAGCAACAGCCAGCTTCTCGCTGGATGTATTTTAGAGCCCCATCTTATTCCTTTGGAGACCCCGTTTCCAGGCATATTCTTTGGTGTAATTATAAATGGATTTCTCTCATCTGACTTGTCTGAGGTTTATGGCTGTGACTGTGCTCTCTGTGGTTCATTTTTCCCTCAGCTTGGTTTGCACTCTGCAAGTGAGGGCAGCGTGCAGACTTCTGGTTTTGTGATGTTCTTCAATTGAACTGACGGGTATGCTTTCTTTTTGATGTATAGTTTATCGTGCTGTCTGTAGATATACAGCTGCATCATCACAAAAATGTATAAATGCAACCTTACACTTGCATAAGTATGCTGTCAGTTAATAGATCCTCTCTTTTCATAGATTATTGGAGGTTGTCAGCCAGATTCCAGTCTGAGTTACAGTGGTAACTTTAGAGTATGTCCGAAGATATAGATAGACCTGCTCTAGGTTCACATCAGTGTGATTGAAAGGCGATTTTTTTTTTCTCCTATAAACCTAAATTTGAGGAAAAAATCCATATGGTTCTCGTTCTGAGCACAAGATGACATTTCAATTCATCAAGAAGTGCAACTGTTGTCTGCCAGAAGCCACAAATGTCTGTTTTCTTTTAGCAAACACAGCTCTATGAATATCAGAAAGATAACACTAATATTCTCTAATATGAATGGTTGGACACACCAAAAGCTTTGATTCTTAAAGAAAACTATTCTCTTACCTGTTTTTCAGGTGATAATCCTGACACGGCCATGTATGTGCTGCCAATCGTTTTAATTTTTTCAATATCCTGAAATCTCTCTTCACCTAGTAACTAATACATATGTAAAAAAACACTGTTACTTGTGTAATTCTTAATGCAAAATGCTTCTACAGATACTGAAATGTATCGTTACACACATAGTATCTTCCAGCTGGTCACAGCGCACAGTTCGTTCTGGATTCTGGGGAAAACTGAGCTGGGACTCTTTGCAACATCATCTACTTACAGAGTGCATTCAAGCTAAATTTTGCTGTGCTCTGTAAAGCTGTTGTTTGGTAAATTACATAATGGATAATATAAGACATATATCTTCCAGCCTAACTTAAATGCAGATGAGTCCTGCATTTCCTGAGGTATAATCACTGAAAATTAGTGAAGACAAACTGTGTATGTGTGTGTGAATATAAAAAGACTTGATCACTTGAAAGTGTTCCTAAATCTCTTTTGGAGGAGATTTAGGAACTCAGTTTACAAATTAAGTGCTGCTACAGCAACATTTCAGGTGAGGAGCCCAGTCTTAAAGGGAATTCAGTCCACTTAAAATAACCATTTTAACCATCTTACACAGTCAATGGATAGAGATAGATGCCTCCAAAGAACTTCAATGAGAGATCAAGTCCTCCCATGTCCCATGCTTCTCTCTACTTACTGTCAGACCTAACACTGGTATGTCCATTGGGTCATTCAGTCTGCACTTTTGTTATGTATTTTCCCCTTCTACAAAAAATATAGGGAACCAATATGGGAAGTGGTAAACAGCTGTACCTATTTGGGATGGCTATAGTTGCTAAGGAGGCATAAAGAACTTGTCAGATTGAGAATCTGCTAGAGGAAGAATAAATTTAGTCTAGTGACTGATGCACTGCATGGGGTGGGAGCAACAGTTTGGTCCCTATTCCAAGTCCGTATTCACAGTTTAACTTAGGACTTTCCATGAAAGAGAAGCCAGAGCCTTACATTCCTTGAGAGACTTAAGCAGAGGTCAGGTTGTGAACTCTGTCAATGAGCTTTATGTGGGATATGGGCACATAGGCTTTAAAAATGTGTATTGTTGATGTTAATACCAAAATACCCTGGGAAACTTCATGATAAGTGGTATGGTATCTATCTAATAAATTTAGGCATCAATATGGTTAGGCAATCTTGGAAGGAAAAAAAAAGCAGATCACAGAGGCAAGGCATTTCAAACTTTCAGTTCAACTTAGTTGGGATTTAAATGAAAAAAATCTTGCTGTGGTCAGGCAAAAATTTAATGAAGCATTTCCCTCTTCTGTTATACGGTCATGCATTTTTTTTTTCCATCTTGTGGGTTTGAGTTTCCCGTCAATTAAAAACTAAAGGGATTATTTCATTCAAAGGGAGAAACATACCAAAGACATAACATGAAATATCCCCTGCCATTGAACTAACCGCAGCATACGTCAGCTGGAGCGCCGGGGTCTTGGAAGCTTTGCTGTTCGTGTACAGCTATCGCACCATCTGTCTCTAATGGGAGGCTGCACACAATTGTGCGCAGGGAATACAAAGCCATATGGTTAATGGCTCCCTTCCAAGTCAGGAAAGTCCAAAAACTTGACCTGCTCCTTGTTTTTCTTCAAACTGCCAGAAAAGCCCATTATCTGTATTTCCCTCCTACAAGGGCAGCTCTTCCAACTGCTCTCTTAAAGAAAAAGATCATTTCTTGTAGATCTGCTTTTGTGAGCAGTCTGAGAGCACCAGGTGTGTGGGCAAGGGAAGAAAATGGTCTTGGTTAAAAACAGCCTATATTTTCATTTCCAGATGGTTGCTGGAAGCAACAGCAAACAGCACAGTAATTTAAAATGTATAAGTATGTAAAATGACTCTTTTTAAGAAAGAAAGAAGCTATTGGCTGTGAGGCAACTTAGAAGAAATAATCTCAAGTTATCTTTTTTCTTCTCATTCATTATTGTTTCCAAATCTCTGTTTTTTCCTGCTTTATCCTATCTGTTAGATAGCTTCTTTCCTTCTTCAAATAATGGTTTATTTACCAATTACTTTCTTCACAGTATGACAGGATGATGGATTTTTATATTGGGGAAAGATATTCCAGCTCAGTCCTAAATCAGCTGCTATTTGTTACAACATTTTAAATAGGCTTGCTAATTTACCAAGATAGTCCAGGGAACATTTTCAAATACTAGAACATGGTTGGTATCTGAAAAACAACTAATGGCTTGATGCTGCAATTCATGTACAGCCAAGGTTATATGGAGGTCAGACCCTGAGATATACACACGGAATGAAACATGTACAAAGTAATACAAAAGAGAATGTTCCAGCACATGGCACACAATTGCAAAGTAATCAGCAAAGTCTGAAAGCAGGATCCTGCGTTCTGCCGAAATTTCTATTTGTGGCAACATAATATATTAAAATCTGTTGTCATAAACACCGTGTAAATCACTGCAGGATCAAGAAAACTGGGGGAAAAAAGAGCACATGAACTAGAAAGCTCTTATTAAAGCACAAATCCCAACTGTAACATCACTAAGATACATAAATGATAGATTAAAAAGGCTAGAAAGAATATTACATTAAAAAAAAAAATTCCTTCAAGACTCATAATCTTCAGGAGAAATGTTCCATTATTTTTTTGGTGCAACATCTCTAAGAATGGGAGTTTAGCCCTGTATGTGTCTTAATACTACAGTCATATAAAAAGGGGTAATTATAAAAGTAGACTTGCAATGTTCATCTTTGTTTTTTGATGTATGAACTGTTCCTGTCAGCACCTCTGTGCTTGGGTACAAAATAGGAAATTATATGTAACTGTATTCTATAATGATGCTATATGTCAAAATAAAAAAATAATCTTCTTTTGCCAGTCCAGAAACCAACACCTCCCATTCTGCCTCAGTCAACAGGAAGCCTGGATAATTTGGAAATCAACAAGATTTGTGAGCCATCAGGAAAAAAAAAAACAAACAAACAACTGAGTAAAGGCTGTGCTTTGAGAAAAGTCAATCACCTACTCCTCAGGAACGACTTTTGGACCAGGTTCCTTTGGCTCCCTAAGAAAGATCCAGTCACAACCTGACTCCTCTTTAGGCTCCTACCCTGTGCAGTTGTTGGTGGCAGGTTCTGTTCCACTGTTCACTATTTTTTGTTTGACTCTCTAACACAGATCCATTACCTGGAAAACAAAGTAACAGGTCTGGATTGTAAGCCTTCTGTTTCATAGTAACAAGGAAACTCCTCTAAAAAGAAGAAAGAAATAACCCTGATCTCCTTCTTGTGCACCTATCACGTTTTCCAAACCAGGTCATTTTGTATTTGTATTTTTACCACTGCTTTCATTCAGAAACCTCTTCCTGGCCCTATGGACAGAGCATCACTACTACTACTATCTATGTAAGGAAAGGAGGGGACTCACACTGTAGAATCTGATTTGAGATTAGGAACTCAATTCAGTTGTCTAAACATAGATGTCTAGTGTCATCTAGAGCATGCTTCTCTGAAAAACCTCTAATGGCTTGCTGCAGAACAGCATGAGTTTTCTGATGGTGCAGCATGGGACCTGACAATCCCGTGTGGGTGTCTCAAATCACCTAGGATATCTCAAACAACCTTAACAATTCCATGACTCTAAGATTCTATAAATGGCACCAGGTACCGATGTCTTACGCTCCTGTGCTAAGACTTCTGCATTTGGGCATTGCTACAGAGGTGTTCACATGATGCTGAGGAGCAAACATTTCCCATGGCTAACAAATCTGCTCTGCTCTCAAGCTGCACATCTGCATTTTGCTTCCAGGGCCGTATTGAGACAGTGGACAATCTTGGCAAGAAACATCATGAAAAACAATGAATAGTGACATCATGTAGTGTCCGTCAATAGTTACATGGAAACATTACTGGCCCTGAAACATCATGCCTGAAATGACTTCTGGTTCCTTTTCCATGGGTAGGATTATTCATTTCAGTTGTTCTGTCTGGCATATCACCTTTCAGATTGCTTAGACAGAATAAACTAATGGCATGGCCATGCTGGAAGTAGGTTAGCAGTCAGCAGGGGATCACATAATTTCATTTACTACCCGTACCAAGAACATATCTGTTATTCAAATAAACATGTCTGGGACATAATACAGTCCCTAATTAGGTCCTTAATTAATTACAGAGCAGGTGTTAGGAGCCTGAATGTAATATTGTGTTAGCGTTTTTGATGAAAACCTTATCTTCAGTAATCGCCACAACAGCAATGGAATTTTGTTGTGAAGATTATATGAACATGCATGACAAAATATCTTAAATTAATTCATAGCAATAGGCTTTGCATGAAGTTTGAGCCATAATCATTTTAATCAGATCTGGAAAGAAAAACAAAACTATTAATCAAGAAGCATGCTGACAGCTGTGCAAGATCTCAGAGATAAAAAGTAGATATTTATACCTATAGGGAAAGCAGTGCAGGAGCTTAGCACATTACAGAGCTCTTCTCATAGGAAAGTAGTTTTGTTTTCTACTAAAATGCACAGGGATGCATCCCTTGTGAATTCTTTTATTTCCCACTAGTAATTTTAGTATCTGGCCAATTATATGCATAAACTCTCAATTTCATTGTCTCTCAGAGTTTGGTAATCTTAACCCTGGTCCTATTTTTATGAGCTACCACTATATGAACATTCCCCATGCCCAGGATGAGGAAGGATGAAGGTGCAGTTAAGACCCTGATCTGCATTCATATTTAGGTTCTAGCTCCTAGCATGGGAACAGGTATCTTTTTTTAAAAAAAAATGCAGGAAAGCCAATTACCCCTTTGTGCCTTTGTTTTCCATTTATGAAATGAAGATAACATAACTTCCACCAGAGGAAAAAATTGAAAATAAATTCTTCAAAACTCGTGAGAGGCTTTAGGTACTTGCTGCTCAGGATGGAATAATAATAAAAAACCAATATATTGTTTTCCTAATCTTTTTTTCTCAGTCGCATGCCTTCCATTTTCATCTTTTCCTCCAGTATCTTCCTCTGAAGCCCTTGGAGATACTTGCTCTTCAACACAAAAACCCCAAACCAAAACAAAAACTCTAGGCTACATCCTCAAAGGGAGATAGGGGTTTAAAGTAGGACTAAGGTAGAATTAAGCAATTAAAAAAAAAAAGACACTGATTCTCAAATCTTCATTCAGCTATATTCTAAACCCTGGAGAGGTCTGAATTCTACCAATGCTTTAGTTTTCTGGAAAAAAAGTTTTCTGTGTGATTAATCTATGGGCAGAATCCTGGTCCAGATGTGAAGACTAAGTATGCCTTCTTTTCTTCTCTCAAAAACTCAATCTTTTGCCCTCTGATAATGCTTTTTGAATTGAGAGCCAAAGTAGTAAAAGATGTTCTCTTTTTCCAAGCCACAACCTAAGTGGAGTTTTTCCCTTCCCTGTTTTAGACAATTGCTCATGGTTACATAGCTTATGTGGGATGTGAGATCCCGATCCAGCTCCTGTTGAGGGAACAAATTCTGTTTTCTTGAACTGCATCTTAATTTTAAGCTAACAAGACACTCATGACTTCTCCATTTGATATTCTACCACAATACAGAAATGAATTAAAAAAATCCTTGGGATAAACAGAGATTAAACAGAACATGGGTTTCTTGGTTAGCATTTTTTACTCTTTCTCAATGATTTCTTGCTATCCATGTGCCCTCTCCCCTGCTGTCCAGTTTAGTACTAATCTTGCGTTGCTCAGCAGAATTCTAAAACGGATCTCTTTTTCCCACTTTCTCTCCAAATAACTTCTCCAAAACCAGAGTCACAGACCAGTGATACCACCACCACCTCCCTCTTTCCCCTCCCCTTTTCCATCTGGACCATTCCAGTCTGGCAGACAGATCCAATCTCACTGTCAAGCAGAGATGGCTCAGATTCTGCTTCTACCACTCGGGGAGCTCAGGAGGGCTACACACTCCTGAAAACTGCTTGCAGTGTATAGGTTAAAATTCCCCATGCGACGTAATTTTGGCCTTACTTTTGCACCCTTTCTAGTTTTAAAGTTTTTTCAAAGCTCTTCGTTGGTCTATCCTTTGTCCCCTTTCTTAATTCCTCTTGGGCTCATTGCAGGACACGATACCACCTGTCTAAGCTTCCTTACTAACTAGTTGGCAGAGTATGCAATACCAAGCACGCAGCTTGCTCCTGACTTCCTCTTCACTTTCCAATTTTTCCTTGCTTCCACCTGGCAATAGCTACACCAGGGACCTGACTTTTCTTCTCCTGTTTATCTTATCCCCTCTTCAGCTCCCTTTCTGAAATTAACTGGATAGGATACCTAAATAAATTCCTTTTCCTTTCTATGTCCTTTCCATTTATTTTTTTTTTTTTTAATTTCCCTTCACCTCTGAATTTCTCAGTAAAGAAAGTAGCTTTACTTCATTTACCTCTGCATTACATACCTGACCAGACAAGTCTTCTCAGTTAATATGTCACCACCTTTCATTCTCTACCCAACATTTGATTCTGAGCTGTGCGCTTCGCATTTAACTTGACACTGGTTTACCTTTAACATTCATTGAGTCCATTCAACCAATGTCTTCAAAAGAATATCTTTATCTGTTTGGATTTAGACCACTACTTTCCAGAACTGTTGCAAATACCTTCATCCTTCTTTCATCTACAGAGTTAAGGCATGCTCTACTTCTAGATACATTGGAGCAGATTGTGCTTTTATTTATGCATGTTTATACTCAAGTAACTATTGATTTCAGTATCTATGGCACTAGGTCATTCAGACCAAAATTTTGCAAGACTAAGTGCAAAAAAAGCAAAATAGACAATGGTAATAGCAACTGGAGTAAAAAAATCAGACAATTATTTAAAGCAGAATCGTTACTAAATTTGATAATTTAGGATGGCATGGTTGGTATTTGGGAACTGATTGTTTAAGCACTGTCAGATTTCCTCTAGTAGCTGGTATTACCTCATCAAAGTCTGCAATGATTTCATTCAGCAAGCGTAGACATTCTACTCCTTGGTTATTCATCTCGGTCTGGGAATAGAAGTCAGCAAATCCAGGAATAGAAGCAAACATCACACCAACAGCATCATAGGACTGAGAGTATAATTCCTAAAAGAACAATGAAGAAAAATGAGTTTGTTAATATAGGGAAGATAACATAATTGGCTGCAATTAAAATAAGTTTCTTATTTTTTCCATGCATAATACGTTAATATCTGAGGTTAGGATTTGTATATTAAGTGTTAGCTAAGTTCAACAGGAGGAGGCTGACAGCTCTCACATTTTTATCACGGATTGTATGCAGGGTTTGCCCTTTCTCTGAAAGCCTGCTCTTTCTGCTTCTGAGGTCAGGGGGCTACACCAGCAAAAATGAAATACAATTTTTCATTTTGATTTATATGGGGAACCACTTTAAGAAATGAAGGATTCATTTGCAAGTATGAATACCAGAGAATCAAACACTGTTAGGCAAGTAAAGGAACCCAATTAAAATGTCTAATTTGACCTCTTTGTAAAGAGTCCTCTCAGTTACCACATTTTCTGGTGGATAATTTATACTTCACACTACTGCAGCTCTTTACAAGTTTGTTTATTCACAGGTTTTCAGAGAGCCCTTGCTCTATGGTAAACTGTGGTTCTCCTAAGGTGACTATGGAGCCCTTTGGTTGCCTGGCTCTGGGAGACGTTCCTGCTATTGAGGTTTGAAAGGAGGGAGAAACAGAACTGAGAGCGATAAAGGAGTTACTGAGGACAGAAAGCAGCTTATAAGGGATCAGACACAGGAGGCTATTAGGATAAAGTATGCCCTGGGATAAGCTTCCACTTATGTTATTCATACAATTCACTCTGGTACTGAATGACAGATTTATTTATGGATAGGTTCTTGTGATTTTATACGTGAAAATGCGGTCAGTTCTTCTCCGAACTCAAACAAATTTTTAGGAACAAAACTAATACCAAGGACATAGCCCTCCCCCTCCCCGCCCCCAACTCCTGCTATGCTTTTCTAGTGGCTAATACACCACAAGCACATGCATTCTCTTTTGTTTAAATTTTTTCTAGCTTCCTCTTCTGTAGTTTTACGCAATGGCCAATAGTTCTGTGACTTCTCTTACGGCATTCTGACGTGGAGTAGTTGCTTCTCAATGTTCTTGTTAGTGTGCTTTAGGAAATTTTAGTGCTTTGCTCTCATGATAAAAGGACTTACTGCTGGACACCATACGCCTAATGTGAACACCTCAGGCTCCTCTTCTTCCTTCATTCTGCTTCTCCCTAGGAAGGCATCCTGAACCCTTGCCCTGCACTTTGCTATGCTGCTAATGCCGGTGCTTATCTAGACTCTTTAACATGTCCTACAGTAAAAGTGGGAAAATTCTGCTAGTTTCCAAGGACACTGCAAAGCTTTGATTGAGAGAAAACATGATTGATTCCCTTCCTGCTCTTACACTTTCACTGAAGAACATCTGCAGGGTCATGGAAGGCATACTCTAAGGACACTCTTATTGCCTTTCATAGGTACAGAAAAAAGTAATACGTGTTAGTTTGTGGATGCTTATGGAAGACTAGACAATATGTGCCAGGAGAAGCATATGTACACTCAGGCATACTCTTTCCTCAGATCGTGAACACAGAAAACAACTGGCTGAGCCTTCAGCTGCTCAGTTTTTCTATTTTTGGTAAGAAGCATCAAGACAGAAATAATACATCCACGAGAAAACGCTTACAGTACACATTTGGGAATTCATTTTTTGAGAGCAGAGAAGTTAACTTAATGGCCAGACATGAACTGCAGGATTGATTGTACTGAAATCTGGTAGATGTTACAGCCAGCCGTCTCATGCATAAATCACCCCCAAGTACAGTCACTCTGGAAATTGCCTTACAAAAAGTAGGGGTGGTGGAATTGAATTCAGTGGCAAATTATTGAAGCATCAGCAGTGATCCATGGGACATCTGTTTGCTTTTGAAGATTATTATGCATGTGAGTGTATGTGAATGAATGTGTAAGAAAGGACACGTATTCCTTGAAAATCCATAATGCAGATATGCCAGAACACACTCATGGTTGGTATTGGAGCCTGCTCCATTTGCAATGAAGCATTTTAACCTGATTACTTTCACACACACATTTTCTCATGTGCAGAGCAGTGTTTTTACGGCAGTTTAATACCCACAGAGTGTAAAATTCCTCAAGAGGCCGATTTCTAAAGTGCCTTTTCTTGTAGGTTCTCACTACATCCTCCTTCCCTAGATGATATTTGAAATCACATCTTCAGTACACAATGATTCCTCATTGTCTAGTCTAATTTATCTGGCTACCTCTATTTCCAAAAAGTACAATCAGAAAACGGTAGCCTTGATTCCTTTTTGCTGCACAATGAATAAATATATCAGTGCTGGCAAGCTGAATCTTGCAACATTTGTAACCTCATAAAAGAAAATTCCAATATTACATGAGAAAATTTCAGTTTCATCATACAATAGCCTTTATTCATAGATAATATTATAATACTCATTTGCCTTATTTCAGATGAGGAGTACATGACTTACTGCTGCTTTCAGAAACAAATTCTGGACTTTCCTTTATCCCTTCAGCAGCCTATCTTCAAACTCTGTCTTAAGAATATCCAGAGACTCCATTATCAAGCTTTTCTTCGTGTACTGCAAACACTCTTTAGGAACATAGCCACAAATTATGTTTCTGAAACGGGTATTTCATTAAGTGCCCCAGAGAGGCAATTCAGGGGCAATACAAAATGACAAAAACGTTCTCTTGGGTCTGAAGATGTGAGAGGCTCAGGTATGTTTCAGCCTGTTGTACAGTTGCCTTCCATAATAACTGGCAGGGCTATAATAATACTTCTGTAACACTGGGCTATCGTAAGGTTGCACAGGCATCTGTTAAATTCACATATCTTGTTTAGGAATACTAGATTTTCATAGACTTATAGGTTGGAAGGGACCTCTGAAGTTCATCTAATACAGTTCCCACTCAAAGCAGGGCCAATTAGGTCAATATTCTCATGGCCTTGTTCAGTTGAGGGTTGAATATCTCCAAGACTGGAGATTTCACAACCTCTCTGAGTCCTGATGCAACGACCACTTTCCCAGGGATCTTTATTCCTTTGTATCTAACATGGATTTTTCTTTCTGCAACTTGTGTCATTGCATTTTGTCCTTCCACTTCCACATTGGAGAAGAGTTTGTCTCTGTCTTCTCTATAAACACCTATTAAGTAGTTGAAGACAATGATGAAAACCTCTTTCAGCCTTTTCCTCTTAAGGTTGAATGAACACAGCTCTCTCAGCCTCTCCTCATATGTCATGTGCCTCTAATCATCTTGGTGGCCCTCCACTAGACTCGCTGTAGTAGGTCTATGTGTCTCGTACTAGTAAGCCTGAACCTGGAAACACCATTCTAGATGTGGTCCTAGAAGTGCAGAACCCCTTACTTTAAAACATGAATGTTTTTTTAATGTGGATCAGATACCAAATATTGGAAGTATTTGTGTTGAGAATCCTACCAAGAACTAAGTTCTAACAATTTCCTAACAGATCTGCTTTTCTTTTGCTAATTAGACAAAAGTATCAGAAATAAAGCTGATACATACTTCATTATCCCGATCTTTCTCCAGGAAATGACGGGCAACGTGACTGGGTAAAATATTCCGTAGCATATTTTCATTGTGCTCCCTTAACTCCTTCATTTCATTGATTTCTTCTTTTGCTTGAACACGCCACAAAAAATCCAGCCTTGCTGTGTATTCAAGCTGTAGTTCCAGAAAGAAAAAAAAGGTAAAAATAAAACTCGACAAGATAAGAGTAGACATTGTATTGTCATCCTGGCAGGCTGCTCCTGCCATGTAACCGCCTTCAGTGCTGCTGGAGATCTTTGACTCTGAAAGAATTTGATTTCATTGCCAGAAAAAGAGATTATTTCTTTGCCTTGTCTATGGTGAACATCTCAGAGGAATCTTGGGCAAAATAATATTTGTCTTATTACTGCTATGGTCAGTGGTTAGAAATGTCACAAAATTATTTTCCTTTTAAACATCTCTTTATCAGTTAGATAATGGAGTCAGACAGAAGGTATTGGAAGATACTGGTATTGGTATGAAATAAATATGTTCCCCTTTTCATATATGTTTTCAAATGAAATGGGTTTCATGAGAAAATAGCACAAGGGTCATTCTAAACACTTTGCAGAGACAGGTAGTTTACTTCTCAAGGATCAGCATCTTTCAGCAAAACTATATAAAACAGCCCAACACACTCCTAAAGAGCACTTTCAAATCTGTAGCACCAAAATGAAGTATTTCTACTGTTGGGACATGCAGTTATTTGCAATTTAAGTCTTTTAAAAGATAGTGAAAGACATGTTATTTGATGCCCCCTCAAATACTCTCTCCCTGATGTATTGTGGATCCAGAGTCTGCAGTCACAATTTAGTACATGCACAGTGGCAATGCCTGATACCCTCAGCCTTATCTAAAGTTAAATGGTTTTCAGTGCTGTATGTGTGCAGAACAAAAGGAAGACTCCTGCACAGCACAGCTTATATATCCACATATGTATGTATTGTGTATTTTTATATATATACATATAAATGCATATTCATATATACATAAATGGCAACTGTCTGCTAGCTGAAGCAGGGAACATGTCAAAACATCATGTTGTTTGCCTGAGAGGCACGTGTGTCAGCACATGGACAAAACCAACACTGCTAGAATTTTTGGGTGCATTACACTGATGGAGAGTTTTAATCAGATTTTAAGGCAGGTGATATTGTAGCTTGCACAGGGGTGACTTATTGAGCTACGGCCTGATTGAAAATGATGGAAATATCTCTGTGTGCAGTAAACTGAAAAGGAAAATATATTTGTGAGGCTTGAGATGCTCTAACCAGAGATAATGATCAAACACCCAACAGAGAAGCGTATTGTACCAGCAAATAAATGCATTTTATAACTGGGAGAGACATCAAATGGGCTCTCAAAAGGTGCTGGGATTAAGGAAGTGGTTGGGGTATAACTCACCTGCCAAGCTCAAATAAAGAGCAAGCCTGCAGTGAGTGAGAGTGACTAAGAGGGGGTTCAGGGATTGTTTAGTGACTCATCTTGTCCACATTTTTAGTCACCAGCAGTGACCAATGGCAAACTGTTCAGAAGAAAATGCAAAGCACCTTGCAAGGGGGCTTACAGGTTGACTGTACTCCAGGGAGCTTTCCTTCATAAAAGCTAAAAGTGAGCCTGGCTTGATATAAACTTCCAAAGCTGGTATGAATTTTAGCAGTGAGTTACTTGCTCACTGGATGCTATTGCCACCTTTATAAACAGTTAATCTCTTTTCTAGTTCTAGTATTTTGATCTTCCATCTTGTGACTATTAATTCCCTAAATTAATTGCATCAAAAAAACTGTCAGGAAAAAGTATTTTTAAATAATTTTTCCCAACATTTTTCGGTTTCCTTTCCCCTTCCTTTTGTGCTGGAAGACAGAGCTCATACCAGATCATAACTGACTTTTATCTCTACCAGCTGACTGAGAAGGCAACACTGACTATAATTTTGCAAGGAGTTCTAAAGGTATTCTACAGATTGGCTTGGAACAGAAGCTGCTGGTGGATTCTGAGTTCTTTGATGTTTCAGATATTTAATGCCACTACAATAAGAGCTTTGCAAAAAACTGTAGTACAGTTTTTCACAGCTGCTTATTTATGCTGCTGTACAGGAAAATTTCACAGCTCTAAACCCAGTTCAGAATAGCAGCAGCTAATCTTTACATTTTAGATAACGTCACTCTGGTTATTTGTAATCACATTGTAACATGAAATATTTTTTGTGCATCGTCAGTGGACAACTGAGATGACACTGTCAGTTCAGAGATAAAAGAGTGTGCTACATATGAGGTTTGAAAATAGAAAATTTTAAGAAGATGCTTTGCTGAGTTCTGATATTTGTTATAACTAACAAAATTATAGGGTTGAGTTTTGGGTTTATTTTTTGATTGTGTAAAGACATATTCCTGGGCACAGTGGTGCCAATAAAAACGACTGTGTGCAACACAAATCTTGAAATGTCCAGATTTTCTTGCCCTGGTATGTATCTCTACAAAACAACCCTAATGCCAATAGTGAGTGAAGAAAATAGAGATGTATTACACAGAAAGTCTAACACTACCTATATGTCCTCTAAATGCTGTACAACCCAACCTCTCTGCAGACAATTGCTACAGTCAAGGAAAGCACAAGGTAAGGAACAGAGTTTGAGGGGCAGAATGTTCTTCCCTAGAGAATGAGAAAAGACGATTTACATCCCAAAAGGACACTGTCAACCACTGAAAACAGTCTAACTCCAGGTAAAACAAGCAAATGTCCTTTCTTCATTACACTAAATTCTGAATGTAGAAAGGATACTAAAGAGACCTGAAGCATAATACCAGAATTAGGTATGTCTCTTCCTCTCTTTTTCTCTTTCAATTGGAACAGTCTCCTCTTCACATTTCCTTATTCCTCCCCTTTTTCCCAAGCATGAAGAAGGTTCAGGGGGTTATGTTTGTTGCAGATAAATTGCTATATAGGGATGTCAGTCCTTCCTCCCTTCCCACAAGGCTTTATAGAGCTAATCTACAGCCTGGACATCCAGAGGTTATTAGGTACATAGCTGTCTGTGCCTGCCCTGTCAAAGTTCAAGTCTTCCTTTGTACCAAAGAGCCCCAGGAGAGGAGCAAGCCAGCCTGCCTAGACCAGAACACTCATCTGGTGTAGGGAAGACCTACACTCGGATCCACAATCTAAAAGAAACCAGAGAGGATTTTGCCCTCTGTTTTATAAAGCCTCTTTTTAGGTCTAATTGGGGTGGAGGGAGAGGAGGGCCTGAGTCTGCTGTGGGCAGTTTTATTCCCTCTTTGCAATTGTTAAAATCTTCCCTTTTAAAACCATGACAGAAGGTTTCACTCAGGGTTAATAGGCTATTTATATTGTGTGTTTTCACTAGAGATATATTTCTAGTAAAGAAGACTGTATATGGTATTGTATTTTGATAAAGTTTTAAGGGACAGTTTATGTTCGTACAAAAAGTTCTACTTAACTCATTAAAAAGATAAAGCAGTAAATGAACACATTTTACAATAGAATAAGTCTAGCCTTGAAATTATCTACACCACTTCTGCCACGTGCATTTTCTCAAGTTTAGTTTGCAAAAACACTGTTGTAAAATATGTATTACTCGTGTTAAAAAGATGTGCTTCTAGATGAAATTGAATTTCTAATAGGGAATTAGTCTATTTAGCCTGATGTCATGTAACAGTAACACATCTACTTTTAATTATGGGTTTAGCACCAGAGACCCTCGAGATTTATTGGCTGAAGTATAGGTAAGATTTTAAGAAAGCTCTGAGTCTGATTAGACAGTCTCAGACAACTTTTTCTTGACTGTAACTTAAAATTCTGGGTGCAAAAGTGGAGATTAACTTTAAATCACAGTAGATAAAGAACAGTAGTTAGCTGTTCAGAAATTAAAGGCCCATAAATTTAGTCTTACAAAAGTAATCTGTTTTGTAAATCCACCCAGAATGAAGCAAGTTTTAAGCTATTCTACTTCAGAATACTTTTGTGGTTTGTGAGACGCAAAGCTGTGCTGGAGGACCGCTTTATTGGACTTACTGTGGTCCCCATCAATTCAGACTATTGAAGAGATTTTTTTTAATGTGCTTTGGATGAAATTTTTATATATTTTTTTAGTTGGCATTTACATACATACAGAGACCTTTAGGTTAACTCTATAATAAGAGATTAAACAATACAAGGAAATGTTCCTGGGCACTGCCATTGGATATTGTTATATTGATAGAATGGCCCTGTGAATTTTTTGGGAGAACATACAGGAGCTAGCACATCTCAGGGACCATTTCCAAGGGTAGTTTGAATGCAGTCACCCTGTCTTATGGAACAAGGAAGATTAATAGGATGGAAAAAGACTGTCCTGTGTTAACAGGCCTCTGGGATGGAAAGTACTCTTAAACACCCCAGATTAGGCTTTTGTAGAAGACATATATTTACACTCAGAATTGTGATTCTGAAGAGCATTTCCTGGATTCTGCCTAATCCTTGCTCTACTTAAACATATTTAGTGTTTTCTTTCTTAGTACTTACTCTCACTTTAGAGAATTCGCAACCCTTACATCTGTATCGTTGCATATGTTAAAAATCATTGGGAATGTTATAAGTCTTATCACGAATTTGGGATGTTGAGTTCATATTTGTTGCATATTTTTCCTAAACAGTCTTTATGTCTTGATAAAGATATGTCAAAGTACATTGTTTTCCATCAAACTTAAATCTGGGCACAAAGAGCATTTCATCCCTTGCTCCCCCTACTCACTCATTCCTCATTTCCTCAAAAGGAAGATAAAAAGGAAGAAAATTACTAGAATATTTAGGTGTGGCCTTATTTTTGCTCTCCTATAGAAGGAATGGAGCCTGTAGGTACCTGCACAACTTATAAAGTTATTGTAATATTGTAATAAAGTGTATAATATTATGTTATTTATCACAACAACATTCCTCTCTTATTGCTTCACTCAAACTAGGATTGAGAAATGCTGGTATTAATCACCCTAATGTTCTCAAAGGGAAAATCTTTAAGCAAGTTGAACATGCAGGACAATGTCTAAAGGCAGTTGTGGTTGCTGCTTCCTTTAATGCAGTGGTCCCGTTTGGCTTTATGTGAAGAGAATCTGCCTGATGTCAGCATGAGCGTAGATGTTGCCAACCAGAGGTGCTGTGGAGAAAACACCCTGCTTTACGTGGCTTTTACTCAATGCATTTGTTGTTTTAAATCTTAATTTGTCTTACTTAACTCTCCCTGTGCACTGTGTATGAATTCTTGAAATATCCATTTTCTCAGTTCCTCCTTGAGGATATCAAGCCTAAAGCTGTGAGGCCTCTAAATCCTGGTTATGATCTAGGTCCATGTGAAAGAATTCTTGCAAGTGGTCCATGACCCAAAGAAGTTAGTGTTGGTGCTTAACTGCAATTTTTCCTCATTTCCTCAAATCTGGTGTTTTTCCTCTATGAATATACTAAGCTATTTCATGAGAGCTTTATTATTTACTGGTTTTTATTCCCTTTCTTCACTTTGGTTTTATGCTTACTCAAGCATACTGAAGCAGTCAGATGCCACTGGAAATGTGCATGTACCTAAGATAAATGAAGTCTCGTTTGTTCCTTCAATTTCTATTAGAAAATGCAATATAACTTGCTTATTGCTGAATATAATATTGCACATGTTCTTTAAGAATGCTAAGCAGTGTCAGATGTGGGCAGATTCTGCATATTGTTTATTAAATTGTTAAAAGTCATATGCTCAAGTGGAAAAAAAGGCATTTTGAAAGGTATTTTGAAAGTAATTATTGTCACATCCTGTAATTGCAAGTGATATAGGGAATGGTTAAAACAAATGTTTGCATTACCTGTTGACCATGATAAAATACAGCTAAAAGGAACATTGCCATCAGTAGTAAAGATGCCTCCTTTGTACCCAGGAAGTCTGTGCTGGAAAAAAAATCCAAAGTAAAATACAGTTATTGATTTGTTAGTGTTGTAATTGTTCAGAAGTTTCATTTCATAATGCACCCTGGTACTTTTTTATTGTTCTTTAAAAAAAAAAACACCTATATTTGAAAATTTAACTTAGCAATAATTAGTTCAAGAGAACAGGAGTGTAATTGGAGTGCTCGCTCTTTGGAGACAAATGGATTAAATAACTAAATTGTATCCTACAGTAGGTACACAGAAGGTAATGATTTTTCTTTTTCAAATGTGATATGCAAGCTGTGTGTCAGTCAGTCTGTTTTCCTGGGAGCTTGGTAAACAACCATGAACACCACAGCCCCTGCGGAGTGCAGGAGGTGGGATCTGGATGGGGAAAGGTTGAGGCTGGAGCTGGGAAAGGGAAACTTCCAGATTGTGGAAGTAAAAGCCCAGTGAATGGGCTGAGAGATAAAAGATGAACTCCAAGGCAGGTGCTGAAAGTTAAACATCCCCATATTGTGAGAATGGTTTGGAGAAGATGACAGGTGAGTTAAGGAAGGAGGTGTGGATCAAAGGGGAATCAAAAGAATGGCAAAGTATTGAGGACTGGTTTTACTGAGCCACAAAGAGGAGCGCAGAGAAGAAATGTCTGCCTATGACAGGGGAAGTAAAGGAAACTCTTGCAGACAGTAGGGAAACAAAGTAGATGATCCAAGAAGATACTGGCTGTATGAAATCTGTTGTATGAAATCACTGAGAGGCTGTGTGTGGAGCATGAAGAAAGTGTGACAAAATAAGTTGAAAGGGGTCTGGAGCAGTTAAAGGCGGTGTCCTGGTTTCGGCTGGGATAGAGTTAATTTTCTTCCTAGTGCTGTGTTTTGGATTTAGGATGAGAAATATATTGATGACACACTGATGTTTTAGTTGTTGCTAAGTAGTGCTTACACTAGTCGAGGACTTTGCAGCTTCCCATGCTCTGCCCGGTGCACCAGAAGCTGGGAGGGGGCACAGCCAGGACAGCTGACCCAGACTGGCCAAAGGGTTATTCCATACCATATCACATCATGCTCGGTATATAAACTGGGGGAGTTGGCCGGGGGACAGCGATTGCTGCTCGGGGACTGACTGGGCGTCAGTCAGCAGGTGGTGAGCAATTACATTGTGCATCACTTGTTTTGTATATTCTTTTATCATTATTATTGTTGTTATTATTATTATTATTAATTATTTTATCTTCTTCTGCTGTCCTATTAAACTGTCTTTATCTCAACCCATGGGTATTACTTTTTTTTTTTTTGATTCACTCCCCCATCCCACCAGGAGGGGAGAGGGTGAGTGAGCAGCTGTGTGGTGCTTAGTTGCAGACTGGGGTCAAACCACGACAGGGGGTTTCAAATATGAGGACAAATTACAGTTATGTGGAAAGATGACAAAACTGAAGAAAGTGAGTATCTCTGTAATATCAGGGAGTTTTAAAAAGGCATGTTCCCAGGGGAAGACATAAATGAAGAGGCTGGGGAACTGGTAGGGCCAATCTTATAGTAAAACAAAAGGGAGAAAGAACTAAATTTGGAGGTGAATCAAACATGGATACTTAGCAATTATTTTGTTGAAGGGAGATAAGGACAGATGAGGAAATGGTTAAGAGGTACTTAAAGCTTGTAGTTGTGAAAAAATTTAATAAAGGAGTAAACAAGGAGTGGAAGTTGGAAGAGACTTTGGGACGCCCTTCTGTCTAACTTGAGATCTAAGAATAAAGCAAAGACCAGATGCTGAATACATTTTCCATAGTAATTTTGAAAAAAAAGGTCAGGTGATATTTGTCAGAGAAGGACTCCTATGACAGAGAAATTAGAGAGAGAAAGAGAAGAGCTTGATGAAGACTAAACCAAAGGGAAACTTTCTTGTAGAGTGCTAACTGAACTGACTTTGTGGGCCTAATGAAGAATTTACTGTGAGGAAATGTGCTGCTTTGGGACGAGTCACCAGTATAGAGCAAAAGACAGCCAGGAAACACCTTTGTCATCTGCAAATATTTTGGAATTCAAATGTTTCTCATTTTGAAGTTGTCTGAAATACAGCCTCCTAAAGATTTCATTCCAGAAGGATCCCTTGTACACTCACTAAAGGCAATAGCCTCAAAGGTCTTAGTTACGAACTCATCTGTTATTGCATATTGTGGTACTGTAGCTATAGCCACAAATATATGAGCTGGATGAGTTTTGTAGGGGGTTGCAAAACCTTCTATTCAACTAATTGGTATAGCTAAGAAAACAGATAAGTTTCTGGGCAAACAGCCTTGAACCTCATGCTTCCTAATGTCAGAGCTGAAGTTCAGATCCTTGTCCTGAGTGTGGAGCATCTCAGCTGAGTTCTCTATGTCCTGGGCTGCTGGCTACTCTAGAGGATATTCCTGGCTCTTTCTTACTCCTCTATGATAAATCACTAGAGAGTTTCATTGACACAGGGAATAGAAACTACTCTGAATTCTCTAAGATTTTCACACAAGGGAGAATCTTTCTTTGCCATGCTTGATTAGTGACAAAAATTAAAGAAATGATCATGATTTCTACTTCTAGTTACTTAGCCAAAATATTGCTTACTGCCATTTGTCATATTTGCTGGGCTCTGCTGTGAATATGCTACCTGTCATATCATTAGTCTGTAGGAGGATAACTAGCATTAGAAAAAGAAATTGCATCCTAAATCTTTAGTGCCTTGCTACCATAGGAAGCTAGCAAGGGAAGATATGAGTGCAGAGCCTTCCTATATGTAAAGATGTGGCTGCTGTGAGAACTAATTGTACTGCAAATCCATGCTTTTCTCTCATTCTGAGGATCTTCATCTGGCACACTCTTATAAGCACAAGCAACTGCAATACTAAATTGGTCAAGTATCAAAGACTGAAGAAGTGTTTTTCTGAATGAGCTAAATCACTGCTGCTCTAGATTCAGTTATTGCAACACTTAGCGCACCTCTGACTCTGCAAATTACTGTGGCTCTTCTGTCTTCCTCTTCAACTCCTCTTGCTGCGAAGGAAGCCTAAGAGGAGGAGTCTGTCCTTCACATGCACTCCTACAAAATGGGATCATCCGTGTATTCCTTATATCTTTCACAACTACATGTTATAGTTTGATTTTATTCAGTTAAAACCCTGCCTCTAAAAAATCAATTGTTCACTCCTGTTTTCTTAAATTGAGGAGAGAGTTTCAATCAGTATCTCTGGGGTTTTCAAGAATAGAAGCAACCAATGTATATGCACTGTAATGCATATTTTTAACAACATGGTTAGACTATGGGAGACATAAAAGACAAACCCTGCTCACTATTTAAATGTCTTCATGAAATTAACATTTGAATAAAAAGGCCTGAGAAAGAATCACATTATAAATCTTTTTGGCTTAGTCATTGCCTCTTGCAACCATCACCCCACACTTAACTATGGTGCCATCCTGTAAGTATGTACACTGGCAAGACTTGATCCGCTACCTTATTAAAAAGCAGTTCCTAAAGGGGGCTGTGAACACTTACTCTCCATTGTGGTTAAAGTTGTCATATTGCAGAAAAAGGGAAGCATAAATTGTCTCAGTCAGCAGAGAATAGATCGCAATCATGATGAGAAGTACTGCCAGCTTCAGGACAGAGTTGAGACGAAGAAAGACTGCACAAGTCACCATTGCCAGCACACCAGTGAAGACAAAATACTGAATAGAAAACAGTAGTGGTTACTTTCAGTGATCAGCGACTACATATTAACTCCATAAGTATCTACATAGATGATTAAGTGATCAGAAATATAAAAAAATTTGCTCTGGATTTCAGTGCTCAGCTAAGTCTTCTTAGGGTGCAGGGCACTTTGAAAATAAGGGTTTTGCTAAAATAGAATGTGAAATTACAAATTCTCTATTTTGCATGGCACCTCCACGTTAGCAGAAATCCTCCTCTGAGCCTTTATGGCATTTTCATTGTATTAGAAGGGAAAGGGCATCCTGCATAGTGAAAAGCAGAAAGGGAGAGATGTAGTAGTTTGCTAATGAAAAGTCAAGTGAGAGAAAATAATTTATATTCCTTTGGATTCTGAACTTCCACAAGACCTAAATTAATCAGGATGGGAGAATCATATTCCTGCTTTAATCCTTTTCCTGTGCTACTTGAAGAGAGGATAAAGCTGCAGGTTTTGTTGTTTTTTTATTTTTTTTTTATTTTTAACATTGTAAGTCTAGCTTAGTTACATTACTTCTTAAAATGTGATGCCTGGAAGTTTTATTCGTATCTCATTTTCTAATCTATTGTCTCATTTTTCTCAATGATTAGTCATCTGTCAAATGCAATCCATGCAGCTGATACTGGATATACAGAGACCATCATGTCCATGAGCTATTCAAATTTAAAATAGCAACATCAACACCCACAGTCCAAATGTAGTTTAAATTAACTCCTATCATGCAGCTTTAGGAGAGATAGCATTCATTTTTCTGAGTACAGTTTTTCTTTAGTACAGTTCCTCTGTAGGAAATTCTGCATCTCTACAATTTGCGGCATACTGCTGGCAGTATCATGACACCACCATATGACTTTCTAAGCAACATACTTCTTTTATCTACACATGACCAACCCATTGATTTTTTTGCCTGCTTGTTCATCATAGAGAGGATTTTTTTTTGCTCCAAATGCAAATTTAAAATAACTACAGCAGGACGACTGCTGGTTTTGCTGTGAAAGAAGTATTAGCCTCCATTAGATCCATATGAATTAAAAGTAGTGTGTTTTATTGCACTAGGTTCATTGAATCATTGCTGGATGTGTTTCCAGCATAAAGGTTCTGTATGAAGTTCAAAGGTTGAAACTTGGTTGTAATGCCCCATTAGACCATAAGATTAACTCCTTCTGTAACCCGCCTCTGCTTTTTCTATCAGCATATGGATAGATGCTAAGGTTCAGCTTCACAGTGTTGTTGAAGCAGCTGACTCCACCACCAGTACACAGGTCATTGATTCCAGGTAGTGGATGCCATGTAACCTTTGTGGATCCATGCTTCAGATTCAAAAGTACCCTCAGAAATACCTCAGGATAGGAACAGATGTCCATAAAAGATGCAGATGAATTGAACGTCTGGTTCTTCAGGGTGACTGGTTTGTCAAAATCACACCATAGCTGTGAAGAAAGAAAACAAAATCAGGGCTATATTGTGCACTGGTGACTAAATGTTTGTGTGGCTGGCTGGGTTCAGGGATGGAACTGGCTGACCTTCTGCTCTCCCTAACTGGCACTGAGGACTAAATGGACAGTAAGAAGACACTGAGGAGATGAAAAGGAAAGGGGGAGCTATTCACACTACAGATACTGAGCATCTGAATAGCCTTCCTATGCTCTCTTGCTGCCAAAGGTGAAAGATGAGCTTCTCCAGGAGTTTCAGGGGACTGATGTTGGACTTTTAAGAATTACCCTCTCAAAATGTTTATACTTTGCTATAAACTATAGAGAAAATTATTAAATTGGGAGCATAAAATCAGACTGCATGTGTACACTTGTCTGCAAGCAGCTTTTTTTTCTGCTATGTTGCTATGGACAGTGTTATTCTTCTCGATGTGGGAAAAAATCCCATGGCATCATGCAGAATCGGCTTGTGCCAAAACATAACGTGGTCCCAGAACTGCAACTGTGATGCCTAGAATGGAAGGGAATGAAAATTCATTCATGATACAATGGTTTTGAGAATGTAATACTGCTTTTTGCTGTTATGACCCGTATTCATTTTAATGGTATTTCAAACCAAGTGTATTAAATATAAACAAAACAGCAGTGTTGAGTTGCAATACATCATGGTCTCAGAACACAGGAAAAAATCATTAATGGTTTCGTATTTTGACAGTTAAAGCAGATGGAGTCTCCTATTACATATATTAATCCAATCTGGATGTTTATACTAGGTCATTTCATCAACCCGGTATGTATAAGCTAGTTCCCCTGTCTTTCTTTCCAACAGAGTTAGAGAGTTTGTTTAATGAGGCCCAATTTCTTATAATTAAATTCTAATGAATTTTGAACTTGGAACTCTCTTGTTTGTTCTTTCAGCAATTCAGTCATCTCTGCAATGCAGCAACATTATCTAGGTTGTCTGTGCAGCCCTCCGTGACAACAGATAGTTAATGGTACCTTCTGAAATTTTATGAGATGTATAGCGCATCTCTGCAGGGCAGAGTGCCATGAGAACCACTCTGGGTGTCCTTTTAAAAGACCTTCAGGATCAGAAACTTTATTCTAATTTTGTAACAATACGAATGCACTCAATGTAAAGAACCACAAGACTCATTTGCCCCCCTGGTGAAACCAAAGCCTCATGGCTCTTGTTAGAAAGCATCTGAGTCTTAGTCCCCTCTACCTGGGTGCATTTGAACTCAGTGGATGCATACAGTGCAAGGCTGAGCTGCATTATCTGTTCTTAAATGCATGCAGGTCCCTCTTGAGCAAACAATTATTATGGCAGAATTTTGACATGTGAAATAATGAGGTTATATGAATGTTGTGATTTCCTGTAGAGGTCAGAACTCGGTGACTCAAGTCATTGCCTGTATATAGTCTAAATATATGACAATAAATATCACAGTTTACTGCTGTATAGAAACCCACTTGGTATGACAGTAAAAATAATTATATTTCTTTTGATTGTTTTTGGGTTAGCCATCCCACAGGATCACAGTGGACACAATCCTAAAAAATAATCCACAAGAAGTCAGGGAAAAATCTCATTATCATCATATCCATAGCAAATTGAGTATGGATAGCCCATTAGAGATCATCTTGTTTCAAAAGCAAGATTAATTCTACCAAAATCTTTCCTGACAGATATTTGTCAAACATGATTTAAAAACCTCTAAAAAACACTCCTTAGTGATCTATACTATAATGTACCACTGTCCTTATCTTCAGGAAGTTTTCACCCTAATGAACTTCCTGTCATTTACTGTATTTATATTTTCTCTTTAAGGATAGCAATCAGTGGCTACATTCTTCTTTCTCTGAATAACTCTCCTATCAGTGACTGCATGGTATCACTAAAAAAGCCAGACAAATGCTGAGTCCTCACATATTGGCAACCTGAATTCAATCATGGAAGAATGACAGCAATAGAACGTAATAAAATTTCATATCTGTTAGCAAAAGACAAGACAAACACTTGAAGTATCAGACTTCAGCATACTTACTCCAATGATATAATAATCATAATTATTATAAATTATTACAGGAAAATTATTGTTACTGTTGTGTGGTTATAGTTGTTACTGTTATTACTGTCACTAAAGGCTTTCCTGGTCTCATCTAGAAGGGAATAAATATTTAAAAAGAATAAAGTTCAAATGAAAAAAACACTGCTACATCCATAGCGAAAAGGTGCTCTACAAGCGGAAAGCGTGATGAAAATGTTACATTTAATCTATCAGTGAAATAGTATCATAGAATTATAGAATCGTTTAGGTTGGAAAAGACCTTTAAGATCATCAAGTCCAACTGTAAACCTATCACTGCCAAGTCCACCACTAAACCATGTCCTCAAGCACCACATCTACCTGTCTTTTAAATACCTCCAGGGATGAGGACTCAGCCACTTCCCTGGGCAGCCTGTTCCAGTGCCTGACCACCCTCTCGGTGAAGAAATTTTTCCTAATATCTAACCTAAACCTCTCCTGGCACAACTGGAGGCCATTTCCTTTTGTCCTATCACTTGTTACTTGGGAGAAGAGACCGACCCCACTTTGCTACAACCTCCTTTCAGGTAGTTGTAGAGAGCAAGAAGGTCTCCCTCGAGCCTCTTTTTCTCCAGGCAAAAGAACCCCAGCTCCCTCAGCCGCTCCTCATAAGACTTGTGCTCTAGGCCCTTCACCAACTTCGTTGCCCTTCTTTGGACACGCTCCAGCACCTCGATGTCCTTCTTGTAGTGAGGGGCCCAAACCTGAACACAGTATTTGAGGTACGGCCTCACCAGTGCCGAGTACAGGGGGGATGAGCTCTTCCCTAGTCCTGCTGGCCACACTATTTCTGATGTAAGCCAGGATGCTATTGGCCTTCTTGGCCACCTGAGCACACTGCTGGCTCATATTCAGCCAGCTGTTGACCAACACCCCCAGGTCCTCCAGGTACATATTTAACTTCTTGGCTCACGCTTCAACACTTGGCAGGTTGTCTGACATAATAATCTACCTAACTGATGCAAAGCTGTCTCATATTTCTGAAGACATCCAGATAATCAGGGCTCCATTGTATTTGCATACAAGACCCCACTCTTTTACCCTGTGGCATTGTATAGAGCTAGGCCCACAGTATTTGATTACCAATATTTTTATCTAACCACAGCTGCTAAGCAAAGCTTGGTACATGCCTTTCCTGAAATATGTATATACTGATAAACTTTGCTCTAGATTTGCCACACTTTAGAGTCTTAGTGGAGGTGTGTAATTGAGGAGCCAAATCTGACTAAATTCCCGTGTGGGTACTGGAGAGAGAAAAATCTCTTTATTGGGACCAGTATGATCAAAAGAAATCTTTGGAGATGCCTGTTTTTCTGCACTGACTATAAAGAAAACTGAGAGTGACTATGCCCATAGTTTGGTACTTCAGCTAAGGTGAATCTGAGCCAAAGGGGTTTGTCAAACCACTAAATGAGCAAGGCGAGGTATGTTTAGAAATTACACTTTTTAACTTCTTTTTACATGCCTTGGTTACTGGCTCAGTCCTTTCTTTGAAGGTATTTTCTGGGTTTGTTAACACTTCTCATTTTTTTTTAGTAATCTAATTAATGGGAGAACTGTGAGATGAGGAATTTAATGTCTATAAGCATTACTTGGATTGACAGTCTTTGAGAAAGTACATCAGCGTGTCAGAAAATTACAAATGGTCCTCAAAGGGTAGATATATTGAACAGAAAGTAGAAAAAGGGTTTTAAAAATAGATGATACTCATGAGGGAGAAATAATTAGATATTTCAGAAATACATAGTTTAAGCAGCAGATTGAATTTCCTGAAGCTGTGGTACTTTGCCTTTTATATTTAAATCATAGCTGGCTTATAAACACATTAGGTAGCAAGTCCTGTAGCAAGCTTAATAATTCATAAATCATCTTTTCCTGTATAATATTCCCTGGTTCCCTATAAGCTTACAATATTGATGATGGCTCCAAGAAAATTAATCAGAATGGATGCAAATATAATGACGTTCCTGGCCAGGTAGGTCTCATTAATCCAGCAGCAAGTTTTCCGGAGCATTAAGGGTAAACATTTGTAATCCTCTGCTGTAGTGATTAGCACAAGAGCGGAGTGCAGCATAATCAGAATAGAAAACTGAATAACCATTGGTATCACCCTGGGAAGAAAAAAAAATAGAACCCAGCATTAAAGCTCAGCACAATACCACTGCTAATAAAAATAAATGTGTAAACAGCTAAGACTAGGAAAAATCGGTTGTCATAAATCTGAGACAATTAGTGTAGGAAAAAACCCAGAGAAAGCAAAGATTTGTTCATGTTCCATAGGTCTGTCATTGCTTCACATGGTTTCTTGCTGAGAAACTGTTGTTGAAGAAACAAGCCAGGGAAATCATTGCTAGTGCCTCTATCTGTCTATATAGAGTCTGAGCAGTAGGAATGTCCTTTCTTCTGGGACTCAGTTGTCCCTTAAGTTTCTTTCAGAGCAAGTCTATTCAGCCTGTAGGATCCTGATGCCACTTATTTTATGAGCTGGTTCCCACTCTAGTAGGCTAGTTTGGGGGCAGTTTAGTAGAGTGTTATTTTGTACACAGCACAACAGAGGTGTCTTAAACTCATACTATCCTGAGGGTCATAGACTCTAAAGTGAGTGTAATAATGCAGCCTGTTTTCTGGATTAAGTTAGGATATAATAATTACAGAAATGCAAGTTTTCTCTCATTTTAATTAATAGTGGACCAACTGAGGCTAAGAATCTCACTGGTTTCTAAAAAAGCAAAAGAACTGATCTACTGTTTTCATGGAAGCCCTTTAAAATGTAAAGGAGATGAAAAGATATTCTATGATCCAAATATGTTTAAATAAAATATGTCATTTGGCACACTCTATAAACTTTGTTCTTGCAAATGTGATCCTTAATAAAGTATTGTTAAGTGTGTACTCAGAATAAACAGTTCAATTCCTTTGAATAAACCGTTAAAAACCATACTTTCTTCTAGTCCAACTTTCATTATATTTTTCTAAATTTATTCCATTTTCTTGCTTGAATCTGGGACCTGAAGTCAATCAAGTAACCAATGTGGTTGGGAAATGTGGTAAATTGTTTTACTTCACTGAGAAGAAAGCACTCAGCGCTTCACAATTCAAGGTTTTTTGTCCCCATTTGTGCCAGTCATTGTCTTTCTGTGTGTCTTTTCCCAAATATCAAACTCATGCAAAATAAAAGTAAACTCCACTGCTCCTGCAAACCTCTCCCCTCTTCTGCTTTCCCTTGCCTTGTTGCTAGAAGGAGAATGATTAAACTTGAGGCTTTGAATTAAGTAATTAAAATTTCTAGTAACCTAGTTGTATATGTGCCAGTACACCACAGTGATTTAATCATAATGTCTCACAGAAAAAAATTCTTGAAAGTGGACTATCAGGGTGCTCCAGGAAGACTTCTGCACTTCCAGGTGGCTGAATGTAGGTAAGCTGTACTCTGTTCATTAAGCCTTCTATAAACATATGTTTTGTCTTACTGAAAACATGAAGTTTCAGATTTTGCTACACATCACCTCTCTCTCTTCTCTTTGGGTAGGGTGCGATGGTATTTGTACACTTGTGCCCTATAGCAAGACAAATTTAAGGGTGTAAGGTGGAAATAGAAGTGAAAACATCAACACAGCTTTTCTTTCCTTGTTTTTAAGTAGGTTCAGATTCAAATTCAGATTTTAAGTAGGTAGCCAGATTCACTCCCTGAATCTGAAAGGACTATATCTCAACCTACCTGAAATTCTCCCCAATTTCAGGCTATTCAAATTTGGTTTTAGAAAAGCAAATTATAAACTCATACAGATGTGAATTCAGATATGTGGTCTGAGCCTATTAATTTAACTAAAGCTTTCACTCTAGAAAGTTTCACGATAAGCTAATAGGTATGTAGCCAACGAGAAGAGGAAACCACACTGGGATAATGGCAGGAGAGGATACATGGACATCGCAAGACAAGATTGAGAATCAGTCTGTGTTGGAACTGGCATTTCTTAGCTCTGACCATGTTTGCAGCTGATGGATAGAGTCCAAAATATTTGCACCAAGGAGACACCAAAGATGCACTGGGTAGTTCATGTGAAAACTGTGAGTACATCTTCCTCACACTACTGATGTTTGTAGAAAATACCTTGAGAAAACAGGATAAATGAAAGTGTTTATGTTCAAAAGGAAATATGTTTTTTTTGCAAAAAAGTAGGCATAAGTCTGAGTATATGTGGGGAAATGTTGGTCATGTTGAGGGAAAAGACATAAATAACATATGAGGTGTCAAACTGAAAGAGATTGATGTGCAGAACTGTACTCCTGTATGCTTTAGCCTGTTTAATTTTAAATATTAACTTTTACAAGAATGTTCTGATTTTTAATGCCCTAATTCAGCTGTGATGATAAAGATTGATATACATTAAATCTGATGGTGTTTTAAAGACAATATTTGCATCAGCATTATTCCTTTCCCATCGTCTAAGCAGACTTGTTGGGACAATGACTCCTTTAAAATATCAGGACAGAATAACATGCAATTTACTTTAAACTTTCTTGTCTATCATCTACTAAAATTAATCAAACTAACATAGAAGTATGATCAAAGTATAAGATTTTGAAAACAGCATGCAAGCCTCAGAATAATTTACAGTAATGCAGCTATGGCTTATATGTACAGCTCCTACCCTCAGAACCTCAAAATTAATGAGACTTGAAGTGTAGGAGTCCAGAAAAGAAAATGAGTTAAACAGATAACAGAAAACAAGGCTGTAATTAGCAGAGTGTTTTTCTTTTGGAACATGTCTGAACTGCTATAAGTAAGATATATATGCATAAGTGATATTTTTATACTACTAAATCATATTACAAAACATTTTGAAATAAAATGTGAAAAAATCAAAATAGAAGTTCTGTTCCCTAATGAACTGAAATAAGACGAATTACATATTAACTTCCCTTGAGAGCTTCCATGTGGTAATATTAGTTTTGACACTGTTCTGATGACTTACCATTGGTACAAAATGTTATCTTACACTTGGGTCAGCATTTCACTCCAACAAGTTTTGTCAGAGTTTTGTATGTGACTTAAATACAGGACGCAGTGGAGCTTCCCAAAAAAGTCCCATCCTCTCCAGCAAGCTCACTCAGAAGTAAAGCTTGCTTTTGAAAGAAGGAACAATGTAGCCAGTAAAAACAAACTGTATTATGAAGGGAAGAATGAATAATGAGGAAACAATGATTGGAGCAACAGCCACAGATTTCATCCTGTGTGACTAAAAGTTTTGTGGGAAGAGTCTCAGGACTTGCTCAAAGTCCCAAGGCTAACAAGTAGAGACACAATGCAATGGTGCCTTGGGAGCAGCTTCTGTCTCTGGAAATGCACAGAAAGCCAAGGGAGAGACAGTCAGTAAAGCCAGGGAAAAGCTGGACAATATGTACATGGAGAACTAATCAAGAGAGTCAAGAGGGCTCATCAAGGAGCTGTGTAGTTTAGGATACAATTTATCTTACTGCACAGCAGCCTCTTACATTTATTCAGGTGGGAGGCACCTTGAGATCCATTGGTTGACCTGTTCTCCAGTGGCTATACTTTGAACCTGGGATATAGACCCCGACAGATAATTAGGTGAGATTAATTCCTTCAGTTTCCCACATTACAGCAGTATTCTGCAATAGCCTTCTTGTTTTCTAAAGCCAAATGATTGAGATCCTCTTTGGAACTGATAGTTTCTATCTATATCTCAGATATATATAGACAGTCTATATATGCAGATGTAGCCTACCGATTATGCAGACCTAGCCTGACCCAGCTCTAAATGAAACCAAATTAAGGCTTTCAAAAGGATTAGGATCAAGCCTCAAAAGGTCAGACCTGAGGACACTAAACATGAGTTCTTATTTTGGACTGCCAAACTCTAAATGTAAGACCCAGTGCTGTTGAATTAAAGTACTATAAAGGGAGCATCTAGGGACCTAAGTCTGGGATATCAATCCAAAATGCAGCATAACCTGCTTAGGTGCCTGAGGAAACAAGGCCTTTTATTTGTTCATAATAAATATATAGGCAACAAAAATTCTTCCACTGTAGCTGTTCAGTTGAACATTGATGTGTTTGTCTCTTGTCTAAACCTGCTTGAAATAAAAACAAAACTGAACTCTGCACACCTATGACGTCCTAAAGGATCAATCCAGTATCTGTGCTAAGATTTTGTTGGCAGCATGCTGATAGGCTCAAGTACAGCAGAAGACATAGTCAAGTTCGGAGGAATATGAAAAACCAGCCATAATACTATTTTGTCCATGAACTTCTCCCAGAACTAGGACATCTGGGTTGGATCCCCTCTTCATTCAAGAAGAGATTCAAGACCAAATGCTTTTCTTTCTAGGGGTTCCCTTACTGTCAAGATCAAGTGAAGTCTGAAATGGAGCTTCTGCCTTCCCTCTTCCTCGTGTACAGTCACAAATCAAGAGTTGAGCCAGAAGGAAAACTTACTTACGTAAAACAGAAGATGCAGATGTTTAAATGAACAACTGTTTTAAATCTGTGTTTCTCCCCTCACAAGAATAACCCAGTGAAAAACTGACAGAAATAAGAGTAGTTCAGCAATCTACTCTAGTATGATCTACTGCCCACGTGAGCATATAGAAAGTTCATTGCAGGAAATGAATCAAACTCCAAGGCCTCTCAGATGGAGAAGATGAATCACTGCAAAGTTGGCAATGTAACTTAATGGCTTCATAGAGGATAATTACAGCAGAAATATGGCATTAATTTATGTCACTTAGAGTAATTTCCCCAACTCAATATTTCAAAGAATGAAAACTATTGCAAAGACTTTTAAATTCAGTGATGTGCCTGCCCTGTCAGGGAAAAGTATGAATGGATCAAATATTTATCCTGCAGGAGACAGATATAAACTAAGATAAACTTTTGAAACTCCCATGCACAGTAGATGCAATAATAGATAGATGATTGCCTTCTTTAAAACAGACTAAGGCAACCTGTCTGGGAAACTCCCTGAAGATCCTTAGTAAGATATATTTTACAATGATTTAAATAATGTTTTCTTTCACTGAATTTCCAGAAATCCCCAAAAGACTCAGCTCAGAAAAATATTCAAATGTACTTAAGCAAATACAAACTTCCATCCTTGTTCAACAGAGCTCTGAAGCATTCATTGAAAGACACTTAAAAGTATCATTAGGAAATGGGTAAGCTACCATGAGGAGTGTGAATTATAGCTTTGTTAGTTGTTCCATGGAAATGATGTCCATGCTTTCCCACTGTGATAGTTTACTTCTCTGGTATCTACTAGAGGTATAACAGATGAGCATGCAGTTATCCCCAAGACTCTCTGAATCCAAATCCTGCCTAACTTTGTGATAGCTTGCTCATGTGCTCATACCTTGAATTGTTTTTAGAAGTGGAAATTAGGAAATTTGAACTTCCAGATTATTTCCTCATTTGATATGTTTCAGCATATTGAAACCTTCTTACTCAAAACCCCTCATCCTGTTATTTTAGGGTTGCTCAGCTCTTGACCTCTGCTCATTAAACAGGCATGCTTTTTTAAGACTGAAACACAATTTTGAAGCAGAGTATCAGAACTTGAAAAACGAAGACCAAAATTTGCCTTCTTAAATTTTGACAGTGATGTACGGCTTCTGAAAGAACATAAGAACTGCGATAAAGCACCAATGTGACTCCAAATCTTCTCTCTCAAAAGGGATAGCAGTAAATATTCTTTCCCTAAACATCTTCCCAGGTTCCAGCAATCAATCTTTAAGGGCATTTTTGAGGCCAAGTTTCCATAATTTTGTTTAAAAACCTCTGCTGATCTTATCTTGTAGGAATTTATCTAATTTTTATTTAAACCTATTTATATTCACAGCCTCTTTAACATTCAGTGACAAAAAGGTCCACAAAGCATTTGTGAAGTGCAGGGGAAAACACAAGACTTCTGTGCAAGATGGGAAACCAGTGAGACAGTTGCAGGCAATGTAGTTATGTGACTCCTTCTCCCCTAATTCCAATGGTACTAGACACCCTCATGAGAATTAACAGAGATGAATCTGTGCAGACAGAAATAATGTTGTGTTTTTTTTTTTTTTTTTTTTGCTGGTATAGCAGTGATTGATATAGCAGCAGAAATCTTTTTGGAAAACAGGTTCCATTAATAAGATCCATAAACCTTTTTGTACATACTGAGAAAAAAATAAAAATAACAGCTACCAGAAGTGAAGAATTTTGAATGTGTGTTGGGAGAAGAACTTTAAAGAAGCAAACAAACTTACTAGTATTAGATCAATATAGCACATAAGGAACAGCAGAACGTCAGGTACTACTCTGGGTGCTTTCCCAGCTAGGAACTACAAAATACAATGGAAACCACTGCTGCAGAGTACAGTTGCCTGCCTGCATCTAACCATCATTTTGGTATTCTTAGACATAAACATGGTGAACCAGGTCTTCCAGAGATGATCCAAGAAATATTGCTGCATCACTGTAACACAATAAATTTCTTATTTCTTATACAAATACTGTATTTTCAAGGTTATTCTACAGGCAGCCATAAGTTAAGGTTTGTCTGAGTATTAGAAACCACCTGAGAATTATGTTCATCTGGGCATTTCCATTTTAGCACTTGCTCTGCCAAAGACCAAATGGGACCAGGGGCATCTTTTATTGGCAATCAAGTTCTGCTGGCTCTGCTGTGATGCTAGAAAACTGACGTTAGTCCTTGGACACACTCTTATGTTCTCACTATTAAATAGCAGAAAAAAATGCCAATTGATGGGTTTGACTGTGTGAAATGTGGACACAGAGGTCTCTGCTATGTCACATTTTTGTCATGTTGATAGGAAGTTGTTGCTTGGTCAACCCCAGATAAAAGCAGAAATGAGAAAAGATCTACCAGATCACCTTCTTGCTTCTTCTTTATGGCACAAGATTGCTTTCCCCAGCTGGGTAATACGTATTGTCAGCAAAAAAGCACAGCAGTACAATTTTCTTACGGAGTATGTAAGAAACAAAACCAAAACAATCACCGATTCCCAAGGTGATTACCAGTCACTTAGCAAAGAGGCACTGTTATAAGTCTGGATCATGTTTTACTTCAACACTGGAAGCAGCAGGCCATATCATGTCAAACTTTTGTAACCCAAAGTCCCCGCTTATCTCAGTGGGTGTTCTGCTTAAAAACATAACAACGTAATGTCAGTAGATGCTGCTGTCTCACATGAAAACATGTAGCTGCAGATAATGTGATACAAAAGTAGTTAATACTGCGAAAAAAGTGAAAAAATATTTCCGAATAGTTTTGGGGAACAAGCAGATTTTATTGGTTCATTCCACATCAATCCTAGAAATGTTATCTCACTGTTTCCCCAAGAGCGCCTTCAGATATATAGAGATATATTTCTGTATTTACCTGGAAGAAGGAAGTAAGCTTTGGATAGTGGTGATAAATACAAGAACAATAAACGCACACACCAAGTTTGATTTGAATACTTCATCCCGCATTTGAGAATACTAGAATAAAACAAAAACAGAAGAGTAAATTAGCTGTTAACCCATGCAGTAATTTCATAAAGACTGACGCATATAGGAGACTTTGGGGAAATTAGCAGGAAGAGCTAATAAATCAGTAAACCTGAATTTGTTTTTAAAAATGAAACACAACAAATAAATAATTAATAAATGTAAAATACTTTATCCAAGAGAGCAAAACCTTCTAATTTGCTATACAGATTTGTTTTACTTAGTTGCCTCTTTTTCAAAGTTATTTGGTTTAAAAATCCCCAGATAGTTACTAGGGGTTTGTGCTGCTGAGTAGAATACTAAATACTTAATAGCTTAACCAGGGGAACCATGGGTTTCCTCACCTGAAGACAAACACTGAAGGCAGCTGCGACTCTGCATGCATGACATCACGGAGGTGTTTCCAATGCTTGCCAAATTGAGGTAATTCTGTTTTCTTTTTTACTTTTCTTTTTTAAGAAAAGTACATAGTTTGGGACATTCTGTGACTATTTGGGATGTGGGTCATGATCTCTGTATCCTAACTTACCCAGAGGCTGTGCAGAAACTTGGCAGTATGGGCATTCTCCAAGGAGAAAATGAAGGTATTATCATGTAAAAGACCATTTGAGGTGCATTATTATTATTATTTCTTGCAAAAGTATTTTTCTCCATCATATCAAACCACTGAAAATGCTAGCAGGTTCCCCTTTTATGAGAGTTACCAAGAAAAGGAGTAACAAATACATCAGTGAATCATGGTGGATCAGTTACAGTGGAAACATTACCCAAGTCCTCAGCTGGTATTTATCACTGCTAATTCAGTTAAACTCCAATTGTTTACAGCAGATGAAGATTGGTCCATAGACATATTTTTGTAAATGTCTTTATCCTATACTGATGCCACTAAATTTTCTTCACCTAATAAAAAATCCCACAGATGCCTGTCCCCATCATTTTTCCTCCTCTGAACAATAACTCCATTTTATTTAATCTCTTGCAGTTTTGAAGGAGCTAAGAGTTACATGTGCAGAACAAAAGAAAATCAGAGTCAAAGAGATATCAGATATCAGAATCTTTCTCCAGCAATTTGGAAATAAGGCAAACTGTGGTTATAAATGCCTAGAGAGTGTTATAATTGACAACAATTAAAACTGATTAAGAAATGTATCAGGAACTTACATTGAGAGAGTTCAGCTATGAACTGCATTTTATAGCTAATCTGCTCTTGAAGGAAGGTCCTGTCTAGACTTAGACTATATTCACTACACGGACCTTCAGTAGGGACTTCATCTCAGTTATAAACATCTGGTCCAAACAGTCTCAAGCTCCTGAAATGGGAAAAAGGCTTCTCTCTTCCTTGCTACCATTTGTTATGAGTAAGAGAAGGGGTTTATTTGTTGGCATCCCTCATTTTGCCTCCTCCTCTGCTGTGATTATACCCTGTGTCTGCTGTTGGTAGAAGCAGTATCACTTTGACATGATTTTCGATGGTGCTCACAGGCAACTGCACTTCATTTTGCTTGCTGGAAGCACAGAGGCACTGACCCTGATTTCATGTGCAGAAAAAAAGAACTGCATCAGTCCGCTTAAATAATGGACCAGGGCTTTTTTTGGTTGCGGCACAAGAAGAACCAAAGGGAAAAAGAAAGGTACGTTCCTTAAAATATAACATGAAATCCCAACTGTTCCTTAGGGAAATTATAGCAAACTAATTGAATGAAACACAAACATGGAATTGCCTGCTGTGTCAAGCATTATATGAAAAGGATGAATGCTGTGGTCTTATCAGTAACAATGTTGTGATAAGAAATCGTTGGCATCTCTGAGGCAGCACAAACACCAATGATTAATGTAGCACTTCTGTAGCAGTCTATCCCTTAATGACTTGGAGAAGTAATTGAAGGATAGACTAAGCCTCAAGGCACTTCCATAAGTATGGAGAGGCATGTAGTTAACTAGAGCTGCGTAGAGTGGTAGGAAGAACTGTGATGTGACCTACTCTGCAATGACAAGCTTAGCTGCCACATCCCACAAACCTACCTGCACTGGCATGACTTGCTCATGGCGTAGCAAAGGCTCACCTTGCTTCCCATGGGACTTGAGCCATTTGCCTGCGCTATTGGGGGGGTGGGGGGGCACTGTTTATCTACAGTCAACTGAAACTGAGCTTGCGTAAGAAAGACCTAGTTTCCTCTGCCAAGTAATGCTGCTTATTCCCCACCTGTCCTCTCTTTTCACAGGGTTCTTTGAAAGAGGAGTACCTGTAACACAACAGGCTTTACATGTTCACCTAAAGAAAGTGTTTGTGTGCTGGGGAGGAAGGTTTTTGGTCTGATCCTCACTGCCGTTCTTTGACTCAGATAGGACCTCATGGATGGAAAGAGAGATCATGTTTTTTTTTTCTTCAGAGCAATGGTGTTTGTGCCACTGGAAAAGCTTCTGCAGCACATGGGAGGGACAAAAGAAGATGTATCCGGAAGCCCAAGGCAGTAGAAGAAATAGATGAACTCCTGAGAAGACCAAAGGGTAGACACAGATCCAGTTGTTGACCAATGACAAAAAAGAAGATGCTGAATAGGCCCAGAGTTTGCTCAGTGTTTCTTGCAGACCTTCTTGCCACTAGAAGTTTCTGGGTTGAAAGAAAGAGGCGAGGTCCATATCTGCAAGGATACAGCATGCAGGAAGGGCAACATTTTTTTCCTACTCATTTAATTTTTATTTATCTTACCTATCAGAAATTCTGAAACAGAGAAACTCAGATATTTATGTCTAATATTTGACCTAAGAAAACCTCTACTGTGAAATTCAAAGCTCTTTTGATATTTTCAGTGTGCTCACTTCCCAGAAAATATGTAGACACTTCACCTGCAAGCCCAGTCTGATTTATGATACCAATATAAATATGCAGAAAGACTTAGAGTATCTTTATACAAATCTTTACATTGGAAATGTTCCTTAACAAAAACCCTACCAGCATGTAAAATTCCCTGCCCTGTTACTATGCTTTATCCTGTATGAAAGCACATGGTACTGATTTTTCCAAGTCACTGCTATTAAGATAGAGCATCATAATGCTATCTTTTAATTATTGGAAATCATCTAAACTAGTATCAGATTTTCCGTATGCACTATTACATATTTGGAAACCCTTTGTGTATTTTCATGCTACCATTAGAAGCACTGTGATGAGTCTTTTGCTCTATCTGCCTACATCCTATTTGTGAAAATAACCTCTAGCAAAATTGAGAGTGAATTAGTCTCTAAATGAGAGTGCTAATGAGTGAAATACAGGTTAGTAATGCCTAGTCCATTTGGGTAAAGACACTATAAATATACCAGGTGGAGATCCTGAACAAATTCACTGAAAAATTAAGTATTACAAAATTGATGTGGAAATATACATACTGTCTCAGGGAGATAACCCGTTCGCTAATGCAACCATTACTGCTTCCTATGAAATCTACATTTATTCTATCACCAAGAAAGACATAGAACAATGAGATAAGAGAGGAGTGGGAAGATGTACCAATGGCTTAAACTGCTGTGATATACCAGTCGTTTAAACCATTGTAAACCAGGAGCTGTGCCACCTCCCATGGTAGTTTTGGGCATGCCGATTCCAGAAATTACTTTTTTTTTAACCTTTTGAAACCTTAAAGGAAGCAAAACAGCACTTTCATTGCTAGGATAAATCTGCTGTCTGCAATTGTTTTAGAATGAAAAAAAAAAAAAAAAACCCCGAAACAACCCAGACTGTTTAAACAGAAGTCCAGTATGACATTTCAGATCTATTGAAGTCACCCCAAAAGATTTGTGATCCCACGGCATGGTAGTCCTGTTACTAATGCAGGAGGAAGAAATATACTTTAGTGTTCATATGGTGACTCACTTCTCTGTGGTTTGAGGTACAGAGCATTAACACAATTCTCATTGAACAAGGTTAACGTAACACTTCTTGATCGGGATCTCAGCTATGGGCACCGGTTGTTCTGCCTACTGAATAACTGTAGAGTCTGGGGCGAGAAGTACTTACACATAAAAGAAATAAGTATTAGGCAGATGCCAGTGCTGCCTGAAAGTGTGGCACAGCTAAATGTGAGGGCACAAGATTTTACGTAGAAGAAGTTACTTTACTTCAGACCTGCCTCTGACTTGAAGCTGCCACTGGTCTGAACAGAAGGTGAAGTGGCAGCAAATGAAAACAGCAGTGTGAGATGGGAGTCCATAGACATATACTATCTACTTGCTCAGCAGCACTGCAGGGAGCAGCTCAAGATGCTGATGTAGAAGGTCATGTAAGCAGTTGCAAAATGTTAATGACTAGAAGAAAGCATAGTTCCAGACTGAAAGGTTAGGGGTGGGGAGAGCAGAGGGGGAAAAGGCTTCTGAAATAGCTTTATGGGGCTCCAATTTAAATCTGAAATTGTTTTGTTTTGTTTCCTAAATGGGCAGGAAGAAGGGAGAAAGTGATAGTAATATAAGATAACATGGAGGAGATAGCTTCTTTCTGTAACAAAACAGTTGATACATTATTTTTTTCATAACTGCCTGTAGACTATGGTTTAACACTAAGTCTACTGGGACAAACCTGTAATTATTGCACAGGCAAACAAGGAGGGAAGACATTTCCCACATTTTCTCACAAGACAATGCTCCTTCCTATAATGAAGAGGACACTGTAATTCATCTTTCCTTAATCCACATCATCCCTTTGCATCCTGGTGCATTCCCCATCCGTCTGTGAGCGCGCCTATGGTGCCCCAGCACCCTGAACACAAGCAAGGAGGTTGCTGACCAGAAACTATCCAGCTGTTGGAGGTGAATGAACCAGAGCAAGTAAAAAAGTGCTGATATTTTTAAAAACTGTACTCCTGTGTAATGCTAAAAACCATCCTGATTTAGAGGACAGAAAGAAGATTCAGTACATTTTATGGAAAGGATTTTGTGTTTGTATTGCCTGTGCTATTAGTTGGGAGTAGCACCTAAGAAAATATTGAATGAAAGCACCATTTTCTAAGCATTGCAGCACAGGCTGGCATTGGAAATGTCACAGTGAAAAGAAACTGTATCAAAACTGCTCAAAATGTTGACTTTTAAATAGGCTTTTTGTCATACAGATGCAATTCAAAACATTATTAATATTTAAAATTTGACCTATGTAATGTGATGGATTAGATCATGGGGGTTTTTTTCCCCTTTTGCTTAAATTGCATTTAAATGAAAATCTACCCTTTCTATACAGATTTTCCTTGTGGCTGCTAATTGTGAAGTCTAAAATGACAAGAAAGTTTATATTCTGAATATAGGATCTGATTCTTGGCAGTGACCCTTTACTCCAGCCAATGTTCAGGTCTCATTTATATGAAATAGCAATTGAAGACTAGGTAAACCATTGACTAGCTTGCTCATTCAGCAAGCTGTTTGTGGCCAGGCTGTTTCCTCTTTTGCACAAAAAAATTTCTAATATACCTTCTCACCTTCTAATATACCTTCTCACCTTCTACGTTAAATGCTATTTTGTCTAGATATCTTTTGACCTTGTGCTTTGAAAAGATTAAAGATTACTTGTGACTTTTGGGCCTTCCGATGGTAATGTACAGGATATCAGAAATCTTGGATTTCATGTCCTCTGGGTCCCTGTCAGCTTTGCACGATAACTGCACTGAAAGAAATATCTTCTGTTGCAGCAGTAGTGGCTAATTCAGCTTTGGGGATTCTGCCTTCTGTCTCAGTGTCATAAATATCCTCATGAGGAAATTGAATTTTTTTTTTTTTTTTTTAATGGACCTTTCTTTTTCCTTCTGCAGGATCATTTGTGAAATAAGGGCTTAAATATACTTCAAGCAGAATTTTTCTTTTCCAGTGGTTTTCATTAAGCTCTCACCACTGATACCACCTGAGGACTGGTCTCCCATAAGTCAAGTAAAATAGTCTGTTTCCCAGTGGAGTGTAAAGTAATGATGAAGTGGGCCTCCATGCTTGCAATTCCCCATTATTTTTCTTTCTTTTCAGTCTAAGTGCACATCCTATTGCAGACCTGCTGTTGCTGCATTGTAACAGCATACAAGTCAATGAAATCATTTGAGATCTATGCAACCCCACCCCATGTCGTCAGTTTGCAAGGAAAATTCTCCCATTGTCTTATCTTTTTTAACTTATTGTCTTATCTTTTTTAACTTATAACTTACATGTGGGTGTAGACTGAGATAAAAATTAGTGAGATCATACTGCTGTTGAGAAGCAGCAAAGACATGAACAATATTTACCTCTTAGAAGCAGATGTTAAAAAAAAAAGATGTTTAAAACAAAGAGTTGACAAATAAGTTTTGACTTGGAATAAACATAGCAGCTGCCTAGAGGACATCAGATGGATCCTATGACTAAATGAAAGAAACATGTCTATATAAATATAGATATATGTTTTGAATAGAAGTGTCAGTTTATTAATATGCTCAATCATCGTTTGTGCCAAAGCAACCTGTCATCTGATGGAAAACTGCTTGTACTAGACAGCAAATGAAACCCAGCAAATGGCTGTTGTTTTCAGAAGCAGAGTTTGCTCAGTGTAGGTATTTTCCAACAATGAAATGTAATAATTGCAGCATTACAACACCTGCATCATGACACTGTCTGTTATGTTCTGTAGCTCAGTCCCAACTTCTGAAAACTGAAATAAAATGAAAAAGAAATAAAACCAGAAAAAAACATTGTAAGCTAGAACCTACAGCTTCTCTACTTCAGTGGACATTTATTACAATTTGAGTTGTGAATAATGCAGCTACCAAGACCCAGCTACCTTATGCTCCAGGCTGGAGTCTTTAAACATCAGTGAAAAAGGCTTGATATGCTCTCTTCTCAATTTATCGCCACTCCGTAAGTCGATGGTGTGCTCTATTCGCTTGTTAATTTCCTCAGGCCCAGACTGGACATGCAAAGCTTGTGCAAGATGGTTTGGAAGCAGATTTATTGAATTTCTTGTTAGGGCAGCCAGAGTCTAGGGGAAAGCACATGCAAACAGAATAAACCTGCTGGTCCCCTTGGGTTAAAAATGCAATGTTTTAGATCATGTTGCATTGCAAACCATTACAGCATTCCATGCAATTCATTCAATGAAATCTATAAAAGTGTAAAATAATAAGTCTGTTCCACTAAACACATACAGTACATTAAGGGGAGTACTTTAATGCACTCTTTTGTACAGACTAGGAGGTTTGCTGCTGCACTGAACACTAGGAATATATTCCCCTTTACAGATTCTTCTAATTAATTATTAGAGCATGCATGAGGGGAGTACACACCAAAATTAGAGCAGGGTATCTAACTCAATGGTGTGTTTTAACAACTAAGAATGGATGCTACAGAAAACAGAAATCACAAAACAGGAGTAATGATGTTTTTCTTGATCTTAAAGTTACTGGATGTGTGTAGTTAAGGAACAGATCAATTAGGCAGGAGTGAAGAAGGTGACATTTCTGATCACTTCAGCATGGGTTTTCAAATAATACGTTCTTCTTCACTACTGGTATATTTCAGCCAGTCTAGATTACAGTTAGGCTACATGATTCAATTTCACTGTAATTCATATTATTATTTAAAATATTATCTCAAATGCATTATTCCTTTGGTATTTCATTGACTAATCAAAAGAAAGAAAAGACTTTTGCACACCTTTGCAAAGGAAAGCTAGTGGAGACAGTAAGAAGGGTGCTTCACCTTCAGGAAAGAGGTAGAGTTTGCTTTCATAAAGAGAACAACTCAGTCCCATTTCATGGTATCATTTCATGACATAAACCACAGTGAAGCAGCACTTTCCCATTTGAATGGGAAAATAAACTCTACTACCTGTGATATTCCCAAGCGTTAACAAATGTTAATGAACGGAAAGGATATAAACCTTCATACATCACAGCATAAGACATTTCAGAATTATTATGGGTAAGAAATAGTCTTTTGCCAGAGAAAAGTTATCCCATAGGTCCATGCTGGAAAGATCTTCTGCTATATCTCCTACTGGGCATTGTTGGGAAGAGGAGTTTGGGATGGATTTATCACTAGATTTCTCTGGAAAGTCAATTCTTTTGGATCATGGGATTATGTACAGCAAACGATATCAGGAGGTTTCCCTTGTTCGTTTTCAAAGTATAGTCAGCAATTACATTCTAACGAATCTTGGAGAGCACATTAAAACACAGGATAGGTCTTGTGCCCACTGTCAAACCCCAAGTGACAACTTTCTTTACAATCCTAAAATAAAGTCCAAGGACTCTGTAGTCGCAGATAGTATTTTGTTTTCTCATATTTCATCTTTTAATGAGTAACTTAAGAGCCCAGTATACAGGCAGAAAAGGATATCAGGACCGAAATCTTCTGTCTAGTGAAGTGAAAAGCAATCTTCCTGTTTGCTTTAGCATAAAAAGGACTTCAGTACAGAAGGTTTGGCAAACCACTCTGCTCAAATCTCCCCATCTTCTCTGCAGAAAATCAATAGCATTAACATTTGGTGAAAAAAAAAAAAATATCAAGGAAACTTCTCTCATACTAAAGTTTCAGATATGCCTAAATGCATATCTTAGCCTTGGAGTTAAGGTGGAAACTCTAAGGTTAGAGCCAAATCCCAGGAAAACAATCCATTGAGTCAACTGGATAAATACTGTATTAATAACACTAAGGCGCTACTTCAGTTTAGGTGTTCCTATCTCTTTTAAACTGAGCTATGGAGAAAAGTTATTATCAGTTTGTGGTGGCTGAAATCACACAAGCTGGTCTGAAGTCACTGTTAAAGGATGAGATCACATCAGATGCTGTTGCGTGCATTAATTCCTCAGAATTAGTTCATATTGCTATATCTCCATGGGAAGTGAGGATGGAGAAGGTCCCTAATGTTTTAACTGGGCATTATGTTTTATTTACATGAAGAGAGTGATCTCAGTTCATCCTAGTAAGTGTCTACATTTTGCTTCAAATTATATTTTAAAATTTGATTAATTTGAAGAACTGTCTTCTTGCTGAATGTATGACGTGGTTTACAGTTCCTGATAGATGAACATGACATAATATCACCACTATGGCAATGGTGCCAGTAGTATTGGTGCAAAAAAGGACTCTGAAGTTGCATTTATTTTCAGAGGATAAAAAGGAAATTCATATTTGAGTTTAGTGGAGTCTTCTCTCCGTCACACTCAGACACATACTTAAGAAAACTGCTTCCCTGTAATTAGTAATAACAATAATGAAAAATATCATGCAAATTATTGTCCCAAGAATATGTTCTAACCACATTTTTTCTCTGTATACCCCTCCTTGCTGCGCATCTTTTAAGACTGTGTTATGCCAATGTAAGGAAATATTGATTCTCCCTATTACCCTCCTACACATTTGTGAACAGCTGTATGGAAGATACAGATGTGAATCCTACAATGGGCTTTTGAACTTTCCTGATCCTTACAATAACCATTCATCATACAGGAACACATACAAGGTTCTGTTAGGAAAAAGCCCAGCCCAACTTGCACCTGAGACTAAAAGATAAGATGAATTAAAACAAACGAATAATAAAATTCCAACTTTAGACATATTTTATAGAGATTTAAAAAAGGTAGCTGGGATTAAATTTTACTTCCTTTCCACAAAGTTTTCATGCAACAAGTCCAAGCATCCTGACCTCAACAAGAAGGGAAATTTTTAATTTAGAAAACTCTAGGAAGGCTTATTATTTTTTTCATACTGCAAACACCAGGTCTTGGACAGAAATAGGGAAATACAAGGTCACATGTTTAAAGAGACAGGATACAGGTAGGATTTGGTTCAAGAGGAAGACACCTAAATGAAGGTGTTTAGGTGCTTGCTGTCTAAACTTCTGTTACTGGTGATATACACTCTGGATACTTTCAATTGCCCAATCATATGCAGCTATGATCAGCTGAGATGCCCTAGGGTATTCTGGACGACAGTCTGGAGCTAGGAGATATGGCGCAACACCTACAGGAACCTCATGCACTGCTGATCGGTGGTAGGGACCAGCTGGAGTGTGCTGGGGTATCTCAAACTTCGATAGACAGCCACAGTTAAGAAGCTGAATCAAACTCTTACTCAGCATGTTTCAGCATAGGTGTTTAGCACTATTTGGGACATCGGAGTCTCTTACCTGGCTTCTAACTGGTAGTCCAGATGATCACAGTTCTTTTATAGGCCCCTTGTCGTATGGATGTCTCAGGCACCCTAGAGAACTGCATAAAGCACTAAACCCTTACGTTCAGGAGCTGAGCTGTGTGGGAGATCAACACCTGGGACAGTCAGTAGATACACAAATGCAGGTGCCTTGCTTTTGAACCGAATTCCACCCTGTTGTTTATACTTGTCATCTTGACAGTCTTTAAGTATAATTTTTGTGATAACTGGTAAGAATCATCACAGCCACCACTAAAATATGCTTATACAAGACACAGACATTTTAATTGCTTTTTTCCTAATTCACGTCATGGCAGGCCTATCAGGTGCCTCCAGCACCACACACAGTGATCATATTACGCTTTCAGCTGCTTCTTTTGGAAGGCCCAGAGGAGGCCTTAGAATCATAGAATCAATCATAGAATCATAGAATGGTTTGGGTTGGAAGGGACCTTTAAAGGTCATCTAGTCTAACCACCCTGCAATGATCAGGGACATCTTCAACCAGATCAGATGCTCAGAGCCCCATCCAACCTGACCTCGAATGTTTCCAGGGATGGGGCATCTACCACCTTTCTGGGCAAATGGGCCTTCACTCTCTTACCATAAAATAACTTCTGTCCAACTTTCTGTGCTTTAGAAAAGAATCCCAGACACCTGTTTCAATAACAGAAAACTCCATCCATATTGGGCATGGTCTGAATTTCAGAGTAGACACTTGGCTTACCTTACTGCCAGAACTAAGATACTTGGTGCTAACTGTGCTGTAGACACATGCAACTTTTGTCAATGTCTGTGACTACATACATAAAGAGTGGTTATTCTGTTCCTTACTCATATCAACACAACTTCAATTCACTGTCTTAGACTGCCCATAGAAAATGAGGTTGAGGTGAAGAACATGGATTGTGATGAATTTGAATTTGGCAAGAGACTTTGCGTTTCATATTCTTCCTACCATAACTACAGCTAAAAGTAAGACACGTGATCAGAGTTGCTCAAATTTTGTAGTAACTTATATTGGGTAAAGAAACCATTTAAATGCGATTGGCAAATATTCAAACATGTGGAGTGATTCATTGTTGTGTTGCTGCTACTTGGATTCTCAACGTCTGCTGCTGCCAGTGACCTTTAGGTGGCATAATTAATGTTATTAAATGCTTGTTCCATCCAAGGCTGACACACCTTTTGAAAAAGCTACTATATCCTAATATAATTTAAATCTATCATCTGAATTTTGAGCTGAAATACGTTATTCATGAGCAGGAACGCCTATTGTCTGAAGTTTAAAATTGTAAATTACATAATAATTGAATCACACATGGAATAGCAGATTTTTCAAATCTTGTCTCCACTAAAAAGCTTATTGTAAAGCTGTGCGATATAAAATTATAGTTATTTCCAGCAGAACAACCAGTTCGTAATAAAACAGTGAGAAGCTATTCTAAAAATGAATTGTTTATTGTCATAAGACAAAAAATTGCTTTAAAACAAGTGTTTAGTTATACCTATTTCAATAATTTTCATGGACTTTTTACTAGTTTATTGAATGGAATCTGTTCAATGATAGAATAAAAACACTAGTCCTTTATTTCATTCCTCTTCTTTGTCAGTATCAAGGTCAGGTTTAGCTGAGAAAATGATCAATGAAATGATAGCCTACTCTGCATAGATTTTTTGGATTACAGAAATCGGAATGTCTTAAAAAGAAAGAAGAAGAAACAGAGATCAGAAGATACTCAAAGTGGCATGCACTAATACCTCTATTCCTAATGAAACGAGAGCATAGAAAGAGGTCAACAAACTACAGTGAATACTAAAAGGCAGCGTGCATGCAGATACACAGATGTACAGAACATATATAAAACAGGTGTTTTATATAACAGCAAACTATGCCATGCTCCAGTTCAGTTTGAAGAGATGAAGAGACCACCATGGGCTGATTGATCGTGAAGGCTTATCACTTCTGAGCAGATTTGTAAGAAGCAGAAGACGGCTGACAAAGCAAGACCTCCACACAACAACGCTTGAAGTTCAACAGACAGTGCAGACAAGTAGGACTATGGATGTGCAGCAGAAGAAAGGATATATCATGTCATTACAGATCCCTTAGAAAAATGGAAGAAAACTCCAGCTGACCTTGTTTCATAAAGACTCATCAATCATTCAAAAGCAGTGAAAAAAGTGGTGTCTGAGGGCATTTTAACCTTTCCATCTTTAATTCCTCTAAGCAAGCAGACTTTACAAGTGATTTTTGTGACTGTACAAGAATTGCTGGTTACCAGGTTGCTAGCAATTAGCCATGCAATGCTTTTGGAAAAGATCTGATCAGGAGCAGTTTTTATTATCTCATATTTCTGTTGAGCTACGCATGACCTTAGAGTCTAACTCACCTGCTAGTGAACCTTAATTATGTCTTAGAATCTAAGTTTTTAATGTTTTTTATTAAAAAAAGAAAAAAAAAAGAAAAGTGAAGAATGGACAAACTGTTTTCACAAGGTGCTTTTTTAAGGTAGATCATTTTTCTTTCCATTATATATCAACCACCTGCACTATGCTTTTTCCTCTGGCAAAATGTCCGTTCACTCATCCCTTCACTTTGATGGCAGTGTAGTGAAGCTACGCAATGAGAAACACACTCTGACTAGAATGTGCTAGCTAGTTTAGTAACATCAGCTTTACTTTTAATTTACTTCTTTGTGGACTGGTTCAATTAAAACTAAGCTGTTTAGTATTTAATTTCAGTTGGAAAACCCCAAAACGTCTGGTCCCCTGGCATTTCCCCAGTTTGGATACGTGATTTATTTCTGCTCTGAAACAATTTGTTTAATCTTCTGCTGTTACAGTACGTGTTAGAATAAAGTTTAAAGATGAATTTGTTTCCTCTGAGGCTTCCGTTATTGAAATGCACTCAAACATGTGTTCATACTTGATGACATTAAAGGAAGTTTGACTTACATTTTGTTTTCCCACTATGTTATCAAATGGAAGTTCAGGGCTCCAGGATCCTTCAGTAAACGTTGCTCCACTGTTTCTCCTGTCAGTGGAGCTGACAGCCTCTTTCACAATATCTTCAGGCAAAGTCAACAGACTCTCCTCGGGTTGTTTAATTAAATAAGTCTCAATGTTATGTTTCCTCAAGAATTCATTACGCTCTTTGCCATGACCTTCTTCAACTTTATAATCCCCATTCAGGCAGTCCAGAGTGGCTTTGGAGATGTGAATTCTCCTGCATAAGTGAAATAAGTAGTAGCAAATACTGATTGTGCTCTATATACATAGGTAAGAAGGAGTTTACAAACTCTGCTTCATTTTTAATGTGATGGATAAATAGAAGGTTTTCTATTGTATATGATGATTTCTATAAACAAAATTAAATAGTGTATTCAACAAACATGAGTTTCATTTGGGGACAAATACTCTCCAGGCATGTTCACATCAATAGGATCTCATGAATGCACAAAGTCCTGTCACAGGAAAAACATTTTGATATTCACACCTGATACTTTTGCTCACAGTAATAGTTTAATGGGAGACCTTCCTGAGTAAAATACTGTTCAGAGTGAATGAAAATTGCCACTTCAGGTAAATGTGGTAAGAGGAAAATATATGGTATGCATTAGAGCAGTTTGTGTGAAAGCTCTTTAATTTCCTTCAGTTACCTGAGGTAGCTTAGACAGTTGAAATTAGTGGTCTGATTGCATCTGAAGTGAATTAGGGAAATAGGAAAACTATACAAAGGCAGGTGGGGTGATAATTTCTGGTAAGACTAAGTGATGAGTTCAAAAAGCTTTTGCAAAAGTGAAGCTGAATCTCAGAGATGACATAGAAAAGCTCAATTTTTGCAAAAGCATGATAAAGCTTTGGATGTCTTCCAACCAAACCTGGAGGAGGTGCTTGGCATTTGGACTTTCTTAGCCATAATTATGACTGCTTGAGAAGGACAGAAAGAAGTTCAAGTGAAAAAAAAAAAAAAAGAGAAAAAGTAGGTTTTATTTCTATTTTTAAGAAATCTTCAACTTCCTACATGTAGGGTTAATTTCAGACACCTCTAAAACACATCCACATGTTTAGCCGTGTTGTACTTTATAATGTAGCACCATAAATGCAATAAGAGATGTTCATTAGGCACTTAGCTAACTCAAGCAAATAAATGTAGTGACTCCATTAAGATACTTTAAAATCAGCTCATTTTTCAAATTTGGATGCATGGCACTTTTTGAAAGTCAGGCTTGCAGACAGATTCCTAAAATTCAGTCAGCTAAAATTCTTGATCGTTTCTTAATGACACATGCTGAGGCATTTTTTTCTCAGACACCACAAATTGGCTTGTCTCCATTGAAGGAAACACTCCTTGGGAACTTTCTTCTGGAACTTAAAGGATGCCATTACAGAGTTAAATTGCATAAAATACTGCTGGAGTAGAAAGGCTACAAGCACATGTATGATGTGCATGTATTGCCAGAAAATAAAGTACTGGTTGTCTTCAAGCCTTGTGAAAAATCCAGGAGTACCAGAATTTGGCACTGAGTCTATGTAGAGTATTAAATATCAGTATAATTAAAAGATCAAAAATGTGTATCTCAGCTATTTTTTAACCTGTCTCAGCTCCCCTCTGAAGTCAGCACAGGTTTTGTACAACTTTCACTGTCTGAAGTCATGCTGTTATGATGTTCACAGAGATTAGTACTCTTTTGTAGTCAAACCTCAGTAAAACTGGCAACAAAAAACAGTAAAAATGTTTCTCAAATATAAGCAACTTTTGGCCTGGACTTTAAAACCAGATCATATGATCTCTCAGAAAGACAATGCATTTCCTAGCTCTTGGAAACCCAAATAGACTAAATTGATTTAGGTAAAGTACTAATTAAAAAAAAAAAAAAAAAGAAAAAAGAAAAAAGAAAAGAAAAAAGAAAAAAAGAAGAAAGAAAAAGAAAATGATACATTAGTTGCCAGGGTGACTATCTTTGTGCTGAGTTTCCACTAATATAATTTGGGAAGATTGCATTATAAAGCCCTGAAATATAGATTTTATAATGGAAATGATAACAGCTTTAACCAGAGCGTGGAGCTGGCTATTGATGTAATACCCTTAAATGGACCCAATATTAATAAATAGTTGGTAGATTAATAATATCTTCTGGTTTCACCTTTTGTACAGCTTACTTAAAAAACTTTAAAATGTACAGTGGAGAGATGTCTTTCTAATTTTATACAAATGCAGTAAATGGGGAACTTGAGCACTGAAGTAAAAAGGTATAGCCTGTCCTACTATTGAACACATATCAGGACCAAAGCTTTAGATGATACCTGTCATTGATACATCCTGGAAAATTAATTATTAGCTAGGTTTTATGCCAATTCAGTACCATAGATTAATACCTAGATACACCAGGTGAAGACTATTAGAAGATGGGGCGGAAGAGTGTCTCTGAAATAACACTGTAGGGTCTTACGTGGTGTCCTTCTCAGGTGTTGTGGACACATTTTTGTTCCTCTCAGAGAACCAGAAATAATTGGGTTTGCTCAGTGCTCTTGAGTGCCTCTTTCCACGACAGCTGGGCTGCCCGCTTATGCTTCTTCACTCGGGAGCAATCTGTCCCTGCATGACCCATGCTTAAGAGGTCTCAGGGTGATACGCAACCGGTGAGGGGAAGAGCTGAGCCCCTTCCCTCCTGCCCCCAGACTGGGTGGAGGGATCCTCCCCATCCTGGACCCCCTCCACTGTGTGCTCAGGAGAGGGCTATGGTTCATCTTTGCTCTTGTTTCACACTGTGGGAGCAGGACCATTCATAACCCCAGAGCAGCTTTTTTGACAAAGCAGAGGAAAGCAGTGCAGCTCTGGGAATGATCTTGGTATTGTGGCAGGCAGGGGGATTTGAATGCTGGCGGCAGGGAGAAGTAAGAAGAGGCTGAAGTGAACTTAACTGCTCTATTAAATCTGCTCTGCACACTAGGAAAGCCTGATGTAAATCACTGTTTTGAGGGACTTGGTGAATTGCTGTCACATACAGGCTTTGTTCTGTTGGCAAACTTACATACAGGAGTGGAAATCACTCTGCTCCAATACACTGAAGCCTAGCCAGGCATTTTATCAGCAACAGCAAGGTGGTGCATTCTCTGGGTTGTTCATTAATAGCCGTACTACTTGCACACATTAACAGCAATAAACTAGACCTTTTGCAGGTGCGGATGGTGAAACTTAAATGATTGATTTACTCATGTTAATAAAGCAGCATGTGACCTTTCTTAGTCATCTGGGGTTATTATGTGGGATAAGCAGCAGAGAAAGAAAATTTTTTCTGCAGCTTTATACACTGATGACATATACACAGTACAGAAGTTGTTTTCAGAGCATGCAATGCTTCATTTTCTGCTGATTCTAAGCATATATATTAGTATAAAGGTCTACTATGGGGAACAGGGGAAGGGGCCTGCATTTGCAAATACAATATAAAACAAATATCTTTCTAACTTCCTGGGAACATGACAGCTCTGACAGATCCTGATGTGTGAGTAGGGAGTACAGCACATGACTTAGATTTGATGACTTAAAACCTCTCTCACTCAAGATGACAGCATCACTTAGACTTTTTCTGCATAAAGTTGTCTGCTGATATTTCTTCTATGTTCCATGGTCAAAAATTGAATTGTTGTAGGGGATCTTTTGCTACATCTTTCATCAATGGAAGGTGGAACTTAAAGTGAACAGAGGATTCCTGCAACCATTACCGTTTCTTCGAATTTAGGATTTGCAACTTCCAAACTACCATGAGACATAGGCCATGTCAGGCAGAAATAATATTCTGTCTTCCAGGTGAATCAGCCACATCAGACAAAGAAAAACTAGGCAGCACAATGGAAAACCATATATTTTTCACATGTAGACAGGTTGACATAAATGTCTCAAAACATCTACTAAAGCATCAAATTATTTAAAAGACTTCCTACAGAGCCTGCTGTCCATAACACCTTGTTATTTGTGTAACAACCTATGAAGACGTAATTCTTCCCACACTTTGTGCATTATGAAATAAAATAAATTACAGCCTTCTGCCTCACAACAGCATTTGAATGCAAAGGACGAGAGAGTGAAGCCTTGTAAAACTCAGGAATGGTCAACACCTAACGGGGGAATTTGGGCTACCTCTGAGTATTATATGGGCTGAATACAACCACTGACCTTTTTCAGGAAATCATAGCTGGCAAAGAAAAAGAAATATGTTTGTCTTTTCCAATGCCTCTGCAAGCTGACCATTTCCATCTTTTTTGCCTATAGCCTCACAAATCCTTGCCAACCGCAAAATAGCAAAAAAAAAAAAAAAGTCACAGTTGATGAAATAATGTAAGACAGTTAATCTGTTGGCAAGGTTAACAGTGTACTGTGTTGGCAATGTTTTCTGACTGTGGGACATACACATTGCCTTACCCAGGAATTCCACCTGACTCGAGTTTGTTTGCGATATCCACGTCCCATGACCAGACGTCAAACTGCCACTTTCGCAGGCCCAGCACTCCACACAGAACCGATCCCGAATGTATCCCTATTCTCATGTCAATGTCATGCTTCGTTCTTGACCTAACATATCTGTTAAACAAAACAAAACAAAACAAAAGAATATGCACATTTTTTCATATCTTTTAGAAAAGGGTATGATGTAAATTACAATGTCATTTGTTATAAAGAACCACTTAGTCTGTAAAATGAAGAGATAACTTTCTAGGTAGCAAAGTATAAGTAGTGATAAAATGACTCTAAAAGCCAGATTATCATTAAGCGCTTAATTGCGTGCATGGTTCAGTGGCACATGTTATTATTCCTATCAGACAGAAAGAGAAAGATAGGGAGAGAAAAAGATGTCTGAGTGACATTTCTGGACTCGCTGAGTACTTTAGCTTGTCACTATAAAAGAGCATTCAATGACAGTACAAAAACTGTTATCATCAAACCTGCATATATTTTTATATTCTATGGTATTTTTTGAATATTTTTCAATATTTCAAAAATATTACTTTATCGACTGAAATTTTCTAGAGTTATTCTCTGTCCAAAGGTGAATTATTTTCAGTAGATTTGACCAGAACACCATTTCCTCTGTTACGATAATGGTGTGATTCTAAAATCAGTTTTTTCCATTCTGTGTGATGGCAAAGACCATTTCACCTCTTCAAAAGTAAACACATGTGGACATATTTGTTAACAGTCTCAAAAAAGGGACTTTGTCCCAGCACTGTTTTCAATTAATATGTCTATTGGTTATAAAGGGAATTTTACTGTGTTAAAATATTATCTTCCTCTTCTGATACAAGACAACATATACCGTTCATAGCCACAGGCACCTTAGTGGTGTCTTACACCTAGGACTGCCTCTTCCAGATCAGTATTTAGATATTCCAGCACATCACTGTGGGAAGCTCACAACTAAAATAATTGAGCTGTATCCATTGGATGACAGAGAGAGCACTTTTCCAGTTCTGCCTATGTGACAACAATTATTTGCACCAGAAATACTAGTAGAGCTAGTGTTCATTAATATTTCAGTAGCATGCTCAGGATAGGAAAAGCTCGTTGCTACTGTTAGTCTACAAACAAGGCTGCTGCTTCTCTGTAAAGAGTCGCAGTTCTACAGTCACTGAAGTCAATAGCAGCACAGCAAGATCACACAACAGAGCAGGCAAAGAATAAACAGCTCTATTTCACAACTTTGAAGCTAACTACCATTGCCTCAGATGCCTAAATCACGACCTTGGCAGACCCTCTGTAGAGGAGAAAAGGGTAAACTGCTTACTGCATTCAACACTTGGCCTTTCGTTGTTGTAATGGGGCATCAATTCAGTTTGTGGGGGAAAAAAAAAGAAATAACAGTTTTAAAATGGAGAAAAACGAGTTGTATAAAAATGTGAGGAATTGAAAATAAGCAATTCATCATTATTTCCCCTTCATTCGTATTCTGAAACCTTGGAGAAAAGCATGCATATGATAAGCCCCAGTGCAGTTGTTTGCCTACAACAAGATCTGTTCAACGTACCAGGAAGCCAACATATTTCAGATATCTAAAAGGAAGAGATTTTTAAAAGTTATTCATAAAATAATAAAAAAGAAGCTCTGAGATGGTATTTATCTGCATTTTGGTACTCTGAGTTTATAGTTTTAATTTACAAATTTCTTTACTGGTTTACAAGTAAGAGGGCTTGAAATATTGAAATCAAACAATCACCTGTCTCTGGAAGACATGACATGAAAAGAACACCTCCACACTGAAGTAGTGCCTTAAATGTTATGAGAAGAGTTAAGAGAAGTGAAAGCACTGCAATTTGTAACATGTTTTGAAGAATTTTTATAGATATGCTACAAAAATATCTAAACTAACACTCATAACTGTCAGAGGGATCAGCACACAGC